>NC_133619.1:241928584-243171084 GCF_048593235.1 Sminthopsis crassicaudata
AAATATATGTTAAAACCAATATATGCATATATATTTATACAATTATCTTGCTGTACAAGAAAAATCAAATCAAATAAGAAAAAATGAGAAAGAAACCTTACTCTCAGCAGAAATGATTCAGTGTTGGAATAATATATACACTCAGTTGAGTGTAGAAATCTAGCTTACATACAGGAAAGTATGAAGAGAAGGGGATAAGAGAAAGGGGGAGGTAGAAAAGCTGATAGAAGAGAGGGAAATTTTCCCTGTTGTATTCAAAACAAACAAACAAAAGTTTCTGTTTCCCTCATATTCCCCCTCCAATGTAAAATCTTTCCTAGCCCTTTTTATGTCATATAACTTATCCCATTCTTCCTCTCCCTTTCCCCTTCTTCCAATGAATTCTTTTTTCTTATCTTCTAATTAAATTTTTTTTTCACAATTATAACATCACATTTAACTCGCACCACTACTTTCTGCTTATGTATACTCCTAACTGCCCTAATAATGAGAAAGGTTTTAGAAGTTAAAAATATTATTTTTCCATGTAGGAATATAAAAAATTTAGCCTTATTGAATCTTTTATGATTTCTCTTTCCTGTTTTGCCTTTTAATCCTTCTTTTGCATCTTATATTTTTTTGTTATAGCTTTTTGTTGACAAAACATATGTACGGGTAATTTTTCAACATTGACCCTTGGAAAAACTTCTGTTCCAACTTTTCCCCTCCTTCCCTTCACCCCCTCCCCTAGATGGCTGGTAGTCCATACATGTTTGTTTGGTTTTGCTGAGGCAGTTGGGGCTAAGTGACTTGCCCAGGGTCACACAGCTAGGAAGTGTTAAGTATCTGAAATCAGATTTGAACTCAGGTCTTCCTGATTTCAGGGCTGATGCTCTAACCATTGCGCCACTTAGCTGCCTCCCATACATGTTAATATATTAAAGTATATGTTAAATACAATATATGTATACATATTTATACAGTTATCTTGTTGCACAAGAAAAATCAGATTTAGAAAGAAGATAAAAATAACCTGGGAAGGAAAACAAAAGTGCAAGCAAACAATAACAGAAAGAGTGGAAATGCTATGTTGTGGTCCACACTCATTTCCCAGTGTTCTTTTGCTGGGTATAGCTGGTTATGTTTATTACTGATCAATTGGAACTGATTGGGATCCTCACATTGCTGAAGATAGACACGTCCATCGGAATTGCTCTTCATATAATATTATTGTTGAAGTGTATAAAGATCTCCTAGTTCTGCTCATTTCACTCAGCATCCATTCATATAAGTCTCTCCAAGCCTTTCTGTATTCATCCTGCTGGTCATTTCTTACAGAACAATAATATTCCATAATATTCATATACCACAACTTATTCAGCCATTCTCCAATTCCTGGGCATCCATTCAATTTCCAGTTTCTAGCTACTACCAAAAGGGCTGCCACAAACATTTTTTGCACATATAGGTCCCTTTCCCTTTTTAAATATCTCTTTGGGATGTAAGCCCAATAGTAACACTGCTAGATCAAAAGGTATGCACGGTTGATAATTTTTTGAGCATAGTTTCAAATTGCTCTCCAGAATGGTTGGATCTGTTCACAACTCCACCAACATGCATCTTGTATTTGAAAATCAAATTTTCTATTCAGCTCTGGGGTGCTTAAAAATTCTCTATTTCATTCAATATCCATTTCCCCCCCCCAAATGATTATATTCAGTTTTGCTGAGTAGGGGATTCCTGGTTGTAATCTTAGTTATTTTGTCCTCTGGAATATCATATTCCAAGTCTAATATAGAAGCTGCTAAATGTTGTGTTATTCTGGCCATGAATACACTATGTTTGAGTCTTTTTTTTATAGTTGCTTGAAATATTTTCTTTTTGATCTGGGAGTTTTGGAATTTGGCTATAATATTCCTAGGAGTTTTCATTTTTTCATCTCTTTCAGTAGGTTTTTGGTTGATTCTTTCAATTTTTATTTTCCCTTTAATTTCAGAATATAAATAAAGGTAGTTTTCCTTGATAATTTCTTGAAAGATGATGTCTTGAAAGATGTCTCTATTTTTTTTTTTAACATAACTTTCAGATAGTCAAATAATTCTTAAAAGATCTCTCCTGGATCCTATTTTCCAGGTTGGTTGAAATAATTTCACATTTTCTTCTATTTTTTTCATTCTTTGATTTTTTTTTTTCTTGTTGTCTCATAAAGTCATTAACTTCCACTTGTCCATATTCTTACTTTTAAGGAATTATTTTTTTTAATGAGCTTTTGTACCTCCTTTTCCATTTGGGCAATTCTATTTTTTAATGACTTCTACTCAGTGAATTTTTGCATATCTTTTTCCATTTGGCCAGTTTTACTTTTCAAGGTATTCTATTCTCTTCATTGGATTTTTGTGCCTTTTTTGCCATTTGGCATAATCTGTTTTTTAAGGTGTTATTCTCTTCAGTATTTTTTGTGTGTCTTCTTTACCAAACTGTTTACTCTTTTTTGTCAAGATTTTCTTTTATCACTCTCATTTCTCTTCTCAATTTTTACTCTACCTCTCTTACTTGATGTTTAAAATCCTGTTTGAACTCTTCCATGACCTGAGAACACTTCACATTTTTCTTTGAGGCTTTGGATGCAGGAATTTTGACTTTGTTGTCATCTTTACAGTGTATATGGTTTGATCTTCTTTGTCACTATAGTTACTTTCTTTGATGAGAATTTTTTCTGTTGTTTTGCTTGTTTTCTAGCCTCTCGACTTTTAACTCTATGCTAAATTGGGATTTTGCCTCCCAAATGAAGAGGGCATTGTCCTAAGTTTCAGATTTTTTTGTACAGTTGTTTTCAAAGGTAATTCTGGGGACCTGTAAGTTTTTGGCTCTTTCAAGTAGTATGATATGGGGGAGATTTGTTTATGACTTTTCTGCACTGTGCATTGGTTTGTGAGCCACCACAAGTACTCTTTTCCATTACTTGTGGACCATAATCTGGGATCCTGTTTCTCTGAGGCCTCAAACTCTGCTAAATAAGTGCTCTTTCTCAAACTGGGACTGAGACCTAGAACAGTATCCCAGATCCTAGTATAGGCAATGCAATAGAGTCCTGTCTCCAGTGCCAGCAAAGGGACATATATAAATCTCTTTCTGACCTATTGCCTTAGATTTGGAATTGGATTCAAATCAAATTTTGACAATTATTTGTTATTTCAGTTTCTTCACTTATTAAAAAAGTATTGTAATTCTTGTATGATTTTCCTTACAGATTTCTTATGCTGAAAGCACTTTGTAAACCTCAAAGTACTATATAAATATGATTTTTTTAAAAAGTTATTATGAGAGAACTGCGAAAAAATTTAACAAGACACCGAAAGAGGTAAGGAGACTAAAGATGGGAGGAGCATGGGCATTAAAACATCCTGAGGGACGTGCAACACATAGAATTAAAGGAACAAATTTCCTATTCAATTAAATTGTACATAAGTCATAACAACTTGTTTCATTATAATACAGCAAATAGTTCTGTGTTTTTAGGCTACTGGAATTAGGCAATTAAAAAAAAAGTTTATTATTTAGTTCCAGGTATTTGGCAGTTAATTAATTGCTTTTTTAATCCAAATCTTTTTATAGCTACCTATAAATCTGGTTCCTTGCTTGCCATGTGTCTGGATAGCATGTACTGAACAATCATAGGTGTGACTGGCTTGTAAAGCCCCTAGTACTTGTAAGGGAAATCCAAGAAAAGAAGACAAGTTACCTTTTCCTTGAAGTGAATATTTCACAGATAAGAAAAGGGGAGGGTGTCCTCCATGATGTTTTTGTTGTAGTGTCCAAAACTCAAACATTTGCTTCTAAATGTCATTCTGGACAAAGAAAAGGAACTTATCTGCACCCCAGTATGCTATTTGGAAGCAATTGTTGAGTTAATATAATAACAAATTGCTTGGGTATGCTATATCTACTAAAAAAAAATTAAAAATTCAACACATCCACTATCATCTCACCACAACCACATGGTTTTATAACAGATTATCATTCATCATATAATAAACATACAATGAGGATATTAATTTTTATTTTAAAATATTTTTAGGTTATACATGTTCATTTTTTATATATTTCCATATAATCATGTTGGGAGAAAAAAAGGAAAAACCACAAGAAAGAAAAAAATAGAAAAAAAAAAAAGGGTGAAAATAATATGCTTCAATTTTCATTCAGTTTCCATTATTCTCTTCTTTGGATATGGATGGCATTTTCCATTCCTTTCTATTCCAAGGAACTGCCTTGCTGAAAAGAGCTAAGTCTGTTATAGTGGATATACACAATCTTGCTGCTGCTGTGTACAATGTTCTCCTGGTTCTGCTCACTTCACTCAGCATCAATTCATGTAGACCTTTCCAGGTTTTTCTGAAATCATCCTATTCATCCTTCCTTCCTTCCTTCCTTCCTTCCTTCCTTCCTTCCTTCCTTCCTTCCTTCCTTCCTTCCTTCCTTCCTTCCTTCCTTCCTTCCTTCCTTCCTTCCTTCCTTCCTCCTTCCTTCCTTCCTTCCTTCCTTCCTTCCTTCCTTCCTTCCTTCCTTCCTTCCTTCCTTCCTTCCTTCCTTCCTTCCTTTCTTTCTTTCTTTTCTTTCTTTCTGAATGAAATGAGGTGAGATCTTTCAAGACAGTTGTGAAAATCGAGTAAGGCTTCATCTACTTCAGTGTTTGAGTAAGCCTGAAAGACTCTGAAGATCGAGTCAAGGGCATAAATTGAGTCCCCTTCCTGCTATCCTCCCATGATATCATTTTCTCCCTATTTCAGCCAAATATGGGCAACTATGTACTTATTGGTCAAGTTCAATTTCATGGGTAGATCTCGCCTGTAGAATGTAAGACTCTCAGCCAATGAGGATGAGGGTCACTGGTGGGAGGAGATGTTATGCGTTAGGGATTAAAGGTGCTGTCCTACCCACAGGAGGCGCCTCCTTTCTTAGATTGTCTGCTTGAAGGGTGGGACGCCCTTCTCCTGGAGAATGTACAATAAACTTTGCTTTATTCTAGAAAAGCTTTTTTATTAAATGGTGACCTTTCACCATTTCCGTACCACACATTTCTTTTGCTAAGGCAATTGGCATTAAGTGACTTGCCCAGAGTTAGACAGCTAGGACATATTAAGTGTCTGAGGCCAATTTTGAACTCAGGTCTTCCTGATTTCAGGGCCAGTGCTTTCTAAGCTGCCCCCTGTTCATCATTTCTTATAGCACAATACTATTCCACCATATCCATATACATTCATATATACATAACTTATGCAGCTATTCACCAATTGATGGTCATCCACTCATTTTCAAATTCTTTGCCACCACAAAAAGAGCTGCTGCAAACATTTTTGCATATGTGGTTCTTTTCCTCTCCTTATGTTCCAATGAGGATATTATTAAGCCTATGTATTTATACAAAATCCAAATATTATTCTTAGAAAAATAGAGTTTTAAAAGACCATTGTGATCCAGTGAAAAAGTTGACATCTTTAATCTATAGTGAATTGCTTGCAGTTTTTGGAAGGAGGAAGGGGAAGCAGAGGAAAGTACATTAGGAACACAAGGCTTTGTAAAGGTAAATCTTGAAAACTATCTTTGCATGTATTTGGGAAAACAAACTATTATTTAAAAAAAAAAAGGAAGAAAATAGTGTTAGATCTAAGATTATCTTGATTCAACTATTTGCTTGACATGGGCAAGTCACAACTCAGCCTCATTTTGCTCATGAATAAAATAATGACTTGATGAGGGAAAAAATAGGAAATGTAAAACTTATATGCTGGAAAATTTTATCTAAGTGAAATTCCCTGACAAGGTTAAACAGAACAGCCAAAACTGCAAAAGATATTAGAGCAAAATCAAAATATTAAAAAATAGAAAAAAATACAAGGTACCAACTTTCAGAAACAATTGTTTTAGAAAACAGGTTGAGGAAAGATAATTTAATAATCATCAGATTTACTGAAAACCATAAATAAACAAAAACCGTGACCCAAGTGAAAAAGAAGAGGCTATAAAAGTTGTAATTTTCTCTGAATGAG
The DNA here is from genome assembly GCF_048593235.1 of Sminthopsis crassicaudata. Classification (NCBI taxonomy): domain Eukaryota; kingdom Metazoa; phylum Chordata; class Mammalia; order Dasyuromorphia; family Dasyuridae; genus Sminthopsis; species Sminthopsis crassicaudata. The sequence continues at coordinate 241,934,614 of NC_133619.1, forward strand.
AACCATGTGCACCAAGAGAATAGCAGAGGACACTTGTGCCACAGTTCTCTTTTAATGTCCTGACCCAGTTTCCCTAATTGTCCTATTCAGTTACTCTGCCTCAAGTTATAACCATTCCCTCTTAATGTTAGGATAAAGGTCTTATATCTTAGATTTTAGACTATAATCATTCCCTCTTAGTGTTTGATGGGATAAAGGTCTTTATCCCTTTTAGACATCATTAGAATATCGGGGCCTCTCCAGTACCTCCCTCCATTATGTCATCCCCATCCAGGTACCTCCCCCATTATGTCATTGTTCTTGTTATCCTATAAAAGAATCCTATATCCTATATTCACTGCTGGATTCTTTGAGCCCATAGTCTCCTGCAGCCCTGGGATCAAACCATGGATCCATTTGGTCTCAGTAAATCTCTCCATTTAACAAATTCTGTATTGAATACTCTCTAATCTCTATCTTGCTCAGTTTCTTCAGCATTACAGACTCAGGTTGGGCAGGCCTTCAAGGTGGAATATAAAGTAATCTAATATAAAATAGAGACTTTTAGAAGGATATCTTCAGTGTCATAAGAGAATTTTAATAGAACTGCCATTTTGTCTGAGATAGCAGCAGGTCATGTGTTCAGCTGAAGTTTTTAGGAATTGAGCTGAGATCTCCAAAATCACTGAAAGGATTTCTAGTTCAGCTTAATTAATTTTATTTACTTATGAAGAGTATTTCTTCACTAGTAAATTTCAGAGCAGATCCCCTAGTGCTTACTGATTAATTTACAAATTGACCTGATGTGAAATTTCTCCTTCTAGTACAGTTGATATGTAAATCTTTTTTCCTTTCAGTTTTCCTGCTATAAAATTTATTTTTTTCTTTTTTTTTTAATTAATTTTATAATTATAACATTTTTTACAACATTATCCCTTGTACTCCCTTCTGTTCCGAATTTTCCGCTATTTCCCTCCACCCCCTCCCCTAGATGGCAGGCATTCCCATACATATTAAATATCTTATAGTATATCCTAGGTACAATATATATGTGCAGAACCAAATTTTATTGTTGTTGTTATTGTTGTTGCAAAGGAAAAATTGGATTCGGAAGGTAAAAATAACCTGAGGAGAAAAACAAAAAATGCTCACAGTTTACAGTCATTTTCCAGTGTTCCTTCTCTGGGTGTAGCTGATTCTGTCCATCATTGATCAATTGGAATTGAATTAGCTCTTCTCTATGTTGAAGATATCCACTTCCATCAGAATACATCCTCATACAGTATCATTGTTGAAGTGTATAATGATCTCCTGGTTCTGCTTATTTCACTCAGCATCAGTTGATGTAAGTCTCTCCAAGCCTCTCTGTATTCCTCCTGTTGTTGTTCATTTCTTACAGAACAATAATATTCCATAACATTCTTATACCATATTTTACCCAACCATTCTCCACTTGATGGGCATCCATTCATCTTCCAGTTTCTAGCCACTACAAAAAGAGCTGCCACAAACATTTTGGCACATACAGGTCCCTTTCCCTTCTTTAGTATTTCCTTGTGATATAAGCCCAGTAGTAGCACTGCTGGGTCAAAGGGTATGCATATTTTGATAAGTTTTTGGCCATAATTCCAGACTTTCACAACTCCACCAACAATACATCAGTGTCCCAGTTTTTCCACATCCCCTCCAACATTCATCATTATTTGTTCCTGTCATCTTAGCCAATCTGACAGGTGTGTAGTGGTATCTCAGAGTTGTCTTAATTTGCATTTCTCTGATCAATAGTGATTTGGAACACTCTTTCATACAAGTGGAAATAGTTTCAATTTCATCATCTGAAAATTGTCTGTTCATATCCTTTGACCTGCTATAAAATTTACAAATTTATCTTTGAAATTTTGACCTTTAACTCTCCTTTGAGTCCTGTAATATTCAACTCATAATCTTCTTGCTGATATAATTAAAGACTACATAAGAATTCTGAAAACTTTATTTGTGATTCCCTGAGTATTTCAGTATCATGAGCCTAAAAGTGCATATAATATGCTTATAATAATAATATAATAATAAGCTTATAATTAAAATGCCTTTGTATGTTAGCACAATTGTTTGGAAGAGTTAACTATCCAGGCAAAACATTATAAGAAAGATATATTAACTTTGCTGAAACTACCATGTAGCACAAAGGAGAAAAACCAGTGGAACCTGAAAAAGTAGACATTCTCAACCTATATAGCAAGTATACAGGGGTACAATGTGTAATATAAAAACCTCTCCACTCCAAATGTTCATATGGACCATTTGTGCCTGACCTGTGTTACAGCCTTCCAAGCTTATATTGGTCTAATCAGCCACAGTTGGACAAAATGTACCCCCATTATAGTGATGTCATTATGACCCTCTTCAAGAACAAAGGACAACAACCAACTAACCAATCAACCAACAAAACTCTGCCATAATTCAGTCTATATACAACCAACATAACTTTCTCAAGGTAGTACCTGGGATGTATCCAGATGATCTTGAGATTCTGTAAGGAAATTGCTGGGATCAACAAGAAAGACTCTGAACATATCTAAACCCTCTAGCACTTACTGGAATGCCATCATTGATTGGAATTAATTCCATTTTTTTCCAAAATTCTAATATACTGCAAAGAATTATTTAGAATGCACTACTTAATAACAATAGTAATAGCTAGCAATTTGTATAGCTTTTTAAAGTTTACAAAGGGCTTTACAAACATTATTTAATTTTATCTTTTCAATAATCCTGTGAGGTAGGTGCTTTATAACCTCAATTTACAAAGAACCTGAGATAGATTAAGGTAAAGTGACTTGCTCAGAATTATATTGCTAGTAAGTATCTAGGGGCTTTGAATTTGAACTTAGGGCTTCCTGACTCCAAGTCTAAGATGTTATCCATTTGACACTGATCTGCTTAGTATACATCTTGCTTACACATTTTTATTATCCATGTACATAGAGCAGAGGCTTATAAGAAAATAGAGACACAAGGTGTCAAGAAACATTATAAGAGTGCTGGTAATTCAACTCTGAATGGATCTTGAGATATTTAATACTGAAGACTTGCCAAATATCTCAATCAATGTTGATGCATAAGGGTGAGGGAGCATTTGCTTGACCCAACAAATCCAGCTTATAGATTTCTATCAGAAATATCTAAGAATCCCTGTACCTATGATGGAAAATCTCAGAAATCATCTCATAGAAATGCTAGTTAATAGTATCACACAGAATCCAGTAGTTTTTATATGTCACCCATAGTGATAGTATTAAAAAGGAATAGAACAATACAAATATATGTAGACTACCAGCTTTGAATGAAAGAGTCAAAGTGAACTTTGCTAGAGGTTCAAGATGTCTTGGATTGTCTGTCTGGCAGTCCGTTTTGGACTTGAATAATAAACACTATCAGATTCTTTTGACAAAAACTACCTTAGCTGTTTTTTAGCGTTAGCTTTTAGCTTTAGCTAGATTTTTCCAATTTGAGTGTATATTCAAAAGCACCTCAGGAGCACTATCTGATTTCCACTAGCTGATAGAGAAAGTAATTGCAGGATTGATCTACCTGGAAGTGTTAGTGTACCTTGATGACATCTTTATTTTTAGTAAACACTGGATAAGGAGAAAAGACCAATGAAAATGTTGGATTGGCTAGAAAAAAACTGTTGACAGCTGCTAATTCTGTTGCATCTCTGTTAATACACAGTCCAGATCATATCCTCCCCCCAACCCCCACCAAAATGAGAAACTAGAAGTTGAAGTGGAGCTTGAGATTTCCTTCAGAGAGAGTGCCAAGGAGGATTCTGGGAAGATGGTAGAGTAGGCTGGTAAATTTCAAGGTGCTTACATTAATACTGCTCATTTAAAAAATGAACTTACAAAGAAGAAAGAACTCCACCATTGAAACATATAGGAAGACCAGGCTTCATCTTCAGAGGAGAACACTTTAGTAAAAAAAAGCTTCTACCCCAAAGAGTAACATGAAATGGATTTCTACCCAGAAAGAATTTATAGAAGAACTCAAAAAAGAATTCAAAAATCAAATGAGAGTCATTAGGAAAAACTAAAAAAAAAAAAATAATAATAATAATAAAAACTATACAAGAAAAATAAGAAGCTTATGAAAAAAAGTTAACTAACTAGAAAAGGATGTATAGTGTGTCAAGGTGAAAATAATTCTTTGAAAAATAGAATTGGGCAAGGGGAAACCAGTGGAGCTATGAGAGACAAAACATTATAAAAATGAGAAAGCAGAACAGACTGTGAAACATAAGAAAAATGACAGATCTGTAGAACAGATCAAGAAGAGAAAATCAATAATTGGACTACCAAAAAGTTGTGTCCAAAAAGAGAACCTTGACACAATAATGCAGGAAATAATTCAAGAAAATTGTCCTTGAGTGATAAAACATGAGGAGAAAGTAGAAATAGAAGAAATCCATTGATCACCACCTCAAAGAGATCCCTTGTGGAAAATCCACTGGATATTATCGCCAAATTTCAAAATCCCTAGATCAAAGAGAAAGTTTTGCAAGAACCAAGGGGGGAAAAAAAAAACCCAATTCAAATAAACAGGAGATACAATTAGAATTGTACAAGATTTATCAATAGCTACAATAAAAAATCTCAAATCCTGGAATCATATCTACCAACAATCAAAAGAACTAGACCTGTGGCCAAAAAATCATATCCTTCAAAATTATCTCTAATTTTAAATGAGAAAAAAATGGACATCCAATAAACTTGCAGATTTTCAGGACTTTTTATCACCCAAACCCAAACTTAATAGAAAATTTAACATATAAGAGCCAACATTAAAGATCAATTTTTAAGGGATTTAACATGAACAAACTGTTTAAATATAGACAAGTTGTTTATGGTTTTTTTCTTTATATGGGAAAATATATACTATATGTTTAAGATTCACTTCAACAATAGGGTAGCTCAAAATAAAGATTGGCAGGTTCAAGATAAAAATAGTAATCATATTACACAAATGAGGTGCAGAGGAAGAATAGACACAGAGGCATTAGAGGGAGGAAGAGGGCTTGTAGTTCTGAAAACCTACTCAAATCAGGAATGGGTTTAATAGGCAACACTACATATATACCATGAAGGGTATAGTATCTTACAAAATTTATATAGAAATAAGGGGGGAGAATGGGCAGCTGGGGAAGAAAAGGGTGAGGGAAGAAGACAAGGGAAGGATCTTTGAGTGGGGGAGGTAAAGTAATAACAAAGCAAGTTATGGAGCAGAATGTAATTAAAGAGGCAGCACGGATAGGAAAGACATGTTGGGTGGGAGTGGGTGTGGGTGGGAGTATTATATCAGACAGTGACTGATCTCAAATGGAACCAAGAAGCAGCTGATGATATCCATAGCACAATGATGAATAACCATAAATGTCCTAAATGATAATTTCAGACATAGAGTGCAAGAAAAAAAAAAAAAAAAGAAATGATTTGTAATAGAGTTCCCTGGCCCAAGATAATTGTGTTGTTGACTGATATTTCAGTTGTGCTTGACTCTTCATGAGTTCTTTTGGGTATTTTCTTGGCAAAGATACTGGAATGGTTTGCCATTTTCTTTTCCAGCTCATTTTACATTTGAGGAAACAGGCAAACAGGGTTAAGAGACTTTACTAGGGTCACATAGCTGGTAAGTGTCTAAAGTCCCATTTGAACTCATGTCTTCCTGACTCCAAGAATGATGCTCTACCACAGTACTACTTAGCTATAGCTATAGATATTATCAAGAAGTGTAAATCTTGTGCTATATTTATACAAAGAAAAACATTACCAATCATACTATGAATTTGAAGAATATAAGTACTAACAAATCTTTGGAACTTATCTCTATTGACTTTCTATTTCTGGAAGGAGATGATAAAAATGTTAGTTGTATCCATATGGTCACTGAGCATTTCACTATGTTTGCACAAATATACCCAACCAAAAACACGACAGTATCTATTATTGCCAAAATATTATAGGAAATGTCTTTTTCAGTATGTGTATTTTTATGACAGGATCTACTCTGACTTAAGTAAAGAATTCAAGAGCAAGTTATTTAAGAAATTTTGATTTTGTAACGTATCAAAAAGTTTAGAACTAGTTCCTACCATTTACAAGAAGATCTACAGTCTAAATGTTTCTATCATATACTGTTGAACATTTTAGAAACTTTGAGAACAAAACAAAAATTTCAGTAGCATCATCACATGTCATTTCTAGCAAACATGTAAAGGTCCACCACCAAAGATGCTATAAATGTGCTTGTGCTTGGATAGAAACTTTGTCTATTTATTAATTCATGCTTTGGAATTTCAGATGAAGAGGATAATACAACTCACACTCAATATATCTTTCAGTTGAGAGAAAATATGAAAGAAATTAATTATTTGTGACCAGTTTAGAAGAGCTGTGACAGAAATTAGAGATAGTATTAAGCAAGACTTTTTAAAAAACTTTTTTGTTTTTTGTTTTAGCTTTTTATTTTCAAAACATATGCATTTTCAACCTTCACCCTTGGAAAAGCTTGTGTTCCAAAATTTTTTTTTTTATCCCTTCCCCTGACTCCCTCCCCTAGACAGCAAGTAATTCAATATATGTTAAAAATAGGCAATTCTTTTATACATATTTCCATCATTATCATGCTGCACAAGAAAAATCAGATCAAAAAGGGGGAAAATGATAAAGAAAATAAACAGCAAGCAAACAACAACAAAAAAGTGAAAATACCATGTTGTGATCCACATTCAGTCCTCATAGTCCCTTTTCTGGATGCTGATGGCTGTCTCCATCACAAGCCTATTAGAATTGGCCTGAAACAATTCTTTGTTGAAAAGAGCCACATCCATCAGAATTGATAATCTATGCAAGATTTTTTAAAAAAAAGAATTAGAGTTCTATTGAAAAACTTTGGCATTATTCTCCAATTGATAAATAGTAAAGGACAATTTTCAGATGAAGAAATTAAAAGCCACTTTTTAGCCATATGAAAAAATGCTATAAATAATATTGATTAGAGAAATGCAAATTATGACAACTCTGAGGTCCTATTTCACATCTCTCATATTGGCTGACAAGAAAAGATAATGATAAATGTTGGGAGGAGATGTGGGAAAACCAGGACACTGAGGAGAGCAATTTGGAACTATGCCCAAAGAGCTGCCAAACTGTGCATACTCTTTGATCCAGCAGTGTCACAAAGAGATAATTTTTTAAAAAATCATAAAAAGCATGTGCAATAATGTTGGTAGCAGTCCTTTTTGTAGTGACAAGGAACTAGAAGAGGTGAATAAGTTATGATATATGAATGTAATGGAATATTATTGTTCTATAAGAAATGATGAGTAGGTGGATTTCAGAAAAGCCTGGAAAGACTTACATGAACTGGTGCTGAATTAAGTGAGCAGAATCAGGAAAACATTATACATGATAATAAGGTTATGTGATGATCAGCTGTGATGGACTTGGCTCTTCTCAACAATTCAGTGATAATTCAAGGCAATTCTAATAGATTTGGAATACAAAATTCCAATCACATCCAGAGAGAGAACTGTGGAGATTGAATGTGGATCAAAGCGTAGTATTTTCACCTTTTTATTTATTTGTTTTATTTCTCATGGCTTTTTTCTCTTTTGGTCTGATTTTTCTTGTGCAACATGACAAATATAGAAATATGTTTAAAAGAATTGCAAATATTTAACCCATATCAGATCTTGTTGCCTTGGGGAGGGGGAAGGTAAGGGAGGGAGGAAGAAAAATTTAAAATGCAAAGTCATAAAAATAAATGTTGAAAACTATTCTTATATATATTTGGGAAAATAAAATACAATAAAAAAAAAAAGAAAGAAAGAAAGAAATAGCCCCAGAGAATAGAAGGAGGTATAGTGGCTGAAAGTGACATTTTCAGTGAGGAGAACTATTATCTATTATAAGACTATGGCAACTCCGTTCTTGCCTAAAATTGTTGCTACAGAGACTTACAGTGTGCAGTAGAGAACCCAAGGAGAACAAATACACCTGTATCCAAGCTGCCCCTACTTTATATGTAGACAAACATCAAGTGAAGACAAACAAGTCTATAATGATCCTTATGGTCAACCCCTACCATCTACTACCTCAGCTTTAGTTACAGAGATAGTCCAAATGACAAGGGAATTAGTTCTATGAAACCAGTCACTAGAATGACTTGCAATATTATAAGTGAACTTAGTCACACACATAGGTGAGCAACAATATTAGAAACTGATCTTGTGAAATGTGTTTTGCATGCAATTGCATGTTTATAATCATAGATGTTAACTGTTGCATGTTTATGCTTATTTATTGTTTTATTTTGGTTCATTGGCATTGCATTCATTTGTCTATATTCTATTATATTTAGCAATTAGTGTCTATTTACTGTTCTGCTCCTTGTTTTTATATATACATGCTAATGCTTATGGTTAAGTTGGATGTAAGTTGAATTTCCTCTTCTAAATTTCTCTATTACTGTCAAGGATGCTACCATCTTTCTAGTCTCCAAGACAAGGTGCTGCCCTGAACTTCCCTTCTCTCTAATGACCCCCTATCCAATTGTTATTAAAGCCTATCCATTTTACCTAGATATCATTTCTCTAAAATGATCACTTCTTCCCTCTTACATCACCCTAGCAAGAATTTCATTATCTTTTGCCTGATCTATTGCAATAAGCTGCTGATTGTTCTACTGTCTACAATTCTCTCCCTATTCCAGTCCATCCTCCATTCATCTGCCAAAATGATTTTCCTAGAAAAAACACAGTTCCAACCATCTTACTCTCACATACTTTGCAATCCTGTTGGCCTCCTCATTCTTCTTTAAATAACATGTTTTATCTTCTAAACTTGGTCATTTTCAATGGTTGCCTTCCATGCATGGAATGCTCTCCCTTATCTCTGTCTACTGGCTTCCTTAGCTTCTGTCAAGTCCTAGCTAAAATCCTACCTTCTATAAGAAGCCTTTTCTCATCCCTCTTATTCTAGTGCCTTTCCTCTGTAGATTGTTTCCTTTTTATCCTATAGATAACATCTCGTACATAATTTTAATATGTGGTCTCTGTACAACATGAACAAGCTCTTTGGGATCTTGTCTTTTGCTTTTCTTTGCATTTTTAGCACTTAGTACACAATATCTAGCTCCTAGTACTGGTTAATAAGTGCTTATTGACTGATAATTATAGTATCATTATTAGTGTTATCTAAGTCTGCTTTATTAGTCATGTTTTACTGATTGCCATGCGATTAAACTGTGCATGTATTATGTCCTAAATGTAACTCAGTCATGTTGTTCCATGTTCATTGAATATACTAGTTATGTGCATTTGTTTTCATTAAGGCCATAGGTTGTTTATGTGGGAGGCCAGAAACATAATTGTTATTTAAAGTGCAAATGTTTGTTTTGAAGCTGAATAGTCATAGGTTTCAAGTTCGTCCCATCTGATTTTTTGCAAGAAACTACAAAAAGTTTGACCCATGGGAGGAATGTAATAATACTTGTCCATGCAGGTTGGGTGGTTTGCTAAAGATTATTTGTATACAGAAGCATTCTGTGCTGCCTATGTGTAAGGGGACATGACTCATAACTGACTGAGAGATTGCTGAGCTCATGATGATGATGGAGTGAACCCTGGAACTGTGTCCCCTTTAATCTGTAAAAGAAGGGAGATTTAGGGTCCAGGCTCTCCCCTGGGAAAAGCATACCTTTCCCAGACAACACCCTCCTCCCCAAGTTAAATGGTTTCATTCAGTTGGAGATCTCAGCCTGATATTCCTATTGAGTAGCTTGAAACTCCAAGATAAGTAATCTCTTTTCAACTGGAAATTTAGGCCTGGGGGCATTGAAGCTCTAGCCTCAGACTGCTAATAAAAGACAAATCTGAATCCCAAATCTTTGCAGAAGTCTGAAACAAGATTATGCTTGCTAAGGAAGCTCTCTTCTTGGCAAAGCTCCCTGCCAGGACTCTTGCCCACTGTGAAGATATTCTCTTCTCAGTGCTAACCTTTGTTATCTCCCTGATAGGACCTTTTGACATTAAGAAGTCTGTCTTCCTAGCAAAGCTGTTCATTGCCAAACTCCTAATGAGGAGTTTTGCCTGCTAGGAAGTGAACAATAAAATTCCCTTTCTGTCACTCATATTTTCAGGTTTGTGAATTCTTTCGCATTAGACCTGCACCAACTAGAGGGGATTTCCTACCCCAATTCTCTCACCTCTTCACTAGCACTAGTTTCTTCATTTGCACCTCATCAATGATGTGTAAAGTGTATGTGTATATGTATATATGAAATATTACTTCAAATTTTAGTAGGGCATTTGAGGGAAGGAGTTTGGGAAAGAAAGTTTGAGGGAAGAAAGTGTGATTTTTGAATGCTAGATAGGTCTCCTAGGAGTTATAGACATGTGAGGAGTTGATACTCCAATACTAGAAGTTGATCTCTTTATCAGCTTCTCACCTTTATGAGATTATTCTGTCTTCTAAAAAAGTTCATGTACTCTTGTTTATCCTTTTACATTTTATCTGTATTACTTCTCTGATTTGTTTTTGCAATTTATTTTGATAAAGAAATATACTACTTGTGAAATCCTGTTGTGTAACTAGTATCTGATGGGAGGGAGCTAAAGCTGCCCAGAGTAAACATTCACTTTGAAGACAACTGTGAATGACTTAGCAATTCTCAGCCATACAATGATCCAAGACAATCTCAAAGGATTAATGATGAAGCACACTGTCTCCAGAAAAAGAGCTGATGTTATTTGAATACAGATTGAAGCATATTATTTTTCATTTTCTTTCATTTTTTCTTTTATTTTAGTCTTCTTATGTAAAATGATGAATATGGAAATGTTTTATATAATTTTTATATGTTTCATATAATTGCACATGTAAGTTAATTACTTACCAACTCAAGGAAGGGGGAAGGGAAGGAAGGACAGATAGAATTTGGAACTCAAAATTTTAAATATAAAAGTCAAAAAATTGAAAAAAAAACTAAGAAAAGCAGATTTTATTAGGAATCTCTTATTGTAGCCCTAGAATATAGATATTTGATATGTGGTACATAGGTATAATCCTAGTTAGATACCCCTCTTAAGGATAAAAGAATGAAGGAGAGATTGCCTAACCATAGCAGTGCTGGATGTTGCCAGCACCTCAATGCCATCATGACCCTTCTACTCTTAACAAAGTTGGAAATAGCAATAACTCTTGAAAATTCCGTGTGTCCTTCCCATAGCATCTACCCATGCTATGCTAAATACAGCTCAAACACATATGTTCATGTCAAATGAGGTTATTAGACTAATGTCTTCTAAAGTTCCTTTTAGCTCTAGGTTTTGACTTTATCATCAACATTATTATTATTATCATAATTATTATTGTTATTGTAATTGTTGTCTTGTTAGTACCTTCTTGAATTCTAATGTAGGGGCAGGAAACCTGAAGGAAACTGGTCTGGTTCTACTATAATGGATAAGAGTACATACAGCTCCTTGCCACCCTAGTTTTGATGTGTGGGAACATCAGAGTAGTATAAGTCATGAACCCAGTATGTCATAACACTGCTGAATATTTCATGCATGTTTCACAAGAGAAGCACAAAACCTAATACTGATGGTAACCACCCAGGGTATCTTACTGCACCACTGTGCCTTCTAGCTTCTACTTTTCCCACGTCCCAATTCCCTTGCCTCACCAAATCCCATCAGCACCAAGTTCTTGTACCACCAAGCTGATTTCTATCTACCCAAATCATATGCATTTACTTCATATCTCTGGAAACCCTACATAACTATGCCAGTAGAATTTCCCATGCTCACAGCTTCCACTTACTTCAGTTGTCCATGGAGAATCCAAGAGAGTTCATTTCCACAAAATCTATATCAGCCCCTGTCTTGGCTACTCGCCTCACATTATCTGACTTCTGTATAGTTCGTCTTCTGAGAGGATCAATTCAGTAGAAGAGAGAGCATATTGGCAAATGATCCATAATCAAGAGCTTGCTAAATATTAATGGAAAGATTTGTAATAAAAAAAGTCTAGAATAAAATTCTACATCTGATACTCATTGCCTGAATAATATTGGGCCAGTCACTTAACTTATATCAGTTTTCTCAAATATAAAATGATGGATTTAGGGTAGATGGTCTTGAAGATTCTGTCCATATCTCATTTTGTGAGATCATATATATATATATATATATATATATGTCCTATAACCTCCCACTGCTTATTCCTCTGTTTATCAATTATTCTCATGATTTGGGTAATTAATCAATGCTCTAGATTCTTATCACCACTCGATAGGCTAATTACATTGAAATCCTGGGCCTGAAAAATAGAACCTTGATCTGAACTAATACTACCAAGTGAACTGATAGTGGGAGAGGTCTAATCTAAACAGTCATATAGCCTTTTCCTTTGCCAGCTCCTTTTGAACTTCCATAGGTAGGATATTGGGAGTGTCCCATAATATTGTCCAGACTTCATGACCCATGATAAAAATTAGATGGAACAAAAAGGTAGAAAGAAAGAAAAAGTGATAATTAGATGCATGATCATTCTTGGTCCATAGGGTTATCATGTACATGGCTCCTTCTAAGATTTTAGGAATAAGCTACAATAGTGTTATGGAATCATGACTCATCAGAGTCACACAGTATCACAGTTTGAGATTAAGGATTTAATTGTTGACACAGCTGGGAGCAAAACCCAGATCTCCTGTTTCCTCAAACAGTTCCTTTCAATTGTACTTTGTTGTTCTTTTTAAAGATTAATTTATTTAATATTTTCCCCCAGTTACATTTAAAACAATTTTTACATTTGTTTTTAAAACTTTTGACTTCCAGATTCTCTCCCTTATCTCCATATCTCCATTCCCCCAACCTTCTTTAAGAAACCATATGTAAAGTTATGCAAAACATTTCCAAATAAGTCATGATGTTGTTATTTTTTAACTTAAATTTTTTTAAACATAACATGTGTTGGTTTACAGTCAGTCTCCATAGTTCTCTTTCTAGATGAAGATGGTGTTTTCTACCTAAAGTTTATTGGGATTGCTTTGGATCACTGAACCTCTATGAAAAATCAAATCTTTCATAGTCAATCATTGCATAGTCTTGCTGTTACTGTATACAATTTATTCCTGGTTCTGCTTGTTTCACTCAATATCAGTTCATGTAAATCTTTCTAGGCTTTTTTAAAATCAGCCATTACTTTCATATACGATAACTTATTCAGCCATTGGGCATCCACTCATTTTCCAAATCTTTGTCACCACAAACATTTTTGCACATGTGGATTTTTTCCCCTCCTTTATGATTTCCTTAGATACAGACCCAGAGTGGATCAAAAGTCACATCATGGAAAAACAACAACAACAACAACCACAACAACAACATAGATCTCTGACCCTAACTTAAAAAACCCTCAATAAAGAGAGATATTCATACAGAGAGAGACAGAGAGAGACAAAAGACAGCGTATGCTTCAATCTGTAATCAGAAACAATCAGTTTCTTCTCTAGGTATGGATAGGACTTTTTATCATAACTCCTTCAGAGTAATTGTGGATCATTGCACTATTGAGAATAACAAATACATTTATACTTGGCCATCCCAGAACATTGTTATTACTTTGTGTACAGTACATTTCATTTTACTTGAGTTCATGAAGGACTTTCCAGGTTTTTTTCTGAGAGCATCCTGATCACCATTTTTATAGCACAAAGATGTTCAGGACAGCTAAGTGGCACAGTGGATAGAACATCAGCCGTGAAGTCAGGAAAACCTAGGTTCAAATCTGGTCTCAGACACTTAATACTTCCCAGCTGTGTGACCCTGGGCAAGTCACTTAACCCCAATTGCCTCAGCAAAAACCAAAAAAACCAAAATGAAATTCTATGAAAATTACATATCACAGTTTATTCAGCCATTTCCCAATTGATAGGCATCCTGTCAATTTCCATTTTCTTGCCCCGAGAAAAGAGTTGGTACAGATATTTTTGTACATATACTTTTGTACTTATTCTTTAAAAAAGAAATCTCTTTTGGTATTCATGGCTAGTAGTGGTATTGTTAGATCAAAGAATATGCATAGATTTTGCAGCCCTTTGGGCATAGATCATATCTTTTGATCTTTTATCATTTGGGACATGGTTCTTATTTATTTATTTAAAAATTTGACTCAGTTCCTTCTAAGTCTGAGAAATAAGGCCTTATCAGAGATACTTTCTTAAAATTTTTTTTTTACAATTATTATTGCTAACTGTATTTCCTCCCATTTATTCTAGTCTCTCTCCCCTTTCACTCAGTCCCTCCTTAAAAGTGTTTTGCTACTGACCACTCCCTTCCCCAATGCACCTTCTCTTTTAACATCTTTACCCTTTCCTGTTTCCCATTTTCCTCCTACTTTCCTGCAGGATAATAGATTTTTATATGCATATTGAGTTCCTTTTTGAGTCAATTCTGATAAGGTTTACTCACTCTCCTCCCTTTCCTCTCTTCCCCTCTACTGTAAAAGCTTTTTCTTGACCATATTTTATGACAAATGGTTATACCATTCCACTATTCCCTTTTCCTTTTTCCCTGTACATTCCTTTTTCACCTCTTATTTTTTTAAATCATTTTTATTATAAAATTCATATTCAGTTCACAACTGTGTCCTCTATATATATACTCCTTCAAACTGCCATAACATTAAGAAAGTTCTAATGAGTTACAAGTATTATCTTCCCATGTAAGAATGTAAATATTTTTTATAATGTCCCTTATGATATCACTTTCCTTATTACCTCTTTATGCTTTTCCTGAGTCCTGTATTTAAAAATCAAAATTTCTGGGAAGGGCTCAGCCAGCCTGAGAGCCTGGCAAAGAGAATGGCCCCTTGATCTCCCCTAGCCACTGCTCTTCAGGAATTAGTGACATTAAAGAATGTGGACATAAATTTTTTCTCAGAGGAGTAGAGACATCTGGCCCCCTCTCAAAAGGAGATGTACCAGGAGGTGATGCTAGAGAACTATAGGAACCTCATTTGCCTAGAGACCATGCCATTTCTAAGAGAGATGTAATCTGCCAGTTGAAAAAAAGGGGAAGCCTGTTGGGTACCAGAGGGAGATGTCCCCAAATCTGCTTTGAAGAATCAGAGATTATCCCTGAATCTTTGTAAGTTTGTCACATCGTCCAAATAATCTTCTGAACAGCTCACAGAGGATCATTGCTGTTTCTCCCAGCAATAAGAAGCTTCAGAACCTAATAATGTCAGATTAAAAACAAATTGTCATGATGACATCCAATCTAGAATTCATACTGGAGAGAAACCCCATAAATGTGATGAATATGGGAAAGTTTTACCCAAAGGCTCATAACTCATTGCACATAGTAGAATTCAAACTAGAAAGAAACCTTATAAGCATAATGAATATGGAAATGCCCTTTAATTAGTGCTCATTCCTTGATGGACACCAGAGAATCCATACTGCAGAAAAACCGCATAAATATAAGGAATGTAGGAAGATCTTCAGATGAATCACTCAACATCAAGGAATCCATACTAGGGAGAAACCTTATAAATGTATAAACAGAGTTCACAATGTATTCAACATCAGAGAATTCATACTGGAGTAAAGAATATGAGAAAGTCTTTAGTTAGAGGTTTCAACTCATTGTACATCAGAGAAGTCATACTGGAGAGAAAGCTTATGAATGCACTCAATGTTGGAAAGTCTTTAAATGGTACTCACAGCCAACTAAGCACCAGAGAATTCACACTGATGAAAAAATCTTATGAATGTGAGGAATGTGGGAGAACCTTCCATTTCAGAACAAGTCTTACTACACATCAGAGAGTTCATTCTGAGAAAATCCTTATAAATGTAATGAAGTAGAAAAGCTTTCAGATGGATCTCATATTTTAATATACTTCAGACAATTCATACCAGAGAGAAGTCTTATGAATGCAAAGAATATGGAAAGACCTTCAGATGGAGATCAGAAAGTATGCTATGTCAGAAAATTCATATTGGTAAAAAACTTTATGAATATGAAAAAAAATTCCATTTTTTTTCATTATGAATGCTTGAAAACTTCTATTTCATTGAATTTCCACCTTTTCTTCTGAAGGATTATAATCAGTTTTGCTGAGTAGCTGATCTTTGGTTGTAATCCTAGCTCCATTGTTCATATCATATTCCAAGCCCTCTGGAATGTAGAAGCTATTAAATCTTGTGTTATCCTGATCGTGGCTCCACCCTTTTCCAAGAGTTTCTTTTTGGTTGCTTATAATATTTTCTCTTTGACCTGGGAGTTCCAGAATTTGGCCATAATATTCCGGGGAGTTTTCATTTGAGGATCTCTTTCAGGAAGTGATCAATGGATTCTTTCAATTTCTATTTTACCTTCTGGTTCTAAAATATCAAGACAGTTTTCCTTGATAATTTCTTGAAAAATGATGTCCAGGATCTTTTTTTTTATCATAACTTTCAGGTAGATCAATAATTTTTATTTCTCCTGGATCTATTGTCCAAGTCAGTTGTTTTTCTAATGAGATATTTTACATTTTTTTCTATTTCTTCATTTTTTTTGGTTTTGTTTTAGTGCATCTTGATTTCTCATAAAGTCATTCCATTTGCTAAATTCTAATGTTTAATGAATTATTTTCCTCAGTGAACTTTTGAACCTTCTTTCCAATTGGCCAGTTTTGATTTTTAAGGCATTTTTCTTATTATTAACTTTTTGTATTTCCTTTTGCACCACTCTCAATTCTTTCTCTAATTTTTCCTCTATCTCTATTATTTGATTTTCAAAATCTCTTTTGAGCTCTTTCACAGTCTGAGCTCAATTTTTATTTTTCTTGGAGGCTTTGGTGTAGGAGCTTTGACTTTATTATCTTCTTCTGAGTGTGTGTTTTGATCTTTATCACCATAGTAACTAAGAAAATTTTTTTGTTGTCTGTTCATTTTCCTAGTCTATTATTTGGTTTTAACTCTTAAGTTAAAGTAGGGCTCTGTTTCCAGGGTGTAGGATGCACTGTCCCAATCTTCAGGGATTTTGTGCAGCTTTTTCAGAGATTCTTCTAGAGATCTGACTATAAGTCTCTTTTTTGCCCTGGAATTGTTAGGAGTGTCCCCACTCTACTGTAGCTATAAGATCTATATGCTAAAGCAATAGAGTCCTGCTTTACTGACACTAGGGCTGGGGCTGGAGCCTATGCTGGGATTGTGCATTGAACCCCACCCTGTTGCCACAGACCTTTTCTGATGACCTTCTAAATTGGCTTTGACCAAAAAAAATTCTACTCTATCTTTTTTAGTATTTTGAAGCTCTAAAATTTGTTTAGAGTCATTATTTAAAGGAATTTGGAGGGGTTTGGGGGAGAGGTTGGGCAAGTTCCTGCCTTTACTCTGCTATCATGGCTCTGTCTCCCTCCTATCTTGTTATTCTTGAGAAAAGTCAAAGATAATTATTTTTCTTTTAAAAAAATTTTGTACTGATTTATTTTGTTTCTGCATCATCTGAATTCTTTTCCTCCCTCTACCAGAGGGCCACCCCCTATAACAAATAATTAAAAAGAAAGAAAGATAAAAAGGAAGGAAGGAAGGAAGGAAGGAAGGAAGGAAGGAAGGAAGGAAGGAAGGAAGGAAGGAAGGAAGGAAGGAAGGAAGGAAGAAAGGAAGGAAGGAAGGAAGGAAGGAAGTGTAAAGGGCTAGAACTGAGCAAATGTACTTGGATAATGGAGCACGTGAGACTAATTGCCAATTGGACAATTCTCTATTAACATGTTTGAAGGATGACCCTCCCCAACTATTTGGTGCTGGCTGGATCAGTGACTGTGGACAAAGGAGGGGAAGTGACATGAGTGAGTGGAGGAGGAGGAGGAAATTGAGGCATTCTCCTGGCAGTGGAGAGAGAGGAGGGAGGTGTGGAGATTGCTAGATCTAATTCCCTGACCGTGACTGCAAAAGACCAAGAATAAAGGCTTTTGATTATCCTGACTCCGGCTGATTCTGAGAAGACAGGGTTCCAACAAGGAAGAAAGGAAGAGAAAGAAAGATCCAAACACTACTTGTCTCCTTCAGTCTTGGGAAGGTTTTCCTAGATATTCCACATCCTTTCCATATTTTTAATATCCTATTAACAAGCTCTCAGTAAAGGAAGGAAAGAAGAAGGAAAAGGAAATGAGGAAGATGAGGAAAACCCTAGCAAAATAGGTCAATAGATGGGGAATCTGATAAATACAAATTCCTACATTTATGTACCCTTCACATCTCCAAAAGAATAGGGGGAAGTATCATCTTATACCAAAAACGTTTAATGACTATGATACTTGAAAGAATTAGTGGGGATGGTGAGCGTGAGGTCCCACCACTCCTATTTTAAGGATATAAGGGTAGCTTTTAGCAGCATGGCAATGCTGAGGGTAGAGAAGAGTGTAGAAGACCCTAAGAAAAATGCTTATTTCTTCTTACTAATTAAGTTCCCTAAAGTTACAGATTGTGTACCAATCAAATTTTGAATCTTCATTAGTGTAGAGCAAAGCTTCTTTTTTTTTTTTTTTTTTTTTTTTTTTTTTTTTGCTGAGGCAATTGGAGTTAAGTGACTTGCCCAGGGTCACACAGCTAGGAAGTGTTAAGTATCTAAGACCAGATTTGAACTCAGGTCTTCCTGACTTCAGGGCTGGTGCTCTATCCACTGTGCCACCTAGCTGCCCCAGAGCAAAGCTTCTTAAACTATGAATTGAGATTTCATTTGGGGTGCTGTGACTGAATGCGGGGAGTGTAAAAAACTTGACAACAGTAAAAGGTACCAAATATTCTGCCAAGATTTAGTTCTTCAGGAGCATCCAGGTGGCGTAGTGGATAGAGCACCAGCCCTGAAGTCAAGAGGACCTGGGTTCAAATATGATCTCAGACACTTAAACTTCCTAGCTATGTGACCCTAGGCAAGTCACTTAACCCCAAATGCCTCAGCAAAAAAAAAAAATAAAATAAAAAAAATTAATTTTTCATGTAAAAATAAACAAGCCCATCCATCTCATTAGTATGCAAATTTGCTTTCATCTTTAAGAAATAGTAAAATTATAATTTATACTCTAATATATTTAACATGTATTGGTCGACCTGCCTTCTGGGGGGGGGGGGGTGAGGAGAGAAGGAGGGGAAAAATGGAGCAAAGTGTTTGGCAATTGTCAATGTTGTAAAATTACCCATGCATATATCTGTTAAATAAAAACTATTAAAAAAAAAAAAAAGAAGTAGTAAAATTATATGCATACCAAAATTGTTTTAAAATAAATTTCTTTATGGTTTATCATCAGTAAATATTTGGTTAGTATACTTATTTTATTTACCTATGTACCTGGGATCATGTAAAATTTCCTTGGATGAAAATGGGTCAGGAGTGTAAAAAGTCTGAGAAATCTTGGAGTACAATAAATATAGAAGGGACTTAATAAATATCTCTGGGTGTATATGGTGTAGTAGATAAAATGCTATTCATAGAATGAGTTGGATCAGAATTAAAATATGCTTGTTGACATTTACTACTTAGTACATGAAGGTCTGCTGGTCTCAGTTTCCTCACCTGTAAAATGGAGATAAAAGTAGTACCTGTCTTTCAGGATTTTTAAGACTCAAATGAGATTTATAAACTACTTAGCAAAGAGCTGGGCACAAAGGAAGCACTTAATATACCCTTTTTTCCTTCTCTTTCGCTCTCTCTCTCTTTCTCTCTCCCTCCCTTTCTCTCTCTCTCTCTCTCTCTCTCTCTCTCTCTCTCTCTCTCTCTCTCTCTCTCTCTCTCTCTCTCTCTCTCTCTCTCTCTCTCTCTTTCTCCCTCCCTCCTTCTCTCTCTTCCTCTTCCCCCCTTCTCTCCCTCTCTCTCTTCCTCTTCCCCCTCTCCCTCTCTCTTCCCCTTCTTTCCTTCCTTCCTTCCTTCCTTTTTCTCTTCTTTCCTTCTTTCTTCTTTCTTTCCTTCATCCCTCCTTTCCTTTCTTCCTGAAAAATATTGAGAAGAAAAGGCGAGATGATAATTACATTTTCTTCTTTATGCTTTTAAAAAAAATACCTAGTAGGCTCCCTGTTTTCAAAATTCAGCTCCTTGGAACTATAAGAAATGAATGATGAAGTTGAATGGTGTTTTGGACAGAGAGAAACTAAGGAATTGATCCCTGAGGCAAGCAGGGAGAAGGCACTGAGAGAGATCAGTTGTGGTCCCATCCTCTGGGGAGGTGGTCCAATCTGAAATCCAAGATGTCAAACCCCTGAGGCTCATTCTCTGTAGAGGTCAAGCAGTTTCACCTTGCTATGCCCTGTCAGAAAACCCAGTAATGTCCCTGAGGTTAAATTTTCCCAATAAAATCTATTTATGGCTGCTGCCCCTCCTTTGGGTTAATCCACCACAATACACTGCCTTGTGGTGTTTTTCTCCTTATCCTTTCTCCCTCTTCCCATGGTATCTTCCCCAACTCTACTCTGCTTCTCAATCCCACTTCTCCTTATAACTAATTCTTTCAGAGTGCTATGTCCATTTCAGGAATGCTCTCCCAACTCAATTTAATATTTACCATTCCTGGTGTCTTATTATTTCCCTTCATTTTGTTGGTAACCTCTTCCCCTAAATAAATCTACCTTTTGCCAAAGAGAATGACCATTGTGAATTCTTCACATGACTGAACCCCAACTTTTGGTGCTTGCTATCATCTAGTATTTACATCAACTTACTTTAGTCCTCAAATCACATCAATGAAGATAAATGACTTCCTCTAGAAGATATAAACTGGGGATGAAGGAGATAGAGGAGAGAGTCGAGAGATGAAAACATGGATTCCAACTCCAGCGTTCCAAATCCATTTATTTCAAGATCCACATTCCAATCATAGAAATATGTTCATTCTTTTGAAAGACTGGTTTTATTCCTTCTGGCAAGAAGGAACTGGGAGTTCCCTGGCCACAAGTTTCTCTCCACCATCCAAGACACCACCCAGTCAAGTACAGCCCCTTCCCATTGTATTTTAATACAGGGCATGTGGCTCATTTCAACTCTAGTTTAATAAAAAGCAAACTACTGATTTCTCAATTTCTACTATGTTTAGAAAAACTGCCCTTCAAAACTTGTTCTCCATGGCAGGCCCAGACACATATTAAACAACTGGCCCTATTCCACTGTGTGTGTGTGTGTGTGTGTGTGTGTGTGTGTGTGTGTGTGTGTGTGTGTGTGTGTGTGTTTTAAAGAAATAATTCTCCCTAGCATACATCTCAGCCATTTCTAAGCAGAGAAATATAAACATAGGCAGAAAATATAGAAGCTTAACCTATTGTTAACTTTTATTCAAACAGGGGAAGCAAACTAATGAATTGAATTTGGTAATGGAGGTGGTTGTATTTTTCATTGAAATGATTGTCTTGCTATTAGGCTGACACCTGCTTTTCTGAAAAGGCACCCAGACTGCTTCCTCCTAAGCACAATTGCACCCCATTAAAGTCTTATGTTACTGATTCATGGAAAAAAAGAGAGAGAGAGACAGAAAGACAGAGAGACAGAGAAAGCATGACCAAAGAATACCAATAAACTAGATTTTATGAGGCGTCTTTCACACGACCAGATTTATGGCTTTGTTGCATTTGCAAAGATTTATAGCATTAATAAAAAGAAAAGAAAAAAAATTCTATCATTGACAACAGCTGCAAAAGAAAAAAAGTATCCTATGACATGAAGGGGAAAAGTGGTGTATAAAAAGAATAAAAAGCTTAAAAATATAAATAATCACACAAAAAGAACTATATATATATAGTTAGAGGTACTAAATTTGAGATAAAGAGGAATAGCATTTATATGACACCTACTAGGTGCTAGGCACTGTGATAATAACTTTATAAATATTATCTCATTTAATCCTCACAACATCCCTGGGAGGTAGTATTATCCTTATTTTACAATTAAAGAAACTGGGGCAAATAGAAGTTAAAGAAGTTCAGTGTCTCAACCTGAAATTGAAGAAAAGTCTTCCTGACTACAGGCCCAGTTCTTTAATAACTATAATACTTAGTCCCCTGAAGAAGCAAATAAATAAAAATAAATGAAGTATAATAAAATAAAATAAAAACTACTTGATTTAGAGTCAGAATTCTTATTTTTCAATCTCAGGTGTGCCATGATGCAGTCAGAGGATGAAAGATTTAGAAATGGAAAGAATCTTAGAGAGACCAATGAATTCAATCCCCCTCATATTTATTCTAATTAAAATTTTTTTGGTATTTGTATACTTGACAAACATTAGCAATGTGTGGTACGGAAATGGTGAGGGAACACCATTTAATAAAAAAAGCTGGAGAGAGCTCTAGAGAAAAGCAAAGTTTATTGTACATTCTCGCGAGAAGGGCGTCCCACTCTTCGAGTAGACTATCGAAGAGAGGAGGCGCCTCCTGTGGGCAGGACAGCACCTTTAATCCCTAACGCAAAACGCCCCCTCCCACCACTGACCCTCATCCTCATTGGCTGAGAGTCTTACATTCTAAACGCGAGATCTACCCATGAAATTGAACTTGACCAATAAGTACATAGTTGCCCATATTTGGATGAAATAGGGAGATGTCATAGGAGGGGAAGGCAATGCCCTTCAGAGTCCTTCAGGCCTACTCGAACTCTGAAGTAGATGAAGCCTTACTCGATTTTCACAACTGTCTTGAAAGATCTCACCTCATCTCATTCAGCAAGTATAAGCATTTCAGCATGCACAGAAGAAAGCATGCACAGCATGCACAGGAAAACACGATTATCTTAAATATGGCTTAGGTTTTTATTTTTAAATTTATATATATATATATATATATATATATTTATTATTATTATTTTTGCTGAGTCAATTGGGGTTAAGTGACTTGCCAAGGTCACACAGCTAGGAAGTGTTAGGTATCTGAGGTTAGATTTGATTCAGGTCCTCCTAACTTCAGGGCTGACACTCTATCATCTACACCACCTAGCTGCCTCTTGGTTTAGGTTTTTAAAACAGCAAAATAAATTCAATATGTTAGTTACAAAGCTGTGTTTAATCTGTCTGAATCTTTTATTTTCTTCTGTATTGTTTTTAATGTTATAAGAATCCTCATTTTTTTCTATTGTTCCTTTTATTTTGAAGTATACCTAACATTGGTTTTCTTTCTCTTACAAATCACAATCCTTCAGAAAAAAAAAAAAAAAAAAGCCCAAATATTCCAAACAACAACAAACCTTTCTTGTAGTAATAAGCGTAATCGAGCATGACAAATCCACATATTGGCCCTACTGAAAAATCTATGTTACTGCTTGTTGAGTGAGTTAGTGAATGAGATGAGGTGAGATCTCTCAAGACAGTTGTGAAAATCGAGTAAGGCTTCATCTACTTCAGAGTTCGAGTAGGCCTGAAGGACTCTGAAGTTCGAGCAAAGGGCATTGCCTTCCCCTCCTATGATACCATCTCCCTATTTCATCCAAATATGGGCAACTATGTACTTATTGGTCAAGTTCAATTTCATGGGTAGATCTCGCGTTTAGAATGTAAGACTCTCAGCCAATGAAGATGAGGGTCAGTGGTGGGAGGGGGCGTTTTGTGTTAGGGATTAAAGGGGCTGTCCTGCCCACAGGAGGTGCTTCCTCTCTTCAATTGTCTACTCGAAGGGTGGGACGCCCTTCTCGCGAGAATGTACAATAAACTTTGCTTTTCTCTAGAGCTCTCTCCAGCTTTTTTATTAAATGGTGTTCCCTCACCATTTCCGTACCACACATTAGGTTGCTTCCTTATAGGTTGAAATAGTAAAAGTCCTTAAGACTTTTTTCTTTGCAATGCTCTTTTGTTCAGTCATTTCCCAGTGGTGTTCAATTCTTCATAACTGCATTTGTGGTTTTCTCAACAGAGATACTGGAGTGGTTTTCCTTCTCCAGCTCATTTTATAGATAAGGAATAGATCACTCACCTTGGTGTCTGAGTTCTAATTTGAACTCAGGTCTTAATTCCAGGTCCATAGTGCTTCATAGCTTTCCTCCTTGGAAAGTAGGGGCTGCTAGAAAGAGAAGAATTAAAAGGCAATGATGGGATTTGAAGAGCTATCTTGGGGAAAAGGAGTTAGATTTATTCATAACCCCAGAAGGCATAATCAGAGCTAACTGTTATTTGTGTGGAATAAGTGGGTTGTTTTGAAGAGGACTAATGACATCATGAGGATTATGTCTTGATTTGGAGGTAGTGGGAGGAATTTGCCGAGAGGTGGATTAGATTCTAAGAAAATAAACTTTCAATTAGTGTTATCTCAAAATTAAAAGGGCTTCTTTGACAGATGGGGAGCTCCCCATCCATGGAAGCAAAGGCCATGGATAAGGACAAGGGGTCAGTAATATTGTCACAGGTGTTATTTCTTCAAATAAAGGTTGGATTTCTGAATATCCTTCCACATTCCAAGATTTTATGGTCTCTTTTGCTTCTCTCAATATCACTGTAAATTAAGAGAGCAGGTACAGTAAGATCCATATTTTAAGAATGGATACCCTGAAGCTCAGATTGTTGAAATGAATTCAGGGCTCTTTTTTATCTTTATGTACAGCTTCTTGAGTCAAAGGCCTAAATAGCAACTCCATATATATCTGAATAGGACGCAAATCAGAGTCAGATACAACTTAAAAGATGAAAGACTTTCCTAGGAAGTCCACAAGAAGGAGGCCTTTCCTAAACTCTGGATTTATTCAGTGTTTACTTTTTTAAAATAATATTTTATTTTCCCAAATACATGCAGTTAGTTTTCAAGATTTGCCTTAGCAAAACCTTGTGTTTAAATTTTTTCTCCTTCTCTTCTCCCCTCCCCATTCCCCAAGAGAGCAAGTAATCATATGCAATTCTTCTAAACATATTTCCATATTTGTTATGCTGAACAAGAAAAATCAGATGAAAAGGGGAAAAAACACAAGAAAAGGAAAAAAAAAAAAACAAGCAAACATGCAACAATAACAACAAAGTGAAAATTTGCTTTGATCCACATTCAGTCTTCATTGTTCTTTCCCTGGATGCAGATGGCTCTCTCCATCACAAGGCTATTAGAACTGGCCTGAATCACCTCGTTGTTGAAAAGTGCCAAGTCCATCACAGTTGATCATCACATAATCTTGTTATTGTGTACAGTGTTTTTTTGGTTCTGCTCTCAGTGTTCATAAAACAAAACAAGTCTTTCCTCAGCTTTCTACATGGTATTTTAATTATATTAATTTAATTAATTAAATGGTATTTCTTCCACTTCCTTTTATTTAGGAATTTCTAGACAGAGAGAGGAATATGATGGGGAAGGAAAAAGACAAAGGAGACATTTTCCAGGCCATTATCTATATGCTTCATTGCTAATCAATAAACCAACAAGCATTTTAAAAATACCTGCTATGTACAGAGTGCTGTGCTAAACTTTGGCTATACAGAGAAAGGCAAAACGGTCCCTATTTTTAAGGTTCTCATAGTTTAATGCAAATTCCTAAGTTGGTTGTCTATAAACATCCTCTGTGGCAGGGGCCATGAACAGATTTGGTTATTAACTGAAAGTTTGATGCTTGGAGCCTAATAGCCAAATGTATGAAGGTCCATGTTAGGACATGGAAAGATCATTGGCCTAGGATTGGAAAATCTGGGTTCAAATCCTAGCTTTTATTTAATGCCCTTTATAATCTGATCTTATATTTCCAGTCTTATTGTACATTGTTTCCCTTCCAACACTAAAATTTAACCAAATTGGAGTTCTTATTGTTCCTCACACGTCACTCCTTCTCCCACTTCTGTCCTCCACACTTGTCATGAGCTCTTTTCCTCACTTTCATTTCTTAGAATCCCTAATTTTCTTCAAAGATTTACCATGAAGCCTTTCCTATTTCCCCAAAGGCTAGTTTCTTCCCCCTAAATTATCCCATATCTCCATAGTATACTCTTCAAATATGTATATTACTTGGTTTACTACTCTTTGAATATACCCTTATGTCCATGGGATCTCCCCAGGTAGAAATAAGCTTCTCAAAGGCAAAAATGTCTCTTTCTCTCTTTTTTACTCCAGTTATTAGCATAGTGCCCAGCACACAATAAATACTTAATAAATCATTGTTACTTCACATATAACCTATATCAAATTCTTATTGTCTCAGAAATAAAGGAGAAGAGAAAGAGAAAGTATTTAAAACTCAAAATTTAAAAAAAAAACCAACAAATGTTAAAACAAATTTTTTACAGGTAATTGGAAAAAATTTAAAAATAATGTGGAAAAAATAATTGATTCTTGATAACTGTTATTACTTTATATTTATGCAGCTGTGGTTTAAGTCACCAAACCTCTTTTTGGCTTCAGTTTCTCCATTGGCAAAGGGATTTGATTTAAATTGTCTCTGAGGTGCCCTTTAGCTTCAAAGCCTACAATATTTATTTGCACTTCCTGCCTACCTTCCTACCAGTAAATCATAACCTTTCATGAAATTCCTATAAGGATAGATAATTCACAATCACAAGCACAATCACAACCAAATTCCTCTGGAGACAGGTAACACCCGGACTTATATTCACACTTAAATACAAGTATTTCATGTCCTTTCCTAAGGGTAATTTTTATAGGAGATAAAGAGAAGAGTCTGAAGGGAAAGGGCCAAGGAAAAAAAATCTAGCAAGAATAATTTACATAATTTTTTAGAATTTATAAAGTACTTTCCTTACAACAATTTTGTGGGTTAAATAGTGTTGGTATTATTTCCATTTTATAATTGGGGGGAATTAAAACTCATATTCATATGGTGGTAAGTATGGGAGTTGAGCTCTACTTTAAATGCATTCCTCACTTATCTTTCAAGTCCTGGATCAGATACCATCCTGTCAATTGAAAGGTATTTTCCCTTCTTTGCTAAGATTTGACCTCTACTTTGAACTTAATGCTTAAACTTGATCTTTATATTTGAATTCATGTTCTAAGTATGGACAGACTTTTGAATTTAATGTATATGGCTAATGTTTTCTCTGGGCAACTAAGTGCTACAGTGCATCAAACCTGTAGGCACTCAAATCCATTCTTAGACATTTATTAGCAATATGATTCTGGGTAAGGCCTTTAACATTTATTTACCTAAGTTTCTTCATAAATAGTAACATCACCTTTTTCCAGAGATACCGTGAGGAACAAATGAGATAATACTTGTTTTGCTTTAGGTTTTCTTTTCTTTTTAAGTAGTATTTCAGTTTTCCAATTACATGAGATTACAATTTTAAATTAAAATCTCCAATTACATTTTAAAATTCATTTTTAAAAAATCTTGAGTTCCAGATTTTCTTCCTTCCCTCCTCCCTCCTTAAGATAGTAAGCAATTTTATATAGATTATACATATGCAGTCACATAAAGCATATTTTCATATTAGTCATGTTGTGAAAGAAGAAACAGATCAAAAGAAAAAAAAACATGAAAAAAAAAATAAAGTTAAAATATCATGCTTCAATCTACATTCAGAATCCATCACTTCTTTCTCTGAATGTTAATAATATTTTTCATCATAAGTCCTTTGGAATTATCTTGAATCATTGCATTGCTGAAAATACCTAAGTCACTCACAATTTGTGGTCATAAAATGCTACTGTTATTGTGTACAATGTAAAATGAAATACAATTTTTATTTATTTCTTTTTTTCAAAGCAATGGTGGTTGGATGACTTGCCTAAGGTTATATAGATAATAAATGTCGAGTATCTGGGATCAAATTTGAACTCAGTTCCTCATGATTCCAGAATGGGTACCCTATTCACTACACCACCTAGTGCCCCAGGTAATATTTGTAAAGCACTTAGCACATAATAGGTGATATAAAACTGGTTATTTCCTCCCTTTTCTCCCTCTTCTCCCCATTACTTTCTTAAGACGATTAACCAAACAATAAATCAAGTCTTAATTTCCAATTTGAGTTGGTTCCAGCACATTACTGCATATGAGAACACAAGAGGCACATGCACAAGGAACTCACATAGCAAGAATTCACCTAGACATGGCAAATCATATTTCTGAGGCTGTGATCTGCATCCTCACAAAGCTGGCAATGTCTTCTTGTGCCATCAACAAATTAGCTGGGTCCCCTGATGGACCCTTGTACTGTGGATGTGCTATGCTGCTTTTAAAGAAGCTTTAACTTAATTGCATAGGTAGCTTCCTGCCTGAAAGAGAATCTACCTTTTTAGCCATAGCTCTAGGTTGTACCAAGTTAGGGATCCTAGTAATGCTCGCAGAAGTCTTCAAGTTTAGATCATATCTTTCTCAAACTTCTTTCTTTCATGACCATTTGGATAACTTTCAGTCTTAACTTTTATTTGGTTTATGATTCAAATTTTCTTTAATACTTACAATAGTTTAGTTGCTAGCTTAATTCCCCTTCAATTTATCCTAAAGACCCCTCTCAGCAAAACTGCAAAGGAACTGGATGGAAGTGAGATAAATGAAATTTTAGAAAACTTCCTAAATGCCCCTAAATTGCAAATCAATGAAGCTAAAAAAGAGTGGGAGGAGCTAGTGAAGATGGAGAAATCTCTCTTCCTCTCTCCCTCCCTCCTTTTTTCCCTCCTCCCTTCTCTTCTTATCTCTTTCTGTCTCTCTGTCTCTCTCTCTCTTTGTCTCTCTGTCTCTCTCTCTCTGTCTCTGTCTCTCTCGCTGTCTCTGTCTCTGTATGTTTCTCTCTTTCTCTCTCTCTCTCTTTATGTCTCCCTCTCCTGAAACAAAATCTGCTATTTTCCCTATAGATGGGTAAACGATGTATATGAAATTGACTTGAACTGGAAAGAACTCTGGATCTTAAGTCAGAACTATACTTGAATCTTGAGCTTCCACTTATTATTTGTGTAACCTTGGCTCTTATGATTCTCAATGTCTTCATTTATAATATGAAAGCATTAAATTAATTAATATAAAAGGTTGCTTCTTGAGGTAAACTCTTTGACCCAATGGAAGGAATTGAATTAAATTGAAAACTAAGACTGAGGGTGAAGGACAAACTTCACCTACTTCACAAATTTGTCTAGGGCTAATTATACATTTTGAGGGGCACTCCCAAAGGTGGAAAGGAAATTAGGCAGAAGTTTAGTATTGCTCCATCTGTGTAATGAGAGACAAAGAAAAAACATATTACGTGAGGAATCAGTTCTCATGCAAAATAATTATGTATATTAAAATATCAGTGTGGACATTAAGGAAAGTAATAGGAGGAAAGCCACCACCTTTTATTCAAATGACCTGAAAAGGGTGTGTTTGCCCTTTAAAAATAATGCAAAACAGTACACAATGGAAATCTTTGAATCACCAGGGAACACCTTTCTGAGAGGGGCAACATTATGGGTCTACACCTCCAGTATAAATTTTAGTTATAAAAATAAAATAACAAGAACACAACTCTGATTCACAAGGTGACTCAAGTTAGGGTCTGATACATCTTTACTAATCATAGACAAGAGTGATATTTGGGGTAATCTAGTCTCCTAACAAAAGGTAGAACCTGATACTTTAGCCTAAGATCCCAGGAAGATACTTGGAAATGGGCACTACAGAGGAACATTTGCTTAGAGTTAAAAAGACCATTTCATCCCTTAAAAGTCATCTAGTCCAACTCCTTTTTTAAATTTTTATTTATTTATTTATTAACAGATGAAGAAACTCAAATCCAGTGACTTAAGAGGCAGAATCAATCAAACTTTGGATCCAGGTCTTTTTGACTCCAGACTATGCACTCTAATTACTGTACTACATAGCTAATTAAGGACCCCCCAAAAAAGAACATCTAGACTAACTTCTTCATTTTACAAAAAAGGAAATCAAGTTTTAGAAAGATGAATTGATTTAGAAATATTTTGACATAGTGAAAAAAAAAAAAACCCTGGGCCAGAAAAACCGGAGTTAGGATACTTGCTGGCTATGCGATTCTGGGCAAAACTTTTTACCTATTTGAGTATCATCTATCTACCTTATATTTGTACTATCTACCTTATAGAGATATCAGAAATGTTTTATCAGCCTTAAAGCTCATTAAAATCTGAGTTACTCTTAGTAGATTGTAAGCTTCTTGAAAACAGGAATTGTTTTTGTTTCTTTTTATCTCCCCAGCACTAACCACAGTGCCTGACAATAGTAAGCACTTAATAAATGATTATTGACTTATTGATTGAGAGTAGCAGAAAAGAGGCACTTAACTGTTACAATAATGCTCTGTCTACTATCCCATTTTCTCCAGATCTGTGTAAACTTCACATTGAATCAAAAATCAAAAAGTTGGGATATATAATGGCCTATACATGATCTATAAATGTTTATTTATGATAATAGTAATATTTTGACTAATTGAAGAATTCTATTTAAAGAAGTGTGACAGAAGACTAGCCATTGAGATCCTAATCATTAAGGTGTTAAAAGGTTGAATTGACAGAACAAATCAGATATGGGAAGATGAGAAATATCAAATAACAAAGTGACAGTTAAGTGTAAAACTTGAATCAAAGTAATACTTTTAACAGTGATAGTAGGAGTTCTGAAGAGGAGAAGGTTTTTTGGGGAAAGATTTTGAAGTCCATTTTGGACATGTCAAATGTAAGATTGCAAATAGGACATCCAACTCAAGATGTCCAAAAGAAAGCTGGCCACGTAAGACTGGAGATCAAGATAGACGTTAAGGCTGGAAAAATGGATCTGAGAATCATTTACAAAGAGATGATGATTTAATTCCTTGGAACTAATAAGATCATCAATTTAAAGAGAATAAAAGTAGGAGATTATGCATATTATGCTAATTTTTTTCAACATATTGGTCAATTTTGCCAAAAAAAAAAAAAAAATCCCTTTTACCTTTTGTTATAGGGGGGGTACAGAGGAGCCATATCAGAAAATGTATAATACAATATATCAATAAAATTTACTTTAAAA
The DNA here is from genome assembly GCF_048593235.1 of Sminthopsis crassicaudata. Classification (NCBI taxonomy): domain Eukaryota; kingdom Metazoa; phylum Chordata; class Mammalia; order Dasyuromorphia; family Dasyuridae; genus Sminthopsis; species Sminthopsis crassicaudata. The sequence continues at coordinate 241,965,563 of NC_133619.1, forward strand.
ATAAAACAAAATGCCAGCTGGAAATCAATGTGCATTAGGGGAAAGAGAAGAAATGTGATATTCATTTCATGGCATATGAACCTAGACCAAAGTGAGAGTTAAAATGAGAGCTTCATTTGGAACAGCTTTGGAGGGATATAGATAGCTATGAAAGCAAAGGAGAAAAGAATGACTCTCCCCACCCCTGAGTACCCTGGAGCCTATAATTGAGAATACTTTGAGCATCAGAGCTACTGCTCTTGTCTCACCTCATCTCATGAGAGCCTAGGGCAGGCTTTACTGTGGGCATGATGTCCTGACTCAGTGAAATCATTCTCATATTCTGTTTTTACGAAATCACGTACCCTGAGATTCTCATGCACAGAATGAGACAGCAGAGGCATCAAACAGTGATCTCGAAAGCACCCACAGGTCCATGGCACCCATCCAGGCTGGATTTCTTTATTATGGAGAGTCCTCCAAGGGCATGGGAGTACTGTGAGTCAGTGAGCACAGGGTCAACTTATAGGAACTTGTGACTGATGACACACTTTCAGGTATATCTTTTTATAAACTCAGGTCATCACACTACCCACCCATGGGAATCTAAAAGTAATTAGTGCACTTTGGAAAGCTTTCTTAGGCCCAGAGAAAGAAGGAATGCTTGTCATCGTGAAGTATGTTTGCCTCATTTTTTATATCTCATATCCAATACATACTGGATAAATGACCTTTATTTCTCTAAGCTTCAGCTTCCTCATCTATAAAATGGGCATATAATAATACTTACATTCCCAGAATTGTTGAGAGCATAATTAAAAATCCTAAATGCTCTATGTAAATGTTAGTTATTATTTAGAGATATGTCTTGTCCATGGCCACAAAGCAAATTACCCTTGTAATCCATGCTACTGTCTCTACCCTAATCAGGTTGGAAATGCCAAGGCTCTAAAATGAAATATGCATTTCTCTCCTCTACCTACCATACATGGTACAAAAAGGAAATTAGGAGGATCATGAGATCGTTGAATTTTTTTTTTTTTTTTCAGATTTTATGGTTCAGTTTCAGTCTTCATGACCCACTTGAGGTTTTTTCACAAAAATACTGAAGTAGATTGCTATTTCTTTCTCCAACTCATCTACATATGAAGAATTGAGGCAAAATAGGGGTAAGTGACTTGCCTAGGGTCATTTAGCTAAGTGTCTGAGGTCGAATTTGAACTTGAGATGAGTGTTCCTGACTTCAAGCCTGGTGTTCTAACCAATGTGCCTTCTAGTTACCTTGTAAAAATTAAATTTTATTTTCAGTTCCAAATTATCTCCTTCTCTCTTCCCTCTTTCTCATTTTTTGAGAAGGTAAGAAAAACAAAACCTATTACAAATATGTATGATCATGAAAAATAAATTCTTCCATTAGTCGTGTCTAAAAAAAAGAAAATAAAAGAAAGGAAAGGCAACTTCAATCCTCATTCAAGTCCATCAGCTCTCTATTTTGAGGTAGATAACAAATTTCATCACAAATCCATAGAATCCTACATTAAGGGATGGAAGATACCTGAGAGGCTATAAATTTCAATTTCTTCTTTTTGCAGATGAGAAAACTGAGGGAAAGAGGGTTGAATAACTTGCCCAAGTTCATACAGGTAGTACATTTTGAGACTCGATTTGAACTCAGATCTCCCTAACTCTAATCTCAGTTCTTTATCTAGTGTGCAATGTATCTGCCCCTTTCTCTGGGCATGCTACTGTTTATTAATGCACCTCTTCAAATGTGATACGAAGATCTGGATGCGATACTGTGACCTGACAATTGTAGAATACAGTGAGCCCATGATTTGCCTTTTTGTAAACTGCTAATACTTTTTATTAGCTTATGTTCTGTCACATGGGAATGGTTCTCTTAAGCTAACAGACCCAATGTAATCACATGGTTTGAAAGGCACACAACTTCATATATTAGTTGGTTTTGTTTTGGGGAATTTGGTTTATTTTTTTATTTTTTTTTGTTTTGGCTTTGCTTTGTTTTGTTTTACCACCAATACCACTAATAGTTCTATTTCCAAAGATGATTAAGGAAAAAGGAAAAGAACCTATATGTTCTAAAATATTTATAATAGCTCTCTTTGTGGTGACAAAGAACTGGAAATTACAGGGATGCCCATCAGTTGGGGAATGGCTAAATTTTTATGATGGAATTTTATTGTGTTTATAAGAAGTGATAAACCTGTTGATCTTAGAAAAGCAGGAATAGACTTGTATGAAATAATGAAGAATGAAATGAACAGAACCAAGAGAATATTGCAAAGAGCTATAATAAAGTCAAATTAACTACAAAATATATATGAAGGACGACATTATCTGCAACCAGAAAAGAACTGATAAATAGAAGTATGTATAAAATGATTTTTCACATACACACAGATATACAGATGTATACATCTTTGTGTCTAATGGTACTCATTTCTAGAAGGCAGAAACAAGGGAAGAAAACAGGAAAAAAAAAAGACTGATTATTATACATTTAAAAGACATAGCAATTTGTACATAATAGATTTGCAGTTTCATGTACAATCATCTTTCCCCCTTTATTCTACTATGTTATGAAAAATAAATAATGTTTTTTAAAATGCACATGATTTCATAACAATTGGCTAAATAAAATGTAAAATAAGCTGGAGAAAAAAATGATAAATCACTATAGTATCTTTGCCAAGAAAACCCAAAAAGACATCATGAAGAGTTAGATATGATTGAAAAATAACTAAACAACAACAACAATAACAACAATAAATGTCCAGAGAACAGCAAACGAGACAAAGCATCTATAAGCTATAATACAAAGAATGGTTTCACAGGGACAGTGGCTTAGAAACCAGCGAACTCAAGTTCAAACACTGACACTGATTATTTGTGTGACCTTGAACCGACATCTAGCTCTAAATCTATGAAATATAGATAACAAACCTAGAAGGGAGAAGATTTAGGGAGGTCTAAGAGCAGTTTTACAGTATTAAGAAAAGCTTTTATTAGGAGGAATCAGATTTATCATGTGAAGCATTAAAGGGCAAAAAAACAGATTATTCCTGAGAGGAAACTGAAGAGGCAAATCTTGGCAAAAAATGAAGAAGGGGCAGCTAGGTGGTACAATGGATAGAGCACTAGCCCTGAAAGTCAGGAGGACCTACGTTCAAATTTAGCCTTAGACACTTAACACTTCCTGGCTGTATGACCCTGGGCAAGTCACTTAACCCCAATTGCTTCAGGGGAAAAAAAAAAGGAGAATAATAAAGAATAATATCCTAGCAATCAGGAATGCCCCGTTGGGTAGTCTTCATGTATAGGCTGGATTAATATTTTATAAGGATGTTGTGTTGGGGAATTAGGAATTGTCTAAAGATAATACTGTGTGATCTTTAAGGTTTTTTTGAACTCTGAGATATTTGACAGATTTTATGAACTTATATAATAATAAAATAATAATAATGATAATAGCTAACATTCATTTAGCACTTTAAGGTTTTCAAAGTACTTTACAAATATTATCTCACTATGATAAGACACCATTATCAAAACCAGTCTTGAAGGCCATGAAGCAGATAAAGCACTGGATTTAGTGTCAGGAAGACCTGAGTTCAAATCCATATTCAGAAGCCTTACTAGCTGTGGGAGCCTGGGTTAGTCACAGCTGTTGTTTCAGGTTCCCTAGGTATTGTTAAGAATACAGCTTTAATTGGAGTGAAGGCAACTGGGAACCCAGTGTCAATAAACTGGGTGATAACTTGGTTCCCTTGCTATCTTTGGACAAGAGGAAGGATAACCAAATCTAATTTTGATGAGTAAAAAGACATGAAGATTGGGATAAGATTTCTGTCTGTAAGTAAAGTCGGAGAGGCATAATATAGAGACCATAGAGAAGTCGAGTCAGGAAAAATTAGGTTAAAATCCAGCCTTATATACTCATTATCTATATGACTATAAGCAAAGTACTTATCCTTTCTGAGTCTCAGAAGTTTTTTCATCTATAAAATGAGAATGATAAGAGCACTTATCTTTACAGATTTGTTGTGAGTTTCATATAAAAAAAATATGGATAATAGTAATAAGATTGTGATCAACTATGGATAGACTTCGCTCTTCTCAGCAATGTGGTGATCCAAGACAATTGCAATAGACTTGGGGTGGAAAATGCCATCATCATTCAGAAAGAATTATGGAGACCGAATGTGGATAGAAGCATACTATTTTCATCTTTTTGTTGTTATTTGCTTTTTTTCTTATTTTTTTTCCCCTTTTGGTCTGATTTTTTCTTGCACAATATGACACACATGGAAATATGTTTAAAAAGATTGTACATGTATCATCTATATCAGATTGCTTGCTGTCTCAGGGAAAGGAAAAGAGGGAGAAAAAATTTGGAACACAAAATTTTGCACAAATTAATGTTTAAAACTATTTGGAAAAAATAAAATACTAAGAAAAAATGTGTATAAAAGCATTTTTCAAACCTGAGAACCTTAAATAAATGAAAGTGACTATTATTCCTTTCCTGTAGGTAAGGGTAACATAATTGTAAAGAAAATGATGGGAAATGTTACTCTGTGAAGAGACACAATAACTTCCCACCTTATTGAAACAATGTATATAAAGACTCAGTTGAACTATCTATTGCAGATTATAGTATTTTCATTGAATTTTCTTTTAATATTTCCATCTGGTATTTCATAGTCCATAGTCACTCAAAAAAGTTTGATATAACTATCTTCACAGAAAAAAATCAAGTGGCTAAAAAGTGCCTACTGTTTGAATTGTGATATGCAGTTGGATGGTCAGCCTCTAGATTTAGTCATTTGTCCACCTATCTTGGACAGAAAGTATAGAGAGATAATAAACTAGATACAAAATTGAACAGGAGAAAGATTGCCTAAAAAATGTCTGAAATTATGAATCCAGAGCCTACACTAAAGATATTTATTTGCATACACACACATATTCATATATATATATATATATATATATATATATATATATATATATATATATATATATATATATATATATATATATGTCACACACACACACATATATATATGCATGTGTCACACATGCATCCTCTCCAGCCTTCACGGTGTAGATGTCTAAATTCTAATTCTTGTTGTTTGTCCTTTGTTCTTAAAAAAGACCATGATATCAGGGAGGTAATAACATAACATGTAAGTGAATTAGGTTCATGTAAATGAACTGGATTTAAATGAAGGAGGGCTGTGCAAAGTCACCTGCTCTACTTTCCCGTCCTGAGCTGTCTGGGCCCAGTGGCCAGATATAGATCAGGATAACTGGAGATGGCCCTGGATGAAAGGATAGACCTGGGACTTTTAAAGCTAAGGTCTTCAATAGGTCCAAGTTTGACTGAGGCAGCACCCATTCAGTGATTAAGACAGGGTAGCATTGAGGCAAAGAATTTCCTCAAAAGGGCAAATTCTAATTAATACCTATACCTCAGTATCAGTTTTTACATCACAGTCCCATGTGGATTGTGAGTCAAAGAGGCAGTAGGCAGCAGAAGAAGGTGGTTTTGAGTGGTGGGATTAAAAGAAGCCTTGACATTGTTGATAGACATAATCAGCCACTCCTGATCACTAATATAAAAGAGAATGAGTGTCTTTCCTTCTTGGCTTATTCACACACACTTTAGCCTGCTCTTGTAATCGTTCTTTTCCTTTTTTTTTAAGGACGCCCTAATGATATTTTTAGGAGTAAAAGTAGGAGAGCCAAGGAAATCAGATAAATAAGATGGAATTTTAGAATTTCCTGGCTTTTAGAAATTCATGACTAAATTCCTCTAAATATTTAGAACCATAGAGTTGTTTTTTTGTTCTTTTTTTTTTTTTAACTTTTGTTTTTGTTTTAAAAGGATGGTCTTCTGAATGATTTGGAATGTTTTTGCTTGCTATGGGGAAATATTTCAAGATGAAAGGAAGGTGTCCGTTCAAACTTGCTTAAATAGCTTTTCTACAAGACTTAAGCAGCCTGAATCATCCCCATTCAAAATCTGAAGAAAGCAAACAAAATAATTAAGTGTTCATTGCAATTAACTAGTTTTAGATAGATCAGACTCATATGCTGTATCTGGCTTATGATACATCTTGTAAGAATCCTTGTTTCAGAGTTCTGGCCTGTAACAGGAATTATTCTAGAAAAATGCCTAATCATTTGTTCCTTTTGGCTCAAAGATCCTTCAAATCTAAGGTCAATGACAGAAAGAAAGGACTCATATAAATCAAAATATTCATAGTAGCACTTTTTGAATAGCAAAGAATTATGAGCAATCTAAGTAAGTGCCATAAACTGGTGAATGGCTGAAAGGATGAATGTATATGATTATAATGGAATATTAATGTACAATAAGAAAAACTGAATATAAAGAATTCAGAAAAACATAGGAAGATGTGAATGAATTGATACTGAGTAAAATAAGGACAAGTTGAAGAATATAGATAACTATGACAATAATATGAATGATATGAATACTAAGACTAATTGTCTAAGGCTGGAAGGGATCTCTGAGGTCTTCTAGTCTGAGTGTTTCATTTAATAGATGAAGAAATAGGATTAAGGAAGTGATTTGCCCAAAGTCAGAAAGTGATATTAGAAACAGGATTTGAACCTAATGTCTTTTGAATCCAGAGTTAGAGCTCTTTCTGCCATACCATGAAGTTAAACTGGGTGAATGGAATAAACCATCTTAGTTCTAGAGAACAGATAATGAAGAGAAGTGGGAGAATATCAGGGCAGCACATTCCTTAAAATGCCAGAAAGTATTTCTGTTGCTTTGGTTTAATTGTTTGTCATTATACCAGGAAAGGTTCAATTGCAATGTAGAATAGGAAGAAAAGAAGGAAGGAAGCATCAGAATTATACATTGCAACTTGAAGAGAATTCAGAGGCTATTTATCCAATTCTGTCTCTCTTTCCCCCCCACCTGTGTGTATGTGTGTGTGTGTGTGTGTGTCTTTCTCTGGCAAGACAGTTTGTGTTAAGTGACTTGCCTGAGGTCATACAGCTAGTGTCTAAGCCCATATTTGATCTTGGATCTATCTGACTTCAGGTCCAGAGCTCTACCAACTTTTTTACTTAGCTATCAGAAATGACAATGATAACAGAACATAAGACATTAAGAGGATATATATATATATATCCCCCCTCTCCCCCCCCCCCAGGCTGGGGTTAAGTGACTTGCCCAGGGTCACATAGCTAGGAAGTGTTAAGTGTTCTAAGACCAGATTTGAACTTGGGTCCTCCTGAATTCAAGGCTGGTGCTCTATCCACTGCGCCACCTAGCTGCCCCCTATTAAGAGGATATTAAGAAGGAAAAAAACAAAAATGAATGGGTCTCAAAAATTAGAAGCTCTAGTCTCTAGTCCTGGTTCATTTTTCAAGTTTAAAGGACCTTGAGGAAGGTTTTCCCTGATTGCAGTTTCATCACCAATAAAATAAGAGGATTGAATGTTTTCTAATTATTGTGGTAATATATAGTTGTATTTTGACTTTTACAGCATATTATTGGTCTGACTTGTAGGCAGTGTATATCAAGAACTGGCTTTAGGGTCAAGAAGATATAGTTGGAGTCTTGCCTCTGACATATACTAGATGCATGGCTGTGGCTGAGTCACTTAAGCTCTTAATTCCTCTAACAATTTTTCAGGATAAGATGAAGAGCAGTTCCTAATCTCCTTTGGCCAAGAGCATTCCCTTCAAAGGAATTACCTACATCAGGAAATCATGAGTCTAGATGAAAATATATCTGATTTACTTGAAATGTAATCCATAATTATTTCATTCTATGGAGGGTGAGCAAATGTGATTTTCTTATAAGGCTGGGATGGAAAAATAGGTATAGTCCTTACTTTATAATCATACTAAAAAGAGCACATATATATATACATACATACATATAAAGAATTCAATTATATTACGATAGTAAATGGATTTAGTTGATTTATTCTTCAATTATTTAATGGATCTGTGAGTTCACCAATGTGGAATCCCAATATATCTGCACTTCAATCACACATTCATCAATTAATAAATTGATTAATGATTTATTTGTATCAATCAACAATTTATTAAGTGTTAGACACTAAGGATACAAATACAAAAGTGAAATAGTTTCTACCATAAAGGAACTTACATTCTAATGGGGGTATACTTTATATAGGGAAATTGTGGGTAGGGTTGGCAGCTTTGGTTTATGAAAGCAAAGGAATTCAGGAGTGGGGGGCATTAGGCAGTAAATGGTCTCACTCTGATGGAAATAGTACTATTATTTGATTATTGTTCCCATAATAAGGATAAGAAATGAAATGGTATACGTGGTGGACAGGATATGAGAGTTTGTGTGTAAGCAATAAAGCAGATGACAAGATATCTATAGTAGGTTGGCCCTAGTGTTTTGCTTGGTAGATGGTTAGCTAGAGTGTGAGACATGATCTGGAGCCAGCTAAAGTGGTTTGAGATGGATTTTCACTTACTTCACTTATTTACTCACTAATCAAGACTGTTTAATCCTAGGGCAAAGTCCCAAATCTAAATGGATTAATTCCATTAATCTTATTCGGAGGTTCACTGGTCTTGGTGGGTAATATAGACATAGCAACAGGGAAGATGGCAAGATGCCCATGCTAAATAAACTTTGATGTTCTGGTGGAAGGCTAGATGGTAGAGATGTCTATGACTTCCTCTCAATAAATAAAGGATTCATCCACTGCATGGAAATTGTGCAACATAGAGATAGCGCTTGAATATTACATTCTTATGCATAACTTCAACAGAGCATAAAAGTATATTGTGATAGCAAGCAAAAATAATAAAAAGTAAAGAAGAATATAACTAAGGGGAAAGATTTTAGCATAATGCATATATCTTTATTGTCTAAATCTGTTAAGGAATCATGAAAGAGATAGAGTACAAGTATAGAAATAAGTACTACATAGGACTACAGGACTGTGTTACAGGTTTAAATCCCTCTGAGGTATGAAAGACTTCTTGATGAAATTTTTGTGACCTGAAGTGTTCAACCTGCAAAGGAATACTGAGGGATTCCTTTCACACCCAGTCCAGTTACCTGTTAAAAATAAAACAGATTAAAATGTAAATCATTTCCTTTAATTCTTTGAAATCATGAAGAACTATCATGTCATGTATAGATTTTAAAGTCAAAGATACAATTGATAACAAAACAACTTAACTCAAACAACAGCCATTTTCCCAGCCGTCAAGATGCCCCCCCCCCAAAATCTGTAATATGCCCTATCTAAAAGTGGAAAGCTGTAATTCACAGGGGAAAAAAAAAAAAGAATCAGACCTATTTCCATCACATCCCACCCTTCATCACTTTGTCTGGGGTTTTCTTGACAAAGTAGAGTGGTTTGTCCTTTCCATACCCAACTTATTTTACAGATGAAGAAACTGAAGCAAATAGGCTAAGAGACTTGCCAGGATTCCATAATTAGTAAGTTTCTGAGGTCAGATTTGAATTCAAGAAGTTGAATTTTCCTGACTCCAGACCTGGCTCTTTATCCATTATGTGAAGATCCCCTAGACTCATTCATTCGAATGAAATCTACATGAAAAGGAAAAAGGTCTATCTATATGATTAATTAAAAGTGTAAAATAGAGAATATTAAAAAAAAAAAAAAACAAAGAAAGAACTAAATAACTTTATTGTCAGCTGCATAGTGGAGAGGACCACAGATAGTGGGAGAATTCTGGGTAAGGTATAAGACCCTTCAGCCCAGAGGGAACCTGCTAACAATGTCTGGTTTGGCTCCCCACCTCCCTTTGGTGCTCTCACCTTTCCTGAGAAGTCAAGGAGGGCGTGACAATCCAGGAAGGATGAGAACACCAAAGGGAGGTAGTCACACCCTCCTTGACTTCTCAGGAAAGGTGAGAGCACCAAAGGGAGGTGGGGAGCCAAACCAGACATTGTTAGCAGGTTCCCTCTGAGCTGAAGGGTCTTATACCTTACCCAGAGTTCCCCCACTATCTGTGGTCCTCTCCACATAGTACAATATTATAGGGCCATGGGAAATTTCTGCCATATCCCCTAAAGTGAATAAATAAACTCACAGACAGAAATACCATCCAAGAAACCTTTTGTGTTTCAGGGAGCATCTTTTTTGCTCAAGATATTCTTATTTGACTGATAACTAGAAGTAAGTAGATTCTTTATGAAATGGATGCTTTGGGTTCCAGAATCTAAACTTATATTACTAAAACTTATGAGAAATAGTATAGCATTATGAATAGGGAGCTCACCTCAGAAGTAAAAAGACCTGGTTTTAATTTTCATCTTGACATATACTGGCTCTGTGATCCTGGGCAAGTCATATAACCCCTTATTGCTTCAGAAGATTGTCTAAGACTATAAATTGGAGGAGAGCAGAGGTATTAAGACTGACTACAAAACTAAAGGTCTATAGAGCCATTGTGCTGACCTCATTGTTGTTGACATGTTTGTGAAACCTGGACATTATACCAATGCCATGCTAGGAAACTGAATTGCTTCCATTTGAATTGTCTTAGAAAGATTAGAAGATCACCTGGTAGGATAAGATACCAGACACTGGGGTTCTTTGCTTTAATTAAACTGCCAGGCATTCAAACTCTTATTGCAGAGAGTGTAAATCAGTTGGGCTGGCCACATTATTTTAATATCAAATGTATTTTAGCCAAAAAGATTATTTTATAGGGTACTCACATAGGGCAAGCACTCACAAGGTGATCAGAAAAAAAAGGATAAAAGGACACTCTCAAGGTTTCTCTTAATTTTAGAATTGAATGCATGCCATGGGAAACAATGGCACAAGACTGCCCAGCATGTGCCCTCATCTGTGCTGTGCTATATGAGCAAAGCAAAATTGAAGTAGCTCAAAAAAAATAATAAACATGTTGTGCAAATTTAGAGAATCCATCCCAAATGTTCAAATGGACTATTTGTACCTTGACCTGTGGTAGAGCATTTTGAACTCATATTAAATCAGCCACAGCTGGACATTTGGTAATTGATTCTAACTTAGTGATGTCACTTTGATCCTCTTCAAGAATGAAGGACAATAACTGACCAAGTTGCAGAGGGATCAAATTGCATTGACTTTGAGAGTTTCCTATAATATCAATTATATGATAGGTCTACTATCCATCCCTATTCCAAATATTATTCATTCGGAGTTAATACATATATTAAGGAGTTTAACCACTCTCCAGGATATGATTTATACTAATCATCTGTTCAATAAATTCCTTTTTGAGAGACAGTATAAACATAATGTAGACAAGTTTTTCTGGGGAGTTATCAGAAATTCCTAAATCATCATTACTCATCCTGAATAATACTATTTTTCATACTATTCTTTACATAATAATAATGTTCAGTCAAGTCTGATTCTTCATGACCTCATTTGGGGTTTTCTTAGCAAAGATTCTGGAGTGATTTGGTATTTCCTTCTGTAGCTAGTTTTACAGATGAGGAAATAGAGGCAAAAAGGATTAAATGACTTGTCCAGGATCACATAGCTGTAAGTGGCTGAGGCTAGATTTGAACTTCTTGACTTCAGACCTAGTTCTCTATCTGCCATGTCACCTAGCTGGCTAATTACATAAATATTAAGAGCTAAATAAATATGTGCTACCTTCTTGTTTATGTAGCATTTTATGATTTACAAAAAACATTTTTTTAAAAAACAAGAGCCCAGTTAGAGGTCCATTTTGCTGTATAAAAGAATGAATAAAAGGATCCATGGTCTCACTACCTTGAAAATCTCTCCTGCATGTGGTTCTTTTGTCAATTCTTCTTGGCTCAAGCCATCAGAGGCTGAAGTGACGTAGAGTTCAGAGTAATCCTTTCCACCAAAGCAGCAGGATGTAATCCTAGGAGTGGGCATCTTCACTGTTTGCATTCTTTTTCCTATAAAAATAATGGTAGCAGCTTAAATTTGTATAGATTTATAATTAGACCTTAGAGCCCAGGGAAAGTTGCCTGAGAAGTACCCTTAAATCAGTCTTCTAAATTCAGGGTATGATAATAACATGAGGCAGAATAGCACAAGGCAAGGTGTCAAACTTTTGTATGTAGTCTACAAGCAACCCACAAAACTCTGAGAATGGCCTGAATCATGTTAAAATGTAACTGGGAAATGTTTAACAAAGTAAATAAAAATAAAATAAAACATAAATAATGTTAATTTGTGGTTTTCTAAATTAATATGTGGCAAAGATCTGTTTCTATTGGGGTTTGACTCCTCTGGTCTAGTGGATTGAGTGTTAAAACTCCACAAACACAGAGCTAGTCTTTGTTTGAGGTAAGAGTTGACCTCAGGTTCTAAGATTCCAAGTCCATCATATATCTACCAGGAAGCACTAGTACTTAGGAAGCAAAACATTTCTTCTTTTGTTGCTTCTGCTTTGAAAAATTTAGTGATAAATTTATTCTTCCCCAATAGGTTGCTTATCACAAAAGCAAAATAGCTTCTTAGACTTTTAAAAGTTATAATGTTAAAAACAAATAAATTAAAATTTTTTTTTAAAAAACAAAAAAGAAAACAACATTTCTCCAATGTTACAGCTAGCCTTTGGCAAAATTGTGAAGTACACAAATTCTCTTTTAATTGCAGTCTCTCCCTTTATTTAGCCTTTCTCATCCACCATGATATCTTATACATCTTTCAGGACCCACAAATCTGTGGTCTCTTCTCTCTCCCTAATATCACTCCATGCTTTCAATATCTGTTAAGTATAATCTAGTATAAATTTAAGTCCATATATCTTCTCTTGAAAAATACAGAAGACTAGAAAGAATGTGACAGAGACAGAAACCCAAGATCAAATGCAAAACCTGACATCTATTAGTTATGTTATTATAGAAAAGCTTTTTATACTGTTTCCGTGTCCTTATCTACAAAGCAGGAATATAAATATTTATATATTTACTTTAAATGGTTGTTGCAAGAAAAGCACTACATAAATATGGTATGCATATTAAAATATTAAATATTTTAAATATATCAGTTTAATATATTGAAATGCAAATTAAATTTAAAATTAAATTTGCATTTAAGTTTTATTGGTGATGGCAGAATGAAAGGCTTGATCCACCATTAAAGAAGTTCTGAGTATTAGAGTCTAGTTTGGGGGGGATATTTTTATGTGGTAAGGTATCTTTACTGCTACTTCCTATTTTCTTTCTATTGGTCCAGGTTCAGGTGATATCATCCACACCCAAACAATTAACCTCCTAATTTTTCACCCCTCTTCAGCTGCTCCTCACTAATCCAGCAGCAGTATTTTATTTTATTTTATCCCCCCCACTTTTTTTTTTTTTGCTGAGGCAATTGGGCCAATTGTGACTTGCCTAAGGTCACACAGCTAGGAAGTGTTAAGTGTCTGAAACTAAATTTGAACTCAGGTCCTCCTAACTTCAGGGCTGGTAGTCTCTTCACTTCATCATCTAGCTATTCCTTAGAAGCATTATTTTAGAGCTCACTTCTACACTACCACCCCCCCACAAAAATTTTCTTTTTGATAGGACACAAAGACACATACTGTAATAATAGGAGCATTAAATTTGTAATCAGAGTTGTGGATTTAAATCCTACATCTAACACCTACTATATATTTTGTTTTATTTGTTTAATCTTGGGCTAATTATAACTTTTGTGGGTTTCTACATTAAAATGAATGAAAGAAAAGCATTTATTAAATTCTTACTCTGTATCAAGTACCAAATTAAACACTAGGGATACTAATTTAAAAAATAAAACAGTCCCCACTCTCCAGGATTTTAACTAGGAAGAAAAGATAATACATAAAGTGCAACTGCAGAGTAGATCAAATAATATAGAAATCCTAAGGGTTTATCAGTTAGGTGGCAAGGAACAAGAATTCTTAAGTTATATAAGAAGGTCAGATGACAATGGGCTGTGAGAGGTGAAGAAAGACATAGTATTATAGGGTTTAGAGATAGAGCAAAGGGTAAGGTCTGTAATGTTCTCTGGTTCAGTTTTCTTGGAGTCTTTTGGGAACAGACTTCATTTCAGTTCAGTAATCACCACAAGAATCGCCAAGGGTTAAAGTTCAACTCCTTTATTGTCTCTTTCAAAGTCTTGTCTCCTTTCCTGGGGCCCGGTTAGCTTTCTTAGAGGCCTTTTTCTCTCCTTGGTTCTGAGAGCTTGAGCTCCTGCCTGTCTTCTCTGACTTCTGAATCTCCCCAAATGATTCCTGGCTGAGGCTCCTAGCTTATATGCTCTACACTGAGTATAAACCAGTCATTATATCACTAGGAAACCATTATTTGTTATAAGATTAAATCAATCATACTGAACCAAGTTAAATTAGATAACTATTGTCTCTATTTCCACTGATTTAGCACCTTGTAAGAATCCTTTGTTTCAAATTCAGAGTTCTGGCCCATAACAAAGGCCTATAAATAGTGAAAGAGTAGATGGTAAGATCTTTATTGACTCCCATCTTATTCAAGTCTTGTGGGCCATTAAGCTGCTCAGGCAAAGGAGGATGGCAGAAGAAAAGAGCATCCCCAGTGAGGAGAAATCTTTCTTCCACCTGGTAGTCCCAGATGAGTTCTAGGATGGCATGGGACAGGGCAAGGGGGGATAGGAAGGACAGATATTGTACTAGAAAGTTTTTAATTTCCATTCTAACACTCAATCTTATTATTTAGACAGTTAAGAAATGAAATGATTAGAGAGCTGAACTTGTAGTTAGGAAGACCTAAATCCAAATCCTGCCTCAGACACTTACAATCTGTGTGACCATGGGCAAGTTAATTGACTTCTCCATGATTCAGTCTTCTCATTTATAAAATGGGACCATGATTACCAGACCTCCTAGGAGTATTATGAGGAAGTAATGAGTTTACCCATGTAAAGCATTTTGTAAGCCATAAAGTGTTATCTAATTTGAGTTATTTTTGAAGAGCACCAATGACTTTACAGGGTGATGTCTTGACTTGTGCATAAATTGGATTTAAGTGAGGTAGAGGCCAAAAAGCTGTCAACCTCACTCTCTCTTTCAGAATGACAAGACAAAAGTCAGAATAAGTAGCAGCGGTCCAAGACTTTGGTTTTTTCAATTTCTGACCAAGCTCTAAGCACTCCTCAGTACCTGCTTCTGCCACTTTCACGGATGTTGGAATAAATTGTTCTCATCTGCCTATTCTTTTGGAGGAAATCTTCACATGCTTGCAGTAGACATCCCAACTAACTCACATCCTAACTCATCCATAGTTTTGAGACTTGTCAAAGTTTTGTTTGCGTATGGCTGCTGCACATACTATAGTTTCTTGGAGTCACAGGTGAGAATTAAGTGCCAAGTAGACACCAAAAATGAATGAACAGCCCTAAAAAGACCTCAGCATCAGAGATATTATTCCTGTCTGAATACTCCATATGCCCCTATTTATTGTTATTATACTTTGCAAACAATAGATGTTCAATAAATATTTGTTGAAGATATGAAAAGAGAGCTACATCTTATAGTGAATTTAAAATCTGATTAGCTTTATGTGAAAATCATTTTGCTCATGACTTTTTTTTTAAAGTTGAGATAATTTCTTTTTTCTTTTGATTAAAGCTTTTCATTTTTAATATATATGCATAGATAATTTTCAACATTCACCTGTGCAAAACCTTGTGTTTCAAATTGTTTTCCTTCCCTTCCCCCACCCCTCATCTAAATGCAATACATCTTTCCAAAATTATCATGCTGCACAAGAAAAATCAGATCAAAAAGAAAAAAAGTTAGAAAGAAAACAAAATGCAAGCAAACAACAATTTTTAAAAAGGTGAAAATACTATTTTGTGACCCCCATAATCCTCTTTCTAGGTGCAGATGGCTCTCTTCATCACAAAACTATTGGGACTGGCCTGAATCATCTTACTGTTGAAAAGAGCCACTCCCGTCCATCAGAATTGATCATTGTACAATCTTATTGTTGCTGTGTACAATGTTCTCCTGGTTCTACTCACTTCACTTAGCATCAGTTCATGTAAGTCTCTCTGATTGCTTGTGACTTAGGAGAAATATTGGTCCATAAAAAAGATAACCTGGTTTGAATAATTTCTATTAAAAAAAAAAGTGAAAGACTGTAAGACTAGTGAGGGCAATTATGATTTGATAAATCACTGACTATTCTCTTATTTCTGTCTCTCTGAAGTCAACATACTAACATGGTATTTCTAGCTGGAAATGCCATTCCAAAAGCAATCCCATACCTGACAAAAACTTCCAGAATTTCGTTTGCAGTATTTTACCTGTCTCAGGGTCCAAGCGTATTATTCTTCCACCATCAATGCAAGCTACCCACAGCTTTCCTTCAGTGTCGATGCACATACCATCAGGCATGCTTTCTTCCTCTTCCAGCTTATAGAGAAGCCTTCTATTAGCTATAAAAAGGATGGAGAATTTTATAAAATCATAGATTTATAAAATCTTATTATTGGAAAAGGACTTAAAAGTGAGCTAGTCTATCTTGGGAAAATATCCTAAATGTCATCCCCATATCTCCATACAAATTAGGCTAGATTTTCCTTTAAAAGTATGGATACCATCCTTGAGATTTGATTAGCTTAGGAGACTGAAGATTACAAGCACAGATCATCAGTGTTCTAAGTTTCTTCCATGTTCCTCTAATTTTCTTACACTGTTACCATTTATGTCTAAATTATTCATCCACTTGGAGCTTATCTTGGTATATAATGCCTCACTTGTTCTTTTAAAATGATTGAGACTTATTCCATTTGGTTTTGTGAGTCTATTAAGGAGATTGATATTGAATCATTTTGGAAGAAGAGGGGTAACTCATTTGGAAGTGAAATATATTTCCATTGCCTCACTAAAGATCAGAAATTATAGCCTCTTCAATGTAAATTACTTTCCTGAATAAATATTCTATATTTTGATAGTTATTGGAAGACTCTATTTGTTTACAATGAATGGAGTCTAATATCTCTAGGGAGAGCTAAAATGAGTTAAGTTATAATTTTCTCAGAGACAGAATCTGTGTAGAGGAATAAGCCAGAGAGATAGGAATGATTATTTAAAACCCTCAAGGTAGACCAGTTTGAATGCTGAAAGCAAAAGGTTTGGCTCTGTTTTCTTGTTCCTTCATCTTTTTCTATACTACCATTATCCCAGCCTCTGCTGTTTGAAATCTCAGTCATTTCTTATTTCTCCTTCTTCACACTTTCACCTGTAGCTTCTTTGATAAAATCTTTCTTTTTTATTTCTGTTACTACCATCTAGATCAGATTTTTAAGAATCTTATCTCTCTTTTTTTTTTTTTCCCTGAGGCTGTGATTAAGTAACTTGCCCAGGGTCACACATCTAGGAAGTGTTAAGTGTCTGAGACCAGATTTGAACTGGGGTCCTCCTGAATTCAAGGCTGGCACTCTATCCACTGCACCACCTAGCTACCCCCTAAAAATCTAATCTTTAAACTGATCTCCCTGTCTCCATCTTTAGCCCTATGCAATCTATCCTGCATATCATCCAAAGATTATTGCATTATGAATATAGTAAACATTTAATAAATTTAATAAATAATAAATAATAAAAATAAATAAATAATAAATAATAAAATTTAATAAATTCATTTATTATTTTTCTGAAATAATTAATTCATATCTTTTTCCTAAGACATAGCTTTGATCATGTTATCCCCTGTTCAAAAATCTTCATGGACTCCCCATTGCATAAAGAATGAAATCCATCTCTGATATCTTTCTTATTGTTAGGTTGAACTATTGTTTAAATCTTGCATAGTTGTTTAACTTTTTACTTATGTGTTTTGTCTTTATTAGACTGTGAGATATACAATTGGGGCAGGATCTATTTTTTTGTCTTTTTTCTGTATCCCCAGAGCTTAGCATATTTCTTGATGCATAATAGGCACCTAATAAATGCTTACTGATTAACTCATTGACAATTTTTCCTTCTATTCTTTCTTCTTTCTTCTTTCCTTTCCTTCCTATTACTTCCTCTTTTCCTTCTCTCCTCCCTCCTTCCCTTCCTTTCTTCCTTTCTCCCTTATTTCCTTCCTTCCTTCTTTTCTTCCTTCTCTCCCTTCTCTACTTCATCTAGCCTAGAAGTTTAACAGCTACCCACATACCTAATCTGAGGGCTCTTTAGCAAGCATACTTTGAATTTATGGCTTGAATTTGTTCACTTTCCTTAGAGGATGAGCCCTCAGGGACTTACCATATTGGTGCCAGATTTAGTATGGACACTCAATCGGGTTTAGCCCACTATAATTCAAAACTCCAAAGATCACATGACCCATCAACCTCAACCTCCCCAGAAACAGAGATTATAGCACTACTCCCAATCATTTTTTTCTAAATAAATCAACAAGCATCTATTATACAATAACTTAGTGTGTACCCAGGAAGAGAAAATAGCTAATACAAAGTGAGTCAAAGAATACTGTTCAAAAAAGCATGATCATTGATCCCTAGTATCATGAGTTCTGTAACAATACATCAAAGCAATGTTCTTTGATATTTAAGTAGCATATAGACTCACAGAATTTTAACCCTAAAATTGAATTCATAAGCTATTTAGTTCAATCCTGATTTTATAGATTTAAAAAATTATTTTCTAGAAATATAAAATGATTCACTAAGTTCAAATAGCTGGTTAATCGTAGAGCTAGAGCTTGAACTCAGATTTTTAAACTATAAATTTAACCTTCTTTCTACAATCCGACCATTGCCACAGCAGATCAGAACCATGATAATCCAAGGCTCTGTATATCACAGTAGCACCAAGCAACATTATCATCAAAAGAGTTGTGGTCTTTTTGATGGGCATGGCCTTACTCATTGGCAATGAAGGCAGCTGCCCATCTCATGGCTATCAGCAAGGTTTCTCTGCCCTAATTTATTTCCCCTATCTACTCAAGGAATGGGGACAATTCCTTAAAAATTCTATAATAAAAGCCTAAAAATGAAAATAGCCCCAAAGCAAGTGTTACATAGACAAATTCATACTAAGAGTTTTTAAAAAAAGATTTTTCAAAGGGCAGGTTTTACTAGGGGAAAGGAAAAAGAGAACTGAGGGTACAGAGTGCTTTAAAACAGTGAACTTATAAATGACTCTATGTTTATTACAACAAGAGTTCTTTTTTGTTTGTTTGTTTTTTCTCTTCCCCCCCCCCCCCCCAGGCTGGGGTTAAGTGACTTGCTCAGGGTCACACAGCTAGGAAGTGTTAAGTATCTAAGATCAGATTTGAACTCAGATCCTACTGACTTCAGAGCTGGTGCTTTATCCACTGTGCCACCTAGATGCCCCCTTACTTTCTTTCTTAATTGAAGAGGAGGTAGGAAACAGAGAAGGTGGATTTTTATTGATTAAAAAAATCTAATTAAATGAAAAAAAAATTCTCCTATTTCACGATTTGTTCATAATTCTTTGGCCAGATTTGTATGTTACATCAAGGCTAATGTGTGTACCCTAGAGTCTTGACAGGTTGTTTTAATAGTCTGTCATAATTCCACTATTCACCAATTTGTTAAAACCATTTTAAATTTATTTTCTTGAATTAACCTCTTAGAGAAATGAGTTCTGTAAATCCATTAGCATCCATAGGAATTATTTGTCCTAAATGAACCATTGGAGAACAAGTCCATTTTCATATCACCTGTTCCGACTAGGTTAATAAGAGTGGTTTTCAGTATTCAGTATATTCAGGAATACTGAAATAAAAAAGACTATAAGATCATATTCATACCAATCTTCCCTGATTGTAGGTCATAGTCAAAGGCATGCACAGCATATTCCAGGCTATCAATGTGGTAGAATATTTGGTGATCCAGAGACCAGTCCAATCCATTTGAGATGCCTAGTTGGTCCAATTGCTTCACCACAGAGCAATCTGAATAGAGAGTATAGAGAGATCCTTGTTGTTTCTCCCATACTCCTGAGTTAGATTCTTCAGGCATTGTACCTACAAGGATCAATCAATCAAACAATCAATTAACTTTTATTAATCACTTACTATGTGCTAGGTAATGGAATCAAAAACAAAAAATAGGAAGCCTGGGTTCAAATCTTGCCCTAGACATTTACTAGTCTCTAAACTAGAAACATTTCAATTTGGAATAATATAAAACTTAGCAAAATTATTTTTGTCAGATTTATACCCAAAGCTCAGCATATTTTTTTTTTTTTTTCAAAACAAGTTGCTTCATCATTCTAAGACTCAGTTTTCTCATCTGTAGAACAGGGATAATATATTCACTACCTATCTCACAAGGTCATTGTGAAGCAAGCACTGAGGCAATTTTAAGAAACAGTATTAATATAAGCCATTATAATTATTTCCATCCTTACCAGCCACAAATCTTCCAGCTGGGTCCACTTTGCCATCATTGAACCTATTGTTTGGTTTATCCTGCTCAACATGAGAAACAGTTGTCACTGATTGGTTTTCCCAGTTCAAGAGACCAAACTGGGTTCCAAAGGCTACAACATAGTCCCCACACTCTCTGAGGGCCACACATCCTACACGGGCATCTGCAAGAAACACAAAGGAGCAGATAGTGAAGAATAGGAATCACTCCTAGTTAAGCAATGCTTTGAAAAGGCATCTGGTCCAACCCTTATACATGATTCTGGAACAAGTACTCACCTACAACTTTCACTTGAAAATCCTCTAAGATTGGGGACCCATTCCATTTTTTGGGAAGCTTTTCCTTACATTGAACCAAAGACCTATCTCCCTATAACTTTCACCCTTTGGTCCTATCCTTTGAGGTCAAGCAGAAAGTCTGATCCCTTTTCCATATGATAATCCTTTAAAATATTTGAATAAAAATTCAAATATTTATATTCTCCCCTACCTCTTCTTAATCTTCTTTTCTTCAAGTTAAATATTTCTAGTTCAATCAATAAATCTTTACATTGTATGGTTCCAAGTCTCCTCATCCTTTTGATTGTATTTCTTTAGATGTCAATGTCCCTTGCAAAATGTGATGCCCACAGTTGAATACTAAGCTCCAGATATGGTCTAATTAAAATAGGATACAGTGGGTGTATCATTTCCTTCTCTTCAAATACTATGTTTCTGTAGCTAGTAGTTTCACAGAATATGAATTTAGCTTCTCTGCCTGATTCCAGCCAACCACATTTGTTTACTCGGGAATTACAAAATTCTAAACTGCTCTTAGCTAGTCATGTGTGACTCAGCATTAAAGGTTGTTTTGGGCATGATGAAACAATCTCTTATTAATCACTGAGCC
This sequence comes from Sminthopsis crassicaudata, assembly GCF_048593235.1. Taxonomy (NCBI): domain Eukaryota; kingdom Metazoa; phylum Chordata; class Mammalia; order Dasyuromorphia; family Dasyuridae; genus Sminthopsis; species Sminthopsis crassicaudata. Next base: position 241,986,850 of record NC_133619.1, read on the forward strand.
AGAGGACCATTAAAAGGAAAGGACCCACCTTCATTTGTTTTTTTCTCTTCTCTGCTACAAAGCACGAGAGAGCCCTTCAATCTTCTTGTTGGAGGGAGTTGGTTCTGTCACCTTTTCCCACCCACCTACTCCCTTTATTACTACTCCTACATGGCAATGAGAGATAGAACAGGGCACTCAACTAGGTTAGCTTAAGCCCGAAACTTTTGTCTGCCTGTTCACTTTGTGCTTATTTGATAAAAGACCAATTGGTGTTCTTAAGATGGTTCAGTCTTGTGATTTGAAAAGGTTAAATCCAGGGTCAATCAGTCAAAGATGACTAGAAGTAAAGGGAATTTCTTCATTTGACAAGATGACCATTACAAAAGGCTGAGCCCAAGCCCTGTACTGTCTTCCCAGAAGACACACTTGAAGTTATTTGAGCCTTGTAGAGCCTAGATGAAATTCAACAATGCCTGTTCTGCAGTTCCACAAAATCTTTCTTGTTTCAATGTTTAGTTTCAATATTCCAGCAGAGTATAACAGTAATTAGTACTATTGCTTGTTTAAGTTTCCATCAATATATGCTGAATGTAAGAATATCACAAATTACTGTAACCTGTATTAAGTTTTGTCAATGTAAACTGATGAAAATCTTTTATTTAGAACATTTGTGTATGTGTGTATAGGAAATAAATACCTGTCCTATACCTTTATATTGCACATTGTATAGTTTTCTACTCTTCACTTTGAGGAGAATTTAGATAGAAACCAAAACTACTTTTAAGTAATTTTCACTTAGGGTGAGAAGAGGCTAATCCCTCTCATTAGAAGTCAGACTCCTCTAATACCAAAGTTCATCCAAACCAAGTGACTAGTCCAAAATTGAGAGGGTCCTCTTAGGGAGGGAGGAGATAAAGAGAGACAGAAAGAGAAAAAGAAAGAAACAGAAACAGAGAGACTGAGACACCAAAAGAGAGAAGATGCAGCCTCCTAAACCCTTCCTCCAGGAGTGGTTTGTTAATTGTTAGATTCCTATTAATGTAGCCTAAGATTCCATTAATTTTTTCTCTACCATGTCATGATGCAGAATTTTGTGGAGATTTTTAATTTGAACTTTTTTTTGACCATTTTCATTTTTTAAGAAATGTAAATAGTACTTTATTTTTTCAATTACATATAAAAACAATTTCCAACATTGATGTTTTATAAGATTTTGAGTTCCAAATTTTTCTTCCTCCTTCCATTTCCACCTACCTCCCCAAGAAAGTAAGCAATCTGATATAGGTTAAACATGTGCAATATATAAAACATATTTCCCATATAAACAAACCTCTTTGTACTCATACTCCCCAGTGTTTGTGTACAGTAAACTCATATTGTACAATAGAATTACTTTCTAAATGGTAATTTTTTTATGGTAAGCATAAAAATCATATAATGTAGCAATTATCCTAGAAAGTCCCTGAAATCACCTATAAAAATAGTTGTTCAGTCATGTCCAACTCTTTCTGATCCTTCAGAATGTACTGTCCATGGGATTTTCTTGACAAAGATATTGGCATAGTTTACCATTTTGTTCCCCAGTGGATTAAGACAAATAGAAGTTAATTGACTTGCCCCTGGACACATAATTAATAAATAACCAAAGCTAAATTTGAACTCAGATCTTCCTGACTCCAGTGTTCTATACACTGAGTCATTAAGCCATCTTAACATATAGTACAGTATCTTTAAATAGTTGTGGCTGGGAAAAGGTTCATGCCTCTTTCAAAGAAGCAGTTTGTATTAGAAAACATATGGCTCTGAAATGGTTACCATAGAAACAATCAAAAGTAAAGTTGAGGGTTTTTTTTTTTGTTGTTTTTTTGTTTTGTTTTCTTTTAAGTAACACCTTATATCAAAACTTTTACTTAAATAGAAGAAAACAAAAAATAGGCAAAGCCTTAGTTGACAGGAAAACTGATAACAGGAGGGAAAATACTCTGGAAATGGATTCATGTATGTGTGATTACATAAGGAGGTAATCTCACTATCATGTAACTTACTTTTTTTCAGTCTCATCAGAAGGCAAGAGAAGGAATCAAAAAAAGTCAAAATGAACAAAAGCAGGGTCATAAGCTCACTAATAATGTCAGAAAGAACAACTAAACTATCTCTCATCTCTCTCAGTTTGACTAGAATGAATATCAATGGTCTGTCAATATTATAAAGAGATTGCTCTTAACATGCTCATAACAAGAAGGCATAACTGAGACCTTATGAGGGAACAGACCTCTCCTATCCCAACATTTATTCTAAGGCATAAATTAAACCTGGTTAAGTTAAATTCACCTGTGATTTCATTCCTTTATAGATTATTTTTTTAAGCCCAAGGATAGGATTTTTACATTTATTCTTATTAAATTTTATCTTACTATCTTCAGCCAATATTGTGGCTTGTTGAGAACTCTAGGTTCTTGAATCTATTATTCAGTATATCAGCTATCCTTCCCTGCTTCTTGCCTTCTCCTTCATTTAAATACATAGTCTTTAAAAATGGTTAAAAGAACAAAGCCAGGTAGATAACAGACTTCCCCACACTGGTTGTCATCCACCTCTTTCACAGGATGCCTTCTGAATTAATTGTCAATAGAGAAAAAATAGCTCTATTTTATTTTTCAAATTTTTTTCTAATTTCCTTTTTAAAAAAAATTCTGAACCCAAAAAAATAAAAGAAGCATTTTCTTAGCAAAGTGGAATAGAAAAAAAAAAAGAGGATTGCACTTGAAAGTGCAGGTTTATTATATTCAACTTGCTATTCTCTTTAAATATATAACAAAGTTATCATGTAACTTTATTAGTCCTCCTTCCATCCCATCCTAAAAATAGCTACCTTTGGATACAAATATTTGTATCCAATTGTGTGTGTGTGTGTGTGTGTGTGTGTGTGTTTACAGACACATACATACACATCAATTCTTTCTCTGGATGCTATTTGTATTTTCTGTATCGATCCCATTTCCTATGGAGAAGAAAACTTCTTGCAAATCTTTCAAAATATAAAGACTATCTTCAGGATTCTTTAACCAATGAATTGTTCAGTTTCATTTATGATAAATTTGTTTTGTTTTTGCCATCACTCTTTGATACAACCTTAATGAAGCTGATAGGACAAAATCTTACAATATAAGAGACACAAGGTATTTCCCAAAAATTCTGGTCCCTTGCTACCTTCAAGTGTCAATCAATCAACAAATATTTATTAAGCCTTTATGGTGTGCCAGACACTAATGCTAGCCTCTGAGGATTCAAGTACAATGAAGGATAGGATTCCCATTTCCAAGGAGCTTACATTCAAAGTACAAGTTACCCTACAGTACAACAAACAATAATCTAATAACTCTCTGCTGAAGTCTACCTTAAATTCAAGACTTGCTAACCTAACACAACACCACCAATAATAAAAATTAGCATTTATATAGAGCTTTAAGATTGCAAAGTGTTTTACATACATTAAATTATTTGATCCTCACAATTTTGAGGAAAATATTATTCCCATTTTACAGAAGAAACTGAGGCAGACAGAACTTAAGTGACTTGTTCAGAGTCACACAGCTTGTGGCTCAGGCAGGTTTTGAACTCAAGTTGCAGACCCTCATGATTTTCTAAAAAAGATCATTCAACCAATAAGTTATCTACTGGGTAGGTACACTGGCCAGTGATAATACAAAAGTAAAAGATAGAATCCTTCTCCTCAAGAGGCTTACTATCTAGTTGAGAGTAGTACTCTTACTGTCGTTAGTTGTTCATTCTTGAAGAGGAACAATGATATTAGAAGAGTGATGTCTTGACTTGCAAGTGAATTGGATTTAAATGAAGCAAAACTGTGCAAAGTTACTAGCTCCACTTTCTCAGAGTTACTGGGGTCCAGTGGCCAGATGTCCCTAGATGTAGTGAGAGATCCTAATTTTTTTTAACCTAAGGTCTTTCCTAGGTCCTGGCCAGGAAAGAAGCCAAACAATGAGCAAATGAAGCTTAGACTGGGATCTATTATTGGCCAATCAGGGAGAGCCACAGTGATTTGAAATCTACCTAGAATTCACCATCAATATTTGCTAATGCTTTCTTTATGGCATAGTCAAGCAGTACTGTTTGAATCACAATGGATCTTAACAAAAGCTGATTTTTCTGACATATTTCAATAATCATAAATGAAAACTACATGAGAGTTAATTGTCCCAGTTTTTTTTAAAGCACAATATCAATAGCTCAAATAAATAGGGAAAAAGAAAAAAAATCGAATCCCCAAATCCCAAGTTACCTTGAGAAATATGTGATAAAAATTTATATTCCTTTGCACAGAGAACCTACATGTAAGAGTATGACTCCCTAGCTGGACAGAAAGGGAAAAAAAAAAAAAAAGGAAGAGATGCTGATAATAACAAGAAGGGAGCATTTAGAGAACAATATATAATCAGAATATTATAAAATTAAGTGCTCAAAATGAAATGTACTGGGTACAAAGTAATAGCAATATTCTCAGATGATCAGCTATGAATGACTTCGCTATTCTCAGCAACACAATGATCCACAATACAAAGTCCATTCTGAAGGACTTATGATGAAAAATACTATCCATATCCAGAGAAAAAATTGATTGTGTTTGAATATAGATTGAGTTCTTTCTATCTTTCTCTCTCTTTCTCTTTCTCTCTTAACTTTATTTTTCTTGAGGGTTTTTTTTAGGGGGGAGATCTATATTTTCTTTTATGGAAATGTTTTGTCTTAATGGGGGATGGGGAGGATAAAGGAGAGAATCTAAAACTCAGTTTTAAAAACAAATGTAAAAATTGTTTTAAATGTAACTGGGGGAAAATAAAAATATCAAATAAATTTAAATAAAATTATTGGACACTTTAAAATGAAAAAGAAATAAAAGAAAATTAAGTGCTCAGTTATGTGACACAGACTAGAGATGCTCTTCGAATTTACAGGAGAGCTAGAAGTTTATTTCAAGTCATCTTCCTGAAGACTTTTCTGCTCTTCTCAAGAGTTAGTGTCCCCTTAAAGGTTACTTTGCATCTGCTTTGTATGTGTTTTATATATGCAACTGTAATAGCTGTCTCCTGGATTAGAATCAATTAATAAAGCAATCAGTATTAATTAAGCACTTACTATGTGCCAGACATCGTACTAGACTCTGATGATACAAAGACTAAAATGATACACTCTGTTCCAGGAGTTTCTATGCTTTGGATTAAATAGAAGAATGTACATTCCAATTTGAAATATCCTCAAAGAGCTATAAAATTGTGCATATCCTTTGATTCAACAATACCATAGCGAGGTCCAAAGACATCCAAATAAAGAAACAATAACCTCTCTGTACAAAACCATTTATAGCAGCTCTTTTTGTGATGGCTAAAAATTAGAAATGAAAGAGATCTCCATCAATTGAGGAATAAACAAGCTGCAGTATGTAATTGTGATGGAATATTATTGTGCTATAAGAATTGATAAGCAGGATGATTTCAGAAAAACTTGGAAGGATTTATATGAACTGATATTTAGTGAAGTGAACAGAATCAGGAGAACATTGCACACAGTAATAGCAATAGTGTTCAATTAAGAGACTTAGCTATTCTCGGCAATATAATAACAGATTGTTGTTGTTTGTCCTTTGTTCTCAAAGATGACATGACATCAAGGAGGTGATGCCCTCACATGCAAGCAAATTGGATTTGAGGGAGGGAGGGATATACAAGGTCACCAGTCTCACTTTTTCCTATAGAACCATCTAGGTCCAATAGCAAGATATAAATCAGGGTGATTTTGAGATGGCCCTAGTGGGAGACCTTGGCTTTTTAAAGCCAAGATTTTTAATGGGTCTCAGTTTTACTAAAGCAAAATAACTCCAAAGCTCTAATGATGAACATACTATCTGCCTTCAGAGACAGAACTAAAATTGATTGAATACAGACTGAAGTATACTATTTTTCATTTTTTTATTCAAGTCTTTTTTGTACAATATGACTAATATGGAAATGTTTTACACAATTGTACATGTATAACATATCTGATTGCATACCATGGCAGGGGAGAGGGGAGAAAGGGATAAAAATGTTTAAAAATTGGGAGGGAGGGAAAGAATGTAAACTTTATGAAGGTAAGGATTACTTCACTGTTATCATTAGATTCCCACAAGTTCTTAATAAACACTTAAAAATGCTATTTGTTTGTTTTCTTTTGATTTAACAATTCAATAGGCTTAGCGTGATCAAGGAAGGCATTGTGGAGGAAATGAGATTTGAGGCAGACCTTGAAGACTGGGGAGAAATTGAAAAGGGAGAGGTAAAGGGATATTTTAGAAAAAGAGAATGATAAGCAAAGACAGGATGGCTAGGATGAGTATCATCATCTGTAGATAACATAAAGATGGTACTTTAAGGTTTGTTCCTACTTACTTTGCTTGTTCCTCTTTTTAGAAGAGGAAACTGAGATGGAAAGAGATGAAGCATTTTGTTCCTAGTTAAGACAACTAGCAAGTATCTGAAGCAGGATTTGAACCCAGATCTTTGGGTTAACTAAAGGAAAAAGGTACAAATCAGGGAATAATAAAGAAGTAAGATCAACTAGTTCACATAGGCCAGATTATGGAAACTGTTGAAAAGAATTTTTTTTAAATACTAAAAGTTAGAACAATCTGAACTTGATATTACCAGCAACAACTTTCTTTCTTTTTCTTTTCTGTTTCCCTTTCACTCATGTATTGTGTTTGCAATATACTATTCTGCCCTAATAAAGGGATACATGGACATTAGTAAATCAAGAAAGCCCCTTTTTTTCATGTAGGAAGTTTTTCCAATAAGCAGCTTCTCCTACTTACCCAAAGTCACACTCTGTACTTCCCCAGTGATTGGGTTCCATCTGCAAACTTTTTGTGCATTGATATCCACAAAAACAAGGTGACCAGTCTTTTCGTCCCACACAGGACACTCTCCCATCCGGTTCTTTTCCTTCAGAACAGTCTCTATCTTAATAGAAGCCATTGCCTGAGGAAGAAAGTGAGTAAATGTCAGTAAATCCATGACTGAATCATATAGTTGGTGGGGTTTCCTTTATCTTTTATACAGACTGCATCTGAAAATTTGAGCCATCTGTTTATGGGACACTCTTTAAAGGAACACACTGAAAATTCTATTTGGGGAAGGGAGCTGAACTCATTGAACATTATATATCTCATTATTAAACAATCAGTTTGTGTAAGTAACCATGTATTACCATGTATTAAGCATCTACTATATGCCAGGCATTATGCTAAGCTCCAGAGATACAAAAAGAGGCAAAAGTCATTCTCTGCCCTCAAAGAGCTCACAATCTAATAAGGAAGACAATATGTGAATACATACAAACAAATTATATACATTATGAGACAGAATTAAAGATCTAGAAATGAAAAGACCTTTAAAGGCCACATAATTCAAACTTTCTTCCCATCATTTTTACAGATGTTAAAAAATGAGGTCCAAGAAGATTAAATGAATTGCTAAACATCACACAAGTAGTATTAGAATTGAGATCTGAATCTAGGTGTTCTCCCTTCCAAGTTAGTGAACTTTTCATTGTACCATCTTGCTCCTCAGTTGATGATATTTTGTAAAATGTCTTAAGATAGTTTTATTAGCTTAAAATTTTTCTTTTTTTGCGGTTTAAAATTTCATGAATTGGAAGGTACCTCAGACATTATCTAGTTCAACTGCATTTTTCAAATAAGGAACTTGAGTCCCAGGAACATTCAATGACTTGAAAATTTTATTTTGATATTCTTTTCCTCATAAATTTCATTATTTAATTCTGTATTTTATTTTTTTATTTTGGTGATACAACTGGGGTTAGGTAGCTTGCCCAGAGTCATACAGCCAGTAAATTTTAAGTGTCTAAGTTTGGATTTGAACTCAGCTCCTCCTGACTCTAGGACAGATATTCTATGCATTCTGCCATCTAGTTGCGTGTAAGTCTATATTTTTCTTTAAAAAAAAAAAAAAAAAAGCATTAGTATTTAACTGAGGCTATATTAGCTATGTAAATTAATTTGTGCAGTATTGTCATTGCAATGCAGCTGAACTATGAACACTGCCTTTCCAAATATTTATGTGTGCCTTTATTTCAGGCTTTATATTTTTATAAGAGGTAACATTTTGTAGAGGAGAGCAGATTCAGGAAAACCTGGGTGCAATTTTTCTCTGGTATGTACTGACCATATAATACCATGCTCTAGGCAATTCTCTACTCCCATAAATAGCAGTAAAAGTGCTAATCTGGGGGCAGCTAGGTGGTGCAGTGTTTAGAGCACCAGCCTTGAATTCAGGAGGACCCGAGTTCAAATTTGGTCTGAGACACTTAACACTTCCTAGCTGTGTGATCCTGGGCAAGTCACTTAACCCCAGCCTCAGGGAAAAAAAAAAAAAAAAAAAGTGCTAATCTACATTGAGAATGTGTTTCCCATGATGCAAATGGATTGAGAACTAGGCAGAGTCTGGAAGATCTGAGTTCAAATCCAGCCTCAGATACTTACTATCTGTGTGATTCTAGGCAAGTCACTTAATCCTATTGTCTCAGTTTCCTCATCCATCTGAGCTGGAGAAGAAAAATGGCAATTCTCGTCAGTACCTTTACCAAATATACCCCAATGGAGTCATGAAGAGTCATGCACAATTGAAGATCAACAAACACCATCTTTGTAATCATTGATCAGGTCCCTATCCTTATTTACTTTATAATTGTCTTTTGTAAAAGCTTCTTAAACTGTGGGTTCATATAGGATCATGTAATAGGAGTCACAAAATTATGATTTATCATCACTAAATGTTTGATTTGTATGCCTATTTTATATACCTATATACCCAGGTTACATAAAAATTTCTTGGGCAAAAAGAGATTGTGAAATGTTAAATCACAAGTAATTGGTGGGTTTTGTTGTTGATATAAATGAGGTTTCACTTTTCTTCATTCTCATGTAAGTCCCCAACCTGTCTTCTTATCTTGTTCAGCTCTCTTTTTCCACTGTGCCCTCGAGAACAAAATTCCCCTTTATCTTAAACTCATTTTTGTACTTATGAAAATTTAGTTCCTCTTAGAAGACTATATTCCTGACCACTCTCTCTAGTATTGGATGAGCTTTCTACCCATCCATCTTTCCACATTGGTTGACATCTATTAGCCTCCTTTCCTATTCCCTTCCTCTTCCTTTTTTTTCTCTTGAGAATAATGGAATGACTTTTAAAACTATTTGTATTAGTTCCCCATATATCTTAGAAAATAAATATCTTCTCTGAACTATTATAGTTTTTTTTAATTTTTAATTTAATTTAACTTTTTAAGCTTTTAATTCCTAAAGTCTGTCCCCACTCCAATCCATTCCATACATAAACTGTTAAAATGATTTTCCTTAAATTTAGTTTCAACTATGTTACTTCTTGTTCACTCGTTTTTCAGTTGTTTTGACTTTTAATGACCCCATTTGTGATTTTCTTGGCAAAAATACTGTAATGACTTGCCATTTCCTTCTTTGGCTCATTTTACAGATGAGGAAACTGAAGCAAAAAGTGACTTGCTCAGGATCACATAGATAGGAAGTATCTGAGGTCAAATTTGAACTCAAGAAGATGATTCTTCTTGACTCCAGGCCCAGTCCTCTATCTACTGGCCTCAAGTACATCATTATTCTATTCAATAATTTCATGTTTTATTATTGTCTCAAGGTTAAAATATATACTACTGCTTGATTTTTAAAACTTTTTTATAATCCAGTTCCAACCTAATTTTCCAGCTTTGTTACATATTATTCTCCCTTCCTAACAATCTGGTCTGGTTTGGCAATTGAATGGTGGAGTGGATAGAGTACAGGGCCTGCAGTCAGGAAGGCCTGAATTCCAACTCAGCCTCAGACATTTAATATCTGTGTTTCCTTGGTCAAATCTCTGTTTGCCTCAGTTTCTTCTGGTGTAAAATGAGAAAAATGATTGCATATACCTTGCAGAGTTTTTGTGAAGATCAAATGAAAGGATATTTGTAAATGCACTCAGCACTGGGTCTATACATAGTAGGCACTATATACTTGCTTATTCTTTTCCCTTCCCTATAATACAAGTTACTAACATTATGTTTCAGAAAGTATTTTAAGGTTATTCTTAAATTCATCTGCCTTATATATTGCCAAGAGAGATAAATTTATACTACAAATGGTTCAATCATTCAAAAATATCACTTTAACATTAAACAAATAAAATAGATATACAACAATGAAGATCTCTGTTCTCCAAAATGTGGCTTCCATACTTTGGGAGACATATTTTTGCATTAAAAAAGTGGCATATAAACTTAGACACATCACATAATATCTCTGAACTTCAATTTCCTTGTATGTAAAATGAAATGGTTAAACCAGAAGATTAATTAATTCTTTTCCATCTCTAAGATTCTAAAACTTTTATAATTTTCGGTTGGACCCAAAGATATTTGATATCAGCAATTTATATCTGATTGATAGCTTTTGTTTTTATATGACCATCATTTCCAAGTACATTCTCTCATACAAAGAGCCATTCATTATAGCAATGGATAAAAAAGAGGAAAATAGGTCATTGCAGCAAAATTAACTGCAAAATTGTATATCAACTGAATCTCGTTGTATATGTAGAATTCCATATCCATATCTTCCACCTCTGCTAGCAAAGGAGACAGATGCATTTTCTCATCTCTTTGAAGTCAAAGTTTATTATCAAAATGAGTGTTCAGTTTTGTGCTTAAGGGTATTATTTTTATTTTTAAGTTTATTCTTAATCTTGTGTTTTCTGAAAAGTGAAATTAATCTTCCTTCTGTGTCGTTCTCGAGTGAATTCCTAAGGGGCCCAATTTACCAAGTAAAACTATAAAGCTGTTGCTGTGATGGCAAACAAGATACTTCCAATGTTTGCATAAAAATGTAAAAAAGAAAAAAAATCCCCTAGCTTCTTAAGACTTTCATTTGAAGAATAATGCACTTACAAGGAGTATTTAATAAATATTTATTGACTGGAATCTTCCTTCTCTCAGGCAGAAAATAATTGAGGACATAATCTTCATAGTCATAGTCAAACAGGACAATAGTGTCAATACTTGAATAGAGATCTGCTGATCATGAGTCTGGAACTTTTCCCACAAGGCCGCTTAGAGTCAAAATAACAAAGCAATCAAGACCTGAGGCACCTTTACAGTTATTCTGACGCTATTCTGGCATGAGAAGCAGGCTGTGTGGTGAGAGGGAACAAGGATCTGTATAAAGTAAAGTGAATTAGAATAGATGCCAAAGGTTTAAAAAAAAAACCAAACCCACCCCTGGGACAGCTAGGTGGCACAGTGGATAGAGCACCAGCCCTGAAGTCAGGAGGGCCTAAGTTCAAATTTGATCTCATACATTTAATACTTCTTAGCTGTGTGACCCTGGGCAAGTCACTTAACCTCAATTGCCTCAGCAAAATAAATAAAAAAAATAAAACCCCAAACAGTTTCTAGCACATTAATTCAAATATGATATAAGTCACTCAAAGAAAGAAGTAATGGTGAGTTAGCAAAACTGCCCACAGAGTGGATATGGTACTTGAAGAAGCAGATAGCCTAAGAGCTGAGATGGTAGCCTCCGAAGTGTCCATAAAATTATGAATAATTTTTAAAAATTAGAAAAGATAGTGTCTTCTGTTCTTGTTAAGCTGGTAGTTCACCTATGCTATGAATTTGGCAACGAAGGAGTAAATTACTGAATGGAAACAGTGCCTGGTAATTTATGTAGCACAACTGAAGGAGTGAAAGTCCTCATTCAGCATTCTCTTTCATATGGGTGTGGACTGGCATATGGGTAAACAAACCTGACTGTTACTAAATGAAGCCCAGGTCTTCACTAAATAAAGAACTTAAGGAAAAGTAATGCTGTTGTGAAAGACAGGTAATAGGGTCAGGTCTAATACTTCAGGTAATCAAATGTCCATCATATGCATGTACTTTTGAAATTTGATGGCCATCATAGGCCTGTCAACAGAGAGAACATATAGAAGTTCTACTCAAGGGCTATGTCAGTAGGACACAAGTTCTCATAGATCCCACTTAGCTGGAAAGGTTTCAAGGGTGAGAATATTTATTAATTAAAGAGTTGTACATTCCAACATCATGTAGCTAGATGGTATAACCGATAGAACATTGGACTTGGAATCAGAAAGACATCTTCATGAGTTCAAATCTGGCCTCAAATATTTACTAGCTGTGCGAATCCTGGACAAGTCACATTTGCCTCAGTTTCCTAATTTGTAAAATGAGTCAGAGAAGGAAATGACAAACCACTCCATTATTTCTACCAAGAAATGGGATCATGAAGAGTTGGATACAACTAAAGCATCACAATAACAACCACCTCCAACATGAAGGTTTTCTTGATGCCTCCCAACTACCTAATAATTTCTTAATATTATTTTTGTAGAAATTGTGCACATTCTTGTATATATATTCTATTCAATATTCAATAGAACACAAATCTTCTGCAAAACTGTTTCTTTTTTGTCTTTGTGTCCCCATTGCTTAACACAGTTCTTAACACTTGGTAATAAGAGAAACAATTATTTCTCTCACATATTAATAACCATTTACTACTGGGGACATCCAGGATTGTTTCCCTTTTTATTTCCTCATTCTTTATTAGGTCAAATCCCACCCCTGGGCAATATAGCTGCAAATGAGATAGGATTTTAACATTCTCTTCAATCTTGTTCAGACTCCACCCAACTGGGGAAAATTAGTTCTAACTCAAAAGTAAAATAATTTAATCTAGGTGAATTGTAGCCCATTTTGTTCTACTCGGACTTGGTGGGTCTGGGGTAGAAAAGAGGTAGAACCTTTATCTAGATTGCTCAAGGTTAGATATGATCTGGGAGTAAGTCAAGTCCCCTCATTAAAATGGGCCCATCTCACATTGTTGGTGCAATTGTGAATACATCCAGCCATTCTGGAGAGTGATTTGGAACCATGCTTAAAAAGTTATCAAACTGTGCATGCCTTTTGACCCAGCAGTGTTACTACTGGGCTTATATCCCAAAGAGATTTTAAAGAAGGGAAAGGGACCTGTATGTGCCAAAATGTTTGTGGCAGCCCTCTTTGTAGTGGCCAGAAACTGGAAAATGAACGGATGCCTATCAATTGGAGAATGGCTGAATAAATTGTGGTATATGAATGTTATGGAATATTATTGTTTTGTAAGAAATGACCAACAGGATGATTTCAGAAAGGCCTGGAGAGACTTACATGAATTGATGCTGAGTGAAATAAGCAGAACCAGGAGATTATTGTACACGGCAACAGCAATAATATACAATGATCAATTCTAATGGACTTGGATCTCTTCAACAATGAGATAATTCAGACCAGTTTCAATGGTCTTATGATCAAAAGAGCCATCTACACCCAGAGAGAGGACTGTGGGAACTGAATGTGAATTACAACATAGCATTCTCACTCTCTTTGTTGTTGTTTGCTTGCATTTTATTTTCTTCATCATTTTTTTTTCTGGTTTGATTTGATTTTTCTAGTACAGCAAGATAATTGTATTAATATGTACACATATATTGGATTTAACATATATTTCTACCATGTTTAACATATACTGGACTACTTGCCATCTAGAGGAGGAGGGGTGAGAGAAGGGGGTGTGGAACTAGAACACAAAGTTTTGCAAATGCTAATGTTGCAGAATTATCTATATATATGTTTTTAAAAAATTAAGAAAAACAAGTAAAAAATATTCTTCTAAAAATAAAATAAAATGGGCCCATCTCTCTTATAATATCCATTCTCATTAAATATTAGGCAATTAGAATTGAGTTCTGCCTGTTAGAAATACCCATTTTTCTAAGGGCATATAAGCATTAAGAGGCCACCATGATGTATCATTGATTTAAGAGATACAACTAAATGACCATCCTTTTATTAATTACTTGCAAGACATGACTTTTATGGAAATGCATATGACTTTTCAATGAGGGGAGATAAGGTAGAAAGAAGAAGACAGAGAATCTGGAATGCAAAATTTTATAAAACAAATGTTTAAAATTATTTTACATTCTTGAGAATGATGTAGCTGGGGAAAATAAAATATCAAATAAGTTAGAAAAAATTTTAAATTATTTGCTAGCCATGATTAATAAAATAAATAATCACCCAGAAATTATGTTTCTTGAATATTTTGTATGTCTTAGTACTGACTAAATCCTTGTTGATTGATTAATTGAAGACTGCCTGATGAAGTGCAGAGAAACTGAGGTAAACCACCATGTAATGACTTTTTTTGGCCACAGAAACTTATGAAACTGTTAAAGTAGAGAGGGGCTATGTGATTTGTTTGTGGAAGGAGTATTCATACTAATGAAAATATATTTTGGGTAGTCTAGTAACTAACTCACTGCTCATCATGAATTTGAGATGAATTTTTCTTAAGGATTCTATCTACACAGTTTACATATATGTTGTACACATATTTCACCTACACAGTTAAGTGGCAAAATGTTTAGCATTTAGGATCAGGAATCAAGAAGACCTGAGATCAATTCTGGCCTCCAATATCTACTATTTATGTTACTTTGGGCAAGTCGCTTTAATCACTGTCTGGCTCAGTTTCTTCAGAGATAATAATAACATCTACCCCTCAGAATGAGGAGAAAACAAGATATTTGCAAAACACTTTACAAACTTTAAAATGCTATATAAATGTTAATGGTTGTTATTATTTACCTAGGAAGGAATATAGTAAAACCTGTTTCCAACTCTGTTTTCCATGCCATCCATCATTGGTCCTTCCCTAATGCAATCAAGTCTAAAGGATTCCTCTGGCCTTCCTCCCTTTCTTCTTGCACTATTCACCAATACTCCCCTCCTGACTCTCCAGGCTATCAAACCTGCCAAATCACCTGGAATATGGTCATTATGAACCCTATCTACATTATAGTTGTTATCTGTTTGGAATTTGATTCACACAAACCACACTACAGTATCTTTCCCCATCACCATGATTAGAACCTATCCATAAGCTTGTAGATCTTATGCTAGAAGAAAAGTCAAAAGTCATCAGATCCAACTCTTTCATTCCATAGAATACTGAATACTCATAGAAAACTAAAATCTGTGGAGATTAAATGATTTGTCTACATTCACATTGGCAATAAATAGAAGAGCTGAAATTCAAATCTATATACACCAACTCCAAATCTCATTCTCTTTTCATCTTTGTTAGGGTTGATGTTTTGACTTCCTTGTCAATTGGATTTAAGTAAGGCCATAGCTGCGGATATCAGCTTCACTCTTCCCTCCAGAGTTATTGAAGTCCAGAGGCAAGACAAAAGTTTTGATGATGGCCAGGATGCAATGAATGATCTTGGCCTTTCTAAGTTAAAGTCTTTCCCAGAACTCAGTTTATCTGAGGCAACGCCCATTCAGTGATTAAGGTCAATGAAAATTGAGACAAAAGATGGCTTAATTTGCCATCACAAAATGTCAGTCTGGAAGAGAAAGATTTTCTGTTCTGGGCAGAACAGAAAACAATTGCTAATTTAGACTCATTCTATGATGTCAAAAACCTAAGCAATGAGCCATAGAAGCTTGGAAAGGGGTGCTATTATTGGCCATCTTACCAGCTGCCTCTAATCCTCATGATTTAAAATTCTTGGTTTTCTAGTCAAAAATTCCTCTTCTGTGTGATCTATAACCATCTTTATCCTTGTTCAGTTTAGTCCTACCTCTCTTCTCCTTAACTCTTCTAGGATGGTATCTCAAGTCCTCATTAAATCATTAGCAAGCTTCCCTTCATTTTCCATCTCTTCTTATACTCATTCCATCTCCTAGTACTAAATAAAACCTGACCTTCTATTGGAGACACCAATTTCTTTATCGTCCAATGATAGACTCAGAAGGAGTTAGCACACTCCTTCCTCTTCACTGCTTCTCCTAGACCTTTGGTCTTCTATCATCACTTTAGTCTGCTGCAGTCCTTGTATTTCTAGAACATGTTCCTATCTTATCCAATTATTTTAGCATTAGGCATATAGCTTTCCTTTTTGCCCTAATTTTTGTCACCATCTTCTGTGATTTCAATTCTCATTGTGATGACCATCCAAATACTCAAGGGTAGGGAAGTCTTTGCCTGATAAATACTAGGATCTCCATAAATGCTTGTTGATTAAATAAAAACCTCCCCTCCAAAGTTACCCTTTTTTTAACTTTGGATATATCTTCTATATATTTATTTATTTACATCATGGTTCTCCCATTAGAATCTAAGTTCATTTTAAAAATAGGATCTAGCCAGCCCACTGTCATTACTATTTTTCAATAATGAGCTAGAAATGTTAGCTATAGCAATAAAAGAAGAAGAAACTGAAGGAATTAGAATAGACAGTATGGAAAGAAAGCTATCACGTTTGCAGATAAAAAATGGGTATACTTATAGAATCCTAGAGAACCAATTAAAAAACTAGTTGAAAAAAAAACTAGTTGAAATAATTAACAACTTTAGCAAAGTTGCATGATATAAAATAAGCCCATATAATCATCAACATTTCTATATATTACCAAAAAAAAAAAAAGTCCAGCAACATGTCATAGAAAGAAAAATTCCTTTTAAAATAAGTATAGACAATATAAATTATTTGGAAGTCTACCTGCCAGGATAAATCCAGGAACTATATAAATACATTTCCAAAACATTTTTAGTGCAAATAAGGTCAGATGTAAACAATGGGGAAAATATTAATTGTTCATGAGTAGATTATGACAATATAATAAAGATGACAATTCCGCCTAAATTAATCTACTTATTAGTGCCTACCCACTCAAACTACCAAAATTTTTTTTTTAACATTCATCTGGAAGACCAAAAAGTCAAAAATATCAAAGGAATCAATGAAAACAAATGTGAAAAAAATGTGGCTTAACCATACCAAATCTTAAATTATATTATAAAGCAATAATCATCAAAACTATCTAGTACTGGCTAAGAAATAGAGTGGTGGAATTCATTAGGTACAGAAGGCTCCCAAAGTGAGCATGGATACCTAGGATATAATAAACATTTAATAAATGTTTGTTAATTAATTGATAGATTAACATTCACTAATTGTGTCTTTGACCTTTTTTTCTCTCCTCTCTTTTGGTAATCTCACCAGTTATCATTGCTCAATTATCCCTCCTATAAAAATAATTCCTTATTCTAAATGTCTCACACTTGATCTTTTACTAGAACTCCATTCCAATACTTCCAATTACCTCCTAGACATCTTAGTCTCACTTTCCTTTGTTTCATCTACATTCAAATAATGACCACTAACTCTTGGTGTCCTTCAAGGTTCTGTTCTGAGTCTTCTCCTTTCCCTTTATTTTATCCCACTTAAGGATTTTATTAGTTCAACTTTCATCTCATGGTAGCTGAAGCAGGTGTTGTGGAGCACTTAAGAGCTTGGTCAGACATCAAAGATGTCAAAGATTATCCACTGCATCCTGGGACATTGCTAGTCATTTTGATTTTTGTCTTGCCCTTGTATTTCAATGACTCTGAAAAAGTGAGGTTGATGACTTTGTACAACTCTGCCTTACTTAAATCCAATTCAGTCATGAGTCAACATATCACCATGGCAATGTCATTGATTTTCTTTGAAAATGAAGGACAAATAACATATCTATTCATTTGTCAAACTTTGTTCATTTCTCCACAGCATCTTTTATATACCTCCTTCTCTTCAGTCGCACAGATGCAACCCTCAGTCAGTTCCTCATCACTTCCTGCCCAGACAATTGTAATTATTTTTTAGTTATTCTCTCTGCTTCAGGTCTATCTGTCTCTTTCCCATACACATACTCAAATCCATCCCACACACAGCTGCTAAAGTGATTTTTCTGAGGGCAGAGCCAAGATGGCAGAGAAAAAGCCAGGAATTTGCCTGAGTTGTCCTTGGTTTCCATTGAAAACAACAGTAAATCAAGTCTCTGAATGGATTTGAGAATGACAGAATCCATAAAAAGACAGTGAAACAATTTTTCAGCTTAAAATAACTTAAAATCACTTCAGAAAAAGTCTGTCTCACTTCCGTAAATAGGTAGCACAGCCCAATACAAGCACTAGATTGTGAGCCACCTAGTGGGAGGCTCTTAGCTGTAATACAATTTAGCAGCTCCTGGATCCTGACTCAGTAGGTAATGGCACAGCAGGCCAGAAGTGAAGTTTCCAGCCTCAGAACCCTGCCACTACAGGTGAAACCTAGCACAGTGGACAAGTCACCAGCTAACTTTAGCCCCAGTGAGGAAAGTCAGTGATAAGGAACCTGTCCCACAGCAAAAAGAAGCAAGGAACAGTGACCCTTGCATTCTAGGAGTAGAACTCAACTTATAAAAATGAATGCAAAAACAAACAAAAAAAAAGCCCTAACCATAGAAAGCTAATATAGTGTCAAGAAAGATCAGAACACAAAATCAGAAGAGGATAGTAATGGCAAAATGCCTATGTATGAAACCTCAAAGATAAATACAAATTGGTCTCAAGCTCAAAAAGTTCTCTTGGAAAAGCTCAAAAAGAATTTCCAGAATCAAGAAGGAGAGATAGAAGAAAAATCGAGAAATGAGTTGTGAAGGAGAATTATGAAAAAAAGAGTCAACAATTTGGAAAAGGAAGCACAAAAAATTGGTTGAAGAAAACTCCTTAAAAAAAAACTAGAGTTGACCAAATGGAAAAGGAGGTAAAAAGCTAACTAAAGAAAACAATTCATTAAAAATTAAAATTGAGCGAGCGGAAGCTAATGACTCTAGGAAACATCAAGGATCAATCAAGCAAAATTAAAATAATACAAAAAAATAGGAGAAAATGTAAAAAATCTAATTGGAAAATCAACTGGCTTGGGAAAATAGAGAATTTAAGAATTATTGCACTTCCTGAAAGCCATTAGCCAAAAAAAAAAAAAGAACCTGAACAATATGTTTTAGGAAATTATCAAGGAAAACTGCTCTAATATTCTAGAGCCAAAGAGCAGTTGTTTCAGTCATGTCTAATGCTTTATATGGTATGTGTCTGAGACCAGATTTAAAATCAGGAAGATGAATCTTCTTGACTCTAGGCGTGGACCTCTATCTACTGCACCTCAGAAAGACTTTAATAATATTTGATACATTTCCCTCACCCCCAACTTCAAAGTGATCTCTCCTTCCTGCTATTATCCATAGTGCTTTTTCCAGATCCTTTTTTTTTTTTTTTGCTTTCATCATATTCTGTCTCCTCTGATCTAGAGTTGGAAAGTACCTCAACCCAGGTAATTCCAGTTCAATCATCTTTATGAAATACTCTGCATCATGCCTATTGCCTACCTCTCCCTCCTAGAATAATCAGGTCAATTTTCAACACCCTCTTTGCCTGTTTCATTGATAAGGAAGCCTATCATATGCTGACGAAAAGTTAGATTGCACTCAGGTTTTGAAGAATGATTCCTTATTGGACAATTTTAGTTTTTCTTCATGAATAATGGTTTTGTCTCTCTGAGTCAGAATAAATGATTCTAAGATCTAATAATAAAATAAGACTTTCTTTACAGAAAGGTATTTTGAAAGAAATAATCTGGTTTAGTAATTGGTATGATGTAGGAAATGCATGCAAGTAGCAGACATCCCCCTATATATTCCAAAGTAAACTAATTTCATTTTTATCATTGTATCCAATGTAATCACAAAAATTATTCTCTTTTTCGCTTGACTTTTTTTTTTCTTTCCCATTTGGAGTGTCTCATATATTTATTCTTTTCTTTTATTGTTGTTTTTCTTTCTCATTGGAGAATGTAGCATGATAAATTAAAAAGACTCCTAGACTTGGAGTCCAGAGACCCTTGTTCTGGTAAGAATTTTTAATTGATTAAAATATATATGAGTCAAGTTACTTCAAACCAGATTTATTAAAAGTGCCCACCATATGCCAGATATTATACCTAGCACTGGAATATATGGGGGGGGGATGTCTGCTACTTGCATGCACTGAAAGTCACCTTCACTGCAACTTAAAACATTAGCGTTGTCTAGAGGAGCAAGAGATTAAGTAACTAGCCCATTAAGTAACAGTCACTATATATATGTCAGAGGCAGGATTTGAACTGGAGTCTTCCTGATTCTGAGGTCAGCTCTCTATCCATGATACCACAAAGCTCTTTGATCATTGTAAGAATATTGTTAAAAAGTACAAAACAGTAACACCCTCCCCAAATTGAGCTTACCATTCAACTCTGAGTGCAATTCACTTGTCTATCCATTGTGTCCAAGACATGTTCTGATGGACCAGTTCTATATATTGTCCATCTAATTTCATATCATGTTTCTCATCCTTTATTCATATAGCTCTTTTAGGTATGATTAGTTAGGAAAATTATTTTAATTGATTATAGATCATTTTTAGAAGGCTCTGTAATATTTCAGGCTTTAGTGAAATCAATACAATTCTATTTCTAAACTGGAGAGTCTGGAGAACCTCTCAATTTCTAAGGAATTTCTCTTTCATTGTAGAATGACACTACACTGGATTTTTTTCATGACAGAGGCAAACATCTCTGGTAAGAATATGTCTCTCTGCAAGCAGATTTCAGAAAAAAACTGGAGAGGCTTACATAAACTGATACAAAGTAAAATGAACAGAACCAGGAGAACATTGTACAAAGATAGTGACAATAACATACTCAACCATGAATGATTTAGCTCTTCTCAGCAATAAAATTCCAAAAGAACTCATGCTAGAAAATGTTATCCACATCGAAAGAAAGAACTGATAGCCTGAATGCAGGTTGAAGAATACTATTTTCACTTCACTTTTTTTCATGGTTTTTCCCTTTTGTTCTGTTTCTTCTTTTACAACATAACTAATATGGAAATGTTTTACACAACTGCACATACATCCATCAAATTACTTACCACTTTAGAAATTAAAGAGGAAGGAAAGAGAGAGAAAAATTTGGAATTAAAAAAACTTAAATGGATGTAAAAATTGTCTTTACATGTAATTGAAAAAAATAAAATACTATTTAAAAAAAGAATATGCCTCTCTGTTTTATGCACTTGATTCTAAAAATCAGAGGACGGCTAAACAAAATTTTATTGTTACACTTTCAAGGAATTTTGCATCATTTTAATATATACATAACAGATATTTTATTTGAAGAGAGTCTTTAAGGCAACAATATGCAGTTAACAAATAATAATAGGGATCCAGATAACACAATGAATAGAGCTGGACCTGAGTTCAAATCTAACCTGAAACACTTCTTAGCTGTGTGATCCTGGTCTCTTGACTTCAATTTGCCTTAGTTTCCTCAACTGTAAAAAAATAACATTTATCTGGCAGGGTTGTTGGTCAAGTGAGATAATGTTTGTTATTTATTTAGCACAGTGCCTGACACATAGTAGATGTTTTATAAACACTTATTTCCTTCTCCTTCCAAATAAGCATATCAGGATTTTATATTATCTGACTTTTTCAAACAATTGGATGATTCTAAAGAAGTGCTTTGCTGTAGAATATCTTTTAAAAAATTAGATATTCTTTTTTCAACATCTTCATTGAATATGTCCTTGATGTATAGACAGTTTATTCTAAGAAAAAATTTCTAGAGATGGGAAAGTAGGAATATGAGTCAGTAATTTTTAATATTTACTTAATAACTTTCCTCTGTAATAGTATAGTCTGATTTTTTTCTGAAACATTTGGTTTGTTGGAAAAAATTGTTTTGGATACCTTTCAGATATCACAGAAATCAATTCCCTAACACCTTGAACATTATGCTGCTTCCAACATGAACCTTTGCTATGTTTATTTGATCTGGTACAGCTGCTCTTCCCACTTGTTTTCTTTAGTATTATTTTGACTTTATGCAGCACATCACACAGTGATGCTAGAATCCAAATTTTGTGTCTGCACCATCATTTTTAGACTGGACTTTTCCATTTAGAAAAATCTATTTGGTTGTCTTCCTTCCTTCTATCCTTAGTGCTCTGAGGATGATTTAGCTAAGCAAGATCTCCTGCCAATTTTTCTATAAATTTATTTTTCCTTCCACTACTTCCACCTATTTTATGAACTCAAAACTGTTCATAAGTTTCTACTATTCCCTTCCATAAGATTTCCAGCAATTTGGAAAGTTTACCTTATAAACAAACTACTGTTGCCCCTGGTTGCCTTATCTCTCGACTTATAAAAGAGACCATATGTTTCCTGTTGATGGAGGTTAATAGCCTCATTTGGTCTCCTTGTTATAATGATTGATTACATCATAAACTTCCTTAGGAAATATCAATGTCTTTGTCAGTCCATCTTCTTTTATTGAATTCTCATTTTTAGTATCAACAGCTTGTTTAAATACTCAAGCTGGAATTGCTTCAATTGTATGCAATATTTTCTTTTTTTTTCTAATTTTATTACTATTCTAATTTGATATTGATTTGATCCTTCCTCTAACCAGTTGATGATCTCATTATATATGAGCAGTTTGTTGAGAAATGACTCTCACATCAATAACCAATGAGTCCTCATCTGCTATATGCTTATTGTATTGGCTACCAGTCATTTCCTGTCTCTTAGAATATATTCAACTTCATTTTTTGATGTGTTATTTGGTCTCATCCAGGATTTCCTAACTCACTTCAAAGAAAGTTTTCATGATACATAAGTAGGAGGTTTCTGTACAATCCTCTGATCATAAAAAGGGAGTAACAGCAATTCACTTGAAGATGTATAGAATAAATACACAGGAGATGGGGGTGAGGAGCCTCCCTCCTTTGGAATGAAGCCTGTCTTTCAAAAAGGAATCCAGAAGAAATCTTACATTGGTAATAAACTTGACTTTTATTGATAGCCCTAGGACATATTTGAAGTAGAAAGTAAGCAATTTTAAGGAGGAAAAAAGCCAAATTGGCAATGTCACACCTCTTATAAATCTTTGCCATTTTTTTATCCGAATGGTGTTATTATAATATTGAATATAATGACACCTTCCATTTATATAGTAGTTTATGGTAACAAAGTACTTTATATACATTAGTTTATTTGAGCTTTACAACAACCCCGTGAGGTAGGTAGGACAAATTATTTTTTCCATTTTTTAGATGAAGAAACTGAAGCTCAGTGAGGCTTATTAGGTGATTCAATGGAAAGTACGCCAAATTTGGAATAAAAAGATATAAATTCATATATCAGCACTGTGTGACCTTGATTAAATCACTTAGGGTGAGGCCCTTTCTCTGAGTCTCAGTTTCCTCATAAAAATCTATAATAATACATAAGTAAATAAACAAATACAGAGATTGGATGGGATAACCCTTAAAATATCCTCCAGCTCTAAACCTGTGATACTTCACTTTCCCAAAACAAATTTTTAAATGGCAGGCAGGACCCACACCCAAATCTAGGGCTTTTTCCAGTATACTATACAAAACATATCAAGCCTTTCAGATTTGAAATCTTCCCCAGATTGTTTTTATTTTGGAAAAAAAAATTTTTTTGGATTCCTAGAAACTCAGGATAGATGAATATATTTATAAATCAATTAGATGATTTTATTTATTGACTCCTATGATCCCCCGCATTTATATATCTCTTGAAGGAAAAGTATTTTACAGGTATAATCTCATTTGAGAACAGAAACTCTGAAGTAAATGCTCTTATTATCATTATCTCCATTTTATGGATGAGAAAACTGAGGCTGAGAAAAGTTGAGATTTGCCCAGAGTGCAAAGTTGAGAGGCAAGTCCACTATAACCACTTCATTACCTAGTTACTCTTTTATATTTTTTATACTTAAACGAGGGAGCAATGATTTTAGTATGGGAACTCTCTACCAACACACATAGCAAATGATCTATGATGTAAGTAGAAATAAATCCTAAAGCACGGCGCCCTCCACCTCCCCTTATTCTGAGAAGTTAAGTGCAATATCACATAATGAGCATCTGCTGAGGGATTTGAACCCTTGCCTTCTTGACTTCAGTCAGGTGCAGCCCTACACTCCAAACTGTCTCTGCTGTCTCCTACGTATTCAACATTTTCTTACAGTTTCCTCCCGTCCCCTTCTGCAGCATTGTAAATGCAGGAAGCTAGGTCATTAGCTTATTTAAGAAAAGAAAATCCCAGAATTCTCTACGATCACGTTCTGTTACCTGGGTCCTCTTGATGGTCAGAGCCTGAAGAAATCTGCCGAATCGCTACCCAGGCAGCCTAAGTGAGCAATGTTGCCAAGGCCGGGACGGCAACACAGGCAGTTCTCCTGATTGCCTCTCTATCAGTAATAAAACGGTGTAACTCATAATTATGGTTTCAGGAGGAATTAGCCAACGATCACAATTTGACAGCCCTGTCACTTGAAAATTACCAGTACTTCATCTCCTATAATAAAGAGTCATTTTAAGGCAAAACCTTCCCAGAGTGGAGAGAAGCCACTTAGCGGAATAATTGCCACACTCTGTTGTCATGGTAACCTATCCACTTTAATAGAGAAGAGTGTTTGGGGGCAGGGAGAGAGGTGGTAATTGTGAATTTGAACTTCAGCCGAACTCGAGTACCTTTTAAAGGAAAACCTTCCTTTTAGGCACTTTTATTGTTGGAAGGCTTACCCCCTTGAAACTATTCCCTATTTCCTTTCCATTTCCAGCAACTAATCCGACCTAGAAATTGCTTCTTTCGGCAAACTTTTTTTTTTTTTTTGAGTTCCAAATTATCTCCCTCTGCAATTTCATGTGCAGTCATGCAAAATACATTTCCATATTAATCATGTTTTGGAAAAAAAAACACAAATCAAAAAAAAAAATCCCAAGAAAAATAAAGTTTAAAAGATGATGTACTTTGATCTACATTCAGACTCCATTAGTTCTTTCTCTGGAAGTGGATAACATTTTTCATTGTGTCTCCCCTGAAATTGCTGATAATAGAGAAGTTATTTGCAGTTGATTATAGTGTGGTCAGACTAGGCGTTAAGAAAATCACTTTAGCAGCTGGATGGAGGATGGATTGGAGAGGTTTTGTCATTGTGTTGTTAAAGTCGACCCCATTTTGGAATTTTCTTGGCAAAGAAACTGGGCTGATTTACTATTTCCTTCTCTAGCTTATTTTACAGATGAGGAAACTGAGGCAAATAGTGACAGGTTTTCCCGTGATTTTAATATCACCTTTAAATCCAAACTCTTATATTCTAGGCAATTCATTTAGTCTTTTTAATTCTCAAGGTTTTTCTCCATCTATAAAATGGAACAACCATATTGGTGATCATTGTAAGGAGAGCGAAAAGTCTTGAAAAATCATAAAACAATATAGAAATACAAATGACAATGTTATTTTATACTTGAAAAGTATGGATCCAATCAAGTAATAAGCACTATAGGAACAGGTAGTAAATAGCAAAATGAGAATGAAACTGTAGGTCTTTCCAATCCCAAAGGACAAAGGATGAAGCATACTATCCACCTCTAGAAAAAGAATTGCTATTGTTTGAATGTAGACTGAAGCATGCTATTTTTTCACATAGTTTCTTTCATTCTTTTTTTTTTTTTTTAATTCAAGTCTTGAACAAAATGGTTGATTGATGTCCTTCATTCTAGAAAAGGACCAAAATGACATCACTATGTTAGAGTCAAATTGCAGTATGTCCCACTGTGGCTGATCAGACCAATACGAGCTCAGAGTGCTTTGCCAAAGATCAAACATAGTTGTTTGTATGTTGTCTCTCCCATTAGATTTTGAGCTCCTTGAGAGCAGGGTCTAGCACCTTTTTAGTATATTGAGCATTTAGCACAGTGTCTGGGACATAGTGGGACTTAAATGCTAGGAGACTGACTCTCTGAATCACCTCTCTCAAAGCTCCTTCTTCAGTTAATAAGGAGTTATGTATCCTTATGCTTACACAATACATTGCCTTCCCCATTGCCAGGGTTAAGGGCATGGGAGTTAGAGGTATGGCACCCCAGCAATTTGGAAAATCTGCATAAAAATTTTTGGCTGACTCTTCATACCAGAGAAAATGTCTGAATTACATTAGTATTAAATGAGAAAAGATGTTGATATTGTGTAATTCTATGCATATATTTTATGCATTTCTGAGTTTCTAAACTTTTTTTTGTTTGTTTCATCTGCTGGCTGCCTTTATATGTCATCTATGACTTCCACAAAACTCCCCCAAAATTCCCACTTGATTTCTTATGCTGACTTGCAATATATTAAAACCATGATTGGAAAATTATGATGTGGAAGGGATAACTGTATAGTTTAGTCACAGAGTTGTCCTTCCAGAGTAGTGCTCCTCCTGAGTAGGGAGATGAAAGTGTAATATGTGTGTGTGTGTGTGTGTGTGTGTGTGTGTGTGTGTAGTAGTAGTAGTAGTAGTAGTAGTAGTAGTAGTAGTATAGTAGATAAAGATCTTGTAGCCTCAAGCCAGCAAGACCTTTTGCATCTGACACATGTTAGGTGTGCAAGTGCTTTTAAATAGATTTTTTTTCTTTCTTTGTTCTTTCTCTCTCTCTTTCTCTCTCTCTCTTTCTTTCTTTCTTCCTTCCTTCCTTCCTTCCTTCCTTCCTTCCTTCCTTCCTTCCTTCCTTCCTTCCTTCCTTCCTTCCTTCCTTCCTTCCTTTCTTTCTTTCTTTCTTTCTTTCTTTCTTTCTTTCTTTCTTTCTTTCTTTCTTTCTTTCTTTCTTTCTTTCTTTCTTTCTTTCTTTTTATTAATTTTTATAATTATAACATTTTCTTTGACAGTATATATGCATAGGTAATTTTTTTTTTTTTTAACAACATTATCCCTTGTACTCCCTGCTGTTCCGAATTTTTCCCCTCCTTCCCTCCACCCCCTCCCCTAGATGGCAGGCATTCCCATACATATTAAATATCTTATAGTATATCCTAGGTACAATATATATGTGCAGAACCGAATTTTGTTGTTGTTGTTGCAAAGGAAGGATTGTATTCGCAAGGTAAAAATAATCTGGGAAGAGAAACAAAACAAAACAAAACAAAATAAAAACCAATGCTCTCAGTTTACATTCATTTCCCAGTGTTCCTTTTCTGGGTATAGCTGATTCTGTCCATCATTGATCAATTGGAATTGGATTAGCTCTTCTCTATGTTGAAGATATCCACTTCCATCAGAATACATCCTCATACAGTATCATTGTTGAAGTGTATAATGATCCCCTAGTTCTGCTCGTTTCACTCAGCATCAGTTGATATAAGTTTCTCCAAGCCTCTCTGTATTCCTCCAGTTGGTCATTTCTTACAGAACAATAATATTCCATAACATTCCTATACCATAATTTACCCAACCATTCTCCAATTGATGGACATCCATTCATTTTCCAGTTTCTAGCCACTACAAAAAGGGCTGCCACAAAAATGTTGGCACATACAGGTTCCTTTCCCTTCTTTAGTATTTCCTTGGGATATAAGCCCAGTAGTAGCACTGCTGGATCAAAGGGTATGCACAGTTTGATAACTTTTGGGGCATAATTCCAGATTGCTCTCCAGAATGGTTGGATTCTTTCACAACTCCAGCAACAATGCATCAGTGTCCCAGTTTTCCCACAGCCCCTCCAACATTCATCGTTATTAGTTCCCGTCATCTTAGCCAATCTGACGGTGTGTAGTGGTATCTCAGAGTTGTCTTAATTTGCATTTCTATGATCAATAGTGATTTGGAACACTCTTTCATATGAGTGGAAATAGTTTTAATTTCATCATCTGAAAATTGTTTGTTCATATCCTTTGACCATTTATCAATTGGAGAATGGCTTGATTTCTCATAAATTAAAGTCAATTCTCTGTATATTTTGGAGATGAGGCCTTTATCAGAACCTTTAACTGTAAAAATGTTTTCCCAATTTGTTACTTCCCTTCTAATCTTGTTTGCATTAGTTTTGTTTGTGCAGAAACTTTTTAATTTGGCATAATCAAAATTTTCTATTTTGTGATCAATAATGGGTGTCTAGTTCTCCCTTGGACACAAACTCCTTCCTCCTCCACAAGTCTGAGAGGTAAACCATCCCATGTTCCTCCAATTTATTTATGATTTCGTTCTTTATGCCTAAATCTTGGACCCATTTTGAGCTTATCTTAGTATGTGGTGTTAAATGTGGGTCCATGCCTAGTTTCTGCCATACTAATTTCCAGTTTTCCCAGCAGTTTTTGTCAAATAATGAATTCATATCCCAAGATTTGGGATCTTTGGGTTTATCAAACACTAGATTGCTTATTTTTATTCACTATCTTGCCCTGTGAACCTAAACTATGCCACTGATCAACTAGTCTATTTCTTAGCCAATACCAAATGGTTTTGGTGACTACTGCTTTATAATATAATTCTAGATCAGGTACAGCTAGACCACCTTCATTTAATTTTTTTTTCATTACTTCCCTTGAAATTCTCCACCTTTTGTTCTTCCATGTGAATTCTGTTGTTATTTTTTCTAGGTCATTAAAATAGTTTCTTTGGAGTCTGATTGGTATAGCACTAAATAAATAGATTAGTTTAGGGAGTATTGTCATCTTAATTATATTTGCTCGGCCTATCCAAGAGCACTAAATGTCTTTCCAACGATTTAAATCTGACTTTATTTTTGTGGCAAGTGTTTCGTAATTTTGCTCATATAATTCCTGACTCTCCTTTGGTAGATATATTCCCAAATATTTTATACTATCCACCGTTATTTTGAATGGAATTTCTCTTTGTATCTCTTGCTGTTGGATTGTGTTGGTAATGTATAAAAATGCTGAGGATTTAGGTGGATTTATTTTGTATCCTGAGACTTTGCTAAAACTCTGAATTATTTCTAAGATTTTTTTTTTTTTTTTCTTACAAGGCAATTAGGGTTAAGTGACTTGCCTGGGGTCGTACAGCTAGAAAATGCTAAAGTGTCTGAGGACAAATTGGAGTCTCCTGACTCCAAGGCTGCTGCTCTATCTACTGCGCCATCTAGCTGCCCCTAAATAGAATTTTTTTGGGGAAAAAAAATTCTGGAATTAAAATGCCTTTTAATAGAAACAGACATCTGCTGATACCAGTGTGTAATTGAGGCAAATTTTCAGTAATATTAGTGTGCCCAAAGAAATATTTTCCCCTTGCTGATGTTTTGTTCTATGTGTATTGTACATAGCCATAAGAATAAAATATAGGAGAGTGGCAAGAATAACCTGTGTTAAATGTTCCTCATAAAAATGAAACTCAGTCTGAAGAGACAGGATATAGAATACAAACCCCTCAGACTCTCAGATGGCAAATTTCATCAGTCATAAAAAAAATCTACACTATTGCTTCCCTTCCAATCCCCATTGTTACCCAGAGGAATACCAGGAAGGAAGGATTTCTCTATGCAGTGATGCATTGTCCTAGGCATGCTCCATTTGCAAAGGGAGCTAAGGGAAGCTTTTTGTGCTCAGTCATGCCCTCTAGAATTATTTCGGCTAATAGAACACTGACTCAGGCCAACATGTAATGAAAACACAGAGTCAATGACTCTAAAACAAGTGCAATAGATTTTTTTAAAAAAATAAGCTAAGCCCTTTTTCAGTAATTAAGAATATGTATTTAAATAGGGATAGGAACTAGACCTATGATTTCATTCATATAGGGAACTCCCAGGTGAGGAAACCTTTC
Organism: Sminthopsis crassicaudata; assembly: GCF_048593235.1. Taxonomy (NCBI): domain Eukaryota; kingdom Metazoa; phylum Chordata; class Mammalia; order Dasyuromorphia; family Dasyuridae; genus Sminthopsis; species Sminthopsis crassicaudata. Next base: position 242,016,519 of record NC_133619.1, read on the forward strand.
TAAGTTAGGTAAGCACCTTTCTTCACCTTATAGTTTTAGAGAGATGCTTAGAACACTTCACTGACTTGCTCAGCCTGTATGTGTCAGAGGTAGGGTGTGAGTTTTCTTTCTACTACATCACTAGAGAGAGACAGAAACAGAAACAGAGAGAGACAGAGATAAACAGAGAGACAGAGAGTCAGAGAAACACAGAAAGATGATAGATAAGATAAAAAAATTATTGATAGAAAAAAGATTAAATGATTAAAGATGATAGATGGACAGACAGACAGACAGATATAGTATTCTACCAAAATTCTTAATGTAATTTTAAATTTTAGTAGCTTAAAACTGCTTTATAACTTTTTTGGGTCTACCCGTATAAATATTAATATATATTTACATCTAAATGTCAAATAACCAAGAATTAATCATTAAAATTGTAGGTTATGCTAAGTGAAATGAGCAGAAGCAGGAGATCATTGTACACAGCAACAGCAAGATTATGTGATGATCAATTCTGATGGAAGTGGATCATTCAAAGATCTTGTGATGAAGAGAGCCATCTACACCCAGAGAGAGAATTGTGGGAACTGAGTGTGATTCAAACATAGCACTCTTTGTTATTTGCTTGCTTTTTATTTTTTTTTCTCATTTTTTTCCTGTTTGATTTTTCTTGTATGGCAAGATAATTGTATAAATATGTATGCACATGTTGGATTTAACATATATTTCCACCAAGTTTAACATACTGGACTACATGCTGTCTAGGGGAGGGAGTGAGAGAAGTGGGGGGCGGGCGGGGAGGGGCATTGGAACACAAGGCTTTGCAAGGTTTTTTTTTTTGTTTTTTGTTTTTTGTTTTTCTTTTCTGAGCTGGGATTAAGTTACTTGTCCAGGGTCACAGAGCTAGGAAGTGTTGTTTGAGATCAGATTTAAACTCTGGTTCTCCAAAAATTCAGGGCTGGTGCTCTATCCATTGTGCCACCTAGCTGCCCTCCTTTGCAAGGGTTAATGTTGAAGAATTATCCATGCATATGCTTTGAAAATAAAAAGTCTTAGTATAAAAGGAAACTTAATCCCCAAGAGGATTTAGATAGGATCTAGTCCCACCTTTTCAATAAGATTCAATTAATAAAAACCCTGTCTGAGAAAGATATTTCACATTTTTCTCTTCCAAACATGCTATGCTCTAGTCAAACTAAATGATTCTGTTCCCTGACCATATTTTGTGCTTCCTTATTCCTGAAGACCCCTCCCACACAATCTTTCTTCACCCCTCTTGAATTGTTACCAAATGCTATCATCTTTTTTGAAAATTATTTTTTCATTCACTTGGTTGCTAATGACTTCCCATTTAACCTTATCCTCATCTAGCAATTTTTTGGCTCCTCTTTAAGGCACGTGAATAATATTGTTTTAGATTATAAATTTTTTGAGAAGTGATTTTTAGCATATCTATTGTTGTGTCACTAGAGTCTAGCATAACACCTTGAAAATAGCAGGTGCTTAAATACATGTATGTTAAATTGTATATTTAGTATCTATGTGTATACCTTAAACTTCTATATCACTATAAATTCCATAAAGGACCTCGAGTAAATTTTATATCTCCCCATAACCTGCCACAGTGCTGTATACATAATAGATGTTTGGTGAATTGAACAAAAATAACTTTTGGTACAAAGGAAGTTAATTCAGTTTTCATTTATTAAGCTCTCACTAGGTGCATAGCCCAAAATAGAATATAATAGAAGTATAAGGCAGAATCCATGACCTTCATCACTTCATTCCAGTTGTCACACAGAAGACAATTAGTAACATGCCTATCAGTGATGTTAAAGTTGATGTTTCACCATTAGAGATTTTGTTAAAAGAGAGTGACTTTAGATCTCTTTTAACAAAATCTGGGGAAAGAGATCTCATAAAACTATTGGTCATTAACTCTTTTGTTAGGAATTAATTAATCAATCATTTCAGCTTCCAAGAAACTATTGATCAAATAGAAGGGGGGAGGAGGAAGAGAGAATTATGGAGCCTATTAGGGAGGGCCGGGAAGTCTGCATGGAATGTTTTAATAGAGAGCTTTGGACAACATAAAGGTTTACTTGTTTACCTGAATTTGTCAGAAGGAAGGAGAGGTCAAAGGAGGGAGAAGTGGGAGGACACTAGTCATTCAACAGACGTTTTATAAAAACAACTGACATTTATATAGCTCTTTATGGTCTACAAAATATTTTATACATACATATTACTTCATTTGATCCCAAAACCTTGTGAAGTGAGAACTGGTATTATAACTCCATTTTATAGATGAGAAAAGATATAAAGGACATAAAGATACAAAGATGATTAAGAATGGCCCTAGACATCACACTTTTATCTAGAGAAGACCTATCTTGAAGTTCTTAAAAAAGCAAATGTGTAGCAACTTACCATTTCTCTTCTGTTAATTTAGAATCTTCATGGAAGAGACTTGTTTAAATAAGGGAAGACAAATTTCAAACAGAAAGATAATGGGGAGAGATAGAGACACCCAAGCATAATAATTTTTAAAATTGTATTTATTTCAATTAACAAGCATTTATTTTCTCTCCCTCCCATCTCCAAAAGAAAGAAAAGCAAAGCCATTTAGCAGCTAGATTGTAGACAGATTAAGAGTGTAGACTTAGGGTCATAGAGATTTGAGTTTGAATCCTGTCTCAGATACTAGTTGTTCACCTATGGGCAAGACATCTAAGATTTCACAGCTACGGTTTTCTGAGAAGAAATCCCAAAAAGATTTTTAGAAAAAAAATTTATTATTAGACAGAGGGAAGAGATGGAAAAAAGTATGGCTCTCTTGTTGTTGTTCAGACTTTCCATGGCCCCATCTGGAGTTTTCTTAGTAAAGATTCTGGAGTGATTTGCATTTCCTCCTCCAGCTCATTTTGCAGATGAAGAAACCGAGGCAAACAGGGTGAAGTGATTGACTTAGGGTCACAAGTGTGTGTTGATTGAGGTAAATTTGAACTCATGAAGCTCAGACTTCAGGCTAATTCTATCCAGTGTGTCACCTAGCAACCTTTATGAGTTTTACTCTATATAGAATTTGAAAAAGGGAATAAGGACAAACAGCTGAGTGATCTATACTTAGGTAATTTAAAAAATAAGGCTGTTTACAGATAAGCCACATAGATTGCTTGAGATGTATATCAGCAGACAAGTCTAAACATTCAATAAGATTTGGGAAAAATCAAAACAAAAGCTTTAAGTGAAATCTAACACAAGAACTAGATGGAATCAAAGTATTCCTTATAACAATCTGGATCCCCTGGAGGGGATCTAAGGTCAGCATGACATAAGCATCTTGCACATTCTAGGTTAAGCAATATCTAAGCACACAAAGCTAGATTTAAACAATATATAATAAATACAAATAATATAAATGATGGTAATATGGATTATTATTAATAGCAAATTACTTCCAAGATTGTTTGAGATAACCTGTATACAATGCTTAGCAAACCTTCAAGTACCATGCTTATAAATAAGCATGCATAGTTAAGCAAAACAAATTCCTATATTTGCCATATCCAAAATTTCATATTTCATTCTGCATATTTTGTCCAGTACCTCTCTGTCAAGGATGTAGACAGTATCTGTCCCCTGGAGTCATGATTAGTCCTTACAATGATCAGGGTTCTTTAGCCTTTTAAAGTTGTTTGTCTTTACTATGCTGTCATCATACAAATTGTTCTCCTGGTTCTGCTCAGTTAACTCTGCATCAGTTCATGCAAGTTTTCCCAGTTTTTTCCTTTCTGAAACCTTTCCTTTATCATTTTTATAGGACAAAACTGGTAATTTATTTCAATTATTCTTCAAATTAGTTTCCAATTCTTTGCCTCTATAAAATAAGTTGCTCTAAACTCCAAATACAATATTAAAATACAATAAAACATAAATAATATTAAACTTTAAAACAAATCAATATATGTTCTCAGAGATTTTTATGTATGAATTAGTGGCCATTGTTTCTATTTGAATTTGATATCATCAGTCTAAAACAGGTCAGATGAAGGGACTGTTGAGGTTAGTCTGAAAGGAGCTGAAATCAAAGGAATCAGAACCACAGGATTTGAGATTTGAAAGGGAAATTAGTATCCAATGATTCCAACCTATACTCCAAAGGAATCTAGACTATGCCATACCCAATAAGTGGTCATGCAAGCAACTTCAAAAATCTTCAATAAAAAGAGATCTACTAAAAAAAAAAAAAAAAAGAGAGAGAGATCTACTAATTCCAGAGCAGCCTGTCCAATTATAACTTTTGACATCACTCCTCAATTTGCCTTTTTGCAACTTCTACCTATTTCTCCTACTTCTGCCTCCTAGTCCAAATAAAACAAGTTAAATAAATATCTTATCTAAATCTCACCCCATCAAAAACTTGATCATAGATCAAGTCTGTGTCATCCCCTTCTTCAAGTCTTCTTGCTTTTCTATGCTAAATAGTTTCGTCTCTTCAACCTCCTCAAGGTCTTTCAACATCCTCATTGCCCTTTTGACATTTCTTTTATCCAAGTCTTTCCTAAACTATATCATCCAGAACAAAAAAAAATCCTTTAGACATGGTTTGGCCAACTCAGAGTATAGAGGGATATCAATAATGGTAATAATAGTAACTATTAAAGTTACTATTAAAGTAAAAATAGACCAAATTACTTTTACATCCTCCATCTTGGACTCAGCTTGTAATCCATTTAAATCCCTAGCTCTTTCTCTAGGGAAAAATGTAGATACTTAAGTTTAATGGCCAAGGACTCACCATCACAAGACCTATGTTCTAGTCTTAGATCCTCACACTTGAGATAAACACCATCTCAAGAAAAAACAAAATATGACATTTTAGGTTTTTCTTTCTAACCAGAAAACCATATTTTATGTTTTTCTCTTCCATGAAGGTTTTGTACTATTAACAGTCAAAGGGCCTGTGTTCCACATTGGACACTTGTCACAAATTTGTAAAATCCATTTTTTATCACTATCTCTGGCACAGTCAAATGTATACTTATAAATCTTTAACAAGTAGTCTTCCAGAGGGAAAGAGGAAATACACGTGACAGACTTTAATCTACATTGTTATTATCTTCGCCTTCACTTTCTTAAATCTAGAAATCAAGATAACAATAAATCAAACCCTAATTTGTAGCATTTGCTGATTTTCTGAGGTAAAAATTCTCACACTGAAAATTTAACAATTATCTCTCAAGAGCCAGTTGGAGCATGTCCCTGCTGAATAATACACCATCCTTCTCATTCTATTTGCTCCCATTTTCCTGGCTCTTGGATAGAAATTGTAAAGACTCAATTGTAACATAAGGGGAGGTCAGACTATATGATCTTCAAGGTGCCCTCCCCATCAGACATTCTATGAACCTCTGAATTTATAGCTGCTGTATGACTCTGAGTCACAAAATACTTCAGACTAAGCAATTAAAATTGAGCATCACTCCAAGAGCAATAGAGATGGGTACACTAGATACAAGGAGACAAACTTCTACCAGAGAACTATAAAGAATAATTAGAGTAAACTTCTTGAGTGGAGTGATTGTTTCCTTATTTCTTTCCTTAGCACTTAGCATAGTGCCTGACAAATAATAGATTCTTTTTTTTTTTTTTTAATAGCTTTTTATTTACAAGATATATGCATGGGTAATTTTTCAGCATTGACAGCTGCAAAACCTTTTGTTCCACCTTTTCCCCTCCTTTCCTCACCCCCTCCCCCAGATGATATGTTGACCAATACATGTTAAATATGTTAAAGTATAAGTTAAATACAATATATGTATACATGTCCATATAGTTATTTTGCTGTACAAAGAGAATCGGACTTTGAAATAGTGTACAATTAGCCTGTGAAGGAACAGATAATAGATTCTTAACAAATGCTTGTCAATTAACCACAAGTTATCTAACTGAATGTTAAGTCTTTTATTCCTTGCCTGTTATCCATGATTAGGGCTTTATTGAACAAAGAATATGCCTGTTCTATCTTTCAAGGAATCTTAAATAGTTTATAGATGGCAGACATTTTATTGGAAGAAAACTTTCAAGGTAATGTTTTGCCCACTGAATCAAATGGTTTTTATAATCATAAATGAGTGAAATCTTGCATTCTCTTTCATATATTGTATGATAGTGAGAAAGCCATGGTCTACTGTGGAATATCACTTGTAAAAACTTATCTTTTCCAAATTATACACTAATAAAATATATATTTAAAGTACATATATATGATTTTTATTAATATATATGTATATATATATAAAATTTTTTCCTCCACATTGTTGGCCTTTTTCCATTCTTAGATCCCTTGTGTATTGATCTCTCAAGACCTTTATACTTGTGCTGCTTCTAGCAAAGATCTCATCTAAATAATTGTTCTATGTTAATTGATTTCCCACTCTTTGTTATCTTTAGGGACATTTCTGATCTAATAATTCTGGAATTTAACTACAATAATCCTTGGAGTTTTCATTTTGGAGTTTCTGTCAAGAGATGATTGGTGGATTCTTTCAATGACTATTTTACCCTTGGGTTCTATGATATCAGGACAGTTTTCTGTGATGTTCTTTTTCTCTAAATTATAATTGTTCTCTGAGAGGAGGTTTCTTTGGGGAGTTTCCTCTCTCTTTGGTTCCCTAGAGCTCTTGTCTGAATGTCTCCAGCCAGCACGAAGGTTGAAGTTGGAATGAAATCTTACTCTGCCTCCAAGTGTGGGATTGTGGGTTTCCCAGAAGTCAATCCTAGTTGTGAATCTCCCAAAGTCTTCTCCTCCCAAGTCCCCTGAAGTTCTCCCGGGAAGTCCTCTCCTTGACTCAATCCTGGCTTTTTATATCCTCCCAGAGAATGATCTTGTGGGCACTCCCTGGGCTTGTGGGAGCGTCTTAAAAGTATGCTCTCTTAAAGGTGTGAATCTAATGTGTGGACCAATGATCGAACTCCTTTAAAGGTGTAAACTCTTTTAAAGGTTTGAACTCTTTTAAAGGTGTGAACTAAGTGCATAAGTACCTTGTAAGAATCCAAACAGTTTTCCTTAAGGATTTCTTGAAAAATGTTGTCTAGGCTCTTTTTTTGATCATGGTTTTCAGGTAGTTCAATTATTCTTAGATTATATCTAAAATATATATCTAAGGTCTATTTTTTAGGTCAGTTGTTTTTCTAATGAGGTATTTATATTTTCTCCTGTTCATTTTTTTTTTTTTTTGGTTTTGTTTGACTGATTCTTAATGTTGCATTGAGTAATTCACTTCCATTTGTCCAATTTTAATTTCTGAAGAATTATTTTCTTCAGTTAGCTTTTTTTTTAAACCTACTTTTATATTTGGCCAATTGTCCTTTTAAAGGAATTGTTTTCTTGAGTCAATTTGTGTGCCTCCTTTTCCAAGCTGTTGGCTCCCCCAACCAAGCTTTCATAATTCTCCTGCGGTCTCATTTCTTTTCCCCATTTTTCTTCTGTCTCACTTACTTGATTTTGAAAATCCTTTTTGAATTTTTCCAAGAGAACCTTTTGAGCCTGAGAGCAGTTCATAGTCCCCTTTGAGACTTCACATGTAGTAGGCATTTTGCCATTGCTGTCCTCTCTCAGTTTATGTTCTGATCTTTTCTGTTTCCATAGTAGCTTTCTATGGTCGGGCTCTTTTTGCCTTTTAGCTCATTTTTAAAAGGATGTTCTGTTCCTGTGAATGGGAGAGATTGTCCCAAGTTTTTTTTAACAGGGGGACAGGGGCTTCTCACTGATTTTCTGCATTGGAGCTAGAGTTACTGCAAGCTTTCCCATTGCTCTTGGTAGGCCTAGCTAGTCCTGCCTGTTATGCTAAGGTTTGAGGACTCAAAATTTGCTTTCTGTGATTGGATTGGAAGTCTCATAGATAGCCTGCTGAGCCACTGGCCCTCTGAACCAGGATAGAGTAGCCAGCACTGATATATTTGACTAAAAACCTCCTGCTAGATTCTCAACACTGCATCTGTGCTAGGCCCCTGTTCCTCCTACCCAAGAGAGATAGAGCTTTCCTGAAATCTTTCCAAGATATCTTAAGCTGGAAAATTGTTTCACTCTAAAATGTTTGTGGGTTCTATGACTCCAAAATCTGTTCAGAGGCTTGATCTAGGTTTGATTCTGAAGGAAACTGAGGAAAGCTCAAGCAATGTCCTTGCTTATCTCCACCATCTTGGTTTCATCCCTTTGGGGCCATTTCTGCCTTCTCTGTGATATTCATTGTTAATGGTGAAAGAAATTCATCATAAAAATCTCTGCAGAGAAGGGAAACAATAAACTGGGAAAACATTTTTATAGTCAAAGGTTCCAATGAAGGCCTCATTTCCAAAAATATAGAGAATTGACTCTCATTTATAAGAAATCAAGCCATTCTCCAATTGATAAATGGTCAAAGGATATGAACAGACAATTCTTAGATGAAGAAATTGAAACTATTTCTAGCCATATGAAAAGATGCTCCAAGTCATCATTAATCAGAGAAATGCAAATTAAGACAACTCTGAGATACCACTACACACCTGTCAGATTGGCTAGAATGACAGGGAAAGATAATGCACAATGTTGGAGGGGATGTGGAAAAACAGGGACACTGAAAATTGTTGGTGGAATTGTGAGTACATCCAGCCATTCTGGAGAGCAATTTGGAATTATGCTCAAAAAATTATCAAACTGTGCATATCCTTTGACCCAGCAGTGTTACTACTGGACTTATATCCCAAAGAGATTTTAAAGAAGGGAAAGGGACCTGTATGTGCAAGAATGTTTGTGGCAGCCCTCTTTGTAATGGCCAGAAATTGGAAATTAAGTGGATGCCCATCAATTGGAGAATGGCTGAATAAATTGTGGTATATGAATATTATGGCATATTATGGTTTTGTAAGAAATAACCAACAGGATTTCAGAAAGGCCTGGAGAGATTTACATGAACTGATGCTAAATGAAATGAGTAGGACCAGGAGATCATTATATACTTTAACAACAATACTATATGATGATCAATTCTGATGGATGTGGCCATTTTCAACAATGCGATGAAAGATGAACCAAATCAGTTCCAATAGAGCAGTAATGAACTGAACCAACTACATCCAGCGAAAGAACTCTGGGAGATGATTATGAACCATTACATAGAATTCCCAATACCTCTATTTTTGTCCACCTGCATTTTGGATTTCCTTCACAGGTTAATTGTACACTATTTCAAAGTCCGATTCTTTTTGTTCAACAAAACAACTGTTTGGACATGTATACATATATTGTATTTAATTTATATTTTAACATATTTAATGTATTGGGTCAACCTGCCATCTGGGGGAAAATTGGAACAAAAGGTTTGGCAATTGTCAATGCTGTAAAATTACCCATGCATATATCTGGTAAATAAAAACTATAATTAATAAAAATATTTAAAAAAAAAGAAATGATCAATAGGATGATTTTAGAGAGGCCTGGGGAGACTTAGATGAACTGATACTAAGTGAAATGAGCAGAACCAGGAGATCATTTACATGGCAACAAACAAGATTATACAATGATCAAATCTAATGGATGCAATTCTTTCTACAACATAGCATTCTCAGTCTTTCTGTGTTGTTTGCTTGCATTTTGTTTTCCTTCTTGATCCAATTTTTCTTGTGCAGCAAGATAACTGTATAAATATGTATACATATATTGGATTTAACATGTATTTGATATATTTAACATGTATTGGACTATCTGCCATCTTGAGGAGGATGGGGGAAAGGAGGAGAAAATTTGGAATACAAGGTTTTGCAAGGATCAATGTTGAAAAATTACCCATGCATATGTTTTGTAAGTAAAAAACTTTAATAAAGAAGACAATTAATACATTTTTAAAAGCTCTGCAGATTTTTTCTATTTTTCTTCTGTCTGTCCTTCCATTTTCATCCTTGTAATAATTTTACTTATTTTGCTCTATCACTTAAATCCTTAAAATGTTTTTACCCTTTATTGCTTCTCTCTCATTAAATAATCTTATATTTTAATAATTATATATTTTACTTCTTTGGCAAGGTTTTACAGGAATTTATATTTTACTCTGATATTGACTTTGGATTCTATTTATCTCCACTTGGCAAGTAAATTAAGCATTTTCTGACTGAAGTACTTTTTAAGGTTCCTTTGCTCTTTTTGCTGTGGAAATTGACTTGCATTAGTTAAACTTTGACATGAAACTATTTATATTTGTATCCTTTCTTTCATTCACTATCATTTTCAAATGAGCTCTATATCTTTTCCTTATTTTTATTCTTCTTTATTCCCTCATAAAGGGAAGCCCAAGTGGGAATGAAAAAACATGATAGACCCATGATTAGAGAAAGCAAATCATAGAATCCTAACAGAGACAATGAACCATGCCAGCACTTAGTATAGACTTAGGAAAGGAAGTAGAAGACAGTGGAAGAATCTCAGGAAAGCAAGGCCCAAACCAAAGATAACCTGACCACCTATGCTGTCCATGGGAACAAGAGCAATCAGACACTGGCACAAAATCCTGAAACAGAACTGAGGCTGAAGAGATAAGTAAGCAGAAGATACCAAACACCCTGAAAAAATATCATGTTTCAAGGAGCACATAAGAGAAAAATCCAACTTGGCCTAAGGACTTTAAGAGTATCTGAAAATCATGAAACAATTATTGAAAAATGAAATTATAAATCAAAAAGAATCATGGAAGAAAGTATTGGAAGAATAAATAGCTTAGGTAGGAAGTAGGAAAAAATTACCCATCCTTGAAAAATCAAACAGTACTCAATGATTCCAGGAAACAAGAACTGTCAAAATAAAATCCAAAGATTTTTTTTTAAATAGAAAAATAAAAACCATAAGATATCTGCTGTCAAAAATGACTCACCTGGAAAACTGCATGAATACTATGAACAAAAAAGGGTCACATGCCATATTTCAAAAAAATCATAAGTGAAAACTGCTCAGATTTATTTAGAACCATATGGAAAAAGGAAATGGAAAGAATTTATTAGCTACTTGTTGAAGGAAAACCTAAAATGAAAACTCATAGAAAGGTCATAGAAAAAAAAATTCAGAGCTTCTGGATCAAAGAAAATACTACAAACAACCAAAAAAAAAATAATCTTAATATCAAAGAACTAGTCAGGATTACATAAGACTTGGCAATCACTTCATTAAAGATGAGAAAAAAGTCAGTATATAATATTTCAAAAGGCAAAAGATAAAGGTTTGTAAACAAGAATAACTTAACCTGCAAGAAAATGGGGGAAATGGACCATTTATACAATAGAGCATTTCTAAACATTCATACTGAAAGGAGTACACCTGAGTAAAAATTTTGAAATGAAAACACAGAACTTAAGAATTTAGAAAGATAATATATTTTAGCAATTGATAGGGACTAAATTAATATAAAGTGTTTAATTTCTAACAAGACAAAAAGGGAAAACAAGCCCTTTAGAATTTTAATAACTTTATGGGTCATATAGGGAATTAATGAAAAATAAAGGAATTAGGGGTGGGTTTGGGCTTTTTGTTATTTGGGGGTTTTTTGTTCTGTGTGCTTTTCAATTTTATTTTTATTTTTTCATTTAATAGTATTTTTTCTAGTTATATGTAAATTTAGTTTTCAACATTTGCTTTTATAAAATTTTGATTTCCATTTTTTCTCCCTTTTTCCTCTCCCCTTCCCAAGATGGCAAGCAATCTGATATGTATCATATACAATCATACTAAAAATATTTCTACACTAGTCATGTTGTAAAAGAAGAATCAAAACAAAAGAGAAAAAAACACAGGAAATAAAAAAATATTATAAAAAATGAAAACAATATGCTTTGATCTGCATTCAGATTCCATAATTCTTTCTCTGGATGTGGATAGCATATTCTATCATGAATCTTTTGGAATTATCCTAAATCATTGAATTGCTGAGAAGAGCTAATTACCTAGATGCTAATTATTATACAATGTTGCTATTACAGTGTGCAATGTTATCTTGGTTCTGCTCATTTCATTCATGTAAGTGTTCATGTAAGTCTTTCCAGGTCTTTCTGAAATCTGTCTGCTCATCATTTATTATAGAAAATAGTATTTCATTACATTCATATTCCACAATTTGGCCATTCCCTTTGCTGGGCATCCCATCAACTTTCAATTCTTTGCCACCATAAAGAGAACTGCTATAAACATTCTTATACATTTGGGTCTTTTTTCCATTTTATCTCTTTAGGATATAAATCAACTAATGGATAGCTGAATCAAAGGATGTACACAGACCTTTGTGCATAGTTCCAAATTTCTCTCCAGAATGATCGAATCATTTCACAACTCCATCAGCAATGCATTAGTGCCCCAGTTTTCCTACATCCTCTCCAACTTTTATCACTTTTCTTTTCTGTCATATTAGCCAATCTGTGAATTAATGTCTCAGAGATGTTTTAGCTTGCATTTTTCTAAACAATAGTGATTTCGAACATTTTTTCATGTGACTATAGATGGCTTTGATTTCTTCATATGAAAACTGTCTGTTCATATCCTTTGATCATTTATCAATTGGGGAATAACTTGCATTTTTTGTAAATTTGACTCAGTTCTCTACATATTTTAGAAAGGAGTCATCTATCAGAAATACTGGATGTAAAAATTGTTCCCCAGCTTTCTGGTTCCCTCTAGATTGCATTGATTTTGGTTGTCTAAGACTTTTTTTATTTAATGTATTCAGAGTTAGTGGTTTTCTATTTCATAATGGTCTCTATCTTTTATTTGGTCATAAATTCTTGTCATCTCCAAAGATCTCATAGGTAAACTATTCCTTGCTTTCGTAATTTGCATATGGTATCATCTTTTATGTCTAAATCATGTACCCATTTTTAACTTGGTAAAGAGTGTGAGATGTTGGTCAGTGCCTAGATTCTGCTATTTTGCAGTTTTCCCAACAGTTTTTGCAAATAGTGAGTTCTTATCCCAGAAAATGGAATCTTTGGGTTTAGCAAACAATAGATTGTTATAGTCATTGTGGTTTGTGTATGTAACCTATTCCACTAATCCACCATTCTATTTCTTAGTTAGTACTAACAAGTTTTGATGATTGCTACTTGATAATATAGTTTCAAATCTCATCTAGGTAGGTCCCATTCATTTGCATTTTCCCCATTATTTCCCTTGATATTCTTGATCTTTTGTTCTTCCACATGAATTTGCTTATTTTTTTCTAGCTCTATAAAATGAATTTTTTGGTAGTTTGATTGGCATAGCACTGAAAAAATTACTTTAGTAAGAATTATTTTTATTATATTAGCTTGGCCTGCCCATGTTCAATTGATATTTTCCCAATTATTTAGATCTGACTTTATTTGTGTGAAAGTGTTTTGCAATTGTATTTATATAGTTCCTGAGTTTGTCATGACTTGTTAGTGGTTTTATCCCATTTTTGGGATCTTAAGAGAGGGAAAAGAAGGGAAAGAAAAAAGAATATAGTAGAGAAGAAATAAGGAAGAAGAGGATGGAAAATACTACTTCTCATATTTGGGTTACATGTAAAGAACATATAAAAATTAGGATAAAGTAGGAGTTGTCATCACATGAACCTCACTCTTATCTGATTTGGAGAAAGAACAATTGAATACATGTGTTTAAAGAGTTTGGTGGTATTATACATTAAACTTAAAAGGGAAAGAAGTGGGGTAGAGGGAAAACTAGATTTATATGTTTATATTACATGCATTATATATACATTGAATGAAATAAGTTAAAATTATTTAAGGGAAAAGTATATGGTGAAATAATGAAAATATAATAGTTGGGAATCTTTGCAGAAGTAGAAAAATCTAATAAAATGATAAAAAAGTTTTGAACCTATATAGAACTTGGAAAAAGTTAGCTATGAGAGCTCTCTGGACAATAGTGAATGGGAGTAGAAAAAAGTTTAAGTATTTTCAGCTATGCATGGCATCTTTATAAAAATTAATCATGTCCTAAAGCATAAAAACTTAATAATCAAATGCAGAAAAGCAGCAAAGTTAAACATGTACTTTATAAGCCAGAATTTATCTATTGGGCCTATATTTCAAAGAGATCATAAAAAGGGAAAAGTTCCTACATGTACAAAAATGTTTGTTGCTGTCCTTTTTGTAATGGCAAGGAAACCGAATGGATACCCATCAGATGGGAAATGGCTAAATAAGTTATGATATACGAATATTTAGGAATATTATTGTTCTATAAAAAATGATCAACAGGATGATTTCAGAAAGGCCTGGAGAGTTTTACATGAACTGATGCCAAGTGAGTAGAACCAAGAGAACATTGTATACAGCAACAAGATTATGTGATGATCAATTCTGATGGATGTGGCTCTTTTCAGCAGTAAGGTAATTTAGGACAATTCTGGTAGATTTGTGATAGAGAAAGCCATTTGCATCCAGAGTGAAAATTGCACAACATATTATTTTCACTTTGTTGTTGTTGTTGTTGTTGTTTGCTTGCTTTTTTGTTTTTTTCTCATTTTTTTCCCCTTTTTGATCTGATTTTTCTTGCACAGCATGATAAATGTGGAGATGTGTATAGAAGAGTTGTAAATGTTTAACATATATTGTATTGCTTGCTATCTGGGGGAAGGGATGAAGGGGAAGGAAGGGAAAAAAAATTGGAACATGGGGTTTTGCAGGGGTGATTATTAAAAACTATCTTTGCATGTATTTTGAAAATAAAAATCTATTTTAAAAGACCCCAACTTTAAATAATTATAAAAATAAAGGTTCTTTGAAAAAAGAATATAAATTTAAATGAAGACTTCAGTAATTTAATTCTAAAGAATTGTTGGGCTTCTAAAGAATAAACCATAAAAACAATAGATAATTTCATTTTTTAAATGACAACAATAAGATAACATGCTAAAACTTTGGGATAAATCAAATTAGCCTGGACCAAATGGAAGCATTATATCTTTAAATACATTTTATCAATAAAAGAAAGAATAAATTAACAAATTCAGCTTTGTAATTGAAAAATTCAGAAAAGCCACTATTTTAAAAAAACAACTAAATAAAAAGAATTGTGAAAAAGAAAGGATTTCACATCATTGAAAGTTTAAAAAACAATTGAATCGATTAAAAAAAACTAGGAACTTTTTTTTTGTGAAGAAAATATTGATAAAATAAATAAAACACTAGCAAATTGATGTTTCAAAAATATTGCTATTATTTGTCCTTTGTTCTCAAAGATGAAGATGATTTCTGGGAGATGATGGCAACATGCAAGTGAATTGGATTTGGTGAAATCAAATCACTCAAAGAAGGCTGTGTAAGGTCACTAGTTTCACTTTTTCCTCCAGAACCATTTAAATCCAGTGACCAGATATAGACCAGGACAACTGGAAATGGCCCTGAATGCAATGGGAGACCTTAGGCCTTTTTAAAGACTTGCAAAGGTCTCAGTTTGACTAAGGCAACTGCCCATTTAGTTATTAAGACTAGGTAAGAAAGAAATGAAAGAAAATCAAATGACAAACTTCAAAAGTTAAAAAGCAGAATTTACAAATGAAAAGGAAATAAAGAGAATTATTAGAAATTAGTTTGACCAACTATATATTCACAAAATCGATAACTTAAATAAAATGAAATGGATATATATTTAGACTGCAAAATATTCAGATTAATATGTATATGTTGTTTTCCTTTAGAATGTGAGCTCCTTGTCGCTTTTCTATTTGTAGCCTTAGCTTAATATGGTACTTATAGAATAGCATCTAATAAATGTTTTTTATTCATTTATTCAGAGATATAAGAAAAATATATAATTACTTTCACTTTGGTGACATTATTCAGTACTAATCATGAGCCATAACTAATGGTTCTTTTCTTGAAGTATTCATGATTATAATCAGGAGGCTTTGGGTAACATACAAATCCTTGGTTTCTCATTCCTTATTCCTGATCCATGTCTGCTAATACACATCTTACCATTCTTACCCATTCCCACCTTTGAACTGAAATCACCAAGTATTAAGATATATATTGATTGAATTTGAAGGTTCTTACTGAATTCTTTGAATTTCAGTATCTCTTCATTCTCTCTTCATTCATCTCTTCATCTCATGATGTTACATAAACTGCAATTGTTTTCATGTTTGTCTTATTGCTAATATTTTTCATGAGCATCACAAGACAAGATGGCCAAATGTCTGAGAAATTATATTTCTTGTTGTCACTTCTGTTGATTTCTTATTTGTCTTTCCAAAGGGAACTTATAGATCATTCTTTAATTTAGCTGATATAACTTTTTTTCTTTCAGTTTCTTTTAGAGTTCAACATCTTTTGTCTGGTTGAGATAAGAGTAAAGTTTATGTGAAATCCACTCCAACTACTCCTTCCTCCATATCTATATATTCTTCATATGCACCTCAGTTATGAGAAATTGTTCTAACCTCCTTCATCCTCACTTCTTTCCTAATATCTATTTTCCTTACCTTTTCCTTTCTCTCTTAAGGACATCAAAATAGAGCAAATCCACAACTAATTCCTGTTTGTCAAATCATGACAAATAAATATAATTCTGTATGGTAAGAAATGATAAATATAATGAAAAAAGAGAAGCATGGGAAAACAACATGAAATGATACAAAGTCAAGTGAGATTGCTTGTTAAGGACAATGCCTAAGTGAAGGGGCAGGTCAATTCCTTGAGACCGCCACATAACATCTGAGTCATAACATCTAAAGGAGTTGCAAAGAAGCCTTTACTGACACAGTTGTTGCTTGTGGACTGGGAATAAAATAAATTGGAGGCAGAGGGAAGAGGAGTGAGGTCAGACAGTGCAACATCCCCTCAGTACGGAGGTCAGGGAACAGCAACTGCCTCTCAACCTCCTTGTATCATCAATCAATCCTTCTCCTCCTCCTCCTTCTCCTCCTCCTCCTCCTCCTCCTCTCACATGAAGAGATCCAGCAACCACTGGCAAGTGGCTCCCACAATTGCTAAAATTCATTTCCTGTATTGGTACATCCAATTAGAAAAAGATCCTATGATTAGAGGACCATCAATCAAGTTAAAGTTTATAAATGGTCATGCTGAATTGTTCTTCATTCATATTCAACTCTTCATGAGTCTTCCTGATTTCAAGTCCAGCACTCTATCCACTGTACCACCTAGTTGCCCCCATAGATGGCCTAAAAACCCATCAATCTTATTAGCATTCTCTGCTCTTTCTTGTCATTCTACCATCATTACTGCAGAAGTGGAAGGGGGCAACATGGTTCTGGGACTGTTCCTTATATATTTCTCATTCCTTGGTTTGCTATGGTCAAAGGTTTCATTACTGAGTGGTTAGCCTCTCTGTGCTTAGCAACACAGTTCTCAGAAAGCAGACTTAATCATCTATCAAGATTGTACTCAAAAACTTTGCTGCTGGGTAGAACCTGTCAGAGTTTGTGTTCCACTGATACAGTCTTCAGGAACACAGGATTACTTCCATATCATAACAAAGCATCAAAAAATGGTGTTGCAGAGCACAAATATACAAATAAATAAAAAATATGTTTAAAATAAAAACAAAGTAATTACAGAGGGCAGTGACCACTAGTGGAAAACAGGAAAGGAATCTTTAATAATATTAGCACCAATGATCATCATTATCATTGACATTTATGTTGTTGTTCAGACATGTTCTTTATAATCCCATTTGAAGTTTTCTTGGCAAAGATACTAAGGTGGTTTGCCATCTCCTCCAGTTCATTTTACAGATGAGGGAACTGAGGTGAACAGGGTGAAAAAAACAGATTTACAAGAATTCTCTTATTTGAGCCTCATGACAAATATGTAAAGCAGCTATTACAGATATTCTTATAAGCTCAGTTTTACAAATGAGGAAACTGAAATTCAGAGAAATTAAATGACTTGATCATAGTCACTTAGCAAGTAAATTTCATAGTTGCACTTGAATCTAGTTCTTTCTGATGCCAAATCCAGAACTCAAGTAGTAATTCCTAGATGGAGCAACCTATTTAGTCAGAAGAAAAAGGAGAAAAAGGAAAAAGGAGGAGGAGGAGGAGAAAGAAAAGGAGAAGGAGCAAGAAGAGGAAGAGGAGAAAAAGAAAAAGGAGGAAGGGGACTAATAGGAGGAGGAAGAGGAACAGGAGAAGGAGGATGAGGATGAGGAGGACAAAAAAAAAAAAAAAAAAAAAGCCAACTGACAACATTTCAGATGCTGTGACAGCCAGGGGGAAGAACCGTTTTTGGTCAGCATAATTTCCCATTGACCTCAAAATTATTGTACCCAAATAGCTCAACAAATTGTGGTATATAAATGCAATGGGATGTAACTATATAGTAAGAAAGGATAAATATAAAGAATACAGAAAAGCATGGGACTCCTTAAGTGAAATGATTCAAAATGAAGTTAGCTGAATCAGGAATATACCATGAGTGAAATGTAAATGGAGAGAACAACAACAATAAAACTGAACAATCTATAATTATGGTGACCAAACTTGGCCCTGAAGAAGAAATGGAAGGGGAAATTTACCTCTCTCTCTCTCTCTCTCTCTCTCTCTCTCTCTCTCTCTCTCTCTCTCTCTCTTTCTCTCTCTCTCTCTCTCTCTTTTAAAGAAATGGGGGAATGAGTGTTGAACATTCACTAAACTGCTAATTTTCTCTTTTTTTATTCTTTGTTATAGGGTTATGTGTCTTTGTAGGGAAAAGGATGTTTTTGGAAATCTAGTTGATATAAAAAAAAATCCACCAATAATATCATCATAAAAGACCATTTCACATAGGTATAACTGGACCTTTCCTATGAGGTTACTGACATGCAATCAATGGGGAGAAAAGTGATTATTTTGAGTTTGGGTAGAAGTCTAGAGGTTAAAATAAAGAATTTTCTCAATACTTCATGCATGTTTCTTTTAATAAAATCTTTGTCAATCACTGTTCATTTTAAGAATAAATTCAAATGATTCTTCCATATAGAGACATAAATTACTTTTACTTTATACTTCACATGACATGATTTCCAGACCCACCCTCATCTTCATTATTTTTCCCCTAGATGGATTTTAATTGGTCAAAACCCTTCTTAAAAGGTGGTATCTAGAAATGGACAATATTCCAGCCACGACCTCGACCATCACAGAGCAAAATACATTGGTACATCATATCTCTATTAATAGCCCTTCCAACTCCAAAGCTATGACCCTATGAGCACAATTTAAGATCACTGACTGGACTTTTTTGAAAGAATACAAAGGCAGTTGCTATCTACAGCCTGGCGTTGGAAACATTGGCTCTTACCTTGAAAGTACGTGCCAATACCAGCTGGAATCTGAGTAGATATTTGGTTTGATATCACTTGATGAGAGAGAATAACTTCTGTAGGAGCTGTAATAAAGAGAGACTAGATAGAGGCTTTATAGATCAGCAATAGTATGCTGAAACCTAGAAATAGGGTGTTTCCCTGACAGCTAAATGTTGCATCACCATGAGAGCTTGTCAGCTGTGGCTTGAGGCTTCTGGCAAATATGCCTTTCTAGACTGAACAGATAGGGGAGGCTCAAGGGCCCAAAGGAAGTCTCCAGGACTGGCACTGTGTAGATTAATACCAATAGTTACATCCAGGATATCTTTCACTGACACAGACATTTCAATGTATCATATATGCATCTGAGTGCAGTAGATTCCTGGACTAAAACTCTAGTTCCAAGGTGAAGTAATACTATCACCTAAGGTTAATGAATTCTCTTCTCCTTGACTGCCATTGAAACCCCAAAGAGTTAGCCTGATAATGTTTGGCTATCTGATATCATTATAGTAATCTTTTCTAATTTAGCTTTCTGGCTTATTATTGCATTTATTATAGTCAATTAAAAGGGTCTATAAAATTAGCTTCCATTTATTTTTTATATTATTTGACATCTTTGTAACTGCACTTTATCTCTGATTTTTACATTTGTAATTCAGACTTCACATTAAGAACCAATAAATTGAGTTTGCTAAGTTAACCCCCCCCCCCCACACACACACAATAAAAATATAGCAAATGTTTACCCTTGTGCCATGGAATTTCCCATAAATTTCTGTATATTATTTTTCCACTTGGCTATCCAGCTATACCAGTAGCCCAGCCATATTATGAGACACCAAGAAATTCTGTTGAAATAATCACCTTTTGCTGGGTTAAGCTCTCTGTACAAGGTAAAGAAAGAAATTAGGATCTCATCCACTTTAGTTATCATTGGAAGAAAATATATTTCAATCCTCTATTTATCTTAGTAAAATTCACCCTTTTAACCAACCGTTCTATTACTTAAATGACTAAAAATTTAAGAATCAATTTCAATATTTTTACTATTAAAATTCAGGGAATATATACTCAAATGAATTATGAGGTCAAATTATCTAGTGAGATTTGTCTGGAGGTATTTTGTGCAATTAGGCTAGGAAGATGGAGCTAAACTAGCTTCTTTCTTCAGAGAGATCCTATTATAGAAAAAACATCACCCATCACAAGGATTAGCCTAATCTTTTTGGAGCTTGTCCAGCCTTAGAGAAGCGTAGCTGGTAATTCAACATGTTGCATAACCTATTTAGTTTAATTTGGTAATATTAATTTACTGTATCTATATGGCTATGAATCATGAATCAAAATCTCAAATGAGCCAAAAGTCAATGGAAAGACATATTTTCAATGACAACTTCTTTTTTAATTGTTTTTTCAATGAAGAAAAATATTTTTTTCTCACTACCACTCTCCTCATTGAAAAAGAAAAAGAAAATATTTATAACAAATACACATAATAAGCATAGCAACTTATTGCCCAAGGATGACTTCTTTATAGGAAGTGTTATAAAAGAATGTTCGTGTCTGGGAACAAATGTTCATATGAGTTGATCATGTGAAGAGAGCAAGGGATAACAGATGTATGGCCTTAAGGTTGCATTGATATCTGTGAACTGTTAAAAGATCCAAAAAGGATATGAGCAATGAACAATAATTGATACCTGAAGACTGATTCATGGCAGAAGCCTGCTTCCTGCCTTTTGAAAGAAAGGTGATAGATTAGAGGTGAAGAAATTAATATACATTCTCAGAAATGGTCTGATTTGTATATTTTTCATAAGTTGTTACAAGAGATAAGTTTTAATCTGAAGGAAAATATGGAGATAATGATAACTAGGAAGGAAGGAAAGAAATATTAGTTTATTGATTCAAACCTATTTCTTGGTTCAAAGAGCCAGTTATATGGGACTTTCTCCTTATTAATACTTACAGATTTTCTATCAACCAAACCCAAAATTTATTAGAAAATTAGAAAAATTAATAAAAAATTTAATATATAAGAGCCAATATCAAAGATCAATTTCAAGGAATTCAACATGGAAAAATTGTTTATAGCTTTTTTTTTTTAACATGGGAAATGTATATCATATGTTTGAAATTGACATCAACAATAGCATAGCTAAAAAAAAAATGGGGGCAGAGTTAAAGTAAAAACAGTAACTTTTTGTTATATAAATGAGGTGCAGAGTGAGAATAGACATAGAGGCATTGGGGGAGGGAGGAGTTATAGTTCTGAAGACCTAATTACATCGGTAATTGGTTAAATAGGCAACGTTACTTATATACCATGAAAGGTGCACTTTTTAAACTCTATAAGGAAATAAGGAGGAGGGAAGGGTTGGGCATATGGGGAAGCAAAGGGTGAAGGAAGAACACAAAGGAAGGATCCATGGGTAGGGTAAGGTTAAGTAATAGCAAGGCAAGTTAAGGAGTAGAATTAAAACAAAGAATCAGCAAGCATAGGAAAGATATGTGTATGTATATGTTTGGGGAGGGTGAGGTGTGTTTGTATGTATATATCTACATATATATACATACATATATCCTTTCTTAACTATGGCCTGGTTAGGGGTGGCAGGGGATGAAAGACGGAAAAAAGAAGAAAGTTAAAAAAAAATATGGAGCAAAGAACAAAAAAAAAAGTGTATAAGGACAATCATAAATATAATTTCATATATATACACTTTCTTGAATTGGTAATTTATCGTTCTGTATTTTGAAAGCTCCCTGATGTTTTATTGGGCACATGACAATGTTCAAGAGAATAGATTGTTCTCTTGAAAAAAAAAAAAAAGATTGTTTTATTTTGTTTTGTATTCCTTTTTTGTTTCTCTTTTTTCTTATTCTGCTTTTTAAAAATAAAATAAATTCTAAAAAATAAAAAAATGGCATTCAGGAGTATAGCTTGAATCTAAAAATTGTCTCCCCTAGATTAACGATATAGGATCTTAGAAACTATGACGTTTAAAAAATTTGAGAGATATAAGTTTCTGGGTAATTAATCATTTTATTAATATTGCTAGCATATTAACAATACAATGGACCAGTGACCCTCCTAAATGCTAAAGATCAATCATGGTGGTGGGTTTATATTTTGTATACACTTGGAAGAATGAGTTTTCCTGAGGGTAGCAATCAACTCTGATTAGCTAACAGTGAGAAGAATAAATATTACAATGAGAGATGGACCTATCCTAATAAGGAACTGGGGAGCTGTGACTTTGATTATATCATTTACTTTTAAATTACCTAACTTTAAGTAACCTAATCAAATAACTTATTTCCACCCAAAGTATCAACCACAATGGACTTCCCCATCTGGATGATGTCTGAACAAGATTGAGGAAAAAATTGATTCAATCTCATTATCAGCACGGTCTTTCAGAAACTGAACTACGTAGAGGATTTTGAAAAAAATCCTGTTCCTAATTCAATAACTGAGTATTAATATGAGAGAAATGGTTATTTCACTCATAATATTTGAGGGAGCAGATAGACATAATTCTAGCCTGATACCCTCTCTCTCTGAGGATAACAAAGTGGCCAATTATAGACATCAGTCTCCTGTTTATCTTTCTAGCAAGGACCAAAATCTCCTCTGGAGAAGAATAGGAGAAAGAGATGCTAGTACTCTTGCCTTTTTGTAAGCCATTGCTAAACAGACCCAGGGAGACATACATAACAAACATGGGTACCCATAGTACTAACAGACCATCCCTACAAAGGAAATAGAAGGGAAATGATGGGAAAAAAGGAAAGAAAGGGAAGAGACAGCATGAAAGAGGGGAAAAGAAAAAAAAAAGTGCAATATAAATAAAATATTTGTACAGAAGAATACAAGAGGTTTAGAGAAAATCCAAGACTAGTAGGATATTTTGGAGAGTTAATATGTTGAATTAACTGAATAACTGAATTTACCACATATTTAAAAGAAAACAAGAGATAAATAATGATTATAATTTTATATTAAATATTCATACCTACATATAATATGCTAGTGTACATGTTTATTGGAGTTTAAATTCAGATTAACACTTTTTAAAAAAGACTTGAGAGGAAGATTTCCATGGGTGTGGAAAATATCTTTGAAACTCATGAACAAGTCCTTCATAGGATGTGATGATGTTTGTGGGTTGAGACCTAAATTGGTAGATGAAGTATGCATACCAAGTACACTGATGCATGCCATCAATCCAAGTATTAGAGTATATTATACCATATTTGTGCCCTAAGGTTCCTGGATAATGACATTCTTTTTCTAATGCAAAAAGTTCCTGTTGCCTGGCATATTTATAGCATATTTATAAGTTTTATGGTTTTTACATCCAAAAAATGCCAATTAAGTATTTTTTGCATATTCCAAAAATTTATCTTTTTTTCTCTATTCTTTCAAATTTCAAATTTCTTTGCAATTGCAGTGGAACCTTCCACTTCATTTCCTAGGTTTGCAACTTAACATTTTCTAGCACAGTGGCTCTCAAAAGTGTGGTTGAGAGAGTCCTAGGTGGGGGGAACCTCTGAAACCCTTTCAGAGGGTCTACAAATTCAAAATTAGTTTTTATTTCTACTATGGTAAATATCTACAAATATGACCTATGTACACAAAACTTCTTTGGACAACTTCTCAATAATTTCTAATAGTATAAAGATACTGAGAACATGTTTGAGAACCACTGTTCTAGCAAATGGCTAAAAGTTTCATTCTGTCTAAAGATGTTCCAAAATATATAAATGTATCTTGGGTTTAGGAAGATGTATATATACAGAGATACATATCTATCTACTTATCTGTTTATCTAGGTAAACAAACACATATTTATATGTACATATTATTCCGTTTGTGTCCCAAAAGTATTAGCATAGTTCTAAGCTTTAATAGCTTAGCACTAAGACTTTGAGGACAATATGCTGGAGTGTGTGTGTGTGTGTGTGTGTGTGTGTGTGTGTGTGTGTGTGTGTGTGTGTGTGTGTGTAAATATAGAATCACAGACAATTAAAATCAGAAGGGATTTTAGAGATTATTTTATAAATCAAGCAATCAGTAAGTATTTACTTAGTGTCAAATGTATGTCCACTCATATTTCTAGAGAAAAATTGTTTCTCCCTTCAGGGAGCTTACCTTCTAGTGGAGGTATAGCATGTACTTATACCAGATATATGCAGAGCATTTACTATGGATGAGAAAACTAAGACTTAGAGTCCTAGTGACATATTTTGTCAGCCAATCAACAAGCATTTGTGAAGAGTTTATTATGGGTTAGGAACTGTGATAAAGGATGAGGCTATGAATATAAGCTGAAATATAGTCCCTACCCTCAAGGAGCTTATATTCTAATCAAGGAAGACAGAACATAAAAATAAGCTGGTAGGCCTGGGAACAGACCCCCAGAAAAGATCCATTGTAAAGATGATAGTAGTGATAAAGAAAGTGGTGAAGGCTGGAGAGGAAAGAACACAAAGGAAGTAATAATAATAATAACTGGCTTTTATATAATGCTTAACATTTGCAAAGCATTTGACAAACTGCCTCATTTGATCTTCACAAAAAGAGAGGTTTGTGCTGAAAGATGAATACTGCTATTATTACTTTTTTTTCTTTTTACAAATGAGGAAACTGAGGTTTGAAAAGGTTAAATTATTGATGTTCATGGTTACATATATTTAATGAACAGAGGAGGCAAGAACCCAGTCTAGGTCTCACCTGATTTCATGACCCCATTTAGGATTTTCTTGGTAGAAACAATGGAATAGTTTCCCATTTCCTTATCTAGGACATTTTGCAAAAGAAGAAACTGAAGTAAACAGGATTAAGTGACTTGATCAAGATCATACAACTAGTGCATATCTGAGGTGAGATTTGAACTCAGGAAGATGAGTTCTATCCACTGCACAGTCTAGCTGTCCATTCACTTAACTACCTGCCGGTTTTTTTTTTGTTTTGTTTTGTTTTGTTTTGTTTTTTTAACAGAGACAGAACTTGAACCAGAGGCCAGCTCTCTAGGCTGAAGCATTCCACCTTCAACAACCTTTAAGGCTATCTTGCTTAAATGGTTATGAATATTTCTGAAGGTTGCCAGGTGGCAGAGTAGAATCTTCCTGACTTCAAAATCCACTTTCAGATACTTCCTAACTTTGGGCAAGTCACTTAACCCTGTGTGCCTCAGTTTCCTCATTTGTAAAATGAGATGGAGAAGGAAATAATAAAACACTTCAGTATCTTTGCCAAGAAAACCCCAAATGGAATTGTGAAGAGTTAGTTGGACAAGACTGAAAAATTATTTAACAATCTTGAAATAGGAATTTTCCCCCCATTTCACTGTGGTTTGCTCAACAAATGTGCACATTAATATATATTTTCCTACTTTCTCCCCTCTGAGCTCTAAGAAAATGAAGAGGAACAGGTATGTAAGGAAAAGAAAACATTTTATTAGTTGCAAGAGATCCCAAATTGGCAGGAATGAAGGTTTGGTTGTTTTTTTGTTTGTTTGTTTGCTTTTTGCTTTTGGGATTTACATTAGATTGTTCTTCCATGCACTTTAATGTAACTTCATCAGTATAGCTGGGATGCTCTTGTTATAAAAATGTTGTTTTCAACTAGAGTGTTTGGAGAGAATGGGAGAAATCCCAGTTCCTTGATGTCATTAAATGGTGCAGCTTTGAGGTTCATGCTCTTCAAGTCAAAGGTAGCTGCTGTGTGCTTTCCTTCTTAAGGATTATAAAATCTAAAAAATTGCTTAAAGGAAACACAACTACCAGTTCCAGTTTAATGAAACCTTTCCTCACATGGAAGCATAATGCATTTTGGTTTGTACTTGCCTGTTATTAAACTTTTCCCATGAGAAGCCAGATGTTGACATCTGGGGCTGGTTTTGATTTTACCTCTGAAACAACTTATTTATTAAAAACAAAACAAACAAACAAACAAACAAAAACTTCCAGGAATTGAATTAGGCTTCTTGTTTAGAGTACCATAATGCAGAGAAGCAGATAGAAACATATGAAACACCTCTTTGGAGGCCTTATGGCAACTTGCTACATACTAATTGTAGAAAAAATTAATTTCTGAATCTCCAGTCACCAATTTATTCCATTTATCGAAAGTTTAACAAGGGTACTGATCACAGCTGCCAATGCATTCAGAGGCTCATATTTTCTGGCTACATCCTTTGACTATCTTGGAACACCTTAGAATGGTGATAGGTTTACAGCTGATAGGAGAATGCCAGATTTTGTTTCAGAAAACCTGGACTCTGATCCTGTCTTGCCACTTACTAGCTTATGTGACTTTGGGCAAGTCAATTAACTTCTTGGACTTAGATTTTGTTTTTGACTTAAGTTCAAGTAGCTCTTTTAAAAAAAATAAAATTCCACTGGTTTTCATTTTACCTTCATTTCCAAATATTTTTCTTTTTCTCCCTTCCCCCCATTTCCATCAGAAAACCACTCATTGTAAGGAAGAATTAAAGAAAGAGAAGAAAACTAGTTGGCAAAACAAAGGAACATCTTAATCTAGTCTGACATTCTATATACATATTCCTCCCAACAAAGAAGGAAGAAGGGTGCATTTTCTCCTTTCTTCAGAGATGGTCATCATTGTAATTATATAGAATTCTGGGAGCTGATTATTAGTCTTTTCATTTATATGGTTGCCATCATATGTATATTGTTTCTTTGTTCTGCCTACTTCACTTTGTATCAGTTCATCTGAGTCTTTTCATGATTGTCCACATTCTTCACATTAATTTTTACTACAAAGTAACATTTCATTCCATCCTATACATACTCACATCACCCCCATTCTATAATTTGTTCAATTAGTCCATAACTTATGACCATCTATTTTCTTTTAATTAGATGACCCCTTAGTTCACCTTAGTTCTTTTTTTCCCCTCAATAGTATTTTATTTTTCCAAAAACATATAAAAATAGTTTTCAACATTCATTTTTATAAGACTTTGTGTTCTAAATTTTTCTTCCTCCCTCCCTTACCTCCTCCACCCCCAAGACAGCAAGCAATCTGATACAGATTATATATGTACAATCCTTTTAAGAATATTTCCATGTTTATCATGTTGTGCAAAAAAAAAAAATTATATCAAAGGGAGAGAAAAAAAACTACGAGAAAAAAAAGTAAGTGAAAATGCTATGTGTCAACCCACCTTCAGTCTCCATAGTACTCTATCTGAATGCAATGAGCATTTTCCATCCCAAGTCTATTAATCCACCTTAGTTCTAAAACTCTGTGAGTCTATCTACAAATTATTTTATATGATTTTGATTGTGTGATCACTGATCACTTTTTACACCAGGCTTCACTGGTTGAGAGAAATCAAAATCCCATTATTCTGATATATAAAACCTCCCTGTGTCTTCTATGCTTCTATTCTCATCTAGTTACTTCTTTGGGTAGCCCTTTGCTGAGTATGAGGTAGGTAGAAAGGGTTCTACAAAGAAGAGTAAATTAAAGCTTCTTTCCTCAACTCTTCAGGGTAACTTGTAACTTCTTCTCCCAGGATCATTACCACTCAAGTCACTACTGAAAATCCCTTTGCCAACCAAACCTACCTGCCTTGGCACTATTTGCAAGTGCGCCCAAACAAATAGATATAAAATTATTTCCCTGAGGGAAAGTTAAAAAAAAAAAAAAGACATCTCCTGAAAAGTTATCTAACAAAGGAACAGATCAACTAGAAAGGTTTTAGGATCTTTTTCTGTCTTTCTGTCAACAAGGGTTTTGTCCTGGCAGAGGTCCCAAGTAAACAATTTCTCAAACTCCTAAGGCTACCTGTCTTTTTCAAAAATTTTTCCACCTTGATAAATTAGTAACACAGTAAGCCCAGTAGATGGCAGCTGAAACTAAGGATTCTGCTTACAGTTTACTAAAAGAACTTTTTTGATATATTTTTTATTCTAAACCCAAAGACCAAATAAAATAGATATTTTCATATACATGACAGAAACTGTATGTATTTTTAAAATGCTTAATTCAGCATTTAAGTCTTCACCACCACCTTTTTTGGTCACTTATAACACAATTAGTCAGTATAATTTAGAGAAGGAAATAAAATAAAGAGCTCAGAACATATCCATGGAGGGGAAACTCCCTTTACTCACAAAAATTGGTATCTTCTGCAGCCCATCATTTTGAAGGGCAGCCTATTATAATTATGAGAGGCTAAATGACTTATCCAGGTTCACATAGCCAAGATGTGTTGGAGATGAGAATACATTAAAAAATGTCTTTTATTAGGTCATATTTTTAGATGGTTAGACCTATTTTACTGACAAATAAGGTTGTATCCAGAGAAGTTATCCAGTCTCATGAAGGGCCCTCAAAAGCTTATTATATAAAGAATAGATATATTTAGCATGGAGGGAAGGGAAGACTTGGGGGGAGGGAAAGAAGAAAGACATGATGACTATCATATATGAAGAATCATTGCATGGAAGAAAAATTCAGCTCATTTTGATTTTATACCTTTCTTCTAAGAATTATCTTGTTACTTATATAGTTATATATACATGCATATATTATACATATGCTGCTGCCTCTCCTGGATAGACAGCAAGCTACTTGAGGTCAGGAACTGTCTTGCCATTACTGACAATCTACAAACAGTGGCTGATTTTTTACCAGGGATGTAGAAGAAACTTGAGCTTCAGGTCCCTGGCAACCCTGAGAATCTATAATTAAAACTAAAAACGTAAACAAATGGAATAGACATGCAAGTAGATTGATATTTATTGGGCACAAATCATGTCCTAGATCTTTTTATTATTACAAAATAGAAGAACTGATGTGGTCCCACTTCAAGAATAATCCTTAGCAATTTCACAGCATTCTTTACTGAAGATTTTATAGTATATTGACAGAAATGATTAAATATCATATAACTGCTCATGAAAAGGTATGAAGCATACACATCACAAGGTGCTCTTGGGTCTCTTTATTTAGCAGGGCAAAACAACCAGCCCCAAAGATTCATCAACTCCAATGTGACCATTACACATTATCCCAAATAAAGATCAAATCATTCATTTTTTGGCATTTTCTCCTTGAATCCAAATCTGCCAAAGGATTCCAGTAAATAGAAAGAGCTGGGAAAATTACTCCTGTATGGGTTCAAGATTCATCCAGCAAAAGGAAATGGGGCAATTCCTTTTACACCCAGACCAGTTATCTGTTTAAAAGAGGAAAAAAGAGGGTTGGACAGGGAACAAAATGTTTTGGAATAAAAGAAAAAAGAAATATCTACCCATGATTGATTTTTCAGATAATTTTCATATTTTATGAATAATGAGAATTTGTTTTAATCTTCATTCTAACATTATCCTTAAATAAGAAAGGCATTATTTACTAAATTAGGCATCTCTAGTAAAATCTGAGGCATAATCAGACTTCATTATTTACATGACATAAATCCAACTATTACCCACTGGTAATTAACTTGAATTTTAAAAGAAAAAAATGTTATTTGCTCTTCTTCATTTCTTTCTAGGGCATAGTTTTTTCAAGGACCTCATCTGCAATGTCCCAGAAATCTTTCCACCATGGAAACTCACTTAAGCACTGCACTTCTCATAATAGATGGACCCTCCACTTCTTTGTCCCCTCACTCTCACTGACTAGTTTCTCCCAGAACCTTTATTTTAAGGAATAGGTACAGGTCAGCTCTATCTTCTTTCCTCTACAACCTGCATTTCTGCCTCTCCTGGACTTTCTCTACCTTATATCCTCACTCTCCTTTTTAGTGTTATTTTCCTCATTAGAATGTAAGTTTCTTAGGTAGGGCCTATTTTTATTATTTGTGTTATTTTTATTTGTGTTCCCATTGCTTAGCACAGTACCTAGCATGTATTAAGTGCTTAATAAATACTTGCTGACTAAACCTGATGGAATCTCTATTTTCTGTTAGCTTCCTCCTCTGCAAGAAGAGAGAGTTGGATTAGACAGATGAATTCTAAGGTTTCTGTCATCTTTAAAATTTCACTTTCTTGGATTTTTGGTGTTTGTTTTGATACAATGAGAGTTTATCATAAGAACTTGAATAGGTTCTAAAAACATTCACACTCACAGCATTTTCCATAAAGATAATATCAACCATAGAACCTGTCACTCTGCCATATTCAAGACTCAGAATATTGTTCCTGGCACACAGTAGGAGCTTGTTGTTTTTGTTGTTTGTTCTTTCTCAAAGAGAATCATGACATCAGGGAGCCAAAGCCATGACATGCAAGTGAATTGAATTTAAGTAAGGGGGAGGGTGTTGTGTGAAGTCAACAGCCTTAAGAGCCATTGTGTCCATTGGCAAGATATAGATTAGAATGATTGGAGATGAACCTGGATACAGTGGGAGCAGTAGGAACTTAAACTTATTGAATGATCTATGCCCAATATACTCAAAGTGTCTTTCTAACTTGGTAAAGTCTGCTAGAGATTGTGCTTTGCCCCCATGGTTTTTGAGAATTTAGAGTCACTTTTATATAATACGAATGTCTTTTATTTGTCCTCTAGTGAAAGACAGACTAAGAATTTGAGTAAATAAATGCCGCAGATAGGGTGAACCAAAATTCTTAGTGCAATTTAAGCCATTATTAAAACTAAAGCTTTTGGGAAACTATATTAAGTAAACACAAGAAAGAGTACTAGCTGTTTTGATATTTGGAAAAAGGTTTTTTTGTCATGGAATAAAGAAAAACAAAATCAAATCACCTTGAAAATCCTTCCTGTATCAGGTTGTCTTGAAAGTTGATCAGCATCCAGGCCATCCCTGGCAGAGGTCACATATAATTCAGAATAATCTTTTCCTCCAAAACAGCAGGAAGTTGTTTTTTCAACAGGTAGCTTTACTGTTTGAAGTCTTTTTCCTGGTTAGCAAAACATTTGTTGTAAATTCTGTTCTACTGATAAGACAACTGGTCACTCTTCTTTATAGAGAGATAACTATGACAGGTCATTTCCTAAAGACCCCTTAATTTGGAGCCAGAAGATCTGGAATGAGTCTGGAATTTCATTCTAGAAATAATGGGTATCCAAAGAAGTTTTTAAAGCAAGGGATTGATATGGTTAGATGTAAACTTTCATTCTATCAGTTTGGAAGCTCTGTAGATTACAAATGGCAGAGAGAAGAAACTAGATATGGAGACACCACGGAGCAGTCTATTATAATAATACAGGCAAGAGGTAATAAGGGACTAGACTAACGTGGTTAGGGTGTGAGAGAAGAGTATATTCATGGGATCCCAAGGAAGTGCCAGCTGAAAAGTCTAAAGTCCTTATTTTAAAGGCTATCTTATCTATAATGATGATAATCCCCCCCCCCCCCTTTGCTGGAGTTAAGTGACTTGCCCAGGGTCACACAGCTAGGAAGTGTTAAGTGTCTGAGACCAGATCTGAACTTGGGTCCTCCTGAGTTCAAGGCTGATGCTCTATCCACTGTATCACCTAGCTGCCCCACAATGATAATTTTTATAATAGATTACTAGTTCCCCTGTAAAATGAACATTCCACTCCATTTTTTTGTGTTCTCATTAGACAAATAAACTTATAGTAGACTTACCTGTCTCTGGATCTAACTGGATCACTCTCCCTCCATTGTAACAAGCCACCCAGAGCTTCCCTTCATTGTCAATGCACATTCCATCTGGAATGTGTTCTTCCTTTTCCATCTTGTACACACTTCTGCGGTTAGCTAGGGTAGGAATAGGTTTGTCAGTACTGAGTATCTTACATAGTTTTTCTAAATGGCTTATTACTAAAATTTCTCAATATCAATAATTGTAAAGGGCTAGAACTGAGCAAATTCATTTGGATAATGGAGCACGTGAGACTAATTGCCAATTGGAAGGTTCCCTATTAACTTGTTTAAAGGTTGACCCTCCCCAGCTATTCTGTACTGACTTGATTGGTGGGACAAAGAGGGGGAAGTGTGTGTGTGTGTGTGTGTGTGTGTGTGTGTGTGTGTGTGTGTGCATGTATGTGTGTGTGTGAGGAGGAGGAGGAGGAAGAGGAAATTGAGACGCTGAAGCTTAGTCTCTCGTGGCGTTTGAGGGAGCAAAATGTGTGTGAGATTGCTAGACCTAACCCCCTGACTTTGAATATAAAAGATCAAGAATAAAGACGTTTAGTGATCCTGACTCCAGTTGATTTCTGGGAAGATAGAGTTCCAGCAAATCATGATTGTCTCCATATAGCATATGGTCCAGACGCTTAAGGAATTTAATTCTATGAGACAAATGGTTAGAGTAACTCACATGATTTTTTTTTTTTCAAAACTATTTCTTTGTGGGAGGGAAAGAAAGGGAGATTCAGATATATTTATTTTGATTATTTTTATTTTATTTATTCAGTGTTTTGTGAAAATTCCTGGAAGAGAAGAAAAATGATAGTGGAACGAATTATGAAATACTTGTAATTGACTTTCTTACTAAAATACTGAGAGCCATTTTTAAGACTGATCTGCATTCAAGTGCCCAGATTCTGATAGCATATATATTGTGCATCCTAGGGGAACATTTCTTGTGGATTTTGAAGTCATAGTATAGATATTTAAATTAACTCTAGTCTAGTAATTCATTATATCTTGTCCACATAAACAATATCACCACAAAATTAATATTGTATACAAACTAATATGAAGCTGTGCTTATTGAATAAGCCAAATATGTATATATGTATGTATGTAGAAGTACATTGTAAAGCTTAAAATTGGTTGGTTTAACTAACCCTGAGAATCAAAACAACAACAAAAATAAACCCAAGGGATCTGTAGAAAAACTGCATATTCCTGAACTCAGAACATGGACTTGACATGAAAAAAAAAAATCAAATATGACATGTGAAAGAAAAGGAGAAAAAAATAAGTCAAGAGCCTTATTTTTAGAGCCAGACATCTGTGCTGGTAGATTTTTTTAATGCAGTACATCTGAATAAAGAGAATTCTGGTTTCTTTAAGAAACAAAATTCAGTTCTAAAAGAGACTCTAGTTGATTCCTTTCTTTAAAATGTTGCCTATTAAATTCATCCATGTAACAAAATAATATAAAGGCATCAATACCTGTTTTAAATCATCCAAGAATTTATTTTACTTAACTATTATTTAATAAATGGATTTTCTCTTTTTTTCTTAAAAAACAAAAAGGGAAGGGGAAGAGGAGAGAGATAAGAGGGAGAGAAAATAAACACTTAATTTAAAAAAATCCAAGTTTTTGTCCCCATTATTTTAAATGAAATCACAGAATCAGAATATTTCAGCTCAGTTCTCCTACTTATTAAAACTGGCTAGAGTGAATCAATATATGAAAAATCACCATTACAATCTAACTTTAGATACCTTTCCTTTACAGTTATCCCTTCCACAATGCAGGAATAAGGGTTGTGGTTCCCTCATGATCTGGAAAGTCTGCATAAAATTTTTTTGCCCTCCCTTTGTACCAGAAGTCTGATTTATTATGATATTAAAAGATAAAATATATTGATATTGTATAAGATTATACATATGTTTGAAGAATTTTTGCTTTTCTAAACTTTTTCTCTGTTGCCTGCTAGTCTTTACATGTTGTCTGCAGTTTCTGCAAAACTCCCCCAAAATTCCCATTTAGTTTCTTATGCTGATTTATGATATATAAAAACCGTAATGGGAAACATCACAGTGTGGAAAGGATAACTGTCTTCAACTTCATGTGTCTTGTTTAATAGACCTTTTGGCGGAATACTGATAGAACTAGATCCAACAGAAATACAAAGTGGAAAACTGGTGCTAATAATCCCTAACTTGTATAATTACTTTGTAGTTATGCCAATCTTTCAAAAGATGCAGAATTTTATCAATGTGGATGCTATCCTTCACCTACACAGAGTATAACACATTAGTGCCTTTGGATGGTTTTTGTGAATGATTGTTATAGGCAAAATATACTCATGACCTAATGAAACTTTGATTAACAAGCCTCTCCAAAATTAGCTAAGCTGGTCTTTGTGATAAATGCACACAATTCATTGTACGTTCCACACTCAAAGTCCTTTCTACTTTGGCAGGACCTTCCAGGATTTGTACTTTATTGGAAGAGCTTTTGAAGATCTCTAACTTCTTTATACTATGTAGATATTTGGTCTATGCTATACCCAGATTTCACCATCTATAATTCCATTAAAAAAAATCTTAAAGACACAACTATACTTGCATATTACAATAAAAGCAATAGCTAGCAATAAGTGTTTCAACACTGTATTCTTTCATTCATTCACTATTGCATACAAAAGCCAGTATTGCAATGAAGAGTATTCACTGGCCCCCATTTAAATGGTTATAGATTGACCTTGCCTCCATTCAAATCTGTATAATAATGACCCATATCACCAAAAGGTCCCATAACATTCCCAATCTTAGAAAGTTCCTTAGTTACTATCCAGCTGAGTCTGGTCTTTAAACCTGGGGAGAAAGGTTGACAGTAACTCTCAGATGCAAAAAAAAAAAAAAAAAAAAAAAGTAATATCACAGAGATGACTTAACAATGGCAAAAATATCCATACCGATTTTTCCTGTCTGTAATTCATAATCAAAGGCATCCACAGAATAAGACAGGCTATCAATGTAATAGAAGATTTTATGATCCAAGGACCAATCCAAGCCATTGGAGATGTCCACATTATCAAAGTACTTCTCTGCAGTGCCATTGGGAAAGAGAGCATAAAGGGAACCTTGGTGCCTCTCCAGCACTGCAGGGGCAATCTCCTCACCCATGGTACCTGGAAAGATCAGAAGGTTATGAGAAATGACATAATAGATTTTGCCACCAGACATCCTAGGCTTACAGATTTAGAGCTAAGCTTTCCACTATTACAGATAAAGAAACTGAGGCCCAGAGACTCTTAAACTCTGGATTGGCAGAAGGTAAAATAGCCATTGAAAGAATTAACTGTTCACCTCCTGAAAGAAACCCCAAAATGAAAACTCCAAGAAAAATTTCAGAACTATCGGACCAAGGGAAAAATATTACAAGCAGTCAGAAAGAAACAATTCAAATACTGAAGATACAATAAGGATTACTCAGGATCTAGCAGCTTCTATCTTAAAGGATGGAAGGGTCTGGAATCTGATATTTCAAAAGACAAAGGAACTTGGAATGCAGCCAAGAATAAACTACCCCGATAAACTGATCATTTTCTTTCAGGGAAGAAGATGGACATTCAGTGAAACAGGTGAATTTAATTTATTTCTAATGAAAACACCAGAGCTGAAAAAAATTGGACTTCCAAATATAGAAATCAAGAGGCATAAAAGGGTAAAAAGAAAAGAACTCTTGAGAACTATAAGTTTGTTATGAGTATGCACAAAGGGTGCATGTATAATTTGATTTTACTGTTATAATATAAAAAATAGTAGAGGTGGAAAGGGGATTATAATAGAAAAAGGGGAAAGTGGAGGTAAAATAAGGGAAATTACAACTTACAAAGAGGCAAAGAAAACCTATTATAATTGAGGGAAAGAAGGGAAGGGGATGAACATTGTGTGAATCTTACTCTCATCAGATTTAGTTCAAAGAGAAAATGTTAGACATATTTGGTTTCACAGAGAAACTTCTCTCACCTTATAAGGAAGTTTCAGGGGAAAAGGAAAGAGAAAAATCAAATTGTTAGTCTCAAAAATGAAAAGGGAAAACGTTCCATCAATGAAGAGAAAATTAGAGCTAATTAAGAGTTATTTTGCCCAACTTTTCTTTTTTTAAAAAATTTATATCTTTTTATTGACAGAACATGTGCATGGGTAATTTTTACATTATCCCTTGCACTCACTTCTGTTCCAACTTTTCCCTTCCCTTCCTCCACCCCTCCCCTAGATGGCAGGCAGTCTCATACATGTTAAACATGTTAAAGTATATCTTAGATACAATATATGTATGCAGATCCATACAGTTCTCTTGTTGCACAAGAAAAATTGGATTCAGAAGATAAAAATAACCTGGGAAGAAAAACAAAAATGCAAGTAGTCCACATTCATTTCCCAGTGTTCCTTCTCTGGGTGTAGCTGATTCTGTCCATCATTGATCAATTGGAACTGAATTGGATCTTCTCTTTGTTGAAGATATCCACTTCCATCAGAACACATCTTCATACAATATTGTTGTTGAAGTGTATAATGATCTCCTGGTTCTGCTCATTTCACTTAGCATCAGTTTATGTAAGTCTCTCCAAGACTCTCTGTATTCATCCTGCTGGTCATTTCTTACAGAACAATAACATTGCAAAACATTCATATACCACAATTTATCCAACCATTCTCCAATTGATAGTCATCCATTCAATTTCCAGTTTCTAGCCACTACAAAAAGGGCTGACACAAACATTTTTGCACATACAGATTCCTTTCCCTTCTTTAATATCTCTTTGGGATATAAGCCCAGCAGTAACACTGCTGCATCAAAGGGTATGCATAGTTTGATAACTTTTTGAGCATAGTTCCAAATTGCTCTCCAGAATGTTTCTCCAACTTTTTAAAAGAAAAGGAATGGGAGAGGCTAATAGAAAGTAAAAGAGAAATAGTAGGAGAGAGATATAAGAAAGGGGAAGAGGCTATAAAAGGGGGGGGAAACTCCATGAGGCAAGTGGAGCTCATGAGCAAAATACTGGGGAGGAGGGAAAGGGGGAAAGGAAAGAAAAAAAGCATAATTTGGGGTAAATAAGATGACGGGAAATACAGAATTAGTTGTTTTAACTATGAATGTGAATGGGGTGAACTCTCCCATAAAACGGAAGCGGATAGCAGACTGGATTAAAAACCAGAATCCTACAATATTTTGTTTACAAAAAATACATTTAAAGCAGAGTAACACATTCAGAGTAAAGATAAAAGGCTGGAGCAGAATTTATTATGCTTCAGGAGAAGTTAAAAAAAAAAAAGCAGGGGTAACCATCATGATCTTAGAACAAGCAAACAAGCAAAAACAAAAATAGATCTAATTAAAAGAGATAAGGAAGGAAATTTTATCTTGCTAAAAGATACTATAGATAATGAAGTAATATCAATACTAAACATATATGCACCAAGTGATACAGCACACAAATTCCTAAAAAAAACTGCAAGATGAAGTAAATAGCAAAACTATAATAGTGAGGGATCTCAACTTTGCTTTCTCAGAACTAGATACATTGAATCACAAAATAAATAAGAAAGAAATTAAAGAGGTAAATGGAACACTAGAAAAGTTAGGTATGATAGATTTTGGAAAAAATTGAATGGAGGCACAAACGAGTACACTTTTTTCTCAGCAATTCATGGAACCTATACAAAAATTGACCATATATTAGGATATAAAGACCTCAAAATCAAATGCAGAAAGGCAAAAATAATAAATGCATTTTTTTTCAGATCACAATGCAATAAAAATTACATTCAATAAAAGGCCAGGGGAAAATAGACCAAAAAACAATTGGAAACTAAATAATCTAAATAATACTAATATAATATAATCTAAATAAACTAAATAATCTAAAGACTGAATGGATAAAACAATAAATCATAGACACCATCAATAATTTCACCCAAGAGAATGACAATAATGAGACAACATACCAGAATTTGTGGGATGCAGCCAAAGCAGTAATAAGGAGAAATTTTATATCACTAGAGGCATACTTGCATAAAATAGAGAAAGAAAAAAATCAATGAATTGGACTTGCAACTAAAAAAGCTTGGGAAAAAAAACAAATTAAAACCCTCCAATCAAATACCAAATTTGAAATTCTAAAAATAAAAGGGGAGAATAATAAAATGGAAAATTTTAAAAAACTATTGAATTAATAAATAAAACTAAGAGTTGGTTTTATTTTAAAAACAACAATAAAATAGTTAATTTGATTAGAAAAAAGAAAGAGAAAAATCAAATTGTTAGTCTCAAAAATGAAAAGGGAAACTTCCCACCAATGAAGAGGAAATTAAAGCAATAATAAGGAGGTATTTTGCCCAACTTTATTCCAATAAATTTGATAATATAAGTGAAATGGAGATATAACTACAAAAATATAGATTGGCCAGATTAACAGAAGAGGAAATAAATTACTTAAACAGTCTCATTTTAGAAAAAGAAATAGACCAAGCTATTAATCAACTCCCTAAGAAAAAATCTCCAGGGCCAGATGGATTTACATGTGAATTCTACCAAACATTTAAAGAACAATTAATTCCAACTCTATACAAACTATTTGAAAAAATGGGAAAGAAGGACTCCTGCCAAACTCCTTTTATGATAAAGACATGCTACTGATAGCTAAACCAGGTAGGATGAAAACAGAAAAAGAAAATTATAGACCAATTTCTCTGATGAATATATAGATGCAAAAATCTTAAATAAAATATTAGCAAAAAGATTACAGAAAGTTATCCTCAGGATAATACACCATGACCAAATGGGAGTTATACCAAGAAGGCAGGGCTGGTTCAATCTTAGGAAAACTATTAATATAATCGACTATATCAATAACCAAACTAACAAAACCCATATGATTATGTCAATAGATGCAGAAAAAGCATTTGATCAAATCCAATACCCATTCCTATTAAAAAACACTAGAGAGTATAGGAATAAATGAACTTTTCCTTAAAATAATCAGTAGCATCTATTTTAAAATCATCAGTAAGCATTATATCTAATGGGGATAAACTAGAACCATTCTCAATACGATCAGGGGTGAAATAAGGTTGCCCATTATCACCATTACTATTCAATATTGTATTAGAAATGTTTGCTTTGTCAATAAGAGAAGAAAAAGAGATTAAAGGAATTGGAGTAGGTAATGAGGAAACCAAATGATATGATGGTATATATAGAGAACCCTAGAGAATCAACTAAAAACTATTAGAAACAATTCACAAAGTTGCAGGATACAAAATAAATCCAGATAAATCATCAGCATTTTTATACATCACCAACAAAATCCAACAGCAAGAGATACAAAGTGAAATTCCACTTAAAATAAGTGTCAATAGTATAAAATATTTGGGAATCTATCTGTTAAGGGAAAGTTAGGAGTTATATAAAAACAACTACAAAACACTTTACATACAAATAAAGTCAGATCTAAACAATTGGGAAAATATTAAATGATCTTGGATAGGTCAAGCAAATATAATAAAAATAACAATACCACTTAAATTAATCTATTTATTTAGTGCTATATCAATCAAGCTGCCAAGAAATTATTTTCCAGACCTAGAAAAAATAATAACAAAATTCATATGGAAGAACAAAAGTGTAATGTTCGGGCTAGCTTTTTGGAGGTCCTTCAGACAGGCCTTGGTCTCAGCAGGATAGACACCACAAGAATGGTCAGCCATAGAGTCTAGAGTTTTGATTGACTCCTTTACAGTCTGTCTCCTTTACAGTCTGTGTCTGTCACAGTTTGATACAGTCTTGAGCTTAATGGAGGAGTACAGGAAGTAGGACAGCTACTAGGAGGACGGTCAAAAATGGAATGTCTCATTTCCAGTCCTCAGCCCTTACATCACTATGCTATGTACTAAATATATGTATATTAAAGAACCATCACCTCATCAATTCCACTGATTTAACACCTTGTTGTAAGTATCTTTGTTTCAAGTATACTTTTCCAAAGTTCTGGCCCTCTACACAAAAGGACAAGAATTTCAAGGGAATTAATGAAAAAAATTCCAATGAAGGTGGTCTAGGTGTACCAGACTTAAAACTGTATTAAAAAGCAGCGGTCATCAAAAACAATTGGTACTGGCTAAGAAAGAGAGTAGTAGATCAGTGGAATAGGTTAGGTTCACAGGACAAAATAGTCAATGAGTATAGTAATCTAGTGTTTGACAAAACCAAAGACCCCAGCTTTTGGGATAAGAATTGAATATCTGACAAAAACTGCTGGGAAAATTGGAAACTAATATGGCAGAAACTAGACATTGACCCATACCTAACACATATACCAAGATAAGGTCAAAATGGGTTCATGATCTAGACATAAATGATCATATCATAAACAAATTAAAAGAATATAAGATAGTTTACCTTTCAGATCTGTGGAAGAGGAAGAAATTTGTGACCAAAGAAGAACTAGAGATCATTACTGAACACAAAATAGATAATTTTGATTATATTAAATTAAAAAGTTTTTGTACAAACAAAACTAATGAAGACAAGATTAGAAGGGAAGCAATAAACTGGGAAAACATTTTTACATTGAAAGGTTCTGATAAGAGCTTCATTTTAAAATTATATAGAGAATTGACTCAAATTTATAAAAATTCAAGCCATTCTCCATTTGATAAATGGCCAAAGGAAAAGAACAGACAATTTTCAGATGAAGAAATTGAAACCATCTCTAGTCATATGAAAAGTTATTGATTAGATATTATTATTCTATAAGAAACAATAAGCAGGATGATTTCAGAAAAGCCTGGAGAGACTTGCATGAACTGATGCTAATTGAAATTATCAGAACCAAAAGATCACTGTACACAGCAACAGCAAGATTATATAATGATCAATTCTGATGTATGTGGCTCTCTTCACCAATGAGATGATTCAGACCAGTTCCAAGGATCTTGTGACCAAAAGAGCCATCAACATCCAGAGAGAGGTCTGTGGGAACTGAGTGTGGTTCACAACATAACATTCTCACTCTTTTTGTTGTTGTTTGCATTTTATTTTCTTCATCATTTTCTTTTCTGATTTGATTTGATTTTTCTTGTACAGCAATATAATTGTGTAAATATATATGCATATATTGGATTTAACATTTCTACTGTGTTTAACATATATTGGACTACTTGCCATCTAGAGGAGGGAAGTAGAAGAAGGGAGGGAAAAACTGGAACACAAAGTTTTGCAAGCCCTAAAGTTGCAGAATTGCGTATGCATATGTTGTGAAAAATAAAAAGCTTTAATAATAAAAAAAAGTCTGGATCATACTCATAGGAAGTGGAACAGCTAGGATTTGTCATTGATAGTCAGGGTGGGCCATAGGAAGGAGTATTGACAGGAGATCAAGCTATATAAATGCTACCCTCACCCTCTTTCTATAAAAGTATTTAGTAGACCCCCATTTCTTTATTAATTCCTTTTGGAAATTAGCCAACCAATTAGTGGTATAATAGTAAAATCTTTGACTCTTGATTTGGAGAAGTCCTAAGCCTACAAATTCTTTTGAGACACTTTGTGGCACTGCTCCAGAACCCCAGTATCTTGAGAGTTCAGCTTCTAATGGGAAAACAAGCCAGCTTGTCTTTTCCCTAAGACCAAAAATTCTTTTATCCACTCTGAAACCATCTTCCCAACTCTCCCCTAACCTTGTCTCTCCAACTGATTTTGCCCTTATCCTTGAAGCATCTCTCCAATTCCTCTCTGATTTTATCCTTCAAGCATTTCCCCCCATTCCTCCCAGATTTTATCTTTCAAGCATTTTCCTAATTCCTCCTAGATTCCTTCAAAACATCCCTTATCTCCCCAACTCTCTCCCTCTGTTTATTACCTTCCCAAAGTATGGTACAAAATTATATTTGGACTTTATCTGTGAATAAAGGTACTTTTCAGCAAGTAGAATGCCTCAATGGATTTTTCACAATTTTTGTGCCTCATCTTTGCTCTCAGACCTCATTACATGACCCCATCACTTCTGTATCCCCAAACCACCACACCAGAAGTATGGGAAAGTTTCTGCCATGCCAAAAGACAAAATGCCTGAGCTTTTGACAGGATTCTTCTAAGCTCCCCCCAGGAACTTTGTTCCATCTTTACCACGCTTTGTTCCTTATAGCCATCATAAACCCAAGAGGGATATTAAAGCCAGGAAGATAAGAAATAATATAGTCCACTACTATAGCTCCACAGCATTTATTGTCAATGAGACAATTTCCTTCTTCTAGCAGGTAGCAAGTAGTGACCTAGAATGCTACCACCAGCCACACAGACACAGACACGCACACATACACACATATATCCTATCCTCTAATCAGTAGAGGCCATAAGCCACCCATACTTTAGTAAACAATTTTCCTGGCATTTCTGTAGCCCATAAAAAAAAAATCTATCAATTGGTGATAAATCTTCTTGAATTGACCAAGGCTGATTCCCAGTCTATTGCTCCGTCTACCTCAAAGCTTTCTCCTGCTTATTTCTTCCTACTCGTTTTCTGTCTACTCAGAAAGCCTTTGAGAAGCCAGTTCCTGCCTCAGTGACACAGCTGAGGAATGCTTTCATGAAGGAACTTTGTCATTAAGGTTATTTTCTTTCTTTTCAACATGTGTAATCAAGGTTTTCCCTTTAAACAGAAAAACAAATTTCAAAAAGTAAAAATGATACCAGCAAAGTATCTCCCAGCTGGATCCACCTTTCCATCATTGAACCGAGTGTTTTTCTTATCTTTATCCACAGAAAAGAGGTCAGATAATGATTGGTCCTCCCAGTTCAAAGCACAGAACCGAGTTCCTACTGTTGCAACATATCCACCAGATTGTCGAATGGCCACAGAGCTGACTGTACTATCTGTAATTGTAAAAACAAACACACATGATCAAAAGGCAGAATAAACAAAATGCCCAACATTAAGTACAGTGGTATAGTGGAAAGAGCATTGGCTCAAAAGATAGAAGACCTGGGTTCAAATTCTACCTCAGGTACTTGTTACCTATATGGTCCTGGCCAATTTATTTAGTTATCCTGGGTCTCAGGTTTCACATCCAAAATAAGATGGTTAAATTAATATACCTCTAAGAGGCTGCCTGACTTTAGAACTATAGTCCTATGTTCTTGCTTCATCCTTACTGCAATTTTGTAGGCTCATAGATTTATTACTGGAAGGAATCTCAGAGAACATCTCTTTTTATAGGATCATGGATTTCCATCTTGATCTTGTGGTCATCTAGTCTCACCTCTTCATTTTACAGATAAGGAAACTGAGGCCCAAAAGAGTTAAATGACTTGCTCTAAGTCAGGTAATGAGTAGTAGAGAAGAATATTATTCCAAATAATATGATGTCTCTTAAAGGTATCTATTTAATCAACACATTATCAATAAATGAGTTAATAACATTAAAGCAATTATATAAAGCAAACTTTTAAGGTTTACAAAGCTCTTTACTTACAGTGTCTCATTTAAGAGTTATGATAATTTTATGATCAAGAACTATTATTATTCTTTGTTAAGAAGTCTTTTTTTTTTTCAGTCATGTCTGACTGTTTGTGACCACATTCAAGGTTTTCTTGGAAGAAATACTAGAATGATTTGTCATTTACTTCTCCAGCTCATTTTTACAGATGAGGAACTGAAGCAAATGAGATTAAGTGACTTGTCCATGGTTACACAGCTAGTAAGTGTCTGAGGCTGAATTTGAACTCAAAGATGAATGGTGTTGATTCCAAACTGAGTGCTACCTAGCTGCCCTTATTTTTACTTTATTGATGTTTTGAAGTTTTATTCATTTTAAATGACTTGCCCAGTGTCTATGGACAGCTAGGTAGTACAAGGGATAGCACACTGGGCTTAGAATCAGGACAACTCTTCTTCCTGGGTTCAAATCCCTTTGAACACTAGCTGTGTGCCTCTGGGCAAGTCACTTAAATCTGTTTACCTCTATTTCTTATCTGTAAAAATTAACTGGTGAAGGAATTGGGGTCTTGAAGAGTCAGACAAAACTGAAACAAA
Source organism: Sminthopsis crassicaudata (assembly GCF_048593235.1). NCBI lineage: Eukaryota > Metazoa > Chordata > Mammalia > Dasyuromorphia > Dasyuridae > Sminthopsis > Sminthopsis crassicaudata. The sequence continues at coordinate 242,060,519 of NC_133619.1, forward strand.
TAACAATTTAAGGATTACACATCTGGGTATGGATATCTGAAGTGAGACAGGAACTTCAATCTTCCTGACTCCAGTATTCATGCCATATCAATGACAGTATCTTTGATCATATAAGAACATCCTTAGATGAACACATTCATTTCCTGTGACTTGGTACTAATCTCTATATCATGACATTTTCTCTTGGTCTACTGATTGCTACATATCAGTCTGACTGTACACATTGAGAAATGCCATTTCCTAATGCAAAAATGACTGACAACATTGCTCAAGTTTGCTTACACTTGGTTAAAGATTATTTTAAAATAAAGATCCAATTATCTTATGGGGAATCCATAGTAAACACAAAGTTAACTTTATCATGATCTTAACTTGGGACTTGGGACAAAACAAATTAAAGGATATACCTGACTTCTATCACATTCTGTCTTGAATCTTTTATTTGTAGATGAATATGTCTAATCTTTCCAATTATGAGTTATTTAAGAGCAAGTATGATGTCATTTCTTCTTTGTACTACTGATAAATCAAAAGGAATGTCTTACTCTATCCTCCACCTCAAAAAAAAAGTTTACAACTTAAAGTAACCTTGTTGGTACCATTGTGGATAAGAAATTTTATTCCAATTCAAAAGGAGCAAGAATATTAGCTGGAGTAAGGAGAAAGATGCCATTGAAGGGATTCAGCAAAACAAACCAACAAATGGAGCCTATCTGATGGTATTTGTAATATTCGATGCCCATAATGCCCCACTTCTACAAAGGAGCAAGGAAGAAAGAACATTAAAGCATAAAACTGAATTATGACTTTTGGGACAGCTCATTTTCACCTAAAATTTTAAAATAAAATAATATGCTAAATTTTCCATTTTCCTTTTAATATTGAGGGGCAGGTAGAGACAGACTGACATTTGTGCAAGTTATAAAGTAAATCTATGTATGTGTTTAAAAATGTATTGAAGAAAACAACATTAATGCTATATTCTGCATTTAGGTACAAGCCTATTAGGAATTATTTTTATTAATTTCTCATTAATCTAAATTCAAGCCTTGTCTGCTTCAGAGAAATGCCCAGACAAAAAAAGTTTTCTCATGTCTTCAGACATCTAACAAGATATTTTGAAGTAACATGGGAATATTAAATAAGGCAAATTTCATAACATGATAAAACATAGTTGCATAGTTCAAAGTGAATATTTTACTTTATCTGAGGAAACAATGTCACATGTTTCAGGAATGACTCTGGAAAATCCTGTCCTTCAAATCAAATCTCATTGATCACATGATATAAAAATTCTCTCTGGTCTGGTCACTGATGACCTGAAGTAATTACTCCTGATGGGAGTAAATAGTCCACATCATTTATACATGTTCATATATATATATACACACACATAATATATACATACACACATATATTTTTTTCTTTCTTTTTTCTATTAAAGCTTTTTATATACAAAACATATGCATGGGTAATTTTTCAACACTGACCCTTGCAAAACTTTCTGTTCCAAATTTTTCCCTCCTTCCCACCTACCCCTTCCCCTAGATGGCAGGTAGTCCAATACATATTAAATATATTAAGATACATATTAAATCCAATACACACATATATAGATATAGATATAGATATAGATATATACAGAGGAACCTTTATATGCACATATGTAATATATATATGTGTATGTATACACAATACATCTATTGGGAGGGGGTTGGTTAGGGAAATTTGAGAAAAATTATTCATTTAATGGAATCTATCACAAAGATACCACAAATGTAGTGTTTTCTTTTCATGGACATAGACATATTTAGCCTATTTTTGCACATGTCCACCTTTGCTATTTGCTTCTCTGCTAGAGAATAGGGGTATGTGGAAGGAGCCTCCCTTTTCTCTTCATGTTCCAAGACAATCTGACAAGAGAAATATCACTTAAAATATCTGATAATTGGATGAAACTTGAAAATTAAATTACTAAATAGTGATAATCCCCAAATATATGAGGCATCCCCAAATTTTAACTATTGTAGAAGTGGGGGCATTATGGGCATCGAATATTACAAATACCATCAGATAGGCTCCATTTGTTGGTTTGTTTTGCTGAATAGCCTTTTTAGGTCTCTTAAACATCTCTTTGTTATAAGGGATGATTCATTGGGAGGGAAGTGTAAGAGAAATATTCAGAAATGATGAATAAACAGAAAATAAAAACAATTTTTTTAAAATGAAAAAAATGTTACACAAACTTTTTAAAATGACAAGTAGCTAAATGGTATGGTAGAAAATATTCCGAACCTAGATTGTATATGATCCTGGACATGTCACTTTCCCTGTAGTTTCCTCAACTATAAAATTAATGAAAATTTTAGCATTTCTCTTCCAGGTTTATCCTCCAGGGTATGGGGGGGAGGGGGAAATGAGATAATAATTATAATGCACTTAGCAGAGTGCCAAATATAGTAGGTGCTACATAAATGCTCTGCTTTTGGGGAGGGGAAAGTCAGTAGGCTTCATAATGTCAAATCCTTTTCAATTATTTTTTTCTGACTGAAATTCAACTCTCAGAGGACAAATCCTTCTTCTGAGAAAGAGCCATTCTCATTCATTGCTTTCAGAGATTTTAGTACTTCTTTAGGGACATGTTACTGCATCATGATCTAGTGGAAAGAGCACTGAATATTTTTAGAGTAAGAGTTCCAGCTTTCCACCTTAACTACCTTGTGACCACAGAAAGATGACTTGGTCTCTTGGAAGTCCTAGTAGTTTCCTCAAATGTAAAATAATCACGTCCAACTCTTAGTGATCCCATTTGGAGTGGACACAAGGATGCTAGAGTAGTTGGCAATTTTCTTCTACCAAATCATTTTACAAATGAGGAAACTGAGGCAAACAGCATTAAATGATTGCCACATAGTAGTCCAAGCAAATAATAATATCAGGTTATGATAGCAAATGCTATGATCCTATTTTTCAAAATTTTTATTTTATGGGCAACTAAGTGGCAAAGTAATAAAGCCCTAGATCCAAGAGGACCTGAGTTCAAATCTGTCCTCAGACACTAGCTGGGTGATCCCAGGCAAGTCACTTAAAGTCACATGTCCAGGGTCATACAACTTTTAAATTCAGGAAGATGAATCTTTCTGATTCCAGTTTGCCTCAGTTTACTGATTTGTAAAATGATCTAGCAGAATAAAATTGCAAATGACTCTTGTTATCTTTGCCAAGAAAAGCCCAAATGGGATCACTGAGAGTCAGACACAACTCAACAATAATAGTACTTGCATTGTTGTTCCTAGTAAAATGCTCTGTAAACCTTATAACGCTATGCAAACATGTTTGATATTTTCATTAATGATTGTTGTTATTGTTGGTTGTCTTTCATCCTCAAAAAGGATCATGACATTAGGGAGGTGATGCCATGACACACAAGTGAATTGGATTTAAATTAGAAAAGGCTATGCTAAACCACCTGTCTCATTTTCCCCTCCAGAGCCATCTGGGATTAGTGACCAGATATAAATCAGAACAACTCTAGAGATGGCCTGTATCCAATGGGAGTCTTGATCTTTTTAAGCTAAGGTCTTCAACAGGTCTCAGTTTGACTGAGGTCATACCCATTCAGTGATTAAGACTAGGCAGCAATTGAGGCAAAGAATCTACACTTTCCATAGTTCAAAAGAAAATCTAAATGCATAAATAAATAATGTAAACAGCAATTAATTCTGCTTTGGGCAGAAACCTTGAGGGTCTTTCCCTCATTAAGAAATAGCATTTGTATAGCTCTTTAAGGTTTGCAAAGCTCTTGACACATTATCTCATTTAATTCTCACAATCAATTGGAGTTATTGTTCTTATTTTACAGATGAGGAAACTGAGGCAGACATAGTTGAGTGATTTACTCAAAGTAACAAAGTTTGAAAGTCTTTGAAGCTACATTTGAACTCAGGTCTAGCACTCTATTCATTTGTACCCCCTTGTTATTGGGAAGCTTAGTCTCTAAAATCAGAGATTGGGTATCTTCCATCAGCAGATTGGGACCTATAAGTACATCACCATGCCTTATTAGGTAGATTATAATATTTTGTAGCTAGTCTTAAAAGTGCTCATGGATGTTAATCATGAATCAATTGCCACCACCCCCTTTCTTTCATCTGCTGTAATTTTGGATTGGGCATCAGGGCATTGCATTGGTATACTCCTTCCTACCTCTGTTAAGGAATTTAAACTGTTAGCACTATCACTCACCCTCCTACTTTCTCCTCAGTCTCTATACCTTGGTGATCTCAAGGGTTTAGGGAAATGAAAAATATGTTCTCCCTTCGAAAATATTAGGGATTCCTGTCAGAACTTTAGGACTTCTCTCCATTTATTATAATTTCTGATGATGTCTTTTGATTAAAGCAAAAGTTTGAAGTAATAACAGGCTTCAATTAGAAAGCATCAACCTTGGTTTTGTTTTATTCAATTATTTCAGACTCTGCTCCTATCTGAGAGTTTGGGTTGTGGTTTTTTGTTTTTTTGTTTTTTTGTTTTTTCTTTTCTTTTTTCTTTTTCTTTGTTTTTTTTTAGCAGAGATACTAGAGTTGTTTGTAATTTTCTTTTGTTTTTCTTTTAATAGTATTTTATTTTTCCAAATACATACAAAGATAGTTTTAAACATTTACCTTTGCAAAACCTTGTGTTCCAAATTTTTTTTGGTGGCAGTTAGCTGGATAGAGCATCAGCTCTAGAGTCAGGAGTGCCTGAGTTTAAATGTGCCCTCAGATACTTAAGACATACTAGCTTTGTGACCCTGAACAACTCACTTAACCCCAAATACTTCATAAAAAAAGAATAAAACCAAAATTTCTCCTTTTTCTACCCCTCTGCTGCCCCAAGACAGCAAACAATCTAATAATAGGTTAAACATGTGCAATTCTTCTAAACATAGTTCCAAATTTGTCATGCTGTGCTAAAAAAAAAAAATTAGATCAAAAGTGAAAAAACAGGAGAAAGGAAAAATCATTTGTAATATATACATACATATATACATACATATATATATATATATATATATATATATATATATATATAATTTTATTTATTTACTTATTTTGCTGAAGCAATTAGGGTTAAGTAACTTGCCCAAAGTCACACAGCTAGAATGTGTTAAATATTTGAAGGCAGATTTGAACTCAGGTGCTCCTGACTCTAGGACTGGAGTTCTATCCACTGCACCACTTAGCTTCCCCCATGGATTGTAATTTTTAAATAAACTGAAGTTACTTGTCCAAGGTCATTCAACTTTTAAATTCAGGAAGATGAATCTTTCTGATTCCAGGCCCCACACTATTCACTGCATCACCCAGCTGCCCAGTTTATAGATAAGGAAACCGAGGTGGACAACAATTTGGTTAGGATAAGAATCAAATAGGATTTGAACTAGGGTTTTCCTGATACCAGGTGCAGAGATCAATACATTACTATGCATAGACCTACCACATAGACTAGGGAGTTCAGCTTCTGGATATAAAGTAGCTTCAAAAGTAGAAACTTTGAATCTTTTCTTCTGAGAGCAAGGGAAATAGTTGTTCTAACCCACTTTAAAAGATCAAAATAGTGATACCCAACACAAAGCAACAAATTAATTTTCAACTGTCAATTTTAAAAAATTGAATCAGATCAAAGTTTAAGAGAAAAAGTCCAGAGATATATCTTTGTTTTCAGACCATCTCTTTAGAAGAAAAGGTTAGTGATTATAACAGGTACTTTCTTAGATAAAGAATCTCCTCACCTGCAATAACTTCCTGCACTTGCTTGGTGAGTGAATTCCATCGGCAAATCTTCTTAGATGGAATATCCACATACAGGAGACTATTGGATTTTTCCTCCCACACTGGAGATTCTCCACACCTGTTGATGTCCCAAACAACGGTCTCAATCTTAATAGAGGACATGATCAGGACAGTGATCTCCTAAAACCAGCCAACATAGATCAAAGGCAACATGAATACCCAGGATTTCAAACACCTAGCATAAAAACCACAGTTAAATTCAAAATAATTTTAATCAGTTCAAACCCACAGGCTGACAGAAACAGTGTGGGAGGCACTTTGCAAAAAGAAGACCATGCATGGCAGACTCAGGAAGACCTCAATTCAAGTGTGAAAACAAGGAACAGCCAATAAAAAGAGTCTCACTCAATACTCTTCCTCCTCCACCCCAGACTTGAGCAGCAAACATTTCAATTTACCAAGGATTTTTAAATGACTTTAAAAACAATTGAAAGCAAAGATACAACCTTCAAAAGTTGTGCTCAGGTCCTCAGGAAGTTAGGTTCTTGAAGGCTGCAACTGATTGAGAGCTTCCCTTTTATACTCTGTACCTGACACTGAAATGTCTCTTCTCCTATTACCTCTGCTTAAAGCAAACTGTCCTCTAATTGGCTCTTTCCTATTTCCATATCCAAGGATGATCTTTCCAATGTTATCTTTAAAATAGTTATTTATCTTTCTAATGCTCTCAGAGAATAGTTCAGCTAAATTCTTCCAAGTCTAGTTTTTTGGTTTTCCCCTTCTCCAGAATCTGACACCTCCCTTCTAAAGAGATTTCTTTCCCAACTTTTGAGAATAATTTAGGATTATAATAAATACTAAACAAGACAGCTAGGTGGTACAATGGATAGAACACAAAGTCAGGAAGACCTTAGTTCAAATCCATCCTCAAATGCTTCCTAGCTGTGTGACCCTGGGTAAGTCACTTAATCCTGTTTGCCTCAGTTTCCTCATCTGTAAAATAAACTGGAGAAGGAAATGGCAAACTACTCCAGTATACTATCTAAAAAAATCCTAAAAGGGGTTACAAAGAGTCAGACAGGGACAGGGACAAAAAACAAGTATTAATTGCTTTTGACATCATAGGATCATAGATCTTGCCTAGAAGAGAATTTAGAAGTCCTTTAGCTTAACACCTTCAATTTACAAATGAAGAAACTGAGGTCCAGACAAATTAGGTGAGTAGCCCAAGGTCAAGCAACAGGTATTTATTAATTTATTATAGGCTATGCACTAAGGGCTGCCCTCAAAGAGTTTACATTCTTTTCGTTAAGATTTCAAATAGCTTTTTATTTTTCCAAATACATGCAAAGATAGTTTTCAATATTCTTCTTTGAAAACTCCAAATTTTTCTCCCTCCCTTCCCCTTTCCTCCTCCCCTAGACATTCTTCTAAGTGCAATTCTTTTGAACATATTTCTACATTTGACATGCTGCACAAGGAAAATCAGATCAAAGTGGGGGGGGAATATGTGAAATAAAAAACAAATAAGCCAACAACAACAGAAGTGAAAATACTATGCTTTGATCCACATTCACAGACTCCAAAGTCCTCTCTCTGGATGCAGATGGCTTTTTCCTTCACAAGTTTATCAGAATTGCCTTGAATCACTTCCATGTTGAAAAGAGCCAAGTCCATCATGGATTATCATATAATTTTGTTGTTGCTATGTACAATGTTCAAAGAGGTTACATTCCAATGGGAAAGACATAGCAATAACTAGGTAAAAAGAAGATTGTAACTGATGAAAGGTTATTTTAAAGGAAGGCTTACAACCTAAAGTGAGACTTAAGATAAGTTGAAGAAAATCAGGGAAACTAAAAAGGCAGAGTTGAAAAGGCAGAGCATTTCAGGCATCATCATAGCTAACATTTATGTATTGCTTACTATATGCCAGGCACTGTGCTGTTTTACAAATATTATCTCATTTCATCTTTATACTTACCCTAGGAGGTAGGTGCTATTTTTATACTGATATATGGAGTTAGAAAGGCACATATGGATTAGATGACTTGCCTAAAATCACCTAATTAATGTTGAGGCTACATTTGAGCTCAGGTTCCTTGACTTCCAGATAAAATCTCCATTCATTTTGGTAACCTGGTTATTAAACTAGCGAAGTGAATACACTGTGGGGGGCTGGAGTCAGGAAGACTCACTTTGCCTAATTCAAATCTGTTCTCTGACACTTTCTAGCTGTGTCCCCTGAGCAAATCACTTCACCCTGTTTACCTCAGTTTCCTAATATGTAAAATGAGCTAAAGAAAATGGCAAACCACTCCAGTATCTCTGCCAAGAAAACCCCAGAAGGGTCAGACAAGACTGAAATGATGAAACTGCTCTTAAGCTGTTCTTAAGCTAGTGATGACGCTTAGTAGAGGGAAGGGGACATAAAGTATAAGAAATTCTTCATGAGAAAGTTTTTTTAAAAATGGCAAGAATACGTGGGGTAAATAGATGTGGGAAGAAGGACATTTGTGATTATGAGCTCCAGGGACTGGGAAGATGGTGGTGACCTGAAGAGTAACAGTGATATCAGAAAGATGGGAAGAGAGGGAAGATGATGAGTTGGTTTGGACATGTGGATTTTGAGATGCCTATGAAACAACTGTAGTTCAATTTGATGGGCGCTTGTAGCTGCTTATCCAGGATCAGAGGCAGAATTTGAAATGAGATCTGACTATAAATCCAGTCCCAGACAAGTGTTTGACAAGATTAACCTTTAGGCATATTTACTCTAAAATGGCTTTGCAAGTATCTCTTTCTGATAACTCTCAGGAACATAAATTTAAGCTCTACGTTTCCCCCCAGACACAAGGTTTAGCTTTTGCAATTTTAGTACTTTAGCCTTCAAGAACAAGCTGTTAGGGAAATTGGCAGTAATCTTATGTTTCAGATTGGTTGCACAACTGGGTCAAGAGATGCATTCTAAAGAATACCCCTCTTTCAAGGACAATCTCCAGAAGCGAAGCACTTGCTACGGGGGAAGTCTGAAGATGCAGACAGAAATGAGACAGAGAAGCCAGGTTATCGGAGTTTAACAAAAAAATTTAAGCGATGTACCTGCCTGCGTAAAGACCCTTGGGGGTTTCCCTTCAATGCTGATCCAATCTATGCCTGTAGCTCAGCTTCTGATGACTGCTGTGCAGTACACCACAAGCAGGAGGAGTTACCGTGGGCCAGACCCTCCCTTGAGCGTTCCGGCAGACAGCACGTGAACAAAAATCTGGGTTTGGCTTTGGGGGTGAAGCTGGCGGAGTCAGATTCAGAAGCCGTCTAGCTGAGTGGGGGTGAGGGAAGAAGGAGAAGAGTAGTTGAATTCACCAAAGGCGTTCTAACCAATTCCAATAGTTTCGGGAGTCTTCAGCTACAGGCTTAGCAATTATAGAAGCAGGGATCTGACTGGCACCAGCCAGCAGCTGCTCTCCCTGGCTCTGCACAGGCATAGGCTGGACTGGCATGTGAGAACTGAAGAAAGGACTTCATATACATTTAAAGGGCAATGCACCTTCCTCCTGCCAGAAACCAACTTCCCTGGGGTTCTAGTGTAGGTTGTTTTTGTGGGGGCAGGGAAAGAAATCCTTCCCTTTTGGGAGATGAAGATCTGCAGGCCTGGTAATGACCGGAGAAACTTGGGCGAATAGAAAAGATTACAATAAATCTGAACGTAATTCTTGCTCTAATCAAAAGCATTTGTGGGCGGGGCGGGAAGAGAGAAGGGAAAAGGTTTTAGTTAATATACACAATTCCTTTGTAAGTCGGATTTCAGAGTTCTTAACATGGAGGCTGTGATTTTTCTGGGTTTAGTTTTAATTAGCTTTGCTTTGTAATTTTGGTTCATTTTCTACAATGCTGAAATTTAAAATGTTAAAAAAAATTACAAAAGATATTAAACTGAAAAGATAGAAAATATTCTTGAAAACAAAATAGAAAAGGGGGCTGATGTAGCATAAATTAGTCATAAGGCCTGCTACTTTTTGGAGTGAAGTATACTGATAGATATACAAGCAAATTCTATAAATATTTTATTTACCATTGAAGAAAAACTAAGCAGCCACTGTTGGCTTCGATAAGAACAAAAAGTTAACAATTGTGAATTTATTTGTTTGTTTATTTTATTTATTATAGCTTTTTATTTACAAAACATATGCATGGGTGATTTTTCCACATTGACTCTTGCAAAACCTTCTCTTCCAACTTTACCTTTCCTTCCCCCTACCCCCTCCCCTAGATGGCAGATAGTCCAATACATTGTAAACTTATTATTAAAAATATTTTAATTACTATTTAAATATAAAGTGGTTTCTGGAGTATTTTATTTTATGCATTTAAAAAATTCTAAGGCTTTACCACTCTGCCAAAAAAGATCCATCACACACAAAAAAGTTAAGAACCTTAAGGTTTACCAATTCATCCAAGCAGGTGGTGCAAATATAATAGACCTTACTTTCCAGAAGAGGAAACTGAGACTTCCAAAGTCTGATTAGCCCAATCACACTATTGCTACAGTTTTGCCTATAAAAACCATTCCCATGGGACATGTGTGAAAGGGAATATGATTGTTTTTGTTTTGTGTTGCATTTTGAATGTTCTGCAAGAACAGAGAATTGAGGGAAAAAATCTTCAAAGAATTGAGTACAGATATTAGGGCCAAGCAGTAAGAATCTGCTCACATTAGATATGTGCTCTAGGAAACAAGTCAAAGCACTTGATCTGTTTTTACATTTAAAACCCATAGCTAAATTATCTGTGACTTCCTTCAAAGAGTCAGGAAGTGTGATAACTTTAAATTTTGGAGCTTGTCCCAAGAAATTATTTTACAGATCTAGAAAAAATAATAACAAAGTTCATTTGGAAGAACAAAAAGTTAAGAATTTCAAGGGAATTAATGAAAAAATGCAAATGAAGGTGGCTTAGCTGTGCCAGACCTAAAACTATATTATAAAGCAGCAACCCATTTGGTACTGGCTAAGAAAGAGAGTAGTTGATCAGTGGAATAGGTTAGGCTCACAGGACAAAACAGTCAATGACTATAGTAATCTAGTATTTGACAAACCCAAATGTGAAGTCTAGATTAGCTCCCTGGAGACCTCAGAATCAGCCGGAGTCAGATAAGCAAAAGTCCTCAGTCTTTAGGGGAAGAAGTGAAGGAGATCAACAAAACTGCCACATGCTCTCCACCCACTTCCCTTTTCTTCATCTTCCTCCAAAGTGAGTCTGCCTTGTCTCACTCCACCCCCTAATCTCTCTCTATCTGTATATACCAAAATATCAAGCTAGTACAGAATAGTAAGGACCATTTTTCCAAGCATATGCTAATAGAGTATTGTCCAATAGGTAATTAGCCTTAAGTGCTCGGTTATCTGATTCCAGTGCCCTTATTCACACTTTACACCCAAGACCCCAGATTTTGGGATAAGAATTCACTCTTTGACAAAAACTTCTGGGAAAATTGGAAACTAGTATGGCAGAAAGAGTGATATTATAAACAAGTTAAAAGAACATAGGATAGTTTACTTCCCATATCTGTGGAAAAGGAAGGAATTTGTGACCAAAGAAGAACTAAAGATCATTATTGAATACAAAATAGATAATTTTGATTATATTAAATTAAAAAGGTTTTGTACAAACAAAACTAATGTAGACAAGATTAGAAGGGAAGCAATAAAATGGAAAAACATTTGTTCATTCAAAGATTCTGATAAATGCCTCATTTCTAAAATGTAAAGAGAATTGACTCAAATTTATAAAAATTCAAGCCATCATCCAATTGATAAATGGTCAAGAGATATGAACAGAATTTTCAGATGAAGAAATTGAAACCATTTCTCATCATATGAAAAGGTGCTCTAAATCAGTGCTGATCAGAGAAATGCAAATTAAGACATCTCTTGAGATACTATTAAACTCAGTTTGGCTTAAAATGACAGGAAAAGATAATGACTAATGCTGGAGGGGATGTGGGAAAACTGGGACATTAATACATTGCTGGAGAAATTGTGACCAGATCCAACTATCCTGGAAAGCAATTCGGAACTATAACCAAAGGGTTATCAAACTGTGCATACCCTTTGATCCAGCAGTGTTTCTATTGAACTTATATCCCAAAGAGATCTTAAGGAAGGAAAGGAACCCACAGTGCAAAAATGTTTGTGGCAGCCCTTTTTGTAGTGGCAAAAAATTGGAAACTGAGTGGATGCCCATCAATTGGTGAATGGCTGAATAAATATGAATGTTATGGAATATTATTGTTCTGTAAGAAACGACCAGCAGGATGATTTCAGAAAGGCCTGGAGAGACTTGCTTGAACTGATGCTAAGTGAAATGAGCAGAACCAGGAGATCATTGTACACAGCAATAACAAGACTATATGATGATCAATTCTGATGGTTGTAACTGTCTTCAACAATGAGATGATTCAAACCAGTTCCAATTGTTCAGCAATGAAAAAAGTCATCTACACCCAGAGACAGGACCGTGGGAACAGAGTGTAGAACACAGCATAGCATTCTCACTCTGTTGTTTTTTGCTTATATTTTGTTTTCTTTCTCAGTTTTTTTTTTCCTTCTTGTGCAGCAAGATAACTATACATATGTATACATATATTGGATTTAACATATATTTACCATATTTAACATGTACTAGACTACCTGCCATCTAGAGGAGAGGGTGAGGGGAAGGAAGGAATAATTTGGAAGAGAAGATTTTGCAAGAGTCAATGTTGAAAAATTACCCATGTATATGTTTTGTATATAAAAAGCTATAATAAAAGAAAAAGAAAGAAAGAAATGATCATCAGGATGATTTCAGAGAGGCCTGGAGAAACTTATATAAACTGATGCTAAATGAAATGAGCAGAACCAGGAGGTCATTGTACATGGCAACAAGATTATATGGTGATCAACTCTGATGGATGTGGCTCTTTCCAAAAATAACATGATTCACTCTAATTCCAATGATCTTGAGATGATGAGAGCCATCTACACCCACAGAGAGGACTGTGGGAACTGAGGGTGGATCGCAACAGCATTTTCACTCTTTTTGTTGTGATTTGCTTGAATTTTATTTTCTTTCTCATTTTCCCCCCTTTTGATCCAATTTTTCTTGTGCAGCAGGATAATTGTATAAATGCATATGCCTATATTAGATTTAACATGTATTGAATTACATGCCATCTAAGGGAGGGGGTCCGGGGAAAGGGGGAAATTGTAACACAAGGTTTTTCAAGGATCAATGTGGAAAAATTATCCTTGCATATATTTTGAAAATAAAAAACTTCAATTAAAAATAAATAAATTTTGGAGCTTGGTGCAAAAACTTGCTCTCTGGATTCCATAATTATTCTTATGATAAGAATGAAATGAAAACTATTAGGCATCTAGTGTGGGGTTTTCAACTTTAGAGAAACAGGGGTCACAATGTATGTAAATATCCCTTCCAGGCTGCATACTGATTTAGAAAACCAGATTAATATTATCTATGTTTTATTATAATGTATACATTGTATTTTGTTGATGTATTTATGAAATTGTAATCTGGTTCAGTTTGCACTAGGGAGTGTTGTGGACCTAAGGTGGTTGGCTGCAAGTTTGACATGTGGTCTAACAAATTGATTAATAAGAGGAAATAAGTGATGAAGATAGGATTTGGTCTGGATCCTAAGATTACCCATCCAGTATTCTTTCCCCTTTTCCAAGCTGCATCTTTCCTTCCTAAATGCAATCTATTTTTTTTACTTGGCTTCTGCGAACCTCAGATGCATTCCATCTTTGTTCATCTTTAATCATCCTTACCAATTAATAAATACATTAATAATAAATATTTTAACAAATAATGAATATTTTATCACTTAAATATATTTTATAATAAATATAATTTTATTATTTATATCAATAATTTATTTAAATCATTAATAAAACTATAAGTATATTTAAATTATTCATAATTAATAATATATCATAATGATAATTATTAATAACCACTTTAATAATCTACCTTTTATTATGTAAACATGACAATAAAACTTTTCAAAGTTGCTAAAATTCCTTACTATAGGAAGTAGAACATAGAAGTAGAACTCTACTTCTTATTCCATATTCTTCTTAACTTTGTTTATACTTTTCCAATCACTCAGCACCTTTTTTTCTAGACAGGATATTTTGAGGGGAGGCCATTCATTGTCCCTCTACTCTCAACCTTACCAAATTCCCTTGAATATATGATGTGGCTGATATAGCAAATGATGTGGTTTGTAGGCTAAAACAATAAATGATCTGTTTTAGAGCACTAAATGTTGACCTGTGAGATGGATGCTATTCCCCTTTCTATTTTCCATCATTTCCTTGGTGGAACTCACAATTATCCAGGAGAAAGGGAACACCCTATGAGACTGGGGTATACCCAGTTAGCTGGCAGGCTAAATCCTAAAAGAGACTTAGCACTTTAAAAGGTAGTTATAAGAAGAAAAAAGATATAATTAGACATAATGGAGTTTGAGAAGAGAGATTGCATATGGCATGAAGAGGGTGAAGAGAAAGATTCAAGTTCGTCCAACTTAAGTTGGTATCTGGGGAGAAATTACATGTATACTTATTAAATAGAGTAGATAGATATGAAGGGAATGTGTGGTAATAAGAACAACTGAAGGTATCCAGAAAGGCTTCATGAAATAAGTATCACTTGAGATAAGGTTTAAAAGAGGCCAGAGATTCTAACAGACAGAGGTTAAAAGAGAGTAAATGCTAGACATGGGGGAGAGCCTGTGCAAAAGCATGGGAGTAGGAAATGGAATATGAGGTGTGAGGAATAGGAATGGGGCTAGGTTAATGTTTTTGTAAAGAAATATTATAGAAGAAGTCAAGAAAAGTAGGACAGATAGAACCAGTGTTCAACAGAAAGGTAGGTGTGTGTTACTCTAGAGGAAACAGGAAATCTCTGGAGCTTTTTGGACAGAGTAGTAAAGTAGATCTGGACTTTAGAATGGCACTTTAGCAACTGGATGGAGGGAAGAGTAGAAGAGGGGAGAAACTGAGAATGTTGGTTGTTCTTCAGTTATTTCAGTCATGTCTGACCCTGTGACCCCATTTGGGGTTTTCTTAGAAAAGATGCTCGGGTGGTTTGCTATTTTCTTCTCCACCTCAATTTACAGATAAGGAAACTGAGGCAAACAGATTTAAGTGACTTCCCTAGGATCACATAGCTAGTAAGTATCTGAGGCTGGATTTGAATTTAGGAAAATTAGTTTTAATTGGTTTATCTACCTAGCTGGCCCCCACCCTCCCAAAAGACCCCAAACATTTGTAGTTATTCAGTTGTGTCAACACTTCCTGTGACCCTGGATTTTTTGTTTTGTTTTTCTGTTTTGATTTTTTTTTTTTTTTTTTTTTGCAGATACTGAATGGTCTTCATTTTCTTCTCCAGATCATTTTTACACATGAAGAAACTGATGCAAACAGGATTAAGTTACTTATCCATGATCACACAGCTGGTAAGTGTCTGATACTAGATTTGAACTCAAGTAGTCCTGACTTCAGGATTGTATGAACTGAGCCACCTAGCTTCCCCTAGTATGTTGGTGCCATCAAAATAAATAGGAAAATTAAAAAGTGGATTATTTGGGGGAGAAAACTGGACTATTTTGGACATTTTGAGATTGATAGGACTAAGGAACATTTGTTGAAAAATATCCTAATAAATAGATGAGAAAGTCTGCTCAGAGGAGAGAGTAGGATGATAGTATGTATAGTAGTATGAGAGCAGGATAAGTTATCATTGTAGAAATAATCATTAAACTCATAGAAGCTGATGAGGCATCAAAAATATAAAAAGTGAAGAAAGCCTAGAACAAAACTTTGGAGTATTTAGGGAGTGGGACATGGGCAATGATACTGAGAATTCAAAAAAAAAAAAAAAAAATTGGAAAACAGTGTCAGGAGAATTTAGAGAGAAGCCTGAGGGTATCTAGGAGAAAGTAATCTACCGCTTCCAGTGTTTTAGAGAGGTCATAGAAGACAAGAACTGAAAAAAAGGGCAATGGATTAAGCAATTGAGATTATTGATAATTTTGTTTAATGAGCAAGTAAGAATAGATAATTTCCAAGATCTCTGCAGGATCATGTCTATGAATTTATCTCCTCCGACACTTTTTCTTTAATTAATTCAGGATAATTTATCACCTCCCCTAATCCCAATACGTCCTGCCTCATTTCTGTGTACTGGATGCTGATTGTTTGATTTCTTTATTAAGAAGTATGTTTACTTTTTCACTTATAAAAACTGTAAATTGTATCCTTAACAATAGATGTTACAGTGTAAAGCTGACAGCATTCAATGGAATGAAAATTTATAAAAGAACAAGCAAACAAAATTATAGTCTAAATAATTAAAAAGTAGATTTCTTAAAATAACACATGTGAAAAGACTGCTTTTGCCCCTAAAGGTGGACTTTACACTATTATCAGATCTATGGATTAGAGTTTTGCTAAAACCTGATCATCCAGTTTTAGTTAATTCTTGCTGCCAGCTTCCTGAGCACCTTGCCCCATTAAGTTTCTGGTTCTCTCATGAAAAGATAAAAGTTTTAAGGTCAACAAACTACTGATTAATTCCAGAGATAAAAGAAGCACAATGAATAAGTGAATGATTAAGCATTTTTTAAAGTGCTTACTACAAACTAATACAATTCTAAGTGCTAAAGACCCAAAGATGAAAAAAAAGACACTATTTTCACAGCAATTCACAGAGTTGCTCAGGAAAAAGTGTGCTAGACCTTGGAAAGATTTGTATGATCTGATGCTACGTGAAGTAAGCAAAAACTAGGAAAACATTTTGCACAGTAATAGCAAGGTTGTGCAATGATCAACTTTGACAGACTTGACTCTTCTAAGTGGTTCAGTGATCCAAGGCAATCCCAATAGACTTTGGATAGAAAACACCATCCACATTCAAAGAAAGAACTATGAAAATTGAATGTAAATCAATAGATACTATGTCCTGTATTGGTCAATCTGGGGGAGAGGGTGAGGGAAGAAGGGGAATAATTGGAACAAAAGGTTTGGCAATTACCAATGCTGAAAAATTACCCCTGCATATATCTTGTAAATAAAAAGCTATAATTAAAAAAAAATACATGCTATGTTCATTTTTCCCATTTTTTCTTATGTTTTTTTCTTCTCTAATGGTTTTTCACTTTTCTTCTGATTTTTCTCTCCCACCATGATTCATAAGAAAATATGTAAAAAAAAAAAAAAAGAATATACATGTATAACTAACAAAAAAAATGTTGCTTATATGTGTAACTGGGAAAAATTTTTTAAAGCCTTAGACACTTATTAGCTGTGACTCTGGGAGAGTCATTGAATTACTGTTTGTCTCAGTTTTCTATACAATTATTGTTTTCGTTCAGTTGTTTTTCAGACAGATTTGATCCTTTGTGACCCTATTATGGGTTTTCTTGGTGGAGACTCTGGAGTGGTTTGCCATTTCTTTCTCCAGCTCAATTTACAGATGAGAAAACAGAGGCAAATAGGGTGAAGAATGAACTTGCCCAGGATCACACAGTCAGTGAGTGTGCAAGGTTGAATTTGAATTCCGATCTTCCTGACTCTAAGGGCAATGCTCTATCCACTATACCACCTAACTACCCCAGGAGATCTAGGTAAGTGAAATTCTGAAAACCCTGGGTGGGTCGGGTCTGAGTCAAGTTTGGAAGCCACCAAATTTGAACCTAATTGGATCTGGTTGGAAATCCCAAACAACAGCAAAGAAAAAACGGCCATTAGGGGTGAGTTTATAAAAGTAAAAAGATTAGATATCTCCCAAAATCCCTTCAATTTCTGAAATTATGTGATTCTGAAAAGTTCCATTTTTTTTTCCCAATTAACCAGAAATAGTCACTTCCCAAAGATCTAGACATGGGCATTCGTCTCTGGCTGAGAGGCACAAAAAAATGACTAGAGCTAATTTCTGAAGATTGATGATTCAGAAGGATAACTCGTCATTGAGAAGTAGTATAGAAAAGTAAAACATTATACTTTTGTCTTGTTTCTCTTGCCTTCTTGCTCCACCTTCCACAACTTTCTCTCCTTTAGACTTCCATCTTGTAGTATGGCAAAGAGGGGGGGGGGAAGGAATTTCCCTACCTTATCAGACATACACCAGCAACAACTTGGTTTACAGCACAAGGATGTGGCCATGGAAGAAATATGCTTGCCTAGATAAGCTTGAGAGTGGATTTTCTTGAATTCATCAATTCCTGTCTCTGCCTTCCAGTCTCCTTTTCTAAGTATAAATCAGTGACAAGAATGCTTTCATCCTTGGAATTACCTTACAGGCAATCCTGAGTTTGAGAGATCCTGAGTCTGATAAAAGGAGGATTTCCTTAACATCCTTAACAGTATGATTCTTGAAGAACTTCAAAAATAGGGTCATCTTGAAGCTGAACAACTTGATGAAAGGCCAGGAGATCCAAACCTTGCTAAACCTTCATGACAGTTATTATAAGTTGCTTAGATACTATAATTCTGATATTGATGAGATATGTATTTATGCATGTTTGTATATATATATATATATATATATATACACACTATATATAAAATATATAAATGTATACCTTTATATTCTTCCATCACAGATATATAGATATAGATATAAATAAATATATATATATATAAATATATGTAAGTAGATTTATATCTATATCTATATCTATATATCTGTGATGACATAATGAGTATTATAGTGTTGAGGTTGGAAAAGGGAGACCCCAAGAATTTGATCAGATTATTACTGACAAGATTACCAGTCAGCAATGAATTAAGGAATGGTCTTATTTATTATTGTCTCAGGAGATGATCTGTGGGAGTTTCCTGAGGCCCGAAGCTATCTGACTAAGGAGTGGTCAGGCATGGGATGTGGGTGTTTCCTGAGGCAGATTCCAAAGCTAGAAGATTTAGGATTACTGATTTATTGTTAGAACAGAAGCCCCACAAGGTCAGGGGACCACAAATTGATATTACATCATTTTAGCTTTCTTTCTTTCTTTGTTATTTATGAGAGCTTTTGCTTTTAGTATTTTCTTACAGCTCTTTCTGTGTCACTCTGTGGGCCCCTGCCAGTGGGGAAATCACTCCTTCGTCTTTAGTCAGGCTAGGGAATTCCATGGGCAGTGGGGGCATTCAGGATTGTTGGGTGTGCTCTCAGCATTCTCAAGACAGCCTACATATGGGACCTGATGCGTTATTTTGCGAAGGTCCCATTCCTAAATATCACCATCCCTACTCTTGATACCACCCTATTTGTACTAGCTACCCCACAGGGGAAGAACTTTAACCTGACTATCCTTTGTCTTCTTGCCAGAAAGATAATAATTATAGGATATCCATTCCAAAATTATTCTGGCAAACTTGCTCATAATGCTTATACACTACCTTCCTTAAAGCTTCTTCATGACCTCCTGAGAACTAATATTCCAAATCTTGAAGCCAATCAGTGGAAACTTGTCTATAGCCTACACCAAGCTACTCACTTGAAAAAAAAACATGCTCTCCAATCCTTGTGAAACCTGTGTTCCCTGACAAGTGAACAATTAAACAGATCTGTTGAATATTCCCAGTTTGTCAAAGGGCTGCTAAAGTCCCCATCCTGAGGCCTATCTGGGGGAGGGGTACATACTTAGAGAAGGACTGGCAGATGGATTTTACACATCTGTTCCCTCTCAGGGACTTCAAACTGTTTTTTGTTGTCACCTTTACTAACTGGGTAAAAAATCTTCTTTGTAAGACTGAAGGCTCAGGTTTTTGCTAAAGATCAAACCTATTTAAGATTAATTATTGTCTCCACTCTGCAAATTATCTCTCTATCCAATGTTTAATATCTTGCACCCTAGGTCATCTGAGTGGCCCTTTCACTGTGTATATTGCCACTGCTTCAGACACTGTTCCCGTCAAGGAGACAAAAGCAGAAAATTTTGGGAAAACATTCTTTGGTATTTATCTTAAGAAAAGCTGTCTGGATGAGAGACATTCATGACAGCCTTATCTTCCCCTCCCTTCCTCTAGGTGGGGTTCCTGGCTATTGCCCCTGTTAACTCCACTTTTAATTATTCTTTTTGCTCATTATTTGACCCTTGATTTTTTTAACCTGTGAGATTTGTTTCCTCCAGGCTCCAAACTATGAACTTCCAACTATTTGTTTACCCTGAATACCATTGGCTAATTGATTCTGACTCCCAGCACCCTCTGAATGCTGCTGCTAGCATCTTGCCTCTCCCACCTCAGTCTGGACCCCACTATGCAGGAGCAGCTCTATTGCCTTTATCAGCATAAAATAGCTTCAGAAGATGAGATTTCTATCCCTTTGCCAAATGAATTTGGAGATAACTGCTTGAGGGGGGAAATGATGTAATATGATTTTGTGATCCCCTGACCTTGCAGGGCTTCTATTCTAACAATAATTCAGTAATCCTAAATATTCTAATTTTGGAATCTGCCTCAGAAAACCCCCACAACCCAATACCTGCCCACTCCTTAGTCAGATAGCTTCTGGCCTCAGGAAACTCCCACAGATCAAACTCCTGAGTCAATAGTGAATAAGACCACTCCTCAATTCATTGCTGATTGGCAATCTTGTCAATAATAATTTGATCAACAGAGAACCACTCTTTCCAGAGACCACTCCTTCCTATTTATAAACCATAGAATTAGCTTATCTATGATTGAAAGCTGTATAAATGTATCTCCTTGCTTCTGTTTCTGTGCTGAATTCCCTTACAATTCAGTCCATTTTGTAACAGCCTTACCATTACTTACAATAAATTTTGCCCCTTGACTAGGAGATGGGTTCAAGCCTACAAATTCTTTTGAGATATCTTGCAACACTGGTATGGGTCCCCAAACTCTTGGGATGCCCTTTTCCCAACTTCAACAATAAGATATATGAGTGTTTTATATTTCCTATTTTTGTCCTATTCTTTTATATGTCCTATTTGTTGCTTCTTAGCTTCTGTCAAAGAGGAAATAAAAACTGTCTGACCTATATCTGATACCAGTAATATATATTTAGTACCTTTCTGGGAGAAGACTGTTATCCACATGTCAGAAAACTTTACACACAAGTCTTGCCAAGGCTTTGTTTTAGATTTCCCTAGTTAAACTGGGAGTAGAGGTGGAGCCAGAGAAAATCTGAATCCACTGGCATCAGGTCCTTTGTTCCCCCTCCCCCTAGCAACAGGTCTTTGAGAATCTAGAGCTCCTTCTAAGGGTGAAAATATTGATAGGGGTAACAGAAAAGTCCATAAACAATGAATACAAGCTCTACATTCTCCCTCTTTCCCCCTTCCTACTCTATGAGTCTCACCTTCCCCAGGAACCTATAAAACTCCCCAAATGCCCTTAGGATTTCCAGAATGGCAACGCTCTTTCCACCAAAGCTACATAGTCCACATAATTCATAGTTGTGGTAGACAACACAGTCCAATTTTTCTCCTCCACATTGCAATTCTGTTATTATTCATATTGTCTAGAATGCCAAAATTACTTCTTCTTCCTTCCAGAAGGCCAGATTTAGGAACTTCAGAAATTCCCTAGGAGATTTTATAGAGGCATATCACTTCCCAGACCAAAGACAATCTCTATGTGTAGCCTTTCTTTTAACTCTGGCTTCTGTTCATATTGAGTTCAAGGTGAGATCCTTCTGACTCAATTTCTCAGTTCTGTTTCTTTGTTTCCCACCTGATCATTCCTAAGTCTGACAAGGTAGGACTATTATAATTGGACATCAAACTAAACTAAGGAAGCTTTATTTTGTCATGTACGTGCTCCTGGGGTGAGCCCTGAAGAACAAGTTCTGATGGTATTATTATACCCCCTGTATTTTCCTCCTAGAACAAATTTCTATGATAAAAGCAAATGGTAAACAAAAATTCAATTATACAATATCTTGTTTTTTTCAGTCTGAAAATATGTAGTCATTATATCCTAAATAATTTGTTGAATGAGTATTTGATTTAGCCATCTATTTGTTATAGATACATATAAATATTTGTGTGAAATAAAGTCTTTATAAGTTTCCAAAATAATGTAAGACTGTCCATAAGACCTAACTGTTATTTTGTTGTTTATTGAAACTAAAGAGGAAACATCTTTAACATTTGGATATACTGTGTGTCCGGTGACACAAAGATATTTCATTACATGAAAAGTTGCTGGCCAATCTACATTTGCCTTTTTACATCTTATAGCAGTCCTTGTGGACTTGTCATTCTATCTCAAATTATCCTAATCTCTATTTGTTAGAATTGTATTTTATTCTAAATTTTGGCCAGTTAGAGCTTCATTGGCTACTTCAAGGAACTGAATCAACCATTGGATACTTCAATCAGTTCCAGCTTACCTCCCTCCCTAAAAGCCTGGGACTTTGTAAGTGACTCTGCTCTACACCCATTTTCAGCAGGAAGTAATTTCAGAAGATGAGATCATCCCACCTGCTCCCAGAGGATTTTGGGCCCCATTTGGGGAGGAACTGGAACTGATTGGTGAATAGACCCCAAATTATCTAGTGTCTGGATAAGTCTTCTGTTACAATGTATTGGGGACTTGGCACACATTTTCACATCTCAGATACCATGATGTTTTCAGGGTCCTCAGTAATATACTGTATAGCATATTTTAAAATATCCACAGATGTTTCTAACTACAGATACTGTTTTAAAGAATGGCACTGGAATCCAAATCATGATTGTACTAGCAGAATATATTGTAAAATGTAACAATTGTGTTTTATCCCAATGTCTTATTTCTATCTAAATGTCTTCTAATTCTCTACCCATTGTTTTTCATTATTTAACACCCATCCTATGTGATGGTGCCTGCTAAGATTAATCACCATTGTTACAGGTCAGCAGGTGAACAGGTTTGAGCTAACATCAAAGAAAAATTAGAAAATGAAAGTAGGAAAAGGAGAATTGTTGAATTACTCATTGCTAGAGTTGTAGCTACTATAGCAATTATTACATCACTTATTTCAGCTTTAGCTCCTAGCAGAATCTATTCAGATTGCCCAATTCACAAATCAATTAGCAAAAAATGTATCATAAGCTCTTAAAGAACAAATTAATATAGATAATGAGTTAAAACAAGGACCAAAGTTAATGGAACAATCATTAATATGGCTAGGGGATCATGTAAAGAATTTGGAAACTTGATCATAACTAACTTATGATTAAAATTCACTTGTATACATGTAACTCTTTAGATGGGATAATGATACCACCAATGTGACATGGCTTCAAATAAGAAACAAAATAAATGAAGCTATATATAATTCCAACCTCACTTGGTATGTATCCAAATTAGCTGCCTTGGCAAAAAACATAGCAAAAAAAGTAGTGTCCCTGGAATTTATGCCGATAGCATAGCAAACCAAATATTTAAGTTGTTAAAAAGATAAAGCCTGTAAATAACCTGACTTCTATGCTTTTGCATTTTTGTTCTTGCATGTGTTATTCTTATACTCATTGGCTTAGTCCCTTATGTTTTCTGGTATGTCTTAAAAGGAGAGGAAATACAGAAGGCCAGCAGCTTCATGCCATGTCAGCTTCCATCTCTAACAGGTGTAAAGGGCCAGTAAGTCCATGCCCATGCTGGCTTACCATCTCTTCAGTTTTTGACAGATATACTCCTAGTAAATTTAGGAGAAGGCATGTCACTGGAATGAAGCATTTCAACTATACTATTTACCCCTTAATAATGAATTAAGGACATAAGGTAAATACTTAAGGTATGATAATTTCTGCTATTTAGTACTCTGTTTTGACAATTAAACAATATAACTATATAACAAGTATCAATTAAACAATATAACTATTTACCATTCTGTTGATATTGATGAGCATCACAACTAGGCTATCTATTCTGTTTTGGTAAGTATTTTGGTATTAATAGTTAAGGTGGATACTGAAATGTCAAAATATGGAATATGTATTAACTCTGGAGGGATAAGATGAAGCTAGCTTGTTGTAACTCTAGCCTAAACGGTTATATTAAGCTTGCACTCAGATTAATAAACAAAGACTGAAAAGCATATCATCTGCCTTGCTTCAGGTATTCATTTCATACTCTTAGTATTCAGTGGAGCTGGACTCCAACAATCTTCAATGTCTGACAACAAGAAATATATCATCCTTTAATATTAAATTGTCCCCAGCTTCTCCTGGTGGAGCCCTCTACCTAAACACTGACTTAGAGAAGAAGATTCCACTCTGCTTGTTGGATATATTTAAGATATTCCTCCAGTTGTTTCCCCATTTATTTTCCTTTGGATTTCTTCCTTTTATAATTGACAAATAAGTTTCTGTCTTGGGAGGAAAACAACTTTTTTTTCATTCAGATTTGTGATTTAGTTAATATAGAGAACTTCTTGGTGAGGAATCTTCCTCTATAAATGAGATCAGCAACTGTTCAATAATTTCAGTGGTCCTCAAACTTTTTAAATAGGGGGCCAGTTCACTATCCCTCAGACAGTTGGAGGGCCGAACTCTAGTAAAAACAAAACCTCACACTGTCTCGGCCTCTCAACCCATTTGCCATAACCCAGTGGGCGCATAAATGTACTCAGCGGCTGCATGTAGCCCGCAGGCCGTAGTTTGAGAACTCCTGCAAGCCTTTGAGAATAATTTGGGACAGTGAAAGATTATAGGAAATTGTCTAGTCCTTCATCCAGTGTGTGTCAAGGTAGAACTTGAATCTTGATTATTTTGAATCTTTAGACCAGCTCTCTATTCATTAAACCTATCTATCCTGAAAGTCTATCAAAGAAAAATGATGATAAATCAAAGTGATGATTTGATAATAAAACGTCATTTGATAGGGTACATATGAATAGCCTTTATTGACTATCTGAGGATAAAGATTGGGAAAATAGCCACCACCACAGAATCTTCTTAAAAAAAAAAAACCCAAAAAAATCAAACAACTCTCAAAAATTAGGATTCTAAGAGATGCCTATAGGAATTTAATACATTCCAAGTCCAGGGAATATCTTTGAGAAAACAAAGAAGCAGGAAATGGGAGGTGAAAATCTGGAGAACAGGAGGTGGGTTGGTTTGGCTGCAATACTTATCATATGAAGGGGATAATGTGAAATGTCTGGGTAGGCAGTCTGGAGTCATACTAAACATAGATTTTATCCTAGAAGGCAGTGGGAGTCAACGAAGATTTTTGAGCAGGAGAGTAAGCACACATACATTATCAGATAGGAGTAGGCAGTAATGAAAGATTTGGAACAATCTCAAAAGTTCCAGTGTAAGGGTAATTATTAAGCACAAGTAGCATTTGTGGTCTACAAACTATTTTCTCATCATGGGAGGTTCTCAGGATGATTGTCTCTGACTCTTCTCTATTACCATTTCCCGATGAGAAAACAACAGCCCAGGGAGGTCAAGGGCAAGTCCAACCACAATCATAATCAAGAGAATGGGATTTCTCGAAGCTAGACTCAAATGCAAGGACTTACCTTATCATGTTGTTCTTCTACCATATATCTTCTATGTGGCCAAGCATGAGATGAATTTTGTATTAATTTTGTGTGCATTTGAAAAAAATAGATTTTTTCTTAAAAACAGAAGCCCATGTAAAGATAAGAGAAATAAATCCAAAAAAGAAACTATAGGTTATCTAATTCATCTTCATTTTCCAAATGAGAAAAACAAGGTCTAGAGAAGTTAAAGGATTTGCCTAAGGTAACAAGTAGCCATGCCCAAACTTTAACCAAGGTCTTCTTTCTGTAATTTTTTTTTTTTTTACAGTGATTTTTCATAGGGTCACTGTTTATTGAATATAGTTCCTTATTTTATAGCTTCTGTGTCTCTTCTCTGATTTCTTCTCTCTAAAGTTCCTATTTTGTACTAGGGAGCCTATCTGTTAAGACACCCACAGGAATTATATGAACACAATTATAAAACACTTTACACAAATAAAAGCATATCTAAATTTTTGGAGAAATATTAATTGGTCATGTGTAGGCTGAACCAATGTAATAAAATTGCCAAGTTAATTTATTTAATCAGTACCACAACAAGCAAATTAGCATGACATTGAATTCTAAAATTACCTAAGAATTAATTTATGGAGCCAGAAAAAATAATAAAATTAATCTGGAGGAACAAAAGATCAAGAATATCAAGGGAACCAATTTTTAAAATGTGAAGGAAGGGGAAGGAGGAAAAGGGGGAAAAAAGTTAAGCATAATTCTGAATGAAAAAAATGGATATTCAATGAATTGTCAGATTTTCAGAATTTCATTGCAATAAGATAGAACTTAATAGAAATTTTTCCATTTAGCCTACAAGACAAATATCGGGTAAATGTCAAAAAATTAGTTTCAAGGGACTCAATAAGGACAAACTTTTTAAGCTTTATATATGGAAATGTAAACCACATCTCCAAGGTTGTCATTATTGAGGGAACAATTTGAAAATGAATTGGGGTAGAACTGAGTATGGTGTGATTCTAAAAAGCAAAATTATGTAGCAAAAGTTAAAAGGAGTAATTAGGTTATATGAATGAAGTACAAAAGCAAGAACTGATACAAAGGAATTAGATGAGGGAGGAAGGCTGCTAGTTCTGGAATTTTACATTGAGAATGGGGTTAAAGAGTAAACATATATCTAGAAAGGTATAAAAGTCTTCTAAATTTATTAAATTATTAAACAAGGATAGAATAGGATAAGAGTAATTTGAGAATGGATCAAAGGAGATGGTCAGGCAGTTTTCAGATGAAAAAAATCAAAATTATCAATAGTTACATAAAAAAAATGCTCTGAATTACTATGGATTAGAGAAACACAAACTAAAAAGAACTCTATAGTCCACCTTACATGTATCAGATTTGTTAATATGACAGAAAAGAAAAATGACAAACACTGGATGGGATGTGGGAAAATAGGTCCACTAATACCTATTAGTGGAGCTGTGAATTATTCTAACCATTCTGGAGAACAGTGTGGAACTATGACTAAAAGACTATAAAATTGCACATATACTTTTGATCCAGAAATTTCCCTACTAGATCTATACTCAAAATAATTCAAAGAAAAAGAAATAGGACTTGTAGGCACAAACATATTTATAGCAGGTCTTTTTGTAGTTTTGTAGGAAAATAATTGGGACCTTTGGGGTCCCAAGGGAATGGGGAATGGGCATATGAGTGTGATGGAATACATAATATGCTGTAAGAAATGATGGAGATGGATTCAAACTTGGGAAGACTTAAGTGAACTGATACTTATATGAACTGATACAAAGAGAACAGTGTATACAGTAACAGTAATAATGTAAATATTATGATATTGTAACAGGAAATTTATAAATTGCAACCAAGAAAGACCTTAGTCTCTCACTAAATCAATGATCCACCACAACTCCAAAGGACTTATGATGAAAAATGCTATCCACCTCCAGATAGAGAACTGATGAATTCAGAATGCATATTGAAGATTATTTTCTTTTTATTTTTCTTGCTTTTTATTTTTAGAACATGGCTAATGTGGAAATATGTATGACTCCCAGTGTATAAAAGATAGTATATCTTGTCTTCTCAATGGTGGGAGAGGGGTAGAAAGAGAAAATTTGGAACTGAAAAATAAAATAAAATAAATTCCTATTTTCAGAGGAAACCGAGGGTCAGAGAAGTTGTCGCTTACTCACAGTTAGTATTTGAGGCAGTATTCATACCCAGGGCTTCTTGACTCTAAGTCCAGTGCCTTATCCACTGGACCATCCCCACCCCACCCCACCCTTCTCTGTAGAAAAATGAGAACTTAAGAGAAATAAGAATTGCTGTTTTTACCCCAAGCTGAAGGTGCTGGGAATTTGATATGCAGTCTTGAGAAATAACAAGACCCACTATATTTAGAGCTGAAAAGTATGAGCAGATCTGAAGCTTCAAGAATCATAACTAAAGCATCATTTTTTTACCCCTTTTTTTTTTTTTTTTTTTTTTTTTTTGCTAAGCCTTCACGAGGGGCTCCAAAAGTGAGTTGTGGCCATGGAGGGGAGAACTTCTGGGTCATGTACTCTAGACTTTGGCAAAAAATCTACCAAAGATATTGTTTGCATTGTTTGTTTTGTGTGTTTGGTTAAGATTGTACTTACTACAAGCCTGATTCCTTTAGAGTTATTTTGATCTATTGGTTCTAAGTAAAAATTATCTTTAAGAGAACAATGTACTTTTAAACCCTTGTTGAAATAAAAATAAACCCCCCTTTTGCATGTGTTTGTGATTTATTGAGTTTATTTATATGCTGAGATTCATTTTTGCAAAGATTTTAAGATTTTAGAAGCCAGTTTTGTTGGATAATTCCAGGGAACAAAGTCCTTGACCTACATACTTTCTTTCATAGATAACTGTTTTTAAATTAGTTACTAAAGTATTAAGGCAGCTGTTGAATATACAAACTAGGGCCAAACATACAATATTTTCTTTTTTTAGGTTTCCTATATGGAGTGAAAATACAATATGTTAATGCTAATCTCTTCCTTTTTTAATAATTTTTTTTTGCAAAAAATTTTTTTTTCTTTCTATATATTTCTTGCATTTGAGTATGTTCTTTTCTAAACCAACCCCTCTCCAAACATTCTTATTTCAGTTGAGCGCATCATTACTTTCTCTCTTTTAGGTTTATAAGTTTGGAGTCAACTTGACTTTTGTATTCTTATAATTCCCCATATTTTTAAAGTTGTTCTCTATATTGATTTTATTCTGATATCTCTCATCTTTCTCCCTGCCTCTTATAACTACACAACTTCCAGTTTAATTGAGGTGGCCAGAGTATTGTCAATGGAACTGAGAAGACTTTGAGATTGAATCCTAAATCAGATGCTCTCAAGCTTTGCTACTATAAATAAGTCACATTGTCTTTCTAAACCTCAGTTTCCTCCCCTGAAATTTACAGAGTTATTGTGAAGATTAAATAATTATGCAAACTGGTCTGCAAACCATAGAGTTATATAAATGTTAACTATCATCATCATCATCATCATCACATATAGCATGGACATCAGTTTGTTATTTCCTTTCTTCAAAGTGTTGTTTTTCTAGTTCGCCAAGCACAGCACTGCTGTAATATTCCTTCCTATAAAATTGAAAACCCTGGTTGCCAAGCAAAAATTATACAACGATTTTAAGAACTTAGTATGTCATGCACTATGCTAAACTTTAATATTAAGAAAGATAACCTGCCCCCAGAAAAATCAAACTTTACTGTTTCCGTTCTCAAGAAACTACTTTCTAATTCTACCTTGCTGTCAAAAGAATCTTTCTGAACAAATTTAAATTATGGTAACTGGGGGGCAGCTAGGTGGTATAGTCGATAGAGCACCAACCCTGCAATCAGGAGGACTTGAGTTCAAATTTGATCCCAGAAAATTAACACTTCCTAGTTGTGTAACCCTAGGCACTTAATCCCAATTGCCTCCGCAAAAAGAAATTATGGTAACTGATTACTTCAACTGAATTCAACAAACATTTATTAAGGGTTAAAACATGCTAAGGATTGAGACTTCCAAGACAAAACAAAACAATCCTTGTCCTCAATGAGTTTATATTCCACAAGAGCAAAGGATCTCTAATCTGTGATTTGGAATCCATGATTAGAATTTAAGTACTTGAACTTGGATAAGGAAAAAAAAAATTACACTTATTTTCATTAATTTCTGGTTTTCTTTGTAATCCTGTTCACTTAAAAATATTATTCTGAGAAGGGGAATATGGACTTCACTACTTTGTTAAAGGGAAAAAAGGCTAAGAACCCTTGTACAAAATAGCAAGTATACACTACAAATAAGGTACATAAGATACATGTAAAGTGTAATTAGGATATAGAAAACATTAATAGCAAGAAAATTGGGAAAGGTGTCATACAGGAGGTTGCACTTGTGTGAAACCTTGAAAAGGGGTATAGATTCCAAGAGGTTATTATGAGGAGTGAAAGGATTCCTGGCTTGGACAGTCTACTAAAGGCATGAAGATAGGTGAAGTTCTGTGTTATACAGGAATCAGAAGACCAGCTCAAATGAAAAATAGCATGTAAAAGAATATTACTCTGGAAATATAAACTGAACCAAGATTGTTCTGGGCTTTGGATTCCAGAGAAGAATTTTTTTTTTTTTTTTTTTTTTTTTTTTTTTTTTTTTTTTTTAATTCTAGAGGCAATATGGAACCACTAAACAATTTTAAGTAGGGAAATGACTAATACTAATGACTATACTTCAATAAGTTAACTTTAGAAGTATAGAAGAGTTTTTAAGACTAGGCGGCAAAAGCCTAGGTCAGTGTCACTCACTAATGGGTCAAAGATTGGAGACCAAGTAAAATGAGTAAAAAAAATGAAAAGAAAAGAGATTTATTAGTTCACTAAGAAAGGCAGCTCACTAGTTTTAGCTTCAGTCTCTTCAGGAAATGATATTTGGTTACATAACTATAGTGTAGGTCAGGATTTAGCCAATAATCAGTATTTTTGGGGCATTTATTTTTATTTTTTGGTAAAATTTAAAAATTTTAATAGAAAATGAGAAAAGAAAAAAAATTATCATGTTCACAGCAGACCAAAACAATAAATTTCCTTCTCAAGAAAATCTATATAATAAATACTACATATTGTTTTTAAAGCTTCCCAGAAATACAGAACCTACTTCTCTAAGAGTCCCACCCTTATCCTCTCCCTTTACCCTATCCCTTTACCTATTATTTCTTTCTGAATTTATTAGGCTTTTATACCCTTCTAGATACATATATGTTGTTCCCATTACTGACTAAAGGTTCCAGTACTACTTGCCTTCACCTTACTAGTTTTTTATGTATCAGTTTTTCCTTTTATGCCTCATTTGTATGAGATAATTACTTTTTTTCTCTCCCTATAAAGTTTTATTTATTTAAAAGTCAATCCATCATACTCAGCTCAGCTCATGTCTTTCTTTCAAACTATGTAAATAATGACAATTGTAATACTGCTTTGTATATTTTCACATAAACAAAGTAAATAATTTTACCTTATTGAGTCACTTATAACTGATCTTTAATGTTATCTTTCTCCTGGTTGTTATATATTTAATTTTCACTTAAGTTCTGGGGGTTTTGTCACAAAACCTTTAATTCATTAAATGTCTATTTTTTTCCCCTGAATGATACTTAACTTTGCTGGATAAGTTACTCTTTGTTGTAACTCCAACTCTTTTTGCTCTGCAGTATATAGTATTTTAAAATCTACAGTCCTTCAATGTGGCAGCTGCTAGGTATTAAGTGATCCTTATATCTTCAGGATATTAAAAATGCTAAATGAAGTGAGCAGAATATAGTACACAATAACAAGATAATATGCTGATCAACTGTGATGGACTTGGTTCTCTTTAACAATGAAGTGATTCAAAGTAGAGTGGTGATGGAAAGTGCCATTCACATCCAAAGAACTATGAAGACTGACTATAGATCAAAGCATATTTTTGTTATTATTATTATTTTTCTTTATAAAAATTGTTTTCCCCTTTTGATTTTTTCCCCCCTCAGCATGATGAATGTGGAGATATATTTAAAAGAATTGCATATGTTTAATTTACAGTGGATTGCTTGCTGCCTTGGGGAGGGGCAGGAAAGAGGAGAGAGAGAAAAATTTGAAACACAAGGTTTTGCTAAGGTTAATGTTGAAAAAATTCTATACATATATTTGGAAAAACAAAATATCATTGGGAAAAGCAAAACAAAAAAATATTTTTTTCTTGTTGCTTCCAATGCTTTCTCCTTACCCTGAGAGCTTTGAAATTTGGTTATGCTATTCCTGTAAGTTGTCCTGCTGGGATGTCGTTCAGGTAGGGATCTGTGGCTTTTTTCTATTTCTCCTTTGCCTTATTGTTCTAGAATTTTGGGGCATTTTTCTTTGATAATTTCTTGTAATATTCTATCACGATTTTTTTAATCATGATTTTCGGGTAGTCCAACTAATATTTCTCTTCAATCTGTTCTCCAGAGCACTTGTTTTTTCTGATGAGATGGTTTTTCATTCTTTTGATTTTATGATTTCTTGATGTGTTAGAACAATATTAGTTTCCCATTGTCCAATTCTAGTTTTCAAGGAATTATTTTTTCCTTAAGTTTTTGATTTTCTATTTCCAGTTTCATGATTTTCTTGATTATACTTTTTTCCTTTTCTAATTTTTAATCAATCTTTCTTATTTGATTTTAAAGTCCTTTTTAAGGTTTTCCAAGAACTCTTTGTTCTTCAGACTATTTGGTGTTTCTCATTTAAAAAGGAGTGGCTTTTGTTTAAAAGATCCATTATCTTCTCTATCATCATAATAACTATATATAGTTGGGCTCTTCTCTTTTGCTTATTCATTTTTATTTATTCTTTGTTTCATTCATCCATTTATTTATTTTTCACAGCTATTAGTATAATCAAGTTGTAATCCTAAAATATGGAGAATGATGTCCCAAACCTCAGGTCCTTCTTACTGTTATTTTCTGAGGTCTGTTCTAAAACTCAATCTTGGGTTCTCCTCTTCACTCCTAATCTGCAGTTAGATACACTGTCCTGCAAATGACCTCGTTCCCTGCAGTCCCTCCAATGGTTGCAAACTACAGCTGTCCTGGAACTGAAACCAGGGACTCTGCACTCTTCCATAAGTGATCATAGCTAAATGTCCCTGCTCCTTACTATTGCACTCACCAGGTATGAGCTAACTCCTCCCTGCAGCCATAGCCTGGGACTCATCAGGTCAATACAGCTGTGCTTAGGGTCTCTAAACAGTGAAAGGTCTTTCAATACTTTCCTACTCAGTTGTCAGACATCACACTGTCGCAGTGATAAGTTTTTAAGGATGAGGCCTTCTTAACTCCTCTGCCCCGAGGGCTTGTTTGTTGGTTCCAGAATTGGCTTGGAGGTGTATGAAATTCATTCAGGTTAAACCTTTGCCCCGAGAGATCAGGTCTAATCTGGGATTTTCTCAAACTAGTTTAAAGGACCACTATTTTACTTTGTGTTTATTTCTGCTGCTCTGAAGTGACATTTATCTTCTTTTTGTGGAGGAAATTTGGAAAGCCAAAAATTTTCTGACCTGCTTTGCCATCTTTCCAGAATCCTTTCTCATTTCTCTGGCATTTAAGTGGACTAAGGGAATATTGTTCTGTCATACAAGGAAAGATGATTATTCTTGATTCTCTATAAAGGGAGGCTCAGCAGTTTGTGGTTCACCTGCTTGCTCACCCAGGCTATTGGTGCTCATATCCTGGATTGTGGTTCTTGCAAACAATTGCCTGGAAAGTCCCTCCCAGAAAAACAAAACAAAACAAAACAAAACAAAACAAAACAAAACAAAAAACGAGTTTTCTATGTTCGTCATACAATGTCCCTAAAATGACATGTCTTTTCTCCCTCCATAGTTGCTACCTGGAGGATGTATTAGAGGGATAGAAGAATCAGGGAGATCAGTTATATAGCTACTGCAATAGTCACAATAAAAAGTGATGGTGGCCTGGATTAGGGTGGTGGCTGTTAATGAATGGGAAAGGGGGTGGAGATGACATATGTTGAGGCAGAACTGCAAGATTTGGGAACTGTTCATTGAACATGGGGTATGAGGGAGATCAGAATCCAAAGTTATTCCAAAGTTATAAATCTGGGAGACTAGAAAGATGGTAATGCTTTGGACAGAAAAAGAGAAGTTAAGAAGAATTTCCAAAGTTAGAAATCTGGGAGACTAGAAAGATGGTAATGCTTTGGACAGAAAAAGAGAAGTTAAGAAGAATTGTGGCAATTAACAAGTTTTGTTTTGGACATGTTAAGTTTGAGATCACCCAAAGGCAATGCAAATAAAGGAGAACATTGAGGAAAGACTCTTGAAGGAAAGTCTCAGGGAGTGGGAGGAATAAAAAAGAGCCACTGAAGGAGATATGTGGAATAGTTTAGAGACTATTTGGGAGTTTGGGAAAGTTTGGGAGAGAAGAATTCTCAAATCTCAAAGTCAGAGGAATCATGAAGAGTAGTCTACAACAGATGTGTCAAATTCCTGCAGATGGACAAGATGCTACAAAACCTGGATTAAGATGTAATTGGAAAATGTTTAACCAAATAAATAAAAACAACATTGATAATACTAGTTCTTCCTGACTCCAGGACAGATGGTCTATTACATTTCTTCCTGCCGCATATCACTTAGAAAATCACAAACTAGTATAGTACAAATATGTAATGAAAGATACAGATTATTAAAATTTGTTACTTCATTTGGTGGGTACCATTGAGTAAAATGAGATAACATCTATAAATCCCTTTGCAAGCCTTATAGCACTATGTAAATGATTGCTATTATTATTGTATTCTAAGCCCACAAATAAAATCATATTTTAGAAAAAAAACACAACTCTGAAAGAGAACAGAATTCTTCCCTTGATTGCCATTCATCCCAAAAGAAAATTCTATTTTTGAATTTGTGACATTTATCTGTATAATGTATTGGACAATTGGGGGAAAAACATCTAGGATCCCCACAGCTTCTTTTAAGAACAGTTGAGAATTCTTAATGAGAGCTTCATGATCCTTATCCCAATGGAAATTCAGTTTGCCAAGGCTATTTGTAATCTTAAATTATGAACTGCCTTATATTCATGCAGCCCTGTATCAAGCAAGCTTTTTGGAATCTTTCTCTGTTCTCTTGCAGAGTTTTTTTTTTTTCTAAAATATGATTTTATTTGTGGGCTTAGTTGATAGTATACAGAAGAGATTTTGGATTTACCTTCCCAGGTCATAGGCCCAGTTTCCAAAATGAAGTTAGCTCCATCTTGGGGTTCTAAGGATATCCCTGATGTGTTGAGGATTTCTTTCTAATGTTGTGAGCTTGAGTCCTTATTACAATGTGTTTTAGTTATTGATCCAGTAATTAATTCCCAACAATATTTAACTAACACCAATTAGCCTTTTTAATGGCATATTATCAATAAATATACCATTTTTATGGTTTTTGTTTTAACAAGAACAGAAGTACCAACATTTCTTCCTTTTATTCTATTATGCTGGTTCCTGAAGAGAATGGAATAAGGTTTCCTTCAATCTTGTGTCTTTTAAAGTCAGAAGAGTAAACTGCCAGAGATCAAGTGATTGGAGTTCATGCCAAGGATGATGATGAGTTGTTGCAAAGCATTTTCCCCACTTCCAATGATGGATGATTTGCTCTTTCTTGGCTACTCATGCTCTACTGCTATATAGAGTCAAGCAGGTCATATAGGGTCTTGTTCAATAGGTTTGGTTTATCATCACTCTGGCATGAACTCTGATCACTGAATCTCTGCTAGCTTACTCTTTCAACTTTTTAAGTTTATCAGATCAAAGTCAACTTTATTTCATTTCCAATACTCCTCCACCTAAGGCATGAAGGAATAAACTTAACAGTTAGAAACCACAAAGGGTCATTTGTCTATGGCTTCATGATGATGTGAGTGGAGAGACAGTTGGCATTAGCTTTCTTCTTTCAAATGAGGTAATATTAATAAAGTATTTAACTTAGCCCCTGGTATGTATTAAGTGCTAAATACTTATTCCCTTCTTTCCCCCTTTCACTCAGAGGTTTTTAGGATTTCTTGCATTCCAATGTAGCTGGACAAGAAGATCTGAATTGTCATGTTTGAAGTAATGGTCAAACAGTTAAGACACTGTCTTCCTCAGAAATACTTTCCACAGACATATTTTAAACATGTATATCATTATTATTAAAAATAAGGTTATTCATGGGTGCAAATATTTTTTTTTAAATATGACTCAGCAGCCCCATCCATATTGTCATATTGTTCATGTGAAGATTATCTTTTGGTTTATTCTCATAGACACTCCTTACAGAATAATTTCCTAATCAACCACAACATAATCAATCAACTAGACATCTAGACTGGGAAGTAGGAAAGGAGTGTCTGTGACTGGGAATTAGTGACAAAGATGCCAAACTTGAGAGGTAGAAGAAAAATGTGAAATATATCCTACAAAAATTCTCACATCATTTTTAGTTTGTCCAACTTAGTGAACAGGTTTATTTGGAGAAAAAATAATTTCATTTAGCTTTGGTCTGTAAATTGTTCATCATTTCCAACAATAGTCTAAAGCAATTGAAATAATTATGTTTGTATTTTTTTTATATTCATCAGTCTCTTGTTCATGAACAAAGTTATGCCTTTAAAAATTTAATCAGGAAAACATGGGTTTGCATTTCAAGCAGCTGATCAAACTGAAATGGTATATATCTATATGTTTTGAGATTGGGGTAGAAATTTGTATTGATGTGTTTGTATTTTAAAACTTAGTATTGTTTGTAATGTGTTTTTCTTTCATACATGGTAGAATTATATGGTAAAGAGACAGATTTTGATGTTTAGCTTAAAAAAATTAATCTTCTTGCTGAATGGACATATCATGTCTCTCCACATCTAATATGAGAAATTGGATCAAGAAGGAATATTCCATTTGTTAGAATGAAGAGGCCTCATTAAGAGTCCCAGAAATTCAGAAAATTTAGTGGATTGATTTATGGTATGCTACCTAGAATTCATTTCTCGTCATTTCCAACTTAGTAAGAATAAATGTCAATGTCTTTGGTGACATTTGTTTTTTTAAAGTTTTGCTTTATTTCTAAGTGAAAAAGAAATAACTGGAGCTTGCAAACCCAAATTTCTAATTGTTTAAACACGAGATTTCTACAGAATTTTGATTTCTACAGAATGAGAATATTACATTACTTATCTCACACAGATGTCTAGTTGTGATAAAAATATTTTGTAAACCTTAAACTGTTTAAATATGAATTATATTTTATTCAAATACACACTAAATCCTCCCTTACAACAAAATTGAATTATGTAGAGTTCTGATAGCCTGTAGAAATGACATAATGAGCAGATTAACTCATTACTCAAATGGGTAGAAAGATGGCAGGGAATAACTGTAGGGAATAGAAAACAAGATCTCAAATCATTGAAAAAATCTTGAGTGTTGTGATTTAAAAAAAATCTATTCAGGTCAAATGATTTGTTAAGCTTCAAGTAACAAATGGACTGATTTATAAATTAATATCTTATGCCCTATTATCATAGGGGACAAAGGAAAAAAATCCCCAAAGTTTATATTTCAGCTTATTAAATTGTTTAATAGTTACTAAGCTTTGTCTATAATCAGATGAACTGAAGATTAGAGAAGGTTAATTAAACTGAAAGCCTTTTAGTTGAGACAGAATTTGCCATGGACCAGTGCTTACTGATCATAGATTTACTTGTTTGTTGTAGCTTCCTGTGTTTGTTCCTAGAAATCAGACGCTAATTTGGTCTTTGTATAAGAAAATGTTTTTAGATGAGAAATTTTTTGGGGGGGAAAATTTGGAAAAATTCTTAACCCTGAAATTCTTTAGCTTCAGCTTGCATGAACTGTTTACTCCCCAGCTAGTCTAAGTAGATGTGTGTGTAAATACAGATAGTCTAGTAGTTCTGCAATATTCAAGATGATAAAAAGCCCAGAGATATATTTAAGCTTTCACTTACTTTTTCTTTTTCTTTTTTTTTTTTTAACATAAACAATATTTATATTTTTTAGTTAAAAGATCAGCCATTCTTCCCTGTTGTATCTCTATATGCATAACTTGAAGAATATTACCCTATCATTCTGCAATACAGATTAATACTTTATTTGAAAAGATCAATGATAGTCTTGGTGTGTGCCCATACAGACTGTATTTCCCTCCTTAACATACTGTTAGCAAAAATTACCAATGCATTACCATTACATTGGCCCAAGATCTATGCCAGGGGGTAAGTGATATAATTGCAATAGCACTGGATTCCTAGTCATATTAACTCAATTTGTTTATTGTCCTATTTATAATGTTATTACAGAAGCAGCTAGATAGCTCAGGGGATAGAGCACCAGATCTGAAGTCAGAAAGATCCAAGTTTAAATCAACTTCAGATATGTGACCCTGGACAGATCACTTAACTTGTTTGTCTCAGTATGGGTATATTTCAGAGTTGTTATGAAGGTACTATTTGTAAAATGCCTTGCAAACTTTATGCTATCTTCTTCTTTTTAGTGTCCAGTGTCTGAGGCCGGATTTGAACTTAGCGTCCTCCTGACTCCAGGGTTGGTATTCTATTCACTGCACCATCTAACTGCCCCTGCCATCACTCTTGATATGAAACTCATTCATTCAAACTGCTGTCAAACAGGGTTTATTGAAATGTGTTACTTCTCTGCTCAAAAACTATCACTAGCTCTCCATTATATTTCTAAATAATGTATAAATTTTCTGACTCTGGCATTTCAAATTAGGGTAAGAGAAATCTTTGCAAGGGTCTTCCACCATGAGGGCTAGCTATGATAGTTTTTCCTTAAGTTTTTTTCATACTTCAGTGCTAATCCACCATCAAACCTAATTTAATTCTGCTTTTCTTCACATATTCTAAGTTTCAACTAAACTAGAGTCTTCTCTATGTACCCTTATCCTTCTTTTCTTTTCTCTCTCTCTGCCTTTCCACGCTGTCTTTAAATAAGAAATGGCCTCTTTCAATTAATTCCCTCTTTGTTGAAGTTCCTTACCTTCTTTTAAGTTCAAACCCAGAAGTAAACTCCACAAAGGTTTCCATGATTCAGGAGTGTGATCTTGCTAATTTTTTTTTTTCTTTTTTTTCTCATAAGGGTTTGCTCAGATTTCTCTCCTTTACTCATTCTTTCTCCCTTACAGTTATGTATACACTTAGTCTATTGCAAACTCATTGAGAATATGAACTATATCTTATCTATGTTCATAGTTCCCAGTGCCAAGTGCTTTGCACATAATAGTTGTCCAGTTGTTTCCTGGAATGTCTGATTCATTCTTCAGTTGTAGCCTCATTTTCGTGAACCCATTTGGGGTTTTCTTGGCAAAGATACTGGAGTGGCTTGCCTTTTCCTTCTCCAGCTCATTTACATATGAGGAATTGAGAAAAACAGGGTTAATGGCTTGCCCAAGGTCACATAGTAAGTCTGAAGTCAGATTTGAACTCAGGAATATGAGTCTCCCTGACTACAGCCCCTGCACTTTATCCATTGCACCACCTAGCTTTCAGTAATTGTTTATTGAAATGGTTTCCATTTTTAAAAAGTTAGTATCATGCCATAATTTTATTATTTTGCCTAATGTATTTTCATGGGACCAATTAATTAGCAACTATAGCTAGTCTATACCTATACAATCCATATATACATATACGTACAAATGTACATATGCACACAAATATAATAAACAATAGCTCCTGATGGTCAGTGACTTGATGCAATAGATAACTGAAGGCATTTGCAGCTATCAAGTATTAAGAATCTTACCCTGTGCATCTATCTCTGCAAATGATCTTTCTTGTGATCTTATTAAGCCAATCAATTTTTAATCTTTATAATGAAAACAATATTTATAAAATGATCCTGAAATCTCACAAGGTATATTATAACCTTTTCATTATTATTACTGAAGTTATTAACTTTGAAAAAACCTGTCATGAACTGGCAGTTAATATTATTTTTGGGAAAATGGTGTTCTTTAATATGCTTATAGTATCCTTGTTGATTTAGGAATGATCTCCCATTTTCACATCCACCTACAACTGAAATAACCTGAGAATCCTTAAGTCTGGCTCTCTTGTCAGAATTGTGTATATATAAAGGGGTAGGGGAATCTCAATTTCTGGGATTTTTTTTTCTTGATTCATTATGGTCTGAACCTACTCTTTTTAAAAACTCAAGGTGCAGTGGCATATTGCAGTGGATAAGGCACTGGCCTTGGAGTCAGGAACACTTAAGTTCAAATATGTCTTCAGACACTTGATACTTACTATCTAGATACTTATCAGACCCTGGGCTAGTCACTTACCTCTTACTGCCTCACCAAAAAAGAAATTAAAATAAACATTCAAACTCTTTTTGAAATCAAACATTTTTGAAAGGAAAAAGAAAGTACAATACAATGCCAGTGTCCAGTGCATTTCTTTTTAAAGAATCAGATAATTTGAAAAGACAAGATTCTGAATAAACCACCATTAAAGAAAGTCTGTTAGCAGTTTCATAATTTAATGAAAAAGTATTTGTAAAAAGGGGACATTTGAAAAAGACCGAGTTTATCTTGGAAAATTGAATATATATATATATTATATATATATACACACACATATATATAGATGTGTATATACGTATACATATACACACACATATATATATATAACAAAATGCAAACAAAAAATTAACAAATAATGTTAAGAGGTAATATTTCAAACAACAATTAACCACCAAACACATACAGTAAAAACTAGCAAATACACTTTGGGGACAACACTTGAGAGCTATACAACCAAAGGCTCCTTCATTTACCTAGTAAAATCCTGTAAAAAATATCAAAACTATTTCCCTGACTGGAAATACTTTAGTCATCATCCCCAAAATGGTAAAATATCTGGAATTTGGCTGAAGCACCATTTCTGTGTTAGTTGTTGTTGTTGTTTTCTCCCACATACTCATATCTGAAAGGCATGAAACAACATGGCTGCTTGGCTGACCTCTTAAGTAAAATTTTTCTCAAGGCAGTGCTACCATTATGGTATCATACTAATAAATAGCTAAGGAAAACTCAAAAGAAGATCACAGGATACTTGGAGTACAAATAATGGGGTAATTAACTTATTCATTCTGAATGACCCATGGCTTAAAAACACAAAGCATTTTCCATTAAAATAAAATATATGAAACTTAAAATGCTCTACTGCATATTTACATATGGGCACATGCACCCACATGCAAGAAGTATTGTGAAGATGTAATTCAGGAAAGGCAAAATACAGAAAAATATATATCATGATAACATTTTTAAAAAATACCTGAAAAGAAACAGTTGTAAGGATGCAAAGTCAAATGGAAGAAGAAGCAAAGCTGCCAAATGTAAATCATTTCCCAAGAGAACTGGTCCTGAACTTCCACCATCAAAATTATTGGAATCAAATTAAAAATGAAAATTTAAGTTTGCCTTTAAAAATAAAAACATGGCCTTTAAAAAATATTTATTGATCATTACTATTGTGCTTTCCCAAACTAAAAGCAAGAGAATACTAAATTAAGGCTACAAAAACAAACAACAACAACAACCAAAAAAAACCCAGGCTGGCATTCGCCAGCTATGGCGCCTTTTAAATTAGGTATGCGATATTTTTCTGATTAGAATAGGGACAAATCCAATGATTATCCCCAGCAATAAAAAGTGTAAGGTGGAAAGATTTGGGATCAGGAAGCCTGCTGTTTCTCAAAAGAAAACGAAGGGCTTTTAGTTTGGGATATTGCTTCCAATCCGAGTTTGATAAGCAGCTTACTATGTCCATATGTGTTCAACATATGCTTACAAATTCTGTTTGGCAATAAAAATGTGCTTCAAAATAAAAGCAAACATACAAAACTGTCAGACGAAATGAATTAAGTCAAGCTTATTATTATTATTAT
Organism: Sminthopsis crassicaudata; assembly: GCF_048593235.1. Lineage (NCBI taxonomy): Eukaryota > Metazoa > Chordata > Mammalia > Dasyuromorphia > Dasyuridae > Sminthopsis > Sminthopsis crassicaudata. Next base: position 242,101,862 of record NC_133619.1, read on the forward strand.
TATTATTTTTAAATACCAGGTATAAATAGCCCCAAGGGAGATAAGGTCTCATTTGAGGGAGGGTCCTGGCATCCTCCTCCATGATTGCCTCAATTTAAACATCAGAGCATTTTCCTTTAAAGTAGTACCTCTACTTTTGTAAACACTATCCACAAATTAGCCATTTGTACTTGTTAGCTGGGTAACATATTTACAAGTGCATTCCCCAAACAAGCAATCCTATATACAGGCACCAAAAATTAAAGTCCTAGAGGGGCAATATTTACAGAATAAAGCAAGGTACTCCAAAGAGAAACAACCTTTTTGCAAGGGGGTAAAGAAAGAGGCTTATCTAGAGGTCAGTGAGTTTGGCAGCATCCATACTGTTGGTCTCTTGGTCCCTACTCTGCAGACAGTTTACAGATTTGCACAGAATTAGAAACTGACAGCAGAGCAGGATCTTGGTTTAGTAGTTAGGTACTGCAGGAGCAATAGGAATGTAGTTGTAGTGTCTGCAAAACATACTCTCTTGCAACCCCTTAACAAAAGCAAGGGCTCTTAATTCCTATGGCTACCAGTGGCAACCTGGCACTTCAATTACTTATTGCTAACAACAATAAGTCTTGCTGAGAACCCGGCATAATGAAAATAGGTTCCTGAAGTAAAAAAGCAAACACAAGTATTTTCAAGCACCTACCATGTGCTCAGCTATTCCATGTTCTCTCTTTCATGCATGCACACACATTTATCACACACATACATACATACATACATACACACATACATACATTCCCTAAAACAGAACTAAAAACAATTAAAAATCTGCTGACTCCCTATATGCCCTTGCAGAAGCTGGGTTTGTGAGTCTTTTTAAAACTGCTGGCCAATTCACTGTTACTTCACCCTTTTCTCATTGCATTTTCTCCTAACATAGGCATTATATTCTAGCATCCTTTGGTGTCTAGGTTTGCACCAATACACTGGGATTATATAAATGTTGAGTGACCCTTTCAAGTTTCTAATCACCTTTGCACTGAACTGTGAGAAACCACATTTGTTTTATTTCTGCTGCGACAATCTCTTCCAAAATCCTTAGAAGGACTTTCTCTGTCTGAGCTGTTTCTTCTTATCCTGACTTGCTCTTTATTCTCATCACTTTCCGCCTCAGAGTCACTAAGTTCCAAATCAGGGCAATACCCGTCATTTTCCTGATATGGTGCTCCTCCTGTCTGATATTCAAGAGTCTGCTTACACCACAAACGCTCCTTGGTGTTAAGTCTTCTTGTTGACTTTTCACAGTATCTGAGGTCTTCTGTGGTCCTCACCAAACTGTTGGTTGCCTCTTTAAAGGACCTACTGAAATGTTCAATGGAAGATTTTCTAAAGCTGCTCTGACTAGACAAGTGAGAGGAAAGCACAGGCTCTTGTTCATATGGAGTCTGACTAGAATTATCTCTCTGTGTGATATCTCCTGATCTGCTGTTGCCCATCAAGCCATTTGATTTTGCAAATCTAGAATTTTGTTGTATTTTTCCATTTCCAATGGAAGACTGTCCCTGCAATGCAGCTTGAAGTGCCAAAGGTTTACCGAGAGACTGCCCACGATGAAATTCAGAAGTCTGGGCTAGACAAGACTCTTTTGCTTCATTCCTAGAATGGCTGAGACTGGCTAGTAGCCCATTACTCCTGCTGTCATGGGAATACCTGGAATAGGATTTCATTCTCATTTCAAATGTCTCCTGAGGCATCTGCATACTTTTTTTGTGGTAATTTGGAGCTGAGTTGCTATTTTCATCAGGTGAGAGAGGTCGGTTATTGGTTTTCATTGAGTTGTTTTTGCAATCTCCCAGTGCTGATTTAGGCATTTTTAACTTTAAAGTTATTCTTGGAGGTGGATAAAACAGTGTGTTTTCTAGTGCACTTGTCAGAGGATGTCCTAAGGGGGAAAAAAAGAATCATTTTGATAGTCAATTTACATTAACAATCAATATCTTCACAACAGAACAAGTTCATCAATCCAAGTATTAAATAACAACAATGATTTTTTTTAAAGGACATATCTTTAGAAGAGATTGGCTTGTAGTAGCTAGATTAACAAGTCTACTCTTAGAATCACCAGTGATTACCTAAATAGTGTTCAAAACTTTCAATTTTCAGTAATTACAGACAAATGCAAACACACAGAGTTCTTTTCCCCCTTCTCTCCTTCCTCCCATATTTCCCTTTCTATCATATTTTGAAAAGGAAATCAAGAAAAACATCTTAGCATGTAGGATGTAGGATGGAGACTCCTACAAAAAATTAGAAATTTCATACACGAATCATCAAAAATGTTCCAGAAAATATCCCTTCTCTGAACTTTTATTCATTTTAACTTATTTCACTTTAATTCTTCAAGATAATCCCCTTGTATTGACAGAGACATACAAGATAGCAAGCAGAACTTAAATTTTATTTTGTTTTGTTTTGTTTCCCTCCTTAGGAGCGTGACCTCTTGGAAAGCAGGAGTAATCTGGCTTTTTCTATTTATATTTCCAGTGCTTTAGCCTAAAGTCAGCACTTAATAAATTATTTTTCATCTATTCATTCATTCATTGCCACAGCCCCAAAGCCTTAGAAGCTATGAGTTTCTGTGCCCAAAATTCTGGCAATAGTTTCTTTTAATTAGACTTTGGATGACAGATTTGTCTGTCTGAATGCCAAGTCTTTCCAGTTTGGAAGGATTTAGTAAACTTGGAGTCCATTGACATAACCTTTGAGACCTAAGTCATCTACTTCTGTTCATGTTCAGTGAAACCTATAAATACTCCATGATTTTAGATGATTAAGACAAATCTCTCATAAAGTCAAACCAAAATCAAATTATTAGGGATATTTTCATTATTTTTAACCTCCCCAAGCTTTGCTGGGAACTACCAAATGCCTTGTTCAAGCTGGAGAGACTGCTTGAGTTCTACTACCCCTGGATACTACCATACCACAACCCAAAAACAGTCCAGGGAAAGGTACAAAATGACAACTTCAAAGATTCCCTGGCAACAATGAGGTATGTTCCTCAACTGCAGAAAGTCTCCAACTCCTGGCCCACCAGGTGTAAATTCTATAAGAATTATTTCAGGACCTTAGGTAGTATCCATGTAATCACAAATATTATTATAACAACATGATGAGAGGTAGTATGGAGTGGTGGAAATAAAACTGGTTTAATTAAGGGTTCAAGTCCAGCCTCTCATAAACTTTCTGGGTGACTCTGGACACCTGCGTACCATAGGAAACTCTTAAGACTTTCAGATGCAATATATGAGATGATCAGCATTAGTAAATGCTGATTTACTCATCAGAGGCTTCCCAGACTTATAGGAGATAATACCTGTGGCAATTTCCTGATTAGCAAGCTGAACTTGAAAATTGAAGATCTGTTCATGAACTTTGCTGTGAGACAGCTTCAACTTCTCTCTCCTGCTGACCATGTAGCAGAGATTTCTGACCTAGAAGTCCAATCACCCCCCGAAAAGGCAGAGATTTAATTTGTGTTAAGCAGATCTAGCACTTGGAATTACAGCAAATATAAATGGGGAGAAATAAAAACATAAGAACAGGATAATAAAATACACACATTGTAAAATCATATGGAAATAACAGAAAAAATTAGTAATTTCATACACGAATCATCAAAGATGCTCCAGAAATTTCCCTTCTCTGAACTTTTATTCACTTCAGTATATTATTTCACTTCAATTTTTCAAGAAAATTCCCTTTTATTGACAGAGAAATATATACATGGTTGTAAATAGAACTTTTAATTTTTAATGTCTTGTCTCTCCCATTTGGAGTATAAACTCCTGAAGATTAGGGATTGTCTGACTTTTTCTATTTGCATGCTCAGTGCATTAGCACAAAGTCAGAACTTAACAAGTTCTTTTTCACCCATTCACTGACTTATTCATTGCATATGAGTTTCTACATCTGAAAACATATGCCCAATCTTCTGGTAATGAGCCTCTCTTAACTAGGTTGTTCCTTGGACAATAGACTTGTGCAACATCATCTATCTCAATTCAAAGCTTTTCCAGCTTGGAAGCACTGAGAGAAATTGAACTCTTCTGACACAACTTTTGAGACCTAGGGTTAAGTACACACAGAAGTGTATTGGAGCTAGCTCAAGTTAATTTGCAAGAGCTGATTATTAAATTTTCAAGGTTTGCATTTATACTTCAAAAATCAGCAAAGGCTATAAATCGGGACATTTATTGTTTTAATGATTAGCTAGCCTTAAGAAAGTAATAGAAAAAATGTTAATCATGTAGTTTAAATTTTAAATGTGTTGTACCTTCCCAGCTCCTCCCCCCAAGGCTGGTTATTAAACATTTACTAGCATATCCCTTATAACACCATGATGCTAATTTGGATCAGACTTGAAGTGGAAGCACTTCAGTATCATTCTCATGTGTGCCTGTATATCTATGTGACTGTATACACAGTGTATACTCAGTGAGTGTATACACATTTTTACATGCATGTAAAATATTCACAAAGAATATAATTAGTAGAAATCAAGGATTTAATTGTTGCCTTACTTTTAAAACTTTTAACAAACATTGTAACTCAACAGCACTTGGACTAGACTGAATACAATGAAGTATTAGATTAGTGGAAAAGAGTCTGGTTTAGGATTAGGTGATCAAGTTCGATTAGGTGAAGGATCTATATAGGACAGAAAAGTAGTTTTGGAAATGTGGAAACCAATATTTTGCTGAATTTTCTTAGGCACATCCTGTTACACCTAATAAATTATTACTGTAGTTGAAATCCAATTAAAAATTTTTCACAAACATAGCTTTGTCAATGAAATAGAGCAGAGAATATGTTAAGCTGTAGTGTATAGCATTTGGCAAAAAGGTATAAGTTGTTCCTCTTTAGATTTAGCTTAAAAAGCTGGTAATTGGCCAATGCCCATATTTTTCTCCCTGAACTTATGGGAAACCATAAATCAATATACCTTCTTCCCTAGAGTAAGGTAGATTTAACTACTGCCAGTCCCACCCTTGTTTGGTGAGAGGCAGAATAAAGGGAGACAATTTCCATAAAGAGGCAAGGGTAAAAGATAGCTGTTTGTGTTTTCAAGAAGTTAATTTAAAATTGACAGAGGCTTTTTTTTTTTTTTTTTAAATTCCCAAGGATATTCTAATTTGCTCCCAGAGAGTAAGGCATTTGGGAGGATTGCATTAAATACTTTGTAGCTTTGATTCTCAAAGGTCTAATATAAACTGTCAAATTAGCCATGAGCAATATATTTTCTTGTACGATTACATTTTTTGTTATTATATTCAGTGATAAACCAGCATTTATATAGTTACTGTCTGCTGAACAGATAAGTAGATTGTCCAAGTCTGTCCCCATCTCCATTTTATAATTCTACATATCCAACTTCACTTACCTCAATAGTTTGGTCAAAGTCATTAATTTACCTTTACTGAGTAATAAGACAAAATTTAATTTGACAATATCTGAGGCAAAACTGATGTGATCTATAGTGTTGGTTTGTTACCATATTATGGCAGGTACCAAAAGTTTGGGTTCAGTCACGTGAAGAATTTACAATGTCTATTCTCTTTGGCGAAAGGTAGACTTATTTAGGGGAAGAAGTTATAGAAAAATGAAGGGATACAACAGAGTCCAGGAATGATAAATATGAAATAGAGGGGAGACCATATGAAAGATAAGTTTCTCAGTGGAATTCACAATTGCCCAGTAAAAAGGGAACACCCTATGAGATTAGAGCCTGCCCTTAGCTAGCAGACTAAATCCTGAAAGGGACTTAGCACCCTAAAAGAGTTAGTTAACTATAAGGAGAAGTGGAGTTGAGAAGCTTAATGGAATTAGGGGAGATATCATGTGGCATGGGGGAAGGAGTAGAGAGAAAAACACCATGAGATAGTGCCACGGCAGACTGACCCAAACGAAGGGATTTCCTTTGCAAAAGTCATGGAACATAAATTGTTTTATAGGGAAAATTTAGCCTCAGGGTCTTGACATAATTTTGATTTCTAACTGGATTACCTTTAGAGGGTAGGACCAAGGAACTAAACTGACCTCCATTATCAGAGCCTTTCTCCTGCTTGTCTAAGAGATTAATTTTTATCACCTAAAATTGAAGACCTCATCAAAACTATCTCAGAATTTCATCTTCAAATTCGAGTGCTATCAATTGTGGTACCATTTCTCCAAATCATAAATTGCACATTAGAAATTAGTAATTTAGTAAATTGAACCCACGATGAGTCGGAAAGAGTGATCCTGGATAAGTGGGGTGAATGGATTTGGTATTAGAATCTTGAAGGTGTGTTATCTTGACCCATACATACATAGTTCAGGTCCCTTCACCTAGTAGGTACTTAATGAATTGTTGATTGATACTAAATACAGATTTTGGGAGTTCTTCCTTAGTTAAAACATAAAATAAAACAAAAACAAAAAAGACCATCTCAGACCTCAACCTTAGGCTGAAATTTTAGTTTTAGAGGAAAGAAAAAGAAAGGGGGGGCATAATTTAGGGTGTTCCAAAAGTGTCAGGGTAGCTTAAGCTTTTCAACTGATCTTAGCTTTAATGGTAAAAGAACATAAAAGAGAATATATCTACAGGTTTGACATATTGAACTTAGAATCAAGAAGATTTGAGTTCAAATCTAGGTTCAAATAATTTCTAGCTGTGATCCTGGGCAAGTTATTTAACCTCTGCCTGCCTCTGTTTTCTCATCTATAAAGAATGAGGATAGTAATAGTCCCTATTTCTCAGGATTGCTGTGAAAATTAAATGAAATGCTTAGCCTGGCACATGGTAAACACTAAATAAATGTTAGTTATTATTCTTTTATCACCATTATTATTATCATATATATTATTACATAAATAGAATAAAGAATGGTATGTCGTGTATCACAATGTAATATACAATCATAATGTTATTTAATTAGAGCTACATTATAATTAATAATAATAAATAATATTTGTAAAACAATTTGTAAACCTTAAGGTGTTATAACAATGACAGTTATGATGATGGCAGCAGGGGTGGTGATGATTACAATTCACTCCTGATTTTTTTTTTTTTTTTTTACTACTTGTCCAAATTCAACACTGATAAGTTACTTTCTTCAGTTTCAGAGAACTAAAAAGGTTATAATAATGCAAAAAAAGGGGCAATATTATAAAACAATTTAAACTAGAAGAGGCTTATTTTTCTATTGAACCAAGTTAAAGTTTACTGCTAGCCTTTTACTTACTCTCTCCAGATCCTGTCTCAGATGCATAAACATTCTCATGCGGGTATGGATGCTATCTTCTTTTGGCTGCACTAGGCCATTTTCTTCATCCTCCTTAGGAGGAAATAATGGCTTATTAAAATTACTTTTTCGTTTTAATTTCCAGTAATTGTAGATGAAGTCCACAGCAAGTTTTGGGAGGCCAAGTTCTGCAGCAACATCCTCTACTTTTACCAGAGAGTAGAATTCCTCTTCTAGCTCTCTTAATTTCTGGGCCCGCAGACTGGTTTTCTCATTTTCAATCTGGTTGTGATCACCTGTACTTTGGGAATGATCACTTGCATCAGTCAAAGAGCTCTGCTTGTTTTTGCTATGCTTGAGGCAGTATGACTTGAATTTGACTTCATCCCCTTCATCGAGAATAGTCTTCATTTCTAGGCTATGTTCAAATGCACAGGTAACATGAAAAGCTGTGATACAACTTTTTACAGAGCACTGTGGGAAGAAAATAAAACTCAACATCAGCTGGGGGAAGAGAAAATACACAAGTTTCATAAAACAAAACAAAACAAAATAAAACCTAAAGGCTTTCAAGAAGCAAGAGATTCTATTAACACAAAACTCTTCTAAAACCATGCATCCATAATACAAAAGTACCTAGAGAAGTAATCAAAGCTATCTCTTGAGGAAAAAAAACAAAAACAAAAACAAAACAAAAAAAAAAAACCACCAAAAAACCCCACCAGTCCCAGCACAACCACCAAAGTAGATTATGACTCTAAAAGATTTGAAATGATAATTAGTAACAATGGCTTATTTTATATATAAGATTTTTTATATTTGCTTTCTATCTCTACAAGATGGGTAAGTGCCACTTTACAGAAAAAGGAAACTGAGGCTCAGAGCATTTGTGATCTGCTGTCACTCCTCAAATCTAGACCATCTCATTCCTTGTCCAGGGTTATTATTATTGCTACCCAAATATAACTAAAATGTACCAGAAATTGTTTCATTCTTCTCTAAAAGCACAGGATCATAAAATTATAGATTTAGGTCTAGAAGGAACTTCAGGGGTCATCTAGTCTGAACTCCTCAATCTACAAATGAAGAAACTGAAGCTTAGGGAGACATTCACAAGGTCACACAATTTGGATTATGGCAAGTAAGAGTAAAAGCAGATCCCATGACTTCAAATCTAATGCTCTTTCCACTATACTATTTCCAGGTGACAATTTGAAGTAAATAATTTAAAAAAAAAATGATTTCACAATATTTAAGATTAATATTATTCATTATAAGTTACAGGAAACAAATTATGTGTTTTCATGATTGATTTTTTGAGGGGAGGAGAGAAGAGAATGGAAGAAAAAAATGTTTTGAGAAAGCATGGTAGGAGAGTGAATTAAAATGAACAGATATTCTCAATCTGAAATATTGTATATGTAAATAGAGTTCATTTATCTTTATTTTCACTCTAGAATTTTGATAATTAGAAGGTTATCAAAAGTATAAATTACATAATCTTGGACCACTAATAGACTGTATGGCTACAGTTTGAGTGCCTTGCTCTTTTTTCTTAATAACTAGAGTTCAAAAATCCAATACTTGAAAAACCTGGATGCAATAATACTCCAAACATCTCCAAGCAGACAAGCTTTAATTAAAGCAATTCTACTGATGTTGTTGAGTCATTTTCAGCTACATCTGATTCTTTGTGACCCTATCTGGGGTTTTCTTGTCAAAGATAACAGAGTGGTTTGCCATTTCCTTCTCCAGTTCATTTTATAGATGAGGAAATAGAGGCAAATGGGTTACTTGCCCAGGTCACACAGTTAGAAAATCTCTGAGGTCAGATTTGAACTTAGAGAAGATGAATGTTCCTGATCCTCTGTATTTTATTCACCTCATCACCTAGAACTTATTAGGTTTGCTGACCTGGGTTCCATCCAGGAATTCTATCCACTGCTTTCAATTCTGAAGAACAGCAGAGATTGTGCATAGTACACATGCAAAATTACTGCAATCTATCATAGGATCACGTATTCAGGCTGGAAGAGAACTTAGAGGCCAACTAGTCTGTCTGTTCATCCAAATCCCTCACTTTACAGATGAGAATTAGAGTTTAAGTGACTTCCTCAAGATCATATGGGGTACTAAGAAGAGCCGTCTGTATCCAGAAAGAGAATTATGGATACTTAATGTGGATCACAACATAGTATTTTCACTTTTTTTTGTTGTTATTTGCTTGCTTCCTTTTTTTCTCATTTTTTTCTTTTTGATCTGATTTTTCTTGTGCAGCATAATAAATGTGGAAATATGTTTAGAAGAATTGTACATGTTTAACAATATTAGATTACTTGCTGTCTAGGGGAGGGGAATGGAGGGAAGGGAGTAAGAAAAAAATTGGAACACAAGACTCTGCAAGGATGAATGTTGAAAACTCTCTTTGCATGTATTTTGAAACTAAAAAGCTGTTATAAAAAAAAAGAAAAGAAACAGAGCTTCTGTCTCCAAAATCAAAGCTCTTTTCTTTCTATTATACTATGCTGCATCCTAATAAAAGACATAAAAAAATGGATATTGCAGCACTAAAAATGTACATGCAAGATTTATTCAACAAACATTTTTTCAGACCTATTAGGTGCAAAATATTGGCTCCTCACTTCTAGGATCAAATATAAAATCCACTGTCATACTGTCATTCAAGACTCTTAATAACCTGTTATCCTCCTACCTTGGCAGTCTACCTAGACCTTAAATATTCCCATGTGCAATGTTTCCTTGCAATTTTAAGATACTTTTGAAGTTTTTCTCAATCTCCCCAGTGCTTTCCCTCTATTGAATATCTCAATTTTTATCTTGTATATCATAGTGTTTTCATGATGTCTCGTCTCCCTAGTTCTTAACACAAAGGACATATGACGGAAGATGCTATCTGCACCAAGATGAAAAAAATAAGTAAAAGTATATATAGAATAATTTTAAGTGTATATGTGTCTAATAGTAGCCATCTCTAGGGTGGGGGGAAGGGAGGGAGAAAAAAGAATTTACATGATAACTTTGTTATATATTTAAAAGGAATGACAAGTTTTATATAATAGATTTGCAGTTACATGTGCAATCATCTTTTTATTATACTATATTATGAAAATGCTTGTTTTATTCCACAAATTAATAATAATATAACTTTTTATAAAAAAAACAAGCAGTTTTGCATATTTTGGGAAATAACTGTGACATAAAACAAAAAATCTATAAAACTTTGAACTAAAATATATTTGATTTAAAAAGTAGAATCTTATTGACTGAAGATACAAAAATAAAAAACAAGCAAAAACCATGTAGACTCAGGAAGCACACATTCTGCTGATTCTATGTCCAAATTATATGTGATTAAAATCTTTACTAAACATATTTATAAATGATCTGTTATTATATATTTTGTGATTCAAGGCTAGTTAAAAACATAAGTATAGTGGGACCTTGCTCACAAAGACTTTGTCTTCATGTGAGTTGAATTCCTATCTGTGAATGACTGGTCAAAGTCACAGCACTTAGTAAAATTTCAACTTAAAGAAACTATAAGGCAAGATGTCTCTTTCTTAATTCAGTCTGATGGAGAGGAGAAGAAACCATTATTACCATTACACCATTTCTGTTCTTTCTGCTATAATGAGGTAAGTTCACATATGCATACATTCCAGAAGGGAAATGTTTTTCAGTTGGAAGCATTAAAAGATGGTGGGAACCACAAAGTAAATTGGAACTAGGTCCAAATGTCAAATTTAATGCTTTAGAACAAAGTTGATAAATTGACAATTCATGGTTTGTATATCATTACATGGGCAATGGAGAGATAAGTTACTCTCATCTTTTCCTGGTTCTAGAATATGAGAATTCTAGAATAGTTGGGATACTCCAGTTCTCCCAGGAATATACCAGTTAAATCCTTCATATATGCTAGAACCCAAGAAATGATTTCTCTTTCACTTGTTGCCTGTCAGGTGAGGCTGACATAAAAACCCAGGGTCATCTCATTAAAGCCTGCATGTGACCAGTTAGACTGGAGTAATTAATAATACACATTAGATTAGATAACATAGAATGCAAGATTTAAAAGGAGATCTTCATAGCTTTCAAGAAAATTTTGGATGCAATGATCAATTCTGATGGACATGGCTCTTTTTAACTAAAAGGTGATGCAGACCAATTCCAATAGATTTGTGATGGAAAGAGCCAACTGCATCCAAAAAGAGAACTGTGGGGAATGGGTGTAGACCACAATATAGTATTTTCACCTTTTTTTGTGGTTGGCTTGCTTTTTGTTTTGTTTCTCTTTTTTTTTTTTTTTCTTTTTGATCTGAATTTTTTTTTTGTGCAGCATGATAAATGTGGAAATATGTATAGAAGAATTGCATATCTTTAACATATATTGGATTACTTGCTATCTAGGGGAAGGGATAGAAGAAAAGGAAAGAGAAAATTTTGGAACACAAGATTTTTGAAGGGTGAATGTTGAAAACTATCTTTGCATATAATTTGAAAATAAAAAGCTATTATTAAAAAAACTTGTATTTTTTTCTCCCTTTCTTCCCAAGCTATTCTACCAATTTCTCCTTTCTGTGGAATGAAAGACTTTCCTATTATTGTCCCTAAAAAAGCTTTTAGGATACAATGTTGAGGATTTTCTATCGTTTACAGAATTTAGAAGGGAAAAGGCAAAAATTAGTTTAGGATTAAGAAGGAAATTTATTTGAAAAAGATATCTACTAAAATAACTCTTTTTTTTTTTTGTTCTAATAAGAAAGAAGGTAGAGCCCTGCAGTGTTGCCAAAGATTCCCAAAGAGAGCATGCAATCCAATCCAAGACCCAATGGAATTGTAAATATCTGTCAAAGCTCCTGGCAAGTCCTCAAAGATAAAGTGGATGGAATCCAAAAATCTTTCTTGGTTGGTCATATTCTGCTACCTCTTGGCTAAGAATTCAGACTCCCCTTTAAACACACACACACATACACACACACACACACACACACACACACACACACACACACACACAGAGTTTATTATTTAGCATAGGACTAAGAAGGACTTGGGATTGATTGTTTTACAATCATACTATTTTTTTTTAAACTGTGAAATGGGGAATAAAAAGGATCTTTTCAGTTTAAAGTTCTAGAAGATGTAGTCATAAATATGAATTAATCAAAAGAAAAGAAAATTAAGTAACTAGGTACTTAAATAAAATATATATTCCTCCAGAAATCAAAAGAATTAATCTAGTGTCAAACTATAACTAGTTGGATGCCTACATACTAAAATGGGTGAAGGAACAACCTGTACTTGTCACTGACAAAATATTCTTATTTTCAAAAGAAAAGAGAAGTGAAGAGAGGGGTGGTAATGAGGAGCTGCCATAATGCACAGAATGGTAGAAAAGATCAGAAAGACATGAGTTCAAATCCACTCTCAGTTATTACCTGTGTGAACCTGAGCAAATTACTTAACCTCTGCCTGCCTCAGTTTCCTCATCTATAAAATGAGATAAGACAAGTCACTTAATTTCTGTCTATCTCAGTTTCTTTATCTATAAAATAGGGATAATAATAGCAACTACTTACTAGGTTGTTATAAGGATAAAAATGTGACAATATTTGTAAAGCACTTTGTAAATCATATTAGATACATGTTAGGTGTAGAGGAAATATATGACTTTAAAAATTTTTTAAAGCAACAACAATAACTGGAATTTATGTAATACTTTATGGTTTACAAAGGTCTTTCCTTACAACAATCCTTTGTATCAGATACTGCGAGTACTATTATTTCCAGTTTACAAAGGAGGAACCAAGTCTCAGAGAAGTAATGTGATTCACCCAGGATCACACAATAAGATTCAAAATCTAGGTTTCTTGTCTTCAAATCCACTATATTCTTCCATTATATTCCACTCTCTTTCACAAACTACAAAAAAAGCAAGTTACTTCCCATGTATTTTTATAGCAAAGTAGCTGCCGTATGTTTTATAGTTGAAAAAAACGTATTCTGGTATTAATTTAAGGAATTTACTCTATTCTTATCACTTCAAAGAAAAAAAAGTAAACGTTTATCAAACTAGAAAAAAGACCTGGAACTTACCCTTCTTATCCAATAGATGAGCTCTCAGTAAGATTTGATATAACTACCTTTGTAAAGTTTTGTAAGCATCCCAGGCAGACGAGATGAAACTTTCCTCTGAAATCCTTCAATGTTGCCAAAATTTACTCTGTACTCAATAAAGCTATGCTTTTAATTCAACATTTATTATGTACCTAGTCAGAGGGCTTTGCAAAGATTAAAAATGACACAGTCCTTTTATCCTTCAGGAGCTTATCTAGGATTTATACCATGTTTACAAATAAGTATAAGGCTAAAGGTTATGGGACAAAGGAGGGGGGGTCGTCCAGTTAAAGTGTTACAAGAAATTTGAGGAAGTAGAAATTACTCTGGAGGTTGGAGAGAGGGGAAATTAAGTTACATGAAGGAATTGGGCTTAAAAAAAGAAACTTCAATAGATGCAGAGGGATTTGGGGAAGGGAGTCTATTTCAATCATAGGGAATAGTGTGAGCAAAGGCACTAGAAAAAAAGGGAATTGTGGAAAATGTTCCAGTTGGACTGGGACATAAAATATGTGGAGGGATAAAGGGTGAGCTGAACAGGTGGCTAAGGACAGATTGTCTGCATAAACCATGCTAACTTTTCTCAACCCACAGGTTGTCTTAGTTACATACCTTTTCCCTATCTGGTTTCCCTTCCCTCTGCTCCGCTGCTTCTCTCGAAATTGCAGTATCTATAGTCTTCTAAGTCTAGGCCTATCCAATTTAGCTAATTGATGTCTCCTTATCTGTGACCTCTGAGTTAGGAAACCAGTCAAATCTTACAGAATGAGATGAATCCCCATTCTTTCCTGTAATATCCTTAGCTATCATTAGTTTGCTTGAGCTGCTCTGGTCCCAGAGCCCCACCATTTATACACCTAATAAAACTTAACCCCAAAGTCCTAATAAAAGCGGGGTGCAACAATATGCCAAGTCCTGAGAGCAACCTCTTGGAAGTTCATTATGAATTCTCCCTCTGCCATAGCCTGAAGACCAAAGTGCATAAGGCTCCCAGTAGATATTCAAGATATACATTCATATAACTTTCCTAACTTCTTCCTTCTCATTCTGAAAGTATCAGTGGTGGCCAAAGAGACAGAAACAGAGCTACAGCTGGGGGAGGAAGGGGAGAGAGAGAGGTAGAAAGCAGGGGAAGGACTTAGCTGCTGTAGTATTCTTCTTTTGTTGCCCCTCCCATTCTGTGTTCTTATTGGGAGTTTGCAATTAAGCCATATGGCCTTCCCTTAAATGTGAGAAAAGACCTTGCTGCTTTTAGCACTGACTAAACTTCTCATGTGATTCCCAGAAGAATCAGGGAATCCTGGGAATCATCTCTAAGTAGCAGCAAGGGATCTCAATAAAAATTTAAACCTTATAGGCAATGAAGAACTATGACAAATATTTGAGTAGAAGAGTGATAATAATTGAATATAATGATTATTTGGACAGTGGAATGAAGGATGTATTGGAGAGCCGGGGTCGCTTAAAGGTAAGCTCTGTGATTTCATTAATGTATGAAACTCCAACAACCATTCTGCAATTTAATAGTCTTAAAGAGTTGCTTGGCATCACTCAAAAGGTGATCTATCAGTCATGGCATAATGTCAGAGGTAACACTTGAACCCTGGCCTTCCTTACTCTCAGACCAGCTCTCTCTCAACTCTGCCATGATCTCTCTCAGATTAATAATAACCCAATTAAAAACTAAATTAGTTACAGTGAGAGAAAATAATGTGATAGTAGAGATAACTACTGCCAAAGGGTAGAGAATGTGGTGGCTATAAGAATGTGTGGCTGGATAGAGAAGGAAGCATCTGAGGTTCAAACATTAGGGACAAAGAAAATCTGTGATTTCATCAGCTTGGGAAATATGTCCTCTGACACAAATGATATTGTTCTGTAACTTAGTAAATGAATCTTCAAGAGATGTTACAGACCAACACCAATCATTATTTCATAGGCAACATGGTGATGAACCTCCTCTGCACACTGAACAAGGCTGGTCATAGGACTGACAGATAAGAATCTGCCTCAAAATCCAGCTTGGCAGAATTATGTCGGAGATTTCGCTCCACTGGCATCAAATCAGTATTTACCTCTTTGGAATCTTTTCTTTCTTTGGAATCTTCCTTTCACAACTCAGGTGTCACTTCCTATAGGATCTTCTTTCCTGGTCTCTCTTTCTTTTGGTACTCTTTTTCTCTCTGAAATTACCTTCATTTACTCAGTCAACAAGCATTTATTGAGCTGTTGTTGCTGTTGTTTGTCTTTAGTTCTGGAAGGGGACCATGACATCAGGGAGGTGATGCCATGGCATGCAAGTGAATTGGATTTAAGTTAGGGAGGGCTGTGCAAGGTTCACCTGCCTCACCTTCCCCTTCAAAGCCATCTAGGTCAAGTAGCCAAATATAAATCAGGAGAACTGGAGATGGCCCTGGATGCAATGGGAGACGACGTTGGCTTTTTTTAAGCTAAGGTCTTCAATAAGTCTTAGTCTGACTGAGGCCACAACCATTAATGATTAAGGCTAGGTAGCAATTGAGGCAAAGAATCTCCTCTTTCATCTAGTCAAAAAAACCAACACACTAAATAAATAAATCTAGAAAGGGAAAGGGCTTTTGGCCAAAACAGAAATAACTACTATTTACATTCAGATTTGAGTCAATCAGGACTCAATGACCAAATGGGGCTTGGCCTGGGACCTACAAGTGGTCAATCAATGAAAATCACTGGTTTTTATTTAAGGCATGGTCCTTAAGAAAGCAATCTAGTCAGCAAAACCTCAAATACCTAGCGAATGGCAATTTGCTAGGTATTAGGGTTATATCTACTTAGCTCTCTCACATGTAAGTTCCTTAAGGGGAAGCCTTATTTTCTTTTTAATCCCTGTATCACCAGCACCTAGACTAGTGTCAAGAATATGTAATAGATATTTAATGCTTGTTGAATCAAATCAAATTAATCACATTATAATGCTCCAATTGATGACAATGCTGAAAATTAATTTTTTCTTGTTTTTATTTGATAGGAATGTTCACTAGGGCACACGTCTAAGTTGAGAATTTTGCTGTTATTTGATCTAAAAAGAGAGCCTCCAGCAAAACATGCTGGATTCTTTAAGATTTTACTAGATCTTCCAACCTCAATAGCCTGCCGAATTAAAAAAGGCAGAAAATTACAAGTCACTTTTTGGGCACTTAGCCAAAGGAGTCTTTCAGCATTTTCTCAGGAAAGAGGAGGATTTTTTCATGAAGCATTTGGATCTGAGCTGAATGACTAAGATTGTTAACACTTTGCCAAATTTACTTTTAAGGATTTATTTTTGCAACTGCAAACTTAGAATAAGTAAATATTTTGTTGATATCTGACAGCCATTTAAGGGTTCTCATCTTTTAAACTATAGTTATACTTGGCAGTGTTTACTGTAAATACCATTATAGGAGTAAGCAAAAATGAGGTTGGTACATTTTAGATTAGGATTACTTTATGGTTCATTCATTCAACCTAGATTTGAGAAGGCAATGATTTGTTAGAGGACCCAAACCTTTAATTTCTAATTTCTAATTTAATGCTTATAATAACTAGGGCTTCCTAGTAGCCAGTGGGAGCCAATGCTCCATCAGTGTCTCAGATGATAAAAAGAGCAGGAGTACTAAGAACCTCTGGTCCTTCTTTGAGAAGCAGGAACTTTTGATATTTCTACCTATTTCTCCCAAATGTATAGACTATCTCTAGGAGTGTACAACGAAGATTCCCTCATAGTTCACGAGCCATTTTCAATATTCTTTTTCCTCCTCCCCCATCCTTAGAAAATAAAATACAAATTCCTTGGCTGGCATTCAAAACCCCAGATAGCCCAAACTATATTCCAGTGTTATCAAGGTACTCACATTACTCTCTGTTGCACCACACACATTCAATATTTTAGTTAAATTTGATTATTCAAGATTTCCTAATCTCATTTCCTGCTTCAATCCAGCCTTGGTTCCTTCTCTCGTGTTATCCATATCTGCAATGGTCCCACATTTTTACCTGTTGAAATCTTTATAGCACTTTGAGGTCTTGCTTGGGAGTTCCACTTCCTTCATGATACCTTCCCCTAAGTCCTTCACTCTAAGTAATTTTCTCTTTCTTCATTTTCTTCATATGGATTTCAATTCTCCTGTATACTTTTAATTTATATTATCTATTTTTTTTTTTAGCCTACTTACTAGACTGTAAGCTTCCAGCATAAGGACTGTGTCCCATTTGATTTTAGTATCCCCAATGCCTTGCATAGTATGTTGCACACAAGTGATTTACAAATGGGTATTGAATTGAATTGTCCAAAAAAAAGCCCCCAAACAAACAAACCCAATTCATTACTTTATACTGCTCATACTTCTAATGAAGACATACCTGAATACAAGCTCCTGTCTTTAATTTGCATAAACTGCAGACTAAAGACCATCTGCTAGGTGGGATATGAGAGACTTTTGTGATTGGTTCCATCCTTTCAGGGCAGGCAATGCTTACCTGAAAAAAAAAAAAAACCAACAAAAAACCACAATCAATTATCCCGAGCTCTCAAAACACACCTAATATAATACAAATTATTTTATAGGAAGATCAGAGTCTATAAAGATGAAAAGATAGAATATACCTCAATATGAACAAAAACAATCAAACCTAGAAACGAAAAGTAATCTGTCCTTACCATTTAGGTCAATCATTTTTGGCAAAGGAAATAATGTAGTGTCTCAAAAGTTTTAGTGTGCTTTTAAACTCTTTAAGCTTTAGTAGCCTAAAATTACACTAAGATGCGGTATACTGAAAGGGGTCTAGAGAAAGTAATATGGCAGTGGGATGGCTGTTATTATACAAAATGGGAATATTTTTATTTGATCAAGGATCGATAGAACTTGAGAAAATGGAAGAGAACAGATAAATCTTAGAATGTTATTATAAAAAGACTGATATTCTTGGGAAGTAGAATGGCTTTATATAATGAGAAAATGAACACACATAAATGGAAACAGTCAAAAAGATATATTTTAAGATAATTCATCAAAGGAAACCTGGATTCAAATCTTCTGTCCCTGACAACTTGTGTGACTTTGGACAAATCATAACCTCTCTTGGCTATCTATTAAAAAAAAAGGTTTGAGTACATAGTCTTAAAAGTTCCTTAGAGCTATAAATTTATGATTTCGTCCTAAGCTGTCTTGCCATTCTAAGACCAAAGGGGGAAGGATTTTTGAAAATTTTTAATTCCCTGCAAACCAGACTTCAAACAATAGTACTTAATCTCATACACACATCCCTGCCACAAAGAGAAGCATATTATAATGAAGAATTCCCAGCAATGATAGCATTTGCCATTATACATTTCACATATCACAAGAAAAATATTAAAATTAGGAAGATGAGAGATCTTGAAAATCCTATAAAGATTAGAAATTGGGACAGATTTCCTATTGAATGAGAAATCTCTAGTTATTTTTAAAGGAAGATTAATGAAGTGCTATATCAGTTAGTGACAGTTGGGATGTCCTGAGTTCAAATCAAGCCTCAGATATGTATAATGTGTCCATGGCTAATTACTTAATCTCTCTGCCTCAGCTTTTTCAATTATAACAGTCAACTATAACATAACTATAACAGAACAATAGTGCCTACCTCAAGCACTGTTGTGAAGATAAAAATGAAATAATATTTGTAAAAAGAACTTAGCACAGTGCCTGGCATGTATAGCAGGTGCTATATAAATACTTGGTACTTTCAGCTTTTCTTCCCCTCTATGTGTAACTACACACACACACACACACACACACACACACACACACACACACACACACACACACACACACACGCACACACACACGCACACACACACCAGAATAAAACATCACTAGACTCATTCCATGACAGTTTCTAAAAACATTACCATCAAGACTGTTGTGTTCTCTGAAAGGGATGGCTCCCTGTAAGATCAGCTGTTCCTATATCTATTTTGTCAGTATGCATTTGTTTGCACGTTGTCTTTTCTATTAGCCTGTGAGTTCCTTAAGAGCATGAACTGTCTTTTGCTTTTCTTTGAATCACAAGCAATTAGCAGAGTACCTGACACACAGTAGATGCTTAATAACTGTTTATTTACTATTCACTACTGGGAAACCAGAATATTCTTTCCTAGTTTGAATAATAATTTAAAGAAACAGTGACAGCTACTATAGCTTATTAAGAAAAAATAAGCAATCTCATACCTGACAGATTAGGGATGCAGGACCCAAAGATATGAAAAACTGTGAATAAGTCTAGACCATACCCCAAATCTTTATTTTTAATAATCCTGGTGAAATTTATTTAACTCACCAAACAAGTAAAACATACTGCAAAGTTGTAGTTTTTATGAGAGAGATTAGTATCTTGCACACTAGGCAAAGTCTTTGCAAGCTGCTGGTATAGCTGCAGCAAATGCTTTACTGATTTCCTTCTCTTACCTAGAGTGCAAGATACAAAGATTATTATGGGAGAAAATCATGTGAATGAGTCTGAGTTTGGATAGTAAAAGGACAGAGGAGGCGTTGCCAAAAAGAATGTGCAATCTATAGTTCCTTTTTTTTTTTTTTTTTTTTTTTTGCTGAGGCAATTGGGGTTAAGTGACTTGCCCAAGGTCACACAGCTAGAAGTGTTAAGTGTCTGAATCATATTTGAACACAGGTCCTCCTGACTTCAGGGCTGGTGCTCTATCCACTGTGCCACTTAGCTGCCCCTCTATAGTTCTTATAGTGCACTGAAATTTCTAACTATTTAAATAAATTTAGGTATATATACTAATGGCAATAACTGATAAATTAGCTTAATAATATACAATATTTATGATTTGTTACTTACTATTTTAAAGCTTTCTTTGTGTATGTGCATCATATGCAACTTTCCATAGCACATTGCAAATCTATAAAAATTCCCATTTAATTTATTAATGGCCAACCCACAAATATTCAAAACTGCAAATGTGAAATTGGTGAATGTTTAGGGGTAATTGTATAAAGTCTTAATTCTTAAATCATCAAATACTAATCTAGTAGGTGTTTAATATAGTTAGATTATTAAAATATTTTAAAAAGGCATTACAAGTTACAAGTTAAAATTGAGTTCTGTGATTAAACTTATATATTTCACTGAAGCTACTCTAGTAATGTATCATTTGTCAGCTAAACCTGGATTTACAGAACTATTAGCAGAGCTCAAACTCTGTTTTTTTGTTTTGTTTTGTTTTGCTGAGGCAGATGGAGTTAAGTGACTTGCCCAGCATCACACAGTTAGGAATTTTTAAGTGTTTGAGACCAGATTTGAACTCAGGTCATCCTCACCTCAGGGCCATGCCATTTAGCTGTCCCAAACTCTGGAATTTCTTACAAAGTAAGAATACCTCCATAGATGAGTTCAGTAAGAGGCTATAAGTCTATCATCTCACACTAGATTCATCTCACACTAGATTCATTTAGTCTGGAAAAGCCCAAAAGTTGATCACAGTTTGGGGGAGAGAGGAAGAGGGAAAAATTGTTACTCACAAAGATGATTTATAATATGAGAAAAGATAAAAGATCTGGTTGGTGGGGGAGTTTTTGATCTGTCAGTGATTAGTCACAGAAGAAACAGCAAAACTAGAATTTGGACCTGAATTTTCTCATTCCAAATGAAATCATATAATTTTTAGGGTAATGAAGAAATGGAATGTCCAATAAATCAAAAGATTCTGAGGAAAAATCTTTAGCATAAAAAGCTAGAGTTCAATTTGTATTTTGGAGGGTTCATTTCAGATATTTCTTTAGTAACTGTTTTTTTGGGGGGGAGGGGGGGAAGGTTGGTAACACCATATTTGTTTGATGTAATAAAATGGGCAGAAGACAATCCCATAGTTACTTAAAGCCCAAATCAGGCAAGACAAAGTAATAAGGTCACAGAACTGCTGGGATTTGATGGACAGGTGGGCTAGATCAACATTAAAATTAAGAAAAATATTTCTACTCTAAGCCAGTCATTTCAGTTTTAGTATTTTGGTTGTTAAATAGCATAAGAAAAAACTAGGCTTAGATGGGGGAGGGGGAGCAACTATGGGAGGAAGTCACTTAACTAGGAGATTTGGCTTTGACTCTTATCTCTGCCACTAACTAGCCAATTGAAATTAAGAACATTACTTAATTTCTCTAGGTCTCAATTCCTCATTTGTAAAGTGAGATTCTTGAACTAGAAAATTGTTAATTCAGTTTGGTATTCAATGATTCCATTTCCATTTCCTCCACATCTTTAAGAGATTATTCAATTGAATTTCCTTGATAAAACAAATACAGCAAAATGTTTAAATGAAAAAAATTCATTTACTCACTTCTACATCTACAGAACAAAAAGAAATGTTAACCAGCTGCAGGTCTGATTCTGAACCTTTTACATGAAAGCACTAAAACAAGACTTTATCTAGGCAATTAGATGTCAAGACAATGGTTTATATCAGTAAGTTATATTTTATCTTTGCTAGGTTGCTTGATATACTAACTGCCTTGATGACAACAGTAATGAATATGACTAAAGAAGCTGGAAAGTGGAACAAATTGCTGACAAGATATTATCAGTTAAATGTGAATTAAAGTCTCCAATCTTCTTGTTATGCAGGTCACTGTGACACAGATTTCCTGGATCAAACCTGTGCAAACAATGAATCAAGACAGCTAGGTGGAAATGTGAATAAAGGACTGAGTCTGGAGTTGGAAATACTTGAGTTCAAATGAGGCTTTAGAAACCTACAAGCATGTGACCCTTGATAAATCATTTAACTTCTGCTTGCCTCAGTTTCCTCATTTGTAAAATTGGGATAATAATAGCATCTACCTCTCAGGATTGTTCTGAGGATTCAAATGAGATAATGATTGTATAGTGCCAGGCACACAGAGTTATATAAATGTTAGCTATTATAAACTAATGTGCACATATGTATATATGAAATATATAGCTAGTATAAGCTAATATGAATATATATTATATATGTTATGATATATAGCTATTATATATCATATAGCTATTATAAGCTATTTTGCTACAGTGGATAGAATGCTAGATTAGGAGTCAAGGAAACCTAGATTCAAATTATGTATTTTATAATTTCAGATGTGTTATCATGGATAAATCATTTAATCCCTTTGAGAATCAGTTTCCTTATATGTAAAATGTGGCTAAAAATACTTGTACTTACTTCAGAGGGTGATTGTGACACTCAAGTAATATAATGTATCAAAGCACGCATGTAAGCATTAGTTTAACATATCTATGTATACATCTATATGCATAGATATGCACATATAAAGATTATTTTCCTCAGTTTATAAAGTACACTTCTCACAATTCTCCTGTGAAATAGTCATATGTATTATATTTTTGAGGTTATAATGAGATGAGAAAACAGGTCTAAAGAATTTATGTGTCTTACCCGTGGTCACAAATGCACTAGATCCTGATTTAAAATAATCTGGCATAGGTATGAACCACAGAGAAAGGCCAACAGTAAGACCCACTTTACATTAGTAATAAGAAACAGGTTATCTCTTTTGAACAAAAGCAAATCATGAGGCAAGACAGTCACAAACAGTGATAAGCTGTGTAAATAGTAAATCAAAAGGCGACTTTCATGTGGTCACATTGTGGACAAAAATGTTGGTCATGGCTTTGCTTTTTTAGGCACCCACACACAATCAGATATCTACCACTGGTCCTATCTTTAAATCACAATATTATGTTTATATTAAGATAACCCATAGCAGATCTTCAAAAAGAAAAAGAATTCTTGGGAAAAGATGATGTATTGACCTTGAATGAGTTTTTACCTCTGGAATCCATAAAGCACAGCTGACATGAGCCCATTTGGTTCCAGTCCTGGTGGCCTTCATGGCTCCACCTCTCTTTGGACACAAAAGACACTGAGGATGAATGCCCAGAACACAGGTACGACATAACCAGCTTCCTTCTGGAACCTTGAGAATGCCGTAACATGCCTTAAAATGTAAGAAAAAAATCTTGTCAATGTTCTCACAGATAATGAAAGAATAGGCAAAATTTTTTACAATAACAAAATAACAATTAACAAAACTCATGGAAAGAGAAAACAATAAAGTAAGCTTATTAGAGATATAGTTTATTTTATTTTATTTTTTCCTGAGACGAGGGTTAAGTGGCTTGCCCAGGGTCACACAGCTAGGAAGTGTTAAGTGTCTGAGACCACATTTGAACTTGGGTCCTCCTGAATTCAGGGCTGTGGCTCTATCCACTGCTCCACCTAACGGCCCTCAGGGATATAGTTTAAAAACCACAACCACCAACCAACTAAGCTTCAATACTAGGGTTAGCACACATTTGGATTAATCAGCAGCAAGGTACAATAAGAACTGATTTTCAGAATGACTCACAATTTGTAAGATTCCTAAGTCATTGGAGAAAAAAGTTTAGCTACAGAGTTAGTGTGAATATTTTCTAAGGCAGAAAATTAAAATTATGCATTTTATACAGGTCTATAACAGCATTAAAATTAAATTAATTAGATCAACCCACTTTAGAGGTATTTGAAGTTTTGCTGTACTACAGTACCCCTTAAAAACAATTCTGAAATTTCTATGGCACAAAATTTAACTTATTTTTCATCCAATTTACTTCTGATTCCTTCTTCAGGAAGAGTTTGAGAATTGGTAGTACTTAAATATCTCTATAGTCAGGATAGAACACATACATATACACAATAACTATACATACACATATAATATTAAATATGTATGTGTACATACATATAAATGCATTCATGTACAATACAATCAATATACATATCAAGGATTCTTTATTTACATTATAATCTATACATGTACACAGATGTATACTATATAGACACACAAACATACACACATGTAGGTATACATGGGTACATATATGTCTGTGTCTATGTATGTGTATAGACAAAGATACATATATACCAATATATATACATAAACATATGGTTGTATATACATTTATATATACATACATATGGATATATACATAACACATAAACCCATTTATCTATCTACTCCCCAAAAGTCAACTTTGCACTAGTTGGGAGAAAAGGCCATAATTCATATTTGAGAGTCAAAGAGATCAGTTTTGGATTTACTTATTTGACATCTACTTTGTCCTTAGACTCATATGGCAAAGAGGTTGAATGGAGGAGATGGAAGGAGAATGCAGAAAGGAAATGACTGAAAAGTTAATTTGTGTATAATTTTTAAAAATTTACCTCTTTACAAAGGCTATTCTAGGATATTAAGAATATATAATCAATGAAGAAAATGCATGTTATTTTTTTCTTCTCTCACATTTGGGGAGGGAAATGAGTATTTTTCTAGATAGTAATATCATAAAATTATATATAGACAAATGTTTATAGATGTGCACATTACCCTCCCCACAAAATATGATTTCTCAATGAGGACTTCATTCAACCAATGCATCTGAGACCCAGATATCTCTTGTGCAAAAACAGGCTAATCCCACATCACTCTCAAAAGGACAAAACTAAGCAAGGTATAGTAGATAAATGTTCAGGGTCTACGTTAAGAAATGATCTATAGCACTTGAAAAATACTTTGCATAAAACAATTTAAAAAGAATTAAGAATGCTCCTAATTGTTACAATTTAAATATAATGCAACATTAATACAATTCATTTTCAAAATGAATACAATCCATAGGCTGCATGTATTTTAGCAGAAAGAGTCTTAGGGTCAAGAGAACTAGGTTTAAGTCACTACTCCAATACTTATTTGCTATGTATCTATGGAGATGTCCATAATTAGAATAGTGACAGAGGATAATGGCTCAAAAATGAACATCACAATGAAAATACATTAAAGAATATATGTGTATATATATGTACATATATATATATACACACACACATACATATATATGTACACACACACATATACATATTTTAAAATCTCAACTATTCACAATCTTGTTAAAAACATTCCTGAACATGAAAAATAAACCATATAATTTTTTAGTCAACAGAGGGCAGTCTAGCTTAAGTGTTTTTTAAAAGTCACCACATTGTATCTAGACACAGTAAAATAATCAACTTATACTTAAATACAGTAAATTAGTTTTTAATTAAAGCTTTATGCAAACATATTTTTACAGCTAAAATATGCTGGAACTCTGTCTTCCCAGAAATCAGCTGGAATCAGGATCACTAAGTCTTTATTCTTGATCTTTTACAGTCAAGGTCAGGTGGTTAGGCCCAGCAACCTCACACACACCTTCCTCCCTCAAATGCCCGGAGAGACTGACTCAGCGTCCCCTTCTCAATTTCCTCTTCCTCCTCCTCCTCCTCCCACACACGTCACTTCCCCCTCTTTGTCCCACCAATCAAGTCAGCACAGAACAGCTGGGGAGGGTCAACTTTCAAACAAGTTAATAGGGAACTGTCCAATTGGCAATTAGTCTCACGTGCTTCATTATTCAAGTGCATTGCTCAGTTCTAGCCCTTTACACAAATACATTTTCCAGGTCCCATTATTTATTTAATTATAGCTTTTTATATACAAAACACATGAATGGGTATATTTTCAACACTGGCCCTTGCAAAAACTTCTGTTTCAACTTTTCCCCTCCTTCCCTACACCCCCTCCCCTAGATGGCAGGTAGTCCCATACATGTTAAATATGTTAAAGCATATGTTAAATACAATATATGTACACATATTTATACATTTATCTTAATGCACAAGAAAGATCAGATTTAGAAAGAAGGTAAAAAACAAAGAAGAAAAAACAAAAATGCAAGCAAACAATAACAGAAATAGGGACATGCTATATGGTGGTCCACACTCATTTCTCAGTGTTCTTTCTCTGGGAGTAGCTGGGAGTAGTACAAATCAATTGGAACTGATTTGGATCCTCTCACTGTTGAAGAGAGCCTCGTCTTTCAGAATTGATCATCATATAGTATTGTTGTTGAAGTGTATAATTATCTCCTGGTTCTGCTCATTTCACTTAGCATCGGTTCATGTAAGTCTCTCTAGGCTTTTCTGAAATCATCCTGCTGGTCATTTCTTACGGAAAAATCATATTCCATAATATTCATATACCACAATTTATTCAGCCATTCTCCAATTGGTGGGCATCCATTCAATTTCCAGTTTCTGGCCACAGGGCTGCCATAAACATTTTGGCACATATAGGTCCGTTTCCCTTCTTCACTATCTCTTTGGGATAGAAGCCCAGTAGTAACGCTGCTGAGTCAAAGGGTATGCACAGTTTGATAACTTTTTGAGCATAGTTCCAAATTGCTCTCCAGAATGATTGGATCCATTCATAACTCTACCAACAATGTATCAGTGCTCCAGTTTTCCCACACCCCCTCCAACATTCATCATTATTATTTTTTTTTTCTGTCATCTTAGCCAGTCTTACAGATGTATAGTGGTATCTCAGAGTTGTCTTAATCTACATTTCTCTGATCAATAATAATTTGGAACACTTTTTCATATAACTAGAAATAGTTTCAATTACTTCATCCAAAGATTATCTGTTCCTATCCTTTGCAGATCCCATTATTTAATATTTAGTTATTAATATAAGTTAATTAGTATTATCTAGGCAGCTGAATGGCCCAGTGAGATTATGGCACAGAGAATTAGAAAGATTCAAGTTCAAATCCAGTCTCAGACTAATTTACTATCTATGAGACCCTGAACAAATCACT
Organism: Sminthopsis crassicaudata; assembly: GCF_048593235.1. Classification (NCBI taxonomy): domain Eukaryota; kingdom Metazoa; phylum Chordata; class Mammalia; order Dasyuromorphia; family Dasyuridae; genus Sminthopsis; species Sminthopsis crassicaudata. Next base: position 242,129,005 of record NC_133619.1, read on the forward strand.
CACTCTGTCTGCCTCAGTTTCCTCATCTGTAAAATGGGTGAGGCTAACAACAGCACCTATCTCCACAGGTCAAGACAAAATAAGATAATGTTTGTAAAGCACTTTGTAAAGCCTAAAATGGTATGTAAATCCTCTAATCTCCACCATCATTTCTCACTATCACTGGAAAGAGTCTTTATTAGCTACAATTCTGGATAAGTACTGAATCTATAAAAAAAGAAACTGTGTGGAGATTTATTCTTCTATCTTTAACTATGGTATCCACTCTACTTTGAAACTAATTACCAGAGCCTGGACTAGAAAAATGGAAATTATATCACTCATTATCAAGGAATAGGCTTAAAAAATACTTCTAATAAACACACATATGTTTATTGACAGAAAATTCTCTCAAAGCACATGAGTATTCATTTTGTGATGTCATATCAGTTCCAGGAAAGGCTTAAAGCCTCAGGTGGATGGGAACACACCTTGCCTAGGGCATACAATGCCCAGTCCCAGCTTTGCTAAGTAGGTGAAATCTGTAGCCTGGTTGGAGATACACAAATGCATTCTTTCCCTTAAATCCATTCTCATTAGACTTATAAAAAAATCTGCTAAAAGAGAAGACAATTATCACTTTTTACTATTATGCAATATAAAATGTATCTGGTATACTTAGAAAAACAAGTTGAACTACATTATGAAAAAGTTCATTATAAGAGAATAAAATAAATAAAAAACCAAATATTTAATAGTACTTATTCTATATCAAGTACCAAGTTAAATAATGGGGAATGTAAGAATCTAGGTGATGTCCCCCTATCATAAAAAATTCATTACCTAGCTAATTAGGTAGGGTATGCATACAGAAAAGAAACTTTAAAATAATATATGATAGGTGCCAAATAAGTTGTGAAGATAAGTACTATATAAGAGATCTGAGAAAGGAGAACTCTTTCTGTGGCTTGGAATGATCATGGAAGACTTCATGAAGAAAGGTGGTATTTAAACTGGGACTTGAAAAGTAAGCAGAATTTCTATAGCTAGAAAAGAAAGAGGCAGGTATCCTAGGCAAGATGAATTGTGCAAAAGCACAGAGTGGAAAAAATGGCAGGTATATTTGGGACACTGAGATTCTGGTAGTATAGCATGGGGGGAAAAAAGCACAATTTACAGTTCAAGGACCTAGATGCACACTTCTACACTCAAACCACTTATGTAATCTTCAGGCAGTTATATAGCCCCTCTGGGCCTCAGTTTCCTCATTTGTAAAATGAAGTGAATGGCTAAATGGGCCTCTGAGGTCCTCTCCAGATCTAAATCTAGTTTTCTTTGGACAAACAAATTTTGTTAGAGGATTTAGATAAGGGAGAAATAGGATAGGAAGAAGTGCAGAAGTATCAGGCTAAGTGTTCCAAAACTTCAGATCTTAACATAGATTTGTCACTCACAATGATCTTGAAAAGGTGATTTCATTCTCTCTGAGCTTTAATTTCCACATACATGAAAAGTGAACATAATATTATCTGTTCAGTCTATTTCACAGGGTTGTTGTCATCAAAAGATGCTGTCATCAAAACACTTTAAACTGTGTTATACAAGTGAAAGAAATCAATAAAGGAAAGCAGGGGCCACTTCAGAGGACCTCAAATGCCAGGATAAGGAATTTAACTTTTTTATAGTAGAAAATGGGGAAAGAGGACTGAAGCAATTTAAATATTTGATCAAGGGAATGAAAGATAAATAGCAGTTTTGAAAGTATGAGATTAGTATAATAAGCAGGATAGATGAGGGGAGAAAATGCAAGTATAGAGGAAGATTAGTAGGCTATTTCACTAGTCAAACCATATAGTGAGTTGATAAAGGCCCGAACTTAACTTGCAAAGATAAATCACCTAGGCAATCACAAGAGGCTTTATTTCTAGGAGACGCAAGAATTACTATTTTCTTCCCTTCCACTCTGATATAAAAGCCATAGAAATCCATTCTTGAATACCAATGTTTTTAATTCAGAAAATGCAAAATAGTGTGTAGTTGTGAATCATTGATCTCACTAACCTGATGAACACAGATGTTACACTTATCACAGAACACCATATCATTCCCTTCTTCACTGTCTGGAGAACGGCATACATCACAGATGACATCTTCATCATACTCTATGCCCAACCCTTCTTCTGTTTCAATAGCATGGTTCATGTTTTCATGGCACTGTCGTTCCAAGACTTCTACGGTCTTTTCCATAGTGTTTTCATCAACTGTACCACACCCTGCACAGAAATATAATCAGCCAATCAAACAGCAGGCATGTAAGTACTTACTGTGTGCCTGGAACTGAGCATGTGGGGAAAGGTATAAAGCATTTTTTCAAATAATATTTCAAAAAAGCTTTTGTTAATGTTCTTTAATACATACACACACATGCGTTCTCCATGAAGATTAATTGACTAAGAAAATAGGACTTCAGGAAAAAACAAAATTGCAGAAGGTAGGTACCAACAATTATATATGGAAGATATATTACAAAGTAACCAAAATTCTGACCATAAAGATTAAAATTTGTCTTTACAGAGACCAGAGACTATAGATACATTACCACATAACTTTAAGTAAGTCTTTTAAACTCTGGAGAGGTTATTTCTTCACTGAGAAAATGGTAAGGTTGAAATAGACAATTTTTAACATCTCTGATACTCTAGGATCCTCCCATCAGAAGTACTCATCTGTTTTATGAATTGGAACTTCTGCTATATTGCTTATTAGAGCACACATGAAAGACATGTTAGTCAAAAAAAAAAAAAACAATTAACAAGTATTTTATTAAGTGGTTGTACAAGGCATCAGAGGCATTGAAATGCTAGGTGCTAAGGATACAAATATAACTAATGAAACAAAAATGAAATAAAATATTAATATTTAATATTAATTATAGCTGATATATATTATATTATATAAATCAATATTAAATAAAAATAAATAAATAAAATAATATTAATTAAATTTAATATTAAATGATTATTAATATTAAAATAAATCTCAAGAAGAAATGTAGGAGCTTTGAGAAGGATCAAGTTGTTTCAAAAAGGTCAAGACAGAATTTTTCTTCAGACCCTGGATCCTTTTAAAGGGATATCAACCTACCTGGCTGACTAACCAAAATGTACCTGAAACAGCCTGGAGGTATAATACATGAAATGATAATCCTGTCACCAAACTATACCCCGAATCAAAACAGGATTAAAAGGAATTAGAACAAACAAAACTATGCAAAGTCAGTGTGAAATTCTTAGGTGAAAACACAGTAGAATGCAGTTTATAAAATGTCCTTCTGGTCTTGTATTTCTTCTCCATTTTCCACAATACATTCATGTTATACTTGAAGAATCCCAAGATACCTTCATGATCTTTTGTGAAGTTTTCTAACTTGAGTATTCAGAGAAGAAATCATTTTTACTCTAATACCAGAGTGGGGGGGAAGAGGTGGAAACAGGGAAGTGGGAAGAGGAGGAAGAGGAGGAAGAGAGAGGGAGGAAGAAAGAGAGGGGGAAAGGGAGAAAGAAGGATAGAAAGACAAACAGAGAAGATAGAGAATGAATATAATGCAAATAATATTTCAAATACATTTCTAATACTGGAAAGTAGGGAATGATAATCATAGCTACATATTTTACAATTTTAAAAATATATAGAAAATGAAAGGCGTAGGCAGTGTTTGACTTCTCTCTCTCTTTTTGGCAAGTTTAAAGGAGATTTTGAGAGGGTTGGTTTCTGTTTTGGAGAGGAGCTCAGGGCACTTGTTTGCTCTTTCATACAATTCCATGCAATCTCTATATACAGACTTGTGAGTGGGAGAAAAAGACTAACACCCTCTCCCTCCACTTCTCCACTCTTTTTTTTGGTCTCTCTTCCTTGCCTTCCTCTTTCTCTTTCCACCTTTCCCCTCTTTTCTAAGAGTTGGAAGACTCAAAGTCTCTCTCATTTTTGTGTGTATCCAAGAGCGCAGCAAGAACAATCCAAGAAAATCCAGAGAGAGGTCACTTTATTACTCTATCCAGTCTTGCTAGGTTATTTGTACTACAAACTGTAATCTTCATTTTTGATGAGCATTCTGTGTTTGTCTTTTTTTTTCTTGTGCATCATACCTCTGTACAGCACCCTTTCTGTATGTTTTGTCTGCCTACTTCATGTTGTAAGTTTTCAGTGTTAAGTTCTCATTTAACTAGTATTTAATTGACCTAATTCCAATTTTGGTGGAAAAATGTGTGTCCAATATGACAAAAATGTATTTCAGTTCTCTATACTTGAAAAATTTACATTCTTGATTTTAAAGCTGATCTAATGAGAACATGAGTTTTTGGTTATGAAAGACCTAAAGGTCATTACTGCTCTAACTAAAATTTTTTGAGGCTCTTGGAATATATAAAAAAATCCCATATTCATGAGAGGAAAATGTCATAGAGGATGCCCTTAAAGACATTAAAATAAAAGGAGTATTGCTAGAAGAAGGGGCAAGAAAAGGATATAAATGCTGGCTAGGGAACAAAAAAAAAAAAAAAAAAAAATCTAGTGACATTCTGGGAGACAGAAAGAAGGGCTGGATCTGTCCTCTCCAGTAATTCCCTAACCTACAGTGAAAGATCTACTTAAGAAGACCATCCTGAGGAAGAGAACAATGGAAAAGTACTGAATCCCTTAGTACAATCCATGAAAGAGAGAGGATAATTGATTAGAACTGGAGCCTGTGGGGTTGGAAGGTGGCAGAAGAAAAAGATATTCTCCAAACCCCAGAAACTGAAGGAATAGAGTAACTAAGAGGACATGATTTTGTAGACTTAAATATTGAACAAAAAGGTTTTTTTTTAATTCTTTTTCCCCTTTTTCTTTGTAGTCCAGACTTAGGGGAAGCAACTTGACATTCATTTGCCGTAAATGAGACTGTTAAACCACGGAACTATTTGTAAAAGCTTAAGCGGTATATGGTTTATTCAAGTGAACAGCAAATATTCAAAATGGACAGCAGGGGGTGCTCACCCAATTTTCAGGGACTGACTGAAGGCACAGCAAGAAGTCGGGCTTTTAGACTAGTGCTTGGTTAAATGTAATAGAGATGTTACTTGAGATGGGCAATTTATGAGGGGGGTTGCCCCTAAATAGAAGAAGTACAAACAGCTAGCTGCTTGACATACAAAATTAAGAAGTGTAAATTAGCACAACGAAGTGGAAAGATTACTTGACTAAGAAGGGGAAAGACTAGGAGTCAGGAAGTATGGTTTGAACCACATCTGCCAATATCTGTCTGTGTAACGAAGGACAAGTCATTTTACTTCTCTAGGTGACAGTTTTCTCATTTGTAAAACGGAAGGACTGAACTAGAGGATCATAAAGATCTTTCTGGAAGAAATATTAGTCTAGATTTCAACCATTCTGATTCACATCTAAAGCCATTATTTCCCTTATGATACCCTATCTCCTTTGAAAGTATATCACTGAAATTTATAATTTAGCATATTTTAATCATCAGAAATCTTTAGTGCAGGGATAAATATGGATTTTGGACAATTTTTTTCCCATAAGCATAACTTAGGAAAATACAATGAAAATACTGTTTGAGACAGTTATCTGTCTATACTACTACATTCTGACATGCCCAGTTGTGGACTACACAATTTAAAAAATTATTCTGATAATTGCTTTCAAACTCCAATATTTTAAAATAAGAATCTATAGCAAATCAAATTTTATGAAACATATTAACAAGTAATCAGAAGAACTTGCAAAATCATTAGCTGATCCTTCCTTACCCTTAAGTCAAATTTTTAAAATTTCATCTGTGTAGGACATTCTCAGGGAATAAACATAAAACCCCTGCTACCAATGTAAATCTGTTATCAGCAACTATTCTGCAATTTATAGTCTTCGAGAGATGCCTGAGAGCTTTAGTGACTTGGTCAGAACCTCAAAGTTCAGTAGGTGTCAGGTAGCACTTGAAATCAAGTCTTCTTGATTCTGAGGTCAGTTTTCTGTTCTCCCCCTGCTGCCTTTCTTTAAGGATTATTATCTTTTGACCCAATATGCTAAAAATAAAAAAAAATCATTCATAAAAGTTTAAATGCCAATAATGACATTAGTTTTTCTTTATAGATCCCATTTGCCTCCGAAACACCTTTGTTGTTTGTTCTTATCTTTATACACACTAATCCAGATGTTAAATTTCACACTGCAGATGTTTTTGAAGACTACAAATTTTTCTTTGTTAACAAAGTTAATGAGCATGTGGGAGTATATGTGTATTTACTCTAACATATTCTAAACTTAGGATTCATTCTCAAACAACAAGAACATGAAGATCTAAAACAATTTTACTTTAGTGTGATACTTAGCATATAGCACATAACATTCTAAACAACTTCAGAATTCCACATAAACTATTCTTTTCATGTTCATATCACTTATAAGGGCTCCTTCCCTCAAAAAAATTCCTAACTCTGAAGTGGAAATTAAGTAGACCTTATTTATATTTTCTTTTTGGTATATGAGGTAAATTACACATTTAAAAACTTTTCATATATAATTACTGAAAATTCTGGCTTTCTAATTCTGAGTCTAAATTACACAGCAAAATTCAAATTTGTATTTTTTAATATTTATGACATTTTCAGAGGCAATCAGATATAGCACATAGAGAATGTTGGGCTTGAGGTCAGAAAGTCCTGGATGCAATTTCTATCTATGCCTAGCTATGTGATTCTGGTCAAGTTACTGAAGCTCTCTGTGACCTCCTAGGAATTATCTATTAAGTCTTTAATGGGTTCCCATCGGAACTGTTCTGAATTCCTATAAATCTTAAGCATCCTATAACCCCAATATGCTATTATTAACTAGAGAGTAGGATCTGGTATAAGGATTGTGCTATTTTGAACTTCACTGATGGTATCTTACTTCAGTTACTAAAGTATGAGAGGGAACCTTTTTATAAAGTAAAATCATGCTAAGGCCAGAACTACAGTGAAGTTATAAATAAAGAATGAAGTTATCAAAGAAGAGACAGTGTGACAGAGTAGATATAGAACTGGCCTGGAGGCTGAGCTGGATTCCTGTCTCACCTCTAACAGCTATTGGCTTTGTGACCCTGCATAAATCACTTAACTTCTCAAAATTGTAAGTTGAAGAGAAAGAATTGACCTGGGTTGATAGAAAGAATAGTCTCACCAGGGAGTTTCTTATGCCAGTAAAATCATAATCCAGTCTTTATCCTTATTAATAAAAACCATTTACTAATACTAGTGTGCCCCCACTGATTATCCTCTCATATCATGATTTTTCCTTTTCATGTCAGTCTATAAAACCTTCTATCTAAATGCCTATCTCAAATGCATCTTAGGACTTTCTCCACCCTAGTGAAAGGCAGGGTTAGTATATAAGTTGACTTACTTCTTTTACAATCCCCAAATTAAAATCTTTTATCATATTAATTGAATTTGTGAGCTTTAAAAAAGTGAATTATTACGGGTGCATTTAAAAAGGTAACTGTGTTAGGCACTTAACCCTTTAATTTAGACAAAAAGTCATATCATCTTTAAAAAGTCATCAGTCAAAAATAAAATAGGGGCAGCTAGATGGATAGAACAGTGGATAGAGCACCAGCCCTGAAGTCAGGAGGACCTGAGTTCAAATCCGAACTAAGACAATTAACACTTCCTAACTGTGTGACTTTAGGCAAATTACTTGAATCCAAATGTCTCAGGACACACATACACATTCATTCATTCTCTCTCTCTCTCTCTCTGAGAGGGTGCGGTAAAGCAGAGAGGATGAAAATTCTTTACAGCCAAGACTGATAATCACTGATTTAGCTATTTCACCTGTGTCTTCTGCCGTAATACTTAATTTAGGGAGTTGATTAAGTATTTGAGTAGAAGTTCTACACTTAGGCATAAAACTGAAACAATCTCTTCAGTTAAAGAGACTTCCAGCTTAACTGCTTCTCAGAAAGTCTCGCTGCTAGTTTTTCTCTCCTCATTTATACAACCCATATTACAAATAAAGAGATGAAGGTCAGTGTAGTCAGAATAAAAACTTTGTATTTCTGGTTTGTTTGTTTTTTAAATAGTGCTAGGACTCTGTATAAGATGCATTTACCCATTTCTTTGAGTTCCTCATTGAGTTCTTGAAGCCAGAAAATGTCCATGTCATCCAAGTCATAGCGACACACTGACTCCGCCAGCTCGAGGATATTAATGTAACCTGGTTCTGTGGGCTCCTGGCTGGAGCAATGGATGTACTTCCTGGGTCGAATAAACAGTACTTCTTTCACCTTCTCTGAGACCACCCTAAACATGATGAGCAGAATGGCATTAATGAGATTTAGCAAATAAAATGTTACATGTACTGACTGTAGATGGTCCTAACAAATTATCTATTAGAGGCTATCAAAAGGTTATATAGCAGTCAGGGACACGCATGCAGTGAGGGTTTCATTTTACCTCTCCAAGAACAGACAGTATTCCATTAGAAAGCAATTTGTTTTTGAAATTCTCATCATTCTGATTCTCATGTAGAAGGATAAAATTTAACTTAACCATGTGAAAAGAATTATTGTTTCCTATTATGGCCTGTACTGTTCTAAAGTTGCTGTGACTCAAGAGTCATGTTCATATGTGGGAAAGGTGTGATAGAAAAGAACAACTTGAAAGTGGATGATAGGCCAGTTCCAATGATCTTATGATGATGAGAGCCATCTACATTCAGAAAGAGGATTGTGGGAAGTGAGTGTGAATCACAACATATCATTTTCACTTCTTTTGTTGTTGTTTGCTTAATTTTATTTTCTTTCTGATTTTCTTCCTTTTTGATCAGACTTTTCTTGTGCAGCAAGATAACTGCTGTGTATGTATGCCTATATTTGATTTACATATATTTTTACCGTGTTTAACATATACTGGATTACTTGGAGAGGGGGTGGGGGAGAGAGAGGGAAAATCTGGAACACAAGGTATTTGCAAGGGTAAATGTTAAAAAATTATCCTTGCATATGTTTTGAAAATAAAAAGCTTCAATATAAAAAGAAAAAACAAAGTGGATGTTAACTACTTAATGGGGAAATCAGACCCCTCCATTGAAGTGTTTAAGCTAAAGGTAGTCAAGATCAAGAGAAATGATATACAATTATGCACTGCCCCAATAAGATTATATCTATAATAAGTAATATGTTTAGTGTTAAATATGATATTTTAGAAAGGACACCGATAAAGTGGAGTTATGTCTAGGACTACAAAGAACTTTATTATATCAAGGATCAGGTAAAACAGCTGAGGCTATTTCAAGTGTAGCACTGTGCTTGGCACATGGAAAGCGTTCAATAAATGCATCTTGACTGCTTGATGTTTATATAGTTTACAAATTAAGTACAGTTAAGAGGATCAGAGAGCTCCCTTTAAATACATGATGTGCTGTCATATGGAAGAGGGATTAGACTTGTTCTGCTGTGTCCAAAAATCTAGTACTAGGTTTGAATGGCAGAAGCTATAGAAAGATTTCAAATCAAGAGAAGAAAAAAGTTACTAGCAAAGATGGCTGTCCAAAAATAAAATAGGCTACTTCATTACTCATTATATCAACCTCATTACTGCTAATTTTCAAGTGGATGTTAGCTAATCACAGGAACAAAGATTTAGATCTAGAAGTTTTATAATTTATCTAGTCTAAAACCTTCATTTTACAGATGTGGAAAGTGAAGCTCAGAAAGCAACTTGCTCAAAATCACAAGGGAAATAAATGGCAAAGCTAGAATTTCAACCTAGATCCTCAGACTTCATATGTAGGGGTCTTTCTGTTTCATGGAGATGTTTTCTGGGAGATAAAGGAATTTTTGTTTATATATAAGTTGAACTAGAGCAGAGCTTCTTAAACTTTTTCTACTTGCAACCCATTTTCATCTGAAAAAATTTGATATGACCCTATCTTGAATCTTAGCCAAGATGTTTCTGATAAGTGTGCACATTATGTGTTCAGAACCAAGGCTGCGGTGAAGTCATGTGATGCAAAACAGACACATGCTGCCAGAAATATCTCATTCATTATGCATTAGATTTTGAATTCATTTTTTATCATTTTGATTGTTGATGATCAATAATTTGATCATTTCATCATTCAGGAATCTTTTGTTATTGTCCATATTTAGTTACACTACACCATATGGGGTCACAACCCACAGTTTAAGAAACTTTGAACCAGAGGACTCAGAGGTCCCTTTCAATGCTATTTTATCATACAGGTTTTGAAACTTACTAGGCAATTAAGAGAATGTGGGCAAATCATTTCACACCTTTGAGCCTCAGTTTCCTTTTCTGTAAAGGTGAGATAATTATACTTATACTCTATTTCATAGGGTTACTATGAAGAAAGTGCTTTGTAAACTCTAAAGTAATATAGAGATGAGGAATATAAGTCTTCTTGTTGATATTATAAATTATTCTTATTTCATTACAAGAGATTTCCAATATGGAGAGTAAAGAGCCTGTAGCCAGCTCCTGCTCTCCATAAATGATTAGCAATAAGCTTTATTTCCACAGCTAGGAGCTCTTTATATATATACCTTTTTGCTTGTTGTCTTGGGGAAGGAAGAAGGAGGGAAAATAATTTGGAATACAAGATTTTGCAGAGATAAATGCTGAAAATTATCTTTGCATGTATTTGGAAAAATAAAATACTATTAAAAATAAATTGCAGAGAGGAAGCAAAAAAGAAAAACCCAACAACAACCAAGTTTTAAACTAAGTATCCCATAATTTTTCCTCTATGAGATTCCTATAACAAACAAGGCTTTCCTCTCACTTATTCCAACTCCTAACAGCCAAAGAAAAGGCAAGTGAGGTAAAGTGGTTAAGAAAAAACAGGGAGGAGTTGTTAGCATTAAGTTTACTAATGTCACTGACTCACTTCCCAAAGACACCAGAATATTTTACTACCAGAGAATGTGCAATCTTCATCACAAATAATTTTTTAAAATAGTACAGAATAACCCACAGAGATGTATTCCCCACTCCTATCATCCATACAACATTTCTCACTGGCTGACTACTCTTCCAGTGTTTCAATAGCATTTTAAACAATAAGGAGAAATAAGCAGTCATCCATTCTGGCACTTTCTCATTGGGAAATGCTACAGTTTTGAAGCAGAGGTATGCCAGTATATATCTTGGGTAGCTAGGTGGACAGGGGATAAACCACTAGTCTGGAAGTCAGGAAGGCTCATCTTCCTGAGTTCAAATCTGGCTTCAGACTCTTAGCAGCTATGTGACTCTGGGTAAGTCACAATTAATGGAAACTTCCATTTCCTCATCTGTAAAAAGAGCTGAAGATGGAAATGGCAAATCACTTCAGTATCTTTGCCACAAAAATCCCAATAGGGTTGAGGAATTGGACATGACAGGAAAATGAACAAGAATAACTGTCAATGTCTACTGACCTACAATTATAAGGTCTTTTTTTCATAGTCGATATAAAGTTAAATTTTAAGCAGTCCTTTCCAAGTATATCATTATCAATTCTGCATGAAAAGACCAATAGATTTGGAGACAGTAGACCTTGGTTCAGGCCCTCAGTTCTGCTACTGGTTCACTTAGTCAAATCATCTTTTAAAAGGGATTTATTTTTCTTTAAAAAGGGACATGTTTTTACAGAATAGTTGTGAAGCTCATATAAGATCACATACACCAAACATTTGGTAAATATAAAGTACAATACAAAATAGTATAATCACAAATTTCATATCAGCAGATCTGAGTTATACAATGGATAGAATGTTGGACACTGAGTCAGGAAGACCAGAATTTGAAAGCCAAATCAGGTTCTTATAAACTGCTGTATAAGCTTATGCATAAAACTTGTGTACAAGTTTGCTGTATAAACCCTCTTAGTCTCCTCTTTCTCATCTATAAAATAGAGTTAATAACAACACTTACAAGGTAACTTACAAGGTAACATGATGATCTAGTGAGATAACACACATAAAGCTATGTGAAAGCACTATGTAAATTCTATCACTGATGATATATTAATGATGTCAGTAATGTGTACACACACACACACACACACACACACACACACACACACACACCTATAAGACTGACTTACTGAAATGTTACTATTTTTCTCCATTGAGGGAAAACTTTCAATTTAGCAAGTCCTGAAAAAATTAATGCATTTTACATCAATATTCTAGGGACTAGGTTGGTAAATAAGGAACAAAGCCTAAAAATATTATCTCTGGTTCCTATATCTTATGAAGAAACAACCTTTCAAGTAACTTGCTTAGATTTTAATTAGTATTTTCAAGTAAAAACTAAGCAATGTGTATTTGTCATACTGACTCCATGTAGATCACATACTTTCATGTTATCTATTTCCAACTATAACTAACAAACAATAAGTTTATTTCTATAAGAATTTTAGTAGAGTAGCAATTGAAAATTCAAGGCAAAGCCAGAAAGTAGTACCCCAAATTTGCGACTTCAGATTATTTAGACATGTATAACCTATATCAGATTGTTTGTTCTCTTGAGAAAGAGGGAGAAGAGAAAATTTGGAACTCAAAATTTAAAAAAAAAATGAATACTGAGGGGCAGGTAGGTGGTGCAGTGGATAGAATACCAGCCCTGAAGTCAGGAAGGCCTGACTTCAAATCTAGACTCAGACACTTAACACTTCCTAGCTGTGTGACCATGGGCAAGTCATTTAACCACAATTGGCTCAGCAAAAAAAGAAAAGGAAAGAAAAAAGAAAAAAAAAACTGAATGTTGAAAATAGTTTTTACATGAAATTGGTAAAAAATAAAGTACTATTAATATGATTTTAAAAAAAGATATTTTGTTCAAAGACACAAGAGGGAATGTAGTCTTTAAAGCAGGAGGTTCTTTACCTGGAAGTCATGAATATGTATTTAAAATATATTTTGATAAATGTATTTTAATATAATTTGTTACCTTTGCAAAAAAAAAATCAACCACAAAATTAATACTGCTTAGCAATAAAATCACACCAAGTTCTAGAAAATAAAATAAATAAAGTGAAAATGGGTTATTTCTATCATTTATTGGTCAATTTTCTAAATATCAATGAGAGTCAAAATAAAGTCTGTAAAGTAGGAAGGAGTGTTAATTAAGCTGTTTTCTCAATTAAGCAGACAATGTTATAGACAGAACACAAAAGGTACTCAAAAAATATTGAATGAAAGAGTACAAGAGCCACCATAATTCTGTGTGTGTGTGTGTGTGTGTGTTTGTGTGTGTGTGTGTGTGTACTCACTAAATTAAGTAAGAGATACAAAATAAGGTGGCTTTATTAGAGTGAGAAACATAGTGTTCAGGAAAAGCAGAGGTTCTTGACTTTTTTGGGGGGTCATAGATCTCTCTGTTAATCTGGTGAAGCTTACTGACTCCTCAGAATGTTATTTGTTTGTTTTTTAATAATAACTGAAGGACTTGCAAAATTTCAGGTAGAGAATAGTAAATAAGCTTCTTCATAAGGCACTTTTCATGGACCTTCCAAAATCTATTCATGGGCCCTCCAAAATCTGTCTTTTGGAGATATATGGAACATGACTTATAGTATAAGGATTACCACATAAATAAAGAATTTGTGGTAGAAAACATATGATTTAAATAAACTATAGAGATTACATTTATATTAATGGAAATCATATATTAACCAAAATATAATTTTTTGAGATTTATTTTTAAAACTGTTAAGGTAACAGAAAGAAAGCATTATAATCCTATGATTTATGCTTTATCTAAATCTATGGATAATTCATCCATGCAAATTCCATTATGGACAATTTTTTTAAAAAGCTTAAAATTTCCATATTTTTAAGTATTACAAAGTTCTTCTAGTATAAAAATATCATTTTTACACAATATTCCTGTGTAATTATGTAAATATATAATTTGACTAGTATTCTTTTAAGATAAAAATTATTTTTAAAAAACTACATACAAACTAATTTCTGAGAATTTATTTCAGAATATGTTCTTTTATTTACTTTCTCCCCTTACTCAGACTTATCTTTGTCTTATGAGATCAAGTTTCAATTCCTAGAGAAACTCAAATTTACTACACCTTTTTGCGAAGCAACAAGTAATGGGGCCACAAAACGGAAGTTATGGAATGAAAGAGTCTTCTCCTTCACTAAAAATAACAGATACTATTTCCTGAAAAATGAAACTAAAGCATGCTAAACTTCCCTTTAAGTGCAATGACAATTAGAAAGTATTATAAAAGCATATTATAAACTTTGATCCAGTCTCAATCCAATCAGGACAAGAACAGCCAAAATAGGACTACTACTAATAACAGCAATAGCAACAATGTATCACTATTAGAGTACAAGGATTCTTTTCCTGACATTTTACACAACTCCTAAAGTATTACTAAAAGTATCTAAATCTAAATCACTAAAAGTATACTAAAAGTATCATACTTGCTATCAATCACCACTCCTTTAACCATATTTTAATTTTGTAAATATTTTCCCAGTAGAAATGAGACAATCATAGGAAAAGCACATCTAAGAAATGTCCAAATTCAAACTTGCATTTCTAGGTTAACTCGGGAAGATCAAAATAAAACAGTGCAGTTTCCACTTGTTCTTTAGTTTGCATTGTTATTTTTCAATCACTATAATCAACTACTTTTGACCCTGCCTCATTAAATATTTTTCAAGCCATGTTTAAAACAAATTATATTAATTTAAATTGAAAGTCATCTTGTTTTAAATGCATAATGATCCATGCTTCCTAGAAAAATGAAAAGAAATAAATTCTTCAAGTGAACATTGTGTCGTTTTGGGCAAAGATATTAAAGTAGCTCTCTTTAGTCTAAAGCTCTGAATAACTGACTCTACTAGATGATTAACTGACAGCTGGAAACTAAAGGAGTCACTCTAGTGATGAATGTTATTTTCCTATTTTAAAAAATGGAATGGACTTTAAATAGATCCTCTTTACATCTTTCTTTTTCAAAATTAAAAGATATGCTTTTTATATTAAAAACATCATTATGCCTTACTATTTAAAAGATAACTCTCATTTTGTAGTATGAGCAAAGTTTTAGAGAAAAAAATATCTAAAAATGTAGATCCTTATTTTGGGAAGGAAGGGTAATTTATTTTTTAGATGCACACCTTTACAAATAGGAGTTCTTTAATAGAACAGGATGGATTGAAGGAAGTGAGTTATTTTAAGAAAGAATATTTATAAAAGATATTGGTAAATAATTGCATTTTACTGGATCTAATAATGTGTACGAGAGATGGATCAACATAATAGGAACTGTGCTATGTTAGGATCAGTGCACTATTACTATCTATAGGAATCCCCAGGGCATATAGGCATGTTACTCATGGAGTTGCCAATAACCATAAATTTCTTAGCATATAATTCCCTTAGGTGCATTAGAACTTGACATGTTATTATTTAAATTATTTAGAAATCACTAAATTATATGACATTATAAAAGCAACTTAAACAGACACAATATTTGCCTTCTACAATTTTAAATTTATTTTTTAAAGTTTGTTTTGTTTATTCTTTTTCTTCTCTTTCTTTCTCTCCCAAGCAGACTACAGTTAAGCACAGATATATTTATGTCTAAACACACATACATATATACATACACACATTACACATGTAGTATGCATGTATGCATGTGTATGTATGCATGTCTTCTGGTCCAATATTTTTTGTTATGTAGCACAGTCTAAGTAATTATACACTGTCAGAATGGCATCTGAATTAAAAAACTTTCTTCAGGATCACTCAGTTAATAACTGCCAGAGCTGGGAATCAAACTCAGGTCTTCTGATCTCTATTTAAATGCTCTGTCCATCACTCCTAGGATTTCTGATCCCCAATCCAGCACTTTCTTCATTTCATCATGCTGCTGTAAGTGCATTGAGTAGGGGATTATCAATATACACCAGGATGTCTTTAGGAAATATCCATATAATAACCTGAGAATCACATTTTCTAATGCAATTGTCTGACAGAAGAATTCTTTTTTCCTAAGGTATTCATTCTTCTCTAAAAACCAAACACTTTCAAGTGCTTACAATGGGATAGATTTTATACCTTTACTTAAGGTAATATGCTTAAACCCTTTTAGAAGTCTTCCACCTCCATTTTCTCTCACCCATTTTATCTATTTACTTATTCTTTCACCCAAACCTATCACCTGAGCCTCTTGCCTACTTATTTGTGCACCCCACTTTGCTTTTTATCTCCTCTTTTTCTTGTTTTTATCTCTATCCTCTTCCTCTCTTCCTTTTCTTATATTCTCTTTTTTCTGTGTTTCTACTTGTCTCTGTCTCTCTCTTTTTCTCATCCGTTGGAACTCTTTTTATTCCTATGTTTTGTTCTTTTTGCTCACCTTATATTTCTCCCCCTCTTACTACTTCAATAATGGCTATAGCTATTACAGTTGCCTTCTGGCCAGCACCCAGAATTTCTTCCCTTTCCTGACCCCACAGTTACACTGATGTTTACTCCAAACAAGTATTGTTTTAATTGGAAAGTTGCTTTCACCCTGAGCCTTTCCCTTCTTTGCCAGCCAAATCCTGGCTTTTTAGTTCTCATTCCTAGGCACGAGTCCAGGTTTCTATTAGGCTCCACACAGATACTACTTCTGTAAAGAACACACACGTTTTCTTTCCTGATCCCTGCACATCTTCCATACAACCCAGGCAACACAAACTATGCTTATTATTGAGATCCTGGGAATACAGCCTAGTAGTGCAGAGAAAAAAAAAACACATTAGAATTTCATTTTCTTGGAAGCATTGGTACACATTAGGGGGAAAAATGTTTACATGACCCATTGAAGTTGCAAGTATACAATTATGCAACATGATGACCTCAGTGAAATATAACTAGACCTTCAAAATATCAGGAAGCTTAAATGTGGAAGCAACAGTGTATGAAATTAGTCTCAAAACCCTTAAGGTGAAGATGTTACCTCCACTATACTACATAAGTACTGAATGTTAGCAGGAAAACTATTTGTTTTACCTAATGGTAATCTTGTTTAATGGACCTCTGCATTCTTTCATGTGTATAACTGCTAGTTCTTTGATAACAATGCCAGTAGGCAAATTCAAACTTAGTATTTACTTGAGAATAAGGAAAACTAACTGTTTCAGACCAGTCTCCAGATAAGTTTCAGGCTGTGAATTAGTTTACAATATAAACCTAAATAAATAAGACTGGCTTTGTGAATTACTCCATAAAGATTTAACTCCAATTATTTGTAGGTTCTGGAAATTTGAACAAGGACACAAAAGCCAATTTTTTTTATCTCTTATAATATCTGAATGGAACTTTCATGTGACATCCTACCATTTTAAAGCCTAAAAAAGAAAGAAAAATTACACAGTTCAGTTTGGCTCTTATGAAGTGATGATGATGTGCTGGGCAAGCTAGCAACTGTGCTTGTGATTTTGAAAATCAGGATGTTCAAAACATAAAGTTTACATTCATTCTCTTAGATTTGGCCTTAAAGACAGAATTAATGACTTTCCCATTTATAGTACTATCCTTTTTGCATATTCTTAACCTACTGCTACTTTTATCCCTATGGTCAAAGCTACAAGGAACCTACCATGGTTCAGACAGAACTGATAGAAAAATGACAATCTTCCATAAAATTCTAGAACTTTATATAGGAAAAGTACATTTTACAACACAGTTCTTAATGTTTTGTCTTGATTTTTTTTTCAACAGCAAGGGAAAAATAAAATAATAAAGGAAGAGTAATACGGAAACTTAACTGTCAAGAAAAATCACATTCATTTTTTTGCTGAGATTCTATAAACACTCTTAAGAAGGGGGAAGTAAAGGAAATAAACATGTATACAGTGCCTATAATGTATCAGAAACCATATTAAAAGCTTTACAACTATTATTTCATTTGATCCTTACAATAACCTTGTAAGATAGGTGCTGTTGTTATTTCACAGTTGAGGAGGTTAAGGCAAAAAGAGATCATGTCAAGTGCTCAGGGTCACATTATCAGCAAGCATCTGAAGTTGCATCTGAACTCAGGTCTTCTTGACTTCAAAGCCAGTGCTCTATCTACTATGCCTCCTAGCTGCCTCAAGAGTTGTTTAAAAATGTAAATGTATGAATGGATTTTAATTTCAAAGAAAAATAATTTCTAGAAAAAACAGAAACATTTCAACTTATATTTCATCAGTCTGAAATTTGGACTATTTAAAATGGCAAAAAAGTTTAATTTTTTCAGATTAATGTGCCCTTAGATAGTCACAAAAGCTGGTATACCCTAATTAAATGTGCAAGCATGCAAATACCTGAGAGAAGGCTGTGGAATAGTGTCTGGACTGGCTGGTACCTGAACACCCTTTTCCCATTCTTCTTTCCATGTATCCGCAAAGAGGTAATATTCATCAGGATTAACATGATGTGAATCTGGGAGTTTCATGGCACTGATGAGGTCCTTCCGGAATACCTATGATGAAACAGCAAACAATATAAGAGAAAAACGATCATGTCCTCAGGGAAATGATGAGGAATGAGTTAGTATCTTCCATAGAAATACTCCATGAACAATTTTTTTTTTTTTTTGTGCAAAGCATTTAAAGTAAAGGGTATATATAACTAGCAACCCCTCTACACTTTACAATTTTTTAAATTCAATTTTTTTCTACCAACAAAAAACTTAAAAAAATTTTTTTAACCAAGGACCCAGAATTTAACCTATTTCATGAGAGAGAACTCGTACCAAAAGATTAGATATTCTTTTTTCAAATTTCTTCAGCAAAAATCTAATAATATTTGCAATGGGTCTAGAACTAGAATCACAGAAAATATAAAAGAAGCATAAAACTTACAAGAAGTCTGCTCACAAGGAATGTAAAGTCTAACAGGTAAAAGAAGATACACATGAAACACTAAGAAAACAATCTAAGGTAGCACATGCTCTTTGCAATAACGAGATATCAAGTATTTTCTTTCATGCTCTTTGAGGAAATTTCAAGAGGCTGAATAGAAGATGATACAAGGCAGCATAAATTTGCCTTCCCTAGCAACTAGAGTGACTCTAGAAGTAGAAACGTTAGTTGCTGTTGTTCAGTTGTTATTAATCTTCATGAATCTATTTGGAATTTTCTTGGTGAAGATATTGGAGAAGCAATTTCTTCTCCAGCTTATTTTATAGCTGAGGAAACTGAGACAAATTGGGTGAAGTGACTTGCCCAGGGTCCTATAGCTAGCAAGTGTCTAAAGCTAGTTTGAATTCACAAGATGAGTCTTTCTGACTTCAGGCTTGGCACTATATCTACTGTGCCACCTAGCTGTTCCAGAAATGGTAGAGCTTCTTCTTAAATGAAAATCAGAGTTAACAAATATAAAAGCTGGAAGAGACTTCAGAGATCATCTAGTCTAAGTTATTTGTTCAAAGTTTTATAGATATTTAGATGGTAGCCATGACAGAAACAGAATACAGACTTCTGGGCTTTCATTCTAGTGATCATTTCCTTAATTTCTCTCTCTCAGATCTTTATACTACTGTGGATTATGGGAACTATAAGTGACACTTCCAGACCTCTGAGGTGCACCAAAGCAGAAGGAACCTTTTGCTCCTTTTTACATGTGGAAGCAAAAAAGCCTTTGAGTGTTCTTTTCACTTAATTTGCCAAATATCAAGGCTACAAGAAAATTTAAAAGCATTTCAGGCCAAACTGATAACCAGATATTTACCCATGATATAATTTATCAGTGTACTGTTCTTTCTCTAAAATGGATTATTATTATATGAATAGGACACAAAACTGTATTATGAAACAATCTGAAAATTGCACAGTTAAGATTAGCTCTCTTATTATGATGTTAATTATATCCATCTGCAATCTAATGAGCTGTCATTGATTTACTTCTTCATTTTACACTATAATGATTTAATGAACAAAGCTGAAATCCAGATTTCTTAATCCATACAGGAACATTCTGTTTGCTCATTTGATCAATAAGTTCTGGGAACACACTTGCTTGTATTTAATCAATAAAAAATGACTGAAAGAATTTTGATATAAAAATAAGAGTCAAGTTTCATTTCTTCCACAGTTCTTAGTTCTGTGACTTGGACCTCAATACCTTGTAGAAGCCAATATCACTGGCCTGCTACTTTCCAAACCAGTAGAAGATGAAAGATCTTTGGAAGTCTTTAAGAGGGATTTTAGATTAAATTTCCTGGGAGCCTGGTTCATCAAGAAGATTCTTAAGATCCAATTGTTTACAACTTGGTTGGTTGATTTGTTAAACCAAGGTGCTTTTGAGGTATACTGTAAATCCCATAACTTCCCAGAAATACTATTAACCCCATAGCCATCTGTTTAGGATCCCCAACTAATAAATAAGTGGAAAATGTAGTATTTTCCACCTCATAATTTCTTGGTTCCTTGTAGAATATATATGAATCTACTTATTTAGGAATAAATTAATTGTCTAGGCAGCGGGTTAGAGTCAACTAAAAGTAGTGGTTAAGAGTTTCACTATAAAAAAGGAAAAAAAAAAAGATGAAATTGAGTAGAATATATCTTAAAAAGGAGCTGAATTGAAGCTGAGCCATCTGATAGGTTTAGAGTAAATGTTGAGACATAATTTTGGGGGTGGGATTCGAGGTGGAATGGACAATGAAAGGAATTTTTTTTTTTTTTACTACACATTTTGGTTACAGTGATTTTGTCTTTCTTTTCAATGGAGGATAGAGGAGTGGAAGAGATGGGAGAGAAACAAAGGCAGATTTGGTTAATTAAAAAATTTTCATTAAAATAAGCTAGGTGGCACAATCAAATATATTCTGTATGGAATCTATCTTAAAATTCCAACAGGAAACAAAGAACCTGTTTTCACAACTCTTTTGGAGATCTCACCTTGACTGTTAGTATCTATCTATTCTCAAGCCAATTCCATCTTGCCTGTAGTATCAACTGGCAAAAAAATGCAGGGTAAATGTTAATAGTTTAGCCAGTTGGATTTAACTGAATCCAGTCAAGCCCCAGTATACTCTAATAATTATTATAACAACAATGAAAGAATTTATATAGTGTAATATATGCAATACAATGTGCTAAGTGTCTTATAAATATTTTGATTCTCACAAAAATCTGTGAGTTAAATACTACTATTATCATTATTTTACAGTTGAACAAACTGAGGCAAACAGAGGTTTAAGTGACTTGCCCAGGATTACACTAGTCAAAGTCTCAGGCTAGATATGAAATAGTGCTGATATAGCAGGTCATACCACAAAGACCATATGTATTGTACTTGCCTACCTGTACTCTTCCTCTCCAAATGGGCAATCTAATAGCTATCTTTTTTCATCTGTGACCATGAAACTAGACCTGATAATGATCTGAATGACATTCCATGGAAGAACTCTGACCTTTCTGTTTGGTGAATGATCATACCCTTTTTGCTTCTCAGCTTCTCTGATTCTCTTAGTTTTGGCTTAAATTCTATTTTATGCAAAGGCCTTTCTAGGTTTTTCCTTAACTTTAATGCCTTCCCTCTAAAATGGTCTACAATTTATCCTGTTTATAAATTATCTAATTGCATAGTACATATATTCCATAGTACATAGCTGTTTGCAAATTGTCTCCCCCATGAGACCTTGGCCTCTTTCAGAGAAGGGATTGTGTTTCTGGTTTTTTTTCCCCTATCCTTACCACTAAGCATAGCTCCTGGCACATAGAAAGTGTTTAATAAACCTTAGTTGACTTGATTTGATTTGACAGAACCAGATCTTTCTGCTCTGGTTATGCTATTCTCACTTTCTATGAAATATTAGAAAGTAGCTTTTTGCTAAATGTAGTCCCTGCTCAAGCTACTGAATTGATTGCACTCACCACAGCCTGTGCCTCAGCAAACCTGCCACATTTTACAAAGATTCTTGCTATGCTTGTGGTGCTCTACATGACTATAGACAATTTTAGAAAGGAAAAGGCTACAACTCACTTGTGTAGGAGCCTAAATTTAGAACAATGTTTTTGTAAGTAGCTTTGTTGGATGGTTTTTAGTTGTCTTCTGAAATTGCTGCTCACCAAACTTTCCTGATGAATTCTTGTAGAAATATCCTGGCATATATGAACTTCCCGTAATCATAAAAGGTTATAGCCAAAGTTGGTTCCTCTAAGAAGCTTCCCAGCAAAGATTAAACAAAGTACTTGATGAAGCAGCAATCAATAAAGTAAAAGGAAATACCAGGAAGCTCCTCCATCCCAGCCAAGACAGAACAAGAAAATAGCTAGAAGTTGGAAAGCAATTAAAATAGGGTCTAGTCAGGAGACTCAATAAATAAATGTGATCTATGTTAAACATGGCTCAGAATCAGTGGGATCTTGTCCTGAATTTTCAAAAACACAACAGGGAACAAAGCTAGTCTCTAATAGATTTCCACTGCACAAGAAGATGGGGACCCCAAAGCTATCAAAATCTCTAGTATACTAAGGCAGAAGAAAAAAAATGGCTCTAAGGTAGAGTGAGATGGTACAGTATCCTGGCAATATACAATGGAAGTTCTCCAAGAGTTCCTGATTCCATTATGATTTCTAATATTTGGTAATTACAACAGGAGCTGAAGAAGAAACATAAAAGCCAGTGTAATCTCTGATTTATAATAAAGATCTTAGGGTAATAAATAAAAAGTCATCACTAAGTTAGGGAGGTAGGATTGAAGCCAGTGCCTACTTTGGGCCACCGAATGATGGGAGAAAGAAGCTGGGGATTGAGGCATAAGTGAATGGAGCCTAGACCAACTCTGTGGGGGGGGGGGGGGAGGAGAAGACAATGTCAAGGCCTAGACAACTTATTCAAAACTTCAAGAGAAGGCATAACTTGATCTTGGTACAAAGTCTGTCTGCACCCAGGAACTGGGATTGAAGTCATGCTTAATAGAAAAAGGCTAATGCAGCGAAGAAATATCATATATTAAGAAAAGCCTGAAAGTCCACAGGGACTGCAAGTATGCCTGGAAGAAACAGAGTAAGAAATAAAAAATTAAATTAGTGCTTCTGAAGAAAAAATAGATGGTTTCATGGATAGGGCACTGAACCTGGAGACTGGATCTTGGATGATAACTAGCTGTATGACTCTAAGCAAGCCATTAAAGTTCCTAAAGATTTAGTTTATGTATCTCTAAAATAAGGGAGTTAAATTTGATGGCTTCCTTTCATCTATAAATCAATGTTCCTATGACCCTAAAAACAAATTAGAATACAATGCATGTCATTTTACACAAGTAAGAAATTCCCTAAAATAAAGAATGGAGAGAATAGTAATAAAAAATTCAGTGAAATAAAAAAAAATTTAAAGTAGGGTTATGACAGAAAAAAACAAACATATAAGGTAGCTATTAAAAACAAATGACCAGCAGGAGGAATACAGAGAGGCCTGGAGAGACTTAAATCAACTGATGCTGAGTGAAATGAGCAGAACCAGAAGATCACTGTACACTTCAACAACAATACTGTATGAGGATGTATTCTGATGGAAGTGGAAATCTTCAACATAAAGAAGATCCAACTCACTTCCAGTTGATCAATGATGGACAGAGGTAGCTACACCCAGAGAAGAAACACTGGGAAGTGAATGTAAATTGTTAGCACTAATATCTGTCTGCCCAGGTTGCATGTACCTTTGGATTCTAATGTTTATTGTGCAACAAGAAAATGATATTCACACACATGTATTGTACCTAGACTATATTGTAACACATGTAAAATGTATGGGATTGCCTGTCATCGGGGGGAGGGAATAGAGGGAGGGGGGGTAATTTGGAAAAATGAATACAAGGGATAATATTATAAAAAAAAATATATATATATAATAAAAAAAATTAAAAAACAAAACAACAAAAAAAAAAACAAATGACCTGGGGATCAAGGAAAGATAATTTAAAAATCATTGGACTCTCTGAAAATCATGATTAAAAAGCTCTGGATATCAAAATTTAAGAAATCATAAAAGAAAACTGCCCAGATCTGTGAAAATCAGAATATAGAAAGAATACAAAATTAAATATGAGTGTCGTGAAATGCTGTAATGGAAGTAACACACATTCTATTCAAATCCAGAGCTTCCAGGTTTTAAACTAAATACAGTACTTTTGTTGTTGTTCAGTCATCCAACTCTTCATGACCTCATAGACCATAGCATGCCAGGCCCTTCTATATTCCATCATCTTTTACAGAGATGATCATAAAACATAAAATGAATTGTAACATAATGTGAATTTAAAAACTTTTTGTACAATTCAGAATCAATGAAATTAAAAGTTACAAGAGAGGGGGGGGATTTTGCAACAAATATCTCTCACAAAAGTCTGATATCACCAAAATCCAGGAAATTGATATAAATCTGTAAGAATAAAAGCCATTCCCCAATAGATAAATGGTCAAGGACTATGAATAGGTAGTTTCAAAAGAAAAAAAAAAGCACACTATCAACAGCCATCAAAAAATATTCTAAACTCCAAACTATTCCAATAACTATATAGGACTACGAGCAAAGCTGTGATGATGATGACTATGACTACTACCACCACTACCATTATCACTACTACTATTACTACTACCATCACCACCACTACAATCACTATCACTACCACTACTAGAAATGTAAATTGAAATGTCTCTAAGATTCCACACTGTATTATCCTACTGTATTAGCCCTTATGTAAAATACAGGGGAAAAGCAAGTGTCGAAATGGTTATAAGTATACACTCCATCAAAAGTAATTTGGTGTAATTATGAAGTGACTCAACTATTCTGGAAAGAGGAGTTAGATGTTGAAAAGAGATGTACAGAAATGGAAGCTTTAGAAAGACTTGTATGAATTTAAGGGGTGCAAGAGATAGAGATTTAAAATGACTTACTCATTTTATGCTTACTTATATTAATTAATTTAAAAATAATTACAGCCTACTTTAACCATAAACACTGAAATTTTGCTGTGTATAGTAGTACTTAAGAGGGGACTGTAAATGTATTATATTTATTAATTATGATATCTCTTTAATCTTGATGAAATCAAAACAAATCATGAAAGGAAAAATACCAGAGATCCTTGACTCAGTAGAGCATCAAAAAATTTTTTTTTATTTATAATTTTTTTTCACAGTATATATGCATGAGTAATTTTTAAATAATATTATCCCTTGTATTCATTTTTCCAAATTACCCCCCCCCACTTCCTCCCCCCAATGACAGGCAATCCCATACATTTTACATGTGTTACAGTAAACCCTAGATACAATATATGTGTGTAAAACCATTTTCTTGTTGTACATTAAGTATTGTATTCCGAAGGTATAAGTAACCTGGGTAGATAGACAGTAGTGCTAACAATTTACATTCATTTCCCAGTGTTCCTTCTCTGGGTGTAGTTGTTTCTGTCCATCATTGATCAACTGGAAGTGAGTTGGATCTTCTTTATATTGAAGATATCTACTTCCATCAGAATATATCTTCATACAGCATTGAAGTGTACAGCAATCTCCTGGTCCTGCTCATTTCACTCAGCATCAGTTGATGTAAGTCTCTCCAAGCCTCTCTGTATTCCTCCTGTTGGTCATTTCTTACAGAACAATAGTATTCCATAACATTCATATACCATAATTTGCCCAACCATTCTCCAATTGATGGACATCCATTCATCTTCCAGCTTCTAGCTACTACAAAAAGAGCTGCCACAAACATTTTGGCACCTACAGGTCCCTTTCCCCTTCTTAGTATTTCTTTGGGATATAAGCCCAATAGCAGCAATGCTGGGTCAAAGGGTATGCACAGTTTGATAACTTTTTGGGCATAGTTCCAAATTAGAGCATCAAAATTTAAAACCAGTTTGGAATCTCTCAGACCTATTACCTCTATTGTTTTACTTCTTCTTTTTTTTTTTTTAAAGCTTTTTTATTTTCAAAACATGGATGGATAATTTTTCAATTATCCTTGTGTTCCCCCTTTACCCACACCACCTTCCTTAGATGACAAGTAATCCAATATATGTTAAACATGGTAAAATATATGTTAAATCCAATATATGTATATATATTTATACAATAATCTTGCTGCACAAGAAAAATCAGATCAACAATTCTGATGGATGTGGCCATTTTCAACAATGAGATGAATCAAATCAGTTCCAACAGAGGAGTAATGAACTGAACCAGCTACACCCAGCAAAAGAACTCAGGGAGATGATTATGAACCCCTACATAGAATTCCCAATTTCTCTAATTTTGTCCGCCTGCATTTTGGATTTCCTTCACAGGCTAATTATACACTATTTCAAAGTCCGATTCTTTTTGTAGAGCAAAACAACTGTTTGGACATGTATACATATATTGTATTTAATTTATATTCTAACATATTTAACATGTATTGGTCAACCTGCCATCGGGGGCTGGAGGGGCAGAAGGAGGGGAAAAATTAGAACAAAAGGTTTGGCAATTGTCAATATTGTAAAATTACCCATGCATATATCTGGTAAATAAAAACTATTAAAATGTATATATTTAAAAAAAAGAAAAATCAGATCAAAAAGGAAAAAAATGAGAAAGAAAAAAAATGCAAGCAAACAATAACAAAAAGAACAAAAATGCTATGTTGTGGTCCACAATAAGTTTTCACAGTCCTCTCTCTGGATGTAGATGGCTCTCTTAATCACAATATCATTGGAACTGGCCTGAATCATCTCATTGTTGAAAAGAGCCACGTACATCAGAATTGTTGATCAATTTATAATCTTGTTGCCATGTACAATGACCTCCTGGTTCTGTTCATTTCCTTTTTTAGAAAGCAAATTTCTCATTTATCAGACCATAATTCTGGTATTATACTCCTTAAACAGTGGGAATTTAAAATGTACAAATCATCTATTCCAAAAAGAGTTCTGACTTTTTACTCAGTATCAGAATTTAGGGAGTCTTATTTTGCTGTTATCTATTAAAGGATAATCTGTAATTTTCAGATCTGGCCCTGAAACTTAGTACTGTTATCAAAATGTCCTTGTCTTTCCCTTCTTACAGAAATAATTTCTCTGCTACTATAGGAGAAACTTAGGTGCATTTCAAACATCATAGTCACCATGTGTCCTGAACTCACTGTGATGGAACATATAGGTGGGAGAAAAACTTTCCTGTAAGAATTAGTCACTTATAAGTTGTATGTATTCAGTCCAATAAATGATTTTATGTGAAGGTGCTAATCTCCTTTGGGACTTTGCCAAAAGTAAGTCTCAAGTTTTCTTCACCACCAATACTGCCCTAAAGTGCTAAGGTCTCCCAAATAAGATAACATATTTTCTTCAGCAAGAGGACATCAGCTCTCCTGGGCTCACTTGGAACTACTACTATTTGTCTCACTTGGAAAAAACCCTCTTTAAGTGATGACAGAACTGATTCTTCCAACAGGGAAATTCAAGTCCAATTGCAAGATAAGAACTTGCTAGTAAAGATGCACCACAACAATTCTACTATACTCTGTGGGCAAAGATTAGTTCCTAAATCTCTAGACAGATATGATTCATTACCTTTGGCTGATCCTCCCAGGACTAATATGAATTACCTTACTCTTAAATCTTTTAAAGGGTTTTTTTTTTAAACTTTATAATGCTGTTAAAAAGTTAGCTCTCCTGAGTGGACGAACATCAGTTGGAGAATGATTGGGTAAATTATGGTATATGAATATTATGGAATATTATTGTTCTGTAAGAAATGACCAACAGGATGATTTCAGAAAGGCCTGGAGAGACTTACATGAACTGATGCTAAGTGAAATGACCAGAACTAGGAGCTCATTGTACACAGCAACAACAAGATTATACAATGATCAACTGTGATGGATATGGCTCTTTCCAACAATGAGATGATTCAGGCCAGTTCCAATGATCTTGTGGTGGAGAGAATCATCTACACCCAGAGAGAACTAGGAACTGAGTGTGGATCACAACATAGCATTTGCACTCTTTTTGTGGTTGTTTCTTTGCATTCAGTTTTCTTTCTCATTTTTTTCCTTTTTATCTGATTTTTCTTGTAGCAAGATTATTGTATAAATATGTATACATATATTGACTTTAGCATGTATTTTAACATGTTTAATATATATTGGATTACTTGCTATCTAGGGAAAGGTGTGGGGGGAAGGAGGGGAAAATTTGGAACACAAGGTTATACAAGGGTCAAAGTTGAAAAATTATCTGTGCATGTGTTTTAAAAATAAAAAGCTTAAAAAAAAAAGCTCTCTTAGTTCAGCTCATTTTACATTGTTTTGTTTTCTCATGTTTCTTTGAAACCATCCTCTTGATATTTCTTATAATAAACATTCCTATGATACAATTTTATCAACCATTCCCCAACTAATGGGCACCTCTTTAGTTTTCAGGATTCCCCTCCCCCCCATAAAAAGATAGATTTTTTGGGGGGTGTCTATATCTTTCTTTTTTCCTTTAATTTCTCTGAGGTATAGGCTGAATAGTACTACTGGATCAAAGGGTAGGCACAATAACTGTTGTAGCATAGTTTGGGGAAGATAATCTTGTAGATTGTGAGCTGCTGCTGCTTCTTTTTTTGTTGTTGGTTTTTTTTTTTTTGAGGCTGGGGTTAAGTGACTTGCCCAGGGTCACACAGCTAGGAAGTGTTAAGTGTCTGAGACCACATTTGAACTCGGGTCCTCCTGAATTCAAGGATGGTGCTCTATCCACTTCCCATCTAGCTGCCCCGAAGATAATCTTTTAAAAGTCCTCCTAACATATGTTAATGGCAAAAAAAAAAAAAAAAAAAAAAAAAAAAGTCCTTTCTTTGGTTTCTGTTATAATCTAGAAGCCTACTAAACTCTTAGGCAAGAGATAAGATTTCTTATATTCCTAAGGATCATGAGGGCAGAACAAAAGTTTCTATAATTCATCTTTAAATCCTTCCCTCCTTTCCTTTAGTCTTCCCCCCCTCACCCCAATTTGGAGCTGCAGAGTTACAAACTGGATTTGTCCAGCAAAACATAAGTTTGATACTCTTTTGACCACCCATCAAGTCTATCGGAGACAGAGAGAGGGACCTAGACATGTTTCAGTTCCTTTTCTCAGAAAACAGTAGTAATAAGGTTAAACTGATTTCAGTGGAACATAAATGGTAAACACTCAGCCTAATATAACAAAACAATAAACACTTAGCATTTGTATTGAAACATTTCAACTGATGATTAATGACAGAATACATGTCAAAACCAATTTACGATCTCACTGATTCAGAAGTTCTCTCCAATCATAGATATGCATGTAATCCAGGACATTTATAGAATGAACAGTGTTAAAATCAAACAATCATGTCTGAATGAAATATGCAATTTATCCTACTTCTCAGTTTGAAACAAACCAAATCTCCCTCCTCTGCCATGGTTACTTCTAGTGTGGAAGATTTAAAAGGAATAGAATGACCTGAACATCTTAGGAAAAAGAGAAATGATATAAACATACTGGTACAAGATAATAATAAAAAACTATATCTCCTCTCTGAGATTCTTGGCCAATTTAATTTAGTTGAGAACACCGTATGACTGAGCTAAGTCTAGAGGAAAGTAAAACTTAAATATGATTAAATCATATTCTATGAAATAACACTACAAATTTATCTGATTAAAAGATGTTTTACCAAAAATAACAACAAAACCCTGTGTCCTAGATTAGCTGGGTACAAATACTGAATCACCTTCGCCCTGACAAAGTCATTCTGACCCTCAGGCAATTTTATTTTCAAGTGCTATTGAAGTGAATTCAATTTTCTTCTCTGGTGAAACAGTGGTGGCAGCTGAAACCTACAAAATTGTGATTCATATAAAAAAAAACAAACCAGAACTGTGAGAAATCCTCTTTAAGAAAGGTTTAACATAACAAAATTTACTATTCTTTATCCCACTCTTGTCATCTTACTTTTGCTCATAAATAAATCTAATCATTTTCTAAAAATGATGATGTATGACAGGTGTTCTAAACCACTTTAATGACAGGGACCATTGTGGCAGTCTAATGAAGATTGCAAACAAAGTTTGTTATAGCTCAATGTTCTACAGGTCTCCCTAGACCATAAATAGTTCCTAACACCACGAGAAAGAAATTCATAAAGGAAAGGACATGCTAACTTTCAACTAGAGGTCAATAAAATAAAGACACAATTTTTCCCCACCCAAGTTCAATGAACATTCAAATCCGTCTGAGTACCCCTGAATTCTATAGTATTTAAAACTGGCAACTCATTAAAACATATCACTTGTTATTTTCATCTATAGTTTCAAAAAAAAAAACTTGCTTAAGTAGAACTGTATTTTTCTCCTTAATTATTCCAGATACTGAATAGCTTAGCAAAAGGATATCATGTTATAGCTGTAATGCCTTCATACTTGATGTAGCAACTTATAAAATCCTGCTGTGTAGTTTTGAAGTAGCTTGCAAAGCCCTCTGCATATTTACTAAGCAGCTCAATAGTCATACATTTTTGTTAGATTAACTCAGAAGCCCTAGATAGGCTGATGAAAGGAAAAAAAAAAAAAGAAAAAAAGAAAAGTCTATGGAACATGGCTTTCATCTATTATTTTAGAAATACTTAAACCATTAGGGATGAGAGCTTGGATATGGGAATCGATTCCTATAACAGGTACTCAAATGAAGTGATACATATTTTTCTTTAGCAGTTTTGCCAAAACAAATAAGACAACTGCATAGTGATTTTCTCTTCCTTCTTTGTAGGGAAAAGTCCCTTCAGACTGGTTAAAACCTTACAGAACAGCCCTTTTAAAGACTATCGGATCTAAACTTCATACTTTAGCATGAGTGGTTCAGTATTCTACAAGCTTTTTTGGCCCCCTAAGTTCTTAGCTCATAATACCCAGAGAAGAAATTTTATTCATGGTATGAAAGGTGTAGGAATGGAAGCCCCCACATCAGAAAAGAAGTGTGAACAATGATCTTAAGCATGTTATTAAGTCAAGTCATGTCTGACTCTTTGGGATTCTTTTACCAGATAATAAAGTGGTTTTGTCATTTCCTTCTCCAGCTGATTTTACACAGGAAGAAACTGAGGCAAACAGGGAGAAGTGACTTGCCCAGTATCAGACATCTAGTCTGAGACTGAATCTGAACTGAGGCAGGTCTTCCTGATGCTAGGCCTGGCTCTATCCATTGCAATCCTAGTGGTCCACCTTAAGTATATATACAGTTAAAAAGAAGCAAAGCCTTGACATAAGAACTACATCTGTGATTGTACTTCTCAGTGCTCTAGACCAAAGGTGTCAAAACAAAACAAAACAAAACAAAACAAAAAAACCTGTCATCAGTTTGGGCCATATTATGGCCCAAATCGCATTAAAATGTAACCAAGAAATAGTTTTTTAAAATTAGTAAAAAATACAGTAAAGCAAATATAATAGTAATCTGTGGTTTTCTAAGTCAATCTACTGCTCACAAAGATTTCTGCACATATATCTTAGAAGTCCCATTTTTCTTTGAGTTTCATATCCTTGCTCTAGGCAACTGTCTAAGCCTTTAATTTACAGAATTTCTGATCTGCATTGGGAGAAAGAATTTCTATACCTGGAACTCTCAATAAGAGTAAAATCAGGGGTCTAATCTCCAACCCCCCTACAATCTATTCTTCTTAAGTCTTATGAGAAATATCTATATCAAGTATTGCATGATAGAATAACGTTTTGAGATAAAATTATCTTCAAAGAGATTATGATGTCTCTTTGTTTTTGAAAATGGTTGCTTTTTTCATGGTAAATGATGGAATTCCAGGGAAAGGTGATAAGGGAATAAGCATTTACATAGCATCTGCTACATGCCAGGCACTATGCTAAGCATTTAATAAATATTACCTTTTGATCCTCACAACAATCTTGGGAGGTAGGTATTATTAATATCCTCATTTTTCATTTGAGGCAAATAGAGATTATCAGGAATTTGCCCCAAGATTGCACAGCTAGCCTCTATCTGAAGTCACAATTGAAAAAATGACAACAACAAAGATTTTAATTGGGGCCACAGTGACCTGCTTTTATTATCTCCAAGGAAAGAAGTTCTTAACCTTTTTGTGTCACAGATGCTTCTGGCAGTCTAGTGAAGCTTATGAACCCCTTTTCCTGGAATAACATTTTTAAATAATTGAAATAAAATATCCATATTGCAAAGGAAAATGATGATGATGAAATGTATTTGATAAAATGTTAAAGAAAAATAAAAAGTCCAGGGACTACAGGTTAAGAATCCCTGCATATTAACAACTAATGGCAGCTGGATCAAACACTAAACTCATAGAAGTCTGAATGCACAGTTCTATAAACAAAAAGCTCTATTAGTATAATGCTCACATTGCCTTTATCAGACAACAGTAATGAAGATACTTCAAAAATTAAAAAAGTTTTTAATTTGTTCTCAAACTAAAGACTATGAACAGGGAGCCACAGACTTCCACAAATCATAACTTTCTAGGTAACTGAGTTGAGAATTTTTTTTTAAAGTTACCCAGTTATCTTGTTCATATCTGTAGTTTCCCCCAAAAGTCCCTGAAAGTTCCTTTCTGTTTACCAGATATAAGATTATATATAGTCAAAAGGGGATTTACAGGCTATAATGCCCAGTATCAAAGATATGCATCAGTGAAGTCCAATAGCCTATGCTCATCTTAGCCACTTAGAAAATCAGCAAAAACCAGGAATGAATTCAATTAAAACATCAATATTTAACCTGCCAGGCTAGCAAAATGAATATGCCCTTCAGAGAGAGTTTTCCTTCTTGCTGAATCAGGATCTTTTGGCTGTAACATACATTCTAGACCACTCTGCTAATTAATGTTTCCTCAATGGTCAACTACTCAGAAAAGTAGTAGCTTCATCTCTGCATAATATATCTTAGAGCTGGAATGAAACTTTAATTTCCCTGTGTCACACAAAAGAAAATCTTATTCTGTCCATGTGATAGGGGTAATTATAATTGATATCAGCTTAAAGCTTAAAATATTTAATTGACTATAAAATGAAAATCTCCTGGGAGAAAATAACCATGAAAAAAGAAACAATGTTTTTTTCTCTTTTTAAAGAAAAATTATTTTTGTTGCAGTTTATGAGGTTTTATTAAAGAAAATTTTCTGTAATGAGCTATTCCTAATACCAGTGATCACTAAAATGTACAAAAAGGTTTCTCTTTCTCTTGTTAACAAAAAATTTTATCTATGCCTTTTTACAATATTAGAATGACTTCCCAATATAGGAATCATATTCTACAAGAATTGAGTCAACCAATAAAGAGTTGAAGGTTGATAGTACATGCAGCATTCTGTACTCATAGTCCCCCAACTAAATTTCTCTGGGAGCAAGGTTGGTGACTGTAATTAATTTGAATTCAATGGCATTTTAAATGCCATTTTCATTTCTTGGGTATATCTACTCATATCAGCTGGTCGATTATCAACAAGCATTAAACTAGTACTGAATATGTACACATAGTGCTAAGTGCTGGGGATACAAAAAAAGAAACCCCCCCAAAAAAAACCCCACAGTTGCTGCCAACAAGAGGCCTGTGGGGTGAATGAAAGTTAAGAGTCAAGAATAAAATCAATGTTTCAAGTCTGGGAGAATTGAAAGAGATAATCAAGAAAGATGAAGATTAAAAAAAAAGCCATTAGATTTGTCAGTTGAGAGATTATCACTGTTAACAGATGTTGAAATTGTAGTTTCATTCAAATGATGAGATTGGAAGTCAGAGTGAAGAGAGTGTAGAGGAAAAGAAGGGGAGGCACCAACTGTAGACAACCTTCTCAAGTTTAGCCACAAAAGTGTAGAAAGATATAGAATGGTTTAGATAGGTTTAGATAAATCAAATGAAAGTTTTTCAAGGATGACGAAAATATGAGCATTTATTATAGCAGGGAAGTAACCAGTAGAAAGGATGAATGCAAAGGATTTTGCTTTGGCAAGGAAAAAGAGGCTACCTCTTTCAAGAGAAACAGAGATAGCAGAAGATAGTCATGGAAGGCATCTGAGTGATTTGAAACAGGATATAGAGAGAAGAGTGAGTTTTTGATAAATGACTTCAATTTTTTAAGTGAAGCATATGGCAAAGTCTTCAGCTGAGAAGTTTGAGGTAGAGAATATCAGTGAAGCTTTAGGAAGAATGAAAAAGTCTGGAGTAGTGAATGCAATGAGTTAAAGAGTAAATAAAAGGATTGACTTCTTGCAGTGATGGTCCAGTCCAAATTAAGTAGTATAATTGTGTAGTGGCCTCAGCACAGTTTTGTGATTTTTACATCTGTTTGGCAATCTGAATAGGTTAGGAAGTGGAGGATGGGGAGAAAACCCAAAGTTAGGGGTTGGCAAGGTATAATTAATGATAGGACAAGGGGATAAGAGATATGAGCACCAAGGGCAATATAGACTTGAACTGTTTTATCAAGCAGGTAGGACAGGAAAGAGAAGACATTGTAGTCAGTATACAGGATGATAATCTAGGAAAGATTGAAAGTCATCGAAAGAACAAATAACAGAGAACTCACAAGGAAAAATAGAATGGTAAAAAATTTTTTTTGATCAAATAAAGGAATTTCAGAGTTCGTGAAAGTGAAACACTTGAGATGATGGCAAAATCAAGAGTTCAACCATTTCTGTGTATAGATGAAGTGAAATGGACCAGCTGAACAAGAACTGGGTAATGGGTATATTTGAGGGAGTATCAATATATATATAAGGATGAGAATATATAGGGATAGGCACTATACTTTAGGAAGAAAGGTGAAAGTCTTATGGTTTAGTAGATAATAGTGACCAGAATTTGAACTGAGTGATAAATTTTGATTGAAAGAACATGAAAAGGGGAGAAGTCAACTGAGCACCAGTGGTAGAGAGTTTGGAAATAACATTAGGGAATAAAAGATTATTTCAATTCCTCTACTTACGCCAGTGAATCAAGGGGGTATGAGTGAAAGTACAGCTACTACTGGAAAGAAGGGCTAGGAATTAAGATAAAACATGTCTTAGTGAGAGCTAGAAACTAGAAGGAGAAGAAAGTGATTTAAGATGAAATCAAGTTTGCTGCTTATGAAAGCAGGCATTTTGGAGAGCACAATGGAAAATGGAGTGAGGTAAATCACATATGGGATATTGCAAGGGTAGCTCTGAGCTCTCCCCAGAGCTGCCATTGAAGGTTCAAAATTGTTGAAATGGTCAAAGTTTAAAGAGGTATGAACATGGTAACCATTGAAGAATACTTTTCTGAAATCTTCCCATTTTGTAGTTTTTAAGAGAAGATAAAATTATTTTATTGTATTCACAATTTGTCTAATCATTGTCCATGGAAACCCATTGTTTCTAATTTTTGCTGCCACCACCAGGAGTGCTACTATATGTATTTTTTAACTACATCTAAGGGGTTTGCTTTTTTAAAGCATCTTTGGGGCATATGCACCGTAGTGGTATAGTTCAGGCAAAGGCTAAAGTTTAGAGACCATAGTAGCAATAACACTTGATAAGGAAGCATTCCAATGGCTGCTTATAGCAATACAAATGCTTGGCACCCTAAATAATTTTCTTCCTTAGTACTATTTCATAATAATAACAATAGTTTCTATTTATACTATTTTTCACAGTTAAAAGAGCTTTATAAACATTTTCTCATTTCATCTGTGAGGTCCTTCCACAAAGATTATTATTTCTATTGTATAGATGAAGAAATATGCTCATAGAGGTTGAATTAATTTGTCAAAGACTCCACAGTTACTTAGCTGTAGAGTTAGAATTCAAACCCAGTTTTCCTGACTTTAAGTCATAGTAGATAATAAGGTATTCCACAGAAGTTCATTTCCAAGTAAATGTAACATTCTTTTAAGCACTAAAATGTAAAAAATTTAATGATTTTTGATGAAAACCTTTCTAGAATGTATTACACGCTTCCCTGACTTCTGAAATTAGGTGTATTGAAGATAATTTAACTTTTTCTTAATGACTCAGGATCGTCATCATGAACATCAATTTCTATAATGTTATAATATAGTGATGCCCTCAGGGAATATGGAGGTGTGTGAGGCTACTTGATAAATAGCCTTAGACTGTCATGCTTTGTGAGTTTGGAGGTCTCATTTTAAAATTTTCCCCCTTTTCCTCTTATAATAGTATTAAGCTGCTTTCACTATTTGTCTCTAGCATCCTCATCCCTTCAGACCTGCTGCTTCTAACATCCAATAATTCTAGGAATGATATAATAAAATTCACTAGAATTGTTTGTAAAGTAAGAGTAAATAGGTTCAACTCAGTGTTATCACAGTCTTTGTAATAAATACGGCAACAGCAGAAAGGCTTTTGTTAAGTATTTTCTGGTTTTGGATTTGATTCAATTTAACTTCAAAAACTCTTTGTTAAATGCCCACAATATTTAAGAATGATCCTAAAGGGATACAAAGACAAAAATGACACAGTCCTGTCTTCAAGGAGATTATAATCTGTTAGAAGACTATATATATAGATAAGAAAAACCAAAATTATATCAAATAAATACAAAGCCATCTGGGGGGACAATAATAACTCTTACAGCTGATGAAACAAATGTGAACAGCGACATCTGAACTGATCCTTGATGGAAGTAAGGGATTCTGAGAAACATCTGAGAAAGGAAAACACATTCCGAACACAGGACCAGCCTTGTGTAAAGAGACAGTATTGACAAAGAATATGGAGGAACTACAAACAAGTCAGTTTAATGGAACATTGAGTAGATGAAGAGAAGTAACAATAAATATGTAAGAGTAAATAAGAAATAGAGTTAGACTGTCAGGGCATTTAAAAGCCAGACTGAGGATGATCAAGATTGTTGAAGAGACCCCTAGGAAAAATGAGTTTTAGAAGTACTAAAAAAGGTGTTTTCTATGGAACTTATAAGCAAAGAAGAGGAATTTATGGAATATTGTTTCATATGTGGATTTTGAGGCAGATGAAGTAATTTAAAAAAATACATTTGAAAAAAAATACATTTGAAAATTGTAAGAATTTGAAGGAATGTTAGAGAAGTGAAGGAACTAACCCAAGTTCACAAAGTAACAATGACAGGATTCAATCCCAGGTCTGTAGACTCCAAATTCAAGTGTCTTATTATTTTACAATGAACATAGCTGCCTTCCCAGTACTACTCATTTCAAAGTAATACCTCACTAGTATTTGCCTCTTAGAAAGGGGAGGCTGGGACTGAACGAGGTTACTGAATATTACTTTAAAAAGTGATATGATCTGCTACTGTAACTGGTTCAAAGATAACTGGTACCAGGAGGTAGGACGTAATGGTCAGAGAGAAGCTGGATGGCTCAGTAAATAGAATACTAGTATTGGAATCAGGAAGATTCACCTTCCTGAGTTCAAATCCACACTCAGACATTTACTAGCTTGGCAAGTCATTTAATTCTGTTTGCCTTACTTTCCTCATGTGTAAAATAAGCTGGAGAAGGAAATGGCAACCCACTAACAGTATCTTTGCCAAGAAAACCCCAAACATAGTCACAAAGAGTCAGGCATGACTGAAAAATAATAAGGTAATGATGGGGAAAAGCAGTAAGGCTACAAAGTTTCGAATAAAAGGCTATATACCCAGAGTTTCAATGAGAATGTTTTTACTGGTCTCTGATTTCAAAAATGATTAATAGGGTTCAATAAAGTAGAACGATTTTCTAATGAACTATTAGGATAAGGTAAAAAGAAAAATCAAATATAAGATTTTTCTATTTCAGCATCTGATCTAGTTTCTCATCATATTAAGCAATGAAATGATAAATCTCAATGGAATTTTATCAATAATGAAATTTATCTCAGTATGGTAGCATGATATGGTACAAAGAATACTGCCTCTGGAGTCAAAGGATATAGATTCAAATCCCAAGAGATTTTAGGTTCATACACTTAACCACTCTGCTCTCAGTTTTTTCAGCAGTGAAATAGGAAATAGGGTCATAAATTTATAATTAAAAATCATCAAAATGAATCCTCAACTCCACAGCTGACTTTACTGATATTCAGAGAGGCTTGAGGCAAAATTTGAATTCAGACCTTCTTGATTCCAAGAATATATTATATAATATATAAGAATTATATATTCACTGTATAATGTTGGCCTCAAAGGTCCCCTCTAGCTTTAAATCTAGGATCTTGTGGTGTGAGATGTAATAAATAACATTTTGGGATGATTGTTTCAGGCATATCTGACTCTCTGTGATCCATTTTTGAGGTTTTCCTAGCAAAAATATAGGAATAGTTTGTCATTTTCTTCTCTGCCTCATTTTATAAAAGAGGAACTGAGGCAAACAGAATTAAGTGATTTGCACTGCACAGAAGTGGATGGATTTGAAGTCATAAAGATAAGTTTTCCTGATTCCAAGTCCAGGACTCTACACATTGCACCACCTAGCTGTTCTAGATGTAAGAATTAGATTTTGTATGTGTTCTTTCCAAACAGTATCACAACACACACAAGATAAAAGAGATCTTTTCAACAATGAAGTGATTCAAGACAATTCCAAAAGACTTGTGATGGAAAGTGCAATCTGCATTCAGAGAGAGAACTATGGAGACTGAATATGGATCAAAACATTGCATTTTCGCCTTTTTGTTATTTGTTTGCTTGGGATTTTTTTTTCTGCGTGTTTTTTCCCTTTTGATCTGACTTTTCTTGCTCAGCATGATGAATATGGAAATATGTTTAGAAAAATTGCACAAGTTTAACCTATATTGAATTGCATGTTGTCTTAGGGAGAGGGCAAGGGGAAAAGACCAAGAAAAATGTGGAATACAAAGTTTTGCAAAGATGAATGCTAAAAACTATGTTTGCATGTATTTAGAAAAATAAAATGGTACTTAAGGAAAAAAAAGATTAGGGAAAACAGGTTTTTATTGTTATCACAATAAATTAAAATTTCACTGTATTTTTAGAAAAAAAAGAACCCAGGCACTATGAAATTAGAATATAATGTTTGGCCTTTAGATAAATTTGACTTCAGACACTTCCTGGCACTGTGACTTTAGGCAAGTTATTCAACCTAAGTATCAGTTTCTGCAATTGTAAGACGGTAATAATAATAGCATCTACCTCCCAGTATTATTGTGGGGATCAGGTGGGATAAGATGTAAAATTTGTAAAGCGCTCAGTACAGTGCCTAGCACAGAGGAGACTTAATAAACATGTTTCCTTCTTTAACATCCTCAATTTACAAAAAAACTGAAGCCTAGAAAGGGAAAGTCCTATGCCTAAAGCCATATAATTTAATTCAACAATTAAAGTGAAAAGCATTTTGCTAGAGGCTAGTGAAACAAAAATTTTAAAAAAGAAAGAAAGAAAAAAAAATAATTTCTGCCCTCAGGGAGCTTAGAATCCACTGAGGAATATACCATGTAAACAGATAGTAAAATACAGGATGATCTGAGGACAGGAGGAATAGGAATTTGGGTTGAGCCTTGGAGAAAGCTAAGGATTCTTAGAGATAGAAATGAAGGAATGACTTCTAAGCATGAGAGATTGCTTCTGCCAAAATACAGAAGACAAAGATAGAATGTTAACTTTCAAGAACAAGAAGTAAGTCAATGTTGAAGGAATGTAGAGAGTATAAAGAATGAGTGGGTGAAACAAGACTAGAAAGGCTGGAGGCAGACTATGATGTGATTTAAAGGCCAAAGCAGGAGTGTGTTTTATCCAAGAGACAAGAAGAAACCACAGAAAAGTTCTGGAAATTGAAAGGAGGCAGAAATAGTTAAGAGTACTTTGGTCAGGTTTGTGCTTTGGGAAGATTACTTTGGCAGCCAAGGGGAGGAGGATGAAGTAGACTGGGGAGAGACTGAAAACCAGGAGATCAATTAAAAATACAGACTTCCATAATGCTTCAAGTGAGGTAAAAAAAAACAAACATGAACTTGGGGAGTGGCTACATGAATAAATGATCAACATGACCTCTGGTGTGGAGGAAGAAGCAATAAGACTTAGCAATTGGATGGTGATAATGAGAGACTGAAGTCAAAAATTAATCTCTAGTCATGTAGACCATGTTCCTCCTACACCACACCACATCCCTTCACTCAACTCGAGGCCACATTAGACCAGGTCAGTAACAGACCTGGTACTCTAGTCCCTAGGATCATGGTTCTTTTCATAGTGCAGGTGTATTTTTTATTGATTGCATTAACAAATCTTAAATGGAATTAGAAGGTACTAATACTCTGGTTCTTATTTTGGTGGCTTTAATTACTACCACCCTACATTACAGCCTAATTAGAGTGTTTCTGACTATTCTTTCCAATCTTAGTTCCTTTGGCTTGCCCTGTTTTTCTCCCCAAAATATCATGAGGATATTGTAATCATTCTAATTCTTCTTCCTTCTCTACTTCCAACAAACCCTTAACATAAAAGCATTTTTATTATATAGTGGAAATAACATTTGGCTTGAGAAATTAACATCCTAAACAAGCTCATGCAGAAAGCATTTATAGATCTAGTATGATTTTGGACAAAGCAATACACTCTCTGGATCTTAGTCTCTATAAAATGAGGAGGCTTATCTAGATGATTTCTAAGATATCTTTTAGCTCTAAAATTTGACAACTCTATACAATATTTTCGTTGAGGGATGAGGATGTGATGAAACTACCTCTTCCTTCAGAAAATTTACAGGCTTAAAAGTATTGCCAGGGACACTGTGAGGATGTTACTAGCCCATGATCACAAAAGCCAGTGTGTCAAGGTAGGACATGAACTCAGGACTTTCTAACTTCGTAGCCACTAAATCACTCTCAGCTATGCAACTATTGTCATCAATAACCTTTACTAACTATAAAACCACAGACAGCAAACTCTTTTTTGTTTAATTTCGAAGCAATCAAGGTTAAATGACTTTCTCAGAATGTCTCAGTTAATGTATCTGAGACCAATTTTGAATTCAGGTCCCCCTGACTCCAAGGCCAGTGCTCTATCCACTGCACCACCATTAAAGTTGCATAAATATATCTTAGTTAATTGTCTATACAGTTTACATAAAACTCGAATTATAAGATCATAGATTCAGAATTGGAAAGAACCTTAGAGACTAATAAGTTCAACATTCTCATTTTATAATTAGAGAAAATGGAATATAGGGAGATTGAGTTGTCCAGAGTCAAACAGTTAGTGTCTCAGTATGTTATTTGGGTTCCTTTTTTTTTCTTTTTGCACTCAACAAACATATATTTGTTTACTTCACTCTGAAGTTCCATCCAACTCATCATGGAAACCCCCACTTATAGTTTGCTCATGGGATAATATCCCTTCCCTTCCTATTTCCCATAATGATTCTTTAATTTCTTTCATGATTATAGACTATCTCAAAATGAAGATATTTAGTTACTTGAGTGACCTTCTAAACACAGAAATGAAGATTAATAAGGTCAGCTCCACATGAATCAGCTATCACAATTTTTTTTTCCCAGTGGCAATAATCTTGGGAGGGAAAGGGAGATTGAACTAAAGAAATTCAAGTTGTTTGAGCTCAATATTCTGAGTAAAATGGTATACCCAATTATCTCATAAGACTAGAAATCAGAACAGGTTTTGGGATTTCAACAGAAAGGAGAAAATCTAGAATACATACTATAAGGAATGTGATGGTATTGATTGTTGTTTGTCCTTTGTTCTCAAAGAGATCACTAGGATATCAGGGAGGTAATGCAGTGATACATAAGCAAGTTGGATTTCAATGAAGGAGGGCTGTGCAAAGTCAGCAGCCTTACTTTCTCCTCCAGAACTATCTGGGTCCAATGGCAAGATATAGATCAGGATGACTAGAGATGGCCCTTAATAGTATTGATAAGAGATTAATAAAAGATAATCACGCAGCCATTAGGGCCTAGGTGACTTTAGGCAAAAATGCATAGTGAATCTGGGCAACATAGTTTTGGGATTTCCTTAGTATTACTCTAGAAAACTGGAAGAAACAGGGAGAGGAAGATAATGGGAGATATTCAGGATTAGGAGATTACTAAGGCAACAATGGCAGATAAAGGGAACAAGTAAGTTTGTTTCTGTGTATGCTTTTCTGTCTTTTTGTCTCTTTTTATGTCTCTTTCTCATACATGCACAATATCCCCCTTATTTCACTTAATGTTTCATTTTTAATTTTCTAATGCACTACCTTGCATTGTGTGCAACACAATGTGATTATGTTGCATCTTAGTACTGAACTATAATATTCATGAAGATAGGGAAGGTGCCTTATTTAAATCTTTATATATTTCCCAATGATTACCATACCTACTTTATATTTCCCAATACCTGCTTTGCACATAAGAGACCTTTCATAGTAATTTTCACTGCCAATCTTTTTATTTCTATCTTCAAATAAATCAGAGTTATGAAATTCCAGAGTTAGAAATTTAAATCATCTAACTTCTACCAAAACCATGAATCCTATTTACAAAATCTCTGGGAAAAAAAAAAAAAAAAAAAAAAAAAAAAAAAAAAAAAAAAAAAAAAAAACAAAACAAACCTATCACTAATTCTTAGTCTGGAGACATGATGATGCGAAATTCCAATTCCCACCCATCACTACCACCAAAAATAGCATATTATAGTATATACTAAGGTCTCTTTTAATTTTAAAATAATGAAATGTAGAGAAAAGAGATCTAATAAGTCCTTGATTAACAAGAGTAATAGAGAGGATGAATGAAGTGAGACATTTATTTTTCTCATATTCAGAGTAAAAGTTTTTAAAATGAAAATTTTGATTGAGGTTACTCTTTAGTATGAATAAATTTCTATTTAAATGTAAACACAAGTGAAAATGAATGCTTAACATATTTTCCTCATTCTGATACTAGAGAAAGATTAGACAGAGGAAGACAGCTCTCCTCCAACATTATCTTCCAGTTTTTTTAAAAAAAAGGCTAGAATTTAAAGATAAACTTCAAAGTCTTTACTTCTTTGCCTAAAGTAGCATCGCTTTTACCTTCAACCAAAGAGAGAGAACAAAGAGAAACTGGAATAAGTGTCAAACAATTACTAATGCTGTTTCTCTCAACTTATGAATTTAAAAAAATAACTTTTATATGTGAGTTTCATTCCCAGGGGATTTGCTACCCCTAGGGTTGTCACCCCTAAAAACAAACCACTAAAGGAGACACTCAGTTGAATTTGACTAGAGACTAAGAAAAGAATAATGAGTTGATTGTAACACCACCACAATAGATACAATTCCTCTCTTTCTAGTAAAGTTCTGCAACATTCTTCATCAAGGGGGATAAAATTAAAATGTAAAATTGGCTTCAGTCAGGAAGGAAGGATCAAGGAGGTCCTGGGATCATATCAGCATTTCTCTTCAGCACCTCTAAAAACACAAGATTTCTACCTTTTAGCTGGATGAAGTAAAGAGGCAACAGGAAGGTTATCTGAAGTTTGGCACCAGAATTCAAATTCCATTCATTGCTAGAGAGTCTTTTTATCAGAATTCCTGAGGACTACAGATTGCAGAACAAACAGTATAACTAGAGGCAATCCACAAACAGGAGAAGCTAGGAGATGGGGATAAAAACGAACTCTAGAAACGCCAAAAGAGGGCTATAGATAAGAAAAGTTAGGTATGTGGAAAGGGGCTGGGGACAAAGGAAAAGGCCTGAAAGAGTAATTTATGAGCAGAGGCTTTTACAAGTGCCACCTTTTAAGAGTGTCTACAAGCAAAGTTGAATTTCACAGAGCCCAAAATCCTTGGAGAAAATATTTTTTCTGA
The DNA here is from genome assembly GCF_048593235.1 of Sminthopsis crassicaudata. NCBI lineage: Eukaryota > Metazoa > Chordata > Mammalia > Dasyuromorphia > Dasyuridae > Sminthopsis > Sminthopsis crassicaudata. Next base: position 242,172,812 of record NC_133619.1, read on the forward strand.
GGTTAGAAGCTTTATTAAACAGTTTCATTTCACCTAAGAGATGACTTTCCTGTCTGAATGGATAACAAAAAGACAAAGAAAATAAGAATAAAGACTTATCTGAATTCTGCTACAGGTGAACTACCAGAATTCTAAGTTAACAAAAATTGCATGCAAGTGCTTAAAACATTGTTAGAGATGGCTTGATGGAGTTTGCTGCTAGAGATGCAGAGGGTGGTACACTGTTTGATTTCAGGAGTTCTGAGCTGCAATAGGAAGAAAACAGATTATGCATCTGTTTACACTAAATGTAGCAGCAGTATGGTGGGCCCAATGAACCTGGGGAACATCAAAGTGCATAAGGAGGGGCAATTAACCTCATTCAGAAAAATGAAACAAGTAAAAGCTTCCATGTTGATCTACTATGAGAAGAAATCTATGATACTCCAAAAGTCCCATTAAATTTAAGTCACTGTGTGAGGAGCTCTGTCATAAGATCAATTATGACTGAAACATGACTCATTATAAGATCTAAGGTTGTAACTATCAAAGTTAGGAAATTGAGGGCTTTTATTTAGGGTTCCCCTACAGTAAAGGTGTGTATGGGCTATTCTGTTTTCTATTATTCATATTACCTAACTCCTTTTCCTCATTGCATAATAAATAATTCCTCATTATATAATAAATAGGTACTGTATTCCCTAACTGTTCAACCACCTAAGCACCTTAGATAATTGAAACATGTTAAATAATACAAATGCAAAAATGCTTACATACATACTACTATCCACCAGTCCTTGAATCTTTAGAAATAAGCAAGAATAGAAAATGAGATATGGTAGTTATATTTCTCTTCCAATTCAGCAAAGTTTCATAAACTAAAAGAATCTGATAATATCCATTTCATTCAAAGGATTCTAAATAGGGAAAGAAGTGTATTTTTAGAATCCCCTAAGAAAAATAAGGAGAGGGTTTCTGCCCTACTTTATGAATTCAGAAAATATATTTCCATTTTCTAGCTACTTAGGGATTAAAAGGATACATTAATATAATGGATTATTGTCTCCCCCATTAATGCTATTTAACAACTAATAATAATAACTCACATATATATGTGTCTGTGCATATCTACATCTGTAAATATCTACACACACACACACGTGCATGTGTATGTGGTGTGTGTGTGTGTGTGTGTGTGTATGCTGCCTTAAGGTTAGAACCATTTGTCTCATAAAAATGAGAGAAAAAATTCATGATTGTGATTCAGTCCTAAGATCATATATTAACATTTGTTACATTTCATGCAGTAAAATCAACATCCTTGAGAGCAGGGATTTTGTATCCTCAAGGGATATCATCACAGCAGGAATTTAATAAATGTTTACTAATGAATTTATATAAGGAACACTCATAAAATTATTCTATTGTCAAGGCTAATATATTATGAATGATCATATTCCCAAGTCAAACAATCATTTATTGGATATGTATGTGTATCTAGCAAAATGTTAAATGCTATAGAGGAAATCAAAGTCAGACGTAGTTGTTAATCTCAAAGAACTGATTTTCAATAATAAAAAATATAATGCTTCAACAAAGTTGTGACATGGTATCTCAACATTTCAAAACATCTGTTTGGGAAGTGATGGCAATATATTAGACTATAAGAATGGCTAACTTAGCCAAGGCTCAGAATCTTAGAAGTTCTGAGTATTTCTTATTTCTAACTGCTTAATGGGGCCAAGAATTCAATTTAGGGCTACGAACCAGCAGCCCCAAACCTAAGGAGATCTCGAGAATGCTTAGAATCAGGGTTAATTAGCTCACAAAAGTATGGAGTCTCCTGGGCTCCTACTGGTAGAAACTGATTTCATTTTCAACCAGGGAAATCTTTGCTCAGCTCAACTGTGATCCAAGCAATTCAGGTAGTAATGGATCATGTTTGGAAAGCAGTTAAGCTTCCTTGATCTTGGTTTGAGGGGGTCAGACCAGATAGCTTCTGAGGTCCCAAACAGTTAATTTATTAAGCCAATTCCTGTATGCAATTCCAAGATACTCACTACAACAAAGAATCTAAACAGTTTCCAAGATTGCAATGATCCCAATGTTATTCCACCCTTAGGGAATAATAATCTTCTTTAATGGATGAAGCAGGGAGGTAGAATGGAAAGAATATGGATTTAAGATTCAAAATTCCAAGGTTTTAATCTCTGCTCTGCCCCACCTTGTGTGATTTTACTCTCCCTAGGTTTTTGATATTTCATCTGCAAAATGAGGGGGCTGGACTAGTGATCTTAAAGGTCACTTCTATTTCTAAAGCTTTGATCCTATCTAGCCAGGTGCAATAATTATAATTTACGACTGGAAACACAGTCCCACCGCTCTCCATTAAGCATACACTTTACTCTGTAAAACTTCAGATAAACCAGAGAAGGGGGGGAAGCATTAAAAAAAAACCCACAAAAAACCCCTCTCTGATCTTATCACCAGAGCACACTCAAGAAGAATTTATGATCTCACCTCAGCAGGTTTCTTTTGTTCCTTTGCTGGAGTTTTTGACTTGCTCCTATATTTTGAGCAGGAAGAAAAAGAAGTGGAAGGACCTGTGTGAAGTATAAAACATAGTCCATCATAAACTACTTTAAAAAATATCATCCAGAAGAATACAAACCTGCTATTTTACCCAGGAGATATTATAAGTTGTTTGTTACTCAAAAGATCTTTTTAATAGAGGTTAATAGCATTAACAGATGACCTCCAAGCCTATATTAAAAAGTGGTATTTTTTGAGCCTGAAAAACAGGGTGTACTTTTTTTTTTTTTTTTTTTTTTTTGCAACCACACTGCATATTATTTAGGAAAAGCAACAATTCAAGTCACACCTACATAAATAGTATCCTGAAAAACTGGGAAAAACTGAAACTGTTAAGCAGGGAATCTGGCAAAAATTATACTCGCTGCAATTTATCAAAAGGTAAATCTCGGACAATTAGCTTTTATAAAAAGAACCATCCTGTTTCACATTTCTGAAGCACTAACATTTCCCACAGATGGATGACAATTATTATTCCCTATATCCAAGAGGTAAAATGATCACACTTTGGTCATTTAACATGTAATGGCTTGTCCAAGGTCCCATAATAAAATGGCTAGGCTGGAATTAGGATTTAGAGTCAAATTCACCAGGCCAGGTTTGTAAGATTAAAAAGTCCAAATTCTGTTTTTCTATTTAACTCTCTCTAATAGAAATAAAATTTAGTCTAAACCAAGTCAAAGACAGAACTCTAATCCTCCTTCCCCGACTTTTATAATTATAGAGGGAGGTGAAACTGTTTGCCCTCAAACCACAGGAGGAAACCCACAAGGGGGGGAAAGATCATGAGATTGCTAGTACATACTACTTACTCTCATTGTCTGAACTGTCACTGCTGCTTAGATGCCTGTGGCGTTTCATCTTGAAGCATCCTGAAGAAAAAGAAAAAGAAAAAACAAAACAAAAAAAGACTGATATCATCCATTCTAGCAAGTAATCAAAGTTCTTTTGTACAGCCTGCTGATTCACAGCAGGCAAATAGCATACAGAGGAGGACTTTTGTCAAAGTATCTAAAAACTAACTAAAGGTGTACAAACACACTTTCAGTCATCACCAGAATAATGCTCTATTGCTAAAGGGTATTAAAACATCAAGTGTGTCAAACATTCAGCAAGGGCTGAGATTAAAATGCTGGGAACTGGGGGAGGGAGAAGGGAAAGAGTCTGGGCAGATTAGAGTACTCAACTCAACCTGCCAAATGATTTATGAAGGAACATACGCTGTAATCTCATGTATGACCATGTCTGGTTGTCTCCACAGAGGAAAAGTTGCCATAGTGGCAAGTCACCAGGAAGGGGTTGCCAGGGGAGGTTGGTAAAGAGGAAGTAGAGTGGGGGGGGGGTAGAGGGGAAAGAATACTATCATTGAAGGGATCATTGTGGAAAGAACTAAGAGATAAGGTTGTCCTTACATAGGGCAAGTAAGTCAGTTGTGTCTCATCTTAAGAGAAAAGGGGTCAACTATCTCCCTTCAGCCACCTGCCCTTATTCTCCCCCACAAGTAAAAAGAAGAGCAGTTAGCCTCATTTAAAATTATAATTAGACTACTTATAAGGAATGTCAGAGAAAGAACCCTTAATCTGAGTAGTGAATCATACTTTGGTCTAATAATTCTAAAGGTCAAAATGTCCTTCTGAAAGTAAAGCACGTGATAGATAAATGGAACAAGAGTATTTCCTGTGTTTGTGTTTATTACATTAAATATAAAAGCCCATATAGGATATTCGTACACTGGAAAGAATGAAATAAATTTAAAAAAAATAAAAGCAAAAACTGTGAGAAAGTGAAAAATTAAAATTGAGTCAGTTGACAACTTCCATTTCTCTATGTAGAAAATAAGATCATAAGCCTCGAGAAGCCAAAAGAAAGCAGAAGTGCAGGTCACTGGCCTCAAGATGTCTATAACACAGTGTGAGTCAGGAACTACAATTTGTGATAAAGTGAAACAAGCCAAAGTAGATATTAAAAACTTAATAATTCTACTGTCTATTTAGATATATAATTTCTAGAGTTGTAAATTATAGTTCTATTTGCCTCTCTCCCCTTTTAAATTCAAGACTAACTTTATTTAAGCAAGATGAAATGCTGTGAATTAGACCTATCAATACTTTTGATTGCTTGTTGGATTTGGGTAATGTGAAATGTAGACATGAAAATTAATTATGTTCCAGAAAAGCAGAAACTATTTTGATTTATAAGGAATAATCAAAGCATATGTAATGTAAATGATTAAGTTTGAATATTTTAGGTTAAAGAGGAACAGAATTAATTTTCAACTCTAACATGTCACATATAAAAGGAATTATAATATTGCTTCATTTAGCTGCTACTTTAGAGTGAATTTTCAAATAATTTTTACAAATAGCTGAAACTTAAAAGGTTAGTGATAAATTTTTATTTTAAGCCATTTATCTAAAATATATTGCTGCCTTTTTTACTTTGTTAAAAAATATACTGAATATAATTTATCTTTCTCTTGGTAACTTATTACTACGCTGAGACAAGGAGGCTGTTTGCTTTGATACTGACTAATTTTAGAATGTTGTCATCCCTTTTCTCAGTATCAACTTCCAGTAGCATTCCTAAGAACCCTCTATCTACCATTCAGGGTGTCTTAATGTGCTGTCCTATAATTTAGGAAGAAATAAAATTACCAGGGTGGGGAGGTGGTCGCAGAAAACAACTTCTAACCAAACTTATTATATTATTAGGCTTATTTTACACACACTTTAAAGGCAATAAGATCTGGTCGGAGGGAAACTCAGACTTATCAACTGGGGAATGGAGAAGTAGTAGCTATATCCCTGAGGCAAAGAGGACTTATCTTTGTAAATAAGAGGCAGTACCAGTCAGGCTGCCCTTCACATTCTCTCAACACTGAAGTAAGGACATTAGTGAGAACTGTGGAGTGGACTGTGGCCAGCATGCCAATGTTATGTCTGGAGTGACCAATTAGTGTTATTGTGAGTTATAAAGAGTAAATAAGGAAATTGAGAAAACATTAGCATGAATGATTTGGATTATGTTCCAGTAAAGATCCCTGAAAAATCTGAGGGAGTACAGCCAGCAGCCCTAAGGAGGTTTTGAATTGTTTCTTCCAATGAACTTTAGGGAGTTATGAAGAGAATTAAGAGGCAGTGCACAGAAAAAGCCACCCAGCTTGTGTCCAGCTGGTAAGAATGAATATGTGCAGACACCTAATGCCAATCTCTTCATGCAGCAAGACTAATATGTGGAAATAGTGATGCCAAAGCATGGCAACGTGAAATTTATGACAGGAACAGTTCTGAGCCCCCATTTGTCTTGGCAAAGGAAAAGAGAATGCTTGGAATAGGGTGAGGGAGGACAAGGGAGTATGTGTATGTGGGGGGGGAGAGAAAGAAAGAAGGGAGAAGGGCAGAGTAGGAGAGGGAGAGGACAGAGGAAGAGAGGAAGAGAATGAGTCTCTGAAAAAAGGGGGGCTTATGTGAGCAATTTTCATCTGCTACTAAGAAGCCTTGTCCTTTATTTTCAGGTTTGTGGATGTAATCCAGAGGATTGAAATTACTAGAAATCTGAACTTGAATTTCTTGAATATTTATTTCCTTGCTCCTTGCCCCAAATTGAAAAAAGGAATATAAGATTTTCTTCACATATTTTTTCCCTAATGCAGGGGTTCTTATCTTTAAGCCCTCATGAGAAGCTTAGATCTAAATTTATAAAATCTGCATTAGTTTTACCAGTACATTTTCATTACCGCAGTAAGGTATGAAATATTTTGTCAGGTTTTTTAACTACTTCAATTTGTGTGTTTGCTTTTTTTTGAACAGTTCTTTGTATTAAGAAGATTTTCTGTGTCTTCTCTAATACTACAGACACTGTGTCTATTAAATTTCATTGTTAGAACTTAAAAGGGTTCCTTAGAAAAACCAGATGATCCATGCTGTAAGCAGCATACCCTTTTCAGCCTACCCTATTGAAGACCATGTAACTTAACAAAAGATACTTTTCTCCCTACCTCCAACAGGTAAAGGAAGGGAAAGCTATGAGGAAGGTACTATTGCAATCTCTTTTTTTTTTTTTTTTTTTTTTTCCCTCTTGAAATCTTATTTTATTTCTGTGGAGTATTTTTTTTTAATTTTTTATTATATATATATTTTTATAATATTATCCCTTGTATTCATTTTTCCAAATTATCCCCCCCTCCCTATATTCCCTCCCCCCGATGACAGGCAATCCCATACATTTTACATGTGTTACAATATAGTCTAGGTACAATACATGTGTGTGAATATCATTTTCTTGTTGCACAATAAACATTAGAATCTGAAGGTACATGCAACCTGGGCAGACAGATATTAGTGCTAACAATTTACATTCACTTCCCAGTGTTTCTTCTCTGGGTGTAGCTACCTCTGTCCATCATTGATCAACTGGAAGTGAGTTGGATCTTCTTTATGTTGAAGATATCTACTTCCATCAGAATACATCCTCATACAGTATTGTTGTTGAAGTGTACAGTGATCTTCTGGTTCTGCTCATTTCACTCAGCATCAGTTGATTTAAGTCTCTCCAAGCCTCTCTGTATTCCTCCTGCTGGTCATTTCTTATAGAACAATAATATTCCATAACATTCATATACCACAATTTATCCAACCATTCTCCAACTGATGGACATCCATTCATCTTCCAGTTTCTAGCTACAACAAAAAGAGCTGCCACAAACATTTTGGCACATATATGTCTCTTTCCGCTCTTTAGTATTTCTTTGGGATATAATCCCAGTAGTAGCGCTGCTGGGTCAAAGGGTATGCACAGTTTGATAACTTTTTGGGCATAATTCCAGATTTATTGCAATCTCTTAATGCTATTCACTGATTCTTGTGAAAAGTTGCTCCAAGATTTTGGAAATATGATAGATGAGATTCTAAAGGTCCATTTTTACTCTAGCTTAAGGAAGTTGAAGAGAGCCAGGTTTATAATAGGAAAATATAAGATCCTATTCTGATATATCTGATTGTTTTCCTATATCTGCCTTTCACAGACCTATGACAGTTAGCTAAAAATTTGGAAATCTAGGCACAAGGAAATTACAGATTAAGAAGTTCTAGAAAAAAGTTGAGTGCAAACAGAGAAGGAACTAGATAAGAAGGGGCAACCCTTCTTCAACTAGATAAGAAGGGATAACCAGGACAGGGGCAGCCCATTAGTCAGATTAATAGCTGCCAATATGCCCATTTTCTAATGATGAAGAATTCATAACATTAGTCTTCCTAAGATCTCTCTGGCACAAATTCTTGAAATTAGGAGAAATATAATTAATCCCTTTACACTTCATGAATACATTTTATGGAAACAAGTGTGATAGCTTAGGAAATCTCTCTACAAAAAAGATAAAACCTATGAAAATAGATTCTCACTTCTCTAAAGATGCTTCTTTAATTGCCTTTTTGAAAGGCTTTTTTTTTCTGTAACTCCTTTGGAAACTTCTGTGTTAGAAAATTATGCCCTGATAATTGTGGAAATATGTATAGAAAAATTGCACATGTTAAATGTTTGTGGCAGCCTTTTTTGTAGTGGCAAGAAACTGTAAACTGAGTGGATGCCCATTTATTGGGGAATGGCTGAATAAATTGTGGTATATGAAAGTTATGGAATATTATTGTTCTGTAAGAAATGATCAGCAGGATGATTTTTGGAGAGGCCTGGAGAGACTTACTTGAACTGATGCTGAGTGAAATGAGCATAATCAGGAGATAACACACCACAACAAGATAATACAAAGATCAATTCTGATGGATGTGGCTCTTTTCAACAATGAGATCATTGAGGTCAGTTCCAAAGATCTTGTGATTTAAGAGAGCCATCTATGCCTAGAGAGAGGACTGTGGGAACTGAGTATGGATCACAACATTGTATCTTCATTCTTTTTGTGGTTATTTGCTTGCATTTTGTTTTCTTTCTCATTTTTTTCCTTTTTTGATCTAATTTTTCTTGTGTAGCACAATAATTGTATAAATATGTATCACATATATTGGATTTAATATATTTTTAACATGTTTTTAAAAACTGCACATGTTTAACATATACGATTATTTGCTGTGTAGGGGAGGGGGGGTTGAGGGAAGGAAAAGAAAAAATTTGGGACACAAGATTTTATAAAGGTGAATTTTGAAAATTATCTATGCATATGTTTTGAAAATAAAAAGCTTTAATAAAATTTTTTTAAAAGAAAGAAAATTACATGCCCTATGCAACTTCACAAATTGGCTACTCCTTTGCTTGTAACACTGGAGCAATGAAACTTATCATATGATCTAAATAATACCTCCTTTAGTCCTCCTTCAAAAACTCCTAGCCATTATTTATACCACTGAACAGCTCCATTAAGTGAGAATGACACATTCTTCCACATTAATTAAAGTGAAAAAAGACTGGTATAACCTGGATGGAAATTTTGGAAGGTGTCTCATGTAAGATCATCTATTGCTCTTTCTCTTATCAAAGTCTCAAGATCATCTCCAGAATTATTGTTCTATTAGTTGAGCCCCAAATATATTGTCTCCTCCAGTGGCTATGTCCTGATGGTATTCCACCATTCTCTCTAATACTGATTAAACTATATTTTATTGTCTTAACCCCCATCTCTTTCCTTGCATCTAGAAATAAGAAAAACTACATATATGTATATATCTCTGAACATATATGTATATATCTATACATACACATATATGTAGCCTTTGAATTAAACACTGGTGGCAAAAAAAACTTCCAAAATTTATATGACACAAATTTATAAAGATTATGAGCTGTTTCACAACAGATAAGGGTTTTAGATTTACAAACAGCAATTTCTGGAAAAAGAAAAACAAATTCTCAGCAGGTATTTGAAAAAGAAATGGAAATCATTAATAAATAAAGAGATGGAAATTTAAACAACTCTGTGACAGATTATCACTTTATGCCATCAACCTGGCAAAGATAAAAAAAGAATGATGAAATGAGCGTAGGTGCTAATTTGCTCCTCATGAAACTGTAAATTGGTCTATTTTGGAGAGCAACATGGAATTTACACTTTAAAATTTCAAAAAAATGTATGTATGACCACTGACTCAACTATCCTACTAAGAGATTTTAAATATCAAGGAGACAACTAACAGAAAGCCAAGATCTATCTCTGCAAAAATATATAACATTATTGGCAATAGCAAAAAGTTGTTAAGAATTATATGCCCACGAAATGGAGAATGGCTAATCAAATTGTGGCATATGAGTGCAATGGAATATTGCTATATCATAAGCAACAGAAAATATGATATATTTAATAAATATGATGATATTTCTATAAAGGTATGCAGAATAAATTAAGTAACTTGAAAAATATACTGACAATACCTAAATAAATAAAAATAACATTAAAAGGCAACAATGCTTAGGCTAAATATAATGAGCAATGGGAATACTACCTTATTAAATTATAGTTTTATGGAAAAAAGGTAAAATGAACAGAATTTTGAAAAGGAAAAGCAGCTTTGGGACATGGTTCTGTAAAAAAATTGTACAATATAACTATACAAAAACAAGTACTCAGTCATGTACAATTTTCATAATCTTTTGTTCTTTTGCTTAACTTTTGAGGAATTTGAGGAATTATAGTTTGTTTTTTGATTTATTACAAAAGTTAGTTCTATTAAAATTAAATGGAAAAAATTAATACTCTATTATCTGAAAAATGGACATCCAAAACAATCCTTTTTTTTTTTTTTTGAGTTTTCATTGCACTGGCTTCATCTTAGTGCTTTTATTTTCTGATATCAGGATATCATTTACATAAATTTCGTAAAGGAGAATAAATGAAAAAAATATCATTCATTGAAAGCCTTACTTTTTTTTTCCACAATGAAGATTTTAATATAGTTTTAAGGGCTAAAGGATATATAATGTACGATACTTTTAAATGGATGCTCCAGTACAATAAGAATCGTTAGTTTTTTTTATTTAGAGAGTTAAAGTCACTTCTTTTGAATGATTATGGATTTCATTTAGAAGATTCTGATTTATCCCAGTGGGAGAAAGGCTCACATTTCTAATATCAATATTTTTCTGACAATTTTAAATGTTATAAGTCAGAGAATACTATGGTCTCCAAAGAACTGAAATTGAAGATGATCCAAAGGGTGTTTACATAAAGGAAAGGCAAATGGTGGTTGTAAGTAGGTTGCAACATATTACAAACAATAAAATACAAAAGTGAAAGTGGCATAAAAGATGGCATTAAAGAAATGTGTACTCAGAAAAGAAAATGATCTGGTCAGTCAGTCAATTAATATTTATTAAATTAAATTTGTTAAATATTTTCTATACATAAGGCACTGTGCTAAGTGTTTAACATATAAATAGAATGGCAAAAAGTCTCTGCCCTTAAGGAATTCACATTCTAATAATAAAGAAAACATGTAAACAACTACATACAAAAAAGCTATCTGTATAATAAATTAGAGAGAAGGTAATAAAATTAAGAGGGATTAGAAAAGACTTTCTATAGAAAATGGGAATTTATCTAGGACTTAAAGGAAAATAAGGAAGCCAGGAAGTAGAGATGAGAAGAAAGAATTCTACCTACTGGGGTTAACCAGTTGAATGTCTTCTCTAGGGAATAGCAAAGAAGGTAATGTCATTCAAACACAGAAATGCAGGGAGTAGCATGGTACAAGGTAAAAAATCTGGAGTTGGGTGAGAAGTTATGAAGAGCTTTGAACACCAAGGAGAAGACTTTATATTTGGTCCTGAAGGTGATAGAGAGCCACTGGAGTTTATTGAATAATGGTATGACATGATCAGCCCTACATAAAAGGTCAATCTGATCACATAATCATAACAAGGGATAACCAAAAGAAAGTCAGCATGTTCTATGGTATTCTTTCACTTTGTTAAAAGAACTCAAGGAAAGTCTACAGTATAATGGGTAGTTAAACTGAGCCTCTGAGAGAACACAAATAAGAACTTCATGGGATAAACAGGCATAGATGATGTGGGAAGAATTTCCTTTGAAAGGAATTCCTACATAAATGATAGAAAAGATCAACTTAAGGATTAAAATATACTTTTCAAAATTATTTCACATTACTATCAATCAAAGTTTTTGTCTGTTATTTATGTATCTCTAATCTCCTCTTTGTGGCATAAAGAAAAAAGGGGTAAATGGCAGAAATCATTTAACATATATAGACATAGAAATATCTTACTAAGTAATAGAAGAGATAGGAAATCAAACATGGAAAGTTACCTCCATCAATGGCCCTTCTATAGAGGTGCTATATATGTTCTTTTTTTTTTTTTTAATTTTTTTAAATTAATTTTTATAATTATAACAGCTATATATGTTCTTAAAAAGAAAATTACTTATATTCATTTAGAACTAATCTGGAAATTATGGAGATTATAGTTTTATGGGAAAAAAGTGAAATGAACAGAATTCTGAAAAGGGAAAGATTCAGGACATGGCTCTGTAGAAAGGAGTAGAAGGATATTACAATAGGCGTCTGGTAGATTAAATTCAACATGAGGGAAGTAACTGAAATATGCATTCTATTGCTAGAAAGTTAGTAAATTCATCTAAACTTTTCATCTTTGGATTTCATGTGTGTGTGTGTGTGTGTGTGTGTCTATGTGTATATTGAGGCAAAACAGTTCCTTTCATTCTCCCCCCAAGCCCTTTAATTGGGAAAGGACAGCAATACCTCCTTTTTTTTCTCCCAGCAGCCCTACGCTGTTTTCAGCAGCTTTTTCCACAGTGCTTAACAACTGTGTAGTAAAACTACATTTTGCTGATAGTTGGAATGTAAATTACAAATACATTCAAAGATTTAAACTTTCATTTAAGCTGCATAATTTACACATCTTACCATAGGTAACTCCCATTTTCTGTGATGGTACTAAATCTTTGAAGTATACACATTTTCAGTTTACAGCAATTTCTCCTAAAAGCTTCCTATCTAACTGATTGAATACAGAATGAAGCATGCTACTTTTCACTTTCTTTCATTCAAGTCTGCTTGTACAAAATGAGTAATATGTAAATTGCACATGTATAACCGATATCTCATTACTTACCTTCTCAGTGAGGGGGGAAGGAAAGAAGGGGTAGAATTTGAAAGTCAAAACTTTAAATTAAAATGTGAAAAATTTAAAAAAAAGTCTTTGTTATGGAATTGGCCTAAAAACTAAACAAATTTTTTTAATTTAAGCTAAAAATTGCTTAGAATTTTCTTGACTATATATTTTCTTACACAAGTTCTATAGACAGGGTACCCTAAACCACATATTAATAAGAACTTAATAATTTTAGATATGACTCTCAAGGTGAATTCCAAGCTAATTAAAGAGAAGATAGAACAATCTACCCATTGAGAAGAATCTATAATTTATACTGGATAACTCTACAATGATTACTTCATTTCCATTTTGCTAAATCATGATAAGCAATAATATAATTTATTTTTCTAAATCTAGAGTTTCATATTTTTAGAATATTTTCCTCCAAACCCCAAAAATGTCTAAAATGGAAGTGTACAAACAGAATTGTATTACATTTGTTCTAGGAAGGGGAATTAACATTAAGTCCCAAAAGATATATCTCAGACTTTTAAAATAGCAATTGACAGTAATTTTACTGTCATATTTATGAATCTTAGAACACTTCTTTGGATTTTGGGAATATTCAAGAGGAAGTAAAGGAGAAGTAAAGGAAGAGAAATTTATTACTTATTTAATCATCCATAGTTAATTGTACATAGTAGAAAATGGATTAACAAGTCATGTTAAAATAGTATCTGAGATGGTTGATATACTTGGTCACCAAAAAGTGAGATCTGAAGATAACTATACATAAAATGAAAGTACTATATAAATATCAACTGCTATTATTACCATTATAGCAGCTGAAATTTATATAGTACTTGCAGTTGTAGTAGTAGTGTGAGGAGAAAGAAGCTGCCAGATTCTTGATTATAATATCTAAAATGAGATAACATATGTATAGTGATTTGCAAACCTAAAAGAGCCATATAAATGCTAGCTATTAATTTTTTTTCTTCAAGTGCAGTTCTGACTGCGTGAGACTCTCTATCCCATGCTTCTCCCTGATAAACTATAATTCTCTCTTACCTCTAAAATCTAATATAAATTCCTTTTCTGTCATTTAAAGCTCTTAACGATCTGGTTCCTGCCTTAGTATTTTCACACTTTCCTCTCCCTATTGCACTCTGCATTCTGGTCATACTAGCATACTCATTATTACATAATATTAATCTACATTTTCTCCATCTCTTTCTTAAAGTTCAGACAATCAATAAAGCAATTAAGTCAAGCTTGTGTATTCGCTAATTTATAATCTGCATAAAGGCACACACTAAAAATTTAACAATGACTCAAGGGAGATTAAAGCTGGTTTCAGGCCAACCCTTGGTCTCTACTCTACTTTTCTTACCACCTGCTCTAAAATTCTTGCTATTTGGCTCCTGTCCCCCCATCACTCTACTGAAACTGTTCTGTTGAATGGTAACCAATGATATCTTAAATGAGAATTTTGTTTTAATCCTCTCCCTAGACTATCTGCACAGCACTATATAATGCTGAAACCTGCCTCCTCACCCCCCATCTCCTGACAACCTTGACATTCTTTTCACAGTGATTCTCCTACCATCTAAACATTCACTGTCTCTCTTCTTCTTCCTCCTCCCCTCAAGTGAGTATTCACCATGACTCCATCATAGGTCCTCTTTCCATTTCATCCCCTATACTATCTTAGCAATCTCATTCTATAATATGATTTCATTTCTGACCTAAACACAGATAGTTCTCAAATTTATATCTCCAGTACAAAGACATGCAAACTGTGTAGAAGACATCCCCATCCAAATACGCCAACCCAAATTCAACATTACCTACAGCAGAAAATATTAGTTTTTCCCCAAAATTTGCTCCTTCTTTCATATTAGTGTTATCAGAGCATTTAAAAAGTCTTTTGTTTGTCTACATAAGTACAAACTATTGCATTCAAGTAGTTATAGCTCCATTTGGGGGTGCCTCAAATTCCTTATATTTAGAGCTACCACTGCAAATGTTGTCTTGGGAGTAGTTGGGGAGAAGAGAAGGGTGCTAATGACATCTGAAAAATTTTACAAATTGGGGAAAAAGGGGACAAGTTTCAATTTACTCACCATAGACTGTATCCTAAAGTTTTCTCCTTTTCGAAATGTTAATTACTATTCTCTGTGCTGTGATAGCCCCTTTAATTCAATAATGTCAAAGTACTTGACAGGCAAGTGTATTTATCTTCAAAAGTATTGCAGCAGGAAAACAAGTTGCCAAATACAATTAACAATACTTTTAGCCAATAATAAAATTTCAGATAGTAACAAAAATAAGTTTCAGGACTCTAAATCTCAATCTACTGAAGGAAAAAAAAACTTCATATATTTGACCCAGAGAGGGATCAAAGGCAGCTATATAGCTTAGAAGAAATCCTTTCCATTCTAAAAAACTAGGAAGATAGGGGAGGAAAAGAAAAGTAAGCCATACTCCTTATTTCACCTGACTTTACCTCTCCACTATGCGTTTTGGATGCTGAGATTTCTCCTAAGAAAAGATAGTCCTATTCATCTAGCCACAAACTTAAGTTCAGAGTTTATGTAACGTGGATGAGTTTCTCCAATAACTACCATGTTCTCTTATATTTTACTTTTCAAATAAAAAAGACTGCTGTTTATGATTCTCTTTAGTGAGAGAAAATGGGAGAGGTTGAAGCATAAGAACTTTTAAACCCCCTAGAAAGAAGTTAGTGTTATTGAAATTTCCTCTATTAATCCTATCTTTGATATCTTTCTAACTCAGAAGAAAAGATAGCTCCTAAACTAGAAAATTATTTTACTGGAATATGAGCTGGTAACATTATTCAACACTGTTACTCTACACTCTGGCAGAAATAGGATTTGTGTGTATTTAGTAGGAAACAGTGGACAACAGTAAATACCAGCACAATGACTTCATGATGGAAAGATTTAAGTTAGTTGTTTGGTTTCTTTTTCTTTTCAGATAGAAAGGAAAAGAGAGACATATCCAGAAACGATACACATACACACATGAATTGCTGGGAGATAAATGGGAGGAAGGAAGATGGGGCCCAAGACTATTTGGAGATGGGGAACTAGAGGACCAAAATAAAACAATGAAATCTGCTGCCTAATTTCTCATCTTTGCACAAAAATACTTCTTTTAGGAATAATGTCACCCTTCAAGCATGACTGTTTCCTTTAAACTCCCAGGTGTGTGAATCTTGACTCCAAAAAAGTATTACTTTGTCTCCAAACTTTCAGAAAAGCAAAAAATAAAAAATAAAAATAAATAAATAAATAATAAACCTCTGCACAAATTGATCTAGAATTTCTAGTCCTAACACTTAGAAAGTCACTTGAGGGGCTTAGCTACACATATATTTGCATAGTTAAATTCATGTGTGTGTATGTATATCATGACAAGGAAAATTACTTTATTAGGGAATTTTTTCCCAAGAGGTAAAAAAAATTTTGTCATCTGAGTAAGCAATGGCAATGTAGATTGGATATGTCATATTCATACATGCCTATAGTTGAACATATTCTTAAAGATTCTTAACTTGCCAGATGATAATACTAAAACTTATTTTAAAAATGATAAACAAACTTTCATGCTCTTAGCAAATAATTAACTCAACCTCAATTCCTAAGAAATATTCCTTGTCTGAAGCTTATTTCTCAGTAATATGCACTGTAATACTGTAATATGCACAGACACCAAACTCTCACTTTGAAACTTTCTCACTTTTTTAAAATTTCAGCTACAGAAAAAAAAAAAAAGTTTTCTTTTTAGTCAGGACCACATGTTAAGGGATATTACCATAACAGAAAATTTTCACAAAACAAGAACATTTCCCTTACGCCCAGAATAAACTATCTGTTGTTGAGCAAAACTATAAAAATTGAAGACTTCGTTTAATTAAAGTGTCTATAAGTTAAACTGATAATTATGATCCCCAGCAATTACTTTCATTAACACAAGTAATGAAGAGTAGTCAACTAAACAACTGCATAATTAAGATAGTTATTTTCTCTGCAAAGGGTTTGTTTATTAGAGTTTTGTGTTTTTTCAAATACCAGGAAAAAAATTTTTTTAAGTCTGCCCATAAACCTAATTTTAAAAAATTTTTAAATTAAGGTTTTTATTTTCAAAACATATGCATGGATAATTTTTCAACACTGACCTTGCAAAACCTTGTGTTCCAAATTTTCCCCTTCTTTCCCCCATCCCCTCCCTTAGATGCTGAGTAATCCAATATATATTATACATGTTAAAATATATAAATCCAATATATGTAAACATATTTATGCAATTATTTTGCTACACAAGAAAAATCAGATCAAAAAGGAAAAAAATGAGAAAAAAAACAAAATGCAAGTGAACAACAGCAAAAAGAGTGAAAACGCTATATTGTGATCCACACTCAGTTCTCACAATCCTCTCTCTGCTGCATATAAACCTCTATTTATTTTACGCACATGCAATTTTTTACATAGTTACCCATTTCCCCCAAATTCCAAAGAGGACAAAAAAAAGCACTCATTTTTTGTCATATCAAAAAGTTAATCTACCATACCTATAAAAGTATGTTTCAATTTATTAAGAAAGATATTTCTTTCAAGGAAAATTTTTTAAAAGACTGTTTATTATAACATACAAGTAGAAGTCAAAATTGACAAAGAAGCTAAAGCACTTAAGGCTAGAGAGTAGCTAGAAGGGAGAGATAATTAGCACAGAAATTAAATAGAACATAGAGATCAGAGTTCTAATATAATGAAATCAAAATATGCTAAAGGATTCATTGATAGACTTTGTCCTGGAGCAACTAAAAAGAGGGTCTACTCAAACAGAGAGATTCACCCTATAATTTAGGATAAGCAAACCACTTAGGTCTTCCATTCTAGAATCTCAGCCCCAGAGAAAAGTAAACTCTCCAAAACTTCTGAAGAAGGTGGATATCTATGTGGTATCTACATTAATAGTGCTGCTAGTGATCCATATGATGATATCTAATTTAAAATAAGTAGAGAACTATGGCAGAGAATTTCAAATTTTTAACTTGAAAATTTATATAGCATTTTTTGAAAATTTATATAGCATTTTGGAGCAAAACTAATTTGAATAGACAAAAAGAGAGCAAGTGTTCTATCATATATGAGCATGTATATGCATCCTATAAAAGAAATCACAGAGCAAATGTTCATTCATATATGAGTATGTAAATGCATTCTATAAAATATAAGCACAAGAATTCCAACCAAATGTCTGCAGGCAAATGTACTAACAGAAAGATATTGTGAAGTCATAAAAATAGTTTTGGACTTGGGAGTCAGAGGATTAGATTCAAGTCTCCCATCCGCTACTCACTACTAGTGTGACCTCAGGCACACTTTTCTGAGCCTCAGTTTCCTCATGGATAAAATAAGCTTGGATTAAATGATTTCTAAGGTGTATTTCAGGTCTGCTCTATTAAAAGAATCTATGAAACATTATGCTTACCAAAATCAAACACACCTCAATATCAGTTATAGAGCATTAGTGAAATGACTGGTTAATAACCTTATTTGATGTTAAGAAAGCTTCAACAGATACCAGGCAAGCTACATGACTACACACCTTATCTATGAATCCAAATATTCTTATGTGACTCTTTCTGATTCTATGCATCAGGGAACAAACTGATAAGGTAAGAATTCACTCTAAAGCCAAGATTATGGAACTGGCTCCTGGTTATGGCAGTTACCTTCTACTCCACAGCTCTCTAGCCTATTGCCTATTGATCTAGAACCACTGGAGTTTCTTGGATAGGGAATGCCACAGTCAGACTTGTACGTTAGGAAAATCACTTTGGTCACTGAATGGAGGAAGGACTGGAGTGAGAAGACACATGTAGCAAGTTATTGCAGTAGTCCCAGCATGAGGTGATGAAGATCTGCACTAGAGTGGTGGAAGCATCAAAAGGAAGAGGGGGGTGTATATTAGATGTTAGTGAAAAGTATAAAATCAACAGACCTTGGAAATAGTTTGGATATGGGGAAAGGGGTGAAAGACAGGAATCCAAGAAGACTCTTAGATTGCAAGCCTGAAAGACTGTGAGTGGATGATATTGAGTGTGGAAGTTGTTTAGTGGAAAAGACAATGAGTTCTGGTTTGAACATGTTTAGTTTAAGATATTTACTGAATATCCAGTTCAAGGTGTTTAATAGGCAATTGAAGATGCAAGATAGGAAGTGAGTAGAAATTGGGGCAGGAAAGGTAATCAATGGGAACTGATGAGATCATCAAATGAAGTAATGAAGAAGGAGAAGATGGAAATGGACAGAACTCTGAGGGATGTGAACCTTGAAAGGAATTTGGAATTCTAAGAGGCAGTTTTGAGGAGGGAGGAGGAAGGCTATTCCAGGAATGGAAGCCAGCCTGCATAGAAATAGGAGAAGGGATGTTGAGCATGAAAAATAGCAAATCAGCCACTCTGGTTGTACTGGAGAGTATGTGGAGAATCATTAATAATAAGTCTGGAAAGTTAGATTGGAGCCAGGTTGTGAAAAGCTTTAATATGAAGCAGAGGGTTTATATTTGATCCTAGAGGCAGTAGGAAGGCAAAAGAGCTTCTTGGAAAGAAGTATGATACAGTATTTTAAGGGCATGACTGTGGCAACTGTGCTAAACATGGATTGAAGAAGAGAGAGCCCAGTGAGAAAAGGGAATAGAAGTGAAAGACATGATGGGAGAAAAATTGACAAAATCTGACAATTAATATTAGATATGAAAAAGGTAAGGGAAAAAGTCAAGGATGAATCTGAGATAATTTAGTTGGAGTATAAAGCATGGGAAGAATAATGTGTTATCAGAATGGAAAGATAGGCTGAATCCAGACAGTGAAGGTCATTAGCAGCCAAAGAGATAATATATAATTAACCTTAAAGGGAAAGGGAAGCCAGTAAGGCTGTTCACGCTAGGAAGTAAGATGTTCCTAAACGAATTTTAGAATTTGCAAAACAATTAATACTAAAAAGGCTGTATTGAGTCATTAATAACAAGATTTTTTCATTCATTCAATTTTCATTCTGAAATAGTGAGATTTTATGTCATATTTTGTATCTTATCCTATGCCAAGGAAAACTAATTGGCATAATGGGGTGCTGGGCTTGGGGGAGGAAGTTAAAAACCAGTTGGAAAACATTAATTATATAACCCTGGACAGATCACTAAACCTGTTTGCCTCAGTTTCCTCAAGTATAAAATGGGGATAATAACAGCACCTACCTCACAAGGTTTTTATGAGGCTCAAATGAGATATCTGTAAAGAGTTTAGCACAGTGCTTGGCACTAGTTTGGCTATAGCAAGGTGCTAGATAAATGTTTTTTCCCTTCCCCTTTTCCCACAAACTTTATGCTTTAGGTAATTAACAAAATATATTGTCTAAACACTGGGAAGACAGGAATACAGTCTTTTTTTTTATTTCCTAACCTGTATGAGGTCAAGAACAATAGAAAAGATGTTTGATGCATGTAAAATACTAATAGCATCAAAACATATAACCCAAGAAAAATAAAATTGGAAGAAGTAGTTTATAGTTAGAATGAGACGGGACAGTCTGAGAACTAAGTTGCTTACTGAATGCTAAACCAGAGCAGTAGTTTTCAAACTTTTGGTTTCAAGAAGTATTTATCCTCTTAACAAAACAACAACCTCCTCCTTACCTAAGTAGGTTATATCTGTTAATATTTATATTAGAAATTAAAATGTCTTATAATATTTAAATAGTTTTGACTTCATGAACCTCCAAAAGTCTCTCAAGGGTTCCAGGTGTCCTTGTATCATACTGCAAACTACTGATCAAGAGGAAAGAATTCAGCACATTAAATAAAATTCTAAGGGTACATTCCATTTAGGATCCTATTATTCTCTGCCTGGGACCTTGTCTTTGAACTAAACAAATTTAAATTTTGTTCTGTAAATATTTATCTGGATTACTCAAATATGGATACTTTGCTCTCCACCTCCATCCTGAACCTCTTCCAAGGAAGGTGAGGTCAGGATAAAGAAAGGGGCTCTATGCGAATGGGCCAATAGCAAGAGAAAGGTCAGATGAAAAAGGTCAAACTACTGCTTAGTTTTTTTGGGGGGAGGGGTGCCTTGGAGGCAAAAGAGAACACCTTGAGGTTAGAAGTAAAATCAAAGTCCAGAAATACTGAGAGCTGGGAACAAAAGACTATAAGTCACAGCAGTGTGGTTGAGAATTAAACCAAGAAACAAAGTATCCAAACAGAACTGAGTTTATCCAAAGATATACCTGCAAATTTGATTTACTTAACACAAAATATGAACTTCCATTTTTAAATAGATTTTTATATACAAAACATATGCATGGGTAATTTTTCAACACTGATCCTTGCAAAAACTTCTGTTTCAACTTTTTCCCTCCTTACCTCCACCCCCTCTCCTAGATGGCAGGTAGTCCAATACATGTTAAATATGTTAAAGTATATGTATACATATTTATATAGTTATCTTGTTGCACAAGGAAGATCAGATTTAGAAAGAAGGTAAAAATAACCTGAGAAGAAAAAACAAAAATGCAAGCAAACAATAACAGAAAGAGTAGAAATGTTATATTGCGGTCCATATTTTCCAGTGTTCTTTCTCTGGGTGTAGCTGGTTCAGGTCATTACTGCCCTATTGGAACTGATTTGGTTCATCTCATTGTTGAAGATGGCCATGTCCATCAGAATTAATCCTCATATAGTATTGTTGTTGAAATATACAATGATCTCCTGGTTCTGCTCATTTCACTCAGCATCAGTTCATGTAAGTCTCTCCAGGCCTTTCTGAAATCATCCTGCTGGTCATTTCTTACAGAACAATAATATTCCATAACATTCATATACCATAATTTATTCAGCCATTCTCTAATTGATGGGCACCCACTAAGTTTCCAGTTTCTGGCCACCACAAAAAGAGCTGCCACAAACATTTTTACACATACAGGTCCTTTCCCCTTCTTTAATATTTCTTTGGGATATAAGCCCAGTAGTAACACTGCTGGATCAAAGATTACAAACAGTTTGATAACTTTTTGAGAATATGAACTTCCATTTTTAATCTTCAGTATTTGGAACTAGTACCTCCACTGATCTGCACCTTTTGGTCTACTGACCGCATTTCAGCTGCTAGGAACTCTTACTCTATGCAAGAATTTTTTTGCATTAGAAGTAATAGAGTTTGTTGGCAGTGTACAGAGCATGACTATATATAAAAGGTGAAATTCCTGGGCATAAAAACAAAATTTTGCTTTCACAATGTAAAAAAGGAACAAATTCAAAAGAAGGATTTCAAGTGTCAACCACGAAAATAGTTCTGGGTCTAAAAGAAAATGTATAACTTTTTCTATCTGACCTCCATTCTATAGCTAATATTTCCTATCATTATATAATACTTCTAAAATTACAATAAATTTTGAAGAACTTTCATTTTAAAAAAAAATGACAATTCATTAAAGGAAAAAAGCCAGCTCACTATTTCAGTCTAAAAAATCTAAATCTTTCTCAGCCTAGTACAAGGAATGACAACCACTTAAAAAAGGTGTGTCAAAATGTATCTGATTTCTTTCCCTTTGACAAGATACGGGAAGAAGTCTAAGGCAGTTAAAAGAGGCTGAGGAAGGCTAAAGATCCATAGATTATCCTGGCAGCTTAAGAAATACAGAACATGAAGGAGACTCTACACTAACCAGGTTGTTTGGGGGTTGGAACTAATTGAGAGAGCAGGGAGGGTTATGACAGCAACTGGCTCACTTGCCAAAGAAAACTGAACATCTTTTCACATTAATTCAAAGGTGTTGATCTCTACATAGTGCTATATGATTTAGATATTAGCTACTCCAGTTTTAAGAATGTACTGATGAAAAAAATAACATAAAATACATTTAAGATTTTTACAAGTTATTTAAGATTTTTCAAGACTAAAATTACATGCTAGTTCTAATTCCTACTATTTGCTTTGCAAGAGTCCCTAACACTTAGGGATCTGTCTAGAAATCCCCCACCAACAGAGTAATTGCTAAGAAGTAAATTACCACTCCCTGCACCCTCACAAAGACAGACTATATTTGCCAAGGTGAAAGAGTAACACTAGTAATGTCTGGTAAAAAGACCTGACTGTGGCTGAGCAACTCTTTTACAGATACTTCCCTCTCTCTACCTCGGAAGTGGCAAAAGCCCAAAATGTAGGCCCTGAATGAAAAAGACAGAGAGCCTCTTCAGCCAAACAGGAGCTGTGAATGCAGGCTTTAATCCATTGTGCCAAAGTAATCTGTAAGGGATCTGGCACCTTTCCTGGGTACCTCCCACAGGATGAATAATTGGTCTGTTGATCAAACAGCCTCAGTTCCAGCCAAATGAAAAGCTCATAAAGCGCCTTCAATATCCTATGAGTACCAGAGTAACTCTTTGTCAGAGAGAGGTCTGGAACTAAAATAAGGAAAAAAATGAGTGAAAAGGAGAATGATAAACTTTGGGAGCAAAAGGATGAGCCATTATTTAATGGTTAGGAAGTACCAAAAGGAATAGAAGATTAAATTGGATAGAATAGATAGAATATTGACATCAGAGAAGATCCTTTATAACACTCTTTCTCACCCACCAAACAATCAAATATGGATGGGTGTATTAAAAATAATTGTGATTAAGAATTATTAAGAATTAATTTTGGTTAATTTTCTTAACATTTCTTCATGGTTTGTGTTATCTTCTGAAGGACTGCATAAAAAGAAGCACCATATTTAAGGTAGATGATATATGAAAAGATGTAGGACCCACACAATAATTGTTGTAGGTACTTTGAAACTATTTGTAAAATCATCTTATATTTAGATATCCTTCTATACACCTTTGGAAAAAGTGAGTAATAACTTAGCCAAAGCAAGAATAATTTTCAAATAACAGATGAGAATAATATCCTGATAAAGATACATCTGAAGTGTGGGTCAGACTCATATCAAGAGTATATGGAAATCACTTTGTGCATCTACATTAAAATTGTTATGAGCCACTGCATACTATTTCTAAAGTTGAGAGAGAGGAGTTAGGAACAAGAGTTCCCCTCCCCTTGCCCCAACTTACTAAAATAGCTTAAGACAAGTAAGTTGCCTCATCTCTCTGTTTCTTCTCCAAGTGTGTAGAATTAAATGACATCTAAGGTCCTTTCTAGATCAAAAAAATTATGATTTTATGGATCATTAAGAGAGGGAATCAAAACTTGTGATTTATAATAAATACATATTTGATTAAACAAAAATAAAATCATAGAAACTGGGTGGGAAAGGTAGGTCAGAGTTGCCACATTCTGGGGAGTTCCCTTTTCAATTTAAGTGTGAATCAGAAGAGGAAGCAGACATGGTGATAGGTCTCACTCCAGAAGCTTCTGCCACTTGGAAAGATAAAGTTAAACACAGCAGTTTACTTGATGAAAAAGCTTTGACTATCTAACAAGGCTGGACAGCAAGCTCTGATGCTTAGTAGCTAGAAGTGCCAAAATCCCTCAGGCCAGAACAGATGCTACTGGAAGGTTTCTGACCTCAAGAAAATGAACTCAATATGTCTGCATTTCAACTTTGAGAAAATACTAGAGAGAATAGTTGTAAGAGATAACAAGCTCCTAATTGAGCCTCAAAGGCTTCCTTCCCTTATAAATTCTTACTATGAATTGCTATCTCCTTTCTTATAACCTTCTTCTCAAATATAACTTAATGTTCATTCTGTTGTTTCTTGAGGACTCTTTTCTTAAAACAAGCTGTCATTATAACATGATTATTCATTCTACATTTTTTATTGTTAAAAGACCTTAAATTATTTAATCTGTGTTACCCAATGTTATCATTTAGTAGCATCTATTCCAAATTTTAGTCAAAGCCTCCTCAAAGATATATTCAGTCTTGAAGGGGAAGGGGAGAAGGACTGCTAATTCAATTCAAATTTTTGTGACATAAAATTCCATTGGAAGGAAGATTCTTGTGTCCTGGCTTCCAAAAGTTTTATATACAGAATATTTTCTACTAAATGTTGTTTCTTCTCAGTCTAGGAGCATACAGAAATCTTAAACATTGAACACTGAAGTTTTTCAGTTAGCAATTTGAATGGAAAGTAAGATTACTGGTACTAGCTATCAAAAATGTCAGCTTAATACCAAGAATAAACACTACTCAACTGATTAGCTATGCCTGATGTGACCTATTTACTAGAAAACTAATCCCTAGATGAATGAAAAGAGGATGAAAAATATAAAGAAGATTCTGACCACATTTCTGCCAAGTTCCTTTCTGTGTATCTCCTCCAACCTAGGGGTACCCAGATTTTAAAAATGGAAGATGGCACATTAATACTTGTCATACTGGTCCCAAACTGGTCCATCCTAAATATACATTTAATCTGACATGCCAAGACAACCTTGCCTTTACCCATTCCTTTGTTCTACTATCCACAGTAATAGCTCTATTCTGATTCTCAATTCTTGTATTCTGGTTGATACTTTTTTTTTTTTTTTGCTGAGGCAATTGAGATTAAGTGACTTGCCCAGGGTCACACAGCTAAGAAGTGTGAAGTATTAAGTGTCTGAGACCAGATTTGAACTCAAGTCTTTCTGACTTCAGGGCTGATGCTTTATTCACTGTACCACCTAACTGCTCCTGGTTGATGCCTTTTGCAGAGATAAAAGCAGAACAAGCAAAGAAAATGTACTTGGAAAGAACCAGTAAAAACAGGGCAAAAATGATTTACAGTGTCAAACCTTCACCTCCCCTCTTGTGTATCCTGTGATTTTTTTTGAGAATACAATATCAGTAATACTTCTGTCTAAAAACTCCCACATCCCAGTTGCCTCTTCTTCTCTCTTACTTAAAGAAGACTGAAGCTAGTAGATACTGCTGGGTATCCTGATATCCAAGGCAGATTACTGTCTTAAATAAGCTATGGTGAGTTTGAATGACAGCCAAGCAACACTATCACCTGGAAAATTCCTTTCATGGTGAAAGAATAAACTGGGCCAGCTCACACACTATGTTTTCTTAAAATGTCCTGCTGGACCTAACCTGTTTCTTCTTAAAGCACAGATCTTGCCTGTGGGAACCCCATCTGCTCCTCATTTGGCTCTTCAGTGACCATAATATATATCCAAAAGATGACTAGAAACAAACTACTTGCACATTTTTTTCTCTGTGTCTGGTTTCTCTATATGTTTCAATAGGTCAGATGATGATCACATTCAAAAGCTAAAGATGTGGCCTTCTCATCCTTGTTACCTTCTAACTTTGCCAGATGGAATTGTTCAACCAGAATCTGGAGGTCTAACCCTAGAATCTAGACTTTAGTTCCGGTCTTTTCCCTGAGAAATAGGAAAATAAGAAGCCCAAGGACAAGAGTTCACCAGCTGAATAAAACCAGTCTTGCTTCTGTTATCCTTCTTTTAGTAACCCTGTAAATGAGACTCAAATCCTCACATTCAAGTTTTAGCAACTAACCCCTATATTTCCTCTATGTCTAAGTCTGAGTCATTTATTCAATACTTTAGGTCCTCCAGGACTGAGCACTTTCCCCTATGCCCAACTCCCTTTGGGGAGCATTCCTACTCTTTGAATGCTTCTCCCTATAATCGAGTCCAACCAGATTTCAGGGTTTCTAATGATTTTAACTGATGGTTGCTTGCCTGGTCCTCTTTTTTATTTTTAAACTTTTTCCTGGGTTTTCCCAGATTACCTGCCCTGTCTCTATAGGTCTCTAGATCCCAGCCATTTTCAGTTTGGTCTATTTTTTGTATGAGTAAATCCTAGATAGATAAGGAAAGAGATAAAGAGAACACTCTGTGAATATAGTTATCTAAAAAAGCAGAGTACACTGGACTCAATGCCTAGATGACAGAAATATAAAAACCCAAGTGGACAGAAGGGTTTCGTACAGAAATCATTTCCCTCATTAGGGAGTCCCTTTTCTACATACAATAGGTTAGTACCGTCCTTACCACTTCTGCTCTCTAAGACCAATTATTGCCTATATAATTCATTTGACAATCTTCTCAAATTTCTTTTTAGCTCTTTTGGGAACTTTTCTTTGTATTTATCAATTCTCTTTTGTATCAAGTTTATTTGTACAATTCTTACCTCATCTTGACCTACAATAAAATTCTATATCTAATTTTTTTATCCTTGGATTTAGCATGTAGATATTTAATAAATACTTGTTGAATTGAATTAAATTACTCCTTTTCAAAACTGTGGCCAGATAATTCACTGAAAGTGGAAAGTACCCTTGATTTGGAGTTAGAAAACTTATATTCCTGTCACTATGTATGACCTTGGAAAAAGCATTTAAATTATCTGGATGATAGTTTAATCTTTTATAATATGAGGAGGTTGAATTGAATATTTCTAGAGTGTGGTAGTTCATTCTTTTCTAGATATCTTGAAGAGTTATTTAATTTCCATGGTATTGTGTCTTGTCTTCCCAATTATCTTAAAAACTCCCTCAAGGTAGGAACCGTATCTTATACTGTTTTATATTTCTTTCTCAATCATCCAAATCAATGTCCTGCATATGGTAGGCACACAATAAGTATTTCAAGCTTTTGACTCTACAATGGAGCTGAAGAACATCACTTCAATACTACCCCTTCCCTTTTCCATTATCTATTCTCTTCTGCTTCCTCTCTGCAGCCTCCCTTACCTCCTACCTTTTAAGTAAAGCTGCCCAAAGAGCTCCTTCCAAATGGGGAGCTGAGATAGTTAACAGGTTTGGTGGTTGGATGGGCAGACAGGTAAATCTGCCCTTCATTGATTCATTGGTGTGTGGTTCATTTTTCCCACTGTTTCAGGTATCCTCCAGTAATGCTTCATTTTTTTTCTTCACTCCAAGGTTATTCAAGATTCAATGTACTTTTCTGTGCAAACTTCTTTCCTATCTAGTAGCCCAAATTTTTCCTATGAATTTAATAATTCCAGACGGAATGGGATTTCTTGCTTTGTAAAGTAAGATTCTTCCAAACACAAAGTTTACCTGGATATTCCTGAACATTTTCACTTCTGAATTTTAGTTCCTCACCTTTTCTTCTGGGGTGGTATTAGAGTGGAGGGGAGGGGAAGACAGTTCAATGTTCTATGTTAAAGCAACCAAGTTCCAGTTAAAAATGCTGGGATAGAAGTAGGCATATGAGAGTCTTAATCTTTTTTTATATTATACATACTTTTTAGCAGACTGGTAATATCTAAAAACCTCTTCTCAGAATAATATCTTTAAATGTATATATTTTAAAGTAAATTACATAGGATTACAAAAGGAAGCCAATCATGTTAAAAACTTTTATCAAAATATTTCTTTAAAAAATAAGT
The DNA here is from genome assembly GCF_048593235.1 of Sminthopsis crassicaudata. Classification (NCBI taxonomy): domain Eukaryota; kingdom Metazoa; phylum Chordata; class Mammalia; order Dasyuromorphia; family Dasyuridae; genus Sminthopsis; species Sminthopsis crassicaudata. The sequence continues at coordinate 242,200,855 of NC_133619.1, forward strand.
TCAAATACCCCAGGTTAAACATCTCTGAAATAAGGAATTCCAATAGCATTTCAATCCTGTAACAATTTACACTTCAGTTAGAAATAATGACATTAACTAAGAAAATTCTCCCAAGTCCTTTTCTGTGAAACAGATGGGTAAAGGGTGAGAGCCAACTGCATACCTGGAAACTCTTCCAGAGAGGAAGGGAACAGGAGGCAGCTTTAATTGCTTTAACCAAATGAAAAATATTTGCAAAGTCTATAAAATAGCAGAGCTACCAGATCTCCTTGACAGAAGGAAAATTAAGAAAATTACTTTATGTGGAACATCAAAGCATTGAAGTGTTACACTCCCAAATGCTAGACCATTAGCACCAGATCGGGTAAAGAACTACCCTCAGGAAAGGAAAATGAGCACCTGTGGAAGGAATTTGGGTCTCTTCAAGGGGTCATGGCAAGTGACTACCACCCAGAGTTACAGGAGCTTCTGGGGACTCCAAGCATTCTTCTATTGCCAAAATTTACATGGAAAAAGTACCACATTGGTAGACAGAGATCATTCCTGATTGCTCAATTTCACAGGCTTTCCACAATTAATAGCATCAATAGATCCCAATAACTTACATCTCAGATATCTAATTCATTAAATCAATCACATATACACTAATTGGAGCTGGTAAACGATCTTAGAAATCACTTACTCCATGTTCCCCTCCCTCATTTAACAAATAAAAAAAGATGAAAACTAGAAAGATAAGTAGTTTGTCCAAGGTCACAGAGTAGAAATGAGAATCAGGTGATCTGGGTCCAAAGGAAGATGACAATCTGAAATGTTTCACTTTTCTGAATTCTTAGGTTCAAGGTAAATTTAGCACTTAAAGGGACCTCAGAGGCCATTTAATTCAACCCCCTCATTCTACAGTAAAGCAAATGAGAAGTGATACTATTTCTTCCAGGTTCACTATGTAACTTTGGCAGCAACAGAGGTTGGGGTTTGGAACTTGGAAATTGGAACTTCTAAGTTTAATTTCATTGCTCCTTCCAAATAATAAAAAAGTAGGAATAATAATAACTGATATTTACATAGTATTTATAACACAAGGTCAGTTTCACAAAATCTAACACTTGATTTTATACAAATAACTGCTCATTTGTCTTATTTCCTTCCTATTTAGATTACAAAATCTGAAATCCTATTGCCTAATTTACTGGTTTCATCTAAAATATCTAAAAAGATTGGACACTTAGATATTTCAAATACTTGATTTAACTTGATTTAACTTTCTATGTAGGTTGAGAGAAAAAAATGTCTAGAAGATGACCCATCTTCTATAGATGTTGTTCCAAAGCCTTTAGATTCTAATGTCTTTCCTCTCCTAATTATTTCTGTATATAGCTTGTTTATACGAATCTGATTGCTTGGTTTCTCTCCTTTTAGAATGTAAGTTCCCTCACCCTAATCAGTTAGCAGCCATCAACACTGAGACAAAACCTTCCACCATCAAAAAGATTATGATTCACAGAAGATTCAGGATTTATTTTTAAAAATAAAGTATTTTTAATTAAAAAAAAAAAAGAATGTAAGCTCCTTGGGGGAAAACTGGAACACAAATGCATTGCTGGTAAAGTTGTGAAAATGATCCAACCATTCTGAAGAACAATTTGGAACTATGCCCAAAGAGCTATCGAACTGTGGAGTGTCTCTACTGGATCTGTATCCTAAAGAGATCATAAAGAAGGGAAAGGGACCCACATGTGCAAAAATGTTTGTGGCAGCCCTTTTTGTAGTGGTTAGAAACTGGAAATTGAGTGCATGCCCCTCAGTTGGGGAATGACTGAATAAGTTATAGAATATGAATATTATGGAATATTGAAATAAGGCTGATTTCAGAAAAGTCTGGAGAGACTTAAATGAACTGATGCTAAGTGAAGTGAGTAGAAGCAAGAGAACACTGTGCAGAGCAACAAGAAGATTATGTGATGATTATGTGTGATGAACTTAATGCACTCACACTCTCTCTCTCTCTCTCTCTCTCTCTCTCTCTCTCTCTCTCTCTCTCTCTCTCTCTCTCTCTCTCTCTCTCTCTCTCTCTCTCTCTCTCTCTCTCTCTATTTCAATTGGGATAAAATGACTTGCTCAGGGTCACACAGCCAGGAAGTGTTAAGTGCCTGAGGCCAGATTTGAACTCAGGTACTCCTGACTTCAGGGATGGTCCCCTATCTACTGCACCACCTAGCTGCCTGAAAATGGCTCTTTTAGAGTCTGTTACAATAGACTTGAGATGGAAAGAGCTATCTGCATCCAGAGAGAGAATTATGGAGACTGAATATGAATTAAAGCATAGTATTTTCACCTTTTTTTGTTTTTGTCTTTTTTTTTGTTTTTGTTTTTGGTGATTTTTCCCCCTTTTGATCTGATTTTTCTTCCATAGCATGTAGAATATGGAAATATGTTTAGAAGTGAACTTATTTAGTCTATATGAGATTGTTTGCTGTCTAGAGAAAGGAAGAGAAGGAGGGAGAGGGATAAAAATTTGGAACACAAGGTCAGTCTTGAAAATTATCCCTGCATCTATTTGGAAAAATAAAACACTATTTTAAAAAATCTAATGAGGAAGCACTTCAGATAATATACATTAAATATTTTTTTAAATAATAATAATAGCTGACTGACATTAAAAAAAAAAATAAGGGATCTTTGAGGATAGGGTTGCCTATTGCCTTTTTTGTATCCCCCGAACTTAACATAGTACTTGGCACGTGGTAGACATTTATTGACTGACTGCATGAGCTAATGACCTACAGTTACGGAGATGAATTAATAAAAAAGTAGATGCCCTAGCTTTAGTTTATAAAAGAACTGATACCACAATTCAGTTTACTTATTACTTTAAAATTGTGCCTGGAGCATTAAGTTTCCAAGGAAATTTAAAACTTCAGGATAATCCTAAGGTAAACATTAAAGAGCTACACATTACAAAGCAACAGGTTTTTGTTGATCTAGAAATTCTTTTAGGTTGCCTCTATCAATGGTTTTTCAAAAAATGAAGAGCCAGATTTCTCCATCCCAATCAAGTTGCTATGATTTTATGCAGCATATGTTATGTAGTAGAACAAATGTTACATAAGTGAAAAAGAAAGCAAATCATGGGAGTGCTATGTTTAGATAAGATGGAGTTTGCAGAAATACACTAATTCCCTTTAAGATCTCAGTGTATTATGTTTCCCAAATTATTTAACTTCAAATTCTAGTAATATGAGAAGAAAATGAATAACCTCTATAAAGATTCCTGAGGTTCAGTTTATCGCATTTAGCAAGAGAGATGCATATCTAAAGTAGAAGCTGAAAACCTGACCCATTTTAAGGTCATCTGAGGAATTTTTTAAAACTGAAGGATGAACCAGAAACAAGATTTACATACTGCTAGGGTCCCAGCTGACTCAATTTCTTTAACAACACCCCAGAATTGCAATTAGGAATCCTCCCAGACAGAAAAATACAGAGAAAGACAGACATAAGCATAGGGGCATTCAAATCCCATTGTAAATCAAAAACCTGTCTTGTAAGTAGAATGAAAAACAATTGCCTCCAAAGGTCTGGCTGTGATTTCCTTAATAAGAATCCTATCTTCTGATACTAGCATTTAAATAAAAGTCAGAATAACAGATATAGAACTGGAAAGGACATCAGAGGGATGAGCTCTTCGTTTTACCAAGAATGAGGAAAATGGAATAAGTGGCTTATTCCAGATCACAAAGATACTATAAAATACAGGTAAGAGTCCAACCCAAATCTTCCAAATCCAGAACCAGTAGAAATGACATCAATTTATGAAAGCGTCTCTTCATACTGGAAGTCTATCCCATCCTTGGACTATTCATTCTGGAAATACCCTCAGCCCTTAAGGTCTCTCTCTCTGATTGGCTGGTTCCTTCTAGAGTTATCATTTTAAGGACAGGGCTCAGATCAGTGATATTTTCATTTTTCTCCAGGCTCCATTCCCCACTCTCCAGACTTTTACTTGAGCTACCTCCCCTTTTTTTACATGTTGTTTTTCCCTATTTGTAAGCATCTTGAGGGTAGAGATTATCTTTTTGTTAGCACCTGGATTCCCCCCCCCCCCCCCCCCCCCGGAGCACAAGACCTGGCAAAGTAAATGCTTACAAAATGTTTGTTGCATAGGTTATCTTACATAATTGTGAGGGAAGCATCATAAAATAAAGTACCACAGAACTAATAACAGCTAACATGTATATAGCACTTTGCAAAGCATTTAACCATCATCTTATTAGTCTTCATTTCAGCACCATGAGGCAGGTTCCATGCAGGCTGTCCCAAAAATCTTAGTATAATTTTAACATCTTAAAGCTTAAAGTTTTAAGTTTTGAAAGCTTAAAGCTTCACTAAGACCTTTGAAACAACCTGTATTAGCCTCAAATTACAAATGAGAGTTAGAGAGGGGTTAGGTGACTTGCTCAAGGTCATGTAAACACAGTTAGGATGTGCAACAGTATTGCAAGTCTAATCTTCCTGATTTCAAATCTTTTACCCTATTTATGAGCATGCCTCTGAGTTATTCTTTTTATGAGTATGATTATCAACCCAGAGGAGAGTTAATATCATCTGGATTGGCACTGGAAAAAGGAAGACTAAGGAAATAGAAGCATCCTAATTTGGAGCAATAGTCAGTTGAATCCATGGAAAAGGAAGGTGAAGACCAACACTTGGAGCCTCTCAGAAATAAAAGAAAAGGGAAACTAGACTGGACCAAAAAGTCTCTTGTAGGAGCTAATTTCTCACAACTTTTGTGAGCTGATTCACATTTTACAATCCTATTTATATTCAAAATTGGTGTAAGAGAGGGAAAGTTACAGAAACTAACAAAGATTTTTTCAACCAACTTTTCTCAATCTCTTCATGATGTAACTATAAATCTTTCTGCTAAGTATGTTTTTTTTTCATAATCAAAACCAAAGAAGACATGACTTAAATATATAACTCTTGGATGTTTTTGGTTTAATAGGATTGATTATATTGATTGTTTTTCTACTACTAAAATCCTCTTTATATCTCTGCTATAGATCTAATTTGTTCACAATGAATGATATCTTAGATCACTCACTGCAATGTGTTTGACAGGATTTTATTTAAAAATTTTCAAACATATTAGTTAATAATATTGATCCATAATTCTGTACTTCGGACCATATTTGCCTCAAAAAAAAGAATTCTGATAGAATGCTTTCTTTCTCAATTTCTGAGACTAATATGGGTAGTATTAATACTAATTCTAAAAGTTTGAAAGAATAAAAGGACCAGGAATATTTTTTAATTTGGTAATCCCTTTACAGATAGTTTTACTTTCTTTTCTGAAACTGATTTTTACTTGGTATTCTCTAAGTTTGTGTATTGTCTATTTCTGATGGTATTTCTCTATTTTCTTTTATGTCCTCAGTTTTGTTAACATTGCAATTGTACATGTACTAATATTCTTATTTCTCTTTATTTTTTAAAAATTTACAACTTGCTTAAGATCTAATATTTTTGTATTTCCTTTGGTTTTGTTGTAATTTTACCTTGTTCACTGTTATCTTGTTGATATAATCCTCTGCCCTCTTCTTCTTACTCAGATTGACTAATTGGTTTACTAATCTTTTGATACTTTCAAAGAACAGCTTTTAGTCTTATTTATAATTTCTACAGTTTGTTTTGATTTGTTTTCTAGTTTATTTGTCCTCTAACTTTTAAAATCTTCTCTTTTTTGATTATTTTAGTTTCACTTATTGGCTCTCTTAATTTTCAATTCTAAGATTTAGTTCATTAATCCTCCCTTTTTCTATTTTGTTAATATAAGTTAGAAGGGAAAAATATACAGTTTTTAATCAAGAGTTGAGACTCTTAGCCATGTTGGAATATTACAAGTGCTTAGTAGGACAGAAGTCCTATTTCATTTATAATCCTCTGCATTCTGCAAGTTTGGGGTGTGAGCAATTTACAACATAGTTTAGGAAATTCAGCAATAAATCAAGACACAAGCAACCCCAATTCTAGTCCTGGATTTGTCTTAACAAAGAACATCTCTGAATGATAAGTAAGGAAGCCTAAGGAAAAAAATGGCCCACCCAAACCTGGCAGACAGGAAGAAACTTATTAACCTAAATGGTCACATAATGACCAATTTGTATAGCCAATTTTTTCTAAGAAATACTCCCCGAAGTACAATGCAATCATAGAGTAACTCCTTGATGTGCCTGGATGACGCACATTTGGGCATATCATCGTTTTGTTTATTTGCCACTTCTCTATTTCTAGTTCATTACTCAATTAAGGCACCTCTGCCTATTGTCTGTGGTAAATATTCATTTGTTTTCACAGAAATGGGAAGTAGGCCAGACACAAACAGCTGTGTTCTTCTAAAGAACAATATCAGGGCAGCTGTAAAAGTAACTGCCAGGACAACTCACTCACCATAATAAAATCTAATTTTACTTTAAAAGTTTAAGTTTGTGTTACATGCCAGAGGTAAAAAGATGAAAAACAGTTCTTACATTCAAAAAGGTTACAGTCTCCTGAGTACATATAATGACTTCTAATAGAGTTACCTACCATGAGTTACATATAAACCTTCAAATTCAAAGCTTCCTTAAATAAAACATTGTTTCTAATACCTTTAAAATATCTTTTGTTTTTACATCATCTTCATTTCTAACTGGATCCCTTTCCTATTTCTCTCCTCTCTCAAAGAGTCATCCCTTAAAATAAAGAGTAAAAAGAAAAAAAGATTCAGCAAAACTTACCAAAATATTATAAGAGTCTGACATTATGCAGTATTTCATAGATATAATCCTCTTCCCTTCTAAAAAAGGGAGAGAAGATACCTTTTCATTTCTCTTTCTTAGGCCAGGCTTAGTTATTATAATTTTACAGAATCCAAAGGGTAAAAACATTTAATAGGGTAAGGGGTACAATAAATTCTAGTTTTTGTCATTAAGGAGTAAGCTATTATCTATGCTGTGGCCTACTGGTTCCTTTTACTGCTCAACAGTATTCCCACAAAAAGGCAAGTAAAGGAAATGGCACAATAACAAAAACCCAAACACATTGCTTCATGTGTATCAGCTAGAATGACAATTTTCTGAATGAACTAAAATAGGAGCATCTTCTCCCACCTTTCTATGTTCTTGAATACAACCTGATATCCTCACTTGAGAATTACTTACTGCAATGGGCAGTATAATATTTTTTGCCCAACTACTCAGTATTTAAATCAATTTCCCCAAAGAACTAATAAAAGTATAGTATATCTACACCTGTAATGACAAAGAATTGTAAACCCATCAAGTAGGAAATTGCTTTATAAATTATAATATAAGAATAAAATGGAAGAAATTATGAAAGGGATAGTTTCCAAGAAAACTGGAAAATATTTATGGACTGATGCAGAATGAAGTAGGCCAGAACAATTTATAGAATTAAGGCAGACAACTCTGACAGACTTAAGAGCTTTGAACAATGCAATGTGCAATATGAATCAAAGAGGACCTATGATGAAACTAGAGAGGCAGTATGTATGTTTTCTTAGATGGATCCAGAAAGTGAATTTTTTAAAAACTTAGTTATGCATAATTTGTATTATTTTCAAAAGGCTAGAAAAGGTAGGAGGAATAAAAAAAATAAACTTTTCTAATTGAAAACATTAAAATTAGATTAAATATTTAAAAGGCAGTTTCAGTAAAAGGGATGCCTTCCTATACATAATAGGTGACAAATATATAGAATTCTTTGATCTAAAAAGGGGAGGGAGGACTAAAAACATAAACGGGTACAAGAAATATTTACATAAATTCAAGTGTAATAAATTCATAATAAAAATTTAAAGTTACAGACATTTGGGATAATCTCTAACCTTGGAATATTTTTGAATGACAGAAACTTGACTCTCCCACAAATTGTGACTCAATGCCCTTTCAGATATATCCTACTGAGGTAAAAGGACAATGGGTCACAGGATCACAGTTGAAAGGAATCTTAAGGAATCATCCATTTTTACCCTTTTTACATATTAGAGAAATAATATGCAATTCAGAGACATTAAGTGACAATACCAGGTCACCGAGGTAAATAAATAGCACATAGACTTTGAAATCTGATTCCTCTTTCTGATCCTGTCAGTATGGAGACAATGCTGAACTGAGTCAGGAAAAACTAGGTTTGAAGGTCGTTTTGTTTCTTCTCTCCCTTTTTTAGAAGGGAAGAGGATTATATCTATGAAATACTGCATAATGTCAGACTCTTATAATATTTTGGTAAGTTTTGCTGAATCTTTCTAAGCCCTCCTCATCATCCATAAATTGGAGTCATTACACCTATAGTTGCATACTTCAGTCATTTTAGTTGTGTTTTCTGCCCCCATTTGGCAAGGATATTGGAGTGATTTGCCATTTCTTTGTCCAGTTCATTTTACAGAGGAGGAATTTGAAATTGAAGTAAACAGGTAAGTGACTTGTCTAAGATCATATAACAGTGTTTTTAACTCAAGGAAATGAATTATTCTGATTCTAAGCCTAATGCTTTATATACTAAGGCACCATTTAGCTGCCCAATATGTACCTTATAAGGTTTTCCATTATATAATAATATATAAAGTATTTTGTTTTTTTAAACATATAAATTCCAATGCTAATGCCTACTCATAACTACAAATGAGTTCAAGGTTTACAAAGTCATCACAACAAATTTTTTATGTAGGTAGAGTTAAGTTTATTATTTCCCCTTTGCAGGTGAGCAAAGGGTAGTTCAAGTAATTCACCTTAGATCACACAGCGAGTCAGTAGAAGACATAGAAGACATAGATCTGAAAGAGAGTTATTCCTACAGATCCAGGACTCTCTCCATACTGCTAATATTATGGTATTTCTTATGATATCTGTGTCAATGTTTGTGTATACCTCCTGTTTGAAAAAAAAATAGTAAAGAACACCATATTTTTAGTTTGTGTTTGAGTAATCACTACCAATCCTTTTCCTTACTGACTTCAATAACTAAAATTGGATGTCTCAACAGCTCACCATTCAACTTAAATGTCAAACCAAAAATAAGCAACTCTTTCCCTACTTCAGTGTTACAGGGGCAAGTGATATGGCCCTTCAAGTGAAAGATTTCATTTCTACTTTAAGTTTTACAGGGATTGTAACCACAAATATCCAGGGACAAAGTAAACAGAAAATAATCAAAAGAAAAAGAGCCTGCTCAAGAGATTTTTCCTGTTCCTTCCTCAGCACCAACAACTCTTCATCTTAAAAAAGGGAAAACAGAAGTGGGAGTGTTTTTAGATATGTACTACTTTCATCTCAACACTTTAGAGCTGTTTTTTAAAACGAGGAAGAAACATATGACTCATGCATGAAGTATCTAAGCTTCAGTGAATTCATAACTGGTTACAGTTCTAAAGTCTCTTCTAAAGTCCCAATCTTAAGGGAAAGAAAAGATATTTTTTGTTTTCTCTACTGCTATTTCTTTCCCCCTCTTCCCCCAATACCTCAGAGAGTATTTGGAAAGCTGTTGGTGAAACAAAGACCAGATAAACTGGTCAGAAAGAAGAGAAAGTATGAAATTTACCTATCTTTGCTTTTGCTACTGAGACCAGTATTTCTGTTTGAACCACAGATGTCCTTGTGGTCAGGTACTAGTCAATCTTCTTTAAAATAGTCAGAGTTCATATTTTTGTCAACAATTCACCTAAGATCATTAAAAATGTATATCTTTCTCTTATTCATCCTTCAGTAGCCAGAAGTACTTTTTAAAGGAATTATTAATTGGAGGTGAGTTTAAACCACAGGAAACCAAATTTATTTTTCCATTAATATTTTTTTATAAATTTTTTGACAGTATATATGCATGAATAATTTTTTATAACATTATCCCTTGTATTCATTTTTCCAAATTATCCCCTCCCTCCCTCTACTCCCTCCCCTTGATGACAGGCAATCCCATACATTTTACATGTATTACAATCCATTAATATTTTTAACTGATAATCAAAATTACTACAATGCCCATATTCTTTGATTCAGAAATTCCATTGCTAGAAATGTCCCAAAAAAAAAAGACTAATGACAAAAGAAAGGTCGCATATAAACCTAAATATTTGTAGCAGTATTTTTAAGATATGGGAGAAAAATAATACTTCTTAAAGGGAAATGACCAAATGAATGAATAATAATAGAATATCTCTCTGCTATAAAAAATAATGAATATGATAACATGGAAAGACTTAAATGAATTTATATAAAGTAAGCAAAAACCAGGAAAACAATATATACTATACACAATGACAAAATTTAAGATGGAAAGAAGAGCAACAACTCAAATCGAATTGTATGCAGTCATAATAACTAACCTTGGATTCAAAGAAGGGAGAGAAGGCATCTTTTCCCTCCCTAATTTCTTTATACAGTTGTGTATGGGAGGGTGAGGTTCCTATGGATATGGAACACTTCATATAATATGCAGTTCATTGGTTAATTTTGCTCAACTGTTATTATATTATTATTATATATTGCAATATATGTATTATATATTATTTTATGCTTTATTATAATGGTTAGCCTCTGTAAGTTTAAGGAGGAGAAATTAATTTGGAATTTAGGTAATATAAGAATATAAAATATGCACAAAAATTTATTTTAAAAAACTACCAACCAAAACATCAATAATCTCCTTTTAAAAAATTCTGCTTTCTAATTTCCTCTCTTTCCTACACCTTCTCCCATAATTACTAATCAAGAAAAGTAGATTGATGGATTTTAATTCACATAACTTCCCCAAGTTCCTAATGTTATATATCTTTGTTTTTCTGAGTCTAAACTCAACATTTTTTATTATTATTTTTTAAAATTTTATTTATAAATTTTTTGACATATATGCATGAGTAATTTTTTTTATAACATTATCCCTTGTATTCATTTTTCCAAATTATCCCCTCCCTCCCTCTACTCCCTTCCCTAGATGTCAGGCAATCCCATACATTTTACATGTGTTACAATATAACCTAGATACAATATATGTGTGTAAGTACCATTTTCTTGTTGCATCTAATGTTATATATCTTAAGGAAGAAGTCATAATTTCAATAATTTTAAAAACATTATCCACAATGTCACTGGTAAAAGGGGGTATTATTTTTTAAAATTCACACATGATATATATGTGTATATATATGTATATATATATATGTATATAAATACATGTATATGCAAGTAGATTGTGTATGTATATTTAAATATATACATACATATACAGAGATTCCTATAATATAGAAGTATGGATAAGTACTACATCTGTGATTTCACTGGTAAAAGGAACCATTGTAAGTTGTCACCTTCTTCGTTATACACAGTGTTTTTTTACTTTTTTCTCCCTTCCCTCCTCCTCCCTACTCTAGAGGTGACAACTATTAGAACAAATATGTGCCTTTGTGTATGAGTATGTATGTACATATATTTCTATTTATCAGTTCTTTCTCCAGATGCACATAGCCATAGAGAATTTCCCATAGCACTGAGATCAGATTATTGTTAGTATGTCATTAGTGGGACTTAAACTCCAAGTTTTCCTGGTTCCAAGGCTGGTCCATCAATGACAAACAACCTACATAACATATAACATTTTACTCTGCCCAAATAAAAAAGTAGGGGTGGTATATTTAAAAAAAACATGAAAGGCATACACAATAGATAAATCATTTCAAATAACTCAGTTATTTAGTATAAAACTTCTTAGGATTATAGTAAATTCATAAAAATTGCTTTATCTTTTAAAGCATTTATTATATCTCTGAATGGCCACTTAAATAACTCTTTACTTGGTCTTGTGCTTTCTATTCAATCTGATTTCCATATTTCATATGTTCAGCTGTGTGACCCTGGGCAGGTCACTTAACCCCAATTGCCTTGCAAAAAAATAATTCATATTTCATATGTTCAATCACATATGCCCATAATGTACCCTTAGTAAAGGCCATCTGATTAAATATGGCTGCAGAATTTACTCAAGGAAAAGAAAAATTCCAAACACAGATAAAAATTATTAGACATTTTAAATCTCATTTTCAAAATCAAAGCAACCAGACCCAAACCTATACTTACTTTCAAAAGCTAAGTCCAAAGACATTTTAACTGTTACTGGCCACTCCTTAGTAGAGAAGAAACTGTGAGAGAGCTCTTCAGTTTACTTTGACAGATCAGTGCTCTTGCTACTAGAAAGTATCCAGATGAAGATAAAAATGAATGAGACAGCTTTTCAACTACACTTAAAGTCAGTAGAGAAGTACCATGTGCTCAACAGACGGATTCTAACTATAGAACAGGTAACCACAAAAAGAAATAGCAACCAATGGGCACATTTGCAACAAGAGGGGAACCACAGAGAGAATAAATCTAAAAAAAAAAAGTCTTTTTCTCTTAAAGAACTCCCCCAACACAATGTGGAGGAAATTATCTCTAAAACATTAAATATGTGTCAAAATAAAACTTTAAGTATAAAAAAAGAAAGATATAATAGAAAGAATACACACTGGGATTTGAACCAGAATACTTGGATCTGGACATTTTTTAGTTATATAACTAGACAAATCACTTCACATCTATAGGCCTTAGTTTTCTCATTTGTAAAGTGAACAGACCAGACAAGGTGATCTCCACTCCTTCTTCTACCTTTAAATACTATGATGCTATGGCTGGACAGCAGTAACAAACAGGTATTATTATATGAGAGTTTTCATGACAATAGATTAAAAAGGAAGAACCTAAATGGTGTATAAGTTATCTTTACTTTTAATGTGGACAGTCCAATGTAACTGATTGAATGCTAAATTTAAAATCAGGCAGAACTGAGTTTAAAACTTGCCTCTGGGACTTACCAGTTGTATGGTAAGCCCCAAATAATTTCTGTGGCTTTATTAGAGTCATTAAGGCAGGTATGGGTAACTAGGTGATAGCAAGGCTAAATCATTGAATCTGAAGTCAAAATCTTGAGTTCAAATCACTATCAGAGAAGCTCTATGGTCTTGGGCTAGTCACTTAGCCTGGATCTGCCTCAATTGCCCTAACTGTAAAATGCAAATAATAATACCACCTACTTCCCAAGTATGTTGTGAGACTCAAAAGAGCTAGTTTTTATAAAGTGCTTCTGGCACATAGTAATTGCTAAATAAATGCTTGCTCCCTTTCCTTATTGGGAAATTCAAAGGAAACAATATGCATAAATAATTTTGCTTTGCAAATTTTAAAGCACCATGTAAGTAAGTTATTGAGGATTTATTGATAGCCATTTTAAAACCAAGTTCACTGAGAGGTTATCTGTCCTTTGCTGTGACCTACTAGTTAGACAAAATCTTGAAATGACTTTGGCAAAGCAATCAACATTTATTAAGCACCTACTAAGTGCTAAGGACACAAATCAGACAAAAGACAGTCTCTGCTCTTAAGGTTTTTATAATCTAATGAGGAAGACAATTTGCAAAAAAATATACACAAAGCAAGATACATATAGCATAAATGAGATATTTAATAGAGAAAAGGGCATTAGAATTAAGAGGGGTTGGGAAAAGCTTCCTAATCCACACTGATCTTCCCTGTTTTGAAATCCAAGGCATTTAGTCAGAATTACTCAACCTAGCATGTTCACAGTAGAGGCAAGTCAAAATCTCTCTATCTGAGATTCCTCCAAAAGTAAATTAAAGAAGTTCATCCAGTTGACTACTAGGATATTTTAACCTTTAAATCTAGACTATTAACTACCATTTACTACTATATACCTATGATCGCACTTTCTTAACAAAAGTTATTTAAAAGGTTCTTATTTTCCTATATTCTAAAACAATTCCGATAACCAAAATCATAAGGATTAAACTCCTTCTAATTACAGAAATTTCATTCTTATTTTGAATTTACTTACACATCAAAAAAAGGCCTGTCTACTATCAGGGTACTCTTAGACTTAATGGTGACATTTCTTTAGACACACCAGGGTCTGTGGCAAGGGCATAGGGAGAAACAGGACATGAAATCTCCAAGAATACATCAAGTTGTCTTAACCTTAGATACTGCTGGTAGGGATGAAAGTAGGAAGAGGAATTTTAAAAAAAACACCCTATAATTATTCTTCAGTAGATCAACATTAATTTTCACAAAAAGAGAAAAAAATCATTTGCTTTATCAAATATTAATAGTCTGTTACTCTTTTGTTATCAGGATTTATGAACCTTTTAGAGTTAGTCTATTTTATTCTCATTTACATGTGTATTCAAAGAATGAATATCTTGAGGATTTTGATGAAAAACAGATTTAATCAAACGACCAAAAATATTTTCAACATTTTCATTTACCATTTATTTTTATACCTTCTTCATTTCTGAATTTATGCTTCCCAATTCACATATAAGATACTTGTATTGATTAACATAATGTAGATTAAAATTCAAAAAGATGTTAAAAATTCTATTCAAAAAAGCAAAGTTGTATTCATAACTAGATGGCTATCAATGGAAATTAGAAGACAATGTAAATGAAAGGGAGGACCAGTCAAGAGCATTTACTAAGTACCTACTAAGTGCCAGGCCCTGTGAAAAAAGGTGATACAAAGAAAGGGGGAAAAAAAAACAGTCCCTATTTTCTCAGTGACGGATTTAATAGTAATAAGATACTAAATTTTATTATTATTTATCTTCTGGGGAGCAGAAATGGTATGCAAGGGATAGGTAAAACTCAAATTATCTCAGAGCCACCTAACTAACCTCCTACATTTTACAGATGGAAAAACTGAGGTCTAGACCATCAAGAGATTGTGTAAGTTAGATCTATGATGAGTTAGTAGTAAAATAAGAATTAGGATCTAGGTGCCAAAACTCCTAGTCAGTTCACATTCAATTCTCCCATAATATTGACTATTGCTTTGAATTACAAAAGGCTCAAAGTGAAAGTTTCTAAATCTAAAATCTGATACTCAGATAATATTTACATATGGCACATAAAAGTGAAGGGGTATGGGGAACAGGTGCCTGTTATACAGACCATTTCCCTTTAAAAGATAAGGGCCTTCAGTACTTGTTATTTAAAGGTAAAAGAGTCAAGTCTAAGATGCAGAAGATTTTTAATCCTGTTTGTGAATTATCTAGGCCCTTTTGTTTATTTCTTTTCTGGCCAGCTGCCAACCTTTTGGTCATTTCCCCTCCTCATTAGCATCTTCGTTGAAGGGTAGCCAAAAGATTAAAATAGGTGTAGAAAATCTAATCAGCCAATTATGCTACTTGTTAGATGCCCAGATGAAAAGGAGAAATAAGGAAATCTTGGGTTCTAAAATTAGTTCTTTAAAAAAAAAATCAGAAGATTTCAATTATGCATGCTATCCTTCATGCTCCATTTTCATAGATAATGCAGGGATGAATAACAAAGTCAGTTGAGAAGACAATGCAAAGTAATATTAGGGTGTTCTTAAAGCAATTCAGAAGAGATCACTATAAACAAAAAACTGAGAGAAGGAAAGTCAAGCTTGGAAGGAAAGTCAAGCTTGAAAGGAAAAGGAAACAAAAGCACCCAACTATTTATTTCAGCTTCTCCTTGAAAAAAAAAATCCTTTTTAAGTTAAAGGCGTCCAAATAGGATTACAGAATTCATGGGTTCAAAAAGGAAGCAGAAAGCAGATCTTAAAAACCCCATTCTCTACCCCCTACATCCTCCACATACTTCCTACTTTCATGTGCTATTTTAATTAATCCAAGTAACAACATTCAAAAATGATGGACACAGAGAATATTTGGGAAGTGAGAGAACAAAGAGTCAGTGTACTGTGAAGTTGCAGAAAGCCATTACCACCTTGAAAACATCTGCAGGGCCAGATGAAAAGACTAGAGTTGATCATTCATCACTACACATCCTTCCAAGAGAGGAAACCCCAGCATTTACTTATCTGAAAATCTGCAGTTTAATTTCACCCTATTGGATCAAAGGCAAAGTCAGTTAACTTGGCCAAGTCATTTATCTGGACAGCTTACAGAAAAGGTTGGTCCCGAGACAAATGAACTCATTAACTTATATTGTTCAAAGACAAGAAGAAAACTGGGGGAAAAACCAACCACAAAAAAACCATAGCCAAAAATTTAGGGTTTGAACACAGTCAACTGTAATTACTTGAATTCTCTTTTTATCTGAAGCATCCAATCTTGTTTCCATAGCTATTGATTTCTTACAGAATGTTAGGAGTCAAAAAGAACTTGAAAGGTCATCTTGTCCAACTTCTCAAGTCTCTACAAAATCCATGACAGATGAGTCAACCAGTGTGTATATATGATCACTTTCAATATGCTTTAATGATGTTTTATATTCTATAATATCATAATATAATTTATGTTACTAATGAAACATTTTTATATTTCAAAAATTATTCAACATATGTTACAATTACATAGCACTTTAAGATTTACAAGGTGATCAATCGATTGATCTTTCTAACTATCCATCTACCTAACTAGCTTTATTTGAACCTCACAACAATCCTGTGGGATAGGCACTACAGGTAATCAGGCACCCAGAATCAGACACAATCCTCCAGATGGCCAGTGAAAAGTACAAAAGAATTAGTCTCCCTTATTTAGACACTGTGCTTCTATGAATGCAGCAAAATAATGCCTTTGGGTTTGGGATTTGGTTTTGTTTTTTTGCAACCACATTATATTGTTGATTCATAACAAACTAGCCATCAATTAAAATCTTTGAGTCTTTTTAAAATTTAATGCAATGTAATTTCATGCAATTATGACACTCCTCTAGTTTAATTATTATTTTTTCTTTTTTTAACCTAAATGAAGAGAGGCATCATTTCATAATGGATAGGTTGTTGGAATTGGAGTCAAGAGAATACAAGTTCAAATTCTAATTGTGACACTGAGAAACCATGAGAAAACAATTTAATCTGTCAGCCTCAGACAACTCCTGATCAACTATGAACAAGCATTTACTAAGATTTAACTCCATATCTCCTACATCTTGATAGACTGTTATTTGTATGGATGAAAGAAGTTTCCTTGATATAACCTGAGTGAAAGACTTTACACTTACTCCTATTAAATTTTATCTTGTCAGTTTCAGCCAAGTTCCAGCTTGTTTGAGCCTTTTAAAATCTTTCTGTCATCATCAATAGATTAGTCCTTTTATCTTCTTTACCTCATTCAAGTTATTAATAAAAATAATAAATAGGACAGGAACAAGTACAGAATTCTACAGCAAGCCACTAGAGATTTCCCTCTATATTGGCAATAACTCATTAACTCATACTTTTTGACTAAAATAGTCCAATCATTAATGACTCCACCTGATTATACATGTATCCAACCCATATTTCTCTATTCTGACTAAATATGAAAAATTCTGTCAACATAAACTATGCCTATGGAATTCCCTCATATAATAAATAAACTAAGTAAACTTAACAAAAAAGGAAATATTAGTTTGACATTACTTATTGGTGATGAATCCTGTCAATCACTTCCTAAGAATTAACAAATTATATGTTTAATAATCTGTTCTAGAATTTCACCACAAACTAGAATTATTCTCAGCAATATGCACAAATTCCAAAATCTCCACACTTTCATTTTAAAAAACCTGGACAATATTTGCCCCTTTCTATCTGCTGTCACCTTGAGTAGGTTCTGTATGATTCTTTAAAGAATACTATTGGTGATTGGCTAAGATGATAAATGTTTGAGAGGATATAGGACATTAATACATTGTTGATGGAGTTGTGAATCAATTCAATCATTCTGGAGGGCAATTTGGAATTACGCCCAAAAAGCTATTAAACTGTGCATATCCTTTGATCCAGCAGTGCTACTACTGGGCCTATATCCCAAAGAGATCATTAAAAAAGGCAAAAGGACCCACGTGTGCAAAAAATGTTTGTAACAGCGCTTTTTGTAGTGGCAAGGGATTGGAAACTGAGTGGATGCCCATCAGTTGGGGAATGGATGAATAAGTTATGGTTTATAAATATAACAGAATATTATTTTCTCTAAGAAATAGTTATAAGATTGATTTCAGAAAAATCTGAAAAGACTTTTATGAACTGATGCTAAGTGAAGTGAGCAGAACCAAGATAACATTGTACATAGCAACAAAATTATGTGATGATCACCTGTGATGGACTAGGTTCTTTTTAACAATGACGTGATTCAAGGGATTTCCAATAAACTTGTAATGGAAAGAACCTTCAGCATCCAGAAAAAGAACTATGGCGACTGAATGTGGATCAAAGCATAGTATTTTCACCTTTTATTGATGTTTGTTTACATGGGTATTTTTTTCCTTTGTCATGTTTATTTTTCCCCTTTTGATCTGATTTTTCTTGTGCAGCATGACAAATGTGGAAATATGTTTAGAAGAACTGCACATGTTTAACCTATATTGGATTACTTCTACCTAAGAGGGGTGGAAGAAGGAAATGGAGGGAGAAAAATTTGGAATACAAGGTTTTGCAAGGCTGAATGATGAAAACTCTCTGCATGTATTTCAAAAAAATGAAAAGTTATTATTGGTCTTTAAAAAAGAATACTGTTGTTTTTTTTTTTTTAGTCAGGAAAATACTTGCCCATTTTCAACCTGCTATCACCACTTCAGTATTTCACAGTCATTTACAAAATACAAATAGTTTCCAAAATCACAATGGCAAATTCTTTCAATACACTTAAATATAATTCATCTAGTCTTAGGGGACCTAAAGTCAGCTGAGTTCCTCAAATGTCATCCTTTACAATAACCCTATCTTCTATAATATCCTGAAGAAAAGCCAGGGCCCCTTCCTTTAAAAACAAAAACAAAAACAAAAATCTCTTCTTTTGACTCTAATTCCCTTAAGCTATCATCTTATTTTTGTTTTAATACTGAATCCTTAGCAAAAATAGCCTATACTTTCTGTGTCTACTTTCTCACCACCTATACACTCAGTCCTTACACTCAACTGTATTGAAAGTACTCTCAAAGATTACCAATGATTTCTTGATTATTAGATATACCTTTTTTTTTTCCAGTTCTGATTCTCCATGACATTTCTTGTAGCATGTGACACTGTCAATATACTATTTTCCTCACATGCTCTTTCCTTACTTGGCTCTCTTCTCCCTCTCCTCCTGGTTCTCTTTTTGTCTGACTTTTCTTTCTGGATCTTTTTTACTTGCTCCTTGTTTCATTTTCTCCACTTTCTACCTTTGGTGATCTCATCTTCTTCCAAGGGTTCAGTTAGCACCTCAACCGAGATAGTACAAATTTACTACCCCAATCTCTACCCATCAAGCTGGAGTACCACATCACAATGTCCCTTGCCAACACCTGAAATTAAATATTTCAGAAACTGAGCATATTCTATCCTTGCCCCTCCTTACTCAATTCATCTGGCTATCATAGCAGACATCAAAGTTTGAAACCTCATTCACCTTTGATCCTTCCCTCTCCCACACCTGCTCCATACATTCTCTTCTAACTACCAACATCTAATTAGTTTCCCCATCTTGTCCTATCTACTTTCACCATATCTTTCATATTAATATGACTGATAAGCCAGTTTTCTAGAAAATCATAAATTCTCGCCAGATCCTGGTAATTTAATCAAATCATGCTTGCTCTTGCAGTGTATCCTCTATGTTCATCCAGACTTTTAGTGCATGAAATTAAATTGAGAAACCCTTGCAATTTCTCGAGTCTATCCTGTTGGTTCCCCTCATGCTGACACCACCCTAATTCAGGTTCTCGTTATTTTACATGTGGAAAACTGTAAGAGACTCCTAACTATTCTCACTATCTCTAGGCTGTGCCTCAATGTCCATTCAATCCATTCTTTGCACAACTCCCAAAATAATCTTTCTAAGGCACATAACTGATCATAATTCTCTCTTGCTCCATTTTAGAAATTTCCCATTACCTCTAGGACAAAACGTATGGCATTTTAAATCCTCAACAATTTAACTCCAACCTTGTTTCCAAATCTTATTTCACAATATTCCCCTTTCTTAAACTAAACTAGGTATTCATTACACTTAAGCAACACTATTCAGTGGCCTCCTATATTTGTATATATATAAAATATGCTCCCCCTCCTTATCTCTACCTCTCAAAATAAGTCTTTTTATTCCTTACAAGTTTATCTCAGTTGCTCAATGTTCCAGAAATTCTTCTTAGATTCTCCCTGAAAGTGTTCTCTCTACCAATTTCCCTAAAGTACTTCACCTGAATCATTCAACTACTTCTATCAAACTCTAACTTAACTAATATTTATGTGTATACATGTCTTACTTTCTGCTTAGGAACTTGATAGTTGAGATTGTAGAGTTCTTCTGTATCAATAAGATATACAACAACATTATGTCTTTAATGTAGTAAGTGCTTAATAAATTCTTTGCTGAGTTGAATGACTATTTTTTTTAGTCTTTATCTTCTTTGACTGACGCTACTGCAGCACAGATTTTCACTAACTTATATGTTACTTTAATAGCCAATACTTATTCAAGTCATTAAATATCTGTGTAAATCAATTTTCTCATCTATAAAATGAGGAGAAAGATTGTAAAAATCTCTAAAGCTCCTTCTAGTTATAGATATCTTTTGTTTTATCATCTGGACTCCCTGTTACCAGTATTCCCACCTACCCCCAACCTAATCTACATATCATTTCTTGATTTATCTTTTTAAACAATCACTCTCAACATGTTGCCCTCTTATCCAAAAGCCCCAATTGCCTGTCTGATCAACTCTGAACTCCCCAATCTTAAAAGTGTTTAAAACTTTCCATATACTAGTTTCAACTTTTTTTCAATTTTATCTCCCACTGCTTTTCAAAATGTACATTCCCTTCTAATAAAGTCAATGAAGCTCTGCATAAATCATGTAATCGTTCCCAACTCTACCGCACATTTGCTCAAGCTTTCCTTCCTCCCTAAAACATTGTTCCCCTTTCTCCTCCAACTCTGCAAATCCAACCTATCTTACAAAACCAATTTAAAACTTCAAGCTTCTCAATGAAGCTTTAACCAATAAATTCTATCACAATGATCTCTCTTCTTGAATCCTTTGGTACTTCTGTCTTGCACACAGATAGTACTTAAGTGTTTGTGGAATTGGTCTAGAGCCATACTTTGTGAAATTTAAGAACTATTCTTTAATTGTTTCTGGTCTTTTAACCTTAAGACATATATATATATATATAACCTATATTCTGTACTTGTCTTATAATCCTCATAGACCCTATCTGCAATTGTATTGAGCACAAAATAGTTACTAAATACTTTAACAAAATAAGCATCAACAACATTGCTACAACTTTCACAGAACAGAATAAACTTTGATCAATTCTAGATTTACAAGTTCTAGAGTTCTGCACTTTCTTCTTTCTTTGTCCATACAAGTCTTTGAAAAAAATCTTGTTGAAAAAGTCATACTGAAACTTTTCATTTAATTAAGACAAAGATATTATTCCCTCTTTCCTTTTTGATAGAATGTAAAATCTTTGAGGGAGTTATACTTTTAAATTCTCAGTACCTAAAACAGTGCCTAGGATATAACAGGCACTGGGTTCTTACTGACTGATCAATTAAATATAGTCCTAATATGATCTTATGTTTCCCACATAGAATAAAAGGGCCAACAATTTTATAGATGAAAGATAACATTAGAGTTAATCTAGTCTACCCCCTCTGGCACAATAAGTAAATAGCAGGGTTGGTTCTTTTAAGAAAAAACAATAGCAATAGTATTTTTACTGTTTGAATGAAATTAGCTACCAAAAAGCACATAGTCCAAAGAAGATAAAGTTCTTGGGAAAATGCACATAAATAGTACAAAAATAAATAAAATGCCAGCAGAAAATGTATGAAGTCAGATTTCTGGAAGGAGTGATGTCTACTGGGAGCTACCAGATCAGCATAGAGCATAAGGATATGACCCAGTTAGTAATAAACTATGATTTACCCCAAGTACAGTAAATTCCAACTTAATTAGATACACATGTCGTTTTATTTCTTTCAGGTTGAAACAAAAGGCTTTCACCTGCCAAAACTCCAAAACAGGGCCCCTAGGATCTATGTTTCTTATTGGAATAGTTGATGACATCAGCAACTGCTAAAGCAGTTTTTTGTTTTTTTTTTTAAGTTTTGTAACTCCCTGTACTATTGACTAATGATGTCACCAGTTGCAAACAACCAAATGGAGATGGGAAACTATTTTCATTAATCATGGAGATGATTTTTTTTGTAATTGAGATCTTCTCAGACTATTAACACCATTATGGCAACTCTCAACATTTACTGTATTTTTTTCTTCCTTATTCTAGAGGAGATAGAAATTTGACACTTTTAGGAAAGTGATAGAATTGTAGTGCTAGAAGTGACCTCAGTGCCTTATTAATCTTATTCATATCTAAAAAGAATAGAATACCCGACTATAAAATACCCCACAAATCATTCTCTAGCTTTTGCTTAATGAACTCCAATGAGGGTGGAATTACTACCCCCCTCCCCCCAAGGCAACTTATCCCATTTTGGGACAGCTTATCTAATTCATAAGAAGTTTTGGGGGAATTTTTTGTAGAATCAAGTCAAAATTTTCTTCTTTACCATTTCCAGTCACTGCTCTTGGATTTGCCTCCATGAGATCTTACTCCTAGTAAGACTGATCAGATTCAAAATTTTGGAAAGACTCAGGCAGCCAAGATAGGTCTGCTTAAGTTCACAAATATGAACTCAATAAAAAGAGGAGAAACCAACATAACTTACCAGTCTATTAAAAGATTGTATATTGTGTTATGGTTTTCAGATACAAAGCTGAGAAGATAAGGAAAAGCTGGTATTGACCCTAGTCAGAAATTCCTAACTACTGCTGAAGACTGGGATCTGAAAGAAAGGAAGCACAAGGATTGCATTGCAGTATTTCACAAAGCATAAGGGAAAAAGCCTTGCATTTAACAAAGGCTTAACACAAATCTGCCTTCATCTTGGTGTGAATGCATTCACTGGAAATTATGATATATGTTAAGGACTCTGAGACCTGCAGGGAAATGAAAAATATACCCTCCCTCCAACACTGTAGCACTATATCCTTCTTTGTTTGATCTTCATACTGTTCCTTTTAAACTCCTGACAGTTGATTGCTTTTTCATATAGATTTTCCCCCTTCTTGAAAACAGGCCTTTGTAATGTATAAATCAAGAATAAAGTGTCAATAAATCTGAAAACTATTAAACTTAATAAACACAAACAAACATTTATTATCTACTGTGTGCATGATACCATGCTGCACACCGAGGAAGGAAAGAATGTCTCTACAACATGTGGTCCTTGCCCTCATAGAACTTATAGTCTACTGGAGAAATATGTCCCAAATAAAATTAACTGTAATCTTTGCCATTATCTTGCAAGACAAAGACCCAAGAACAATCTCATGACCAAAAGAAATGTTGTAAAGATGTTCAGGGAAGGCTTCATGGATAGCATACAGGTTGGAATTTAAAGTCTTAATAGGAATTGATTAAATGAAGAAAAGCAGACATTCCAAACACAGATAAAAACATAAGCAAAAGCATGGAGCTGGGGGACAGGGGAGTCAAAATATATTCAGAGATAAGAGTGATCCAGTTTGGCTGCAAGAATAGGTAGATCGGCATGAAATGGGATTCAGCTAGAAAGGCAAAGAAGCACCAAATTTTAGGGCAGGAAAGAGGAGCCTTAAATGTCAGGCACAAGAGTTTGCATTTTTTTCTGGGTGAGATAATACAGAACTACAGAAAATTTCTGAGCAAAGAAATGGCATGGCTTGACCTATGGTTAACAGAAGACAATTCTGGTAATGGTATGGAAAACGGATTAGTGAGCTGTAAACATGAAAAACTATTAGGAAGCTACTATAATAATACATGCATGTGGTGATGAATTTTTTGTGTAGTGAACATTCATAGTATAGATTTAAAGCTAAAAGAGACTCTTTGATAATCTAGTTTAACCCCTGCATTTTACAGACTAAAACTAAAACAAAGAAAGTCCCTTGCTCAAGACCACACACATAGAAAGCGGTAGAGTCAGGATTCAGCATAGATCCTCTAACTCACTATTCAATATTTTTTTCTACAAAGCTACATTGTAATTATGATGAGCAGTTAATATTAATTGTTATGTTTCATTATCTAGAAATTCCTATTCCAACTCTCTCCAACATATCAGATTACAAAACTTTAAAAACTAAAATTAGTACTTAGCATTTTAATTATACTTCTTAACCACTTCAAACCCATTAGTCATTTTTTAAAAGTACACCTGGGGTGTGCAGGTAGGTGTCAAACAGTATTACCCTATTTTAAGGTATAGAAACAAACATTGAAAGATTAAGAATAAATGGTGTGAGTGATGAATGTATATTTTTAAATAAACACATCAGAATTTATTAATCCAAATAAATGCTGTCTCCTTCAAAGCAATCATCTTGGAAAAATACTTTGATGATGATACCTGTAGTCAGAACAATTCTAGATGTCCTCTATGGGAACGAATGAATGAAGAAAGCATTTACTAAGCTAGGCACTACTGCACTCTGAGGTTACAAAAAGAGAGTCCTTTCTGAAGGAGCTTACATTCTAAGAGAAGACAACACATCTAAGGAAATAGTAAGAAGGATGGGGTGTTCTAGACTTTCAAGTCAGAGGAGTGGAAAAAAAACTGTTGTGGGACAATTGCTTCTTATGATCTTTCCTTCCAGGAATGGTAATACTGAGAAGTTCAGAAGCCTTTTAGCAAATTCTTCTGAACATCTTCAGTGAGGACAAATCATGTCATTTGAGATTAAGTAAAATTTATTTTTCAAGAGTTCAAAGCCCCTACATCTTCAGATATGGCCAATGGGTTAACATGCTTTGTTTGATTGGATTTATTTATTATAAAATAGGCACATTTAACTGATGGAGGTGGGGAAAAGCATTTGAAAGTAACAGTGATGCCAAAAAGGAACATCAGTGAAACATTTCATTTTTTCTTTAAAAAGTCAAAATTCATTTGGAAGCAAGAAATCAATATGGACAATCAGGTTGCTCTGACTTGCCTGGGCCAGAAATGGAGCTAAAGTAATGAAAGATATTTGCTTCTATAACTTGTAAATTGACTCTGACAGTAATTCCCAAAGAGGCTTTCCAAAAGGTTGTAAGCAATGGTTGGAATAAGTTCACAACCTCCCAAGGAGACAGCTTTTAAGAACAGCTCCTATTTAAAAATGTATTTTCTGATTGTTTTATAAAAGCTATCTTCATTACTTTTAGGAAGTTCTATCATTATTATTATATTGGCACAACCTAGCCATGAACAGTTAATTGATATCTCCAATTATTTAGGTCTGCCTTTACTTCTGAAAGAGAGTTTTGTAATTCTACTTATATAATAACTCCTATAGCTTCATTACTTTTACAATCCAACCTCACAGTTGCCCAAAAAATATGAGAAGTCAGGGAAAAACTAGAAAAGAATTAAACTACTCTATTATCTATTATCTCTAACTCCATCATTGGAATAAAATACCATATATATGCACATATATATATATATATTTATTTTTTTAAAGGCAAAAAAAATCTCAAGAAGTAATATCAGGATTTTTATACTACTCCTTAAATATCTTGATCAGGCACATACAGCTTAGTAAAAGGCAATATCTATAGAGAGATGACTATTCAGTGATTGAGAGAACACCTAAAGAAATTTCAGATTTTTATGTTTTGTAAACAAAACATTTGAGATTTTTAAAAAAATATTTTTAACTGAAATTGGTTCAGTCTCCTAGAAGGATCTTGATCACTAACCTGTGTTGAAGCCAAATGCAAGATGTCTTAAAACAATAAATAAAAGAAATATAAAAGCTCCACCTGACTTTGTTCTCTCCCTTGTTTTTCTCTAAAGTAATTGCTCTAGGGAATGCTTAATCCCTACAACTTTAGGGGACCTGTAATAAACAAATAGACAAAACCTAGCCTATACTTTTTTCCCCAGAAGCCAAAACACCTAGCTCCCTTTAGGAATTGTATTTCCATTGACCCAACTTAGGGTAATTGGCATATATCTCCCCAGTGGGATATTATGTCTCTCTGACTTAAATCTCATATTTCCAAGTCAGACTTGAGCACCACCTTCTGTGTAACACAGTAGTTCAAGTGAACTTCAAGTGAATGCAACTTGAATCAGTAAATATTTCATCAATAAATATTAATATTAAGTACCTACTATGTACCAGGCACTTATCTAAGTACTGAGGATCCAAAATGAAACAAAAGAACGCCTTGTCTTCAAGAAGCTCATTAAGAATAACACAACCAAAAGATATCAGAGGCCCAAAAGAACTAATAAAAAAAAATAATAATAATGATATTTGGCATCTATACAGTCCTTAGCGGTCATGATGAGCTTTGCATGCATTTTATCTAGTTTGAGCCTTATAACAGCCTTGTGAGATAGATATGACAGATATTACTATTTTATTAATAAAAAAATTAAGATTCAGAGATTTGGATGACTTGCTCATAATCAAAGACTTAAAGAAGTTTCAGAGGCAGACTATGAGCCCAAGTTTTCCTCACTCAAAGTCTATCATTCTAACTGTTAGATCTTTTTAAACCCCTAATCTGCACCTGCTTCCACTGCCCCCACTCCCCACACCTACTGAAAGTTTTTCCTTCTGGAGTAAACAATCTATATCAAAAGATCTTAGATCCAAAGACATCATAGTATTGTCACTGCTATGCATTGCGTGCGTGTGTGTGTGTGTGTGTGTGTGTGTGTGTGTGTGTGTGTGGGTTTTGAGGGTGTTTTTAACATTTTCTTTTTGCTTTTCTTCTCTCATACCCGAATTACTTCCCCTTCTGTCCTGTAGTTGTAGCCAGCTAGCTAGAATCTCATTTATAGTTTTCTTGTCAGTCAAAAGAAGGAGCAGAAGTTTTGGCAGGGCAGTGTTTTGCAGTCACATATGTATGGCCACAGCTGAAAAGGCAACTCTCTCCATTTTCCAGGGCTGCTTCAACAAGACTCCATAATTAGGCGCAGGTGCTGTAACTAATTGGCGCACACCCAGGTCACAGTTGACACCATGTGCTCAGAACAGTGACTGAATTTTAATCCTTTGTGGGATGCAATTTCAGAGCTGGCCAAAAAGGACTACATAAGCATGTAGTGAACAGCATAAGATAGACATAATACACATGTACATATATGTACATGTATGTATATAATGGTGGATAAAGCTTAACCTCGATATTAAAATTTTAGAAGAAATTCAGCAAAAATTGTGTATAATTATAACTAAAAACAGGGAATACTTCCTTGTGGTTAAAAAAAATTAGATTCATAAAGAGCTCTGTACAAACATTGCTTTTGGAATAAAACCTGCAGATCCTAGACTTTCAATAGCATGTGTTAACCATTCAAAGATTTTTTTTAAAAAACCAAACCTGAATTTTGTGGGTGAATTCCATTCCTCTTTTTCCTGTATACAAAATTTGCTCCTTGTCCCTAACAAAATGGTTTCTTCATTGTGCTTTTTTCCAGGTTATGTTAAATAACTAGACCCTCCTACTTTCCCAAGAAGGTTATTCCACATTTTAATTAAATTCGCCCTCAGGAAACTTCACCACTGGGGCACACATAATGAAGTACCTCATACAAAGACAACACATTACATTTCAGGCATGTTTCAAAACACTCTAGCAGAGTAATGTTTGTCTTTTAAGCACATTTTTAAAAAATCATATCAGAATAGGTCGAGTGGTCTCACAAATCCATTAAGTCAGAAAAAAGTATTCAGCACCAACAATTTTTTCCAAATAGAATGTATTTCTATTAAGTTATAAAGCATAAAAATGACATCACCTCTCCAATAATACAAATACTTTAGATACCAATGTTTCAAAAGAATAGTCAATGTACTAGTTGATTTGCTTAAGTTTTTTTTTTTGTTTGTTTGTTTGTTTTGGTTTTTTGGTTTTTTTGCCTTTGTTATAAGAAAAGGCTAACTAGGTATGGGATGAAGGAGGATATATTTGAAATTTGTTGATATAAAAAAGATATGACTTTTTTTAATGGAGAAAGGTTCAAAACAAAATGTCTTGTTCACTTACTGTATTTGCCAAGTCCTGAGTTCAGAATCCCATGTTCCCCCTTCAACAGTTGACAGCATCACAACCACCTAAAAGAAATTAAGAGAATTTCATTGGAAATGGCACAATTATTTTCAACCACCAATAGGCTAGGCCACTTCTATTTCAAATATCAAAAACAAAGAAAAGACGTGAAAAATTTAGGTATTTTGACTCAAACTCCACTGAGGTATTTTTATCCATTTTGTTAATGCCCCATAGAGTCTGACACAGTGTCTTGATGTAGTCGATATTTAGTAAAAATGTGTTGCATGAGATTTGTAAACAAAACAGAAAAAAAAAACTGAGGGAATAAGTACTAAGAGATAAGGAAAACTGGAGTCTAATACTGACTCTGGTGTCAGCTAGCTATGGGATCTTGGACAGTTACTTCATCAGTATGGACCTCAGTACCCCTTATATTTAAAAATAAGGAGGTTGGCTTAGGTCCCCTTCAGTTCTGAAATTCCATGAATATGTCATAATATCTATCATATTTCTCTTGGTACATTGCTACTTCAAGTGAAACTTCAAAATTAAGATCATTATCACAAATTTATTTTTTATAGGTCATGAACATTTATAATGCTCTAAAACTGTATAATCATCTTCAATTTAAGAGCTCATTATTTTAAATTTTTGAATCTCATTGAATTATATCATTGAAATATTATAGTGACATGTAACAAAAAATTTCACTTTCAAAAACTTACTTTATCAGCATACAAAGCATTCTAACAATAAAAATATATATATACTTTAAAATGGGATATTTACATGTAAAATGAAAATTAAGATGTTGGCATTTTACCAACACGTAGTTTAAGGAAACATATGCTCAAAATATTTACCATGAATTTCTAAAATGTTGCATTACACACACACACACACACACACACACACACACACACACACACACACAGAGTAGAGTGCTCCTTTCAACCTGCCCAATTGCCAAGCAAAAGAATATTCAAATAACCCTCACTACCTTAAAATGATTGCATTTATTAGTAGTTCAGTTTTGCATTCATGTCCCCAGCATCTTTGCACCTAAGTGACATGCAATAAAAATTAATAACACTTTACAAGAAAAATGATTCGACCTTCTTGGAACTGTTGCCTCTTCTGCAAAATGAGAAAGCTAAGTAAAATGATCTCCAGGGGACTTTTCAATTCCACAGTTACTTGAAAATCCACAAAAGTTGTTTGAACAGGGAAATCAGAACTGAAATTTAAAATTTCTGTTGTTGTCTCTCCCTTTTCAAGTTAAGTAAGCTCACCATGTCTAATTTATGGGAGGACATGTACAAGATTTGTTCAGAATGGCCACTGAAAATATGCCTAGAATAGCAAGGAGGTCAGTGTCACTGGATCACAGAGTATAATAGGAGGGGTGTAAGAAGAATGAAAAAGGGATGGAAGGAGGGGCTGGACAGAGAGGCTATAAAGGACTTTGAACAGTACAAAGAAGATTTTATATTTGATCTTGGAAGTGAAAGCGAGCCATTTGAATTTACTGAGGAGGGTGAGGCTATTATAGACCATCTCTGCAACTTCCCAAACTAAAATATTCCTCTCTGGACATTATTCATCTGTTTCCATTGTATTTTCCCACTAGAATTCAAGCTCTTTGAGGTCAGATACTATTTTGCTTTTTGTATTTTTATCTCCGGTACTTAGCACAATACCCAACACATAGTAAGCAAATAATTTTTTTTTTATTCATTCACAAATCCATTCTTTATTCACAGGATGACCTGCCAAACTGAAAAGATATAGTGTATGGCCTATCTAAATTCAGGAAGTCAGTCAACTAACATTTATAAAGTATCTACTATGTGCCTGGCAAGGATTCTCCCAGAATATAATCATTATGATGAAAGTCGTCTTAGAATTTTTTCCTTCCTGACAATGTATTTAAGTTCTGTTAGCTTACAGAAGGAAAGCTTGCAATTTTAACTCCCTCCCTCCCTACTCAGATGCTATGAGACCCGTAAACCCATGTCCTGCTATTGCTTCAATCTCTTCTCTCTATTCTTTCTTGCTGACAAGACAAATGTCTACTGTACTAAGATGTGAACTTTGGAAGGTCTTATGTAAGTTGCCACCAGAGACATAGCAATTTATATCCATATCAGATCTTGCAGATAGCAAAGCCTTGAACAACCTGCTGGACCCAGAATATAAGTGGATCAAAAGACAGACAAGGGGTAATGAAATTAACATTATAACAACAAAATAACAAGACCCACCGGTCTTGCCACAAGAAAAAGTAACCATATTGTTCATAGAGACTTTTAAAATCAGATTTCCATTCTTTCCAGGGACTAATTGATATAGGGAAAGCATATCCTCAAATGTTGAAGGAAATTTTGTGTTTCTGTTCATCCTAAATCTTTCCAGAAAATATTCATTTGTTTTTTTAAAATGTTTTTAAAAGTCTATTAAAACTTGGAGGGGGTTTCAGATCTATAATAAAAATAGAACAAATACATAGATAATGTCAAAAAACTTTCAAAAGATTAGGAATTCAGTTACCAACTGAATGCTTTAGTGTATCTTGGTGGTATTTAGATATATTTCATACTTGATAAATCATTTAGTGAAAAACAAACTGGTGTAGTGGATGGAGAAACAGTTCCTGAATCAGAGAGACCTGGATTCAAATCCTGATTCTGACACAAACTGATCATTTGATCAGTTAACTCTCAGTTTTTCAAAGGAACTTTCAAAGCATACAAGATGTGGGGATGGTGTAGATTTACACTGGTAGAGGAAGTTCCTCAGCAGAAGCATCCTATGCAACATAATCATAATTCTGATTTTTTAAAAGTTATTTATCAGTACCTATTAAATTGTTCCTAGAAGTGATGTGTCATATTAGCTGCATTAATTCCCATGCCCTGTTTAACTTTCATCTGTAGAAATGCCGTATACTTAATCAGTTGTTTCTGTAGCTTATTATTTGTTCTACTAGAATTAAAGTCAAAAAGCTCCCATGGCAAAACATTTCTCAGTAGAAATATTCTACTGAACTATGAACATTCCTTCACAAAAATAAAAAAGCAAAAATGAATTAGTGTGCTTTTTTTTTTTTTCAAATTCCCTGCTTTGACTGTTATCAAAGAAAAATAAAATTCTTGCTTGTGGAAAACTAATGCACTACTGACCTTTCCTTAAGCAGAGTTGGAAGAGGAAAGGGGGAAGTCTGGCATAAAAATCAATGGTCCAACACTTAAACAACTCCCTGCTGCTTCCCCTGATCTCTAGCAAGGGGGGTGGAGGAGAGGGACAAAGCACATGACTGTGTGTTTGCTTTCGTGGAAATATCTGACTGATATGCTATACATGAAGCTTTCTTCTTCAAAAAATGCCATTTAAAAGAAGGCTATTTCAAAAATCCACACTGATAATTTTGCACCTGAAAATTTTATCAGTTGAACAGAAAATGTCTAGATAAAAGAAATGACATACACTGGAATATTACTATATTTATAAGAAAACTACATGGTGGTTTAGTGGAGCACATGAAATAGAGCACCATGAACAGACCATGTTCATTTGTTTTCCTTAACTGTCTTTTTCCCCTAAAATAATTCTATATCACTTGCTAACAACAGTAAAGTTATACTTTGATAAAAATTACTCTCAATATAGTTCTTAAGTAAGGTTTAATGTTTGATATAAAAAATAAGAAATCAAAAGGTTTTATTGTGAGAACTAACATCTTCACAAATTAGTACAATGAGAATGCCTATAATATTTTCCTTTCCATTGACCCAGATAGGAAGTCATTCATCCAACTAATTTATTGGACCATGAGAGATTCTGAACCTAGGTTTCTATAACAGGAATTCTGAGAGGTTTGATACATATAACAAAACCCTGAACTGACAGACAATTGGCCAATGAGAAGGATTCTGGTTCTAATAGCCAATGATATTCTCTATATGTAAAACCAAGTCACTTTCTTTTTCCCCTCAAGATTATTTATCTACCCATAAAATGAGAAACATTTCTTTCAAGTTATGCATCATATATAAGAAAGTTATTAAAGTTCTGTTTTCTCAAAGTCAGAGGAAGATCTAACACAATTTCTTAAAAATGGGCCACTAGAATAGAGAGGAGGAAATTATCACATCACGCAGGACTTCAGAGAAACAAAGAATGAAGATTAAAGGAAGGAAAAGGCTTAGAGAGAGAAATGATGAGGAGATCAGAATGGCATAGGAATGGGATCTGCATTGAGGTAAAGATCTTTAGTTTTAGGGGAAAAAGTTAGTACTGCTTCCAGAAAACTATCTATGTATCCAGTTGGCAAATAATCCAAGGTCTTCATCACTTCTTCCTACCATCCATCCACGTTTTGTTCATTTTATGAAATGCAGGTACTAATTCCAGAGATGCATATTTTCAGGTTAAAAAGTTGGTTAAAAATACTGATATTACTGAAAAAAATAATTTTTCAAACAAAAAATTGAAAGTAATTTCACAAGAAATTTAAACACTTCCTCAAAAGTTTTTGCAAATAAACCTGTGACAACTATACTGGAAATATAGCAAGAGAACTCAATAAATCCACAGATATTTATTGAATATCTACTTCAAGAACTACTCTAGGTTTTTCTAAAAAAATGCATTCAAAGACATATACCTTGAACAACTCTTCTTTCCTTGTAATTTTTCCCCTTACTTATTTCTGATTATATTTAGTATGTATGATGAAAA
The DNA here is from genome assembly GCF_048593235.1 of Sminthopsis crassicaudata. Taxonomy (NCBI): domain Eukaryota; kingdom Metazoa; phylum Chordata; class Mammalia; order Dasyuromorphia; family Dasyuridae; genus Sminthopsis; species Sminthopsis crassicaudata. The sequence continues at coordinate 242,233,762 of NC_133619.1, forward strand.
TGGAAACTTGTTAAGGACTATGCCTAAGTGAAAGGGCAGGTCAATTCTCTGAGAGCCTCTACAGCTGTGAATCATAACACTTAAAGGAGTTGCAAAAAAGCCTTTACATCAAAGGGCCGAGCCAGGAGACTGGTGAGAGACTTATGGAAAATGCCTGTTCTCCCATATCACAACAGAAACTGATTGTATGTTACTTCCAGGACGCTTATAATGAAAGAAAATATGATATTATTAAAGAGTGATGTTTATTTAGCACCTTTAAAGTTGCATAATTATCTCACTTGAACTTCACAACAAATCTGATCAGTCAGATGCTATGAGTATGATTGTTCCAATTTTGCAGATGAAGAAGTTGAGGCTTAGAATGATTAAGTTATTTACCCATGATCAATCAACTAATGTCAGAGACAGGATATGGAGTCAGGTCTTCCCAATTCCACATCTAATACTCATTATCTAGTAAACAACCCTTATAGAGTTAGTCATTTCACACCTTGAATGGTAGGTCTTACCAGTTAGCAGGAAGGAAAAAAAAAAAAGAAATACCAGAACAAACACAACATAAAAAGTGATCCAAAGTAAGGAAGCAATATAGAATTCTAAGGGATTAAAAAAGGAGTAACAATCACCACCTCACATATCTAAAGGATGTTCCAGTTTATAAAAAGATTTCATAACTATACCAGATCATTCAGTTATTATGACAGTCCTCAGGGGAAGCAGAATCAAAAATCTACTTGCCATGGAGTCACAGAATTTGGGTTCGAATCCACATATACTGCCTGCGATCTTCAACAACTCATTTAACTTCCCTGTATCTTAGCTTCCTCGTGTGTAAGATGAGAGGGGTAGACCAAATGGTCTTAAGCCCTTTCCATTTCTAGATCACTATTTCCTTGAATACTGTAGGGAATGTAGGAATAGCATTAGCCTCACGTTTAGCAAAGCAACAGTTCGGTGGCACAATCCATAGAGCACTGGGCTTGGAATCAGCCTCCTCTACATGACTTCAAATATGCATGGATAATTTTTCAACATTAACTCTTGCAAAACCTTATGTTCCAATTTTCCTCCCCTTCCCCCACTCCTCCCCTAGACAGAAAGTAATCCAATATATGTTAAATATAGTAAAAAATATTTAAATCCAATATATCCATACACATATTTATACAATAATGTTGCTGCACAAGAAAAAATCAGATCAAAAAGGAAAAAAATGAGAAAAAAAATAAAATACAAGCAAACAACAATAAAAAGAGTAAAAATTCTATGTTGCAATCCACATTTAATTCCCATAGACCTCTCTTTGGGTGTAGATGGTTCTCTTCATCAGAAGATTATTGGAACTGGTCTGAACTGTCTCATTGTTGAGAAGTACCATGTTCATCAGAATTGATCATCATATAATCTTGTTGTTGTTGTGCACAATGATCTCCTGATTCTACTCATTTCACTTAGCATCAGTTCATGTAAGTCTCCAGGTCTCTCTGAAATCATGCTGTCAATCCTTTCTTACAGAACAATAATATTCCGTAACTTAATATAATTCTATACCATAACTTATTCAGCCATTCTCCAACTGATGGGCATCCACTCAGTTTCAGTTTCTTGCCACTACAAACATTTTTCACATGATGAGTCCCTTGTCCTTTAAGATCTCTTTTGGGATACAAACCTAGTAGAGATAATGCTGAATCAAAGCGTATGCACATTGATAGCCCTTTGGACATAGTTCCAAATTGCTCTCCAGAATGGTTGGATCAGTTCACAATTTAGACTTGGTTCTTCTCAGCAGTTTAGAGATCCCAATAAACTTTGAATGGAAAAACCGACCAACACACACACAGAACTATGGAGATTGAATGCACATCAACAGATGCTGTGTTCACTTTTCTTTTCTTTCATGGTTCTTCCCCTTTTGTTGCTATTTTTCTCTCCCAACAAGATTCATATAGAAAAATGTAAAAAATTAAATGTACATGCATAACCAAAAATGTTATTTTACATATAACTGAGAAAAATAAAAATATTAAAAAAAGAAAGAAGGTTGACAACCCTAGTCAACACAAGGTCGATATAATGCTTTATTCATGATATTCTAGGTCCCGAATTCTCACCAATAACTGTTAAGTTGCCTAGATAAAAATACTAAAGTTTATTTCATAGACCAGGATTGTATGCTATATTTCCTTTTTAAAATTTGTTGCTTGTAAACTATGTATAAATGAACTTTCCTCTCTCATTTCTTTTTATTCCGTGCAGGTTTCATTTTTACTTCTCCATGTTCACCATAAAATTTTTACTTTATTCATGTACATTCATTCATACTTGATACTTTTACCTAAGATAAGACAGCTAAGAATTAATTAGGTACTCCAAAAGTAAAAAATGCCTAGCATAATTGAAATGAATTAATGAAATAACTATGCTTTATATTGGCAAAACTCCATTAGAGGAAATAAAAGCGGTATTTTTTTTTCCATACAGAAGGAGTACCATTCTTTAAAAAGGAGATCAGTTCACATATCCCCATAATTTTAGGACAAAGCAATAGTCCTAGAATAAGATACCTTAATTTGGAATAGACCCCTAAATAAGCAATCTGCCCTTGGACACTTTCACACACATTAGCTAGATTGGGGAAAATGAGACTTCACCTTATTTACATGGGAAAAGATTCCATTTCTGCCCTCAGGAAGACATTTTCAAAAATTAGCAGCCCTGTTGAAGTTCTTTCTTGTAATATAAATCTCTCATACTAAAATTACAATCTGTTTTCTTATTTTTAGTCCCAGTAAATATCTTAACTCTTCAATCTTTTCTTTTCCTCTTAAATTATCCTTAGTTATTCTATTTCTTTTTCTAAGGTCTTGTTTTTAAATTATGTTTGTATTAGTTTCTGCTGAATCTTCTCCTTGTTGATCATAACTATCCAGTTAGAAAGTCTACCATAAGATAATAGGAATTCTAGTCAAAATCAAAATTCTAATCAAACCAGAATTCTAGTCAAAACCTAAATCAAATAAATACTACAGTGAAATGAAATGAATCTCCATCTTTCATCCTAGAAAAAAGATTTTTCATTACTAAAAAACAAAAGTATACAAGTTCTAAGGGATTCCAAAAAATAAATAAAAATGGGGAACAGGATTAGAAAAATATATTCTTCTTTACTTTCACTCAAAAGGCAATCACAAATTAAATTAAATGGTTTAGCAAAAGGGGAAAGTAGAAACAGACTCTATGTATCTATAAGTATCTAAAAAGCACAAAGAGTTAAAAAGAGAATAGGTAATGTCATCAAATTTTAAAGAACAGAAACTGAGTAAGTTTTTTGAGGGGGAAAAATTTCCCTGATGATGATGCAAAATATTCTCCCAAAGGTTTTTATCACCCATCCAATGAGATACTTATTAAGAATATAAGATAAAGAAATAGAAAATGTATTTAGGGAACTATGCTGTCAAGCCCCCTTGAGGATGTACAAAATAACCTAATTAGACTTCTATATCTGTAATCTCTATAAACCTAAAATAAGGTTCTATGAGAATGTTTTTCCTATGGCATTTCAGTTTGCAAAGAAACTAACCAAGGTGTTAGGCAGGCACTGGACTGAAGAGAAAGGAAAGTATGCCTTGAAGAAGCACTAAACATGACCCACAGCTTAAAGGTGGCCCATAATACTCCCACATGCAGCCCAAAACAGATTAAAATATAGTTCCTATCAGATTTTAATGTGTAGGTATATTAATAAAAATATTATATAGATAGATAGATAGGATAGATAAACGTGTAGTTTTTTCTAAGTCAATATGTGACCTGCAGGGATTCTTATGTATAGTTTAATGGTGCTCCTTTCTATTTGAGTTTGACAACATGACACTAGTCTACCACTATCACGTAAAAAAAGTCTTTCCTCCACAACATAGTCAATGCTTTTTTGCCCTACTACACATCAATTTGATTCTGGCTAACCAAAGTGAAAATAACAATTTTTTGAAAGGATCATAGAACATGAAAAGTTATTGAGAAACCTTTAAAGCTAATTCTTTTATGAATCTGAAAGAGCATGCTCCCATCAACTCTGCAAGACCCAAAGTTAAAAAAAAAAACCTTTCAGAGGTTAATTTGACAAGGAGATAGGCTCAAGAAGAATCTACCATATATATATATATATATATATATATATATATATATATATATATATATATATATATATATATATATATATATATATATATGTAATCAGATGCTTACATTAAATTTTGGGATACCAAATTACCCAAAAGTACCAGATAAAGAATAAAGACTGATGTTACCCAGTGAGGGGAACAGGTAGGCAGAACATAACAATGAATAATATATTCAAAGAACAATAATAGCAATTATAATGATGTTGACAAAGCTCTTTATAGTTGATAATTTATATATGTTATCTTATTTGATATTCACAATAGCTCTGAAGATAGGTACTATTATTATCTTAATTTTACAGAAGCAACTGAGGCTAAGAAGACAAGTGAAATGCCCTAGATCACAGTTATTGAGTGTTTGAGGTCAGATTTGAAATCAGTTCTTCCTGATTCCAAGGCCAGCAATGTTAACTGGTCATATTTATATAGCACTTGAAAACTCACAAAGCACTTTTTAAAAATATTTATCATATAAATATTGGAGGGGATATGGGAAAACTGGGACACTAATACATTATTTTAGTGAACCGATCCAACCATTCAGAACTATTTGGAACTATGCCCAAAGAGTTATCAAACTGTGCCTACCTTTTAAAATCCAGCAGTGTCTCTATTGGGTCTATATCCCAAAGAGATAATTAAAAAGGGAAAAGGACCCACATGTGCAAAAATGTTTATAGCAGCCCTTTTTGTAGTGGCAAAAAAACTGGAAACTGGATGCTCATTAATCAGGGAATGACTGAATAATTTATGGCACATGAATGTTATGGAATATTATTGTTCTGTAAGAAATGATTAGCAGGAGGATTTCAGAATGCCTGGAGAGACTTTCATGAATTGATGCTAAATGAAGTGAGTGGAACTAAGAGAACATTGTATACAGCAACAGTAAGATTATATGATGATCAGTTCTGATGAACTTGGCTCTTTTCAACAATGAGGCGATTCAGGCCAATTCCATTAGAATTGTGATAGAGAGAGCCATCCACATCCATAAAGAGAACTGTGGAGATGTGGCTCACAACACAATATTTTCATCTTTTTTGTTGTTGTTTGCTTGCTTTTTTTTTCCTCATGTTTTTCCTTTTTGATCTGATTTTTTCTTGTGCATGATAATTATTGAAATATTTATAGAGGAATTGCATGTATTTAACATATATTGGATTACTTGCTAGGAGGGGGTGGGGGAAAAGGGGGAGGAAAAATTTGGAGCGCATGGTTTTACAAGGATGAATGTTGAAAACTATTTTTGCATATATTTTGAAAATAAAAAGCTATTTAAATTTTTTAAAAAATAAAGTTCTTAAGAGAAAAAAATGTTTATCATCTATGTGACATTTCAAACAATCAAGATAGCTCTAATAAAGGAGCAAACTTTTATGTGCTATATGAACATTTAAATACTATAATGAGGTCTCCTTGGATACAATATAATTATTCCAATATAATAAGACAATTATAAGGAAAGCAGAATGGCATCCTAGAAACAAAACTGAACCATATGAGTTGGACTGAGTTCTAATCTTATTTCTTCTATGACATATGTAACTTCGGGCAAGTTATTTAAACCTTTTGGAAGCCAAATGTAAATCAATGGACTTGGATTACAAGATTTCTATGAAAATATTTTCTCACTGAGGAGTTATATATAATAATATAACTATAGGCATATAAGGCATTTTGTATATACATACATACACACACACACACACACATATATATATATATGTAGGGCTACAGGACATTATAATTCTATTGATGTTTGGTGTCTTTATAAGCTAATCCACATTGAGTGAGTACTTCTCAAGGGCTGCGTCTATGTGTTTTCTATTTATAGAAATTTCTCTTATCCTATGCACACATATTTATCCATGTCTGTAGATAAAAATAAATAAAATATGTTATTATTTTGAAAGAATAGTCTACATTTCTCTTCTTTTCTTGGTCTATCAGTCCAATTTCTTTGTTCTACTTTCCTATTCCCACTGCTAGCACACTAACACAGGCCCTCACTACCACTGAATTACTTCTATAGCCTCTTAACTGGTCAGCTTTCTATTTCTTTCAACATTTTAATCCATTCTTCCTTATGCTGTGATCTGATAGAGTTTACAATTGCTCCATATTGCTTATAAGAAAGTTCAAACTCCTTAACCTGGTCTTAAAGACTTTCTGAAATCTGAGACCTATCCACTTTTCCAACCAATCTCATATTACTCCAAATCCAACCCACATGCACAAAACTTCAAACTGATCTTTTAGACACATCAAGGATTTTCCTCCTCCCTGTGCATTTACTCATTCCATTTCCACACCTAGCTCAGATCTTTATTAGAAGAAAGACAGCATGATATAGGGGCTAAAGTTCTAGCCCTAGAGGCAGCAAGACAAGTTCAAATCCTGCTTTGGAGATTTATTAGCTTCATGACAAGATGCTTAATTTCCATCAGCTTGTTTCCTTAGTTGTAAAATGAGGAGGTGGATTAGATTATTCCCTTGCTCTGTCTACTATAAACACTAAGCTAGAATACCGTAACTTGTTTCCACACACTATTCTCTCCCCTAATACATGTCATAACCACGAAGACTGTTCTGTCCATCTCACTCTTCTGTTCAAATAGTCAATGACTTCTAACCACTGTCAGTATAGCTTACTGACTAGAATGTTGGAATCAAGAGATCTGGGCTCAAACTTCACCTCAAACATTAACCAGCTTAGAAACCATGAGAAAGCCACCAAAACTGTCAAAGTGCAAGTTTCCTCACATTTGAAGAGACAGTTTATAAAATACTTATACTTATCTGTATTACAGACTTGAAAGAACGTTTTCAAACCTTAGTACATTATATATGAATTGTTATAAAATAAGATCCTAATCTTAGCATTTAAAGCTTTCTCATCTACTTGCTGACACTTATCTCATTTATTCCACACTAAATGAACCCTGATGTTCCTCAATATCATATTGATTTCTCTCATCTCAAAGTGTTGGTACAAGCTATTTCCTAGATAAGCAAGAAAATTTCTTCCTATATCCAGTTTGAATTGCTTTCAAGACCCACCTCAGGTGTTTCCTCTTCCATAAATCCATCCATGATTTACTCCGCTCTCAACCCCTAACAGCTGAAATTATTTTTAATGACATTAAATATCTTTTTTGCCCTTATCACATTTTTCTCACCAATATTTGCATATATAGTGTATTCCACTAATATTCTGTAAGTTTCTTTAGGTCCAGCACTGTGTTTATCACCTTTCTCCCAGATTTACATGTCTCGAAATGTAAGATATTCAAAGTCTTCTTAGGGCTTTTCTTGGGACCCAGGGCTTGCACTTCTTTAATACCCTTCATTACCCCACAGAGTGATTGCTTCTGCACACATAATAGACATTTCGTCAATACAAGAATGAAAAATGGATGCTTCTGGCAGCCAGTAATACAAAACCATGACCTATACATTCTTCTTTTGTAAATAACTGGTGTATCACATGTAGCATGTTCTAATGGCCACTTAATATGCACACAAAAAATCACAAGATACATTGGATGGAAAGGAAAATATGCATTTTACAGCCTGTCAAACGTACAAATATCAAAAGGAAAACTGTTACTTCTCCACATTGCTTACTGTGACAGGTGTGAAACTGCAGCTCTGCCATCTGTGCAATGTGGATCAGTTTTACAGTCTAGCTAGCAGCCAAAACTGTAAGGTGCAGTCTTCCACTGGCAAACAATAGTTTGTAGGGTTCCCCTACACCTTCCTCTCCTACTTATTGTATGTGGCAGAGAGTTGAGTATGTCTTTTTCTTCCCAAATATAGACAAAATTTATTATTATCATTATTATTACAAAAAAAAAGACTCGATCCTATATCTTATTCATTACAAGCCTCACATACTCACAATGAGAGTTAACAATATGATTAAGATATAAATCAAATTCTTCCTAGGATAACTTGTTGTTCTTCTAAAGCCAGTAATAAAACAAGTTTTTCAGTTCTAAACAAATCTACAAGAAAAATATCCATGGATAAGAGTAGCAATTAATAAATCTGCAGTTTGACACTAAATTAAGGAACAATGTCTACATCTATTCCCTTCACTCCCACAGCTACAACTCTAACCCTGGCCTTCATATTAAGCATATATTACCATGAAAGGAAATCTGATTCCAAGCTTTGCCATTACAAGTTAGTTTGCATACCACTATCAAATTAATCCTTCTAAAACACTACTTTCCAGTGTCTACAGAATTAATTCCAAAATATTTAGTTTCCTAGCCAAGACCCTCTATAATCAAGCCCCTACCAACCTTTCCAACATTATCAGTTAGGGGTAACCTAATGTTAATTCCCCAGTATCCTAATTCTATATCTGGTATTCTTTCAACTATTACTATAGTTGACATATCACACAGGATATATAGATTTATTAGAATTAGGAGGAATCTGAAAGGCATCAATCCAACTCCTTCATTTTGGGGGAAGGTGAATTAGTTTTCTTTTTATTTAAATTTTTAAAGTTTTTATTTTCAAAACATGCATGGATAATTTGATCACACTGACCCTTGCATAGCCTTGTGTTTCACATTTTCTCCTCCTTTCCCCCACCCCCTCCCCTAGATGGCAAGCAATCCAATATATGTTAAATATGTTAAAATATATGTTAAATCCAATATGTATAAACATATTTATACAATTCTCTTGCTGCACAAGAAAAATTAGATCATAAAAAGAAAGTAAATGAGTAAGAAAACAAAATGCAAGCGAACAACAACAAAGAGTGAGAATGTTATGCTGTGATCTACATTCAATTCCCATAGTCCTCTCTCTGGTTATAGATGGTTCTCTTCATCACAAAATCATTGGAACTGGCATCAGTTATCTTATTGTTGGAAAGCAATTCCTTCATTTTAAAGAAAAGGAAAATGAGACCCAGAAGTATTCAGTGACTTGCCTTAAACTGGACATCAAATTGCAGAGGTGAAATTGCATCTCAGAGGGGGAAGCTAGGTGGTGCAGTGGATAGAGCACCAGCTTTGAATTTAGGAGGACCCGAGTTCAAATCTTATCTCAGACACTTAACACTTCCTAGCTGAGTGACCCTGGGCAAGTCACTTAACCCCAGACTCAGGGGGAAAAAAAAAAAAGAAAGAAATTGCATCACAGATTCTCCAGTATTTATTTCTTTTTAAAGTTTTATTGATATACTTCATTTTTGCAATACAAACATTTATATATTACAATCTCACCATGAGAGATCTTTTGTAACAAAATAAAACAAGAAATAAAACAAATAATAGAGTGACTTCATCTGAAAATGAATGCAATATTTTCATTTGTGGCACCACTTCAAAATTCTCTATTTTTAAAAACTAACTGAAATCTATTTTATCTCCTTCCCACCTCCTGTCTCATTAAAAAACAAAATTTCTTATAACAAATCTGCATAGTCAAGCAAAACAAATTCTTTCCTTGGCTGTGTGTGTGTATACACATACACACACACATATATATATGTGTGTGTGCATGTATAAAAACATGCATATGTCTCACTCCACCCTTTAAATTCTTTACTTTTTGGTCATAAATTGCATGTTTTTATCATTGCTCCTCTGGACCATGATTAATGGTCCATAAATGATCATGAAATTTGTAATCATTCTAACTGTGTGACTCTGGCAAGTCATATAATGTCTGTTTGTCTCAGTTTCAATTGTAAAATGAAGATAATAGAACCTACTTTCCCACAACTGTTGCGAGATCAAATGAGATAACATCTGTAAACCATTTGACAGAGTAGGCTCTTTATAAAGGCTCATTTCCTTCCTTCCTCCCTTCTTCCCTCCCTTTCTTTCTTCCTTCCTTTCTTCCACTTTTCACAAAGCTGCTATTGTTGCTATTATTCTAGTTGTGCTCATTTCATTCTTCATCAGTTTATAAAAGTCTTCAAAACTTGTCATTTTAAAAATATTAATGTACTAGTATAAACTGTTCTTCTGGTTCTGATTACTTCACTCTTCATCAGTTCCTATGTCTTTCAGTGTCTTTTAAAAATCATCTGTTTTCTCATTTCTTATAATGCAAAAGTAATTCTATGACATTCATATTATTCAACCATGCCTCAACCAACGAGCATCTCTTTAATTTCCAGGGTTTTTTTCCACCCCAAAAGAACAGCTATAAATATTTTTGAACATAAAGAACTCTTTCTTTGATCTCCTTCGGGCATAGGCCTAGCAGTGTTGTAGCTTAATCAAGGGCAAACCATTCTTTCTAACTTTGAAATGCTTATTGTTTATTGTCTTGTACTGCTCTATAATTGCTGAATAAATTTATTCATTAGTATGAATAAAACCATACTAATTGCAAGTTCCTCAAGTACAGAAACTGCTATAGTATATTATTCAACATTGGGCAAATAAGCAAGAACTTTCCTTTAATTTAAGAAACATATTTAAATTGTGAGTATTTATCCAAAGAAATACATTTATTGGACTTATACATGTACTATATGCCTATATTAATTGGCTAAATTTATGTGTCAGAAGTAATTTTGTGTCAAAATAAATCTGGTCCTTTAGAAAACCAACTTGGAGACTAAACAACTTGAGCTAAAGTATTTGACACTGAAGTAATAATCTTATCATAGGCCACTGGCATAAAAAAGAGCGAAATATAAAAGTAAGCTAAAGAAAGATTTAAACTCAAAAAGGAAAGGAAAAGCTCTTTTAAAAAAGCTTCTGAAAGGGAAGATGAATAAGGGGAGATGTCGATTCAGATAGAAGATGTTTTGGAGTGGGTATTCATCAATTAGGAAATAGCTGAGTAAATAATTTGATAGGCTAGAAGGATGAGCCTAAATTAGCAAGCATTAATGTGAAATTATGCATTCAAAGAAGCAATTATAAACAGCAAGTCAATGGAAAGAGAACTGGAATTAGAATCAGAAGATGAAGGTTCATATTCTTGCTTTGTAAGTGAAACTATTTGAAATTGGACAAGTCACTTAGCACCTATGTAGGTTTTTTTCACATATAAATTTTCACATATAAAATAAGAGGAGAATTGAACTCTATCACTTCTACTCAAAGCTTCTTAACCTCTGGATCATGACCCCATTTGGGATTGCATAACTGAATGTGGAAGTCACAAAAAATTTGGCAACAGTAAAATGTATAAAATATTCTACCAAAATTTAATTCTTTATGTAAAAATAAATACATCCATTTCATTTATGTGCAAATTTGCTTCCATCTTTGATAAATAGCAAAATTATGTGTATAATAAAAATTTTTAAAAATAAACTTCATTGTAACTTATTATTACTAAATCTTTGATTTACAGACCTATTTTATATACCTATATTTATATCACATAAAAAATTCTCAGGTGAAAATGGGTCAGGAGTGGAAAAAGTTCTATATCACTCTATCATTATGAACCATATTACCTCTAAAGCTCCTTCTAGCTCAAACATGTATAAACCTACTTCTTATTGTTTGCCAATGACAGTAGGGAGATGATGCCATGATATTCAAGTGAGTTGGATTTAAGTGAGATGGGGCTGTGCAGTCACCTTCCTCACTTTCCCCTACAGAACCATCTGGATCCAGTGACAAAATATAAATCAGGATGACTGGAGATGGCCCTGGATGCAGTGGGAGACTCTGACCTTTTAAACTAAGGTCTTTTCCAGATCTCAGTTTGTCTGAGGCAACATCCAATCAGGGGTTAAAGGTTAGGTAAGAATTAAGATAAAAAATGGTTCAGTTTGACTTCTCAAAAGAATCAAAGAGCAAAGAACTAACTATATAAAAGTAGAAGAAACCTGACTTGAAAGAAATTTATATGAGGAAAAATACATGGAGTTTTAGATGATCACAGAAACAATAGTTACCATTTATATAAAGTTTGAGGTTTGCAAAATGACTAGCATTTACATAAAGCTTTAAGGCTGCAAAAAACTTTCTTCATAAAAAAACTTGAAGTAGTTATTTCAAGTTTGATATAACTATAGCCATCATAAACCAAGACTGAAAAGATAACACAAATATTATGTTATTTGATGAGATCCCAGGTCTTCAGATTTAAAATCCAGCACTCTTTAACCTTACAACCTACAACAATTTGTAGGGTTGATAGACAAAAATTTGACATTATTGCTCAAACAATTTAAAGCCATATTATATATAGAATGATCATGTAAAAGTATCAAAGAAGGTGATAATCTCATACTACTGAAACTATGCATAGATGAAGTACTATGTCTAATTCTTGGTGTCATACTTCCAAAAGGAAAATTTATACCTCTAGGTTTCCAGGGGAGAATGACCAGTTCTAGAAATCTCATGCAAGGTATGGTTATAATAGGCACTACAGAAGTTAAACCTGACAAATAATAAGTTGAGAGATGTAGGTGAGAAAATTAGACATGATACAGTTTTAAAAGGTTTTATGTCAAATTGGGGGAAAAATTGTATTTTGTATTTTTAGGACCAATGGGGTGAGATTTCAGGGAAAAAAACCTTTTGATTCAATGATGGACTTAAAAAAAACTAGGAGAGTTTAAAAAAGGAATGGGGTGCTTCACTGGTATTTGCTGCCTAACACCAGAAGTGCCCAAGAAACAATGGGCCATAATTCATCAGGGATGCATAAAAGATATTTCTCTTTATGAGCCAAGGTAAATCAGGTAATCTCTAAATCCAAGATTCTCTCTCCAGTCCCAAGAATATGTGATTATTTGGAAAGGGTAATAAAAGTTTCGCTGTTAATAAATATTCACTTTTATATAATAAAATTAGTCTAGTGAAAGATAGAATTTCTTCATTCTATTCCTAAAATCTAGATTAGGGCCCAAGCTTTACCGATTTATTACTCTAATCAATTGCAGTGAAACACAGAAAAAACCAAATACAACAAGTTTCAATTTAAGTTAGCAATCATTTAGTATGTATCAAGCACCATGCTAAGGACTGGAAATACAAAGAAAGGGAAGAAAAAGTCTCGGTTCTCAAGGAGTTAATGGGGAAGACAACATGCAAACAACTTTGTACTAATATACACAGGTACACACAAACATATACATACATATCTATATTTGAGATAATACCAGAGTGAAGTCAATATGATTAAGAAGGACTAGGAAAAGCTTCCTGCAGACGATAGAACTTTAGCTGAGATATGAAGAAAACTAGGGAAACCAGGAGGCAGAGAGGAGGGAGACTAATTAGTACAAATGCCCAGGCAGGAAATGGGAGTATTGTTTTCAAGAAACAGAAAAGAGGCCAGTATTCTTGGATCACACAGTTTGAGGAGAGAAAGAAGGTAATTAAGAAGACTAGAAAGGTAGGAATGAGCTAATTTATTAAGGGCCAAACTTCTTAAGACTTCCTCTATCCTACAAAAAGCCTGAAATACTAGTTTACACCAACGTGGCAAACATATATATTATTGATAATGGCTTGCTCTTGATAGGTGGCATAAACTTATTGTCAAAAATATTTATAATTCTCTAGAATGTAGTCAATTCTGTGACAGAATGAGATGAATTAATCAACAAGTACTAAGTGCATACTAAGTGTTAAGCACTAGAGATACAAAGATTAAAAAAACAAGTCTTTGTCCTCAAAAGAATTTATATTCTATGGGGAATGGAGGGAAGGGAAGATATCTATGTATGGAGAGATGACTATATATCTATATCATCTATTTATCTACAGACGAAGGAAGGAAGGAAGGAAAGAAAGGGAGGGAGGGAGGGAAGAAGGAAGGAAGGAAAGAAAGGGAGGGAGAGAAGGAAGAAGGATGGAAGGAAGGAAAGAAAGGGAGGGAGAGAAGGAAGGAAGGAAGGCAAGGAGAGAAGGAAGGAGAGGAAGGAGGGGAGGGAGGGAGGAAGGGAGGGAGAAAAAAGAAGAAAAACGTAAGTGTATAAAAGGCTGAACATGGAGTCAAGCTCTGTGACATTTATTAGCAGTATGACCATTAACAAGTCAGTTAATCTCTCCAGGCCTTCAGTTTCCTTATATTAAAAATAAGGGATTTAAGAGGTCCCTCCCAGCTCTAAATCTGCAATTCTATGAAGTATATGCAAAATAAAGACAAGATGGATCGAAAGGGAAATCATTACTTGATGGGGGAATCAGGAAAAAATTTAATGTAAAAGATGTTGCATGATTTGATTTTTGAAGGAAGTAAAGGATTCAATGAAATGGAAGTGAGGAAATAAGTAGAAAAGATGACAAGTAAAAAAGGATAAAGACAAGAAATGGAATATCATATATAAAGAACAGAAAAAGACCAACTTGTCTAGACCCTAGAGTGTAGGAAGAGATATACAGTTCTCTCTTCCACATCACATCTTTCCCCACCATGGTTTCAATATATAGAGGGTCAGAAGAAGAAATTAAATGGGAATTTAGGGAGTGTTTGTGAGAGCTGCAGACAACATGCCAAGGCTAGCAGATGATATCGAGTTTAGAAACTCAGAAATGCATAAAATATATGCAGATTATTATATAATATCAACATGTTTTATCTCTTAATATCATAATAATTTAGACTTCTTCTCTGGAACAAAGGGAGGGCCAAAAGTTTTTACACAGATTTTCCAGATGGTAGGGGACACTCCTAATTCCATCAGCGTGGAACGGATAACTATAATGTATAATGAGGCTATAAAGGTAAATAAGGGCCAGATTGTGAATACTTTTAAAAATAAACAGAAGAGTTTGTATTTTAATATAGAGGCAATAGGGAGCCAATAGAATTTATACTCTAGTCAGATTTGTGCTTAAGGAAAGTCATTTTGGCAGGTTTTCAGGTTATTGAATAACCTAGGTGATAAGATGAGGAACTTAACTAAGGGAATAGCTGTTTGAATAACCAGACGAGGCCAGATATGAGATTTTACGGAGACAGTAAAAGAAAGAGTCAGCACAATTGATTGGATACGTGGAGAAGGAGTCAAGGTTATTATTGTTGGGAATCTGTGTGACTAAAATAGTGGATGGTTTGGGGAAGAAAGATGAGACTTATCTTGTACATAATGAAATATTTATAGGACAACCAATTTGAAAAGTCCAATGGGGAATGAGAAGGAAATAAACCCATCATATCCAGACACTGTGCTAAGTCCTTTAAGAAACAAATATTCCTTGTATCCTCATAACAGCCATTCAAGTATTATTATTATTCCATTATACAATTAAGGAAACTGAGGCAGATAGAGATTAAGTAACTAGCCCGGGCCTATACACAGCCAGTAAGTGTCTAAGGCCATATATGAATTCAAGTCTTCTTGATTCTATGCCCAGTGCTCTAACTCTAACCCAGAGTTCTATCTGTGCCAGCAGCTGCCTCAATAGACAGTCTGTGAGAAAGGTAACATTTAGGAGAGAGACTAAAACTGGACACATGTAAATAGCTAATAGACATGCTAAGAGGCATACTGCTATGGAAAGGGTATATATTTAAAAAACAAAGGAAGAATGTTGAATAGACTATCTATAGACAAGCTTTAGAAAAACATGGATAAAAACTGCATGAGATCCATGTCACTATCCCCACATCTCAGTAAAATCTAAACTTAAGACAGAAGTAGTATTGTTTTTCAACTTTGTAACCCCATACCTCATGTCTTGACTATATTATTCATCTGATAAATGTTTGTTGAATTTAATTTGTTTACTTCAGAAGAGTAAGAGTGGTTTCAGGTGGTACTCCAAAAAAAAATCTGGAATTTATTAAAGTAACCAACAATTTAAAAAGTTAATCGTTGTTCTTTTAAATGAGCATAATTCACTGATTTTTTGAGAAATGAAAATATTTAAACATTTGATATTGATAGATGGCATAAACTCATTGTCTTTTCAAAGATCAGAGTATATTTTCTTATTTCTTCTTTAAAGCCAAACCTAATAGTTATAAAGTGATGATTTTAAGTTTCTTGGTTTTTCCATTTACATGGCATAGTAATTATTTATAGTGTTTTCCTGGTTCTACTTATTTCACTCTACATTTAAAAGCTGTTCTTTTAAATTTTCCCATGCTTCTCTTTTTACTTACTACTTCTTATGGATCCAAAATATCTCAGCACATGCATTTATCAAAATTAGTTTTGCCATTCTTTAATCAATGGGCATCCACTTTATTTCCAGCTCTTCCTTACTATGAAAAATGAAGTTATGCTTTGATATATATGTGGAATCTCTTATTCTATCTTTAATAATCTCAAGCTTTATGTGCTCATTAATGGAATTTCTGAATCAAGAAATATTGGCATTTTAGTCACTTTTTTAAAAAAACATAATTCCAAATTATTTTTCATAACAAATGAATCAATTCACAGTTCTACTTACAGTATATGTCACCTTTCTGAAACTCCTTCAATATTGTTTTTCTCATTTCTCCTCCCACACCCATGGGATCTGGGAATCCTTGGCATAACAAAAGCTAAGAAAGGTCTCTAGCATCACAAAATAATCCTGAAGATTCTAAGATGACATTTTTAAACTGAAGAATCCTGCCAGAGCTTCCTGTCTTGCAAGCATAGCCTTTAAGAACCCAGGATCACTTCTCCAACATGATAAAGCATCCAAGCAGGACTATATAGCTGAGGGTGAAATAATGTTGCATAATCCAAATTCAAACTTTAGAAACTTCATACTGACTTTTCCCTGTATAAAGTTGCTGCTTGTGGTAAAATGCTTAGACTGAAACTGTTTAAGAGTTTTTGTTATTGAAGATTCAGGAGTAAAAAGATTCTTGAAGCACTTCCTTGACAACCACACTATTTCTGTAATCCACATTCCCTAGTAGTAATGCCCATAAAAATCCTACAGTGGAGCAATAAAAGCTGATAAAGTACCAGCTGCCGCAAAAAATCTAATAGGTTTGGCAAAATATACAACAACTCATCATGATGTATGGTCCTTTTCTTTAACAGTTTGCTTCAAGCACGCACACACACACATACACACAAATACATACAAACTCACAATACATACATACATTTCCTTTTCACATAACAAACAAATATTTGAGGATCTACTATGTGAAAGGCACATGTCACCTATGACAATCATTATGAACTTGTCCCTCCAAGATTCAGTTGGAAATAACTGACTTTAGCAATTCAGAGCCAGTAAACTTGAAAGTCTAGTTTGATATAATGTATTATCTTTACATTGTTCAATATTAGCATTTATAATACTCAAAAACAGATACACAAACAGTAACAGTGAATTTGTTGTACTGTTAAAGATGTTTATTTTTATTAATTCTGACAGTGTGTGGTCAGAGTGACCTGTACACTCATAAACAAATAGGGAAAATTCCTCCGACACAGATGAGTCATACTACATCAAAAATCTTTATTAACACTGCATGAGTCTGACCAGCTTACTAAAAGAGCCTTAAAACAAATATCAATAAAAACACTTTATAATCAATGAGAAACCTAAACACTTTGGCCAATAATACAGGCAAAGAACTAATTTTTCTGAAAATGAAGATTTTTTTTTAAACTTAAAAACTCTGATCAAAGCAGTGATCAACTATGATATCAGAGGATCTGTTATTAAACATGCTACTCTACCTCCTTACAAAGAAATGGGCTCAAGGTACATAACAGGACACATTCACTTTTAGACATGGCTAATGTGGAAATTTATTCAGCTTGATGCATATTTGTTCCAAAGATTTTGCTTTTCTATTTTTCAATAGGGGATGGGAAGGTGAAGGAAAAGAGACTAAATACTTGTTAATTGAAAATTATTTTAAAATTAAAAAAATAAAATTATCATTTTTGTGTTTAACTCTTTAGGAAAGACCCTTATGGTCAGCAAAATTGAACTTTATACATATGTATTTACTATAATGTTGTTGGCTTCTACTAATAATTTGGAATCAGTTAAGTGGCAGTGGATAGAATGTCAGGCCTGCAATCGGTAAGTCTCATCTTCCTGAGTTCAAATTCGGCCTCAGACTATGTCACCCTGGGAGAGTTACTTAATCCTGACTGCCTCAGTTTTGTGAGCTATGAGTTGAAGAAGGAAATGGCAAACCACTTCAGTATCTTTGCCAAGAAAGTCCCAAATAAGATCACAAAGAGTTGGATACGATTGAAAAATGATTGAATAACAACAAAAACTCATGTTTTGCCTAACTTATAAACTGGAAAAAGTTCTAAATTCCTTAGTAGCTTGAAGTTCCATTTGTAACAACCAAACATTAAAAGTAAATACAAATTTTAATTGTTCTCATACTCTTATTTTAGCCGTAAAATCTGATTTAAAAGAAAGGAAAGAAAAGTCACAAAAATACAATATATATTCACACATATGTTCATCTATATATATGCTATACTTACACAATAATATGTGTGCATATATTCGTAATTATATAGGCATTTGCCCAGAACCTGGAAAATAATTCTCTAAAGGAATAATTGATAACTTCTCTATTACAAAAGGAGTCCATATTGAAAACTGTTTCCTCCTAATTGTACAAGAGAAGAAAGAACACAGTAATACTTTAAGAGGCTTAAAGGTACACGTTAGCAACCACTGTTTATGATCTAAAAGAAAATCCTTAAACATGTATATGATAATGATACTACTCTTTTAGTCCTTGAAGATGGAGGCGGCCGGCGGCAGCAGTAGCAGCATGGTAAATAAGAGAAGGAGGTGACTAATTAGGGTAGGAGGAAATAAGACAGACCAAGCACATCTGAACACATTTTGATAACAGCTGTTAAGGCAGGAATAGTAAGGCAATAATGAAAAGCAGATTCTGGATGTAGGGTTTAGAAAAAGAGGTACTCAGTATGAACAATAATATGGTTAGAAATAAGAGTTGACTTTTTCAAGGCTTACTTGTAACCTGCAGAGATTGTCCACCCACTAGTTACAGAATAACATTTTCACAGGAGGAAGCTTCAAAAAGGCAACTAAATAAGCAAAGCTATATGAAATCTTAAGCAAGGAAAAAATAAAGATTGATACCCAACTTGTAGTTTCACTGGTATAGGGAACTCCCAGATAAGGAAATGGTTTAAATAAGGGGTGCTATTTCCTTCCCTATGCATCTCCAAATCTACTAACTCAGAAGATAAGTGCATAATATCTTGATGCTATTTAGTGGTTTCTTGCTCAATTGCTGACTGCAGGCCTGGGATTCTATGGTACTCTTCATGGCCACACTTTTGGATTTTCTTGGCAACATTGGAATGGTTTGCCATTTCCTTCTCCAGCTCATTTTGCAGAGGAGGTGACTGAAGCAAACAAGATTAAAGGACTTGCCTAGGGTCACACAGCTAGTAAGTGTCTGAGGTGAAATTTGAACTTAAGAAGATGAATCTTCTTGACTCCATGCCCAGTGCTCTATCTACTGCACAACCTAGATGCCTATAAAATGTTTATATGGTTTCTCCCAAAGTGTAAAGTAGAAACAATTCAAAACTCTTAATCTATTCAATTTCTCCTGATCTGAAAGAGTAATTATAATACAGTGCTAGAAATCTATTTGTTTTAAACTATAAGGATTATCATCCCTCAAGACCCTGTATGATAAGATCATAGAATTAAAGCTGGAGGAATCCTTAAACAACTTCTAATACAACTTATAAGAAGCAGAGATGGAAATTTGACTTATGTCTTCTCATTACAAATCCAGTTTTTATGTTTATGTTCATTTACCAAGAAGAAAACCAAGTTACGGAAATGTTAAATTAATAGCTATGAACTCATCACACTATGACACATTGTTAGACTATCTAATGACTTTTCCTCCTCGCACAGACCTTTGTTCCAAGAGTTCATTTTTTGGAGGAAGGATTACTTTTCCCTCACAGTAAAACTCATTTCTTTAAATACAGAGCACAAATGTTGTCAATTCCAACTTTGATCTTCTTTCTCTACCTCCCACTCTAATGCCAAACCTTGTTTCAGTAGATGTTATTTCTACACTGGCAAGATAGAAGCAGTTTAAATTCCAGCTTCCACCCAGTAATAAAAATTTATCTAAAAGCCCTATCTCACTATGAAGATGTATTACAAATTGTAAAGTAAGACACACCTGCAAGTATTAAAACATGAGATCCAATGTTTATGTGCTAGTTCTGGGCATCTCTGAAACTACCAATACAAAACTTTGGGTGCAGGAAAATAATCACACACACATAGTAAAATTTCCTTACCTTGCTCTATAGAACTGTGGATAAATATTACAAACGTGGCTTCCTAGTTTAAAGTATTTAATAAATATTTCCCAGATATCTAGGGCAGTTAGGTGATAGTACAGTGATAGAATTCTGGCTTTTAGGTCAGAAGGACACTAGTTCAAATCCAGCTTATGACACCGATTAGCTGTATGACCCTGGCCAGTCACTTAATCCTATTTTCCTCAGTTTCCTCACCTGTAAAATGAACTAGAGAAGGAAATGACAAACCACTCTAATATCTTTGCCAAGAAAACCCAAAATCAGTTCAGAAAGAGCTGGATGCAACTGAACAACAACAAACCCCAAATATCCAAAATATTATACCAAAATGTCAATTTCACTTAAAAATTAAAAGCATATAAACAAATTGGGGAATTTGTGGGCCAAATCTTACAACTGCAATTATATTCAAATCTTAATTCAGAAAGAAGAAACCAAAATTATATTAATTAAAATATATATAGAGGCTCCAAATTATAAATAAGAGAAATGTACACCAGAATTACTCCCAGATTTCATCTTATATCCAGCAAATTGACAACAATCACAAAAGATGAAAACAGCAGTGTCAAAGAGGCTTTCAGAAAGGTGGAAAAAAATGTAAGTAGAGCTGTGAAATTATTCAATTATAATGAAAGCAATTTGAAATTATTCTTTTTCTAAATGATTAAAATGTCTATACCTTTTAGTCTAATAATCCCATGGATAAGCATGTAGTTCAAGAATATCCAAAATATTCAGAACAGCATTTTAGAAGTATTAGAAACAATATAGAAATTCATTGACTAAAGAATAATAAAGCTCACTGTAGTATGTTTTTGCACTGGGATATGTATAGAAGCAATGAATTAAAATTCAGAGAAGCATGTATTTGGCCAGATGCACGATGAAGTAAGCAGAACCAGGGAAACAATATAAACAATTACCATAACAATTTAAAAATAAAAACAAAAAAAAACTTAAGTAAAAGACTGTAATTTTAATGATTAGGCTTGACCCAAAAGATATATTTTTTTTTAAATTAGTGTATTTTCTTAACAGCATTGAGGGACTCCTGTTGTAAAATACTACATGTATTTTCTGACTCAACCAATATTCTGATTGGTGTTCCTGAAGTGCATTTTTCTCTTTTCTTTCATTTTAATTCTTCATTATGAGGGATGGCTCATTAGGTAGGGAAGACAGGAACACATTCAGAAATAAAGGTGATATAAAACCAAAATATACCCATTAAATTTTTAAAATTTAAAGCAGTTTTCTGTAGTGGAAAGTGCACTGAATTTAGAATTCAAGGGTCCACGTCCAAATTCTGATTCTAAGATTTATTCTCCATATGACTTCTAACAAGTCACTTTATTTTTCAGGGCAGTTTCTGCCTCTAGAAAATGAACGGATTGGAATAGATAATCTCTAACATCCTTCCAGTTCTAAATCTGGCTCTTGGGATACCTGAACAAGTTATTTTTAGAACTAAATGCCAA
Source organism: Sminthopsis crassicaudata (assembly GCF_048593235.1). Classification (NCBI taxonomy): domain Eukaryota; kingdom Metazoa; phylum Chordata; class Mammalia; order Dasyuromorphia; family Dasyuridae; genus Sminthopsis; species Sminthopsis crassicaudata. The sequence continues at coordinate 242,255,661 of NC_133619.1, forward strand.
AACTTCCCTTCTTATGTCAAAGCATCATAGAGAAAATATGGAAGAGCTGCTGTTATTTTCCAAAGCTATTGAGCAACAGTAAAACTGACATCACATTTAATTTCTTTGTTAAAATAGAAGTAAACCTTAATTGTCAGGAATAATAATCCACCCATGGATAATCAACTTATTAACATGAAGGAAAAGTCATATTAGAATCTGAAATATAAACCAGTAAAACTTTTTTTCTGCCATCCCCATCTTGAGTTACATATAAAAAATGTATAGGATTGTGACCTATTCCTATAAGCAGCAATCTCAGAACATAGTTTTTATATAATACTACATTTAGAAAGGAAAAAAAATTTCAAATTCAAAGAAATTTTTGACTAATGTAAAATGACCTAAGCATCTAGGTATCCTTTGTCTCTTCTCAATAATTCTTAGTCCAAATATTATCTGGTTTCTAAGGCTTCTAAATGAAAAGGAAAAACTATAAAGAGTTTCCCCAATTTCACTTAAACACAATTAAACCATATATAGCATAAATACTGCAATAAATTGTTTAGGTAGTTTAAGAATTAAGCTCCTAATATCAAGAACTTATGTCAGAGAAGTAAAGAAAAATTTTTTAAATCACACTAGAGGATTACGACTCCAATCGCCCTTTTGAAAAGTTATTAAGTCTGCCAGTGAACATTAAACTGTTTTCACCTTTCCTTTCAATCTTGCCCTCAGTGTTTACAAAGGATCAGTTACTCTACTAAAAACCATCTCTTACAAGACAATAATCAAAGCTACAAGCATTAAGGTCTTTGGACTAAATACCAGTTGTGTTAAAGTTTACTGGAGCTATTAAGTTTTATTTTCTGAAAAGCACAAAGCTAATTCTGTCAATAAGAACAGGAAAGAGAAAAGAAAAGAATGTCTCTCCCACTATCTTTTAAACAACCTTTTCTTCCTGCTCTATTCTCTCTGGGGCCCACAGAACTGAGCCTCAGAGAATGACATCATCCCCTGGCTCCACCTTACTTCAGTGTCCCTCAAGCTAGACAATTAACTAGAACTAAAATGGGAATCTTTTAACTCTTAGAAATAAATGCTCTAAAGTGAAGCTCTGGTCACCACCTCTACACATACTCACACACAGACACTCACATTAATCATGAAAAGCATAACTAATATCACACTTTAGAAAGCAGCAATCTATATCTGCCCAATGCTTTCCATTCCCTTACTACTTCACATATAGGTGTAATGGCCCTTTTGTTTGTGCTAAAAGGTCTCGCCTTAAATCCTGAAGCCCCAAAAGCACATTATGTGTGGAGAATTCACTATTCAAAAAAGGAATCAGACTTTATCCAATGCACTGGTCATGAGATATCATGTGCATGTACACAAACACATATCTACATAAATATACAAGTTGAAATACAAGGCAGACCTGGATCCCTGTTCTTTAGTTGAATATTCAATTTTGCATCAAGTAATGTGAAACATGTCTAGCCTCCAGATACAACAATTACTATTTAAAATGAATAAAGCTTATCCTTATTAAGTGGCAAAAGCCACTTTCATGAATTCTTTTTCTACACTGAGGCAGTCTCAAAAATAAGAATCAGACATGGGACAAAAAAGGTAGCGATATTTTCCTCACAAATATGTACAAAATGGTACCTAATAAATAGTTTAATGTAACAGTTGCCAGGTTGGGAAAAGAAAACCTTATCATCAAATTACTATCTACTAACTAAAAGTTACCAATGCAGTAGAAGCACTCTCCAAGAAATAATCAAAGATGCATAGTCACTTAAAATTGGACTGTTGGATTAGAGGTACAACTTATTAATTTACTCCTTCCATTAATTTAAACACCATCAAAACATAAGCATGAGACAGATATGTAAATGAGGCATTTTTATAACAAACAATGTCAATTCCAGAGGATTAAGCCTGAAATAAAAGCATACAAGTGAAATTCAGGCACCCAAAAGGGAAAATCCTGAAACTGGAATGTCACAACCAGTTTTAATAACTGCTATGCCATATGTCATGTATGCTTTCTATTTAAGAGAGATAACAACAAAAGTGCACAAAATAATTAAATTGCTTATGTACTCAAGGCCCAGTCCAACAAAATAGATTTATGCATCTTCACAACTGATAAGTAAAGGAGAATTATCAAACTTTTCATGAAATCATTTTACAGTATGATTTTTTTAAGTGTACAAGAAAGCATCATTTTCTCTAGTGTTAAAGCATGACTGAGAATTAAAATGCCTTGAAGACAATTTAATTATCTCTAAACAGAGAGTTTTTGTTTTAAAAAATTATCCAATTTAAAGTAGGAAACAATAGTGGACATAATTTTAGATTTAGAATTAGTATTTATAGATTGCAGCACTCAGCTTCTACACATACTATTTGTGTGCAACATACCTGAGGCCTCAGTTTCCCCATGGAGGAACAATTTGTTGCATTGAATAAAGAGGTAAGCCTCAAAGCCAGGAAGACCTGGATACAAGTTCTGATTCTGAGTTGCTGGCTATGTGACTCCAGACATGTCACTTAACCTCTCACTTTAAGCAATTTTCCAAAGACTATCAGTCACAGAGAAGATACTGATTTGCATTTTTAGTGGTAATTTCTTCAAAGAGTTTTCTCTATCAGTCAAATCAAATACATTACAAAGTTATTTATTTTATACAGCTTTTTAATATAAGTATGAGCTCTATTAAAAATATTATTTTCTTAAGCTTTTAAAAAATCATTATTTTACCTGGGTAATTGTAGAGAATATTTCTATCTGTGACAATGGTCCAGTTTCTGTATAATTTATTGGTTGAATTCTCCAGTATATTCTGAAATCTGTATTTAATATGGGGACATCATCTGTTTCTGAAGGATCACATATAATTCTAGCAACTAGGTCAAGTCTTGCTAGGTACTCAGTAAGTGGGTTTTGGGTTTTTTTTTTTTTTTTTTTTTTTTTTTGCAGTCCTACAGTGATATGCTAGTAGCTTCTACCATTTCCTGGAATTGTCTGTATTAATCAAAAAGCTCCTAAAGGATAAACCACTTTTTCTAGTGGAGATTATCTAATCTTGAATTGGTATAATAAAGCCCATCATTTCTGCAAACAAATTCACATGACAGCCATTTGTTAATGATCCTTTGTCAATGTATGGTTAGCTGAGTTCTGGTGGATGATGACCATGATGAGGGTTTATTAATTTCATTTTTATCAGCTATTTTATAGACTCCCATTAGAAAATAAACCACTTTCAGTTATATTTCACAAATATAATGGCAGATGCCTATTGCCAGCCTTTACCAGTGCTTAATGATGATGTGATGAAAGGAACAGAATTGTGCCAAAAGTATTTCTCTAAGTTTTTAACCTATTTATAACATGCTGCAAATCATTAATCCTCTTCATTTTTGACAATATGATTATGAAGAATGAATGTGTGTGTATGTGTGTGTGTGTGTGTGTGTGTGTGTGTGTGTGTGTGTGTGTGTGTGTGTGTGTATAAAATCCACTGCAATTAATATCATCACAAAGGATTTGGGAGGAAGTTATTTCACCATCCTACAGAAGATAATATTGAAACCGGTTTATGTACTTATAGTGTTTCTCCAAAACAAAAATATAATTATTTCCATAACTTCTAATTTTAAAACTGCTGCTGTAAGTACAACACCTAAATACCCCAAGAATATCCCACCTATTTAAAAAGGGAATCCCTTGTGAAATATCCAGTATTTTAAATTTTTTTTTCCAGGATACAAAGGAGAGTGGGGGAGCAAAATTATGCCTGAATAAGTCAGCATAAAGAACTTTGGACTAGAAGATGAAGAACTCGAGTTCTAGATCCAGTTCTTCACTTAACTAGTTGAATCACTACAGAAAATTTACCTAACCGCTCTATTACAAAATAAGGGGTAGAGAGAGCAGTGCTCTCCCCATTAGTAAAATAAGTTTATTAGATGAGCTAACAGTTGCCTTATTAGTCAGGGAAAATCTGGCCCTGAAAAGATAAGGCATGGAATGGTATGAGAGTAGAAGCATGGGAACAGAAAATCATGAATTATAACTAGTATTTTTACAGCCAAAGTTTGTAAAAATACAGCAAAAGTTTATAAATGTTAATTCAAAGGATAAGGGTTAGAAAAGAAAAGTGAACTGTGTCATGGATATCATGACTAAGGAAAATGAGACTCAAGGGACTCATAGACAATGCAAAATTTTTACCCTAAAGTCACGAACTTTAGAGGTAAAAAGAACCTTCATAAATAAAACTGAGCCTCCGTATGGTGAATGGTCACACAGATAAGTCTGTATAAGATCTGTGGGGTAGGGTGCGGTGACAGTTTCTTAAAGAAAGAAATTTGAGCAGTAGTGGTAGAAGATGATTACTATCAAGCAAGCCTCTGCAGACAGATTTGGAATTTGTTATCCTTCAGGCACTAATCTTCAGAATACAGAATTAGAGCTACACCTAAGAGGAGCTTTACGAAAACTTCAAGAAAATAATTCCAAGATCTTGAGGTGCATCTTGGCTAAACTTTTCCCTGCACTTGTGTTTAACTCTCATTGTACTATTAAATTTGAGCTCATTTTTCCTACAGATTCATTCAAAGAAAGAGTGTACCTCCAGATTGAAGAAAATGTTTTCTGACTACTCTTGTTTCTATATAATCATAATAAACACCCTTTTTTAGAATGATATAAAGGATGTGGAGACTGGATTGAGGCTTAGGAATTTAAAATAGATTCCTAGAATCCAAAGGAATATTCTCTCTACTGCAAATCTAATCTGCCAGTACCAAATAAGCTGGTCAAATAATTCTAACAGGGATGATATACCTAATTTTGGACAGGTGACCTTGGAGTCAAGAAAACTCATCTTTTTAAATTCAAATCTGGCCTGAGACACTTATTAGCCGTGTGACCCTGGGCCAGTTAACCCTGTTTGTCTCAGTTTCCTCACTTGTAAAAATGAGCTAGAGAAGGATATGGCTAACGTAATATCTTTGCTAAGAAAGCCCCAAATAGGTTTGGACACAACTGAAATAACTGAACAGCAACACACCTAATTTCCCCCAACCACCCAAACAACTAACTTTCTATCTCTCGCTCAGAGAATAATCACCAAACTAATAGTGCTCTTTCTGGAAAGAACTTATTAATCAACTGCCCTATGATTCCACTCATCACTCCTAATTTCCTAGAACATATACTGAAAAAACATTTATCTGAACACTATTTCCCCTGGTGTCTGTAGTATTCTCCTATTAGAATTTAAGCACCTTGAGGGCAGGAACTATTTTGCTTGTAGTATTTTAATTCCTATTGCCATTTACCAAATATGAAACTTTAAAAATCTGAAAATGTAAGTACTTAACAAATGATTTTTAATTTATTGCAGTACATAATAGATTTCTGTATTAATTTTATAAGTTAATACACAAATATAACTTGACGACATTTAAAGAATGTCATATGTTTTAGTCTAAGATGATCCTTATGGCTTTGATTACAATTAATCATCTCTTTTGTTCTCACATTTAATCTATACTTACACCTACAGACTTTTTCCTTGTTACCTACAAATACACCCAGGTCTTCTCCAGCCTTAAAAAGCTTTCATTTGGTGGTTGGTTGACACAAAAATTGAAATAAATACTAATAAAAATTACCTGAAAAAAGTTCAAAATGATTAATAATCAAAGATAAGCAAATTAAATGACTTCAAACTTAACAACTCATCAGGCTACTAAGGATGCTGAAAGAATGGAAAATATAAATACACTAATTTAGTTGTTAATTGATTATTCTGGAAAAAATTGCCAAAAATTAATAAATTATTCAATATCATTTGATCCAGAGATCTCACCTCCAGAACCCTAGGATGAAGCATGGCCCAGTGGAAAGAACACTAGATTTGTTATCAAAGCACCTAAACTAAAATCCTACTTTTCATTTTTCAATCCCACTCTTGATTTCAGCTTGCAATCAACTCTTTTCTAGATCACAATTTTAATCATGCTTCACTTCACTCCTTCCCTACTTCTGGCCATCTTTCCTGACAACCTCAGAAACCAGACTGCTGGAGAATGTACCTATTGTGACAGCCCTAAGGCCCAATTATGAAACCATGATCAAATCATAACTCTACCACTATTCTTGAAAAGGGGGTATATCCCTTCGGAAGCTAATAATTAAAGTGCAACAAGAAAATGGTATTTACACACATATATTGTATCTAGGTTATATTGTAACACATGTAAAATGTATGGGATTACCTGTCATCGGGGGGAGCGAGTAGAGGGAGGGGGGGATAATTTGGAAAAATGAATACAAGGGATAATATTATAAATAAAAAAATAAAATAAAATATAATAAAAATAGAAAAATTGCAGTTAAAAGTCGTCCTGTTCTTAATTGCAGGTGGGTAATTGATATAAATACCATTTTCTTGTTGCACATTAATTATTTATATCCTTATATCCTTGATATATCTTTCAAGGTAATATTCCTAAAGTACAGTTCCGATCAAGTCACACACGCCATCCCAATCATGTTCAAAAAGCTGGAGTACATCCCTATAGCCTCTAGGATAAAATGCAAACTCTGCTGGCAATAAAGATCTTTGAATCTTTAAATCTATATTTTATTACTCCATATTCTAGTCAAATTTATATAGTTGCTATTCCTCAATTAGGAGTTTATTTTTTCCAGCTCTGTGATTTTGTACAGGTTGTCCCTCACACCATGTTCTCTTCTGAAAATTTTTACCTTCTTTCAAAGCCCAACTCAAGTGCCACCTGTCATGAGAACTTTTTTGATGATTGGAGGGGGGAGAGGACAGGACCATTCCCAGAATCAAAAGACTAAGGGTATAGAACTCTAAGAGAGGTTAGAGTCCAACAAATTCAGCTTTGTCATTTTACAAATGAGGAGGCTAAGAAATTAAGTGACTGGCCCATCTCCCAGGTAATATCAGAAGAAGTTGAATCCAATCCACTGAGCAGTTCTTGGCCATCACTTTCTCACTTCATAATAACCAATTATTTGTCAAATTCTTCCAATGTTACTTCTACAGCATCCTCAATATCAAACTCTTCTTTACTTAACAGTGCTAGAGATAAACTTTACACACATACACAAAAATACACATGCACACACACGTGCAAGAACACACACGTCTCAGCTAAAAACACCTTCTGCAAGATTTTCCCCATCCCTATAAATACTAGTGCCTTCTCAGCACTTAACAAAATACCTAATACAATTGGCATTTAATAAGTGCTTATTGATGACATCTCTGATATTTCCTGTACATATCTTGAATAGACGTAATTGTTTACATGTCATTTTCCCCCCTCAGAATGTCAGCGCCTTGAAAGAAAGGATCATTTGGTTTTTGACTTTCTTTGAAGCCCTAATGATTAGCTCAGTGCCTAGCACACAGTAAATGTTTCATAAATTTATTTGGACTTAATGACTACATCCCTAAATTCAGGCCATCATTACCTCTCATGTGAACTGTAACAATTTTTTCTTCTAGTTTTGTATTGCTCTGAACTTTTAAAATAGTTTTAATTGTGTAACTTTACAAAGATTTTATTGATGCTTTAAAACATATGCACACAGACATACACTCCATACTCATCTCTTCTACACTCCTGAATCTTCATTTATATTTTAAAAGAGAGTGTGAAAGTATTTAGCACAATTAGTCCCACACATAAATATCTGACAATATCTGTGCCTGAGCTTTTTAAATGGCATTCTCCTCTTCTGTCTCTCCCCCTTTTCAGCTCATTCTCCCCAGAGCTGCGAAATAATCTTCTTCAGGTTCAAATATGACTAATCAGTTACTCATTAGCTCAAAACTTCAACTGACTTCTGACTACCTTTGGATAAAAAAAAAAATAACAACTCCTTAGCCTGGCATTTCAGCCCCTCCAAAATCTGTATTCTGTATATAACTTTCTGCCATTATTTCATATTGAAATCCTTTGTATACTCTATGCAAAATTGGACCATCAATCAGCTATTCCCTAAATTTGATATCCCACTGCCTGTGAATTTTCACTAGCTATACCTATTCCTTTAACATACTTTCAATTCAACATCAACTTTCAGAATTTTTGTTTTCCTTAAAGTCCAGATTAGATGCCAAATCTTCTATGACTTCTCCCCCTCCAAAGTGGTTAATACTCATTTCCCTCTTCACTTTTCCTACAGCACTTTTTCTGAATTTCTCCTTACTCCCCTTCAGTCCTTATCCTGTATTTTAATTATTTATGTACATGCTATATTTCCCTTCCCTCTCCAATAAAGTGTGAGCTTTTTGAGGGGAGGATGTATGTCATATTTTATCTTTGTATGCCCAGAATTTGATAATAAAGACCTGTGGATTATAATTGAGTAATTTTTGAAATTGCCTTCAGTCCTAAAATTGATTCAAGAGGATTGACAATAAAGAATGTTAATCACCTTCTGAAAATGACAGGTAATGGACTTTACTAGACATGGATAAGAGAAAAATTCATTTGGCTTGTCTATACATATATGCTATAAGGAATTTGTTTTTCTTTTTTTTCCCCTTTATTGGGGAGAGGGGAGAAAAATGCTATTAAAAATAAAATTTAATTAAATTTGGGGTTGTCGAGAAATTGAAATAAAAATATATAAGGCATCAAAAGAGACAAACTCAAACAGATACAACAAATCCCCCCCCAAAAAAATTAAACAGGAATTATAATGCTGGTAATAAACTCATAAAAACAAAATAATAGCTTTAAGAAAGTTTTTAAATTATAGTAAAAACTCAAGATAAAATAGATGCTTTTTAAAAAGATTATGAGGAAATAATGATATAAAATCATAAAAAAAGAGATCCTAATAGAAAAAGCAGGGGGGGGGGGAAATCAATAAAACCAAACAATATCAGACTTATTTCAGTGGAAAACAGAATCAAAACAAATCAATTGGACAAATAAAAGAAAGGAAGAATCACTGAATTATCTGAAAAATTAGAAAATATTAAAAATTGACTAAGAAATCTGGAAGCTAAATCAAAAAGCAACAATCTAGGATGGCTGATACATCAAAAAAATTAGTAAAAAAAAAAAAAACTGAGTCCGTTTTCAGAGAATCAAAGAAAATTTTAAGAAATTGGTGGTAAAAGGATTTTGAAGTTGTAGTATAGTTTTCCCCCAAAGAAAAAGATCTAAAGAACTATGACAAGGAAATACCCAACATTAAACACTCCTAAACACATTACAACTAAATTTCATCTTTAAAAACTAACAAATAAAAATTTGATTTGTCAGAAGGAAAAAAAATGACTATTAAGAAATATAAATAAAGCACATATGATTCAAGATTTCAAGCAAGAGAAAGATCATCAAATCAACTCAAATATAGCACGTACAAACTTGAGAAGGAATAAGCCAGAATAATTCCAAAGCAAAGGTTCCATTTTTGATAAAAGTCCACGTTAAGAAACTCTGCATAACTATTAGAACTCTGTTTAAAACCATAGATAAATTAGTTATTTATAGAAATACTAAGAATGAGAAAGTGTATCTTCCCTTCCAACAAAAGGCAAATCTAATAATTGTAAAGCTACATAAAAATTGCCTACGAATTTCAATAAAAATGGAAATAGAAAAAAATAACAAATTTGTTCTAACTGTAAACAAGAACACTTTTATAAATCAAACAAATGGAAATGAAGAGCCAAGGATCTTGATAATACACAAACAGAAAGGATTTTGTATAACAAAAAGCTAACCCATGAAATTTAAATTTAATAAATAACTGGAAGATATTCATAGAAATATATGCAATAAAGGTCTGAAACACAGAACCTTTGAGGACCGGACAGAACCATGAAATTGATATCCACTCACCAATAGTTAATAGATATAAGCATATAAGTTTTGAAGGAGAAAACAAGACTATCTGACATAACTACATGAAAAGATACAATATGTCCCAATGATCAGAAAAATGACAAGTCAATCTTAAGATACCACCTTACTTCTATTAGAATGGGGGGAAGCCCATAAAAACCAAACATTGGCAGGATTCTTGACAAAAAGTCACTCTTGATACAGTGCTCATAAGAATGTATAATGGAGTAAATATTTTGAAGAACAATATGGCAATATTAAAAAAGTAATATATCTTTTGACCCCAGCAATTCCTTTACTAGGATTTTACCATAAAAAGGAAGTCTTATCAGTATATAATATTTATTGTTAACAGCAAAGAAACTCTAAGCAAGTTGTAAGTTCATTGACCTCAAAATGATTGATCAAATTACCTTATATTAATATAATAGAATATTATGGTGCTGTAAAAATTAAACAGATGTGACAATATATATTTTAAAATGCTTTAAGTTTTGCAATATATTTAACATATACTAATTCATTTGATAAAGACTGTGATTTTTTTTTCCTTCCAAGAGGAAAAGATAAAAGAACCATGGTAAACTTGGAAAGGGCATTGAATAACACTTATCTCTTCTTCATATGTTCAGTTGAAAGTCTTATTTGAGATGCTATTCCTTATCTTTTTCATATTTGTTTTTGTTTTCTGTTTGAAGTTTATAAGAAAAGTTTTCTAAAGAAATAAAACTATAAAAGTATTACATGTGTTCAAGGTGGCATTGTTATTACTATACAAAAGAGATAGTAAGGCAGTAGACAGAGATCCAATATTTAGTCAAAATGACTTGGTTTCAAGTTCAGCAGCCAAGCTCTCTATATGACTATAGGCCTCCCTCAATGTTTTGAACACTTCTATAAGTCTACTATTTCTTGAACAGTAGCTAATATACACTAGTAAAAGAAACCTTCTAATTTCCCTAATGTATCTCTCCTGATGCCAATCCATTCTTCATTGAGATGTCAAGCTAATCTTTCTAAAAAGGAGATCTGACCATTTCACCTTCCCTGCTATCCCCATCCCCATCATCACTGTCCCCATCATTCAATAAATTCCAGGGCTCACTAATTGCTTCCAAGATCAAATATAAAATCCTCTGTTTGGGTTTCAAAGCCTTTTATAATCTACACACTTCCAACTTCTCTAATCTTCTTATATCTGACTTATAATTATACCTCTATATATGCTACTAATCCAGTGACACTGCAATGTCTCCTTGCTGTTCCTCAAAGGTTCATCTCCATCCAGAGATATCCACTGTCTGAACCCCATTCCTAAAATGCTCTCTCACCTCATATCTGCCTCCTAAGTTTCCCTGATTCTTTCAAAGTGTCAACTAAAGTCCTACTTCATGAAAGAAGTCTTTCCCAGTCTTTTTTAATCTTCATCTCTTACCTCTGACACTAACCTTATGTTATTATATATGTGTATACACATATATGTATACTATATTACTGTATTACTACATGTATACTCTCTCTATATAATATAGTGTATAGTGTATTACTATATATATACATATATATATGCTATACACACACACACATATATATATATATATATATATATATATATATATATATATATATATATATATATATATATATTTGTGTGCATAAATCCACACACACATCAGATATCCTGGTTGTAAATTAAGGTGTTTACAAAATGTCTTCCCCATTAGATTATAAGCTCCTTGAATAAAAAAAGATTGCCCAATGGAGGGAGAGGGAACTTTATTTGTATTTACAGCACTTAACACAGTGTTTGTTGCACAGAAAGAATTTAATAAATGATAGCTGAGGAGACAGCTAAATGGCGCAGTGGATAGAGCACCAGCCTTGAAATCGGGAGGACCTGAGTTCAATTCTGGCCTCTGACACTTAACACTGACTCTGAGTAAGTCACTTAACCCCAACTGCCTCAGCAAAAATAAGTAAATGAATAAAAATAAAAATAAATAAATGATAATTTGGGAAAATGAATTAAAAAATAAATAAATAAAAACTGATTGACTATCAGATTAAATCACAGGTCTAAACAACAACAACAAAAAACATGCATATACATGTATATATGCACATACATATGTATATGTATACATACATAATATTTAACAACTATTTTATTGTATATCATTTTAATATGTTCTATGCCACAGATTTTTATATGTAAGCATTTTTATATTAGTAAATATAAGGACACATTTAAAATTAGGATACAAATTTTTCCTTTAAGATTATTATAAGATTATATGATTGATTTATGCCATAAAGTATAACAAATGAAATTTCACTTCTCTAAGCAAGAAAGCAAACACATCCAGAGGCTTCGGGGAAAATACAAATCTCTCTCAGAAGAGTGAGTAAACACACAAAAGTGCTTAATGTTAGAGCTTTGCTAACTTCACATGATGATGTTGATAAAATGATCCAGTCTAAAGTTAATCAAAACAAGATTGTATGAAACAGATCTAAGATCAGTTTTTATAAATCTAGACTTTCAAAGGGATTTTTATACCTGACTTCCTATTTATAGTTACTGGGCCACAGTAAAAAGACAAATTATAGCCAATCAGGTCAGCAAAGACAAGGCTTTCTCATGGATTCTGATAACATATTGCTTTTATACTATGATAAAAATGTAAAAGAAAATCATTGGGTTTTGATCAAGTTCTTGGACTGAATCAGCCGCCATGAGTTAAAGATGAACAAGGAGGAAAATATCTCCACAGAAGTAATCAGAAATAAAATTTTGGAGGAAGAACTAGAATTGTGTTCCTAAGGGCAATAACAAAAACAATGAAATACAAACTAATAAAGTTTGCAAATGATTTTCTATCACATATTGGAATTTATCATCCTTCACTTTAGGAAAATGATCCTAGCATGGTATCTATCACTTTCTCTGTAATTTACAGTGTTAAAGAGCTGCCTAGATCACTCAGGGGTTAAATGATTTGCTAAGGGTCACAGAGCTAGTATGTGTTATAATCTAGGCAAGCAACTCTTGAACCCAGTCCTTTTTGGCTTTAAGACAAACTGCTACAATACTCACTGCTGCCTCTCTTGAGGAGATGATGAGAGAGCATAAACAGCTCAACCAACAAGGATCATATGAATAGTTTCGTGTCTAGCAGCAATCAATTTTTAATGCAGCAGCATTGGTTTTAAGAGCTAAAAAAGAATACCCTAAAGAATACTGTGTGCTCCTCAAAACCATTCTTAACCATCCTATCTGAGCGAAAACATGTCATTTTTGACATGAGCTCAGCCAATGGAAAGCCACATTAACTGAAAACAATTTGTAAGGAGTAGAAATAGATCCTTAGAACAAAGAATGGCAATTTCCATCCTTGCATTTATCACAGTACAGCTTGTAGAGACCTACATCAAATGAAGAAAGCCCTCAGTGTGGGATAAGTATCATACATAAGTGCACTACTACTAAATTGCCTTCAAATGTCATCTGGAAATGAAACTTTTCTGGAATTCTCTGCTTCTTATTTCTCCTGGCTTCCTGGGCCTCCAACAAGTTTCAATTAAAATCTCACCTTCTATAAGAAGCTTTTCCAAATCCCCCTTAATGTTAATGTCTTTTTTCTGTTGATCAGCTCCAATTTATCCCATATATGTTATTTGTACATAACAGTGCATGTTGCCTCTCCCATTAGAAGGTGAAGTCTTTGAGAACAGAAACTATTTTTATCTGTGTATTTATTAACTTATTTTGCTTTTTTTTGAATCTCCAGGGCTTACATAAACACAATACCTGGTGCATAAAAGTACATTCTTAAATGTTTAGACAAAATTACATGTACAAATTGCTAACTCTCATTCTTACATGTTTTTAAAACTGTGGATAATCATGTTAATCCAGTACTACAGAAAAAAGGCAAATTGCTGGTGATCAATGTTTTATAAGAGCTGCACAGAGAAGTGTACTTGTTTACTTAATGAAGAGTCAAGAATTTCAATTTCTCCAGTAGCCATACAAGATTTAATCAAGCAGCTATCATCTCTGCCTAAAAACTGTAGGGAGGGGGAATCTACCAATTCTAAATTCAAGTTGCTCAGTCATATATTAAATGAGACTGATTTAATTTATTTCTGTATCACTATATAATCAATCAAAACTATTCATCTCCTTGGTACAAAATCTTAGAAAGAGAAAATAGAAAAAAGGACAAGGTAGAAATCTAATTCCCTTCCAAAAGAAACATAAATTATCTATTCCGTGAGATATATTTTTATTAACTAAATTGACAAATAGTTGCCATTTTTTAAATGAAAACACAGAGACAGCTCTGACATAAACATTTTTGCTTAACTTTAAAGAATAAATCACTTTTGTGTTCTCCTAAGGCACCAGTTTGTTTTCTAAAAATGAGTTTATTTTTAAAAAGCAAATGTTTGCCTACTCAGGACTATGTTAATGTTCCCTTTAATCATTCCTTTCATTTGAGCTAGTGAAACAGAATGCCATATTATTAAAAAAAAAAAAACCCAGAATATGTCAGAGTTCAATTAATTAATAAGGGAATTCTAAGCAAAAGCATAAAACTCTCAAAATTCAACATCATAAAATAAAGGGGTGATTTTTAAATAATGAGAAGGGTTAAAGGCTACTACTTGTTAAGAAAAAAAGTGAACTGGTATGAAAGAAATCATCTAATATAATAGGAAAAATCCTAGGTTTCAATTCAACAGCCCCAACATTTAAAGCCCTTCACAACCTGCCCCTAATACACAATTTCTAGTCTTATTACACCCTAAGACCCTTCATGTATTATAACATCCAGCCAAATTCAACACTTACTGTTCTTCACTGAACTCCAGCTTCCATTTCCTTGTCTTAGTACTACCTGGCCCTATACCTGTGGTGCTCTCTCTCTTTCCCCACTTCTGCCTCTTAGAATCATGGCTTCTACAGGAACCCTTTACTGACCTCTCCCTTCTCTCCCACTCCCCATATCTCTCACCTGCTGAGCCCTAGCTTTCCCCAAAAAATTCATCTTCTATTTTATATATGCTTTTATGTACATTTTCTCTGTTTGCTGGATAATTTCACTTTTGTCTTTGTTTGCCCAGTGCCTAGTGTTGTACCAGGCACTAGAAGACCCTTAATAAATCCTTCTTGACTGGTTAAGATTACAAAGAAAGAAAGAGGAAAAAAAAAGATTCTCTTGATTCTATTCTCTTGACTGTCATTCTTTTTTCAGTTTTCTTATCTGCAAACTGGATTAGCCAGATATCGTTTCTTTCAGTTCTGAAAATCTTTTCTTATTTCCTATACTATAAACTCTTATATTAGGACTAAAGTCTATAGCTTTAATTATAAGAGTGAAATAAAACAAATGGAAAGCCAAAACTGAACATCTATTTAAAAACCAAACCAAACCAAAAAAAAGAGCAATCACCACTCTGTTAAAGTAATGAATTGCTATCAAAGATGAAATAAGTCCCAAAGATAATTCAACTCAACAAATAAGTATCTAGTACATGGAAGGCTTTTGCTAAGGAATCCAACAAGAATAGAGAGTGCACACATCACTATTTTTTAAAAAGACATCCCAGCAGGGAATATGTTCTTTCTTTGCTAGGGCTCATCCACTGTAAGGAACACTGTACAGCATCTTCTTACAAACAGTAAATGAAGAAAGGTCAGAAAAGAAGAAAGCTCTTCCTGAGCATACCAAGTGTTATGTAAGAAATAGATGACAGTCATGGGTCTTAGTTCAATAAACTTCACAATGCCACTCTAGAACAGAAGTATGCAGGTTATTTATACATCTTCTCAGATAAGTCCAGTATTGCAGGAAAATGGTTTAAAGTAGAAATCAAGGAAACAACCTGGCTGATGACTAAGTGGTTAGCTACCCTGAGGTTAGGATCTTTTTCTCTCCCAGGTGCTATCTGCTGTTTCACTGAGGGTTCTTTATTTAGAAGAAAATGAAAGTCAAGGCAGCAGGAAGTAAGGGAAAGTACAATTAATTCTGCTGATGTAGGTTAATGGATCTTGAAAGGAAAGTAGGTGCCTTTTATTGGCATACTAATTCAATCTATCCTGGAGTCTAGAGCCAACTGTTTATAGTATTCCTATCATCCTGGACAGTGAGAAATACCTGTAAGTGGTAGGGAGAGGGGAGGAAAACATCAAAAATGACCAAGTGCTATAACATTTCCTTTGATTTGCCTGGAAAACCAATTTAAACTCAGGATTATTAACAATCCTGCTGCCTTCCCCCTTAAGACCACTGTGGTAACACAAGCTCTAATTATATTTCTGAAATAAGCTACATTTGAAGATTCAAAATCAAAATGTATTTATCTACCAGTATAACAAATTATGATTTGACATTTTATCCATCCCAAGGACTGCAGCTAAAACTCCACATTAATTAATGCTGTAGCTGCCAGAGAAGATAGGCTGACAATTCTTAAACCAAGGGAAGAAGTCAGCAAGAAAAAAGAAAGTAAGGACAAAAAGGCCAAATAGTCTACCTTAAAAAAAAATACCTCAGGGACACAATCACAAAGCTGAAAGAGACCAAGTAGTTTAAACCCTTCATTTTACAGATAAGAGAATAGAAGCCAGAGAAGGCAAAATGACTAGCTGTTAGACTCTGGGCAAGTTGGTGGTCTCCATTTCTCTCCTCCACTTCCTAGGAATTCAGTAATATATGTTTCTATCTTAGGACAAGCATAAATGCTTATTTTTAAATTAGGAGAGGAAACTCAAACATTTGAATGACCTTGGCTTTTTTTTTTAAGTACAAATCAAGTCCCACTGCAACAAATGTTATTTTAAAACAAAAATCTGTAAATGACCAAATTATTTCTAAGACCTAATTGATGCCCTATTTATTTTAATCATAATTGATTAGGAAAATCCTTTGTAATAAAAGCAATCAGCCAAACCAAGTGTATTTGTTAACCACAAACTATGGGTTTAATAAGGTGCTAAACGTTCTGAGGAATATGATGAAGAGTAACATGAGGTCTCTTATCAAGGATATAACTAAAAGGATATAATATGATATACATCTCATTTTCATGCTTCCATCACAGAATTATTCACTGGTGCCAATGTGCTATGTAGAGCAAGTTAAATGTTATTTGTAGCCATAATGAAAAGAACACTGAATTTGGAATCTGAATTTCTTGTCTGACCTTCAGCAAGTTATTTTCCTAGGACTTAGTTTATTCATTTATTTTGACTAGGATATTTCTAATATCCTTTCAAACTCTAGTCTAGATTATGATACTAGCAGTTCATCATTGCAGCTGGCTCTCAGATGCTACATTATAAATCCTACTTGGGGAGGGAGAAGGATCAGGGCTACAAACACAGAACCTCAACCTTCTCCCCTCCACCACCACCAGGGCAAAGGGGATATGGATAGGGGAGGAATTCTTTTGAATTCTAGGGTATAAGAATTCATCTTATATACTTCAAGGTATCCTTTGCCTCTAAGAGAAACATAAAGAAGAAGTCTCCTAATAAAGCCATATAAAGCTATATTCACAAACTATCATCTTCCCAATTGCTATAATACATTGCAAACATGAGAATAATGCAACTTTTTTAAGCATTGAAAAATTTAAAGGATGCCCCTAGAAGCCCTTGTCCAACCTATAAATATAAAACCATAAAACAGGTTTCTCATTCTATGAAAGCGACTGAATGAGCAACTTCTATTTATGCCAGCTCAATACTAATAAGTATGTTCATGATTCTCAATATGTACAAGTCCTTCAGAGAAAAAGTAATGAGGTCATTGAAATTTAAATAAAAAAGAAAAACTTTCCTCCCCTTAAAGAAATGGGAGACACAAAAAGCAACTAATTATCTCTTTTTTTTTTCAGACCTAAAGAGAGTATTCTTTCCATATCATGTCATATACTCCATCCAAAGCTTTCCAAACCCATGGAAAAACAATAATATAATAAATTGTTGTCTCGTACTCAAGCTCTCTCATGTGGTGATGGACATATCTCTAAAATCAAATATTTTACCTCTGTTAAGACAGGAAGTGGTATGAAAAGCAACACTATCAATTTAACCTTTCTAGGCTGATTACTCATCTGAACTAAATGATTCCTAAAGTGCTTTAGAGTTCTAGCATTTTATTATACTGAGAAAAGCTCCTCTAATTTCTCTAATCTCTCTCTAATTTGATGGTTCCCCAGAGATTCTGTGATTCTTTTTGCAATAGTGGTAAAACTAGGGAACAGTTCTTTATTACAAGCCATTTCTTCATCTGATTTGTATAGCAAGCAAGAAACAGCATTGTCAGGTAACATTCAACTGAAGATTGCAAATAAATGCAGTGATTCCCCTTTAATTAACATCAAAGATATAGACAAGATAAGAGGCATAACACACAAGCTTAGAGTTCCCCCACTTTTTTTTTAATTATCATCTTAACTCACAGGTGGTCCTCAGAAAAATGCTAAATGTTTCTCAAAAAATTTATTCCAAATTTCTTAAGACAAAATCTGACAGCTTATGACAAGCAAAGACACATTTTCTACAAGAACGGGTTTCAATAAACTGCTAAAAAAAATCATGAATTTATCAGCTTCCCTTCTGCTGACTTATGTAGGCACCTGGAAGAAGCTGAGTTTTCTTTCACTTCCCAAATAAAATATCCTAAATACTATGTACATGGGAGGTAGGGAACCAAGCTACTTGTTCCTATACCATAGCTCCCACCCAAACCTTTGCAAAAGAGGATTTCTGAAATGCCATAAGCAAAACTACACTCAAGAGTGCAGAAATGAATTAAATTTTAAAAAAGAGCAAGAGAGAAAAGCAGGGCAAACAATAGATTGCTCTGTAATTATAGAGCTATAACCAGAAAATACATGGGTGTTAGACTTCTTGCTATAAAATTCCACACCTGGTTGCCACATTACACATTAAAGCCTCAGTACCAGATGCTAGGCAGTTCAGATAATTCCAAGTATAACATAATAAGGTACGGAATTTGTAAAACAACCTCAATTATTATGAAGAATTCTGGATTTTTTAGGGCTTCAACTGGAAAGGGAATACATACCTTAAAACAACTTTCATGGGTAATTTTGGCACTATAAATGTAACTACAAAGCAAATACAAATATACAAGTAAGAATGCCAATTCATCCTTAACCCCAGTTTGTGTAATTTTGTTCTTCTATAACATACTTTGCCTCTGGGTTGTTTGTTAGGATAAATGTAAAGGCTGTGTTAAACTGTTAACATCTGATGACTCACACCCTGAGAATTTATATAAAAACATATTTCTGTTTTATGCCCGTTAATTCTCTCTAAAGAGGCTTAAGAGGGGGAAGGGACCTCCCAAATGTCTGGAATGTAGAATCTCCATCATGGAGACAATAGATTATCTTTTGTATCAACACTGATTTCTACAATTGCTAGAAACACACTACTGATTATAACAGCTCCACCTATTACTATAAATAGTTTGCATATTTAAAAATTAGCATCTAAAATCATATTGTGCAATGATGCAAAACATTTCTTCCATGGCATATAAGATTAAGAAAGACTATGTACATAATTCTTTTCTTTTTTAATTGAAAACACCTATAATACATTATAGCCTTCTAAAGAAGGTTAGGTTTAATTTAGAAAGAATGCTGACAGACATCAAAGACAGGGTAACTATGAATATAAAATTGAAAATAATACAATCCAGCAAATTAGACATCTGTTTATAAGCTTAAAAATTAGGAAGGAAAGAAAATCCAGTTCAGCATTTTACAAACTGTACAAGACAAAATCCTATCTTTTTGCATAAGAATTCTGAATTTCCACATTAATGTTTTTCCTGCAATTTACTAAGTATGAAATTATACATCTATTTTAAATCCTTATTATGTACAAGTTTTTCAGGATTAAAATGAACTTCTCTATTTTGTTTCAAAATTTCCCCACCATCTTTCTTTATGTAGAAGCACAGAACACCCCCAGAACAGCATGTGAACATTTTATCAATATATCTGAAGCTCCAAAATGTTCTGTGGACAAATAAGCTTGGGAAACACTGCCCTAGTTTATTTTTCTGAGTAGAAATGGAAATGTTCCTAAGAGCTCAGCAAACAGTAATTTCTTTAAATGTTTATTATGGGTTTTTATACTTTTTTGTATATTACAAGCAGCATTTTAAAATTTGAGTATCCTAGTCTCTCATGTGTATCTTATCATGTAATGTCATGTACGATACATAAAGTCAATATATCATAGAATCACAGAAATTAGAATTGGAAAGAGCCTGGAAATTCAACTAGAACAGAGGTTTCAAAAATACAGCCACTGGGCATTAAGGAACCCACTTTAAGTGTAATTGGGAGATATTTAGCAAAGTAAATTAAAATGTAATAAAACAAAGATTACATTACATTTTAAAATTAAGTCATGCAAACTGCAGGGTTATATATAGTTTAGTGACTCCCATTTTCATTTGAGTTTGATACCATTATTCTAATCGAATTCCATCATTCTACAGATGAGAAAACTGAGGCTTAAAGCCACCTGGTTATTTAATAGCAGGCCTAGAATGAAAAACTAGATTTCCTGCTTGCTAGAATATGTAGGCAATCAACACAATGCAATACAAAAATAGTACAAGACAAAACAATCCTTGCCAACAGAGTTCACCATTTATCTGAACAAGTATGTAGTTGGTGAAGAAAACAGCAAACACTGTAAAACTATGTTAACTATGTAGTATAGGCAAAGAATAAGATACCTTGGTATATATTACCTTATTGTTGAGTGATATTAAGTAGTTAAGCATGGGAAGAACTAAGGCCCTAAAACTTAGATCTCTCAGATCCCCCAGTGGAAAGTCATATTGGAACTGGAAGAGACTTTAAAGATGACCTAGTCTAACCTTCTCAACTCACAGATGAGGAAATGAAGACTCAGAAAGGTGGACCCAGGAAAATGTGACCCAGACAAAAAGAGGCCAATGTATGATCTTAAATTACTGAGAAAAAGTTTGTTCTCTCAATTCCTAGGCCAGTGCTCTTCCCACTATAACCCCCATAGTGCTGTTTCCAGAAGGCTATATACACACTCAGTTACAGATCATTGGGCTTTCTCTATCAGAATGAAGTGAATACAATTATATTTGGGCATGGTGGGAACAGCTGGCACAGAAATCCAATGTTAGGTAACCTTCCATATTGAAATACAATTATTTATCAAGCCAGGATTCGTAATTTTAGATTAGAGGCAATTTGAAGCGCTTCTAGGAAACACTGATTATAAACAGCATTCAAACCATAGGGAATACAGTTTTGTTGTTTGTTTTGTTGTGTTTATTTTGTTTAGTTTTTTGAAGAAAGAAAATTAGGATTCCAACTCTTTATTAGAACATAATACTTATGAGGGCAAGGCCTATCTCAGTTCTATTTTTGTATCCCTATTGCATACCTAACACAATATCTAGAAGAGTAATATGTTCTAATAATTATTAATTGCTTATTGGTTCACTGATTCTACACAAATGATACTGTCTAAAGAGAACATTATATAAAAAGGCCTGGAGATTAGCTTCCCAGGGTCTAATTTTAAATATGCCCATAAAGAACTTTTTGGTAATGTTTGCTAAAAATGAGACATTAATAAGAACATTTTATCTTTTTAACCCAATATGGCATTAACATTCCCCATGAACTCTACAGTTAAAGAAAACCATCTGCAGATCTTCATGAGCAACAACACATGGCAAAGGTTAGTGGCCAGAGTTGCCAGTACCTAACTATTGCCTTAACCATTTTAAGATTACTGAGCTTTTTACTGGAAATATAGTAGGATTTCAAAGTCTTATTCTTGACCAAATAATGACAATAGTTTACATATGTTTAACTCTTTACTATTATAAAATACTTTCACATAAATTATCTTATTTGATCAACACTCCTCCATACTAATATCATCCCTATATTAAAAATGAAGAAATAGGCTGAGAGAGTTTAAGTGATGATGCACACAGGGTTACGTGTCTAAATAGTTGCAGCCTCAAATCCATATTTTAGGAATACAGATTTAGTTTTAGAATTAGAAAGAATCTTAGAGACTATCTAATCCAACTCTCTCAATAAAGAAACTGAGATCAAGGTGAAATAACTTTTCCAAACTCAAACAAGAAGAGAACATAGATTTGAAGCCAAGTCCTATGACCAGCACTCTTTGGAGTCTAAAACCAGTGCTTTTTCCACATCCCATTTTACTCCAATACATTCCAATAATGATGTTTCAGAATTTTTTTAACCATACAACTTTATAAATCTCTATAAAGGAGTGATGAGAAGCTACAGATTTTCTTTTAACTTTTCAAGTAAATATGTATTTTTAAATTGTAGTATTTGTTTTTTGTTATAGACAGTTTTAGTTTAATTATAGAAACTAGTAGAATTCTTTGCCAGCAAAAATAACTAAATCAATTCATATTATCCAGCTTCTAAACATATAACTAGAACACAAAGTCAAATCAGCTATTTCTTGCTAATGCATATATATATGTATATATATATATATACATATATATATATGTATATATATAACTCTCAAGGTCAAATAGCTTTTTTTAACCAATATATCATTTGATTCTGTTAATATCTAAAATATTCATAGTATTTAAGTTCATGAATATACAATATTTATAAATAGAATCTTTTAAATAGACTCTTACCAAAAGTTGCCTAAAGGCTTTGTTGCTGGTTTTCTACATATCCCTCAAAGAAATATAACTGTTATACATACTAATTAGAGAGGAGGAAACAAGTTATGCTCTATTCAACAAAATTCCAAAAAAGAAAAACCACCATTATATTGGCAACAACAAAGACCCTAAATAAATTAGAAGCTTTCTTCTCTTTCTCTAATGAACATTAAAGCCAGAACCAAATCCTTATTTAATAACTGAAGAAATTTCATCATTACTTACTCTAATCAAAGTCAATACTTGACACTTAAAATTTCTTGCCACGATAAACAACTTAGGTTACCAGTCCATACTTTATGCCAATCCCAGGATCTCAGTACTTGCCAAAGATAGGATAACAATCTGCCTTATCATGTAGCCTAAAATCAAAAGTCTAAATATAATTAAACTGCATTTTCAAAATGTCCTACAGGAATAGTTTTAACCATTATTACACAAGCTCATCATCATGTTAATGGAAAAGGCAGGAAATTTTGTCTCTGCCAGGGTAGATCACTGGAGGGGAAATGACCTATTAAGCTGTTCAAGTTTTATGAGGTACCTGTCTGGATTTTTTTTTTTTAAGAAAGGAGTAGATAAACAAGAGAACTGGAAATTCCCTGAAAGCTTCTAGAGGGAGGGAGAGCATAGAAAACGTTTGGTTCTAACATAATAACAAAGTGGAAGCTACTTGATACATTATATGCCAATTTACAGTAAAAGTATTTTACATGTACACCTATAAAAGAATACAAAAAGTTATATATACATATAACTAATCCCACTTAGAAATGATTATAGCAACAATCTGTTTATCTATCAGGTTGAAATGCTCAACCATAGGGAACTCTTTCCACTGTCCATAAACATAAAGACAATTTTCTTTTGGTTAGGTTTACAGAACCAGGGAATTTCCAGGGTACCACTATTTCTACTTCTTGGCCCCACCAGTTTACCCACAATTTTTGTGTCTCTAAATTAAAGTTCTTGGTTATACATAGTAACTGTGAATAACTCGGCTACTCTGAGCAATACAATGGCCCAAGGCAATCTCAAAAGACAAATGAAGTATACTATCCTCCTCTAGAGAAAGAATTGATACTGTCTCAATATAGACTGAAGCATGCTATTTTTCACTTTTTTTTCATTTTTATTCAAGTCTTCTTGTACAAAGTGATCAATATGGAAATGTTTTACATAACTATACAAATACAAAATATATGGGATTGCTTATCTCAGAGAGGGTTGAAAAAAGGAGAAAGAATTTTAAATTAAAAACTTTTTAATGTTCCATTCTTTTTTATTTTTTCTTTCACTAAAACTTTTTATTTTCAAAACATATCCATAGATGAATTTCAACATTTACCCTTGCAAAACCTTGTGTTCCAAGTTATTTTCCCTCCCTTCTCCAGATGGCAAGTAATCTAATATATATTAAACATGTGCAATTCTTCTACACATATTTCCACAATTATCATGCTGCACAAGAAAAGTCAGATCAAAAAAGAAAAAATGAGAAAGACAACAAAATGCAAGCAAACAACAACAAAAAAGTAAAAATACTACATTGTGATCCACACTCAGTCTCCTCAGTCCTCTCTCTGGATGCAGATGGCTCTCTCTTTTATCACAAGACCGTAGAACTGGCCTCAATCATCTCACTCTTGAAAAGAGCCACATCAATCAGAATTAATTATTGCATAATCTTTCTGCTGCTGTGTACAATTATCTTCTGGTTCTGCTCACTTCACTTAGTATCAGTTCATGTGCTTCAGGCCTTTCTGAAATCCTCCTGCTGATCATTTCTTATAGAAAAATAGTATTCCATAACATTCATACACCATAACAAATTCAGCCATTCTCCAACTGATGGGCATCCACTCAGGTTCCAGTTTCTTGCCACTTCAAAAAGGACTGCCACAAATATGTTTGCACATGTGGGTGCCTTTCCTTTCTTTAAGATCTCTTTAGAATACAAACCCAGTAGAGATACTGCTGGATAAAGGGTATGCACATTTTGATAGCCTTTTGGGCAAAAGTTTCAAATTGCTCTATAGAATGGTTGAATCAGTTCACAAACTCCACCAATAACATTAGTGTCCAGTTTTCCCACATTCCTCCAATATTCATCATTATCTTTTTCTGTCATCTTAGCCAATCTGGGAAGTGTGTGATGGTACCTCTGAGTCAAAATATATTTTTAATGTTAAAAAATTGTTTTAACATATAATTATGTGTACATATATATATGCATCCCTATACAAATAAATTAAGGAGTTCTTAATTGGGAGTCTGAACTTTTTTTTAATACTTTGATAGCTGTTTCCCATATAAATGCTTTCCTTTATAATTCAAAGTATTTTATTTAAAACATTAAAAATACCAAGAAGGGGTATCCCCCAGACTGTCAAATAGGTTAGGTTCATGAAACAAAAAAAAGTAAAGAACTCCTGATTAAAATGAGCCATGCTATGACTCCCTCTGTTTGGTTCTCTCTTCCTAGAATATATCCATCTACTTATATAGGGTGCCCAAAGCAGCCATGTCTCATTCTCATTCAGGCAACTCTCAGAAATGCCTCAATGGTTACATTTGTTTACCCCTTCCTCTTTTCAATTATCTTTTATCTTTCTCCCATTAGAATGTAAACTTTTTTGAGAGCAGGAACTGTCTTTCTTTTGACTTTTATTTATATCCCTAGTGTCAAATGCAGTCCTAGCACATAGTAAGAACTAAATAAATGCTAGCTGACATATGTCCTTAAATGAGGAGTTTGTACCCATTGATCTCCATAGCTTTTTCTAGTTCTAAAATGCTACAATTCTAGTAATGTTTCTGCATATTCTACCCTGCAGAGTGCTCCAGAAGCACCCAATTAGTTATTCTGCCACTACTCATTGTACACATATATCCAGCTCAAAATTTAAATACTTGATGTTGGTAATCCAACTTACTGCTAGTACAATATAACATTGAAACATATCGAAAACTACCTAACCTCATACATTTACTTTGTTCCTACCACAGTCTAACTTTACCCAAGACTTTTAGTGCTACTCTACTAGCCTCTGTGGAGATTTTATATCATATACTTCCTGATCACAGTCATTTACAATGTTACCTCAGAATAGGAATAAGAAATGAAAAATGGAAGGGAGCAAATGGGGGCCTGGAAAAGCTACATACCTCAACTCAACAAGTTTCTTGGATAAGGTATAAAAGAATCAATGATTCACACAATTAAGACAAGATTTTGATTTTTGTTTTTTCCCCATAACATACAAATGTATCCTTTCCAAAAACAGAATCCTATTTTTTCCATTCATCATTCTATTTAATCTTTTAAAACCTTCAGCTTTCTAGGAATATAGTTTTCATTTTAATTTTTTTTTTATTTTATGCACATTAGTGCTAACAGAAGGAGCTCCTACACTCTTTTGCTTGTGATTTTGTCTTCCTAGGTATCATTAAATGCATGACTTGCTCTAATGCTAATTAAACTATCCAAAAAGTTTGATAAAACACATTTAATATCTCCAAACTTCAGTAATGTTTAGACATTAATATCTCTTTTTACACTCCAAACTTGTTCTGGTTTCCACCCTGGTATTTTCCTTAGCCACTCCCATAGACATGTTTTCATGATTAAAAAAAAATATTGTTAGGCTTATGTGGTAAAAATTGGTCTTCTTATCAACACATTCATTGATGAAGTACATTCTTTGAGTAATAGAATTTAACAGCTTCCAAATCTGTGTTATTTGTTAAGTCTTAGGCTACAGTAAGAATTTCCTTGGTGCTGACAGAAAAATAAGAAATCACTTTTTCACTTCTGTGCTTGGTCCTAAGCACCATCTTATAATCTATTACTTAAGCTTGGCCATTTCTTTCATATATTATGGATTCAATGCAACAAAAAATAAGACCAATTTCTACCTCTATTCATTATCTCACCAACTATTTTTCTACTAATTTCCAAAATACAATATTGTCTTAATAGTTCAATTGTAGCCCATACCAAACACATAACTATTTAGCAAGAGATAAAAATCTAGATTTCCTGCTTCTTTGACCATATGATCAAGCATTGGTATTCTGGAAGCAAAAGAGATAAAAGTCAACACTCTTTCAGCACAGACACCTAAATTTAGCTTAGGCTATAACAAAGGTGATAGGAAAAGAGAAAGTGACATCTGATCACAAGATCTAAATACTCTTGTTTGTAGGGCTCCTACTACAACATTTATTATTCTTTATCTTAATTTACTCCTTTCATTAATCTATTTCAATCACACAATTAGGAGCTCCCTTTGACACCCTTCACCCCCCAAAAAATTCATAAACTAGTAGAACATGTTTAAGAAGGTTCTTAAGATAAAAAGGAATTATAGTCTCAAATCATAATTCTGTGCTCTGAACAAAATTATCTTTTAGAGGTTCTACAGTATATAGAGTATACTGCAAACAGAAAGCATCCTGCTTTTACAGCCAAAGAGCTCAGGGTTCAAGTATTACCTTCTGCCATTTATTAATTCTATGACTTTAGAAAAGTAATTGGATTTCTCAACTTCAGTCCTTCATCTGTAAAGTCATAGTAATAATATGTGCCTGACTGCTTTCACTCCAGTCATGATTAAAATACTCCTGATCAATCTTGAAGTTCTCCAAAAAAGTCATTAACTAATCACAATCATTGATGATGGGAAAAAAATGTACTTGTCCGTTTAGACTAAAACATACTTGTCCAAATTAGTTTTATTTAAATTATTTTTCATCCATTTGACAGACTGTAGGAAGTAGAGGGTTGATTTAAGGGCAGCTTTAAGCCGGGTTCCTTGACGAGATGACAATTTCTGTGTTCCTGGAAAGACAGATGGGTCTTCTCACCTCCAAGGCTTCTTTCTGTAATGTTTACCATTTCAGCATTACAGCCCTGCTGTGGAGTTAAATGGTTGAATAATCACATCTCTTTGGATTTCCTATAAAACCATATAACGTAGGATTTGGATACAGAGGTTCTGGCAAGTCAAGAAGTGTTTCATCCTCTATTGAAGAACTAAATGTATAAAAGTAAACTTTCACACAATTGGAGCAAAGGATTTCCTTACAATTCAATTAGGGGAGGGGGAAGGGAAGGAAGTATCCGAAATAACCCCAAAAGTTTCCTACAATCTTTGCTAGTATGCCACAGATCAGCTAAATATTTGACAGAACATGCAATTACTCTTCCTGAAAAAAAAGTCCTAACGTAATTATTTAACATGCATGGCTTTTTTTCCTTTCCTACTAGGATGTAAAGAAATGCTCTCTCCCTTTCCCCCACCAAAAGATATTAGGATTTCTTCTTTAAAGATTTTATATAGCTGTCTAATACACTTCATCATTTCCGTATAACTTTCCTAGATCTCTTACCTTTACTGTCAAATCAGAGTCCTCCTGACTTCTTAAAGCACTTTGTAATTCCTGCAATGTATTTATTTATATGTTTTACATCATCTTCATCTCTCTTATCTAACAGATTTTAAACTGAGGGCAGGAGCAGTATTTTATTCATCCGCCTATTTCTCATCACGCTCAGCCAAGTGCAATACTTAATAAACCTTCGATAAGTGTTTAACAACGAGTGCCAGCTACCACCCTCTCTTCCTACAATGCACGGAGACATGCTGAAGTTAATGAGCTGTCCTGTACCATTTTAAAGCACACTTCACCTACTGTCATCTGGCTTCAAAAGGAAGGGTTATTTTTAAATAGACCGTCCCACATTCCTGCAGGAAAGAAGCAAAAACCAAGTGCAGAAGAACCGAGCACGCACGTCGGGGGGAAAAGTTTCCAGTGCCCCGGAGGGTTGAAGAATGTCTTTGCAAACGGGGCTCTCCCAAGCGTGAGCACTCGTGGAAACAGCAGGCCGGCCACACTAATTCAAGAACAACAGTGGCTGACCGTAAGGAGGGAAAGTTAAAAGTCCTGCCGGTTACGGAGCTGCCTCTTGCTATTTCTTTGTTGGCACTAGGAGACCTCACAGCTGGTGCACTCAAGGGCACAAATTAACACTCTCCCACCGAGAGAGCTAACAGTGCAAGTGGCTCAAAACTCTGTGCTTTCCTTCCCCCCTTCCCCCCCCCCCCCGACCCCTCTAACCTCAGAATCCCTACTGCGCCCCCTCCCAATCCCTCTCTCTTCCTCCCCTTTTCTTCTACTTCGGCTTTTCTCAGCAGTCCCCCAAAGTCCGGAGCATCCCGCGGGCCGCGGGGCCCGACTCTACAAAGCGGTCCTCTTCTCCGGGGTCCGGCTGCTGCTCCCGCCGCTGTTTGGGCCGCAGCCCTCCAGCTTCCAGTCCGATAGCCCGCCTGCCCCAAGCCAACAGGGTGAGTGGCGTGAGGGAAAGGGGGTGGAGACAGAGCGAGGAGAGTGCCGAGCTGCAGGACAGCAGCGAGCCGGGAGGAGGAGGAGCAGGAGGAGGTGAGTGAGGGCCCAGATACTTAAGATGACACGGGAGAAAAGGGGGAGGGGGATGAAAGGGGTGAGGGGCGGCGGCGGCCAGCCCTGTTCTTCCTCTTCCCCCGCCTCCCCCTGCACAAGCCAAGCAGCCGCAGTGGCTCCGGCGCTAAATTCCAGCCTGGTGCAAGGACTGAAACACACATGAGAGCACGAGCACGCGCGCACACACATAGTGGGTCTCTATCTCGTGTGCCCCCCAAAGCCGGGGCGGAGGAGGCTCGCCTGGAGCCGGGGCTGAGCTGACACCGGGCGGGCGGCGGGGTCAGTGCGAGGCAGAGCGGCAGAGGGCGGGCCGGCCGGCCGACCCGCCGGGCACCGCCGCCAGTCTCGAGCCGCCGGAGGAGCCCAAACGTGCAAGGCGAGCGCGAGGCCAGAGCCGCTCCCGGCGCTGCACGGGCACCGTCTCCATTAGGCAGCGGCCGCAGGAGCACCAGTCACCCTCCAGCCCTCCTTCCCTCCCTCACCGATTCCTCTCCACCCTCAGGCCCCGGCCGAGGAGGAGGCCGACAAGGGCAGGAGGCGGCCGGTCCCCCAACCTCCTCCCTCCCCTGTCTTCTTACCTCCCTCTCCAGCCCGGCACCCCCCCCCTCCCGGGGCGCCTTACCTTCTGGCTTTATACGGGCGGGCTTCCTTCTGGCCGAGGGCTGTGCAGTAAGTCCGGTGCGGAATTAGGGCTTTCTCCCCGGTCTCATTCCTGCCCCACGCTCGCTTCCTTCGCTCCCCGCCTGCCCGGGCTTGCTGGCTTTCTTCTCTAGCCCCCACTCCCCTCCCTTCCCGCCACCCCTCCCCTTTTCCTCCACCTCCTCCCTTCTCCCGACCGCCCGCGTCTGCCTGCCTATTCGGCGGGTGCTGCTCCACTCCTCCTGCCAGCGGCAGGCAGCGGAGTCTCCTCCCCGGGCGCCCCCGCCCCCTTTTCTTTTCCCTCTCCCCCCTCACTCCCTCCCCGCAGCCGGTGGGCTCCAGCTCCCGCTCCTCCTCCTCCTCCTCCTCGAAGCAAGCAGGAGGAGGCGGCGGCGGCGGCGGCGGCAGACACACAAGAGCCCTATTGTATTATTGACACCGCTGGCTCCCACGCTCCGCCTCTTCCCTTTCCCTCCCTGCCAGCTACACTCTCCCTCATTGACTGGCTTCGGTCGCGGAGCTCCCCTCTCTTCCTGCCAGCCGCTCCGGAGGAGAGCTCAGGCTGAGGGAGACTCTTTTTCCGCCTACCCCTAATAGGTCCCGTACCTGCCGAGGCGGCCGCCCCGGAGCCACGGCCCCGCCCGGCCTCCGCCCGCCTCCCGTCCGCCTTCCACACACACAACACGCCGAGCGCTAAGTGAGCACCTCCTCCTCGGACGCCGCCACTCACACGCAAGGCATCCCGAACTTTTCCGCGCACCCCTCGGCGGTTCCGGACCGGGCCACAGGCGCCTCCTTCACCTCCTAGTTAGGACACTGGCACCTCTGTCCCCGCGCCTCCTCCACCCTCCCGAGAAGGGCTCCACTCTAGCAGACGCCCTGCTCTGGTCCCTGCCAGGTGGGTCATTTCTCGGGTCCTGCCCCCTCCCAGACACGGGCGCTATCTTCTTCTTTGTTTAAAAGGGGGGCGGGTTAAGGACGGGAGAACAGATGGAGCAGGAAAAAAAGGGGAGGGGGAACCACCTGTTTTGTTACCTAATCCGGAAAGCGGGGTTTTCGTTAATGAGGCTTCTGTCTCAGACACATCATCCCTTTTAATCACTGATGAGCGAGGGGTGGTCACTGCTTTAATTGGATGTAATAATAAATAGAGCCAAAGTGGCTCTTAACGGAATACATTTATTAGAACCTGAGTACCAATGACATATAACAGTGTTTAAGTGATGAAATGCCAGATTTGTCTTCTTAGAAATAAGTCCTTTAAGATCATAATTAACTCACATGGTACTTTTCACTAGTATAATTAAATATAATGGACCCTCTTGGTCGATTAAAAAGCAAAATGCAAGTTCTTCACACTAAATGGTTACAAGTATTATGTACAAATGGGAAAACGGTTAATCTAATGTACTCTGGTCACGATTTTTAAAAACTTTCTTCAGAAAAAGATATATTCAATGAAATAGAAAGCATAAATATGACCCCAGAAGAAAAGAAAGTCAGCACACATTATTTCATTTTGCTTGAAAATCAAGAAGTTGAATTGGGGATTGAAAACTTTTCTTCACCTTTTTATCAACTCACTGGGAGCCCAGAATATGAAGGCAAAGTAACTGGATTCAAATCTCAGCTTTGATTTCCCTATCTCCTGTGTGATCTTGTGCAGTCATTTAGCCCTCCTCACCTTAAAATGATGTGTTGTAAACAATGTAAAAAAAAAAAAGTTCCTTTTTGACTAACTCTAAATCAAATATTTAGTGTTTTCTGGATCAAGGAAAACTTCGAGATGATAATTGCATTTGAGGCAGACCTCTCAGGCAAGAAAATATGTCAGCAGACAGGGTTGTTGAAGCGAAATGATTCCATACATGGAGGACGACTGATACAAAAGCAAAGAGGTGTAAAAAGCTAGGGGGGAGAAATCATAGAATGGCTAACCTGTAATCTATAAGAGAGACTTTTGTAAGCCTCTGCTCCTTTAACAATTAATAGATGCTATCAGCAAATAAACCACTGTGGCCCTACATTTGAAAAAACATTTTAATTCAAAAACTTTGATGTGACATCAGACAAATCATCAACTACCACACATTCCCCCCCAAAACACTGAATATAACAAAACATGATAGAGGGATAGTGGCTGATAATACACAAACCAGTGTCATTTATTGTATTTGGCCAGAGGCTTTTAAATTTTAAAAGTGGTAGTCAATATGTTGTACTGGTTTTGTTTTCTTCACTCTGTGTCACTTTTACAGAGGTCTTTGCAGAAGTTTTGTGATATTGCAGTATTAGACTATAGTAAAAGAAGCAAATATAAGCAAAGGTGGGAATACTATACATGGAAATTGAAGAGGTAAATATAGGAATGATATAAGAAAAACTTCCTGGCAATTAGAACTATCCAAAAATGGAATGGATTATCCCAGAAGATAATGATTTCCTTTCATTACAGGTCTTTAAGCAAAGAGTGGAAGGCTGGGATTTTGAAAAGGTAATTCTTATTCAAATACACATTGCCCTGGATGACCTCTATGGTCTCTTCCAATTCAGGGATCTTAGCATTCTCTTAATTTATAGGTAACATATAGGTAAAATGTGTAGGTAACACAGTGAATCCAGGGTGGATTACTGATTAATGAAGTAAATCCCCAGTTTTTAAACTTCATGTCTTGTGTTTGTACAGTTTAGACTTTAGAGCTGGAAGAGAACTTAAAGGTTACCTACTAAAGCCTTCATTTTGTGAAAATGAAGGAAAAGGGGGCCCAGAGGAGTTTAAATACCTAGTAGCTATGTGATTCTTGGTAAGTCACTTAACCCTACTTTCCTCAGTTTCTTCCTCTGTAAAATGACCTGGAGTAGGAAATGGCAAACCACTGCAGTGCCAAGAAAACTTTAGATGGTGTCATTAAGAGTGGGATATGACTAAACAAAACAAAGTAACAGAATCTCCTTTCTCCAAATCCAATGCTTTTCCTTAGTGACTACAAGGACACTTGGTGTGCCAGTATTCTTTGCTAGGAGAGTTGGGAAGAAAGTAATCTAGTTCTAACAAGGGCCCAAATCTTCAATTTTTCTTTGTCCTCAGCATTCCCTTCTTTTCCTACCTCAAATACTTCAAATGAATGCAGAAGATAGTTGATAAAGCTTGTTATGACATACATCAACAGTATCTTTTATCTTTTCCTCTTGTTTACCTTCTTAATATATACTAGTGATAACTTGTGTATCTGTTTTAGGAGCAAGATCAGAAAATGGATGTTATTAGGATTTTGCATTCTCGTTATATCAGAAGTTGATATTTAGGTCTCAAGCTACATTAAAAACAAACATGTATGCCCAGAATTTTGCCACAAAATTGTACTATTCAGTATTCTAATGAGAATCAAAAAAATATTTTCAAAGAGCACTTTGAAGTCAACTTTGATCTTTTAAATTTAAGAAAAGCTATCACATACACACATATCAATGATACATGATTATGATAATGGTTGAAATGGTCACATATATAATAAAAATTCTCATTTTTCATAAGACAAGATGAATTAAAAATAATACTGACATTATTTTGGTGTTAGTGTTAAACATAAAGTTTTATATATATATATATATACACATATATATACATATATATATGGTACTTTGTAGAATGTTGGCAATGTTTGTTGAATGATTATAGTTATGATCACACTATTTTACTCTTTGCCTCATATATCAGTTTAATATACCAATTATAAAATTTTATGAGTTTTGGAGACAGCTTAATCAGCATGCTTAACTTAAGGATTTGATTTGGCAACATGTTTGTAGTCTGTATTTATTTTGGAGATTTCAATGGTTTGGAGGCTCCTACTGCCTCCATCTAAACAGTAGGAATGAAAGTTTAACTGGTTGTGAGACTTTTCAAAAAGAAATTTCTGACTGGGAGGATTGAAGATAAGAATAACTATTAGTGGATATCTATAGCTGTTACATTTGATAACAAAAAAATAAGAGGAATTAGTAGTTGATGAAAGGATTGCAATATTTTAACGTATATCATCTCACTTAATCTTCACAACAATCCTTTGGTATGAGCAGTATTTTACAGATAAAAAAATCTGAGTGACAGAAAAGATAGATAACTTGCCCACTACTACAAAGCTTACAAGGTGACAGGCAAAATTTGATCATAGATTCATGAATTCAACTACAACTATCTTTCCCTATTAAGCCATACTATTAAAGTGTTTACTGACCATTAAAAAAAAAAAAACAAAAAAAAAAACTGATCATCATTTTCTTTGCCAAGATTTCATCTTCTACGGTATATGTTCAGGCAATTATATATGTAAAAATATAACATAAGTTGTGCTACAAAACTGCTTATAAGGTTCTTGCAGATGAAATACAAGTGAAACAAACATACTGTAATTGTTATAAATCAATCAATAAACATTTTTTCAGCACCTGCTGAGCATGTGGTACTATGTTGAATGCTGGAAATTCGGAAAAAGGTAAAAGACAGTCAAGGTATTTGCAGTGGAATGGGGGATACAACATGCAAACAACATTAACCTGTACATGTAACTAGATTCTTTGTCAATTCTAGAGCCACCGAGCTGGAAGAAGCATCATTTCACCTTTGTTGCCCAGTCTCATGAAAAATAAAGCATTGCTAACAAAAGGCTGACAACATCCCTAAACTAGTCTTGTGCCAGATGTAAATGTCATGGATGAGTAATATTGACCATCTAATTCTTCTTGGAATCTTTTGTGTGGTTACTTTCCTTACTGAACTGTTAGTAGTGGAAAGAAAAGAAATACTAGATATCAAATTGGAGAATTTAGAAGAAGTTAAGAAATGTCCTATTCCACAAATTTATCATAGACTGTATTGGAGAATAAACACTCTATGAATTTGTAGAGAAATTTGCTGCCCAAAGTAGTAAAAATGATTTGTTACTATCAAATGAATTTTTTTCTTAGCCTTTACTCTTCTTCATTAATATAGTAGTAGCAGCAGCTAACGTTTATAAAGACCTTTTAAAGTTTCAAAGATAGAGATATATTTTGCTTATCTGTATGTATTTTACATATATATGTAAATATATAGTTTTGCAAATCATTTATATGTATTATATATATATGTATAGTGTTTTGTAAACCTTAGGGACCTATATTTATATTGTATTATATAAAATAATATAATTTCATATAGATATATAATCTCATCTGTTCCTCATTACACTTAGTGGCAGTGACAGCTAAGTGGTAGCTTAATCAGTAAGTCAGGAAGACCAGAGTTCAAGTTCACTTACTCTGATACTTACTAGCTATATAACCCTGTTCAAGTAATTTAATCTTGTTTGCCTCAGTTTCCTCATCTGTAAAATGAACTGAAGAAGGAAATGGCAAACTATTCCAGTATCTTTGACAAAAACAAAAAACACAAAAAAACCTCAAATGTGGTCAATTAAAAGATGGACACAACTGAAAAGTGACTGAACACACCCAGTTGTTATCTGTATTTTACAGATGAGAAGACTGAAACTTAGAGAAATTAAGTTTTCTTAACTTACTAGGGTCACAAAGGCATAGAGTAAGTATAGTAGGCAGAATTTTTAATTTCTAGATTTCCAAATCCATCACTATCAACTTACACTACTCTAGCTATAAGAATTGGGGCAAAAAGACTCTCGGAAACAGTGGGCTCTGAAAACTAATCCACTGGGGAAGAAGGAGCATCTAACTTCTCCATTGCTCTAAAAAATTCTATACCTCAGTCTTGCATCTTAGAAAATATTTACCACGACAGAGTAATACATAATCCCTTAGTTATAGTGTAAGTAATTTGATTCTGCCTGTCCACTTTCAAAAGAGCTCAGGAAGATCTCTTGTAGGAAGCATTCTTCAACTGACTCTTGCTTCTAGAGTATATTAGCACCCAGTGAAGAAATTAGTATGTTCAGTAGAAACATATTGTGGCATGCTTGTATACTCAAGGTCAAATAGTAAGTGAGTTTGTTCATTTTCCCAATACAATCATTTGTATTTTATTCAGTCGTTTTCAGTCACATCCACAGTTCATAACCCCATTTGAGTTTTCTTGACAAAGATATTGGAGTTTATCATTTTCTTCTGCAGCTCACTTTACAGATGAGGAAAATGAGGCAAAAAGCGTTAAGTGACTTGTCCAAGCAGGGTAACACAGCTAGGGTCTTAGTACAGATTTGAACTCAGGAAAATGAGTCTACCTGACTCCAGCCCCTGTTCTCTAATTCACTGCGCCACCTAGTGCCCAAGTTAGTTTATATGCCACTTTATACATAGTTTTACAGAATGGATAAAATGTGTGATTTGGATTCTGGAAGACCTAGATTTAGATTGCATCTCTGATACTTACTAGTTCTGTGGCTGAGACAGTCATTTCATTTTTCTGGGACTCAGTTTCATCATCTTAAAAATGGGGATAATAAATTTGGAACTCAAAATATTACCAAAATGAATGTTGAAAACTATCCTTACATAGAATTGGGGGAAATTTTTATTAAGTGGGGTGGATAAAATGAAAAATAAAATGGAAAAAAATAATGGGATAATAAAATCTATAGTTCTGAGGCTCAAATGAAACATAAAGTGTCTTATAAACTTTAATTTGCTATGTAAATGTAGTTATTATTTTATTCTTCAATGAGACACAGCATATCATAGGTATAGCTACCTCAGAGCCAGAAATTTCTCCCCTGACACTTGGTTGCATGACCCTGGACACAAAGCTCTAGGCATCTCTTTTTTTCCAGGGCTTTATTATTATTTTTAAATAGAAGCTTTTTATTTTCAAAGCATATGCAAGGATAATTTTTCACAATGGATCCTTGCAAAAACTTGTGTTACACTTTCCTCCTCACCCCCTCTCCTAGATGGCAAGTAATCCAATATATGTTAAACATGGTAAAAAAAAAAAAAAGTAAATCCAATGTAAGCATACATATTTATACAATTACCTTGCTGTGCAAGAAGAATCATATCAAAAAGGAAAATAAATGAGAAAGAAAATAAAATTCAAGTAAACAACAACAAAAGAAGTGAAAATACTATGTTGTACACACTATGTATGTGATTCATAGTCTTCTCTCTAGGTGTAGATGGTTCTCATTATCATTGGATTATTGGAACTGTAGGCACCTCTTTTAAGAATAGAAGTATCAGAGAAAGTACTAACCTCTATTAGTAGAAGGGAGTTTGTTACACTAGTGAAATCACGGGTCTAGTCTGTATCCCCTTGTATTCTTCAATATTTAAAAGACCAATGCTATTTCTATTGCATCCTTTCCCACACTTAACTAGTTTGTTTCATGAGTTGTTGCAGCCAAAAAATTAATCATTTGGTGACCAAATGTGTCAAAAGAGCCTATCTAAATTTAGCTAGACGGATCCTCAGACAAGAGATAGAGTTGACTAAGCCTGTATTTTAAGCTTTAGTAGCTTGGTAAGAGCTGCCAGAATTCCTACTAGCATTCAGCTCCATGCCATGATGAGGCAGTGGAGAGCTACTTTAGAAGGACATGTCATGTTTTACTAACTTTGTCCTGTGCTATACTTGAAGGCAAGGACTATGTGTTCTATACTTTTCAGGAAGACTTTGCCCTTCAGATACTAGCTAGCTGTGTGACCTTGGCCACAACATTCAACTTCTCGGTAAAAATAAATGTTCACATTCCTAAACCTCTGACTTTCCTTCCAGCTCTCAAATTTTGGTTCTCTGATATTTCATACCCACACACACACACACACACACACACACACACACACACACACACTTCTGTTCCCAGCACCTACCGCAAATGAGTTTATATTTGTTTTAAAAAAAATGCTTGGCACATATATAAATTTATTTTCTTCCTTTCCTATAGTGCTTAATATACAATGGATCACAATGGATCTCTTTTTTTTTTTTCTTTTAAGACTAGGTTTCTGTTTGTCTCAGGCTGGAAGTACAGAGGCTACTTCACTGATCCCAGGGGCTCACCAATTAATGATGAACTTAGTTTGACCACTCAGTCAGCCAAAGCCACTACAGCTCAAAATGCCTGAGCTCCACAGATTTGCTAACATCAGTCTCCCCAATATCTGGAATTTTAGGTGTGTGCCATCCCCACCCTCCTTGGTTCATTATGTTTAATGGTTCTTACTATTAGGGTCTTTAAATTATTTTTTAATATGAAGTGCACACTATTACTGTAATAGGATCTTAGAATATCAATAATTTCATGTTAAGCAAAGAAAACTCACAAGTTATGTTGGTCTTTGAGACCACATGCTATAAATCAACTGTTCTAACCAAACTTATGAATTCCTGAGCAGCGTCTTCTAATCTAATCATTCTTGAGCTCTGTCAGTTCATGAGTCACAATAGCAGGGCAGAGGATAGAGCCCCAATTCATCCTACTCTAGTCAACTTGTACCAAAGATACACAATTTTTATTGCAAAAAAACCACCTTACCAGAATTCATGGAAAATGTAATGGTTTCATTTTCAATTAGATACCAATTAGGTCTGTTTATATGTGTTTTTAAAAATAAAACATAATTTGAGTATTCAAAGAAGAAATAAATTATAGAACATTGTTGGCAACATGTGTCACATACCAGAGACACTTAGGATGAATTTTAATATCAAGGAAGCTGGTTCTTGCTGCTGTACTATTTCTTTCCTGTTGTTGTAAATAGTTGGGAGTCACATAACAGTCTTGTAACCTCTGCCCCATCCCTCAAGAAGAATTAGCATACATTTAGTGTCTCTTTCTGTATTTTTAATAACTTGGCCACTTCCCCCATAAAGAAAAGAAAAAAAGACATAATTCTCTCCCACATTCAGCCCCTTATCCCCCTAACAGCATTTGACACAGGGTCTAACACATAGCAGCAATTTAATAATTTCTGACTTTTGGACCCCTTTTGCCTCCCACACCAAAGGGTTAGAACATGACTTAACATATTATTGTTTAACATATTATTGTTAAAAAGTTGCTGAAGTACTGTGTGGTTGATAGAACAGTAGTCTTGAAGTTTGTAAGACCCAGGTTTTATTCCCATGTTAGTCACTAATGTAACCTTGGGCTACCTCAAGAGGTCTTGTTTCCTCAAGAGTAAAATAAAGGGGCAGGACTCATTGCTCCTTAAGGTCTTTCCTCTTCTGGATGTGTAATCTAATAATGATTATATAATATAAACACTATGGTGCTACTGACATTAATATTACAGGATACTGCAAATTCTTCTTCAGAGCCCATTTTGTAAAGAGATATAGTGGGGAAAGTATTAAGAATAAGGAAAACTGCATTCTAGTCCAAATTTCCTGAATGCAATTTTAGATAAACCACTTAACCTCTATTTTTTCATTTTCTCATCTTTGAAGTGAAGATGATAATTCTTGCTTGACTTACCTCATAGCATTGTTGTGAGAATCAACCTATCTATGTGAAAGAATTGTAAAAGTTAAAAACAATATAAAAACAAGAAACAAGAGTGTCATTAACATAATGCATTGTTTAAAAATCCATACCAAAATATTATTAAGTATATATTACATATACATCACATCTGGTTAATTTGATTATTTGATTTTTTTCTTTTCCATACTAAATATAGTGTTAAAGATTCACAGGAAAAATTAACTTTACCCTAATAATCACATTAGAGTTGAAAGTCCAGGAATAAGTATTGGTAGAATTAAATCTGATCCCAATCTACTTTAAAAGAAAAATTCAGGTACTTAGCCTAAAGATCTAGATATTCAAATTTTGATTCTTAATTCAGTGTTTGTCTCTATATAAAAAAATCTGCAGGATAAATGAAAATTATGGACTACAGCTTTACAACCTTTAATTTATTTTTAAATAATATTTTATTTTTTTCCATTTGCATTAAAAACAATTTTTAACATTCATTCTCTTTTTTTGAGGAGGCAAGGCAGTTGATGTTTAGGGTCATACAGCAAATAAGTGTTAGGTGTCTTAGATCAGAGTTGAATGCAGGTCCTTCTGACTCCATCCACAGCACCAT
Organism: Sminthopsis crassicaudata; assembly: GCF_048593235.1. Classification (NCBI taxonomy): domain Eukaryota; kingdom Metazoa; phylum Chordata; class Mammalia; order Dasyuromorphia; family Dasyuridae; genus Sminthopsis; species Sminthopsis crassicaudata. The sequence goes on from NC_133619.1 coordinate 242,295,503, forward strand.
TTATCTGCCCTTCTAACATTCATTTTTTTCCTTTTTTTTATTAAAGCTTTTTATTTTCAAAACATATGCGTGGACAATTCTTCAACATTAGCCCTTGCAAAACCCTGTTCTAACATTCATTTTTTTAAATTTTGAGTTTTAAATTCTCTATCTCCCTCTCTCCACTGATAGTAAGTAAACAATTTTATATAGGTTATATACATGCTATCATGCAAAAAACATATTTCCATGTTAATCATGTACAACTCTTATTTTTTCTTTTTTTCTTTTTTTTAATAGTTTTTATTTACCAGATATATGCACGGTTAATTTTACAACATTGACAATTGCCAAATATTTTGTTCTAATTTTTCCCCTCCTTTCCCCCCCTCAGATGGCAGGTTGACCAATACATGTTAAATATGTTAAAAGTATAAATTAAATACAATATATGTATACATGTCCAAACTACAACTCTTATTTTAAAAAAACACAAAACTTATGTGCAAAATATACAAAAATGAATTAAAACTTATGAAGGGCCCACTCTCAAAAAGTTTAGCATCTAGTAGGGGAGACAATGTATGAATACAAGTAGAACAATATAAAATAAAATATAAATTCACAGCAAACAAAATCAACAAGTATTTATTAAGTACTTACTATGTGCCAGGCCCAATGCCAAGTGCTGGAAGTACGGACACAAAAATAGTCCCTGTCCTAAAGAAGCCCACAATCAGAAGGGGGAGATGATATCCAAAAAACTATGTACAGATCAGATACTGCATATATACAAGATACATAATTTCTCATGTATATGTGTATATACAGGAAGTTAATATTAAGGAGAATACAAAGTTATGATAAATCAAAATTAATAAAAAATAAAAATATATTGGTTATAAGTAAAATTTGAAGAGAATTAAAAATCCATAAAAACAGAACAGGGTGAAAATGCCTTTATGTAGTATAAGTATACTTATTTGTATTGACATCCATTTTTGTGTTTTCAAATATTAGCCTAGAAGTAGACTTTGTTGTTGTTTAGTCATTTTCAGTCATGTCCAACTCTTTCTGACCCCTTTTGGGATTTTCTTGGCAAAGATAATGGGTGATTTGCTATTTCCTTCTCCAGCTCATTTTAGAATGAGGAAACTGAGGCAAACAGAATGAAGTTACTTGCCCAGGATCACACAGCTAGTAAATGTAAAGTGTCTGAGTCTGGATTTGAACTCAGATTCTCCTGACTCCAGGGCCACTGTTCTTTCTACTACCGTACTTGGGTATTTCCTCCTCCCTCCCCCCCCTTTTTTTCCCTTTTTTATTTTCATATATATTTTACAAGTTTGTGAGGAAACTGGCCAGAGTTAAGAGCAAACATTATGACCTTCAAACAGAGCAAATGTGATTGTTCTCGCCAACCAACTGAGCTAAGCAGCATTCATTCATTCATTCATTCAACAAGTACTTGCTGAAATGCCTAATCAAAAAGACATAGAGGAAGACTTTAAAATCCATTATATGAAATGAAACACAAATAAAATGATGAAGTAAGAATAGTATTAATAAAAATGGCTAGCATTTACATAGTACTTTAAACTTTGCAAAGCATTTTACAAATATTATTTTGTTTGATTCTCACAACAATCCTGTAAGGTAGTTGCTTTTATTATCCTCATTTTATAGATGAAGAAACTGAGGTATTTTTGGAGGTAGTAATCCATTTCATTTAAGTTATCAAATTTATTGGCATAAAGTTGGGCAAAGTAACTCCTTATTATTGCTCTAATTTCTTCTTCATTGTTGGAAAGTTCCCCTTTTCATTTTTAAGACTGACAATTTGATTTTCCTCTTTCCTTTTTCTGATCAGATTTACCAAAGGTTTATCTATTTTATTGTTTTTTTTTTTTTCATAAAACCAACTCTTAGTTTTATTTATTAGTTAAATAGTTTTTTTTTACTTTCAATATTCTTAATTTCTCCTTTTAATTTTAGAATTTCAAGTTTAGTATTTGGTTGGGGGTTTTTAATTTGGTCTTTTTCTAGCTTTTTAAATTGCAAGCCCAATACATTGATCTTCTCTTTCTCTATTTTATTCAAGTAAGCCTCTAAAGATATAAAATTTCCCCTTATTACCACTTTAGCTGCATCCCACAAATTTTGGTATGATGTCTCATCGTTGTCATTATCTTGGGTGAAATTATTAATTGTTTCTATAATTTGCTGTTTCACCCAATCATTCTTTAAGATGAGATTATTTAGTTTCCAATTACTTTTTGGTCTATTTATCCCTAACTTCTTGTTGAATGTAGTTTTTAATTGCATCGTGATCTGAGAAGAAGGCATTTACTATTTCTGCCTTCTTGCATTTAATTTTGAGATCTTTATGTCTTAATATATGGTCAATTTTTGTATAGGTTCCATGAACTGCTGAGAAGAAAGTATACTCCTTTCTATTACCATTCAGTTTTCTCCAAAGATCTATAATTAGATCTTTCAAAGATTCAATAATTTGCCTTAAAGTCAGTTAATAAATGTCCTAAAACAGGCTTTCAATTAAGGTTTTCCTGTGACTCTTATTTATTGTTCAAGTACTCTTATTTATTGTACCACTAATCTGCCTAGGATTAAATAACACTAATAATAATACCAAGGTAGTCTGTGATTAAATGCAAAATGTCTGGAACATATCACAAAATCTGAGGTGGAAGAGACTCAAGAGTCTGTGTAAGCCAACCCAGAGCTAAACAAAAACTAGTCTACCACATACCTTGTGTATTCAGCTTTTGGTTTAAAGACCTTCAATGGTAACTTGTACTTACTTTTGATAATGCTAATTAGTAGGAAATTTTTCTTTCCTCAAACCTCAATCTGCTATTTTATATTCATTGCTCCAATTCTGCCTTTTTAGAATAAAGAGAAAAACTGTAATCCCTCTTTCTTTTGACAATCTTCCAGTCATATTCTCCTGTTTCCTCTTCTCTAGGCTGACCTCCTCTAATTCTTTCTTCTTTTTTTAAAATAAATTTTTATTAATTTCTTTTGTTTTTCATTGTCTTACAATTTGGTAAGGGAAGCAAAATATAACTGGAAAATTCAATAATAAAACTTATGTAATAGTTCCAAATAGCTATAGGTATTGAAATACAGTGCTTGATTATTCCCAAATAAAGAGTTTGCATTAATAATAACTGTGGAAGTTTAGAGGAAAGAGGTCTCATAGATTTGAATGTTAGGGAAGGCTTTGTTCCCATGATGGGGAACAGAAGGAGTTAAGTTTAAATAAAATAAGCCATTCAATGAGCCATTGAAGAATTTTGAAGAAGAGAATAATAGTGGTGATTTAGGAATTAATCTTGGAGGTATCTGCTCCTCTTTGGGGCAATTCAATACCATAGGTTGTAAATTAATCTGGGTACAAAGAAACAGAGCAAACTATTACCAACAGCCATGCCAAAGCTTATACTTTTTATTTTTCTGAGCTAACTAGGTGGCAATTAGGAAGCATAGTAGATAGAGTCAGGAAGACCCACATTTGGATCCTACCTTAGATAATGACTTTGAAAAAGATCCTTATCTTTTCTCAGGCTCAGTTTTCTTACCTATAAAATGGGGAGAATAATAACAGCCATCTTCCAGGATTGCTATGAGAATCAAATTTCACACACCCATGCACATCCATACACACACAGTGTTTTGCACATCAAATGTGGTATCTTGCTAGTATACTTTGTGAGCTTGGAGCCAGGAATACAAACTTGAAATCTTGTTTCACATACTATTTTGTTGATTTTAGGCAAATCATTTAACATCTATTTGCCTCAGTTTCCATAATTGCAAAAAAATACTTAAAATAATAATCTTCCTCCCAGGATTGTTGAAAGGACCAAATGAAGTAACATACATATGGTGCTTTGCAGATGTTAAAGCACTATATAAATACTAATTTAACAAAAGCCATATTAATGCTAAAAAAATTTAATCTAGGACAGGTTAAGATTAGGTAGATAATGACAGGAGAGAATAAATGGAGGACCATTTAGCAGGCAGCTATTGATTAAAGTATGTTGTAGTCCACATATGAAGTGATGAGAAAATAGGATCTCAACAGAGGTTCTTAATCTTTTTGTATGTGTCATGGAGTCTTTTAGCAACCTAGTAAAACCTATGGACCTCTTCTTGGACCTCTTCTCTGAAGGTTTTAAAATACATTTAACAGTGGGAAAGAGCCTATAATCTCAGCTAGCTGGGAAACTGAGGTTTTCACATCAGGGGATTCTGATTTGCAATGGGCTAAGCCTAAAACCTATCTGTACTAAATTCATCATCAAAAGGTGAAACTGTGGAAGGGACACCACCAGGTTCCCTAAGAGAGGCAAACCAGCTGAGATCAGAAATAAAATGAAGTAAATCAAAATTCACATGCCAATGAGTAGTGACATTGAGTTGATGACTAGCTCTCTACTCCCAGCCTCCATGAAATAGGAAGACCTAATCTTAAAAAAAAAATTAACAAAATAAAATACATGAAACAAAATGCTTAAGATTGCAAAGGAAGCTAATTATAATGAAATAAAATTATTTTAAAAATTTGAAGTCAAATTCTTCAACTTCAACTTGTAACCTGTGGTTTAGACTATAATGATAGTAAATCTTTATCTGTTAAAGTGTAAGAAACAAAATATCTTTACCAAGAACTCCACTGACTCACTGATAAATGGAGGAAAGATTTATTTTACTTTCTTGCAAGAATGAATGCCTAAGTGAATAGACACACCTTTGGGACTACAAAGGCAGCATTTTATTTCCTCTCCTGAAGTATAAGTCCCTCCTTAGATACCCCATTAATTAGATATTATAGAAGTTACATGTCATGAATCTCCACCCCTCATTACATAGCCAGTCCCTGCTCCCAAGGAGCTTACATTTTTTTAGGGGAAGATAAGCTCCACTTTTGATTATAGTTTGATATCCTTGTGGGTTTCAGTTTTCGAATTTGTTTCATTTCTCTTAATTTTCATAACTGTGGAAAACAAATGTCTATCATTCCTCACAGTTAAGAATGGATGTAATAGCAGCCAGAAGTCACTCACATGAAGTCTGTTAAAGTGGTGATCAAACTGAATAATACTATTTTTGGCCAAAGATAATTTGTGACTACAAAACCATGACACCAAATTTTTTTAGTAGAGATAAGATAAAATAACTCCAAAGGGATTTCAAAAAAGAGCTCTTAGAATGCTTTAAACAGTGAAATAAGTTCACAGCTTTACAAGATTATTACTTTGAAAAATAATAAACTGGGAGTACATTTTTTTACTATGTAGTATAACTTATTCTGCACTAATAGAAGAATAGTACCAAGAGCAAAAGAGGTAATAGACCCAGGGGATTCAGTGCTGGTAAGACACATGAAATATTTTGTACAGTTCTGAGTGTGACATTCTAAGGAAGATATTGATGAACTAGAGAACATCCAAAGGATGATGACTGAAATCAGGAACAGGATTATGCAGGAGCTACCTTGAATTAGCCCTGGAGAGCTTATTGCTAAAATTTTAGTGTGAACATTTAAACCTTGGATATCAATAAATGCTGAAAATCAGGATTTGATTGTTTTGTTGATTGTGTAGAATTTAAAAAGTGATGGAGAAAGTGTTAATAATGCAGATTAAAATACTGCCTTTTGTCCTTTTCCCTGCCACTTACTTATTAAAAAAAATAAAAACAAAAAACAAAAAACCCACTATAATTCCAACAAAGTTGGGATGGAAAATGCCATCTGCATCCAGAGAGAAAACTATGGAGACTGATTATGATCAAAGCATAATATTTTCACTTTTTTGTTTATTTCTTTCTAGTGTTTTTTCCATTTAAGTTTGATTTTTCTTATACAACAGGACAAATATGGACATATATTTAAAAGGAGTAAACATCTTTAACCTGTAATAGATTACTTGCTATCTTGGGGGAGAAGGGAAATAAGAGAAGGAGGGAGAGAAATTTGGAACACAAAATCTTACAAAAACAAATGTTGTAGAATGTCTTTACTTGTATGTGGAAAACAAAATACTATTGAAAACTTAAAAAAAATTATCACCGCACTTCAGATCTTAAAATAATGTTATTTAATGACTGAAAAAATTTGGGATTTTTAGTCTGAAGGAGAGAGAAGATAGCTACCTTCAAATAGAGTTGTCATGAAGAAAAAAAAAGATCCTACTTTACTTGTGTAACGTAATCAAGCAGAACTAGGATGGAAATCGAGGGGTATTGGGGTTCATTGGAAGAACAGCAGTTGTAGTCAGAAAGGTTAAAAAATAAAATAGACTTTGTTATCCTCTTATAATTAGGACTTTATCACCAAAGGTACAGTATTCAAGGAGAAGATCACCCAGTCAAAAATGCTGTGATTGGGGTTCAAGTTTTGCATAGAAGGAAATTTGGACAAGATTACTTCTAGACTCCTCCAGTCATTAAGGTTCAGTTCATCACAATGATTATAGTTATATATACCTCATCTATTAACAATCTGTTGATAAGGTGTACAGTCAGAAAGAGCAGAGGTCAAATTCATACTCAGATATTTACTAGCCTTTTGACTGGGCAAGTCACTTAAAAATGTGTTTGCCTCAGTTTCCCTAATTGTAAAATGAGCTTAGTAACAACATCTACCTTGAATGATTGTTGTGAAGATCAAATAAGATAGTATTTGTTAATTACCTAGCACTATTAGGTAGATAGTTAGCTAGGTAAGTAGAGATAATAGCAATGGTAGGAAAAGAAGGAGGAGGGTTAAAGAAAAGAAGAGGAAAAGAAGGGGGGAGAAGGAGAAGGAGGAGAAGAAACAGCAGAAATTATGAGTAGCATGTTAAAATTGCAATGATAAAAAGCCAAAACTTACCCTGTGGTACAAATGAATACATTAAAATCAAGCTTTTCCATCTGTGACTAATTAATTCTTACTTCCTATATGGTTTGGGCCACTTTCTTAAGGATTTTAGTCCTCAGTTTCTTCTTTTTTAAAAGGAGAAGCTTTGACCTCCATGGTTCTTTCTAAATCTGAATCTATGGCAATAATAGATACAATTTATAAAGTACTTTAAGGTTTGTAAAGTGTTTCACAGTGTTTGATCCTCACAACAATCCCCTAAGGTGCTATTATCCACGTTTTCTAGATGAAGAAACTGAAGCTAACAGTGGTTAAATAACTTACCCAGAGCCACATAGCTAATAACATAGTATCAATATACAGGATTTGAATTCAGGGGGCTCCTGATGCTAAGAACAGCACCTAAAGCTACCTAGCTGTCCATGAACCTATATTATATTTACTCACAATTTTGTCCCTTTTCTTTCTGATATTTCTATCCCAAAAGAAAATTGGATTATGAGGAATTATGAGGAAAATTGAATTATGAGGTAAATTGTTGTTCATTTCAGTTGTGTCGAACTCCACCTGACATCATATAATTATTTTTGTCTCAATCTACAATTACTTTTGCTTTACTGAAAAATGACTTTTAAAAAAGTAATTATAGTGGAGAGTTTGTAAAGTTGTATCCCACAGTATTTGTGCGAGAAAGAAAGAGGAAAACAATTCAAAGTGATTAAAAGGTAGAGTTCAAATCTTCACAGAATATGCCAGCTGAGAGGGACCTTAGAAGTTGTTTTGTTCAGAAAAAAGGAAATGACAAATGTTGGAGAAAATGTGGAAAAACTGGTATTTTAATGCATTGTTGGTGGAGTTGTGAACTGACCCACACATTCTGGAGAACAATTTGGAACTATTCCCAAAAGGGCTATAAAATCATGCATATCCTTTGATCCAGCAGTGCCATTACTGGGTCTGTAAAAAAAAGAGATCATAAAAAAGAGAAAAGGACTCACATGTACAAAAATATTTATGGCATCTCTTTTTGTGGTGGCAAAGAATAAAAAAATTGCAGGAATGCCCATCAGCTGGCTGAATAAATTGTGGTATTTGAATTTAATGAAATACTATTGTTGTATAAGAAATGATGAGCTGGCAGATTAAAAACAAATCCCTGGAAAGACTTAAATGAATGCTAAAGGAAGTAAGCAGAACCAGGAAAATACTGGACATAGTAGCGTAACACTGTACAGTGATCAACCTTGATTGACTTAGCTTTTCTCAGTAATAAATGACCTAAGACAATTCCAAAAGACTCATGATGTAAAATGCTATCTACATTCAGAGAAAGAACTGAGATAAATCTAACTAATCTAAACCTAAGTCTAAATGCATAACAAAGCGTACCATTTTCATTTGGGAGTGGGGGTAGTTGTATAGTTTTTTCTCCTTTTCTGTTTTTTCTTTCACAACATGACTAATGTGGAAATATGTTTTACATTATTGCACATGTATAACTTGTATCAGATTGCTTGCTGAATGGGGGTAGAAGGAGGGAAAGAAAGGAGGGAGAAAAATTTGGAACTCAAAAATCTTTCAAAAAATGAATGTTGAAAATTGTTTTTACTTGTGATTGGAAAAATACTACTTTAAAAAAAAAGAGAGAGAAATGGCTTATTTTATAGCTGAGGAAATTGAGATAAAGTGACACACAGCAAATTCAAGTTTTAAGTGGAGTGTAGTTTTTAAGTATCTTTGTTTTAGGGAAAAATTAGATACCATCTACAAAGTCCCATCTAGTATTCCATTCTATTCTCAGAAGGCTAGAGATGCTTAAAAAAAATTCCTATGGGCAACACTCACCTTGTTTCCTAAGCAAACCTACTTATTTTCAGTTACCAGTTTACTGTGGTACAACACCTTCACTGATAGCCAAGGAAAAGTCTAAGGGAGAAATGGAGAAAAAAGAAATAAGGGAGGGGAAGGTAGGTGTCCTAAGGGATAGAGCATTAGCCCCGCCAGAAGTCAAGACGACTTGAGTTCAAAACTAATCTCAGACACTTAACACTTCCTACCTGTGTGACTCTGGGCAAGTCACTTAACCCCATTGCCTCAGCAACAAACAAACAAATAAGTTAATTAATTAAAAAAAATAAGGGAGAAGAGCTGGGTGGAATGAAAGATTGAATGCTAGCTGGACTTTTCTAATCTCAACATCAAACCCATGAAAAGAGTGGGTAGCTTCTTTAATTTAACTCTTTCCTTGCCTTGCTTGGTACCAAATACATCACAAACTTGGCTTTATACAAAATGTTATTTTTATTGGAATAATAGAGTTAAACACCAAAAATTAGGGAACTTTTTTAGTCTAGCCATTGCTATCCACTTACAGCTTTCCTCTGCCTTTGAAATTGACCCGTATTTTTGAAGCCCTAAGGAGATCTTCCGGCAGCTGCATTTCTGTTTCAAAATAGAGAATAAAATGTGTTTAACTGTATTGGCTATTGAGGGGGAGAGGGAGTAAGGGAAGACTGGAGAAAACTGCATGGGGTGGCATTTCTCAAACTAATTTATCCCCAGAACACTTTAGGTATAGAACTATATTAATGAAATCCAATAAATGTTGGTCTGGAAATATTGGAAACTTTTGGGATAAACAGGAGGGAGAACAATAAAATATTTGGGAATATTTTAGAGCCAAATAAAGGAAGTCTCAAATCCTGGCACTAGCAAGTGTGACTCTGGACAATGCCTAGTATTTTATCTGTAAAGTGAGGATTTGATTTGATTGCTTCTTGACTCTCTTCTAACTTTTAAAATCGATGAGCCTCTGATCATTCCTAATGTATTTGTATGATCCTACATCAGGTCTATTTAAATCAGGTCTATTTCTATACTGAAAAGAAAATATTATGAAGTAAGTACATTTGAAATATATATAATTTCAAATATTTTTAGATGGAAAATATCTTTCTCATCAAAGTATTTTCATAGAGCCATATTTACATCGAGAGGATTAACAAAAGCTAGCAAAATACTTTGGGGAAATGCTAAAAAAATAAAATAAAGGAGAAAATCTTTTTTCACTTATATTTCTCAAAATTTGAACAAATACAAGGAGGGAAAAAATGCTTCAGGATACCCTAATGCTAAAAATGAATAAAGTAGTGTGTATTCTATCTAAAAGCTATGGGTGAGGAGTGTCAAGTAGAAACAAAATAACAATAAAGCTTTTGTTTAAAAAGTTTAAGTGAACTAAGAGCTTGAGGGACTCTACTGTCCCATTTTTCAAAGTGGCTCCAGGCTCACATTACTTTGGGCTTCAAGTTTTGCAAAGAACTTTTCTCCCCACTCCCCCAACCCCCTTCCCAGTCTGAGTGCCGAGCACATTAACCAATAGGAATACTTAAGTCTCAACAACAATCTCTTTGACATGCAATTTTCTATTCACTAGCCTATTTGTAGCTTGTTCTACAGCTGGGAGTACTTTAAATAGAAAACCATGCTCATTTTGCTCAATACAATAATACTTAAGATTTATAGACCACTTTTCCTCTTCAAAGCACTTTACAAACATCAGCTAATTAGTGGCCCCTCTTACACCTTGCAAGTTCATTTTTATTACTCTAATTACAAATTAGTTCGATTCAGTTTTAATAGTAAGCAACTTGTCTGAGGCCCCAGAGAAAAGTCAAAACTAAGGTGAAAATTAAACTACTGCAGGTCTTTGCTCTTGGCCCCCTACTCAAAACACTCCAGGTTCCTAGTCATTCGCCAACTATTCTTTCTCCATTAAAAAACAAACAGCATGAATGCAGCTTACTGTGCTGTAAGAAATGATGAAAAAAGTGAATATAAAGAAGCATGGAAAGATATATATGAAATGATAAAAATGAAAGTGAACCATTAAAATGATATACACAATGACCATAGCAATGTGAGTAAATAAAAAAAAAAAAACGAATGCTGCAAAATTACAAAAACAAAACAAAAAAAAATTTTTAAAAGTATGGATGAAAGAAGAGATATGAGAAGACCCTCCCATCCTTCCTCTTTAAAGAAATCAAGGTCCACAAGTGTTGTATGTTGTACATATTTTTAAAATTTTTTGATGTACTCAGCAGTTTTGCTGATTTCTCCCCCTTCTTTGTCTTTAAAATATTATGCATTATTTGAAATGGCTTTCTGGGGGCAGCTAGATGGCATAGAGCATAGAGTACTGGGATTAGAGTCAGGAAGATCTGAATTCAAATCCAGCATCAGACACTCACTATGTGACCCTAGGCAAATTACTTTTTTGCCTCGGTTTCCTCATCTGTAGAATGAACTGGAGAAAGAAATGGCAAACCACTTCAGTATTCTTTGCAAAGAAACTCTCAAATGGAACCATGAAGGATTGGACATGACTGAATAACAACAAAATTGAATACTTGGTAAATTTTCACTCCTGATAAAATGTTAGTACAATCTTTCCAGTGAGTGACATGATCTTCATTTTATTCTGTAGCTATCTTATTTGTACATAGGTGTTTGCATATTGTCTCCCCCCATTAGATTATATGCTTCTTGAGAAAAGGAGCTCTTGTCTTTATTTTTCTTATCTCCAATGCTTAGCATAGTGGCTGGAACAAAGAAGGTACCTAATAAATGCTGGAAGTAGAATCCAGACAAAGTTCAGAAAAGTCTGAATGCACTTTCTAAAGGTTTACAAGGATATTTATTCATTTGAGCAATGGAGTTTAATTACCGTAAAGTTTTTCAAAAGTACCCAATCTAGATGGGTGTAGTGTTTATTCCATTAACCATTCTCCAGTGAGGCTTGACCATCTTCATTAACCAATGAAGGAAACAGTAAAATTCAAAGAAATGTTACTTTATCCACTTGGAGGAAAAAACTCAAGGAGGGTGTACTGAAGTCTCTTTCCACCCTTAATTCCATGCTTTCCATGCCTGAAGCCAGGAAATCTAGAGCACTGAGGTTTGAGGACCTCACCAAGAATCCATGGCATAATTGGAGGAGAAACTTCATGAGGTCTCGACAGGGCAAAAACATCAAGGTTCTTAATTCTATCAAAAAAATTTTAGGGATATATAAAGAATTGACTCAAACTTATAAGAATTCAAGCCATTCTCCAACTGATAAATGGTCAAAGGATATGAACAGGCAATTTTCAGATGAAGAAATTAAAACCATTTCTAGTCATATGAAAAGATGCTCCAAGTCATTATTGATCAGAGAAATGGATTGGCTAAGATGACAAAAAAAGATAATGACAAATGTTGGAGGTGATAAGGGAAAATTGGGACACTAATACATTGTTGGTGGAGTTGTGAACTGAACCAACCATTCTGGAGAGCAATTTTGGAACTATGCTCAAAAGGTTATCAAACTGTGCATATCCTTTGATCCAGCAGTGTTTCTATAAAGAGATCTTAAAGGAGGGCAAGGGACCCATATGTGCAAAAATGTGTGTGGCAGCCCTTTTTGTAGTAACTAGAAACTGGAAACTGAGTGGATGCCCATCAGTTGGAGAATGGCCAAATAAGTTATATGAATATTATGGAATATTATTGTTGTACAAGAAACAATCAGCATGATGATTTCAGAGAGGCTGAAGAGATTTACATGAAATGATGTGAAGTGAAATAAGCAGAACCAGGAGATCATTCATTGTACACAGCAATAAAATTATATGATGATCAATTTTGATGGACATGGCTCTTTTCAACAATGAAATGATTCAGGCCAGTTCCAATGATCTTGGGATGAAGAGAGCCATCTGCACCCAGAGAAGGGACTGTGGGAACTGAGTATGGATCATAAGATAGAATTTTCATTTTTTTTTGTTATTTGCTTGCATTTCATTTTCTTTCTCATTTGTTTCCTTTTTAATTTGATTTTTCTTGTGCAGCAAGATAATTGTATAAATATTAATGCATATATTGGATTTAACATATATTTTTTATAATGTTTAACATATATTAGATTACTTGCCATCTAGGGAAGGAGTGGGGGGGGAAAGAAGGGAAAAATTGGAACACAAGGTTTTGCAGGAGTTAATGTTGAAAAATTATCCATGCATATGTTTTGAAAATAAAAAAAAACTTTAATAAAAAATTTTTTTGCGGGATGAAATCTTTCTATCTCAACAGTTTAGGTCAAGGAGAAAGCAATCACAAGCAATCAAAAAACATTAAGAATCACTTCATTTCTAAGTGTTAGCATTGTGCTTAATGCAGGTAATACAAAGAAAAACAAATGGGTTCCTGTCCTCAGAGCTTTCATACTAAGAAAGGACACATAAATAGGTAACTACAAAATGCAAACATAAATAATCTTAAGAGTATTAGTTTTAAGTGAGTAGGGAGCCTAGGAAAATCTCCTGTAGAAGGTATCATTTGAGATGAGTTTTGAAGGAAGTCAGAATGTCTAAGAGTCTGAGATAAGGGAAGGAGAATATTCCAAGAATGGCCATGGGCCTTTGTAAAGAGAAAGAGAGAAGGATATCGCATATCACATAGAGGGGAGCAAAGTATATACTGAAATGTCAAGAAGGGGACAGATTGTTAAGTCTTAAATATCAAACATCACTTTGCCATTGAAATTGGAGATAACATAAAAAAACCAAAAAACTATGCCATAAGATAAATTTGAAGTTCATGTGAATTCCTTCCTTTGTTCTTTGTATATGGAATTCATATGTTGTTTGTCAAGTTCAGAACATTGATAAAACAGTGGTTATTTTTCTGTCTTTGATTCCCTTTTTCTTAATTCTCTATCCAATCAATTACTGAGCCTTGTCAATTCCATTTTGATAACACTTCTCTGATATTCTCTTTATTCTCTCTAGAACTCTTGTAAAAAGTTCACCATTATCACTCAACTTGGACAGCTGCAATAATGGCATTCATTTATCAAAATAAATCTTCATATATAAAGATCTGGTCATGCTACTCATCTGCTCAGAAATCTTCGATACCTTCCTCCTGCCCTCCTCCCAACTCCCACCAAAATCTAAGTATTCCTCTTGCCAGGTGGTCAAAGACCTTCATAATTTGGTGCCATTCTAACTCATACCATTCTATTTCCCAGCCAGATCGTATCTGAGAGCATGTTTTGTACCTTTTCTTCAATTGATCCTTATAATACAATATATATTGAATTCTTTTTGTTTTTGTCATTTAGACTCCATGACCCCATGTGGGATTTTTTGAGACAGAGATACTAGATTGGTTTGCCATCTTTTTCAACTTATTTTACAGAGGAGAAAACTGAGGCAAATAGGGTGCTGTGACTTGCCCAAGCCACACAGCTAGTGAATCTGGATTGGAACTCAGGTGTTTCTGATTCCAGAGCTGGTGCTCTATCTACTGCACCTTCTAGTTGCCTCTCACTTCATTTTTTTGGATCCTACTTTCTACAGCTGGAAAATGAAGGGATTGAACTAGATGGCCTCTGAAGTGGCTTTCAGTTTGAGATTCTATAATTAAATTCCCCACTACTGATGGGGTACAAATGATGCCAAGAAGAGAGCTTCCTTGGCAAAGCAAATTCCTGTTTCAGACTTCTGCAAAGATCTGGGGTTCAGGGGGGCAGCTAGGTGGCGCAGTGGATAGAGTACTAGCCCTGAATTCAGGAGGACCCGAGTTCAAATCTGGTCTCAGACACTTAACACTTCCTAGCTGTGTGACCCTGGGCAAGTCACTTAACCCCAGCCTCAAAAAAAAAAAAAAAAAAAAAAAGATCTAGGGTTCAGAATTGTCTTTTATCAGCAGTCTAAGGCTTGGGCTTCCATTCAAAATTGAATGAGATTCCTTCAATATTGTCAATGCCCGGGGCTTAGATTTCCAGTTGAAAAGAGATTACTTGGACTATCAGACCAAGATCTCCAACTGAATGAGACTACACAACTTGAGAGGGGTTGTCAGGGACAGATATGCTTTTCTCAGGGGAGAGCCTGAGACCCCGAATGTCCCTTCTTTTACAGATTAAAGGGGACACAGTTTCAGGGTTCACTCCCATCACTACCACCTTCCCTGAGCCCTATCCTTTCTCACTATTGATGTGGTGCAGCCATTGTCCGTAATGATGTGAACTCTTCAGAGTCCATCCCAGTCCCATTGACAACCTTATCACACACATACAAAGGGAGACCAGATTTCTGGACTGTTATCTTGTCAGCATGACCAAGTTTCAACCCAAAGGATCCTACAGATAAGGGACCCTTCCTTCTCCTAAGCAGGCTCACTCAATATATTCTTGCCCTACCTTTAAGCCCAAAGTACCTTCATTTGTCCTATATTAGCCTATCTCATTTCCTGATGTTCTATCATGCAGTTGCTCCATAATTTACCTGCCAGTTTTTTCTCAAACTCCTTAACTCTCTAGACTCCACCCTTATTCCTCATCTCTCACCTTTAAATGGCCCTCTACTTATAACTTGATGCTTAATCATTTTGATTAGCCAGTATGCCTTTTTATGATAATGAACTTCTTATGGTTATAACACTTTTGTGAATTTTTCACATTCTGAACTGCTTTCCCAGAACCTGTTGCTTCATCAACTATCACCTGCCATCTAACTCACCATGATACTTTGGTTCATAGTTCTATAATTGCTTTTAGTATATTTTATTATGTTTTACATTTATATCACCTGTATCTCTCTTCCTCTCAGAGAGCCATTTTCATAAGGGATCTGACATATATCTGACAATGGCTAACATTTATATAGTGCCTCCTCCTCCAATATCAATCAACAATAATACAATAAGAGTAGCTACCATTTCTTATATGCCACTTAAATGCTAAGTGTTTTATAATCTCATTTGAAGGTAAGTGCTGTTATCTCCATTTTATAGATGAAGAAATCGAGTCAAAAACAGATCAAGTGACTTGCTCAGGGTTAGACAACTAGTCAGTATCTGAGACTAGATTTGAATTCACACCTTCCTGACTGTGGTGGTTTTTCTCTGTACCACTTAGCTACCGCAATGTTCCCCACCTCTGCAATGGAGTCAGGAAGGCATCTTCTCCTATCTCTTCTTCAGGGCTTCAAGCTTATTCTTTTAAAATTTGGCACCATTTATTTTAGATTGTTTTATGGTGGTGGTTGTTGTTTTCCATTTACACCTACACCCTTTGCCCCTCAATAACCTCCATAAGGGCAGGAACCAATATTATTTAAACTTCTATTACATGGCTCTGGGCATAGCAGGAACCTACATGGGTTTTGTTCTATTTTCTTTTCTTCTTTCCTTTCCTCCTTCCAATTTCCAAATCCTTTCCTTTTTTCGTTCTTCTGTTTTTTTTTTTTCTTTCCTTCTTTGCTTTCTTCCTTTCTCTTTCTTGCAAGTTTAATACAATTCAGGTAAATAACTTTCAAGTTGACTTTTGAGGTATACACACACACACACACACACACACACACACAGGTAGTCTAATGCCTAATGAAACTCAGACCTGTAATAACTTTTCTTTATTTTTTTCTTTCTTTCTTGCCTTTCTTCCTCCCCTCCTTCCTTCTTTCTTTCTTGCAAGTTTAATACAAATTCAGATAAATAACTTTCAAGTTGACTTTTGAGGTATATCCACAAAGTATATAGATAGTAACTGCTGCATCTACCAGTTATCCTGGCAATGTTACTTTTGTGGTGGTATAATGCCTAGTGAAACTCAGACTTCCAATAACTTTGCTACAATACTGAGAGGGAACCCCATAAGTTCCCATAAGTGATCAAAAAAGAGATCCCCAGCAACTATTAGCGGCTACAGAAGTTACCCTTGGGACCCCCAGCCTCCTCATTTTACATGTGAGAAAACTGAGAACCACAGGGAAAAAATGACATGCTCAAAACTAATTAGGGGAGCTGGATATGACTTCTGATCATTTGCCTCCAAATTCAGCAGTTTTAAGGCTATACCATACTGCCTCCTCTAGGACAAATGTTGTTTTGCCTTCAAAGCAGACTCCAACTTACTTCACGAGACTTACTAGACACATCACTATCATTTTTTTTCACATACTCTTCATTCTAATCAAGTTGACTTTCTTTTGATTCCTCATAGGTGACACATTCCACCTTCCTATCTCTATGTCTTGGCTGTTTCTCATGCCTATAATGCAATTCCTTTTCATCTCTAACCTCTTAGAATCAAAAATCCCTGGTTCCATTCAAGCAAGATCAGCTGATGCATTTTCTACCTGAGATCCTGATTGATTGTTCCTAACAGTTATCATCTTCCATTCCAAAATCGCTTTATATTTCTTTTGTATATATCAATGTTTGTAAGCCTAATAAGACATAAGCTCTTTGAGGATACTAACTATACTCCTTTTAATCTTTATTATACTTTTGGCATAGCACAGCTTGTAGAATATAGTGAGTGCCTGATAAGAGTACATGATAAATACTCTTATTCCCTCAAACCAGTTCATAGAAATGGCATATACTTCATATGTGAAGAAGAAAGGGAAAACTTAGTGCAGCCAAATTCACTTTATTAGCCAAATATCACTCAGCCAAATTTGTGGGTTAGGGATATAGAGAATGGATCAACAATCTCAAAAAACATTTCAATTATCCTATAAGCATTATGCAAAATAAGTTAATGAATAGAGGGGCAAATAACTAGCTCTAGCACTAATTACATTGGCTCTACTGCTTAAAGTGGCAAATAATTAGCAAGTTAAGAGATACCCAGCAATTGGGAAATGGCTGAACGAATTATGCATATATACAAATGTGATAGAATATTTTCATGCCATAAAAATACTAAGAGGAATGAGATCTAAGACTTTTATGAATTGGTATAGAGTAAAATAAGCAAAACCAGCTGAACAATTCATACAACATTATAAAGACATCACCTTTCAAAGGTTTAAGTGATCAGTGCAGTGACTAACCATGATTCTGGAGAATCAATAACCAAAAACATGTTACCCATTTCCCACATTTTATACATAACCAATATAGGAATTTGTTTTGTTTGGCTATGCTTATTTTTTTCAATGTGGGTAGAAAAGAATAAATAAATACTTCATTTTTCATTTAAAATTTCATTCATTTAAAATAAAATTTTAAGAATTTTGTATAACTGTAAATCTAAAAAAAAAACCTGGAATTTTACATGCCTGGGTAATAACACAGTAGAGAAAATCAGCTCTTAACTCTAATAACAGACCTTATTTAATGCTACCATATTTCCCTACCTCTGACTGGCAGGCTAATGAGCAGTTAACTCAAAATTGGGGTGGCTTGGTAGCACAGTGGATAGAGTACCATCCCTGAAATCAGGAGAACCAGAGGACAGAGTTCAAATTTGGTCTCACTTAACATTTCTACAAGCTGGGTGCCTCTGGGCAAGTCACTTAACCCCAACTGACTCTCAAAAAAAAAAAAAAAAAAAAAAGGAAAATAATTTTTTAAAATAACTCAAAACTAAGTGATAGGTTTCAAAAGGATAGCTCCTGACCACCAATTCTTGACTAATCGAAAATTGGCTGAATAAATATTGCTATTGTGTCTACTGTAGAGTAGGAAAAAAAATACCATTATTATGAAGTCCTTTTCTCCCTAAAAATTTTAATTGTGACAGTCATGCTTTTTAAGAACAAATTTTTACAATCCATCTTGCATGTAAAATGCAAGGACATCTTCTAGAGTAGGTAAATAATGTAAGTATACTTTGAGAATTTCTTTAGATTTTTCTAAGTTCCTTCAGCAAACAATGAAGCTGCTAATCTCTGTGTGACACTGAGCAAATCATAACCTCTCTGGATCTAGCGAAACTCAGATATCATCTAAAAAGTGAGGAAATTTGATATTATACTTAAAATCATCCTTAAATAGTGACCAAAATGTAGTCAGTCTTCTTAAACCCAAAATATTCTTTTCACAAAGAACTAGAAACAAAGTAGATACCTACTGACTTTTTTGGGACCTATTTGGGATTTTCTTGGCAAAGATACTGGAGTGGTTTGCCATTTCCTTTTCCAGATCATTTTACAGATGAGGAATGAAGACAAACAGTTAAGTAACTTTCTCAGGGTCACATTGCTACTATGTTTTGGAAGATCGATTTAAAGACTGGATTTTCAGGTTTTCTTGACTCTGGGGTTTAGCACACTGTCCAATGTCACCTAACTACCTCATCAATTGAAGAATAGCTAAACAAACTGTGGTACATGAATGTGATTAAAATAAGCACCATAAAATATAGCACGATAAGAAGCTACAAAGAATGCAGAAAAATAAATGAATTGGTATGTGATAATCAAAATCAGGAAATAACACACAAAGACAATAATGTAAATGGAAAGAATGGAAAAAAAAAAAGAAACTGAACTTTGAATAATATATGTCAAAGCTTAGTCCTGGGGCAGATTTAAGAAAGTTAAAAATCTTTCTTCTTTGCAAGTATAGAATATCAAATGCACAATTGCCCTTGGTTGATAGATTGGTTTTATTTAACTACTCTGTCTCTATCAAAAAACAAACCAAAAAAAATGTTATAAGGAATGATTCTCTGATGAGCAGAGTGAAAACGAAAGGGATATATTTGGAAATGTAAGTGATTTAAAAAAAACAAACAAAAAAGATAGCCATAAAATGTTTCTTTAAATAGGAAAATGGACAATAGGCCTTGAAGACCCATTTGAACTCTGTGACCTTTGATCATAAATACTGCTTACTATTAAAAAAAAATAAAATTACTGGTTTGAAATTAGGAACAAATAAAAAAAATTTTAATAATTAAATCTACTATCTCAAGTCATCTTTAAACACTTTGTCATAACTTCCTAAGAAGACCGTTATTTATCTGTGTTAAACATTTTATATCTTTTTAGCCAGTGCTGGGTTCACAGTGAACTATTATTGATCGATATGCAGTATATGAATATTAACTATATCTTGACAGGCTCTTAAAGTGTGTTCTTACACTAATTTAAATTAACATTTTCTGAGTATGTGCTTTAAATTCCTACACTGACATTTTTTTCTTTTGGAAAATTTGTTTCCTTGTTCTGAAATCTAAAATAAAAGTTCATTAAAATTTGGTATCTGTGATTTTGGATAATACAGTTAAAATAAAAAGATAGTGCAAATCTTGCGGTCTGCTAATACAGGGTTCAATTTGCATTAAACAAAAACAACAGGAGATGGCTCATACAGTTTTATTTTACTTCTAAAACAGAGTCACATCATGATACACAGTTTTGGTGTATGTCTGAAACATGTTAGTGATCTATAAAATGAATTAAAGCATTTTATTTTTAACAGTACTTATTATGAATTCCATTTTACAAATGCTAGATGAATTATATACAAAAGCTAGATATTAAATATACAAAAGCTGTATAAAGCAAGTAACATTATACAAGACAAAAGCTAGTCAGAAGTTTAAATATAATAATATTAGGGAAATGAATTAACATTCATTACAATAAGTATCCATGAATTGGAAAGCCATTCCAGAGAAATGCTATATAGTCAGATATTATCAAAGTTAATAGTAATGAAACTATGCTAGGGATATAACTTCACTTATTTTTTAATCTCTTCAAATAATAGGAAATCAAAGTATTTTTTCATAAAAGCATGTCTTTATGTTCAAGAGAACCTAAATAGAATCAATTTAAAGTTAAATAAGTGAAGTATATACAGTTTTAGATTCTGGCTAATAAAAATGCTAAAGGCATGTGATAAAAATTCAAAATTAGCACCCCAACCGTATAGCATATTTCTAAACCTGAATATCTTAGTAAAGATAAACCCCAAATGACAGATTTTATACAATATTGAATTTTAGTTTTTAAAATTAAGGATGCAGAAC
The DNA here is from genome assembly GCF_048593235.1 of Sminthopsis crassicaudata. NCBI lineage: Eukaryota > Metazoa > Chordata > Mammalia > Dasyuromorphia > Dasyuridae > Sminthopsis > Sminthopsis crassicaudata. The sequence goes on from NC_133619.1 coordinate 242,316,193, forward strand.
TCTGGTTTTAAAAGGCATATGTTTAACAGTGGATTTATTATAATTTAATTATGATTAGAATTTCAAATAATTCTTTTTTCCAAATCTGTTTTTTTTTTTTAAATCAATTAACCTAAGCAAATAAAAGTCCTCTTACTGCCAATTGGATTGCTGGGTATTCCTTTAGTTATAGCCAAAACAATAAACAGCTACTGATTTTTAATTCTACTTTAAGATACCATTTTCTTTATCTTAAAGAATTTTCTGGTCTCATCAAAGCTGAAGAAATGAAATGCAAAAAATCAGCACATATTCAGTATATAGCAAAGATTCTCTAAGTTCTTAACTGTATGGTTATTATACTGCATTACCTCTGACTATAATCATTTAATTTATGGAAAAGTAGTTGAGAATGGCATTTCAAATCATTATTAAAAGTAATAAAGTATACATGTCATGATTTAAATTTACATATTTTATAACTACCTTGAAAAGAATTTTTGAAAATAGCTATTTAAAAAAAAAAGAAGAAAGTTATTTTCTGTGTTTACGCCTATCACAATGGCATTATTAAGGCTTCTAATATACCCCCTTTTCAAATTTATGAAAATGGAGCACCTTCTCGTATATCTTTTGCACAATGGAAAAAACAAATTAAAATTTTCCTAAATTTTCTAAGACATTTTTGAACTCTGAATGATTTTAGGTTACAATACACTCCTCTCTATCCTCTCCCACTCCTAAACAATTACACAATCTAGATAGTCTGAAAAGTTATTTTTCACACATGTAGAATATTTTTTTTGAAAACCAAATTTATTTGGCTTTTTGGTAATCAATATATCCAAGCTATGTTGTTATCAGAAGAAAAGTCTTATTTCTGGGCAGCATCCTTACTTTTTGTATTACAGTTATATTTCTATTGATATCTTGCTCCCCCCAAAAGAGTTGTAAAAAATTTAGTTCCAAAGTTGACCACTATTATGTATATTTATTTAGAAAAGTTGTGCTATGCATAGACTGGTGTAATTACTTAGCAAAATAACTCATCAAATGTTCAGTTTGACAACTTTATATAGCAATAGGTCTATCTCCAACATACTTGTGTTTTATTCTGTAATTACAAAACCATCATTTCATTTTATAATCCTTGTCAGTGATAAATTCTTTGATCGGTTTGAACAGATACACAGTCACAGAAACAAATCTCCCTAAAAAGAAGAGGTACCAAAACAAATAATGGGCTGTGCAAAAAGTTCTTTCTTGGGAACACAATGTGGTAGCCAAAATTATCAAGAATTTAAGTAGTTTAGTTAAAGAAGTTTAAGGAATTATTAATTAGGCTTTTTTAAATAGCACTATGTAAAAATAAGTAAGATGCTTTTTGTAGATGTTAATGTTAAAATGTTTTGGTTAAGTTTTATCTAGTGTGGTGTGGGGGAAAAAGTGATTGTTTTGGAGAAGGAAAAGCTGGTTTCAAATCCCAGTTTTGCCCACTTAGCATCAGATATTGACCTTTAACAATTCACTTAACTTAACAAGGGCTCTTAGCTTTCTCATCCATAAAATGGATTGCAGAAAAGATCTCTAAGGTCCCTTCCAAGTTCTAAATCCTATGCAGCACCCTGTGCTACATTTTATTAACTTCTTAAAACTGTCTATAGATGTTTCATTGGCAGTTCATTTAAATTACAGTTTCAGAAATATGAACTTTCAAGTCCTAGGGAAGAAGAGATAGTAATCTGGAGAAGGATTTAAGTGCTAAAAATCCATTAAATGTAAATTTTAAGATGAACTATCTGTTATACATCAAATAAATGTCATACTAAACAGATTCTTTCAAAAATAATCTTTTAACATTTAGCATTAGTTAAAAAAATAATCCTAGTGCAGAAAATTATACTATCAAAATCTACATAAACAAGTGGAAAATTTGGGCTTCATATCAGAGCAATGGTTCCACGATGTACTTCACATCCCCATCTGCAGATCAGCAAAGTTGTAGAAGCTGTCGACATCTCCAGAAGCTGTTACCTTATTTTCTGATACAAACATCTATTTTAAATTTAAAAGACAAAAATATAAATAACAAATCAACACAAAATACTACTTCACTAGTGAACTTAGAGAAAAATTCTGCTGCCCTCGAACTATAAGCAATCATAAGGTTCATCCTAGATAATATCCAAACATTCAAGTCTCTTTTAATTTATATGTTGCATTTCCAGAAAATTAAATGTTAAAGTTTTTAATAGTGCTATGATGAAAATCTTCATTAAATAAAATTAGAACATTTCTAAAAGTACACTTGAAATTTCATGATTTCTTCTAAGCTGCTATGTCTTTTGGGTTACATAAAAAGGTTTCATGCTGTAATACAAAAAGCACTGGACAAGTCCTAGATTTTAATCCTGGTTCAATCTAAATGTCTTTGTTAAGTAGTGGCTTAGCCATTCTGTGTCTTATAACAACTGCCTCCTTAGTGCCCAGATTGTTAAGAAAAATGAGGTCTTACAGATTAAAAGTAGCTAGGAAACGATAAAATCCTTCCTAACCCATACACAGACATCTTGACTTTTAAATTTCTCCCTACCAAAATCTGTATAGGCACTTATTTAAATGATTTAAGCTTTATTTAAAAAATAAAATGATTCTATTAGGGAAATCTGAAATCTCAAAAATCAGAGCAACCTTTAAATTTATACACTTATATGAATTTGTGATCTCTTCAATTTGGAATGCCTTCCAATAATTTTGATTGAAATCCATGTTTTTCTATCTTGTGTGCCTTTGTCCCTCTGTAAGTTTAGTTACAACTAAACATTGTAATGATATATATATATTGTCTGGTATTAAAATACAACATTATTCCAAGCATAGTAAAATTATTATTGGTAGGTAGGAGTTTCAAATGCTCTATGGCATATCTTAATTGTTCTCAATGTTAAGATTTTCATGAAATGCAGAAACTTTAAAAGTATTTGATGGTTCTTTTTAACAGGGAGAACTGGCAATCAAAAACAATAACAGAAACTTTAAAATTTGCAAAAGACTTTGATCACAATCATTTTATTAGATTATTAAATAGATATTAGAGGATCTGAGTTATTAAATAATTTACCCATGGGTCATAAAGCTCATATGAGTTGAGATTCAATGCTAGATCTTGACTCCAAGTGCAAAAAAATATAAATATAAATGTTAGATTAAAGGATTTTAAAATTTATCTTTTAATGTTTTATCAATACTTTAAAAATATTTTTATACTAGTTCCCAGTAAATCTCTCCATTTTTTCATAATAACGAAAAGAAAAACAGTTCAACAAAACAAACTCACAAATGAAATGTACATGCACATTTTTCAGGGAATTAAAATATCTCAAAGGATAATAGCAAACTATGATATCATTAATTTTCATGAATATCTAAACTGGTAAAAAAAATTAAAAGTATAAATTATTTTAAAAGATGTAAGCAATAATTAGAATTAGGCAAAGGAAATGTGGCCTTGCAGCTGTTTGGAGCTTTTGCTTTATTAAACAGATTAAGTGATTTAAATTTAGCAAATCAAGTTGATAACATAATGCCATACAGTGTTTTGGATTTGGAGCCAAAGGGACCTATCTTCAACTCTGGGATGTGCTACTTTCATGTGATGTTGGTCAAGTCCTTTGATTTGACTTTGCTGCTCTCAGCTCTCAGTTTATTCATCTGTAAACTGAAAGCTTGGTGAAAATGATCTGAGGTCCCAGACAGCTTTAAGTTGTTTGACAAAAAGTAGAAGCTATTTTTAAATTTTAGCAATGGTGTTTTCAAAGTGCTCAACAGTACTGGAAATAGTTGTGTCCCCCTCCCCCACCTTTCAAGAAAATAAAATGTTCCAAATCTAAAATCCAACATTCAAAAGGATAATGAATAATGGAGTTGGAGTCAAAACTGCCTTCTGGTCACTTTCTATGCTCTGGTCCTCAGGTTTCAACTCATGTGTAAGAGAATGAACTGGACAAGATATCTTTCTCTAAATCAAAGAGTTAACCTACTTTATGCACTTTTTAAAAATACTGATACATTTTACTTTATATATTTAAAACCATGATTCTGAGTCATAAAAGCTTTGCCAAACTGCCTGAGAAGTGCAGAGAACTCACAAAAAAAATTAAGAGCTCTTCCTTATGTTCTGATTCTTCACACTAACATTCAAGACTTTCCATCACAGGCTTTCAATGCTATTCAAGATTTGGACATCCTATTTTGCTGAAACATATCATAATTATTTTTACCCTTACTCATAACATTTCTAATTTGGACTAGAAAATATTCTTTTTGCCTAGAAAAGTCCTACTTATCCTCCAAAGTTCAGCTAAAATTTCTTCCATGAAAACTTTCAGGACAACTATATATAGCCATCCATTCTTCCCACTCCCCTGGACAACAAATACCCTTTTCTTATTATAATGTACTATATATTTTAGCTTTGGATTTTATTGCCATTTATGGTTGCCCTGCTGGAGAATAGCTCCTTCAAATGTCCTATACCCCATGTCATAGTCCTACATTTCTCCTGTAAGAAAAGTAATCAGCAAAAGTGTTTGAAGAACTGAATCCATTTACAATTTACTTTCTAAATCATTTATTTATAAATAATACAAAGACAAACTTTAGTTTGCTTTCCAATAATCAAAATTCCAAATTAGGAAAGTTTTGAATTAACTCTGAGGTTTTGTTTACTTGAAGTAACAATGGTGTTACCTAGTGTGAGGAAAAATTTTAACTGAACCATCAGCATGGTCCATTATCATTTCATACAATTTTCAAGAAACATTGTAAGGCAACTGATAAGAGTATGCTTGGGTTCAAGTCCTTCCTTTGATTCACAATGGCTATGTCGGGGAAAGTACTTAATTTCATAGTGCTCTGGGCAAAACTCTGAGACTGGAGGATGCAGAGAAGGTACTGGCTTGTCCTGGTGAAACAATTTACTCAACCAGTATTAAATGTTAAACCAATGTCAAACTGGTTGACCAAATATTAACCAGTCCCTATGCCAAAATTTTTCAAAGACAATCCTTATCACTATCTTCCTACAATTTAATATAATTTCTCACCTTGGTCCCATTGAATACATCATTTATGATGAGTTGGCATCCTTCTACTGCACCATCTCCATTAAACTCCAAAGCAATAACAGGACCTAGAAGAAAACCAAAGAACTATTAATGAAAGGTAATTAATATATATTCTAAAATTAGCTTTTCTTCTCTTCCCCAATGGAAATAAGAAGCACTTTTGGGGAGGCAAGGTAAGGAAAAAGTGGTTGAAAGGGTATGAAGGATGATTATATTACATGGTTAAAGATTCTTTTATTTCTACTTTCAAATAATTAATGAAAAATGTATGTAAAGTGTTTTACAAACATTAAAACCTTTACAAATATTAGCTACTATTACTACTACTTTTATGGTAGGCACTAAAACACGACAAGCAACTTCTATGATGTGGTAGAAAATTAAGTAATCCTAAGTTTGAATTTCTGAGAGATATAAAAATGACTCTAGTAAAATCAAATATTATAAAAGACAATGTAGAAAAAAATAGTGGGGAGAGTTACCCTTAATTCACAGAAAAACATGATGATTAGAAACAAATAACATTTAAGGTTTTCATGTCTGCTATGTATCAATGTACTGAATGCAAGCAAGAACCACAAATTTGAAACTTTTAAAATAAATATAACCTCGAAGTACTGGCAGGAAGATAATGATGAGTGATCTATATTAATGTATAAAGATTTTATTCTGGATTCAAATCCCAGATCTATTTACAAATCTGCATGATCAATTCTGGTCCTTTTTTTTTTTTTTTTTTTTTTTTTTTTTAAATGAAATGAGGTTGTACTAGATAACTTTTAAGGTCCCTTTCATCTTTAAATCTTTGATATGAAATATGACTTTAAAAGGAATAGGAAGAAGCAGGTAGGTAGCACAGTGAATACAGCACCAGTTCCTGTAATCAGGAAGACTAGAGTTTAAATCCAGCCTAGGCACTTACTATGAGATCTTGGTTAAATTACTTAAGCCAATTGCCTGCCTCTTCCCCAAGGAGTGGGGAAAAAAAAGAAATCTTTCAAATAGACAAATCCTGAGGGCAGAAACACCATGTGGATGAGGATAAAAGGAGAGAAAAATAATTTTCTTTTTATATTATAAAGCTCCAGAAGGGCAGGTTTGTGTCTTACTTTATTTAATATTCTTATCACTTTAACTGCCTAATACATTATTATACACATAGTCATTTTGTAGAAAACTTATCTTCATAGGAATATTTACCAGTCTAAATAGAGAAGATATGGTTGATGCTTTTTTTTTAAACAATCAACAGTATTTTATTTTTCCAAATATATAGTTTATAACACTCATCCTTGTGAGACTTTTGTTTTCCAAAATTTTCCCTTATTTCCTTATCTGCCGCCCCACAAGACAGCAAGCAATCTGTTATGTTAAACATGTGCAATTCTTTTAAACATATTTACATTTCTGTCATTTTGTGCATGAAAAATCAGACCAAAAGGGTCATGAACATGAGAAAGAAAAAAAACAAAAACAAAAATTAAAAAAAAAAAAAAGGTAAAAATACTATGCTTCAATCCTCAGTCTCCATAATTCTGTCTTCTGGATATGGTTGGCATTTTCCCTCCCAAATCTTTTGGAATTATTTTTGGTTTACCGCATTGCTGAAAAAATGTATACAATGGGTACAATGTTGTCTTGGTTCTGTTCACTTCACTCAACATCAGTTCATGTAAGTCTTTCCAGGCTTTTCTTAAATGGCTGATACTTTTCTAAAACAGATCACAAAGCTGGTACAAAAAGAGAAACACTGAAGTAATATAGAAAACTTCAATTCTTAAAATAGCTACTCAAAGTCTCATGCTGCTAGAAATATACACTATCTGACAAATTCTTCACCTGGCCTTACTGAAATTTCATCTCTTGCAACAATTTTTCCTAACTTCAATAGGGAAGACTGCTTAAGTGAAATGAAAGATGCTTTTAAAAATGTGACAAGTTATCCCACAGAAAAGAAAAAAGGGCAATGTCCAAAACCAACACTTTCCCTCTTGAAATCTCCACTGTGACCTGCATAGATGGAGAGCTTCAGGTTTTAAAAAAGACAAGTACAAAAGCTAAAAGGACATAAAAACCAAGCAGTTACCACAGTGACTTAAACAAAAAGATTCTGAATAAATATGTTTTGAATTGGAGAATGACTACTATATGAATGGCGCAAACCTATAAGAATTATGTATAGGTAAGTTAAAGTGATAGGAAGCTGAAGTTTTTGAAAAAATTTTAAAGGCATTAAAAACAACTTTATTTAGGTATATTCAGAGAAAGAAGGAAGGTCTGTCCTACTTTAGGTGGGAAACATAAACAGATGTCAGAATTACTGAATTTTTGTTTTGCTTCTGTCTTTTCTACCAACAAGACTGATCCTTAAAATGGAAAGGTCAGACAAATATAATTAAGTTTAAAAGAAAATCAATTCTTGTTAAGGAAAATTAGAGCAGATGTAATTATGAAGCTATTGTGAATAATCTAAAAAGAATTATGAATAAATTTAGTAGTGCCACAAAACTAAGGATTAGCAAATTATATTTTCGAGGATAAAAGATAGATATCAGAAGCTAGAACTTTTAGCTTGACTGACATCAACCTCTAGAAAATCATTAAACAGATTAGTCTTTGAATACATTGGAAAGCAGTGATCACTAGAAACCTCTATTAGTTTGTTAAGAATTTATGATTACCTAAATTAATTTGATAAGGATACTTTAGGTCAGGGAACAAAATAAGATGCATTATAGTTTGTGGCAATGTTTTTATACTGTTGCAGATAAATGGAGATATATGGGGATGGTTAACAGTACAGATAAGTACAAAGTACATACATAAGATGTACATAAATAATCTGGGTAAATGAGTATTCCCAAAGATCCTGATTAATGGTTCAATATTAATCCAAGTATATAGAGAAGTGTGGCAGGATTCTAAGCTCAGCTTTTTCTGTTTGGCATTTTTATCAATAACCTGAATGAAGATAAACAGTATGCTTATTGTACTCACAGATGACAGAAACCTAAGAAGAAAAGCTAACACATTAGAAGATGAACTAGAATTATAATAAATAGATATAAAGTGTTCTGATTATGTTTTTTTTAAAGTTATCTTATTTTTTACATCACATTCATTTTTTAATATACTTTTCTCCTACCCGGAGAGACAGTTCTTAAAACAAAGATTTTAAAAGAAAAAGAGCAGTTCAGCAAAATTAACAAACATATGGACTGTGTTTGACAGTGTATCCAATAATCCACATCTATAGCCCCCTACCTCTGCAATGAAGTAGAGGAGGGACTTTGTTCTTAACCTTCTCTCTTCTGCTTAATTTTTTAATCCACTAAAAAAGTATAAGATGGGAAAAACCTGACTTAACAGCATTTAATATAAATCACTTGTAAGTTTTAATAGACAATCTAAGTCTCTTCTCTGTACTCCAAATCCTAATGCAATCTTATATAACATTAATGGAAGCATGATATCAAAAAGGGAACAAGCAAAAAAACCCTCTATCTATTCTACACTAGTCTGACTACAACTGGAGCATTCTTTTCAGTAGTATGTGCCATATTTTAAAATGGCTATTGAAAAATCAGAGCTTATCCAAAGAAAGGTGAGCAAGATGATAACGGTTAGAACTGTCACATAATGAATAGTTGTCATCTAGAAGAAAAATTAGAAAACAGGAATCAATGAGTAGAAGGCAGAGTGAGAAAGATTTTGACTCACCATAAGGAAGAACTCTCTAAGTATAAGAGACAGTCTATTTCATTATTAGACATTTGAGATTATAAATGATCAAGCAATAGCTGAAAAGTTGGATTAAATGATCTTCCAATTTTAAGAGTCTATGATTCCTTGACTAAATCATTTTAATTTCTATCCTTACTCATATACCCATAACATTTTGTTCATTCAGGAAAGGAGAAAAAAAAAGTTGTTTTGTTTTTTTATTTTAAATCAAAGCTATTATAAACAGCCCTTAATTATCCATGAGTAGATTACTTCTGTCAGCCTCAAGTTTCCAATCCTCTGGATATCCAGCCATACCCTCTTCTACCAATAACAAAGCCAAACCAAGAGGAAATTAACACCAGGCACCAAAAAGGAATGGTTGTCTGAAAGTAAGCCTCCAAGCCTAGTCTCAGACAGCTTTCCAAAGCCATATAAATTTTCTTTAGTCATCTCTTTGATAGTATCTACCCCTCCTTTTCCTTCTATTACCATGAATAATAAAAGGTGACTATACTTAACATTCTACTATAAAGGCCTAGTTATACTTTCTATTACAATTTCCGGATTTCAGTAAGTTAATTTTGGTTTCAAACTGAACTTGTCAGGACTGGTGTCAAATTTTTAGCCAGAGTGTAATCATGAGTTGGCCAAAAAAAATATGTTCAATTTAATTCAACATGCATTTTTATGAGTACTCACTATGTGCCAAGCATTGCAATATGCACTATGAGACATAAAAATGATATACAAGACAATTTCTGCCCACAAGGAGTTCATAATCTTGTTGGGAAGACAAGTGTGGTACCATGAAATGATTAGGAAACAATCTCAGACCGGATGTAATTAACCACTAACCTATAATAAAGTATCAAAACAAACAGTACAGATAAGAACTATGTATGATATGAATAAAAATAGGGTCTGCAAATTTGTCAGTTTTGGTTTCCTAGAAGGGAAGCTAGAAATGGACCTTTCACTAGAGAAGAGAAGAGAGAGAAAAGACTAAAAGACTATAAATACATATGAATAAAGTATAATAAATTTTTTATATATTTCATCAAATATATTTTAATACAAAGTATATTTTTTATAAAGCATAGGACAAAGGTTTTCCAAGGAACTTAGTTTCTTATGTCACAATTTTAAAATATTACATCAGAGTATAGCCTTGCACAGTATGATAAATCAATGTCCTAATCCCTTTCCATAAAGCAATTAGCCTGGTTTTGTCCTGAAAGACAAAAGAGGTATGGCAATAATCTTTATTTTAACTCAGGGAACAAAGGTAAAAGCTTAGCCTTCCTTGATACAAACTTCTGGTAGCCAATGGCATACAGATCTATCTTCTTAACTATCAAAGAGCATAATAAAGTCCACCCCCAAGAAGAGTAGATGACTTTGCTAAACTGCTAAGACCTCCTAAATCATCATACCTTCCTCCCTCTGCTGATCACACCTGTGATCTAAGTTAAATACTAGAGAATCTCTATTGAATCCTTTTTATTTTGGGATAAGTAAATCTCCTTTTTAAAAAAATGTTGAATAACTAATGGTAATATTAATATTGAATTTAAACCCAAATAATCCTGATGTGAGCCACGGCAGCCCCTACTATATATTTAGTAGAATATGAAAAATTAAGATTTTTTTCTATGCTTAAAGGTCTTAAAATTCTACTACCAAAATCTACAAAAACCCATCTGAAACAATGTTATACTCATAGTTGTCATTAATCAACTAGGTAAACTTTATCCCTCAATATTTTATAAAGTGGATGTGCTACATGACATTTCAAGAGTAACACAATATTACTTATCAAATAAAAATTTTAAAATATAAAAAACACTACATTTCTTTGTAAATTTTTTTGTAGAGAGAACATAATAGTAAGGAAAACTTAAAATTAGGTACTTTCTCACTATTTTAGCATACCTATATAGCAACGATTGCACATTACAATGGTTAGCTTTTCATCATCTAGATATATTTAAGGGCTCATTGCATTATACCAGCCACTAAAACAACTATGAATAGGGTTCCTTTTTTTTTCTCAGAGAAACTAAACAGACTAATAATAAGTGAATCATTTACATTAGGTCATAAAAGGAAAAACAGTATAACTGGATGAATAGAGAGCCAACTTAAAAGACAGAACTGGGTTCAATTACCATCTCTAACACACTGGCTGAGAGATCCCAGACAAATCAAATAACTTCAAAATGTCCTACACAACTCTCTCAGTTCTGTAAGTTGATGATCTCCATGGGTGAAGGAGAGTTTCCCTATGAGATCTCAATAATGATGAAATCACTGCTGTTACCCTCCTCAATCCTACTCTATAAATAAGTTTACTGATATAGAGTATTTTATATATGTGGTCTTAATCATACAAGAAAATTTTTAGTTTTTTAAGCATGATAGATGATAAAAGAGTAAAAGTCATAAAATACATAGTCAAAAAAGAAAAGAAAAGATAGTTGAAAAAAACCAAGCAGATTTTTAGTCAGAAAATATTTCAGAGGTTGGGAGAATTGCAGATAATCTTTCAGGGAAAGGAGGAAAGAGACAGTGATTAGGGAAAGTGAAGGCATTCTAAAAGAAAGCTGTATCATGAAAGAGGTTCAGAATTGACTATCCCATCAAATGAAAATAACAGCAGGGCTTTGATGCTCATAAAATAAATAAACCAACGAAGAGGTTGGTTGTGAATTGAGCATTTTCAGTGTTACTGAGAGTAGGAGGAAAACTTGAATTGATAGAGAAATAGAGTATGAGAAATAGAGTATGATTTTAATAAGCATTCCTACAGGGCACTACAGTAAATGCTTTCAAAGAAAGCCAGAAATTTCTCACTAAAATTTCCTGTTTACTATGGAAGAGGGAGAGAAAAGGATTTCAGTACTAGAGCCTTTTTTTTTTTTTTTTTAAGCATTACCTAGGTCCTCAAAATTCATAATAAATATAAAACCTTCTGGAACAAACTATAATAATCTTTTCATAACATTTACTGACAATGTTTAATTTTCAGTAAAAGGAGGCAAATATATTTCAATAGTGACCTTTTTTTTTTTGTTCATAAACAAATGAGGAAGCTTTAAGGAGGCCTATAATCTTTGAGAGAAATATATTGTTTTTCAAGACTATCTATTTGTCAAATGCTCGTTTTTGAAGTCTATTTCTCTTAATTTTAAAAAATTATTATAGTTTTTCATTTACAAGATATATGCATGGGTAATTTTACAACACTGACAATTGCCAAGCCTTTTGTTCCAATTTTTCCCCTCCTTCCTCCTACCCTCTTCCCCCAGATGGCAGGTTGACCATATTTTACATATGTTACATATGTTAAAGTATAAATTATATACAATATATGTATACATGTCCAAACAGTTTTCTCTTAATTTCTTAAGAACATCATTTCAACAAGGAAATAAAGGGATCACTGACCACATTTTTGATATGAAATTTTCTCAAAAAGTATCTATGACTAAATGTTTGATGAATGCAAAGAAAAAGATTATATTTAAAGGATAATATCAAATCACCCTTATTCCTTAAAGTGATTGTTATTTATGTTTGCTTACTTATATTAGAATAGTAGAAATTAATTTCAAGCACTTACCATTAGCTCCCCTAAAAGAATTAAAATCATTACTTTTTATTTCTACAGACAAGAAATAATTCTTTACTGATATTAGTTGTTCTTAAAACAGGTAGCACACAATTAAAACAACTCCAACCTGACCTGTTTAAACTATTGCCTAAAAATGGGAAAGAAATGACAAAATTGGATAAAAACCCAAGTTATTCTAACATTTCCTAATTAGTTTGACTATTGTAATTTAATTATCTATTAAAAAGAACAATAGAGACTACAACCTACTCCAATTAGCAATGACCTCCTTTGCAAAGCAGAGAAACAACACCCAAGTGTGCAACACCGATCAAGAATTGAAACTTATCTGTAGAAATCTTACAGAAAATGAAATCTTACATATATCTTATAAATAAAAATGGTCATAGATTGTAAGTAGTATCATTTAATAAAACTGAGAAACAATTGCAGGAAGAATAAGTTTAGCTCAAATTGTTGCAAGAGTTTTCTGTGTGTGGGTTTTTTTGTTTTGTTTTGTTTTTTATTATTTAGGTCTAGCATGGTCATTCATTGTGAGGAGTCACCTAACCAGATAAGACTTTCCTCATAGTATATTAAATTAGCTGAGATTCCAAATTATTTTGACCAATAAGAAATGGGATTGGGATAAAAGAATATTACCAGACTATGCCTTCTTAATGTTAAATGAAACTGGATCTGATGTGATCTTTCTTCATTATTTATCTTCTTATATTAAGAAATATAAATCCTTCCTAGCTGTGTGACTCTGGGCAAGTCACTTAACCCCATTGCCTCAGGAAAAAAAAAAAGAAATATAAATCTTACAAATATTATCTAACACTTTTTTCACTTTGTGGTTATAAATTCTTTTTTCATTTCTGACAAAGGTTCAAACTTCTATCTTTTCCTTTTTTCCTTCTTTTTAGAAAATCTCTGTTCATTGCTCAAAGTAATTAAGACCTCTGGGCCTATGCCAAAACATATCATAAGCCTGGGCTTTATTACCTTCTAGATATTTGTATTGATAGTGTCAATTAGTATCTATCCAGGAATATGGATCCCTACATAGTATTTTCATCTTTTTTTGTTATTGTTTGCATGCTTTTTTCCCTGCATTTTCCCCCTTTTTTGATTTGATTTTTTTTATGCAGCATGATAAATGTGGAAATATATATAGAAAAATTTCAAATGTTTTAACATATATTGGATATTTGCTTCTGGGAGGGGGAAAAGAGGGAGAAAAATCTGGAACACAAGGTTTTGCAAGGGTGAATGTTGAAAACTATCTTTGCATGTATATTTTCAAAATAAAAAGCTATTAAAAGCCTCTAGATAATCAAGCTATAGAGAACATGTCAGAATCCTGTAAAGGATCACAGACAGTGGAGGAACTCTGGGTGAGGTAAAAGAACCTTCAGCCCAGTGGGAACCTACTAACAATGTCTGGTTTGGCTCCCCTAAAGTTTCTCAGCTTTCTTGCGAAGTCAGGGGGCAGTGACACCCTGTGTTGTAATTGAAGCAAAATGATATCAGGTGGAAGAGTGATACCAGGTGGCAAACTACATACAATAGCAAGTTGCTTATGTGGTCCCACGTGCACAGTATATATACTTAGCACATGTCCAGTGTTTTTCTTACATAAGAATACGAGGGTATAAAAAGGGGAAAGAAGACCTTGGAATAAACAGACTCAATTTTTCCATCATCCTCAGGAGTCCTGCCTCATCACTTCTCCACTAGGAAGAGATATTTTAATCAACCTGGTGTGGGGGCTCTAGAAAGCACAGTATGTTTTATCAACCCAACTTATGGGCTCTAGAAAAAAATCAGGACACAACAGAATCCAGTGACATTAGATTCTCATTGGAGAACTTTCTCCACTAAGCAAGTAATAAGTCCAGTAGTCCCTATTCCTATGCTATTCTTTTCAAGAGCTAACAAAATTAGTAAAATATTAAAATTCTACTGAGAGAAAAAAATTGAACATTTATATGAAAATTTCAGGTCAAAGAAGATTCAAGATCCCTCTTGAATAGCTAAACTTAGTAATAGATCAAATTCAACTGATAATTACTATCCAGACTTGTAAACAGAAAAATGCCTTTCCAGAACTTTCCACAGAGTGAATATTCTTAAAATGGTAAAAACATTAAAAGAGGGTAAAATAAGGCCATTCTGTTTCTCTCAGCAGTATTTAATTTACAATTTAATCTCAAGGTGGTTCTTTTTTTTCCACTATTTGGCATAAAAGAAGAATAACAATATAAAAGTAGTATTTGCCAGTGTAAATGTTCAACTGAGAGCTCCTGAAAGAGAAAATTATCTATTTCCCCATTTAGCTCTATTCCATTTGACATAGGAATGAGGCAACTTACCAAACTAAAGTAAATAAATACAAGAAAAAAAACAGGAGCAAGTAGTTTATGATAAATTTATGGTAAGTAGGTGTAGTTCGCAATAAATGATCGAGTACTCCTAAGAGGTCAACATGAATTGAAATATTATTTGGATTTTGATTATTTCTTTTAAAGAATATGTAAATTACTTTAATATTATATATTTCTTAAGCTACAAAATCTAAAAATAATAAATGTAAAGCTTGAATTCAGGCTTATTATTCCTATTAACTACCTCCAATAATAGAGCTAAATACAGTATGTGAGTGGGAAAGAGAGTTTTCAGAGTCTTTTTACAATTCTAGGAATTGAAAGAAGATTGGAATATATTCAGATAAGTTCCTGAAAGACAGATAATATGGTCTACATGTTTACAGTTTCAAAAGCTTCATGAGTTGTCACTAAAAATATAAAATAAATAAAAATAAAAATCAAGTACCAACATATCTACTTTTCAGGAGAGGATAAAACATATTCAAAGATAGCCAGCTAGTCTGTTCTTAATTGTCTTAAGAGTTAAATTTGAGATATTACTGCTATGCAGAACTCCCAATGGCACAGCTCCTCTATCAAAGCAAGTCAGTTCCTATTTTCAAATTACTGTCAGATAGTTGACTATATTATCGTTATTGGCATATTGTCATTCAACTAAATCTCTACATGACTATTCATTTGGGGACTTATCAGTGTTCCAAACAAATTAAAGCACATTACAAATTTGCCCTGTAATATCAAAAGATGACTAATAAAATTTAAATGAATCAAAAAGATTTTTAAACATTCTCTCCCTCATAAGCAACTAACTAAAATGAACTCTAACTTTTATCATGGAAATGTCACTTACAAAACAGACATCCCAAGTCTTATTTCAATGTGCGCAAAAGACATTTTTCCAATATAGAATTTCACGGGAAGATCTGTGCTTAAGAAACATTAATTTGTGAGACAAGTGTACAATGGCAATTTTAGATATGCCAAGACAATATATACATAAAACATGTATCAAGTTTGACATACATATATATATATATATATATATATATATATATATATATATATATATATATATATATATATATATATATATATATATATATATTAGTGTTCTTATGTCTTTCAAAGTTTAGGCTCCTTCAGGGCAGGAACTTTATCTACAGCATCCCAATATAATATGTGTCGATTTTTCAGCAAGGTACTTAACAGTAATAAGGTGTTTCATTTCTTAACATAATAGAAAAAGGGGAAATCACTGCCTCACCACAGGTTAAGAAAAGCTTTATGAAGAACAAAGGATTTCACAAGTTTTGAACAATTATAAGGAGATAACTTGGGAGAACTGAGGAAAGGAAAAATATTCAAGGCAATTCCACAGAATCAGAAATGAGTCCAATGGGTAATATATGTATATACAAGAATGGAAGTGGATTGGCTCCTGCTAAAATTACCATAAAATACCTTTATGTATAATTAGATTTCCCAACAACCTTTTAAGCCCTCCAGTTTTACCTTTGTCTAGTAAAGGAATGAAATCAGGTGCTTTTCCTCGGAAAATTCTCTGGGCATCTTCAGGTTTCATTGATACTTCTTTTGTCTGAACCAGCAAAAAACTTCTGCTAAGCATCTATTGAAAACAAATATTTAGATTTTAAAATGGCTATCAAATACCACTAACTTGAGAATCAAAATGTGACTTACTTTTAATTGTATTTTGTGATAAAGTTGGTTGAGAAAAAGGAAAAAAAAAACTCTCACCTCATCAATTAGTTTCCGGGCATTTGCAGTAGTATAATCACCAGCAAATAACACAACCAAACAGGATTCTTCACTAATCTTCTGCCTCTGACCCCGAGTTATTGGAACAATGCTCTTACTGGCATCTGTAGATATTCGTACAGCTTTGAGCTCTTCAAGAGTAGGTAGAGGAACACAGTCCTGAACCACTGCATCCTCTGGTAGGAGGCTCCAATTGTTTTCTCCTGACACAGGTGTAAAGTCGTGGACATTACTCCATGTGTTATTGAAGATGCTTAGTCCTGCATCTTTGAACTGAAAAGCTAGCTCAGGATAATAAAACTGAAAACATCCAAATTTGATATTTGCTGAAGATTCAATAATGGGTTGTGTGGCACAAGACAAGAAGACTTCTAGCTTTCTACAATCCCGAGTACGAAACTGCTGGCAGGCTACTATGCATTTGCAATCTCGGCAATTCCGGAAAAATACACTTCCTTTTACAGGTCCCAGAAAGATTCTGCAACTTGTACAGTCATCAATAGTGATTGTAGCAGAGTGATCAAAGATGTAGATGTTGCAATTCTCACAGTCTTGAATGACAAACTGCTGTCCTGCAACTTTACCAGGTAAGCG
Source organism: Sminthopsis crassicaudata (assembly GCF_048593235.1). Taxonomy (NCBI): domain Eukaryota; kingdom Metazoa; phylum Chordata; class Mammalia; order Dasyuromorphia; family Dasyuridae; genus Sminthopsis; species Sminthopsis crassicaudata. The sequence continues at coordinate 242,333,403 of NC_133619.1, forward strand.
ACCTACTGTTTCATTCTTCAAGCCATTAAACATATAGTCTTTTGGATCAACCTGGAACAAAACAAACACAAAATTTCAAATCTAAATGTTATTGAAAAAAGGAATGGAAAATTAGTGTTTTGTTTCCTTATTTTTTAAGTATAAGGTTACAAAAAACTAAGTCATCTTCTGATTTTACTCACCTCCCAAACTAGTCTGGACCCCACAGTCACAGGATTTACCCTAGAATCCCTTTATATTGATATCCTCCGTATGTATTTTGCAAATCTGCAATCCTGAGTAAATTTCACTTTCTATTTCTTGTTTTTTCAAAAATAAAATCCCTAAGGGTAAGAACTATTATTTTTGTCTTTATAGTCCCAATACCCTTCCCGCTGTCTTTTGCTTTAATTAATAATTTTTAAATTTAAGAGAGTGTTTGATGTTGCTAAAGAAAGTCACACAAATCATTATGATTGGATTCAATACAAGTTCTCTGCTACTCAATCAAAAAAGAATTTAAGTACCTAGTGTGTGCCAGGCACTGTACGATCCTGAACTCATTTCTTTCAGTATATTTTTTAAAAATATATACAAAGTTCTGGGAAGAAATACTTCAACATCAATGAAGTGATGAAGTGGAAATAAGTCAATTTGAGTTTCTGTTCTCTTAAAGCTTTTTAGTCTTGTAGAGAAATGCAATAAAAATAATTATAACACAAAATGTAACATAAGTTTCTAAGTATAAACAAAGACCTATAAACAGTCTAAAAGAGAGACCACACGCAATTTAGAGGGGAAAAACACAGAGAAGATATCATGTGAACAAGATGTGAAATGCCAAGAAGAATTTTAATGAAAATGGGGAAAGAGGACAAGGATATTCCTGGTACAAGCCAAGGCTTGAAAGTTGAAAAGAAGGAACAGATAGTTCAATGTAGATGGGGCATAAAATATAGAGAAAGTAGAGTAAGGACTTTTGAAAGGTACGATGGTACCAGATTATGGAGACCTTGAAAAATGGGTCAAAAAAAAGTTTGGACTTTGTTCTATAAGTAACACAGAGCAAAATGAAAATGAATAGGAGTAGCATGATTAGATCTTTGTAGAAGGAAGATTAATCAGGCAGTACCAACTTCAACTTGTTGACATTCCCCCTCCCACCTGATAGATTTTTTCTTGCCTCAAAACCCAACTGAGACCCTTTTACTTTTATGAGATAACTATGGCTCCTAATTTAACTAAGAAGTAAATCCTTTCTGCATGATCTCCTTCAAAATTCCTCTTCCTATTTTCACAAATATCCTCCTATAAAACTATACCTTCCACCTGGGTCTTTGACCCATCCCCTTTCTCCCCCAAGTCTTTTCTGTCTACAAACATAATCCCCTATAAAAAACAAAAACTACTTTCTTCAAGCCAGTTAGCATTTATCTCATTTCCTCCTTTTATCACACAACTCAAATAAGACATCTTTACCATTCTAACATAATCATGCTCTCCCCCATCACCAATGACCATCATAAAATTCAATGTGTTTTTTTTTTCTTAAGCTATGCTGGTAGCAAGAAGAGGAACAATAAAAGAATATTATTTGAGATGAATGGATCAATAAGAGATGAAAAAGCAATAGAACTACTATAATTCTGTTCATTTCTTCAACCAAGAATAATCATCTCTAAATTGGCTAAAGAGAAGAGAAAATGGTGGAGGAGGGGTTGAAAGCCCAAATGGATCAGAGGATATTCAGAGAACTATCTATTTTTCATGAATTAAAGTAACCTAGCCCAGGAAAAACTCCATTCCCGAATACAAAAAGAAATTTGAGGTATAGCTAGGTGGCACAGTGGATAGAGCATCAGCCCTGAAGTTAGGAGGACCTAAATTCAGACACTTAATACTTCCTAGCTGTGTAACCTGGACATGTCACTTAACCCCAATTGCCTCAGCAAAAAAAAAAAAAAAATCTGGATGTTGTTTACTGCCTTTCTCTATGTTCTATAAGATCAGAGGTAGAAATATCTTATTGATTTTCAAGGAGAAGGCAAATCTTCTACAGGCCAATAAGTTTAATATTGATTTTTAGAAACTAAGAGAATATATTATTTTAAAGAATACTTAGAAAATAAAGAGCTGATAACTAGAAGCTAGCACAGGCTTATTTTTATTAAAGCTTTTTATTTTCAAAACATATGCATGGATAACTTTAACACTGACTCTCGCAAAACCTTGTGTTACAAAATTCCCCCCTTTCCCCTACCCTCTCCCTTAGATGGCAAATAATCCAATATATGTTAAACATGTGCAATTCTTTTATACATATTTATACAATTATTTTGCTGCACAAGAAACAAAAAGAGTAAAAACGCTATGTTGTGATCCATGCTCAGTTTCCCCAGTTCTCTCTCTGGATGTAGATGGCTCTCTTCATCACAAGATCACTAGAACTGGATTCTATCATCTCAATGTGGAAAAGAGCCACATCAATCAGAAATGATCTTCATATAATCTTGTTGCCATGTACTCTCCTGGTTCTGCTCATTTCACTTAGTTTATGTAAGTCTTTCCAGGACTTTCTGAGATCATCCTGCTAATTGTTTCTTACAGAACAATAATATTTCATAACATTCATGTACCATAACTTATTCAGCCATTCTCCAATTGATGGGCATCCATTCAGTTTCCAGTTTCTAGCCACTACAAAAAGGGCTGCTACAAACATTTTTTGCACATGTGGGTCCCTTTCCCTCCTTTAAGATCTCTTTGGGATATAAGCCCAGTAGAAACACTGCTGGATTAAAGGGTATATACAGTTTGATAGTCTTTTGGGCATAGTTCCAAATTAGCACAGCCTTATTAAAAGCCAAGCCAAGCTAACTCCACTTTCTTTTTTGAAAGAGTTGTTAAAATGGCAGATTAAAAATTGTCCACATTCATTCTCAAATAATAAGAATGACACACATACAGCAGAGGTTCTTAATCATGGATATATGGATGTTTAAAAATTATATTTTGATAAATATAGTATTTTAATTTCACTGGTTACCTTGCTACTATGTATTTTATTTTATGTCTAAAACAACATTTGGAAAAGGAGAGTATAAGCTTCATTAGACTGCCAAAGAGGACCAAGACTTTAAAAAAAAAAAAACGTTAAGAACTCCTGATGTACTGCTTTAAGGTTTTTAAAATACTTTATCATCCTTGATCCTCACAATAGTGAGGATAGCTGCTTTTATCATACCCATTTTAAAGATTCTGAAACTGTGGCAAATAGATATTAAGTAACTTGTAATCATATTATTAATAAATGCCTCAGCCCAACTATTCCTGACTTCACATCTGCAACATTACTACTATAGTATGTAGCTAACTATGTTTTTGCTTAATTCTACAATGTACAAAGATTCAAATGGATTTTGTCTTGTAGGCAAGATAGAAATAATTGTTTTGGATGGTCTTGAATGAAATTAAGAAACAACAATGTGTGGTTATTAATAGATCAATGTTAACTTGGAAAGAAATTTTAGTCAGTCTTGGGCATCTATCCTTGACAATCAGATCTAAAGGCCTTAGAGATCATTTTAGTTCACACATGAACACCTTTTCACATGAATAAGGTAAGGCAGAAAAAAGGTTAAATTAGTTCCCCACAGTCACATAGGTAATAGGATAAAAAGCTAAAAAAATTTTAGAATAAATTTTTGTCGTGGCCTTTTAAAATTTTATATTATGCTAGTTCAGAATTCCTTCCCCTATCCCTTCTAGAGAACTAGCCTATTAATAAAGTTTGTTTTTTAATTTTTTTAATAGGAAAAGGAAAAAAATCAGCATCACTGATCAAATACATTGGGGAAAAATCTAAAAACGTGCAATGTCAAACACCTGTGGACCTCATACCATCACAAAGAGAATATCTTCTCATATTTCTTCTTTTGAGTCATGTCAAAGTACTCATGATGAAAAATGCAATATCTACTTCTAGATGGAAAAATGCATAGGGAAGCATATTTTTTTCCTTTCTCCTGCTTTTTTTTTGGTAGGACAAGTGGAACATAGCTAATGTAGAAATTTGTTTTCCATTACTATTTGTAAAGAGGTTTTTTCTTGCCTTCTCAATGCCTTCAGCAGGAAGGAGAAAATTTGGGGAAGAATTTTTTTTTTAATTTTCAAGTAGCTGCTAAAAAAGACCCTATGACTAACCTAATGATGGGCTTTTCTATACTTGATACCTCAAGCATAGACATAGAATCTATAATCCAACTTTTATAGACCATTGCTCAAAGCCTATAGGTTGATAGGACCTAAGAGATTGTTTTTTCAATATTTAAAACATTTAAGAACCCAGGATACTTTCATAAAATATCAGAATGGAATTTTAGAGGCAATGTATATTTTAAAATCTATCATTCAGAATAGTCATACACTTAAAATTTTCCCCCTCTTATTTCTTTCAGATATTCTTAAATTTTTTTGAAAAAAACCAAAAAGTTCTATATTTCTTAAGCTCTAGAAATAGAATCAAGTACAAAAACCAGATCCCAACATTATCCCTGTTTGCAAATCAAAATTTTATGAAACTAATCATAAGATATAATGTATCATATCTAATTAATAAACAAGAAAGATACTAAAAAGCTAAGTGATTTAGCCACACAGTAACTCAAGAGCTTGTGGGAGATCTGATTCCAACTTTAACTGAAAAGTTTTTAAGTTTGAGTCCAAAGCCAACCTCGGCTAAATTCTACTTTATATGAATATGTATACACAAAGATATGTACACAGACAGGCATATACATGTTTTTGTTTATGTGCAGGTTATGTGTTGTATCTGTGTATGAATAATATCTTCATGAGTTTTAATTTACAGTTAACTTTTACCTTTGGTATGCATTACACTCTGTTACCAATTGTTCCACATTTTCAATTTTTGTCTGAAGACGATATTGTACTATTTCTCAAGAATAACTATAAACATTATCTATAACTAACCTTATTAGATTGACATTATTTTAAGATATTTCAAATAAAAAAATACATGTATGTGTATATCTATGTACACATAAACATATAACATTCACACATAATTATGTAGTATGTATGGGCATACACATACTTCTAAATTCCAGTAGATGGGTCATAATTACTGATATAAGTAGTCAGTATTCAAAAATGCTCAATCTGTACTACAGTACAGCAAATATTATTCATGTCTTTCATTCTTTAATAATTTTTCAGTAATATATCTATTAATGAAAATGATGTGATCAGAGAAAGTGCACTGTTTTAAAAAAAAAGAAAGTACACACTATTTTCAGAAACTTTACAAGCAGAAGTAATAATCCAATAAGGAGATGAAAAATAATAATAATGTCTTTTGGTAAGACAATACATTTTAAGAAATAATAAGATTAACTATTATTCAGAGAAATGCAAATTAAAACAACTCTGAAGTACTACCTCACATTTATCAGATTGGCTAAGATAACAGGAAAAGATAAAGATAAATGTTAGAGAGGATGCATTCATTATTGGTGGAGTTGTGAAATGATCCAACCATTCTGGAGAGCAATTTGGAATTATGTCTAAAGGGCTATCAAAGTGTGCAAACCCTTTGATCTAGTAGTGCCACAACTGGGTCTGTATCCCAAAGAAATCAGAAAGAGGGAAAAGGACTCATGTGCAAAATATGTTTTTTGTGGTGGCAAAGAACTAGAAAATGAGTGGAAGCGCATCAATTGAGGAATGGCTGCATAAGTTATAGTATATGAAAGTAATAGAATATTATTGTTCTATAAGAAATGATGAACAGGCTGATTTTAGAAAAGCCTTGATATAACTTCATGATAACTTCATGTAAGTCTTACAAGTGAAGCAAGCAGAACCAAGAAAACATTGTCCATAGCAAGAACAAAACTTTATGATTAACTATAATAGATCTGATTCTTCTCAGCAATTCAGTGATCCAAAGCAATTCTAATTAACTTTGGATGAAAAATTCCATCTACATCCAGAGAGATAACTATGGAGCCTAAATAAATGCAGATCAAAATATATTATTTTCACTTTATTTTTTCCTTATTTTTTTATTCTTGAAGCTTTTCCCTTTTGTTCCGATTTTTCTCTCCCAATATGATTCATATGGAAATATGTACATGGGTAATCTAAAAAATGTAAAATAAAAATTTTAAAAATTTGAAAATTTCCACCTCCTGCACAGATGTACTCTGTAAAAGAAGAAGGGCAGCTAGGTGGTGCAGTGGATAAAACACCAGCCCTGAAGTCAAAAGAACTTCAAATTTAACCTCATACACAACACTTCCTAGCTGTGACCCTGGAGCAAGCCACTTAACCCCATTTGCTTCAAAAAAAAAAAAAAAAAAAAAAAAAAAAAAAAAAAAGCAAAGTATTTAAAGTGTTTGTTGCAAAGGCGCCAGTAACTACCACTAAGAACAGCAGCAAAAGTTGTCTGTTTCCAATACTTCCACTTTAGATTAGAAATGATTTAAAATAGAGATCAGATCTTCATTGTCCCATTCTAGCTCAAGAATTTAAGTATTGGTAATGGTAGCAGAAATATATAAAGAAAAACTCAAAAGAAAACCTTTCCTTTCTTTTTTGTTTGTCAACAGATTTGTAAATTGCAATGGTATTTTTTTAAAAACAGCATACAAAGTTACATTTAAAAAAAATTCAAACTGTGGAACTTCATGACACCCCAAAATGGCTTTAAATAATTCAAAAAGTTATATTCTGGGAACTAATGTGTTTTTAATGGACAGAACACTAGATTTGGAATAAGAGGACAAGGTCTGAATTGAACTTTTGACATTCTACATAATCTACATGACCATGGACAAGCCACTTACCTGTCAAGGCTCCAGTGTTATCTATAAAATGAATGGGTAAGGCTAGATAAATGGCTTCCTAATTTCTTTCTGGCTCTATCATCCTATGATCCATTTGATAAAATTATAATAAATTGCCATGAAAAATTTTTATTTAATACAAATGGGTTGTCAAAAGGAACCCTAATTTACAAACATTTAGGCCAATAGACAGTGGAACTTTAAAAAATTTATTTACTTTTTTTTAATCTTGCAAATTCTCTCTTTTTTTTTTTAATTGAAGCTTTTTATTTTCAAAACATATGCAAGGATAATTTTTCAACACTGACCCTTGCAAAATCTTGTGTTTCAATTCCCCCGTTGTTTCCCCACTCCCTCCCCTAGATGACAAGTAATTCAATATATGCTAAACATTGTAAAAATATATATTAAATCCAATATAAGCATACATATTTATCTTGCTGCACAAGAAACGTAAGATCAAAAAGGAAAAAAAATGAGAAAGAAAATAAAATCCAAGCAAACAACAACAAAGAGTGAAAATGCTATGTTGTGATCCATGCTCAGTTTCCACAGTCCTTTCTCTGGGTGTAGATGGCTCTCATCATCACAAGATCATTGGAACTAGTCTTAATCATCTCAATTGTTGAAAAGAGCCACATCCATCAGAATTAATCTTTGTATAATCTTGTTGCCGTGTACAATGAGCTGGTTCTGTTAATTCACTTAGCATCAGTTCATGTAAGTCTCTCTAGGCCTCTCTGAAATAATCCTGCTTATTGTTTCTTATAGAACAGTAATATTCCATAGCATTCATATGCCATAACTTATTCAATCACTCTCCCATTGATGGGCATCCACTCAGTTTCCAGTTTCCTGTCACTACAAAGAGACCTGCCACAAACATTTTTGCACATGTGGTTTCCTTTCTTTCCTTTAAGACTTTGGGCAAATCACTTGATCTCACTGGAGGTTTCCTCAAATGTAAATCAAAGGGATTAGACCTGATCACTCTGAGGTCACTTTCAATTCTAAATCTGCCTCCTTTCCTATCAAACTACTTGAAAAAGGCTATTATGTCTACACTGAATTTTCTTTCCTTTAGGCTAAGTGTGCCCACTCCTTCAACTGATCCTGACTGCTTTCTACCTACTCTCAGGTTTATCAATATCCTTCCTATACCTGGCACATAAAACTGAACCCAATCAATGTTCCAGGTGAGGTTTGATGAGGGCCAGTACTGAGGGATTATCACCTCCTTATTCCTGGAAGCAATATCTTAATGCAGGTCAACATCATAAAAGCTTTAGGGGCTGGCATTTCATACAACTGACTCATATTAAGTTTAAAGTCCAACAAACTCCCAGATCTTTTTCAAATAAAATATTTACTGTATTTTACTTGTGAAGTTGATTTTCTGTATTTAATTGTAAAGATTTTTGTTGTTATTCAATTGTGTCCAAATCTCCATGATCCCATTTGGGGTTTCTTGGCAAAAAGTCTGCAACACTCCCATTTTGCAGATCAAGAAACTGAGGTCTCAAGAAACTAAATAGTTTGTTCGTGATCATAAATATTAAGTGTCTGAGGTAAGATTTGAAACCAAGTTTATATGACTGAATCCAGGAGTCTATCCACTACTAAGTCTAACTCACCTGCTTATACTTTATATTATCTTTTTTTTTGAAAATCAGGACATTTCCCCCTATTTTTGTAGTACCTTTTGTTTCCCATAATTCCAAATATATGACAGTTGCTCAGAAATATTTTCCAGTCCTTTCAGTACCCAAAGGTATAATTAATCTAAGCCAGATGATGAACTTATGGGGAACTAACTATTCTCTTAGTATTTCCTTACTTACCTTGCATATCAACTCTGTTCATGATTTTTATTGTCATTTACAATGAACAAGTCGGTAATCTTTTCCAATAAAATGGAAACAAAATAAAAAGTTTAGCTATCTTCCTGCCTTTTCTCTATTGTCATTTATCCCATTAACTTCAAGCAAAGAAAGTCCCTTTTTTTTGATAATTCATTCCCCTAATACAAAGAAAAGAAAAACCATAATCTTTTTTACTGTTCTTAGCTTCCTTCACAAAACTAAGGTCATTCTAAGCAATCAAAATATATTATCATGCTCTTATATTCATTTTTGTAATTTTACCTTGTTTCTGTCTTCTAAAGGAATCAATATCATGATTAGAATGGTGCATTTGGAATTTTTTGCTATTGTTCTCCCAAGGAGGTTGACATGAATGAATAAAAAAAATTTATTAAGCATGTACTATGTGACAGGTAGGATATTAAAGAATATATACTTTAAAAATGAAGCAACATGGTGTAATAAGTTTTGTTGTTCAGTCATTTTTTGTGTTTGAAATGACTCTGGTGAAAACCATTGGTGGTTTTCTTAGCAGAAATTTTGGAATGGTTTGGCATTTCCTTCTCCAGCTCATTTGAGGTGAGGAAACTGAGGCAAACAGGATTAAGTGATTTGCCCAGAGTCACAGAGATAGTGTCTGAAGCAAATTTGAACTCAGGAAGGCAAGTCTTCTTCACTTTGAGGCTGGCACTCTATTCAGCCACCTAGCTGCCCTAGCTATATAGAACAAAGTACTATATTTAGAAGGGTTTATTATTATTAAAGCTTTTTTCCAAAACATATGCATAGATAATTTTCAACATTCACCTTTGCAAAATCTTGTATTCCAAATTTTTTTCTTCCCTTCCCCCTGCCCCCCTCTCCTAGAGGGCAAGTAATCCACTATGTTAAACATGTACAATTCTTCTGTACATATTTCCACAATTATCAGGCTGCATAAGAAAAATCAGATCAAATGGGAAAAAAATAAGAAAAAAAATGCAAGAAAACAATAATAAAAAAGGTGAAAATACTATGTTGATCCACCCTCAGTCCACATAGTCCTCTCTCTGGGTGCAGATAGTGCTCTTCAACACAAAATCATTGGAACTGGCCTGAATCATCTCATTGTTGAAAAAGAGTCACGTCTATCCAGCGTTATCATCACATAATCTTTGTTCCTGTATATAATGTTCTCTTAGTTCTACGCACTTCACTTAGAAGTCTTTCCAAGCCTTTCTGAAATCATCCTGCTGATCATTTCCTTTAGAACAATAATATTCCCTAACATTCGTATGTCATCACTTATTCAGCCATTTTCAAACTGATGGGTGTCAATTCAGTCTCCAGTTCCTTGCCACTACAAAAAGGGCTGCCACAAACATTTTTGTACATGTGGGTCCTTTTCTCTTTTTTATAATTTTTGGGGATATAGGCCTCATAGAGACATTGCTGGATCAAAGGATATGCCCAGATAGATAGCCCTTTAGGCACAGTTCCAAACTGCTCTCCAGAAGGGTTGGATCTGTTCACAACTCCAACATGTATTAGTGTCCCAGTTCTCCCACATTTCTTCCGACATGTGTCATTACTTTTCTTGTGATCTTAGTCAATCTGAGAGCTGTGTAGTAGTACCTCAGAGTTGTCTTGATGTACATTTCTCTGATCAATAATGATTTAGAGCATTTTTTCATATGACTATAAATGGTTTTAATGTTTTCACCTGAAAACTTTATTCATATCCTTTGACCATTTATTGGAGAATGAATTCTTATAAATTTGAGTCAATTCTCTATGTTTTAGAAATGAGGCCTTTATCAGAACTCTTAGATATAAAAAATTTCCCCAGTTCATTGCTTCCCTTCTAATCTTGTCTGCACTGGTTTTGTTTGTATAAAAACTTTTTAACCTAATATAATCAAAATGATCCATTTTGCATATAATGTTCTTCTAGTTTTTCTTTGGCCACAAATTCTTTCTTTCTCTACCAATATGAAAGGTAGATTATCCTTTATTCTTATTTGCTTATAGCAAGGGTTCTCAAACTATGGTATGTAGCCTGCAGAGGCCATTTATTCGGCCTGCCCGGTTATGGCAAATGGGCTGAGGGGCGGAGACAGAGTGTGAGTTTTTGTTTTTATTATAGACCTGCCCTCCAACAGTCTGAGGGACAGTGAACTGGCCCCCTATTTAAAAAGTTTGAGGACCATTGGCTTACAGAATCACTTTTATGTCTAAATCATGAACCCATTTCAATCTTATCTTGGTATAGGGTTTCAGTTATGGATCAATGTCTAGTTTCTACAATACTAATTTTCAATTTTCCCAATAATTTTTGTCAAATAGTGAGTTCTTATTCCAAAATTCTTTGAGTTTATCAAACATTAGATTCCTATAATCATTGACTATTCCTATGAACCTAACATTCCACTGACTGACTATTCTATTTCTCAGCCAGTAGCTGAGTGTTTTGATGTCTGCTAGTTTTTTTTCTTTTATTATTATTTTTAAATTTTATAATTATAAAAAATTTTGACAGTATATATGCATGAGTAATTTTTTTTATAACATTATCCCTTGTATTCATTTTTTCAAATTTTTCCCTCCCTTCCTCTCCTCCCTCCCCTAGATGACAGGCAATCCCATACATTTTACATGTGTTACAGTATAACCTAGATACAATATATGTGTGTAAATCCAATTTTCTTGTTGCACATTAAGTATTAGATTCTGAAGGTATAAGTAATCTGGGTAGATAGACAGTAGTGCAAACAGTTTACATTCAGTTCCCAGTGTTCCTTCTCTGGGTGTAGTTGTTTCTGTCCATCATTGATCAACTGGAAGTGAGTTGGATCTTCTTTATGTTGAAGATATCCACTTCCACCAGAATATATCTTCATACAGCATTGTTGTTGAAGTGTATAATGATCTTCTGGTTCTGCTCATTTCACTCAGCATCAGTTCATGTAAGTCTCTTCAAACCTTTCTGAATTCATCCTGCTGGTCATTTCTTACAGAGCAATAATATTCCATAACCTTCATATACCATAATTTACCCAAACATTCTCCAATTTGATGGACATCCATTCATCTTCCAGTTTCTAGCCACTACGAAAAGAGCTACCACAAACATTTTGGCACATACAGGTCCCTTTCCCTTCTTTAGTATTTCTTTGCCATATAAGCCCAATAGCAGCAATGCTGGATCAAAGGGTATGCACAGTTTGATAACTTTTTGGGCATAGTTCCACATTGCTCTCCAGAATGGCTGGATTCTCTCACAACTCCACCAACAATGTATCAGTGTCCCAGTTTTCCCACATCCCCTCCAACATTCATCATTATTTGTTCCTGTCATCTTAGCCAATCTGACAGGTGTATAGTGGTATCTCAGAGTTGTCTTAATTTGCATTTCTCTGATCAGTAGTGATTTGGAACACTTTCATATGAGTGGATATAATTTCAATTTCATCATCTGAGAATTGTTTGTTCATATCCTTTGACCATTTATCAATTGGAGAATGGTTTGATTTCTTATAAATTAGGGTCAGTTCTCTATATATTTTGGAAATGAGACCTTTATCAGAACCTTTAACTGTAAAAATATTTTCCCAATTTCTTACTTCCCTTCTAATCTTGTTTGCATTAGTATTGTTTGTACAGAAACTTTTTAGTTTGATGTAATCAAAATCTTCTATTTTGTGATCGATAATGATCTCTAGTTCCTCTGGTCATAAATTCCTTCCTCCTCCACAGGTCTGAGAGGTAGACTATTCTCTGTTCCTCCAATCTATTTATGATCTCATTCTTTATGCCTTAATCATGGACCCATTTTGATCTTATCTTGGTATATGGTATTAAGTGTGGATCCATATCTAATTTCTGCCATGATGACTGCTGTTTTATAATAGTTTTAAGTTTGGTACAGCTAGTATTCCTTCATTTGCATATTTTCCATTAATTCCCTTGAAATTCTTGACCTTTTGTTCTCTCAGATAAATTTTGTTATAATTTTTTTCTAGCTCTGTAAAATAATTTCTTGACTGATATGGCATTGAATAAGTAGATTAACTATATTTAGAAGTTAAGAAGATCTGGGCTAAAATCCCACCTGACATTTATGAGATATACCCCTAAGCAAGTTATTTGTCCCAATAGAATGAGGATGGATTCCATGATCCTCAAGATCCATTTCTATTCTTAATTGATGATCTCTGACTATAAGGAGCATTTTCTAAAGAGAATAATAAATACAACAGAGTAATATCTAGGAAAGGGAGTTCTGGTCTGCAAGGCCTAAGATAGTAAATTGATTCCCAGGGCAATCAACTGATATACCCTTTCCAAAATCAGTACTACAATTGATTTATTCAGAAGGCAGGGTTGGGAAGGAGGATGGGGGAAGGGGGAAAGTAAGGAAAGAGTAAAAACACATAGGAAGTGTTAGGGCAAAAGTCAAGAAAGCTTATTTAGGCAAGCATCAGACTTGGCCTAGGGACAGGCAGCTAAATAGAGCAAACAAAGTAAGTTTGCATTCACATAAATACTCATCAAAATGACTCAAGTCCAGGCATAGAGTAGGAATTCAAAAGTTGCATAAATTGATTTCCTCAGAGAATCTAGATCAGGTTTTTAGAGTTCTGGATCAAAGGATGCGTGTTTGTCTAGAAAGCTGGGTGGTAGGCAAGAAAGAAACATGGTTTACATCTGGGCAAGTCTTGGAATTTGTCAGGGCAAATGGACTGGACATGCTATTAAATCCTTGAGAGTGTACAGGGTATTTTCTAGGTCTCACGTATTTGTCAAATCATTCATATTTCCATGAATATTAGTGATTAAATCCCAGCATAGCAGTATAATTTGCTTGACTTCAGACTATTGTAGATTAAAGCCATTGTTTTACACTGGAAAATCAGTCAGAGAGGTTCAGATGGAACGTAATTTGAGAGGAAGGCAACAGAGCATAATAACAATGCTTGTCAAGGGCTTACAGCATCATACCCATGTAACCCCAGGAAAAGACCCATGTAAGTCAATCTCTTAGATAAGAGATAGGATTATATAAGTAAAACAGGAAGGGATCTCAGAAATTACTAGTCTAATAACATTTTGCAAATAAAGAAAATGAGGCAAATTAAGATTTCATCATTCATCAGATTCATTTCATTACATTCATCAGACAGGATTTGAAGCAGAGGGTCTTCTAACTCCAGAAACATATTGCCTCCTATTAAAAAGTGATAAAATTTCCTCAGGCAGTGATTTCTTAACTTGTTCTGGGCATCACGAAATGCTGTTTTAAAATTGCTTCTTTGATACAATTTCACCAGAGGAAAAGCAATTTCCTGAATAGCGCCAGATTTCTGGATAATCCTGCCCCAACTTTCTAAATAGAAGGATCAGAATATTTCCTGGACAAGGCCAAGTTTCAAATCCTGGAGAGTTATGGGTTCCAATCTCCCAAAGGAGTAGGTGTTCCCACAAAAAAGTTCTTCTGGAGGGAAGACAGAGCAATTCTATTCACAGGGGAATTCATCTCTGAGTAGTATCAAGTGAATGAAGTAGTCAAATCATCCCCAAACACTGAGACTTTATTATTCATCCTCAACAAGGTATCTAAATTACCCAGACTGAGCAGAAATACTTAACCTTCTTTTCAAGGAGTTGTTAAAGTCAATCAATAAGCATTTATTAATTGCTTATTTGCCTTCATGTTACAAACATTAAAAGAACACCCCCTAGGGGTAGGTAGGTGGCCAAATGGATAGAGCACCAACCCTGAAGTCAGGAGGGCCTGACTTCAAATCTGGCCTCAGACACTTACCACTTCCTCGGGGCAAGTCACTTAACCCCAATTGCCTCAGGAAAAACAAACCAAAAAACTCCTTGTTCTCAAGGAGCTTATACTCCAGGGGAGACAAATATATGTATATAAGATATAGACAAAATATTTACATAAAAAGATACAAGGTGATTTTCAAGGGAAAGTGCAAGCAGCTAAAAGGACCAAGAAGAGTCTCATGCAGAAAGTATTCCTAGAGCTGAGCCTTTAAATAAAATAGTCGTTCTGAAAGATGAAATTAAGAAGAGTGTTTTCCAGGTGTGAAAGAAAGCCAGTGCAGAGGAAAAGAAATGCAAGACAATGCTGTGCATAACAAAATGGAAAAAGAACAGTTTAGATCAACTGTAAATTGTGAGAAGAGGAAAATTGTATAATAAGACTGGAAAGACAGGTCAGGGCTCAGTTGTTAAGGTGCTTAAATGCCAAACAGAAGTGTTTATATTCAATCTTAGAGGTAACAGAACTACTGGTAACAGGGTAATAGCAGATATTAGAATTTATGAAGTAAGGAATGACATAGTCTGACTTGTAATTTAAGAAAATCACTTCAGCAGTAGCAGCCATATGAATGAAGGACAGATCTGGGAGAGAAAAGACTTGGGGAAAAAAGAACAATTTGGAGTCCACAGTAATGACTGAAGAGATAACTATGCAAAAAGTATTGTAGAGGATTAAATGAAAAGATTTGCAAGTGATTAAGTATGTGTAATGAGGAAGGCTGAAAATAATAACATCATGGTTGCAAATTTATGTGACTTGAAGAATGCTAGTTAGTGCCTTTGATATAAATGCCAAAGTTGAAAAGAGAGGTGGTTTTATGAGGAAATTTTCATATGTAAATTTATAATTATAATTAAATTTAAAATTAAAATAATTTATATGAAAAAATTATAAATGGGTTCTATTTTGGAAATGCTGATTTGAAATGCTTACAAAATTTCCAGTTCCAAAATTGGAGCTTGGAAAAATAACTAGGGTTAAATTTAATGTTCTATAAACCTGCAAATATAAATTACCTTGAGAAAAACTCTATTTTAGAAGAACAGTTGGGAAAACAGAAAGTAAGCTGGAAGAAATCAGACCATCATCTTATACCAATTCTGCAAAGAAAAAAAATTAAAAATGAACATGTGATCTGAATATAAAGCTCATACCAAAAAATAAATAAATAAATTGCCTTTCCCAGTTATGGGTAGAGAACAAATTCTTAACCAAATATAAAATATAAAGCTCATACCCTCCCCCCCCCAAAAAAAGTAAATAAATAAATAATATACCTTTCCCAGTTATGAGTAGAGAACACATTCTTAACCAAATAAGGAATTGAGGCAATTAGATAAAATAATTTTGATTACATGAAATTTAAAAAACTTTTACATAAACAAAATTAATATATTTAATATAAAAAAGGAAGTGGTAGTCTTAGGAGAAAATATTTGTGATAATTTTTTCTAAAACAAAAGAATTACAAACTATTAATTACACAAAAAATACTTCAAATTACTACTTTAAAAAATGCAAATCACAACAATTCTGAAGTTTTACCTCACACCTAGAAAATTGGCAAAAAATGATAAAAGATGGAAATTTAATTTTAAAGGTAGAAACAGACATATTAATGAATTGTTGGTGGAGCTGTATCCTGGAAAAGCAAGCTGGAATTACACAAATTTACTAAAATGTCCATACCCTGATTCAAAACTTCCACTGACAGGAATATAGCTCAAGGAAGTCAACAACTTTTAAAAGAATGGTTCAATACAAACCAGTCGATAGACATTTATAAAACACCCACTTGTGCCAAGCACTGTGCTAAGTGATGGAAATATTGCCAGGCCTTTCACAGATCATCAGCTACCAGCCATCAAACATTAGTGTTCGGTCAACAGTATCCTACAGAGCACAGAAATTATGGGTTTAAAGCAAGGTCACTAAGCTACAGTGATTTATAGGGGTAAAGGGACATTGCCAAAGCATATGAAGTATAGTGTATCTAAGAGTGGTAAGAGGGTACAAAAATACTTATAAATCATGATTTATCTAATAAATCAAATGCAATTATTATAACCATCAATACATGGTTAATTAGCTGTAATCGGTATAACTCTCATGTGGATTGGAGACAGATCATACATAAGTCAGCAAAGGAAACCGAGTTAAAATATGACTAACTGAACAAAGAGAAAGTAGTATCACAAAAACCCAGAAAAGAGAGAATACCTTAAAAAAAGAGGAGGTTAGGGTTAGAATGATGAGGATCATCCACATAGACCCCAAGAGAGGCTCACCTCTGTGTAACCTCATCAAAAATTTTAAAATAATAGCTTTTTATTTTTCAAAAACATTCAAAGATAGTTTTCAACATTGATCCTTGCAAAACCTTGTGTTCCATATTTTTCTTCCTCTCTTCCCATTTCCCTTCTTCCTTAGATATCAAGAAGGTTTTTTGTTTGTTTGTTTGTTTGTTTTTGTTTTGTTTTGTTTTGCAGACTGGGGTTAAGTGACTTGCCCAGGGTCACACAGCTAGGAAGTGTTAAGTGTCTGAGACCAAATTTGAACTCGGGTCTTCCTGAATTCAGGGCTGGTGCTCTATCCACTGCACCACCTAGTTGTCCCCTGGTATCAAGAAGTTTAATATATAACTTCATCAAACTGAACAAACTCTCATTCCTCTAAATATATTATTATATTTAGTATTATATAAGTGGGAAGATAAGTGGTGTTGGTATTTTTCATGTGATTAGTATTTCAGGGCCTGGAATCAAGAGGACCTGAATTCAAACTTGCTTCAGACAGCTACTACATTGTATGACCCTGGACAAGCCATTTAACTCTGCTTAGCTCAGTTTCTTCATCTGCAAAATGAGCTAGAGAAGGAAATGGCAAACTACTCTAGTATCATTGCCAAAACAACAACAACAACAACAACAACAACAACAAACTGGAGCCACAAAGAATTGAAATGATTGTACAACAACAAATTATATAAGTATAGAGATATAGCATGCTATAGAAGACAGAATTTCGACCTTAGAATCAGGAAAATGTGGGCTCAAATCCTGCCTTTGATTAAAGAGAAGAAGGCAACCTTGGACAAGTCATTTAACTGCTTAATGCCCCAGACAAAAATTTAAGTTGCAAAATTGTTGCTGCTTTGCACTGGCAGAAGGAATTTTATAACCAACGGTTAGACTTGAGAATCTCTAAAATCCTTTCTAGCTCTAAAGCCTATTATCCTGATGGATATATTCTGGACATTACCAATCAAATTAGACTTCTAAAGCAGATGACAATTATGTCATTCCTGAACTCAAAAACTTTTAATGGCTTACTCACCAGTACCTGCAAATTCAAGTACAAAAGATTGGTATTCAAGGTCCTCCGTGACTTGTCCCCAATCTCTTTCCAATCTTCTCTCCCATTATTTCAAGTACAATGCAAGAAGCATTTTAAGTATTTATGTTTAAGGTATTGTATGAAGAAGGCAAGGAATAAGATAGTTTGCATCACAGATATTGAACTGGAAGGAAGCTACTTCATACAACTCCATTTTATAGATAAGGAAACTGAGACCCAGACAATTATCCAAAGTCACATGAGTAGTAAGGACCAGAACTGAGACTGGAACCCAAGTTCTCCAATTTCAGAGCCAGGGTTCATTTTACTATAAAAACTGACTTCCCTCATCTGAAAAATGGAGACATTCTGTTAATCACTAAAATCTCTTTCAATTCTGATAACCCTAGTACCAAATTGAGATATCCAAAGTACTTCCAGTCTTCTTTTGTACTTTTATTTGACAGGTACTCATGAAAGACTCAGGCTGTCCATCTGTTTTCCCAACCACTTTCTTTTCTCATCATCTCCTCAATGAGGTCTTCCATGCTGTCAAATCTAAGCGTTTTGTAATAATGTAATATTACATTAACTATGAGACCTTTTATTGCAATTCCTCCTACAAACAATCAAAATGGGAAAAAGTGATTAATCTATTAATTCCTGCTAAAGCAAGATTACTATTTTAAAACATCATTAAGCATTATAGTTGAACCTTAATAAAGGAGATCCAAGATGAAATTATGGAATTTGCTAATTCTTATGGAAATCCAGTCTAAGTCATAAAGTTCAAAATTTGATTCTGAAGTATATCACAAAAAATAATAATATAGTCTTTTCCTAAAAAAATGTTTCAAAACATCTTATTCTTCATGGCTAGAATTTTCCTCATAAATACCAACATTATGGTTTTCCCCCTCTATACTAGGATTAATTAATGTTTTGAAAATTAAGTAAAATAGTTTGATTTTTTGTACTTTAGGACTAGGTCTCGCTCAAAATGGTCAGGGTTACTTGAATTCTTTTAGGTGTACGCTAAATGCTTTAGTTAAGCTACATTTTGATATCAACTGCTTGGAGAATATTCTATTTTATACAGACTTGTGATAGAAATGGTTTTGCTAATATTTAAACAAAAAAAGTAAGCATGAACCTCAAGTTCTAAAATTTAAATATCAAAGTGATCTTTGGCAAAATTTTGTACTCCTAAATTTGCTTCCCTTTCCCAATACCGTGTCAAAGGCCAACACTTTTAGTATTATCTAAACATTTCAAACTTTTGCTTTACCTATCTATAGCTGTATGACCTTATCTTTCTCCTAAAAGTATTTCCTCAGCTTACTCATATCTCCTTGCTGATCCCTACTTTGCCATGTTACACATTCTTGATCTTAGAACATATAAACATCAGAACCCCAAATTTTCTTTCTCTATATAACATGATGTAAAAATTTGGGAAAGGGTAAAAATTTGTTTTTCACTTTCTATCAAAAATGGAATGGTTTATGAAAACTACCATGAAAAGAAGTTTCTATGTGGTAACACTATACTATACTTAAAAGTTCCATAAAACTGTCGTGAAATTTGCCAAGAAAACATATTTAATCTTGGAATGAATTTTAGCAAAAAGTTCTGTTTTAAGAAACTGAAACAGGGTGTTCATCTAAGTTGAGAAGGGAGGAAAAAAACTCCAGTAGAGGTAATTAAAAAGAAATTCTAGTTATGGAAAAAAAAATCAAATGAAATATATGCCACATAGAATAAGCAAGAAAAGCTTTGTTTTTTCTAACCAAGCTGATAAATAAGGTAGGAAAACTCATTAAGTCGTGCTAATTAAAAGTGTTTACACTTGCATTTTAATTTTTAACATATAGTTCAAAATGAAATGATTTCTTGAGTTTAAATTTTTTAGATCATAAAGATATTGAATATCTGAGTGGCTGAAAGTGTTTCAAATTCTTGGATGGATGCAAATTTTTTTGAAACTTCGCACAAAATACTATCACTCCCTTGAATTTATCACATGCTACTGCTCAGAGAAGCTAAAATATTATGTTCATATTAACTTACATTTTAAAAAAAAGACCAGGAAATTACATTACAAAATAGAATAATGAGAGGCAGAAAGGTCTCAAAGGAGGGGATAGAAAGCTGATCTTCAGGTGAAGAAGATTTGCCCTTTAAGTCTTGTTTCTGACACTTACTACCTGTATGATCTTGGAGAAGTTAAACTTAACTTCTCAGTGCCTAATCAGTAAATGCTTAAGACTATACATTACAGTTGACTTGGAGAGCTGCATAAGTGAATTTTCTATACCATTTCCTTGGTTCCCCATATTTCTAGTTTCTTTCAACTCTACTACTAGTGATGTGAGGGAACCTAGAAATCATCCAAACCCAGGCTAGATGGATTAACATCCTCAAAAACAGTTCATGTGGTCTTCCATTTTAATGCCTCAGATGATATATTATTGAATACCTTTACTAATACCAATAATAATTAGCATTTTTTAGAGTACCTACTATGTTCCAGAAAACATACTAAGCATTTTACATTTATTACCTCATTGGGTCCTCACAACAACAGGGGAGATAATGGGTGCTTATTATTTTCCCCTACATAACTACAGTGAAGTGAGCAAATAAAGGTTATACTGATTTTGCCCAAAATTACACACCTGACATGTATGTGAGGCTAGATCTGAAATCATGCCTTCCTGATTCCAAGCTGTGCCTCTTAGCTGCCTTACTGAAAATAAGCTGCCCCAATGATTTCAGAGAGGCCTGCAGAGACCTACATGAACTGATATTGAGTAAAGTGAGCAGAACCAGGAGATCAATGTACATGGCAAAAACAAGACAATACAATGATCAATTCTGATGGACCAGGTTCTTCTCAACCATAAGGTGATTCAGGCCAGTTCCGATGGTGAGAGATGGAGAGAGCCATCTATGCCCAGAGAGAGGCCTGTGGAGACTGAATGTGAATCACAACATAGTATTTTCATTTTTTTTTGTTGTTGTTTGCTTGCATTTTATTTTTTCTCATTTTTTTCCCTTTTTGATTTGATTTTTCTTGTGCAGCAAGAAAATTGTATAAATATGTATGCATATATTAGATTTAACATATATTTTTACATGTAACATATATTGGATTTGTTACCATCTAGAGGAAGGAGTGGGGGGGGACTCGAACACAAGGTTTTTTACAAGGGTTAATGTTGAAAAATTATCCATGCATGTGTTTTGAAAATAAAAAGCTTTAATAAAAAAAAATAATAATAATGCTAAGGAATTGATATATTAGAAAAAAGGTAATGGAATTATTAGATTTGGGGGATAGTTGGATAGATATTTAAGAAAAAAATTAATAACTTAAAATTGAGGAAAAAATACAATTTGCTTTGGAATTTTAATCATTCTACTACATGACTTTTCAAAGTTAAAAGCATGACGCAAGCTTATTTAAAAGTCTCAAAAGAAAAAAAAAAAAAAAAGCTGTGCAAATGATAAGAATCTCATTCTTTATAAAGTATGGTTAGTGACCCACTGACTGAAATCTACTCCTTAAAGCTTTTAAGTAAGACCCCATTTTCTTTGGCATTTATGGTCCTCAAGAATCTCGTTCAAATATACCTTTCCACTCTTATTTCCCATTCCTCTTCTCAAATTATGTTCCATCCAAATTAGTCTGCTAGCTATTACCCAAAATTGCATCCCATTTTCCACCAACATGCAATATCACAAATTATCTCACATGCTTGGAATGCACTATGTAGGAGAATTTTTATCTTTCTTCAAGGCTCAATTTAGGACTCAGCCTTCTACCTCCTACCCTCACTCCCCCACCATGTTAATGTTCTCCTCTTCTTCAAATTACTTTATATTTACTATATATGTGTACATACACACACACACACACACACACACACACACACACACACACACACACACACTACTCCAAGGAGCTCCATAAGAGAAATTTCATTTTTGTTTTTCTATCAAAGTATCCTCAGAAACTATACGTATTTTTATTCATAGTAGCTGACCTTTCTAATATAAAATTAATTTAAAGAAACATCTATTGAGTACCTATTCTGATAGGTAGATAGAAATAAGATAGGTGTTTCCCTCAAATATTTCACAATCTAACAAAAGGAAAGTAGATACATATAAAAAAGATAAAATGCAAAACAGAATATGATAATATATATGTATTAAATACTAGAAGAGAATTACTGTTTCCATTTTAGCCAACAAAACTAAAACATGCAAGTTAACTGGCTTACCCTAAACTACAAAGCAGCTCATATAATAAAATCTAATTACCTGAATTTCTAATTCAGGGTTCTTTATTTTCTTTTTTTAAATAATAGCCTTTTATTTTTTCCAAATGCATGCGAATATGGTTTTTAACATTCACCTTTGCAAAACCTAGTGTTACCAAATAGTTTTCCCTCCTCCCTCCCCTATACAGTAAGCAATTCACTCTAAGCCAAACATGCAATTTTTCTAAACGTATTTCCATATTTAGCATGCTAGACAAGAAAAATCAGATCAAAAGGGGAAAAAAATATCAGAAAGAAAAAAACAAACAAACAAGCAAACACCACCACCATCAAAAAAAATGTGAAAATACTATACTTTGATCCACATTCAGTCTCTATAGTTCTCTCTCTGGATGAGGATGGCTCTTTCCATCATAAATCTATTGGAACTGCAGGATCCTTCTTTAAATAATTTTAGTATTAATTGGAGAGTCTATAAATATAGTATATATAAGTATAGGGCAGAAAATATAATATACTTACCTAAATCAGTTCTCTGAATCAAGTTGAAAGGTCTATCCGTCTAAGTTCTTAAACATTTACAATATTTTTGAAACTTGTTCAAATACTATGCTGTTTTATCATTTTAAATATTTAAAATGTGGACAGTTTATTTTCCCAATAAGACTTTCCCCAACTTGAAGAATGGGACTGTTTTCTACTTTTTAACACACACCCCCCCTTGTAATTCCTTTGCATGGTGTTACATATCTACATAGTGGGCATTAGTTTAATTATTTACTTAGAGTATTATCTTTTGGAATGCTGTTCATACTCATTTTCCATACTGTAATAATTATATGTTTAGTAAGCAAAAGAAAATGGGCTTGCAATGTTAACCACATAGTATGTTGCTATCACAACAATTGTCCAAACATTATTTTTAATTAAGAAAGTTTCTCCTCGCTTCCAGTCCCCTAAGATTAATTCAGTTCTCCAGCTCATCAAAGCCCAGGAGATGTTCCTCAGTAAAATACTGATAGCACAATTTATGAAAACAATGGCCTATAAAGCTTAATAGTTTTCTATATCTGCCTTTAGAACTTTTAAATTACAGTTTAAGTATTTCTATTAAGCAACTCTCATATTTTCAGTACCTCAAGTTGTAACTTGTTACACTTGTCCCAAAGTGAAGTGGAAGAGGAATAGCAGGACATTAGCTCTAAAGCCAACAGCCTACTCAATGTAAAAGCTAGGTCTTTTAAAAATCCTATAGATTTTCAAATAATTCAATCTTTCATTTTATATACATTGACCATTTTATACATCTATACTCTAGGTCCAGTTTTGTTATATAGTGTTGTATATAAAATTTAAACTGGAAAGGTTATGAACCAGATTTAAATCTCTAAATTTACATATGATTTTGACTATTGTAAATAATAAAGTCCGAAATGATGGCTGAATTAATTCCTAAAAAAGAAGAAGAATGTCAGGATTTTCATGGCCCCAAATTCTAATTCCCTTCCTTATACTCCTAGAGTTTTGAAACATTTTTTCTTGGGCCTATTGTTTATCACAGGATGAGAAATCTAGAGCTTGAAGGGACTTATAAAGGCCCTCTAACCTACTCATTCATAAATGAAAAAACTGAGCCTAGGGAAATTATTTGCCCAAAGCCACATAGTATCAGAGATGGGATTTATACCCAGATCTTTTGACGTTAGAGCCTGTGATCTTTCTGGAGATTTAGTCCTTTTTTATTGTTGTTGTGTGTATTCCCATAAATTGAAGCATTGAGTAAGTAAAACACGTTTCTATTTGTTATATTTTTAAAATTAAGTCACCTTCTCTTGAATATGGACTAGACATAGAATACCACAAAAGGCACCATGGAAAAACAGAAAACAAGAATACATAGCTCTTGCCCTGAAGAAATCTAAAATGGTAGATACAAACTTCCCATTTATTGGGAAGGAGGCAAGTAAAACATTCAACAGTTGCTAGAATGCACTTCCTTATTTTTGAATCAATGTTCTTTAAGAAGTTGTGAAAAGATGAAAACAAAAATGACCTCCACATAAAGACTCTTCAACTCATTAAAAACTGTATTTATAAAATACTATAAGACTGTTTTTAACTTATTAAGATATCAATAGATGAAACTACTAAATGTTACAAATTCAAAGTAAAAGCCTTGTCATCAAGTTTAGGACTCCAATTTGAAGGAAATAAAAAATAAACACTAAAATAGAAAAGACAACCTAAGGCAGAGCCAAGACAGGAGAGTAAAGACAGACACTTACCAAACTCTCTCCCAAACTACTCCAAATTCCTTTAAATAATGATTAAATAAATTTTAGTGTCAAAACACAAAAAAGATGGAGTGGGACATTTTCTAGGCAAGAACTACTTAAAAAGGTCAGCAGGAAAGGTTTGTTTAATGGGGTGAGAGAGCCCTGGGAAACCAGCAAACCAAGGATGGGTGTAGGTGGCCTCTGAAAGCTCTGGAGGCCTCAGCTCACAAGAAGTCTCTTTACTAGCATTGAGGAAGGACTCTATTGCTTTAGCACACTTACAACCACTGTAGAGGAGGGACATTCCTCACAGCTTCAGGGCAAAAAAAAAAAAAAAAAAAAAGAGTATGGTCAAGTTCCCCTCAGATTCTCTGAAAATAGCAGTACAAATCTTTTGAAGCTTAGGATAATGCACCCTCCATCCTGGAAAGAGAGCCCTACTTTAACAAAAAGTTAAAAGGTGAGTAATAGGTTGGGAAAATGAGCAGACAACAGAAAAAGATTCTGACCATAAAAAGTTACTATGGTGACAAGGAAGATCAAAAGGCACACTCAGAAGAAGATAGCAAAATCAAAGCTCTCACATCCAAAGCCTGCAAGGAAAATAAGAAATCCCAAAATGAAAACTCACAGGAATATCATAGCCAAATTCCAGAACCCCCAGATAAAGGAGGAAATATTGCAAGCATCCAGAAAGAAACAATTCACAATTTAAGTATAATGGAGCCATAGTCAGGCTACATAAGATTTAGCTGCTTCTATATTAAAGGATGAAAGAGCTTAGAATATGATATTCCAGAGAGCACTGAAGCTAGAATTACAACCAATAATCACCTATCCAGCAAAACTCAGTATTCCTTCAGGGGAAAATGACGGTATTCAGTGAATTAGAAGATTTTTAAGCATTCAAGATGAAAAGACCAGCACTGAATAAAATATCTTATTTTCAAATATAAAACTCAGGAAAATTATAAGGGACTTAACAAGACTTAAATGTTTACATTCCTAAATGGGAAGATGATACTTGTATCTCATTAGAACTTTCTCATTATTATGGCAGTTAGGAGTATATACAGAGGGAACTAATGTGAGTTGAATATGAAGGGATAATATCTTTAAAAAATAAAATTAAGAGGTGAGAAATAATGTACTGGGAGAACGTGAAAGGAAGCGAATGTAATGCTGTAAATTATCTACTATAGAAGTGGCAAAAGAAAGCTTTTATAATGGAGGGCGAATGAGTGAACCTTATTTTCATTAGAATTGGCTCAGAGGAAATAATATACATATTACATATGTGTATACCTTGCAGAAAAAGGTGATAGAAGAGAGGGATATTGAGGGAGGAATAGGCAGAAGCAAAACACTTTTGAGGAGGGTCAGATTGAAAGGAGATAGAGAATAGAATAAACAGGGGGATATAGTTAGCAGTAGTAATTACAGAAAGAATTTTGAAGCAAGTTTCTCTGATGAAGGCCTCATTTCTCAAATATATAGGGAATTGAGTCAAATTTATTTTTTAAAAAAAGGAACCATTCTCCAATGCATGAATGATCCAAAGACATGAACTATACTGAAAGAGGACTGTAAAATTATGCCTATCTTTTGACCTAATAATATCACTACTAGGCATGAATCCCAAAAAAGATGGAAAAAAAAAAAGGAAAGAGACCTATATGTACAAAAATATGAGGATGTCCATCAAATGGTGAATGGCTGTATAAACTGTAGTATGTGAATTATGATGGAATATTATTGTTCTATAGGAAATAATGAGCAGGATGCTGTCAGAAAAACTTGGAAAGTCATCCACAAATTCAAGCAAAGTGAAATATACTATGTAAAAAGTAATAGCAATGTTGTGGAATGACTAGCTGTGAATAGCTTTGCTATTCTCAGCAATACTATATAATCCAAGATTATTCTGAAGTACTTATGATGAAAAATGCTATCCATATCTAGAGAAAGAACGGATTGTGCCTGAATATAGATTGAAGCATACTCCTTTTTTTTTTTTTAACCTTATTTTACTTGAGTGGGTTTTTTTTTTTTTACAAGGTGAACAGAGGAAGTTTTTGTTTTCTTTTACAACATGACTTTTATGGAAATGTTTTGCATGACTTCATAGATGTCTTCTTAAAGGGGCTTAGGATGGAGAGGAAGGGAGAAAAATCTGGAACTCAAAGTTTAAAAAAAAATGTAAAAAATTGTTTTATATGTAACTGGGGAAAATAAAAATGTTAAATATTAAATACATATTTTATAAGACAAGCAAAATTTTGCTTATGTTAATCAGCTTGAGAAATTTAAATATCATTTCCAGAAACTGGATTTCTTTCCCTCCCTTAAATTTAAGTTAGCTCTAAAAATACTTAACTGTACTCCTCCTTTAAAAGAGATGACAATAGCTTTCATAATCTTAACACTGCTTCTGTCAAAAAGGGATAAAACATAAAAATAAAAAACTACCAGAAAAAAGCAATACTGAAAAGAAACTATCTTACAATTTCCAAATTCCAATCACCAAGAACTGGATATGCCTTAATAAAATTCCTATATGAGCTGGAAAGTATAGGAAAAACCTATTCAACAATATACTTTTTGCAGGACTGTGATATCAAGTTACAATAAAACTACTTACTATTAACTAGACTGAATATTCAGTAAGAGGGAACAGGTTAGGTGCAATGGGCCTGGAATCAGGATGACATGAGTTCCTACGTGACCCTAGGCAAGTCATTTAATCAGAGACATTTCACCCTAACTTTTATGTATTCTGAAAGGGATTTACATTTTTTCCCCTCACAAAATGGGGATAATAATAGTATTTACTTGCCAGAGGAAGAGAACAATTGTAATGCATTTAGCACTGTGCTTGGCACATCATAAGAAAACCCTATGTAAATGTTAAAAATTATCATTAATCATTTTGTACAATTTAATAACCCAGCAGTTTACCTGGTCATACTTAAAATTAAGAACTGAATATAAGTAAACTACTATGTGAAAAGAGGAGACTTATGAAACTCATTACTATAATGCATCCCTAAATAATTCCACATAAGCTTTTTGTTACCGTATTTATTTTTATATAAAAATGTTAAATGAAACATTTTCCTTTAGTGAAATGAGCTATTAAACAGTTTTTTTTTTTAATCAGAGACATTTCACCCTAACTTTTATGTATTCTGAAAGGGATTTACACTTTTCATCACTTCATTGTTTCTTGTATGAGGGAGAAACAAATTTCCTAAATTACTTCATTAATTAATAGAAAAAAAGTTTTTAGTTTAATAAGATGTGCTAAGATACACAAAGGAACTCTACTTATTGGGTAGGGTTAGCAAATAGGAAGCAACAGCTGAGAAGCTGAAAATTCACTACTTCCTCAACTATAACATGAGAACCATAGAAGATAAGTTTTCAGAAACTTTTGAGAGCCCAGTTGGTTGTCAGGACAGTTACCCATTTCCCAGCTGATGCTTCAGTAGGAGATAATGTAATTCATCTGACATCTTTAAACAATACAGACAAGTCATCAGGGAAGGCACAAGTGCAGTAGTGTATACAACAGATAAGGTAGCTACTTTCAATTTTCTTTTTCAATCAATCTCCCTTCCTGCTAATATCTACCACCTTCCTTCTACTGATTATTTATCATGGCTACATCATAATGACACAGAGAGGCAGGGATTCTCAACAAGGCAGGCAACCAAATGGCTACTTTCAATTTCCTTTTTTTCATAATACCTTTCCTTGGTAGGCAATCTCCCATTTATCTGGA
Source organism: Sminthopsis crassicaudata (assembly GCF_048593235.1). NCBI lineage: Eukaryota > Metazoa > Chordata > Mammalia > Dasyuromorphia > Dasyuridae > Sminthopsis > Sminthopsis crassicaudata. The sequence continues at coordinate 242,361,619 of NC_133619.1, forward strand.
GCTATGCAATGCACCTGACACCTTTAAAGATACTCAGACAGGTGGTCGGGAAGGCAATGGATAGTCATCAAGGGAAGGTACCCACGCAGTAGTCTAAATTCAGGCGGCTATTTTCAATTTCCTTCCAAACTAATACCATGCTTAGGTTGATAATCTCTCGTTTATCTGGGGCTATGTGATGCACCTGACACCTTTAACAACAGACAGGTGGATGGGGAAGGAAAGGGTGCTGCTCTTCAGGAAATGCACCCGAGCAGTAGTATAAAGTCAAGCTGCTACTTCCAATGTCCTTTCCCCACCTTCCCCAGAATGATCATCTTTCCATTCATCTCGTATCTATCTTGTTTGTGATTTGCTTATTGTTTCCCCCGTGAGACTGAGCCCCTCGAGAACAAGACAGGATTGTTTTTCTTTTAAGATTTCCAGCGATTAGTACAGTGCCTGATACATGGCAGGCGCTATTTTATAATGCCTTTTTTTTTTTTTTTAAATATTTGCATGCCCTGGTCAAAAAAACAACAAACAAACAAACAAACAAACAAAAAAGCCTTTTATCCTTGCTGCAAGCGTCCAGCCTTCTCCGAAAGACCATGCAAAAAGAAAGCGAGCTCCAAAGCCCAAATGCAGAAACTCCTGCAGGGGAGGGGCGCCTCCGCGCTGGACTGGGGGAGGGAGGGACGCTGAGGGGAAGAAAAGAGGTGGCAGGGGGAGCATGTAAGCCCCTGCCCGAGGCCCGGTGACCAGGAGCCGGGTGCAGGGCGCAAAAGGAGGCGCGAGTTTACCTTTTCCCGCTTGTCCCAGCTGTACAGCTTTGGCTGCTGCTGCTCCCCGGCTTCCCCAGACGCCGGCGGGGTCTGCCGCTCCTTCTCAGTCTTCCGCTTCTTGGAGAATAAGCAGCCCATAGTGCCGGTCCGCGGACTGGCCGTCCGCCGCGCCCCACCCCCGCAGGCCTCGAGCGCCCTCGCCCCCTCCTCCCGCGCGCAACACGAGCACGTGAGGAACCCCGACAGGGCGAGAAGTAAACCACCTTCCTTCCCCCGGGCTCCGGGTTCCCCCGGCCGCTTAAGCCGGAGCTCCTCGGAGTAGGTTGTCAATCCCCTTGGCGCAGCCGCCACGCCCCTCCCTACACTTCTTCCGCACCCCACCCTCCCCCCACCGATCACCCCGACCCACACCCACCACACCACGCACACCCCGGGCTCCCGGGCCGCGCCGCGGTTGCCTAGCTAGCTCACGGCTCCCGTAGCCCTCTCGCTTAGCTCTCTCTTACTCTCTCGCCCCACCGTTTCCCTGACTACCACCCGCCACCAATGGCTGCCCTGCTCCCGGAGGACCAACCGGAGTCCCTCAAAGCGGCCCCGGCTCCGCCCCGGTGACGTCAGAGTGCCCGGGAGAGCCAATGAGCCGCAGAACTTCCCCGCCCGGCGTTCGATCGGCCCCCACCCCCACCCCATCCCGGTCCCCGGACCCTGGTAAACTCCCGGGAGCTCGGTGCGGGAAGCTTGCTCCGCCCCCTAACTGAGAGCTAGGGGTGCGGTCAGGTGGGGCGGCAACGTGGCAGGCCCCTCCTCATCCTTTTAAATTCAGTATTACGAAATGAGACATCGCAAGAACACAACTTCCTATTTTATTTTCCGCTGAGCCTTTGCAATCGCATTCTTGCTCATCTTTGAAAATAATTCTAGGAAAAGGAGCGGTGTGCGGTGGAGGAGAAGCTGACCTTGGAGTTAAGAAACTCTGCCTCTGTCACCTATTGTCGGCGGGACCCTCATCTCTTAATTCTCCGAGTACTTAATGCCCCACCCCCAGTTCCCTGCACTGTGCAGTATTGCGGAACAGCTGCTGCACTGCGTTGGTAGAGGAAGTCCTGCCTGAAATCTCCCAATACTAATGAAATCTCAGATACCTTTCAAAAAAAAGAAAAAACAACAACAACAACAACATAAACTTGAAGCTTCGCAGAAACCTTGGAGACCATCCAATCCGGCCATCGTCCCTTCTCCCCATCCCCCATTTACAAATTGAGGAAGTTAGTAAAAGGCATTCCTTTATCTCTAGGTATTCCCTCCAAATCCAATGCCTTTTCCCTTATACCATGTTGACATTTTATAATAGAAAAAAAAAAAAAAGACGACTTTACCAATTTGGAACTATGTCCCCAAAGCCATTAAATTGTGCATAACTTTTGATCCAGTGATACCACTTCGTTGTTGTTCAGTCGTACCCTAATCCTCATGACCCAGTGGGATTTTTTTGGCGGAGAAACTGGAGCGGTTTTGCGGTTTCCTTCTTCAGTTCATTTTACACATGAAGAAACTGAGGCAAACACGTAAATGACTTGCCCAGGGTCACAGAGCTAGTAAATATCGGAAGTCGATTTCAACTCCGGAAGTTGAGTCCTCTTGAATCCAAGGCTGGCACTGTGTACTACCCACGCTATACCATCTCTCCCCCAGTGATACCGCTATTAGGCTTGTATCCTTATGAGATCAAAGGAAAAGGAACCACGTGTATAAACATGTTTGTAAATTGTGTGTGTGTGTGGTAATGATGATGGGTTACACCAACAATTGGAAATTGACTAGGTACCCATTAATTGAAGAATTGATGGTAGTTTATGAATGTTGCCGAAGACTACTGAGCTATTAAAAAATGGAGACAGCTTCACAAAAACATGGGAAGATTTGTGTTAATTAAAGCAAACTGAAATTAGCAGAACCAGAGCCAATTAATATAACAATATTATAAAGACAAGCAAGAAAGGCAACCCTGACCAACACAATGACCAACTTGACAAAATTTGCAGTCTTCTTCCAGATAGATATTGATAGACGCCAATAATTGAAATATATATTTTGGATATATCAATACAAGATTTAACTATTTGAAACTATCTTTTTTTTTTTCTTTCTCAGAAGTTGGGAGGGAAAGAATACAGAACTGAAAATAAATATATAATTGAAGTTTTTTAAAATAAGGAAATAACTTTTGGAAGAGAATTTAAAATAAAGAAGTGAGTTCACTTAGATTCAAGTCCTTTATCGCTCAGCTGCCACTTAGTAGATTTGTGAACTAGGGCAAGCCCTTTAACCTCTCAGTCTCAATTTCTCACTTGAAAAATGGCAATAATAATACTTGAGAGAAACATGTATAAAATGCTAAGTGAATGTTATCTATTTTTATTATAGATGTTACTTAAATAAGATGTTTTATTTTATGAGGGAGACAATCAGGGTTAAGTGACTTACCCATGATCACATAGCTAGTGAGTATCTGAGCCTAAATTTGAACTTAGGTTCTTCGGACTCAAGGTAAATGTTTCATTTCAAGGGCCACCTAGCTGTCCCTTATAATGTTATATTTTAACAATAGATAACATTTTCCTAGGCTTTCACAATAGTGATAACCATTAAAGCTTTGATTCTCAGTACAACCCTTTGTGTGAGATAGACGTTGTATCGTGAGTTTCAGAGGAGTAAGCTGAAGCTGAAAAACAAAGTGGCTTTTTTGGTAACATAGCTTCCAAATGCAGAGATAACACTAGGATTTTTGCCCAATCAATCAACAAATATTTATTGATTGCTAATTATGTGCCAGTTGTTATGCTATCGCTGTCCTCAAAGAATTTGTATTTTCACTTTGGACATAGACTATCACCAGCTTTGGCAGCAGTAGAAAGAACAATGGACCCGAAACAAGAGTAGAAAGACTATTTCTTCCATGGGATGAGAGATAGCGTAACTCTCAAATTTTTGTGTGTTAACCCCTAAAAGAGTTTGGGAAGGAGAGTGTGATAACAAAAAAGCATTGATTAGAAGCAGTGGTCTCAAGTTCCATCTCAGATTATAGCTAGCAATGTGGCTCTAAACAAGCTACTCTTTCTGAGGCTCTTCTCAAATTAAAAGACAATAATAATGAAACTACCTATCTAACAGTGCTGTTATGGAGAAAGTACTTTGTTAATTTTAAAGTATTATGGAATATTGTATTTAATTTATACTTTAACATATATAACATGTATTGGTCAACCTGCCATCTAGGGGAGGGGGTGGGGGAAGGAGGAGAAAAGTTGGAACAAAAGGTTTAGCAATGGTCAATGTGGTAAATTGCCCATGCATATATCTGGTAAATAATAAAAAAAATAAAGTATTATGGAAATGTCAGCTATTATTATAGATACAAGTTTGAGCTTATTTTTAATGGATTTAATGCAGTGATTATTAAAGGATTCCTCCTCCCCAGTCATTATTTTTAGTTTGCATTCACATTTATTGATTCTCTAAAATCAGCTGTTATTTGGGGTTTTTTTAGATTCCAACTTCCTTCCTTTAATCCTTTCAGATATTGCTTCCTTCCTTTCTTCTTTTCTTCCCTCTTTCTCTCCTTCTCTCTTTCCTTTTTCCCTTTCTTCCACAATTATTGAGCACCCACTATGTAATGTCTATATTATATATAAACACGTGTTGGCACAAGAATCTGAGAGAATCATGATGGCAATGTGGTTGGGGAGTTAAATTATTCTTTCAAGGGGCAGTTAGGTGGCACAATGAATAGAGCATCAGCCCTGAATTCAAGAGGACCCCAGTTCAAATGTGGTCTCAGACATTTAACACTTCCTATCTGTGTGACCCTGGGCAAGTCACTTAACCCCAGCCTCAGGGAAAAAAATTATTCTTTCAAAAAGTTTTCCCTATTAATTTTATAAAGAAAATACCTTCTAATATCTAAATTTAAGCCTTTTTCTCCCATTGGAAAAAAAATTACCCAAAACCAGGAAGTTAAAAAGAAGAACCTCCTCAGAACATTGGAACCAAATCAATGATTCATTTAAGACTCTTATTTTAGGAAGAGAAGTAGCATTGATAAGTGGTAATAGAAAAGCAAAATTAAAATATCTATAAAATTAGAACCATATACATATATACATATACATTTGTATATATTTATATTCTTTAATCACAGCAACTCTGTAAAGTATGAAAATATAACTCTTATAAACAAGGAAATTGAGGACAAGTGATTTGTCAAATGTCCTACCACGTGATAAGGCCATTATAATTACTATTACAATTTCCAGGTCTTATAATTACTATTACAATTTCCTCTTCACGATACATCTTTTTATTAGATATTTATTTAGAATGCCTTATTCAGCTGGATTCAACAATACCCAATGAAACTATGGAATCGTTTCTTCTGCATGGTTTTTTAGGTATTTTCATATTGAAGTTTTAAAATTTTTATTTATTATTATAAATTTGCCAAACATCAATAAATGAACATTTTCTTACAAAATAGAAAAAAGTTTTTATATCATAATTGCTGTAATATCACAAACCAATATTGATTCAATTTGTTTTTAAAATATATATTAATTTTAACAATGTATTTCCAATATCACTGTACTTGACTGGGACTCTTTTGGAATTTCTTTCTGATTACTACAGTTTTAAAAAAATGTTTCATTAGCATTTTTCTTTCATTTCTTCTCTTTTTTTCATATTACAATCACTATCCTATTTACCTACCTCCAAAATAACTTTCCCAACTATAGACAGAAAAACTTTCCCTTATAATAATATTAATTATAAGTATTACCAAAACAAATCTATACAGTAGCTGAGCCTAAGAATGTGTGTCTCCTTCTGTACCTCCAGTTTAGCATCTCTTTATCAAAAAGCAGCTGCCTTTTTCTCAAGTAACAATTAGTCATTGAATTGATCAGAGTTCTTAAGTCTTTTACAATACTTTGCCTTGACAATATTTTAATAATAAAATAAACTATTCTAGTTCATTTACTTATTTATTCTATATCCCTTCAGTCCTTCCAGGTATCTCTGAATCTGTCCTTTTCATCATTTCTTATGGTCCAAATAATATTCTATTACATTCATTTGCCTAAATTTGCTCAGCCATTCCCCAATTAATGGGTATCTAGTTTTTTTTTCCTCTAGTATTTGCTTTGAAGTATTTTTGCAAATATGGTTTCTTTACATCTTTCTTTGATCTCTTTCAGATATTATTATATAATTATATAACTAGGTCAAGGACATAAACACAATTTAGTGACTTTTTAAATATAGTTCCAAGCTGCTTTCCAGAATAGCTACATTAGTTCATAGTTCACTCAAGAGTGCTATTTTCCCCTAGCTCCCCCAATAATTGTCATTTTCCTTTTTGCATTGTCTTTGCCTATCTGATGGCAAAAAATTCTAAAGTAGAACATCAGAATTTCAAAAATTCATATCTCTCTTCATATTAGTGATTTGAAGCATTTTAAAAATAAGGTTGTTAACGGCTTGCTTTTCTTCTTTTAAGAACTACTTGTTTCTAGATTTTGACCATTTGTCTATTGGAGTAATGACTCTTGTTCTTACATATTTGCATCAATACCTTTTATGTCTTGGATTCAAGACATTTTTAACTGAGAATTTGCTACAAAGATTTTTACCAAGATAGCTATTCCTCTTAATTCCAGTTGCATTATTTCTGAATAACAGACTCAAATTCAGAGTGTCAAAGTATAAGGAAGCATTTACTTGGACAGAATGTGTACCAAGAGTTTAAATCCAGCTTCAGACACTTACTAGCTGTGTAACTTTGGGTAAGTCACTTAATCTCTCTCTGACTTAGTTTCCTTAACTGTAAAATGGGAATAATACCTACTTTCCAGAATTGTTGTGAGGATCAAATGAGATAAAAATTGTAAAGCACTTTATATAGTGCCTGCCATAGAGTAAGCACTATGTAAATGTTACTTAAAATTGTGACAATTTAAAAGATTTCTTGGTAATTTAATCATTTTTAATAAGGACAGCAAGTTATTAATAAAAGGATAATCAGTGGATCCATCACTCTTAGATCAAAGACAATCATAGCAAAGTCCTCAGTTTATATACTCTTCAAAGTGTTTAGTGAAGAGCTGACCGTGGACAGAGAAAACATCTTTATACCAGACCCATATCTTGGGCTATCTAGACAAAAGGATCAGTCTCCACCCAAATAAAATAGTAGAATAAAATGAGTCCTCATCTTTGACTAAATTCCTAGCAAGATCTGGGTGAGTTAGTTTCATCTTTTTATCAGTAATATCCTTCAGAAGACTGAACTTTTTAAAGGACTTTAGAAAAAGGCAAGAGCTCTAAATCTCCCTCCAAAAAAATCATTAGCTATTAATAGTAATTTCCTCTTACTATTATTATTATTATTATTATTCATTCTCAAAGAGGACCAAAATGATATCACTGTATTCGTCATTACAGTGTGTGCAGCTGTTGGTGATCAGAACAATGTGATCCTGGAATGTTCTGCCACAGGTCAAGTACAAACAGTCCATGTAAATTCTCTAAATGTGCATATCTCACATTTCTTTTGAGTTACTTCAATTCTGCTTTGTTCACAGAACATAGCACCTTCTCTGAGGAGAGCACATGACACTGGGCAGTCCTGTACCAGTGTCTCTCATGCTACACAATTCCAAAAATTTTAAGGGACCTTAAGAGTGTCCTTGTATTGCTTTTTCTGACCACCATGTGAGGTTATTGTTCCGTGTGAGTTCTCCATAAAATACATCATCATCATTGTCTTCATTATTATATAAGCCATATATAAATGCTTATTTTATACACTGTGCTAAATATGGTAATAAAAGGCAAAAATATTGTTCTTCTCAAAGAACTTAAAATCTAATTTTAGGAAACAACATGCAAACTATTACCTACAAACAAGATATGCAGTATAAATTAGAGAAATCAGTGGAAGTAAAGAGGACTAGTAGACTCTTCTTGAAGATAGTAGATTGTCCTCGAAACTGGAAGGAAGTCAGGGAAGCCAAAGGTAGAGAAGAGACCAGAGTGATAAATGAAGAGATATCCCTTAAAATTTTCCTTGGGGTTTCACTGGTATACATATTTTTAAATGTTCTCAGATTAAATATTTATAATTTATAAATTGAGTTAGGATTAATATCAGTATATGTGAATACAGCTGGGAAGATAGATCTATATCATTTACATGCATTAATACTGCTTGTGGTTTTGTTTTTGGTTGGGTTTTTTTTTTTTTTTTGCTTCTGTCACTATTTCTAAAGCCTAAAATTGTTTGTATCTGAGCTTCTTTGCCTTAATCTACTAATAATCTTTTTTCAAAAGAGGGTTAGTCTGTTTGCTACTATTTCCAGCAAATTAGGTATCTTTTGTCTCTGAAAAAAAAAAAAACTGATTTTTAATCAAAATTCTTCAGGACCATTTGTTTGTCCCCAAATGATTTTGATCTCACATTATTCTTATTCTTTGTTGTTCATCCATATCTTTGAAAATAGTAAAGACATGCTTTCCTGTTTGGTTCACTTTTCTCATTTCCTGCTAATTATTAAGCTGCCTATTTCTCCAAATACACTGATGACTTTTAATCAATAAATCAATAGGTAAAATTTTATTAAGCTGGTATACCACTGGGATACATATACCAAGAATGAGACAATTCCACTCTCAATATTTTGACAATAAAAGCCTTGGCTTTTTCAAAGGTATTATCTCCCATAGACTAGTGTATGAGTATGATTTTTATAGGTGTTTATCAGTTCAATGCCAACTCAGCTGAGAGTTTTGACCATCTTTTCCCTAGTTTCTAATGTAAGAGCTTATTCAGAGCAATAATCAACATGTAACTCAAAGCTTTTTTAGGCAATTCTATTGAATCCAACCATCTTCCCACATAGTTGCCAAAACCACAAATCTTATCATGTCACTTCTCTATGCAAAAATCTTTAATAGTTCCCCATTAATTCTTTAATAAAACACAAAATCCTCAACCTGATATATAAAAGTCTCCACAAATGGGCCTCTTGAGAGGCAGGATGTTGCAATGTGCAAGACCTTGGAGGTAGAGACAGGAAAATCTGAGTTCGAACCCCATTTTAGAGACCCATTAACTGTGTGATCCTGGAGAAATCATGTTAGCTTCCTTAAATTCAGTTTTCTTATATGTTAAATCAGAAGGTTGAATTCTATGACCTCTAAGGCATCCTGCTATAAATCTATAAGCCCATGATCCCACCTATGCAATTTTATTCCTCTTTGTGTCCTCTTCATTCCAGTTAAAGTAGTCTGCTTAACTAATTCATAATGTTAATTTCTGCAAAGTTGTTCCTCCTCACTTCTGTATCAGAAAATCCCTAGCTTCCTTCAATGTGCCCAATTCATGTGCATCTCCTCATAAGGCCTCTCCTGATAACTCCAGTTGTTAGTAAATTCTCCCTAAATCTGATTGCAAAATGTTTTAACAACTGAGTTTTCCAGAAGAAGAAAAAACGCACAACATGCTTTTAAGTTTAGTGTGCATTATTAATATTTTTCCATCACTTAAAGTCTAGATAAGCAACAAAATAATAAGTCAAGCCATGATTGGTAGCATTTGACCATTTTTGTAGCTTGTGTTCACACATATGTTTCTGTATCTGTGTGTATTTTAATATATCTACATTTCCAAGGTGAAAATTCAACAATTGGTATTCAGATATATATTAGAATAGATATATATTATATATATGGTTCTGCTCTCTTTCTGATTCTCTCTCTCTCTCCATATATATATATATATATATATATATATATATATATATATATATATATATATATATATATATATATATATATATATATATATATATATATATATGCATACATACATACACACACACATTTAATCAAGTTCTGTGGCTGCTCAGCTTCACTCCTAAGAGATCAGAGAAATACAATTTCTCCCTTTTTGTTAATTGTGCAAAGCTTCCCTCTGATCTTGTGGCTGTCTATTCTCCACCTGTAGTCCCAGAACAAAGATAAAGTGCTATTTTTTATGAAATTCTGTAATATTCTCTTTAATATGTAATATTCTCTTGTTGGGGTTTTCTTAGGGTCTCTGGAGGCAGCCTTAGTTTCAGTTCAGTAATCACCACCGAGTACAGCCAGGGATTAAAGTCCAAATCCTTAATTGTCTCTTTCCAAGTCTTGTCTTCTTCACTTGGGGCTCAGCTAGTTTTCTTAGAGCCTTCCGGATCTTGGTTTCAGTGGAGAAGCGAAGAAGCCATCACTTCTCTGTTCTTCCCTCGTTCTCATTCTGGCTAAGTTTGTTGAGCTTATATCATCTCTAACCAAAGGTGTGAATCTTGTAGAACTATACTAAGTACTGAGTACATGTACTGAACTAGAGAACTGCTAAGCACCTTGCTAAATAACCACTGTCTCTATCAATTCCACTGACTTAAAACTTTGTTTCAAGTTCTGGCCCATAACAAAATTCAAAATAAATCTCTCAATACTGAAAACATTAATGCTGTTTTCAGATCTATGCTAGGAAAAAACATGGTATTTTCACTACAATGAAATGATAACATCTTAATCTATGTTTCTGCAAAGCAAGCTTTAGAATAGGTTCAAATTATTAACCAACCCCAGATTTTCTAATCTGGGTTAATTTGGTGAGTTTTTTTTGTCTTGTTACTAGTATTCACATAGTAATCATTTAAATGTTTTTTCATTCATTCATTCATACTACAGAAATGTTTAGAATTCATATTGTATTACAGTAAATGAGCTACTTAACCCTTTGTTATCTTGGGCAAATTATTCATATTCAAGATTGAAGTTTCATTACACTCTTCAAAAGGACAAGGGTATATATTATGCTATAATAAAAATATCTATTTTTAAGTTACAGATGATAACACTCATCATCTTTTGTTTATAGGTCTGTGATGAGACTTGAGACATAGAATCTAGTCATAGTGTCTCCAACTGTGACCCATTGGGCTAAGTCTTTTAATCACTCTATTATGCCTCAGTTTATCATTTTGTAGAATAAGGATCTAATGATTTCTGGCAAATAGAGAAGAACAAATAGTTCTTTCTATACAATAGTACCTTATAATAATAATAATAATAATAATAATAATAATAATAATAATAATAATAATAAACAAGGCTATTGTTTGTGACTTTTGTATGGTTGAAATAATAGACTCTTTTTTTTAATCTATCAGATAAAGTTTCCCTCTTAGTCCATTCATGGGAAAAATTTCCATTGAAATCACTGAGAGAGATGATAGGCAAGAGACCACAGGTAGCACACTCATTAAAGTTAGAAATAGTTGTTGATTTGTTTTCAATTATATTTGACTGAGATGAGTCTTCCTGACTCTAGGCCTCGTGACATCATTATGCCACCTAGTTGTCCCTATCAATAAAATTGGACTCTGGCAAATTTAGAGGCCCTTGGAAATATTCCATGACTGGTTCATATATATGCTCAACTCTGGTACCAGACATTTGCTACCTCTCTACCCTTGAGCAAGGCAACTTAGCTCTATTTGCCTTAGTTTTCTTGTCTTTAAAATAAGCTGGAGAAGGAAATGGCAAATTACTTCAGTATCTTTGCCAAGAAAACTCCAAATGGAGTCAGGAAAACTCAGATATAATTGAAAATAATTCAAAAAATATCTCTAACTGAGATGGACTCTAACTGTGGACCTTTTTGCCTATCATCTCTCAGTGATTTCATTGGAAATTCTTCCATGAATAGACTAAAAAGAGGGAGTCTTTAATTGTCTGGCAGATTTTTTAAAAAGAGCCTATTTTTCCACTACACAAAAAAATCACAAACAATAGCCTTGTTCTTTATTATTATTATAAGGTACTATTGTGTACAAAGAATTATTTATTCTTCTCTATTTGCCAGACATCATTAAATCCTTATTCTACAAAATGATAAACTGAGGCATAATAGAGTGATTAAAAGACTTATCCTAGTGGGTCACAGATGGAGACACTATGACTAGATTCTATGTCTCTTAAGTCTCATCATAGACCTGTAAACAAAAGATGATGATGAGTGTTATCAGATATGTTTATCATAGCATAATGTATACCCTTGTCCTTTTGAAAAGTGTAATGAAACTTCAATCTTAAATATGAATAATTTCCCCCAAAGGGGCTAAGTAGCTCATTTACTGAAATACAATATGAATTCTACATAGGATAGTTTACCTTTCAACTTGTGGAGAAGGAAGGAATTTGTGACCAAAGGAGAACTAGAGATCATTATTGATCACAAAATAGGAAATTTTGATTACATCAAATTAAAAAGCTTTTATACAAACAAAACTAATGCAAACAAGATTAGAAGGGAAGTAACAAACTGGGAAAAGATTTTTACTGTTAAAGGTTCTGATAAAGGCCTCATCTCCAAAATATATAGAGAACTGACTCTAATTTATAAGAAATCAAGCCATTCTTCAATTGATAAATGGTCAAAGGATATGAACAGACAAATCTCAGAGGATGAAATTGAAACTATTTCTACTCATATGAAAGAGTGTTCCAAATCACTATTGATCAGAGAAATGCAAATTAAGACAACTCTGAGATACCACTACACACCTGTCAGATTGGCTAAGATGACAGAATAAATAATGATGAATGTCGGAGGGGCTGTGGGAAAACTGAGACACTGATGCATTGTTGGTGGAGTTGTGAAAGAATCCAACCATTCTGGAGAGCAATCTGGAATTATGCCCAAAAAGTTATCTTTGATCCAGCAGTGCTGGACTTATATCTCAAAGAAATACTAAAGAAGGGAAAGGGACCTGTATGTGCCAAAATGTTTGTGGCAGCCCTTTTTGTAGTGGCTAGAAACTGGAAGTTGAATGGATGGAGAATGGTTGGGTAAATTATGGTATATGAATGTTATGGAATATTATTGTTCTGTAAGAAATGACCAACAGGAGGAATACAGAGAGACCTGGAGAGACTAACATCAACTGATGCTGAGTGAAATGAGCAGAACCAGGAGATCACTGTACACTTCAACAACAATACTGTATGAGGGTGTATTCTGATGGAAGTGGATAGCTTCAAGAGAAGCTCTAATTCAGATCCAATTGATCAATGATGGACAGAATCAGCTACACCCAGAGAAGGAAATGAGTGTAAACTGTTTGCATTTTTGTTTCTCTTCCAAGGTTATTTTTACCTTCTGAATCCAATTCTTCCTGTGCAACAACAACAGCAAAATTCGGTTCTGCACACATATATTGTATCTAGGATATACTATAACATATTTAACGTGTATGAGAATACCTGCCATCTAGGGGAGGGGGTAGAGGGAAGGAGGGGAAAATTCAGCACAAAAGGGAGTGCAAGGGATAATGCTGTAAAAAATTAACCATGTATATGTACTGTCAATAAATAAATAAATAAAAGAAAAAATTAATTCTAAATATTTCTATAGTATGAATGAATGAAAAAACATTTAAATGATTACTACATGAGCACTAGTAACAAGAAAAAAACTCAGCAAATTAACCCAGACTAGAAAATGTAGAATTGGTTAATTATCTAAACCTATTCTAAAGCTTATTTTGCAGAATCATAGATTAAGATGTTATCATTTCATTGTAATGACAACACTCTCTAGAAAATGTAAAGCACCATGTTTTTTTCCTAGCATAGATCTAAAAATGATATTAATGTTTTCCGTGTTGAGAGATTTATTTTGAATTTCACCAAAAAATAACACTTTCTCTTTATTTTAGGACTACAGGTGGAGAATAGACAGCTACAAGACCAGAAGGAAGCTTTATACAGTTAACATAGAGGAAGAAAGTACATTTCTCTGATCTCTTAGGAGCAAAGCTGAGCAGTCATAGGACTTGATTGATTGTCAGGCCACACAGGTTCCTTTGGGAGCCATGGATGTTTACCTGCCCTCAGAGCCGGCTTTTTGGAGAATGAATTTTCTGCACATAAAAGTGCTTTTGGTTGTTCACTGCACAGTTGAGATTGTGTCTTTAATGGGCAGTCAGATAAGTCTGTTGGATTGTCAGGAAAATCCACTTTGTAAAATCCAGTAAGCAGGTGGCTCCCTTACTACCTCATTCCCCTAACCATGCTTCCATGGAGTGTATATAGGATTAACGTGGAAAGAGACCCAAGAGGTTCTCTATCCAACTCTTATTTTATAGAAAAGGAAAATAGGGCTCAAAAGGATAAGGTCAAATGCCCAAGACCAAATAGATAATAAGTGATAAAGTCAGGAATCTGCCTCAGACCCTCCAGCTGCAAATACTGTGGATTTTCCTCTGTGACACAATGCATTATTTCCTTCCAAGTCAGAAAAGCTAGGTTTATACACAAACTCATACACCTGTATGTCATCTCTTGTTCTGTGCTGGGCCTTGATCAGGACAGTCCCCTGGTAGTTTATGTTTGATACTGGAATGAAATAAAACATTCATAAGTCATTCAGTGGTTAACAAAAGTAGATTTACTTAAACCACAGCAGAAAAAGGGTACAACAACTTTATTTAATTAACATAAAATTTATCCAAGCCATTTCTGGCTTGGAGAAAGAAATGTTCAAATTAGCATAGACCTCATGCTCTCTAACACAACTCTGCCCCCAAATAATTTATGTTACATATGAATCTTAAATGAGAGAAAGTTGTTGAAATACACCCTAGGTTAATATTCCAGAACTGAAGGGCAATCAAATCACTATTCTATCTCCTCTTGATCCATTGCCTCTTTCCTGGAGAGATAAAAAACTTCATACTTTCATTTAAAAGTCAATTTTTTTCTCAAAGGTGCATCCAATCATCTTAGAAGAGCAGATAAAGAGGAAATTGCTCTTAGGTCAATAACCAAATCATTTTGGTTGAGAAAGGCAGTGAAGTAAAGAAGACAGGAATTCTTTGTTTAAAAAAAAAAGTTAGGGTTTTTTTGTTTTTGTTTTTGTTTTTGTTTTTAATTTCTCAATCCATTTCCATTAAAAAAAATCTTTCTGTCTTCAACCTCTCTCACCTTCCCCAGGGCTTTTCTTAGATTTCTGAGAAAGGTTAGAAGGAAATATTTCTGAATATTTTCAGTTTTACTAAATAGAGAGTGTGTAACATATTTCTTTGATTTCAATACTATTCAAGGAAAGGAGAAACTAACCTAACTTACATGGGGGACAGTATATAGGATTTTGCTCACATTATCTCTCCTCTAATATAATGTAAACTCCTTGAAGACAGGGGCTATTTTTTATGTCTTTGTACTTCTAGAACCATAATACTTGACACAAAGTAGACTCAATGTCTCTTGATTGATTGTTCATAACTAAAATGATTCAACTTTAATTTCCATCTTTCCTTTCTGATTGATGATTTTAAAACCTTTTTTAAAGCATGGTGCAGGGGAAAGGGCTCTGGATCTTGAATCAGAAGACTTAGTTTTTAATAGTGGTTCTTCTACACATCTTTGTGATCATGGACAATGCACTTCATCAATCTTGATCTTGATTTCCCCATCTATCAAAGGAAGATTTGGACTAAATTACCTCGTCTCTTCCAGCTCTAACCACAGTTAGAATAATACAGAGAATATTAGGATGGCCTTTATGCAAGGATGACATACAAATTCTTGCAGTATTCCCAATGAATCTTATTTCTTACTCTAACAGAGAGGTAATAGCCTAGAGGTACAGAATGAGGCATGTATTTTCAGATGTGGCCAATTTGTAGATTTGTTTTGCTTATTTCTATTGTTACAATGGAGGGCTTTTACTTCAGGAGGGGAGGAATATTATAGAAAAATAATATCATTCCAGTAATTCTGCAGAGCAATTGGAACTATGCTCAAAAAGTTATCAAACTTCACATACCCTTTGATCCAGCAGCGTTGCTACTGGGCTTATAAATCCCAAAGAAATGTTAAAGAAGGAAAAGGGACCCACATGTGCAAAAATGTTTGTAGCAGCCCTTTTTGTAGTAGCAAGAAACTGAAACTGAGTGGATGCCCATCAGTTGGAAAATTGCTGAACAAATTGTGGTACATGAATGTTATGGAATATTATTTTTCTATAAGAAATGACCAGCAGGATAATTTCACAGAGGCTTGGAGAGACTTACATGAACTGATGCTGAGTGAAATGAGCAGAACCAGGAGATCATTATACACCTTAACAACAATAATATATGCTGATCAACTCTGATGGGTGTGGCTCTCTTCAACAATGAGATGACTCAAACCAGTTTCTGTTCAGTAATGAAGAAAATCAGCTACACCCAGAGAGAGAGCTATGGGAAATGAGTGTGGACCACTCATTTCTACTCTTTCTGTTGTTTGCTTACATTTTTGTTTCCACTCTCAGGTTTTTTTTTTTTTAACTTTCTTTCTAGATCCAATTTTTTTTCTTTTTAGTGCAGCAAGATAACTGTATAAATCTGTATACATATATTGTATGTAACATATACTTTAACATATTTAACATATATTGGACTATCTGCCATCTAGAGGGAGGGTGGGGGGAAGGAAGGAAAAAGCTGGAACAGAAGGTTTTGCAAGGATCAAAGTTGAAAAAATTACCTATACATATGCTTTATAAATAAAAAAGCTATAAGAAAAAAAAATATCATGGAGAATAATATTAAGGAGGTATATGCTTTCATGTAGAAGCTATATTCCTTTCTTTGTTAAGGGATATTAATAAGGGAATCATCCTGAACCTAAAAATCACTTTCCCTAGACTAGCAATATTTAGGGAGTTGACTGATAAATTCTAGTCGCCCCTTTCTGAGGAGCCCCTTATGGCTCCTTTTCCACCTCCTTTTTACACAGAAATCAAAGTCAGAGAAGAGAGGTGGACAATATTCTACAGTTATCTTTCCACAATATTTTGTAAGCTTCATTAAGCCAAAACCATGTGGATATATGGATAACCCATAACCTAATTTTCAATCCTGCATGTAATATCTCTTGGTTTAGTTTGTGTTTTAAAATAATAAATCATTTCACATTTTCATGGTATTTTAAACTTTGTAGAGTCCTTTCTTCACAATTGTCCTATGAGCTAAGTATTACAAGTATCCTTATGCACATTCTTCAAAAGTTAAAAAAAAAAAGGTTAAAAGGGATCTAGATAACCATTTAGTTCAATATCCCTTCGTTATGTGAAGCAGTCATTAAGTATAACACATATTAGTTGCTTAAAAGTGATTTAAAAGTAACTAAGAAATAATGTGATATGTCAGAAAGAGTCCTGGACCTATGATCAGGAGATGTGGATTCTGGCCCTGATCCTTGCTAGAAATGTGAGGGGCAAGTACCTTAATTTATCTAATTGTCATCTTCATCTGAAGAATTAGACAGCCTTAGATTTATGAATAGTTTGAATCTGTACTAAAACTTACTTTGTAGATTCATGGTTTGTTTGTTTGTTTTTTTTTTTTTAGCATAAACTGAAGGCATAGGAGTCACTTTTGTACTATATGCTGCAAATGAGGAAACTGATAAAGATAGGGCTAGTGACTTCTCCTAAAATAGAACTCTGGCTTCCTGTCAACTACTTCACTGTTCTGGTCACTGTTTAGCTAAAGGTTTTGTGTGTGTGTGTGTGTGTGTGTGTGTGTGTGTGTGTGTGTGTTTATGTATATATGACTTTTCTCTAGTTTGCTATGTAGTCTCACAGTTAGAAATTAAGGAACTTCTTGCAAATTAAGAATAAGGAAGATTGGAGCAGCTAGATGAGGCAGAAGATAGAGCACCAGCCTTGAAGTCAGGAGGACCTGAGTTCAAATATGACTTCAGACACTTAACACTTCCTAGGTGTGTGACCCTAGGCAAGTCACTTAACCCCAATTGTCTCAGGAAAAAAAAAAAAGAAAGAAAAAAAGAAAAAAGACTGTGATAGGTGCTCCTATTTTTTTTTTAACGGGTTTGATTTTCCAAAAGTAGTGCTTATATCTTAAGCGCAGTATCTTATATGCTTCAGTCTTCATGTGAATGTGTCTATTTCCAGATTTGCTATTCAATTCAACAAATATCTGTTAAGATATTGTGTGCTTTTTAAAAAATATATATTTTTTAATAAATTTGGGGTTTGGGGCCATATTTTTCCAAGTATTCTTTCCCCTTCCAGAAAATCATCCCATGTAACAAATATTATTTTTAAAGACTAGGAAAAAAAGAGAAAAAATCAGTGTAACAAATCAATACATTGAAAAAGTCTGAAAATATTTACAATGTTCAAGATTTATGTATCTCCTACCTCTGCAAAAAGGTGTGATGGGAGTGTTTTCTCAAACCTTTTCTTTCATGATATGCTTTTTCTTTAGAATTTTGCAATATTTACTTTTGACTTTTTTGTGATTGTTCTTTCCATTTACTTTGTAGCAATTGTGCATATTGCTCTCTTGACTGCTTATTTCATTCTTTACCAGTTCATGTATATCTTTCCATATTTCTCTATATTCATCATTTCTTATAGCACAGTAATATTCTTCAATGTGAGCTTAATGGCTTTTAAAGGGGCCAATGATTTCATTAGCCAAGGAATTACCATTACAGAAACTCCCTTTGACAACAAAGATAAGCAATCCTTTTACAAGTTAGTTTTAAAGAGTTGGCAGATTTGGAGGACATTGAGAAGTCTCCTGTGTTTATAGAGTCAACATGTGTCAGGGACAGCCAGGAGTTTGAAGCCAGGATTTCCTTAACTCCCAAGTTAGGCTTCTGTCAACTCTTTCAGGCGCTGAGTATAAAAAATTAAAAAAAAAAAAAAAAACAAACCAATAAACCACAAATCCCTGCTCTCTAAGAGAGTAAATAAAAATGTATACAAAGAAAAGGGGAAAACTTGAAGGCCCCTGAAGTCCCTAATTTCTATCTATGAGAAAACATTCTGGTATAATAACAGTATTAATACTGTACTTGGGATTAGGAAGAGCTGGGTTTGGATCTTCCTAGAGATAGCTACAAGCAGGGCAAGTAATTTGACCTCTCTGAGCCTTGATTTCCACATTTCCAAAATGGAGACCAAAAATAGCATTAAATAAAATAAAGGATGTGCAGTGTTTGTCTTTGTGTGAGAAAGAATTAAGTAACTTGTCTAAGATTATACAACCAGTAAGTGTTAAGTGTCTTGAGGTTAGATTTGCACTCAGGTCCTCCTGATTTCAGGACGAGTGCTCTATCCATTGTACCAATTAGATGCCTCAGCAGTGTTTTTTTAAAACCTTTAAGCAAATGTAAGTGCTAGCTATTTCTCAGGTTACCTAAACTCACCTGTGTGGTTGGAACATTCATCTTTGCAGTAGCCGATATCTCAGGAGCATCTCCTAAAACCAATCAGACTATACCTCTTGGGAGAGAAGCATAAGTGGTCCAGGGAAGCAGCATTGGATCTAGAGTCTGAGGTTTGATTGTTGTCCTTTGCTACTAATTCTCCATGTGACCTTGAAGAAGGTAATTTCAATTCTCTGAGCTTGTTTTCCCATTTGTAAAATGAGACATTTGGTTCTCAACCTGAGTACATAAATAGATGAATGGATAGATAAATAAACTATTTCAATATGGAGATTATTTCAAAAGTCTTAGTGCAGTTTTAAGCCACTAGAGCTTAAAATTGCACTATTTTTGAGATACCCTGTATAATTGGTTTCTATTGTAATGCTATTTGTTTTATTTTGTTCATTTCAAAAACAATTCTGAGAAAAGGTGGATAACAAAATGATCCATGACACAAAAGAGATTAAAATGATCTCTAAGGATCTAGCACTAAATCCCACATAGAGGAAGCCATCAGCAAACAACTAACTACCAGCTCTGGGGAGAGCAATTCTGCCCCAGGAAACAGCAGAGGCATCCTTAAAGTTCTAACACAGACCGTCTGAGAGGGAATCAAAGATTCTTTCCATTATGCCATCAAGGGACTCTCTCAGGATTGAAAAGAAAACTATACATCCATGATCTCTATCCCAGAGTCAGTCTTTTTGTTTTCAGCTTGCAGATTGGAGTACAAATTGGGGTGAGACTGACATTGACACCAACCACCACTTGTTTGAACTTCAAAAGCTGGCTCTATTTAACTAAAATATTCATGGTCTTCTCCCTCCTTCTTGCCTCCTTTTGTTGACTGTTTTCAGAAGCACTGTTATGGCCTCTTGAAGGACTCAGAGGGATAAATTACGCAGGCAGCTAGTTGATAACCAAAGTAGCAAGGGACTCAATATGTAAAGAAGATGGAAAGACAATGATGCAACAAAATTAATATGACAAAATTGGATTTTTTATTTCAGCATATTCTGTTAATTGTATTATTTTCTTGGCTATAAGGCCAGGTTCCTACTAGAAGCAAATATACACACACATCTCTCAAAAAAAAAAATTAGTAAACTTTTCATTTAATCTATAAAAAAGGATCCTTAAGAGGAAAACTAAAGGGAAAATGTAATTCCTCATCAGGAAAACTCTAGAGATTCCTCCTTACCAAATACAACCCCAATTTATCTACTTAGATACATTTTGTACAAATTAAATGTAGATGTTTGCCAAAGCTTTGCTCACTGTTCTTTTCTTTTAATATCTTCTCCTCTGGCAATCTGATCCGATACCGCACCTGCCTCTATGCAGATTGTTCATTCTAACCCTGTTCTTCCTGCCAAGTTCCAGACCTAAACTCCAAACTGCCCAGATATCTCATGAGCATCACAAAATTTAAATACTCCAGATTAAAAAAAACAAACTCTCTTTTAAAATCTGTTACTCTTCCTGATTTCCATATTTCTGTTAATGGTATCACCAGTCTCTCAGTTTGGCAGGAACTCTCTGCTATATAACCCTTAACAAATCATAACAACAGATTTATATAGTGCTTTAAGGCTTTTTAAAAAAAATCTAGACCCATACTTTCATGATAGAGGAAACTGCTTTCCTCATCCAAAAACACTTCCCATATTATCCCCAATAGGAATGTTGCAAGAAACAAATGAAATGATATGTGAAAAGGTTTTACAAACTATAAAAGTCTATTTACATGTTAATTCTATTGATTATTGAACTATGAATATTTACTCTTTGGTTGTTTTTATTAAGTATTATTAGTCATATTCAACTCTTTATAACCCTATTTGAGGTTTTCTTGGCAAAGATAATGGCGTGGTTTGCCATTTATTTCTTCAGTTCATTTTGCAGATGAGGAAACTGAGGCAAACAGGATTAAATAACTTGCCTATGGTCATATAGTTAGTGTCTGAGGTAGGATTTGAACTCAGGTTTTCCTTTTTCCAGACCCAGTGCATCATCTAGCTGTTCTTCACTCTGCATGTGGTATTTTCATTCTGGATACTCTCCTAGGCCTGGAAATTCTACTTTTAAAATAGCATTTTTCTTATCATGACATCTCAAACACTCATTACTTCTTTTCCATACATTAGCCAGAGTCTCCTAATGGGTTGGGTTATTTTTTAGCCTTTCCTCTTTTCCATTCTCCACATTTTAAGCAAAGATATTGTAGTGTGGTGAGTAGGATTGTCCAACTTCTTTTATTTGCTTCCCACTGATTCATTGTATAGGTTATCCTGATATAAATTTTCCTTATCCTCTAAGAAATTGTATCAAAGAATCAGTCATTTGATCTAATTTTTTTTTTTAGCTCTGAGCCCACAGCTCTCCCTTCAAATGAATTTCTTCTCAATTAATTTCCAATAAGTGTACTGTGAGCAGCAAAAGCCTATTTAATAAAAACAAATAAGACATTTAATACAAATAAAAAGAGTTTCCTTCCCATGCCAAGATGGAAGAATTTGTAGCATTTAGATTATAAATTTAACAGATTACAATGTTCAACATTTCTTAGAGTTAATTGTACTACTTAATTATATTAGATCCCAAATCCTATCACCCTTATAATATAAGCTATATCATAGATGGGCTGGATAACTTTTTAGCACCCCATGAAAAAACTTCTTTATCTAGGCAAGATACTCATGGTTAAATTCTACATGGCTGAGTAGTTAGAACATTGGACTTGGAATAAGGGAGACCTGTTTTTTTTTTTTTATTCTGCCTAAGACACTATCTATATGATCCTTGGCAAGGCACTTAACTCCTCTCAGCCTCAGTTTCCTCTTCTGTAAATTTGGGGTAACAACAGTACCTATCTCCCATTGTTGTTGCAAGGAATCAAATGAGATAATATTTGTAAAGCATTTTGTAAACCCTTTAAATACCATATGTATGTGGTCCTTAATAGGGAAAGGAGATAGATGAGGATGTCAGGTGTGGAGGCAATAACCTGCTGTCTTTCATTTGAGTTATACATAGATGGAATAGAGTACAATCTTTGATAATTGTGACTTTCTGGAGCCAGCAGTAAAGACTCAAGGGAGACATGTTAAAATTTCATTTTGAGCATTTACATCTCAGAAAGGCAAATCAAATAAAGGCTTGATTGATTTA
Organism: Sminthopsis crassicaudata; assembly: GCF_048593235.1. Taxonomy (NCBI): domain Eukaryota; kingdom Metazoa; phylum Chordata; class Mammalia; order Dasyuromorphia; family Dasyuridae; genus Sminthopsis; species Sminthopsis crassicaudata. The sequence goes on from NC_133619.1 coordinate 242,383,893, forward strand.
TTGTGTTGTTGATTGTCCAGACTTTAAAAAGTGATGAAAAAATGTTAAGAAGCCAGATTAAACTTAAAAGTGTGTCAAGCATGTGGTTTTCAATTCCCCCTTGGGGAGCTAGCAATTATATATTCACCAGCAAGACTATGCTTCACAAGCATCAAAAGGTCTATCAACCCAAGTATATTTCCTTAATTGATCTTATGATGTTTCATATATCCAGCATTAGTCCTTCCATTAAGGTTCCATTCCTTCCAGAAAGTTCCATTAAAATCCTAGCATGTGTTAGTTAGCTAAAGAGAGGTAATACATTATGGCAAGGCAAGCATTTATTAAGCACTTACTATGTTCCAGGAACTGTAATAAGCACAATTACAAGCAAAAAGAGTCTCTGTCCTCAAGGAACTTGTAATCTTGTTTTTCTTGATATCAATTTTATTTATATTATATAAAAATTGGATAATACAATTGCCCAACACTAGAAATCTTGATGCCCCAGGGACAAAAATTAAAAAAGCAAGTGGCAATATCATTATATAGTAATTAAGCCAGTAAATCAAACAGTGACATTTTGGATACATCCATTCTCCAGTACCATAATGGATATGCTAGACTTATTGGAGCCAGCCTAGGAATATGGGTCCTGACCAAGGTTGATCTTTAGCTACAGAGTTTAAGGAACTCACATTCTAATAGAGGAAAGACTGCACACAACAGTGAGCTGAAAAGGAAATGGAAGAGGCCAGGAACAGAAGCAAAAGGGGTATTGAGTGACCTGGACCTCTTCCAGAAATGGAGACCTTGGAAGAAATCCACCGATGAGAGAAAGGGATGGAGGAGGGACGTTCCAGGATGAGGCTACAGTTGAGATAAAGTGACAAAGTCTAGAAAAGTAGAAGCTAAGACTAGGAGGGAATGTGTGGGTCCCCCGATGAAATTAATGTACCAAGCCATTCTCCAACATTAACATCTTATCATGAATTAGTTAGGTTGGCTTGAAAATAGTAAAACACGGAGAGAAAGAAATGCTGAAAAGGCACACTTTAATGAGAGAGAGGCTCTCAGCAGGCATTCAGAGTATTAGTCACTTTTATGGATCTAGATTTAAAGCTAGAGGGGATCTCAAAGGCCATTTAATCCATCTCTATCATTTTACAGTTAAAAGAAACTACCCAAGGTCTCATGGTATTTATGAGATCCGGTATATTTAGGGTTCTAGGGACTCTGGATTTTAAGGGGACAGCAAAAGAGTCCTGAGGACCTTCAAAAGATTGGAAGAGTCCAACCTTCATAAATTTAGCTTATTTGAAACTTTGCTAATTTTGCTTACTTAAAAGTATGTATAATATAGTGGGAAAAACACTAGACTTGGTTTCAGGTGAGAATACTTTAGAAACTTTCTCCTGAAGACGCTTATTAGATGTGGGACCATTGGCAAATCAGTGGTCTCATTAAGGCTCGGTTGATTCCTGAACTAGGAATGATAATATCTAAGCCACCTACATTAAAGAACTATGAGGATCAAATAAAAAACTACTGTGTAAAATAATAAGAATACCAGCTGCTATTATTCATATTTTTCCCTAGAACCTTGTATATTAAGGACCCATATGTACAACATAAATAACATAAAGATTTTATCTTGTAATAAATTTTTAGGAGTAACAAATTATTTTCTTTCATTGAAATTTCATTATCAAAAATAGTGATAATTGGGAGAAAGACTTGACATTCAGCTACTTCTTGTTCTGGGGAGCAGTAGAAAATGTTAAAGTTTTCCCAAAGTCTCCCTCCTTTTATTAAACTTTCTATTGGCTCTCCAAAAAGTCAAGGGATTAGTGCAGATTCTGATCTGACTGTAAAAGTTTAAATGTGATCTACTCTGATGATTTCTCAAAGTCTCCTTCCTTCCCATACTTCTGTTCATTTCTGATTCAAACTTAAATTAGCAAAAAGAATGATTGGCAAAATTGTGGTATACGAATATAATGAGATATCATTATGCTATAAGAATGAATACATTTGAAAAATTCAAAGACATCTGGGATGATTTACACAAATTGAAGCAGAGCCATTAGTCAACCAGGATTTATTAATTTCTTTCTATATATCCAGACACTATACTTAGCAGTGAGGATATAAAGACAAGACAAAATCTTACTTTCAGGTAGTTTATAATCTATGCAGAGATCCCAGACACACCAACAATACTCCCAAGTGAGACTGAAGTTAAGGTCACAAAATCATACAGTTATGAAACATCACAAGGAGGATTTTAATTGAAAGCCACTGCTTTTTCTCCTCTACCATGTTACAGAACTAAAATAATGATATAGATATATAAGTATCTCTCTCTCTCTCTCTCTCTCTCTCTCTCTCTCTCTCTCTATATATATATATATATATATATATATATGTAATATCTATTATATTACATATATGTTATATAAACACATACACATTATTTATATATATATATATATACATTCATACATATATATATAATTGTATCATGGTCATTTTTTCATGGGGTACATATGCATGGGTAATTTTTTACAACATTATCCCTTGCACTCACTTCTGTTCCAAATTTTCCCCTCCTTCCCTCCACCCCCTCCCCTAGATGGCAGGCACTCCCATACATGCTAAATATGTTATAGTATATCCTAGATACAATATATGTGTGCAGAACCGAATTTCTTGTTGCACAGGAAGAATTGGATTCAGAAATAAAAATAACCTGGGAAGAAAAACAAAAATGCAAACAGTTTACACTCATTTCCCAGTGTTCTTTCTCTGGGTATAGCTGATTCTGTCCATCATTGATCAACTGGATCTGAATTAGATCTTCTCTATGTTGAAGATATCCACTTCCATCAGAATACATCCTCATACAGTATTGTTGAAGTGTATAGTGATCTTCTGGTTCTGCTTGTTTCACTCAGCATCAGTTGATGTAAGTCTCTCCAAACCTCTCTGTGTTCATCCTGTTGGTCATTTCTTACACAACAATAATATTCCATAACATTCATATGCCACAATTTACTCAGCCATTCTCCAATCGATGGGCATCCATTCATTTTCCAGTTTCTAGCCACTACAAAAAGGGCTGCCACAAACATTTTGGCACATACAGGTCCCTTTCCCTTCTTTAGTATTTTTTAGGATATAAGCCCAGTAGTAGTACTGCTGGATCAAAGGATATGCACAGTTTGATAACTTTTTGAGCATAATTCCAGATTGTTCTCCAGAATGGTTGGTTTCTGAACAATAATTTTAAAGAAAACAAAGTGAGATCAATCATTATCTTCTGCTTTTTGGCAATGAGATATTACAGCAGAATCCTAAACTCAGAAAAGAATGTATATACTTTTCTATGCTCCTGTTAGTCATAAAATTGATTCACCAAATATCCATGGCATTACTCACATGTAGATAATTGGTTATAAAAAGTTATCTTAAGGAAGTTATCCTATGAAGTCATGTTTCCTGTGTCTGGTTAATACATCTGTATAATCATTATGATTCTTCAAAGATTTTTCAGGTTTCCTTCAGTAATTCAATTTGCTATTTCATTCCAATTACAAATGAACATTGGTATAACAGCTGTTGCATTTAACTAGGAATTCAATACTGTTCAGAAACTCTAGACAAGATCAGAGAATATAATTCTAAGAGACAGCTGGAGGGCCTACTGCTATTCTTCCAAAATATCAGCAAAATCTGAACAGATAACTTCTCCTTTTCTTTCCTTCTCTCCCTCCCTCTCTTTGTCCCTTTCTCCCTCTCTCTCTCCTTACTTTTCCCCTCTCTTTTCCTCATCTTTTCTCTCTCCCTCACTTTTTCTCTTTCTCCTTATCTCTCCCTCTCCCTCGCTCTCTCTCCCCCTTTCCTTCTCTCTCTTTTATCTTGCCTATGTCCTCCACCTCTACTCTCTCTCTCTTATCTTGTCTATGCTGGGAAATTAGTATGGGAACTTTGACCTGGACTACACTGTGTTTTCTTAGGCAATATAGTGGCCCCTGGAGCAGAACCTGGAGCAGAAGTTATACACTTCAACAACAATACTACATGATGATCAATTCTGATGGACATAGCTCTCTTCAACTATGAAAGGATCCAAATAAGTTCCAATTGATCTATAATGAACAGAACCAGCTACACCCAGAGAAAGAACACTGGGTAATGAGTATGGACCACAATATGACATTTCCACTCTCTCTGTTAACTGCTTGCTTGCATTTTTGTTTTTTTCTTCTCAGGTTGCTTTTACCTTTTTTTTAAATCCGATCTTTCATATGCAACAGGATAACTATATAAATATGTATACAAGTACTGTATTTAACATATACTTTAACATATTTAACATGTATGGGACAACCTGCCCTATAGGGGAGAGGGTGGGGGGAAGGAGAGGAAAAGTTGGAACAGAAGGTTTTGCAAGGGTCAGTGTTGAAAAATTACCCATGCGGGGCAGCTAGGTGGCGCAGTGAATAGAGCACCAGCCCTGAATTCAGGAGGACCCGAGTTTAAATCTGGTCTCACTTAACACTTCCTAGCTATGTGACCCTGGGCAAGTCACTTAACCCCAGCCTAAAAAAAAAAAAAAAAAAAAGAAAAAAGAAAAATTACCCATGCATATGTTTTGTATATAAAAAACTATAAAAATTTTTTAAAAATTTAAAAATAATAAAAATAAAATCTCTTTAAAAAAACAAAACAAAACAAAACAAAATATAGTGGCCCCTGGCTCCCAGGATCTCACCATATTGATGCTATTTTATTTTATTTTATTATTTTCATTTTTTTGCTGAGGCATTTGGGGTTACGTGACTTGTCACACACCTAGGGAGTATTAAGTGTCTGAGGTCAAATTTGAACTCAGATCTTCCTGACTTCAGGGCTGGTACTCTATCCACTGTGCCATCTAGCTGCTTTGATGCTGATTTTAATGTAGACACCCAACTGGCATAATCGATTGTAGCTCAGAACCCCTAAACTAAAACAATCTTCCATTCCAAGTTGACTTCATATCTGGGACTACAGACGTGTAATCCCAAACCCACTGAAGGGGAACTTTTCAAACTGAAGAGTATGTATGGGTAAAGTGGTTATGAACACATTTCCAGTCTTCAAACTTGAAGATCCCAAGTTTGAAAAGTTGTCTAAACCTCCTATCTGAGGAAATATTGCAAATTTAATTTTAAGTGTCTGGTGATTTATCTTGAATAAGTAGTATGATCAATTGAAGAAAATGGTCTTAGACAAGAATAAATTTCCTGATTTTAAAAGCTATTTGACTAAGAGTGCTAGATATGTTTTATAACTAATATATCTGACCCAATCTGCATACAGATTAGCCAGTAAAAAAGAAAATACCCTTGCCAGATCAAGTGGACAAACTGGAGCTCCTAGTTCCTGAATATTGTGTAAACCTCTCTGACAGCTAATTCAAAGACAACTTTCCTCCAGGCCATTGTTTTTTCATTATTTTTGTTCTTAGCCTCTTTAGGGGGAAAAGGTCCTTCTTAAGGCAAATATGCAACAGATTATTTATAACCCTGGTCTAAATTCAGTACAAACTCTTGATTATAAAACTGATGCAATTATATTCTTTTTTTTAATAGCTTTTTATTTACAAGATATATGCATGAGTAATTTTATAGCACTGACAATTGCCAAGCCTTTTGTTCCAATTTTTCCCCTCCTTCCCCCCACCCCCCTCCCCCAGATGGTAGGTTGACCAATACATGTTACATAGTTAAAGTATAAATTAAATACAATATATGTATACATGTCCAAAGAGTTATTTATGCAATTATATTCTTAAAGGGAAGTACTTCTTTATATAGATTCCACAAGCCTAGACACTTCCTAATCTCTATGAATAAATCATTGTGCAGTTTGTAGGTTCATGGGGACATTTTATGAATGTGTAAGCATAGTTATGTGCATTTATCCTGACAGTACCATTTTAAAATCTATATATCTGCATGCCTGTGCTGCTTCTCTTCCATAGAAATCAGGAAGGATAAAGACAAGGAAACTCTTTAAAATAAAAGTAGCTTGTGTCACTTAAGAGTTGAAAGGGAGTGAAAATGTAAACAGAATTCTTGTAAAAGATTTAGGTATTTTCTAATCTTTTGAAGGAATGATGTTTGGTGGATCAACCATATAACTAATAAAATGAGGCTCTTTCCTGAGTGTAAAATAACTGTATTCATTTTTAGTTACCAAATAAGTAGGGGGGAACATGGCAGCAATATTGTCTTGGCATTAGTAAGCAAGGTCAGTGAGTTCAAAATACATTTTCTTTGCCCTGAATTTTTTTCAACTTCCATGTTTCAGAATATTGATTTTTCTTTCTGGAACTGTTTAAATTACAGCTATGATGGTAGGAAGTTAAATTTCTACATTTAAAACCTCATGGGGGGGTTGCTCAGCAATTGGGGAATGACTGAACAAATTGTGGTATGTGTTATGATGAAATTCTCTTGTATTATAAGAAAGGATGAGCAGAATGCTCTCAGAAAAGCCTGGTAAGACTTACAGAAGTTGATGTAAAGTGAAATGTATTGTGTATAAAATAAGATCATCTGTGAATGATGTGACTATTCTCAGTAATACAATTATCCGAGACAATTCTGAAGGATTTATGATTAAAAAAAAAAATTTGGTATCCATCTCCAGAGAAAAAACTAATAGTATCTGAATACAGATTGAAACACATTTTTTCCTTGAGATTGGGTTTTTTTTGGTTGTTGTTGTTTGAGGGAGGTCTATGTTTTCTTTCACAACATAACTAATATGGAAATAAAAAGATTTGCCATTTTAAAAATGGCAAATAAAAATTTTAGATAGTAAAAGAAAAAAACAAGCCAATGTCCCATGGGCAAGATTAGTCAGAGGGAGCTCTGATGGTAATCCTGTTTCATGGTCCCAGACTATATCTTTAGTGAATTTAGAACAATCAACTCTTAATGACTTGCTTTTGGAGAATGGGACAGCTGGAAGAGTATGGATGCAATGGACAAATCCATCACTACTATGGAAAAAATGCCTTATTGTTGAACATTTGATATTTTGTTTTCATAGAGAAAGGCCAACACATTTAATTCAACTTTTGAATGTGAGCAATACTGTGATTATAGAAATTTGAAAAAACCTGAAGTTCAAGAAGCTTAAGTTATTTCTTTAAGAGCACTACACAAGGAGTTGCATGATGCTAAACAGAATTCCAGGCATACTTCATCCTTGTTCCTTTTATTGAAAAATTAGGAACATAAGCAATTTTTATTGAAAACAAAGCCAAATAAACATTGCACTATAAAACTTCACAAATATGCCAAATTCTCTTCCACAGCTGTTGAGTCTAACATTCAACTTATGTTCCATTTTGATTTTCTAACATTATTTCATACTGAAATTTCTATGGATGGACAGAATCCACAGAAATTTCATTTCTCACATTCTGTATTGCATAGTTTAATATGCATAGTTTACTAAGCAATTCTGTTATTCTTGGGTATCAACCAGATTTTCAGGGTCATAAATAATATTGCTGTGAAAACACTTACACAATTTTTTTTTTTTTGTCCTTCTGATTCCTATTCCCTTCTTATAGCTCACCCAACAACTTATGGTGCTGTTCCCAATAGGAAAATATACAGGGTTTTAAAAACACTCACTTAAATTTGGAAGGTTGAGATGTGAGTCTGTGATGCATGTCATTCCACAAAAGTAAGAAGGTGGGGTGGAGATATATCTTTGTAGCAGTATAGGAATAATCCCAAACAGTTTTGCAATGCCTTAAGATTAACAAAGCACTTTGCATAGATATTTTATTCATTTATCTCAATTACTCTGTGAAGTATGTGCTATTATTATCCAAACTTTATAGATGTGAAAAGCGAGGTTGAGAAAGGCTAAATGACTTGCCCAGCATGATATATTGAATTCTCAGGTAGAATTCAAATTCAAGTCTTTCTGATTCATATTGTAGGTTATTTGCCAACTTTTTACTTTCACAAATAGGATTGCTATCAACATCTTTGAACATATTACTTTGTCTATTTCATTCCTTTCCACTCCTGATCTTGGAATATATTCTCAAGAATGGTTTAGAGTCAGAAAAGTTCTGAATTTGAATCTGATCTCCAAACTATTCCAAGCCTATTTTTCATCTTTAAAATAGTGCTAATAAAATATTTTAGTATATACTTCACAGGATAGTTTTGAGGATCAAAAGAAACAATATATGGAAGATACGTTGCAGACTTTAAAGTTCTATGTAAGCTATCAACTATGATTATAATAGATGGCATTGCAGAGTCACAAACTTAATTCCTATATGGGTAATTTGGTGATGAACATCTCTGGTGGTGCTCTTATGGCTGATGCCTGATCTATCATATAATCTATACTGAAGATCCTCCAGCTTTCTGGACTTCATAATCCTTTGCCATAGACTTCAAGAATCAGAATCAAATCCATGTCACAATAAAGCATCCAAAGAAGAGTTTTAAGTGATTCTTGATTAACAAATTCTGAAATTCTATGGAAGTGTGCTTTTAAAAAATATACATATAGGGATAGCTCTATGGGGCTTATGTGTTCAAGACTCACTTGGGTTGTATGTTACTAAGAATTATTATCTTTTTCTGTAAGTAATTTGTTTCTTCAGTTAGATTTTTAAATCCTCTGAGGGCAAGGACTAGATTTTAAAACAACTACTACTACTTTGTATCTATAGTGCCTATTGCTTTGCACATAGTGCGTTCTTCATAAAGGTGTGATGATAGTACTCTACTTCTATACCTAAAGTGTCAAATATAATTTAATTAAGGAATAATTGTAAAGGGCTGAAACTCTTAAAAGGTGTGCTTGAATCAGACACCAAGCATGTAAGGCTAATTACTTATTGGACAATAACTCTATTAGCATGTTTGGAATTTCCCTTTTCTCAGTTATTGCTGGCTCAATGCTTGGGGTTAAGAGAATTGTAGGTAAGGAGTGAGAGAGGTGAGAAAATTTAACTTGACTGCAGGAAGGAGAGGAGAAAAGTGTGGAGATTCTATTCTCTAGAATCAAGGAGGGATCCTTGGCAAAACTCCTGGCAGTTTTGTCCATCTCCTTCACTTCTCCCTCTAAAGACCAAGGACTTTTGCTTATCCTGACTCTGGCAGATCCTGAGGCCTCCAGGGAACTAGCCTGAACTTCACATTTTGGTGCCCAGTGTGTGAACCAAGGACCCTAAATACACTGAAGAAGTCCCTGATGACCAGGAAATAGGGTGAGTATTTTAATAGACAAACAGAGAACTTACTTTCTTAAGGGCTAAACTAGTAACCTTTTCTAGCTGAAATGAGGCAGATATCAGGAAAAGATTCTCTCCCACCATCAGCTCCACCTCACTCCTGCCCCAAGGGGGTGCTATAGAAAGCAGGTTGATCAAGAGACAAGGTTTGCTTGTAACTTGGGAGCAGATTGATGGACTGGTAGATAAATTAGAATGCATGTCCCCTTGGTTCTTCAAGGAAGAAGAAATAGAGGCAGATAATTGGAAACTAGTAAGAGATCAACTGTGCAAATACTACAATGATAAAGGTCCTGATTCAATTTCCAAGGAAACATTCTATATATACAATATAATACAATTGGCTTTAAAGAATCCCACAAGTTCTAGAAAAAAGAAAAGTGTTAAGGACAGCCAGATAAGAAGTGTGAGGAAAAAGAGGAAGACAAAGGACAGATTAATGGCAATATCACCAGAGGGCCTGAGGAGTTAAGTGAACTTGAAGGGCCTAGTGATTCTCACTCTCACAGCCCAGCTTCAACCCTTCTTGATCCTTCCTCATCAACTTCACCTTTCAGGATGGAGGGAGAAGGAGTACTGGGAGGGGCAGTGGTATTACCAGCACCTCCCCCCCATCAATCACTCCCTCCTATGACTCAATTACAAAAGGCACTACTTAAAGCCAAAGAGGAAGGACAGAATACAGCTGATTAGAGAATAGAAAGGTATCCTGTGATTCAACAGTTTAACTCTTCAGGTCAGGAAGTAGAAGTTACACTCCTTTTGATATAGAAATCCTCAAAGACCTGAAAAAGGCTTGCACTCTTTATGGGGTTACATCATCTTATGTTAAGATGTTATTAGAGAATTTGGCTTATGAAGTCTTAACCCCTAGTGACTAGAAAGTTGTAGCAAGGACATGCTTAGAACCTGGACAAAACTTGTTGTGGCTTTCTGAATATAGTGAGCTCTGTAGGATACAAGCCCAACAAAATAGTCATAGTGGAGTTAATCCTCCAATCACCTATGACTGACTAACAGGTGTAAGTTCTTATGGAGACACTTCAATTAATTACCCCATAGCAGCATATTACCAAATTGCTGCTGCTGCTATCAAAGCATGGGGTTTTATCCCAGGTAAACAGGACAAGGGAGAAGTCTTCACAAAAATATCACAAGGCCAAACAAGCCCTTTGCTGATTTTGTGGACGTTTGCAGACAGCTGTCATATGAACTAATGGTGGAAATGCAGTAATAGAAATTATGATAAGGCAACTTGCTAAAGAAAATGCTAATGAGGTTTGTAGAATTATACTAAGTCTACACAAGGATGCTTCTTTAGCATCCTTGAGGACGCTGTGCCTCAGTGGGCATAAATACCTTTTATAGCCAGGTTATGATTCAGACTTTCCAAGATCCCAACATGGGAAAACAGGGTCACTTTTGTCAAGGGACTTCCAGAGAGACTCGTCAATGCTTTCAATGTGGTAAAATAGGGCATCTGAAAGCTCAATGTTGGCATAGAGACAGAATGAGAAAATGGGGTGGGAAAACAAGACCCAATACCCCATGTCCAAAATGCAACAGAGGCTTCCATTAATCATCAGAATGTAGACTGATTCAGGGAAACAGGGTGAGGGGCCCAGCTCCAGGGCCCCAGGCAAAAAATATTTGGGGAATGATGGCAATTAATGCTACACCCAAAGAGTGCCTAGATGTCCAGTACCCAGACATGACCAATCAGCCAGGAAGCAATCTGATAGGAGAAAGGGATTACAATTGGGGAGGAGTTGTATGCAACTGGGACTACTGAGATACCTCCTGGAGAGGTGAAATCTGTTCCTTTCCAGCCTATGGAATCCCTTGCCTCCAGGCACATAGGCTTGACCATTTCACCTCCTGAGAGTGCTTACAAAACTATGTTCATCCATACATTGATGTGGCAAACTGGGGAATGTGTGGATAATATCCCAGTCACTAATACAGGCAGACAATGTGTGACTTATCAACCAGGAGAAGTAGTAGCATCAAGCTCATTGTTACGTACTCCTAATAAGCAATCTGGTGATAGTCACCCAGATTCTGATTCCAAGCAGCAAAACCCAGGAATATACTGGATAGAAGCTATGACAGCTGACCAATCTATGCTCACCATCTATATAAATGGCATACCATTAGAAGGATTGGTAGACACTGCTGCAGATCATACAGTCATTAGTGACAACTGGCCCAGTCACTGGCCAAAGATTAAGGCAGACACCTGCATGTCTATTGTAGGAGGATCAATAGCAGCTGAAGTTAGTGCTACCCCTTTGAGATGGATATCTGAAAGTGAAACAGGAGTTTTTACTCCTTTTATAGTTGAAAAAAATCCCCATCAATCTGTGTGGAAGAGACATTTTACAACAATTAGAGTTAAAAATGAGTACTTCGGGTTTTTTAGGCCGGGCTGCTGTTGGAGGCCTACCAACACTCTCACCTGTTCCTATCCAATGGAAAACTGATACACCAGTGTGGATAGAACAGTGGCCCTTAGGAAGAGATAAAATTCAGGCCTTATTAGATATAGTAGAGGAGCAACTTGATCAAGACACTTACAACTTTCTCTAAGTCCTTGGAATTCTCCAGTATTTGTTGTAAGAAAGAAATAGGGAAAATGGAGGATGTTGACTGATTTAAGAAAAGTAAATGAACAAATGGAAACACTGGGATCTCTTCAACCTGCACTTCCATCTCCTACTCAATTGCCTCTTTGGCCTCTTTGAGTTATAGACATTATATCCCTCTAGATAAGGAAGATATGAAAAGATTTGCCTTTTCAGTGCCCAGCATTAACTTAGCTGAGCCTTATAAAAGATATGAATGGACAGTTTTGCCACAGGGAATGAAAAACAGCCCTACTATGTGCCAAATGTATGTTGCTGCTGCTCTTACTCCAATAAGAAAAGCATTTCCAAAAGTTATGTTGTTACATTACATGCAAGATATATTGGGATGTGCACCTGAAGAACAAATGTGAGAAGCATGTCTACAAAAAACCATAGAAACACTAAGGAATTATAAATTGCACATAGCTCCAGAAAAAATTCAAAGACATGCTGTTAGGATTCTTACAAGGTGTTAAATCGCTGGAATGAATAGAAAGATCCTTGGCAAAACTCCTGGCAGTTTTATCCCCTAAAAACGAAGGACTTTTGCTTATCCTGACTCTGGCTGACCCTGAGGCCTCTAGGGAGCTAATGCGGACTTCACAAATAATTACCTGTAATGGATGGATAGTACCACCAGTCTCAATAGTTTTTTCTCCCACTCTTTCTGTGTGTATATGTATACATCTATCTATCTATCTATCTATCTATCTATCTATCTATCTATCTATCTACCATATGCTATATATTTCATATGTGTGATATATGGCATTGCATAATTTAAACTATAGGCAATACACTATATAATACATATATTAAATGTATAATATATTATTACATATCAGATATACTAAAGCTCTTTATCCCAATTTCCAAACAAACTGAAAGTTGGGTCAATAGAAAGCCGCTACCCTTTTCTTAAGGTTGTAGACCTAGGTACCCACAGAGGGGTTAGAGGTTTTTCAGCTTGAACTTGAAAACTGGTACATTCTTTCCAATATCAATGGGAATTACATATAATATTGATCCTATATTATTGATTGGCTCAATGATTAGCACACTATTGTCATTTAAGTAATTACTATCAATTATGATTTACAATGGATATTTACTGAAGATTACAACAGGAACCAAAGCACAAAAATATCCTCTTCCTATTTGGATTGGAAATCCAATGGACCTTCTGATCCAATTCTCCCTTTCATTTTCCAGATGAAGATCTGGATAAGTTTAGTACATTGGTCAAGTTCACATAGGTTGCAAGTAACAGAGATAGAATCTGAATTCATGGCCTCTGATTCCAGTATTCAGCTAACATGTATGTATATAGACATATATGAGGCAGCATAATACAATATATGTATATATAGTACAGCATATATATATGTACATACACACACACACACATATAAAATACACACACATATTTCCTTTGTCCTAAGAAAGGATCAGCTGTTGAAAAGGTAACTGGAAAATGACTATTATGTCAAGAAAAAGGCAATAATAAAATATTTTCCCATCCATCTTTTCCAGGCCAACTCTCTCTTATGACAAGAAAAAGAATTAAGAGAAAAGTCTACTGCAGATACCATGTCTAATCATTTTTACAATATTCTTTCTTTTCTAATAGTTCCCCACTTCTCTGTCCTGAAGGAGAAGATCTCTTTCACTATCTCTTCTCTGGGACCTTCATTGATTTTTCCATTATTCAAAGTTCATCAATCTTTTAGTGATATTTTCCTTTATACAGCTAGGGTTACTTTGTACAGTGTTCTCTTGGTTCTGCTTGTTTACCTTATCAATTTATTCAAATTTCCCCATGTTTCATAGTAACTTATTTTAACTTTTATTGCAAATAATAACTAGTTATAAAATATGTAATAATATGTTTCATTTCTTTCATGCATTCAATTTTGTAAAACACTTTCTAATGGCCCGCAGAATTGGCAATACAAATATTATCCCCATTTCACATATGAAGAAACTAATAGTTTAGAACAGTTGATTAGTCACACAGTAAGTCCTGGCGCCAGGCATTGTATTTAAGTTTTCTAATTACAAGAGAAGTGCTCTTTCACACTTGATCACTTCATCACTTGATTTGTGAATCTGGGAAAGTCACTTATCCTCTGCCTCAGTTTCCTCGTGTGTTAAATAATAATATCACCTACCTCTCAGGTTGTTTTAAGGATAAAATGACATAACATTTGTAAAACACTCTGCAAACCTTGAAATCTTGTATAAATGTTATTATTATTATTATCTCCTTTCGCTAGTAAATGTGTAAGAATTTTTATGAGATTTGTAAGAAATGTCAGAATTTTTGTAAAAATCAAATTAAACTAAATGGTCCTTTAGAACAAATCAATCAAGTAAGATTTATTAAGTTTCTACCTATCTAAAGTTACTTTCAGTAAGGACCAACTTTTGACTTTCAGAATTGTAGAGGGATCTTTTCTTGAACTGAAAGACTTGATGATTTATGGGAAGATTAGCCACCAGGTGGAGTTGTAGAGCCAAGGACCCAAGGGGTAGAGAAACTGGCTAAACATTACCTGGGGGGAAACTCATTCAAAAAAGATCCCAGTCACAAGAATCTCAAGCAGGTGATCATCTAATCAAAGTTAGAGAGATAGGGATTGTAGCATATAGAAGATTGGGACTTTGATCTCTACCTGAATGTCTCAGAAGCATTTCAAATTCAACCTGGGGCTTAATGCATAGGACATTGGAGTTTGAATTATAAGGACTTGAGTTTGAATTTTACCTCACACTCTCAGTGTCTTAATTTCTTCATCTGTTCAATGAGGAGGTTGTATTTGATAAGCTCAAAGTGCCATTATGTCTGTAAAGCTTTGATTCTATGGTCATATATCCAAAACTAAGTGTATTATCTTTTCCCCAAACCCACCTCTTTAGAATATACTATCTTCTTTTGTTCACCAAATTTGAAATCATTTTCAGCTCTTGCTCGCTCCTAATATAACACACACACATATTTCCTTTGTCATAAGGAAATAATCCTCATTTCCTTATTCTCTTTTGAGAATCAATTATCAAATCTTGTCAATGCTAGCTTCCCAGCATTTCTTATATCTCTGTCTTTTTCATTGTATAGCACAAACTATCTAATTTGGGATCCCTTGTTTAGAGAATAGAAATAGTCTCTGTACAACTTCTCTTCTCTCAAAAACATCTCCTACATAGATATCAAACTGATGCTCCTAAAGATTAAGCCTGATCATGTTCCTCTATTATTTAAAAAGCTTCATTGGAGAAGATAATAATAGTTTTTATATAATTTTATGTATATGCATATATAGTATATAAAAAGCATTTATATAATATTTTAAGCTTTGCAAAACACTTCATGTTATCCCATTTAATTTCTACAACAACCCTGTGAAATAGGTGTTATTATTATCTCAGTTTTATAAATGAGGAAGTTAAAGCCAATAAAAATTAAATCATTTGCTCAACATCACAAAGCTAATGTCTGATATAGAATTTGAACTCAGCTCTTCCTGATTCCAATCCACTGTGCCGACTATATGAAATGATCCAGTCATTCTAGAAAACTGGAACTACACCCCCAAAGTATATATGCTTTTTTGGCCCAGCAATAATTTGCTATGAAAATTATGTCCCCAAAGAATGTAGAAAAATATTGATAGTATTACATTGTGGCAAAGAACTGCAACAAAATATGTGTTCATCAATTCAGCTGGCCAAAAGGAAATTAAAACTATGGTATATAATGAATATGTTCTAGACTAGTAAGATTCACAAACAGCATTTTGCTGTTAATTTAAACTTTTTAAAACTCCTTAAATTTTTTTTTAAAAATTAAATTAATTTTTTTCAATTAAACCTTTCCTCCCTTTAGTGATATAGATGTATTAGTGTTATCAGTGGGTCTTACAAAGAAAAATGAAATTCCTATAAGAAATATGCATAGTTGAGCAAAACAAATTTCATCCTGGCCATATAAAAAAAATGTCACTCTTTACCCTGAATCTCTTACCTCTCCATGAAAAGGTATATAGTATGTTTCATTACAAATCCTCTGGAATCATGATTGGTTACTGTTCATCAGAGTTTTTTAAGTCTTCCAAAATTAATTTAGGAATTTTGATGATTTGATTTTGTTATAATTTGCTTATATTCAAAAGACATAGTTTGATAAGTTCATTTTTTGGAGACCTAGCAGCATACATTAATGTAATGAATATTGAATGGGCCTAGAGGAGACCTGTGTCTAAAGATCCTCTGTGGCTTCAAGAAGCCGCAGTATGCTCAACAGCCACATGCCCATAAAACTTCTTTAGCATATGGACTAACTAGGGTGAAGCATCAGACCTGTTGGTAAGTTAGAGGGTTGTCCTATTCCAAATATGTGAAAACTTCCCCTAGTGGAATGGGTAGATGAGAACAATTTGTTCCAGTGACCAGGAAGTTACTGAAGCAGGAGCTGTGGAGCACTTAGAGCTTGGTCAGACATTGAAGGCATTGAGATCATGCATTGCATCCTGGGCTATTGACAATTGTCTTGACTTTTATCCTACCACTGGACTTTGATGGCTCTGGAAGAGAGAAGCTAATGACTTTGTACAATTCTGCCTAGCAAATCCAATTCATATAGGAATCAAGATATCACCCCATGACACTGTTGATCCTCTTCAAAATGAAGGACAAATAGCTAAATGTCTCTTTTAATGATCTCATCTCTGTAACTTCCATGTACATATCTTGCTCTTATCTCTCTTCTGAGCTCTAGTCTGACATGTCTAAAGATCAACTGAATATCCCCATATAGATATTTCATAAGCATCTCAAATGTAACATGTCTAAAATTGTATTCAATATCTTTCTTTCTACTGTCTATTCCTCCTAAGTTTTCTATTGCTATCAAATGCACCAACATCACTCCAGGCAACGTATCTTCAACTAAGTGGTCATTTTTGCTTGGTCTTAATCATGCCCCAAATCCATTCAGTTGCCAAATCCTGTTGATTTAGTATCTGTATTAACTTGTAAAACATTTCCCTTCTCTTCACTCATATATTGACAGGATAATTCAAGTTCTCAACACTTTTAACCTGAATGATGGCTAGTCTCCTATTTGCTCTTCCTGCATCTAGTTTCTTTCCTAATCAAACTCTCCTTCTTACAACTGTCAAATTAATATTCTTTTTTTTTAATTCCCATGTTAGTCCTGTTATGAAAGAAAACAAAGACTAAAAAAAAGAAAGATAAGGAAAGCAAATAAAAAGGATCCTTAAATCTGCATTCTGACTCCATCAGTTCTTTTCTCTGGAGATGAATAGCATTTTACACTGTAAGTTCTTCATAATTGTCTTAATCATTGTATTGCAGAGAATAACTAAGTCATTTGTAACTGATTATCTTATAATATTGCAGTTGCTTTGTACATAGTACTTTTCACTTTGCATCCGTTCCTGGAAGTTTTGCCAAATTTTTCTGAGAGCATCCTGCTCATCATTTCACCAAAATCACATATCACAATTTGTTCCGCCATTCCTCAATTGATGAGCTCATTTCACTTTGTATTAGTTCACATAAGTCTTCTTAGTTTTCTTCTGAGAGCATCCTGCTTGTCATTTCTTATAGCACATCTCATTACAATTATATAAAACAACTTGTTCAGCCATTCTCTAATTGTTGGGCATTCCTCCAGTTTCCAATTCTTTGCCATCCTTAAACAGCTGCTACAAATACAAATATTCTTAAAATACAGGTCTGATTATGTTCTTCACCTGTTCAAGAAACTTTAACAACTCTCTAATGGTTTTAGAATCAAATATAGATATCTCTCTTTGGCATTTCAAGTCTTTCACAATCTCATTCCAATATATCTTTCCATGGTTTTTATATAATACTCTTTTCCTCCTTAATTTTTCTACCAAATTGGCCTACTACTGTACACTGTAAATGATACTTCATCTTCCATTTTTCATGCCTTTTGCCTTCTTAATGCCTGGAATACTCTTCCTGCCATCTCATCTTCTTATAACTCCTTTCAACATTCAATTCAAGTGACACTTCCCAGATAAAATCTTTCCTGGTTCTTCAAGTTATTGTTGTTTTTTTTCTTTCACTATTCCTACCTTTAACAATTACTTTATATTTGGTATCTGAAATTCCAGACAAACCTAGAGTATTTTGTATGAGACTCCCCTAAAGGGTGCAGAACATATTTAAGCTCTCCTACAGGATGTATAAGGGGTGAAATTGCTGTGAGAGCTTTACAGAGAAGACATATTCTTCATTTATCATTTTTTGGAGGAAGGAAGATAGTAGGAGTTCCTTCCAGACTCTTTTCAGGACCAGTTCCAAAAACATGGAGATTTGGGATTGACTCCAATGAGGGGGAAAAGACTCTCTTTTTCAGACATGCAAGTTGGCTTATCAATATATCACTGATTTCCAGCTTGCTTTCCTAAAGACTTGAGGAATTTTACCTTTGAAGAAAATGGGGCCTCTCATTCTACTAAACCAAACTATTTCAACTGCTAGCAAGAGAGCTCATTCACTCTTTATTTTCTGGAATATCTCACCTGTACATTTTTCTTATTTATTTGTTTTTTATTTGATAAATGGGTTTACTTGCTCTATATTTATCATCATAAATATTTTAAACATTTTGCTTTAAACAAAACTTTTTTGACTTTTGTTTTAAACAGTGATTGGTAGGAAGGGATCAACCAGATGGGCACAAGCTAAGGGCTATCTTCCTCCTTGGTTTAGCCAATGCTGAACATGATTAGAGGTCACTAACATCTACCAGATAGCAAAAACTGTGAGACATACCAAGCCTCCTGAGTTCCAATGAGCACCAGATTATGAAGTTTAACACTCAGAGTTCTTTCAGCGTTTGTTTTTTGCTTCTGCTCCTGATAACTGGTGCTACTGTAATCATGAACCACACATCCTGTGGAAATTTAGTTGTTTACAACCTTTTGATCACAGCAGGGACAACCAAGTGGAAATGAGCAAACTCAAATTGTTTGTGTACTATAACTTCTGGGTTCAGATTGATTTTAAGTCTGAGAGCCTTCTGGAGTTTGAGTGAATGGCAAATGTTTTATTATATATCATGTTCTGGTTCTTGTATACTGTTTACTTCATTTGCTTGTTGATTCGAAGTGAAAAGTAAAATCCATTGTATAAAGTACAACAAATGTGCCTTTTTGCTTTTGTAGATAGTTGATTTCATTATGCCAAGGACATATGAATAGCAGTTGCGAGAGAGAGAGAGAGAGAGAGAGAGAGAGAGAGAGAGAGAGAGAGAGAGAGAGAGAGAGAGAGAGAGAGAAAGAGAAAGAGAAAGAGAGAGAGACTAGCTAGGTTCATCAGTAAGTAGAGGGTTAAGTTGTATTTGGGCAAATCCACAAATTCATGTATCCACTGACTAGTCAGTGCTACCTAGTAGAGGGAGACAGAATGGAAACATTAAAGGGCTGCTGGCTCCGTGGGAACCATAGAGAGCTCCAAAGAGTGGCTGTCACTCCTACCTAGTGCTTTAATATGTGTATATGTTGAAACAACCAAAGAGAACATAAACTTCTTGAGGGCAGGGCATGTCTTATTTTGGGTCTCTGTCACTAGATGCTAATACCGCGTCTGGCAAACTTGCAATTCCTTTTTGATTCAAATGCCTTGAGGGAAATAAATGTGAAGAGGATTGCAAACAGTTTTAGTTCTGTATTTTCAATTATTTGGCATAATCTTAATGTATGCATGGAAAACTTTCTGGAAGAGATTGCTTAAGTTTTATATACTGGAATGATGTAATCAATTTTTATATAATCAAGTAATAAATCTGTGCATATTTTCTGCACAGATATAGTGTGCTGTAGGGAACTGTTTTCAAAATTCAGCATTCTCATATTTTTGTCAATGATGCTTTCCTTGTATATATCATCTGCATGAAAATTTTATAAAGTAGGGATATATAAAAATATATAAACAATTTTTACAAATAAAGTAGACATGAGGCAGTAGTCACTGAGGTTTTCATGATTTGCATTTTTGAGCATTATCTATATATTCTTTTCCACTTTGGGTATCTTCCCCTCTATGAGAGAGTTCATAATATTATAGCTCAATACTTTAAAGATTATGTGCTTCCAACACAGATTCCTAATATGTAGACAGTTTGGTAGAACCACTCTTCCTTAACTGTGCTTCTATGTACCATTTCTACAGAATTTCTATGTGTAGCACAATGAAAACTAAGCTGTTAGGGTTCAAATATGTGGTTCTTAGGACTGATAAGATTATTATAAATATATTGATAGTTCTATATTTTTTTGTCTATTTGTAGCCCTCTTTTCCGCTTCACCAATAAATGCTCTTGAAATAATTTACTCGGTAGTCTTTAATATCAAGCTTTTAATAGGCATTTCATTTTTACAATTTTATGAGGTGATATGATTTATCTACATCTTCTGTCATCTTTATCTGTAGTGATTTACAAATTAATTTGTATCCTGGATTAGTGTTGCTTTTGGTTGCTTTTTTTTCCTCTTGGAAAAGAGAACAAGTATTTCCTAGCTAAGAACTATGATTATGATATGACCTCCACATTGGTAATGAATCATTTTTGTCTATTAAATAATATTTGATTTCATTTTTTCCTGATTTTGTTCATTTTTCACCATGTGTGGTAAGAATAATATTCTAAGAACTTAACCTATGCAGGCAAGACTAATGTTGCTCTTAAACTCATCATTGAGACTTAATTGGTCTAAGGTTTGGACTATTGAGTAGCTTCCTGGTGGCCTAAGTAAACAAACAAACAAACAAACAACACCAACAAAAAACAGTGCACTAGGAGTCAGCAGCTCCTCTCTCAAGCTTCTGATTGCTAGACCAGAATAACCATCATAAGGGCAAGGAAGTTATAGTAAAATGAAGCGGTGTCATATCTTTAATGAATATACTTTTCCTGAATGATAAATGCTAGTTGGAGAAGATGTGGGAAAATTGGGATACTGATGCATTGTTGGTAGAGTTGTAAATTTGATCTAATCATTCTGGAGAGCAGTTTGGAAATATGCCCAAAGAGCAATCAAACTGTGTTTGCTCTTTGATTACTATTAGGGTCTGTATCCAAAAGGGATTTTTTTAAAAAAAGGAAATAGGATCTACTTGCATGAAAATATAGTAGCTCTTTTTGTTAAGACAAAAAATTGGATATTGAGGGGATACATGAATTGGGGAATAGTTGAACAAGCTGTGGCATATGAATGTAATGAAATACTATTTTTCTATTAAAAAAATGATAAACAAGTGGATCTCAGAAAAATCTGAAATGACATACGTGAACTGATGCTATGTGAAGTGAGAAGAACCAGGAGAACATTGTATTACATGGTAATAGCAACACTATACAATGATCGACTATGAATGATTTAGCTATTCCCAGCAATGCAATGATCCAAGATGACTTCAAAATCTCATAAGGAAAAATTCCATTTATATCTAGAGAAAGAACTGATAGGGCATCTGAATGCAGATTAAAGCATACTATTTTCACTTTATTTTTTTCATTTTTTTCTTTTGTTCTGTTTCTTCTTTCACAACATGGCTAATATGGAAATGTGTTTTACATGATTGCACATATATAATCTATATCAAATTCCTTATCATTTTAGAGAGGGGGGGAAGTAATGGAGGAAAGGAGAAAATCTGTAATTCAAAAAAAAATTTTAACGAATGTTAAAGTTTGTCTTTACATGTAACTATAAAAAATAAAATACTATCAAAATGAATATACTTTCTCTATTATGCCTAATTTTGTTCATTGTTATCTATATCTATATCTATACATATATATATATATATATATATATATATATATATATCTTTTCATTCCAGTCTCTAACCTGAACTATTGGATTAGCCTTAGGTCTGGTTTATAATACTATGTTCAACTCTTTTCAACTCTTTTATCGTAATTATAGTTCATATAGACTCTGCAGGTCTTTATCCCAACTCTCACATGTTGTGACATTAGGTCTATAGAACAAGTATGGTTCCATAGTAGGAGTAGTCTTAAAGGGTTGCAGGAAAGAGGATAGTGTTCTTTCTAATCTATACTTTTCAACTCCTCATTGGTATCTTTCTCTCTATGATTATCAGTTAATATCAGACCTAATTATCTTTTAGAAAGAGGTATTTTCCAAGGAGGTATAGTGAGAACAGTTGACACAAAACATCACCACCAAAATCTTTAGTATTTTCTTAATAATGCATATATAATCTAGGGGAAAATAGATTCAATCAATATGAGAGAAGACATGTGGCAAAGGGGCAACTCCAAAGAGATAATTCCTGGAAATCTTTTTGCTTGAGTTATTAGGTATAGTGTAGTTTTTCTGTTGTACTCTTTGTAGAAATGTGAATCTGTTTTGCCATTCATTCAGTCTATCTTTTGCTTCCAATGCAGACACTACCCTTACTTATCCTAAGGACACTGCTAGGATCCAGATGGAAAAATAAGAAGTCCAAAATTCTGTGGACATTTCAAACCTCTGGCTAAGGGAAAAGAGGATGTCAAGACAGAAGCTGAAGCACTCTCCACTACTCTACAAAAAACAGTTTCTTCCAGAGTTTGATTAGAATGCTCTCCTCCCAACTCACTGTTCTTTCAAATCTTCCTCTATTTCCCCACTCTGAATTTGTCCCACTCATAACTCCTGGCAACAGACTCAAGCTGGAATAGTTCTCTTCTATAATATCTGAAATGGCATGAAAATTGAGGTCCCTATTGTTTGTGTCAGACTTAAAATATAGTAAACAATAACAAAACTGATTGATATGAATTTATCCTGCCTTTGTCCTATATAATCCTGAAAAAAGCTAATTCACTTACATTATAATACAGAAAAATGGAACTCATAATGTTCTTAAATTTAAAAATTCTTCCCAAATGAAAAAGTATTCAGCTGGAAATAACATGACCAAACTTCATAGTAATTTAAGGGGAGAACATGATCAAAATATGAATATCAATTATTTCCTGTTTCTTTTCTTAATAAAATTATGATTTCATTCATTTTTAATTGAATAAATTATCTTATATGTTATATATCAAGGCTTGACACAATGATGCAAGGCTAGAAAATGAGTAGGATATTATTAATAATAATATAATTAATTAATTAATGTGTAATTAATATTCATTATTATTAATAATTTACAAGGTCAATAACTTAAAAAGCTCAGTTCCAGAAGAAACAAAAAATTTCCCTTCCCAAAGAATTTATGTTCCACATGCCACACAACTAGAAAAGGCACTATTAATTCATTGGATATTTGTTTAATTTCATTACTGTGCAGTTTACTCTCAACCCTGGACTCCCCTTTATCTTCAGGTTCTGTATGGAATATGCTGAGTAATCATACTTGCAAAGCTACAGCCTGAGTTCCCATTATGATGTATACTGTACATCATACTGTATATATAACTATATACTGTATTACAGAAAAAACAAAATCTTTAAATAAAATAGGAAAAGAATTTAATTGCAACAGAACAGCAAGGTAACAACTGGAGAACAGTCAGATTATTCTTAGCTTCTAAACATAAATAGGTTTAAATACTTAAAGACCCCAAAAGAATATAATTTAAACATTAATCCCCTAGAATATAAGGGAGGAGACACAGTTATCTTTGTGTTTAAAAAAAAACAAAAAAACAACTTTATTTTCAGTCCCATCTGCTTTACCAAAATCATGGAAATATCAGGACAAGTCAGGGGCTTCGATGCAAGAATACCTTCTTTGTTTCCAGCAGCTGTGGATCTGCTAAAGCTTTTCATCTTGGCTCTTGGGTCCTTGGGACTTTGTCAGAACTTCTGGGTTTGGTAATGTAATGCTACATTCTCATGATTTGAAGGAAAAACCCTATCATATATCTGTTTTTTTTTAATTGAAGCTTTCTATTTTCAAAACATATGTAAGGATAATTTTTCATCATTGACCTTTGCAAAACCTTGTGTTCCAATTTTCTCCCCTTGCCCCCACTCCCTCCCCTATATTGGATTTAACATATATATTTTACCACATTTAACATATATTGGATTACTTGCCATCCTAGGGGAGGGAGTGGGGGCAGTTCACAATTCCACCCACAATGAATCAGTGTCCCAGTTTTCCCACATCCCCTCCAATATTCATCATTATGTTTTCCTGTCATCTTAGCCAATATGAGAGGTATGTAATGGTATCTCAGAATTATCTTAATTTGAATTTCTCTGATCAATAGAGCAGCTTTTTATATGACTAGAAATGGTTTCAATTTCTTTATCTTAAAATTGTCTGTTCATATCTTTTGACCATTTATGCACTGGAGAGTGGCTTGAATTCTTATAAATTTTAATCAATTTTCTATATATTTTTTAGAAATGAGGCCTTTATCAGACCCCTTAAAATGTTTTCCCAATTTATTGCTTCCCTTCTAGTCTTGTCTGCATTAGTTTTGTTTGTACAAAATCTTTTTTTTTTAACTTAATATGATCAAAATTATCTATTTGGTTTCAATAATAAGTTCCAGTTCTTTTTTGGTCACAAATTCCTTCCTTCTCCATAGATCTGAGAGGTAAACTATCCTATGTTCTTCTCATTTGCTTTTAATCCCTATCATATAGTTTTTGATGGAAGGATCACCTGGAATTTTGTAAGTACTACTGAAAAAGAAAAAAAAAAAAATAGAATGAGTCTTACCAGTAGAATACTATATAATTTTTGGAATTGAGATTACCACTTATCCAAATACCTATCCCATATAGCTAGCCATTGCCTGTAATTTTATTATTAGAGCTGTCTTTGTTTAAAAATTTACCTTCTTTTAAAAATGGGAAACTTTTAGACAGAAGATAGTTTTTGTTCACCAAAAGTTGTCAAAAGAAGTTAGCACTTATCAAAGAAGAATTTGAACTACTATCAAATGGTAGTAGAAGCACCCTAAACTTTCAAAATCCCATATTCTTAGTCCATGAGGAAATTAATCTACTCATTTGTGAGCTCCTATCCTAGCCAAGCCAACAAGCATTGATTAAGTATCAGGCACTATTCTAATTGCTGGGGATACAAAGAAAGGCAAAAATAATCCCTATCCTCAAGAAGGATGAAGTTGACAATATGAAACCAATTATTAAAAAAAAAAAAGATTGAAAATTGAAAATTGTTAATTGAAAAAATAACAAAATTAACTTAAAAAAAAAAAAAACCAAGTCCCTTGAAGTCAGGAAATATTTCTTTCTATGATTATAATGCTAGTATCTGGCACAAAGTTTTAAATTATTTTTTATTCATCCATTTAGTACAATCTAAATAATTCTGATGCCCCCTATTGTCTTTATACCCAATCAACCTTTCATAGTAGAATTTCTCATACTGAACAGTGTAAATTACAATCTGATTACCACCACACCACCCTCCTGAAACTGCTCTCTCAAAGATCATCAGCACTTTAGGATTATTGATTTAGAGCTGGTATACCCTTAAAGGCCAAATAGTTCTATTATATAGATTAGGCAATTGAGACTTATGGACTTTAATTACTTGCCTCAGGTCACTCAGGTAGGAAGAGACAGACTTTCTAATCCAGGTCCTCCCAACTACTTCCTAATCCCCAATTCAATGACCTCCACTATCCAGAATGCTGGCCTCCCAATCCATCCTGATTATTACTATCAGATTAATCTTCCCAAAATACATCTGAGCTAGAAGATAATTATAGTAGTTTAGGTGATAAGTACCTAATGGAAGTGAGAATGGAAAGAAAGAATGAATGCAAGAAATATATTCAAAAGACATGATGAATCATCTGAATTTTGGACTCAACAGGACTTGGTGACTGACTGGATTAGGAGACAAATGAATGCAACTTGCCTATAAAAATCACAATACTGATGCCATTAGCAGAAATAGGAAAATCAGAATAAACTGGCTTTGTTAGAAGATGACAGGGGATGGTTTTAGATATGCTGAGTTTGGGGAGCTGTTGGAAGGTGATATCCTGTAAGCAGCTGCAAGTGGAGGCCTGGAAGTGGACAGTTGGACAATGACAAAATGGTTTTACATCCTTATAAGAGTTACTTATATAACAGTGATTATTAAAGGTACTGTTAAAGGGTGATTGAAGGGGAAAGTGCTGAGAGTAAAACCTTTGGTGTCTGCCTACATTTAAAGGGAAGAGTAAGAGGAGTCACAAGGAGGTCAAACAATTAGAGTGGTAAACCAGGCTCAGCTCAGGCCAGAATAGTGATTTGGGATGGAAATTAGCAACCATAAAAGACTTATAGACCATAAAATGCTATCAAAATAAATTTACTGATACTAAAAGATTAAAAGGAATGGAATAGCTATAAACAAGCTTTTCTCTGCATATACTTTCTCTATTTCAGCAATTCTGGATCAGAAAATGTCCTGGGTAAAAGTGGAAATTCTATTAAACCAATAATAGGATGGTTAATAGGAGGTTAGGTTGATTATATCTCAAGTGACAAGAAAAAAGGGAAACGTATCAGTCAATATAAAACAAATGATACTTTTACTACAAAAGAAAAACAAGATATGATCACTGTTAAATGGAGCAGCTAGATGGTCCTGTGAATAGAGTACTAGACCTGGAGTCAGGAAGACTCATCTGAGTTCAAATATGACCTCAGAGCAAGTCACTTAACCCCATTTGCCTCAATTCCTTATCTGTAAAATCATCTGCAGGAGGTATTTGCCAAGAAAACCTCAAATAGGGCATGAAGGGTTTGAAAAACAGCTGAACAATAATAATGTTAAATTCTAGAGTGATGCAAGAAATGGTAGGAATAAGAAAAGGCTTTTGAAGAAGGCCTTTGACCCAGCATTGCTGCTATTGGGCTTATATGGCAAAGAAATACTAAAGAAGGGAAAGGGACCTGTATGTGCCAAAATGTTTGTGGCAGCTCTTTTCGTAGTGGCTAGAAACTGGAAGTTGAATGGATGTCCATCAATTGGAGAATGGTTGGGTAAATTGTGGTATATGAAGGTTATGGAATATTATTGCTCTGTAAGAAATGACCAGCAGGAGGAATACAGAGAGGCTTGGAGAGACTTAAATCAACTGTTGCTGAGTGAAATGAGCAGAACCAGAAGATCATTATACACTTCAACAATGATACTGTATGAGGATGTATTCTGATGGAGGTGGAAATCTTCAACATAAAGAAGATCCAACTCACTTCCAGGTGATCAATGATGAACAGAAATAACTACACCCAGAGAAGGGACACTGGGAAGTGAATGTAAATTGTTAGCACTACTGTCTATCTACCCAGGTTACTTATACCTTCGGAATCTAATACTTAACGTGCAACAAGAAAATGGTATTTACACACATATATTGTATCCAGGTTATATTGTAACACATGTAAAATGTATGGGATTACCTGCCATCAGGGGGAGGGAATGGAGGGAGGGAGGGGATAATTTGGAAAAATGAATAAAAAAAAAAAAAAAAGAAAAGGCTTTTGAGATTAGGTTATTGATGACTTTTTTGGTAATTTCAGTAAAATAATATGGTTAGAAAACAGATTCCAAAAGATTAAAGAGTGAATGGTGATAAAGCAGGAGGTGCTTCTAGACTGAAAGAAGAGGCTGCTGTGTCAGACACTTCAAAAGAACAGAGGTGTCTGCAACTCTATTTAAGACCATCCAGAAGATGCCCTTGTTGCTAGAGTTGTTCAAGTGAGTAGTTAGAAGTCAGTTTAGCATATTTAACAGTATTGGTCTACCTGCCATTTCGGGGAGGGGGTGAGGCAAGGAGGGGAAAAATTGGAACAAAAGGTTTTGCAATTGTCAATGCTGAAAAAATTACCCATGCATACATACATCTTGTAAATAAAAAGCTATATTAAAAAGAAAAAAAAAAGAAGTCAAGTTTAGTAATGGGATGCAGAGGAGCTTAGAAGGAGAGCAAGCACTGGTGATGGGAGGTCTTGGAGACAGAGAGAACAATGGAAATTTAGTACATATGAAAGTAAATAAAAGAATGTGGCTTAGAACCTGAGAGCACTACCCAACAAGGTGAGGGAGCCCCCAGGGAAAGACTACTCCAAGTACTCCATGATTTCAAGGTACTCTGTGGTTCTACATTCCCTGAAACTCTGTGGTTCTACATTCCCTGAAACTGTAGCAGTGAGCCCCAAATGATGTGCTTATCTCTACTAGTCAGTCAGAGAGTACAATTAATTCAAAACAAAGGCATCCCATAATATCATTATAATTTAAATATCAGAACAATAAAACATAAATCAGGGACATTCTCTCATAAATTGCTACATTTCTGGGGAAAATGTACACATGTGGCCAGGGAACTTACACTTAGGCAATTGTTTATACAAAGGAAACGAATGTAACCAGGGCATATACATCAAGTATCAAGTCACACCTCTGACATTGTAAGACTATTGTTATTTTTTAGTGATAAATCATGCTTTTCCCATTGTCTCTGTAAAGAAGCCTGCTATTTCCCATCAGGAAATTCTTGGTTCTGGGTAACAAGATCTTTAGAACAAAGAAAAGGAAGAATTCTCTCAACTAGTTAATACCCTCAAGCTTGAGCCTTTTTTTTTTTTTTTTTTTCTGGACTCTTTCCTGATCCAGGATCCTGATTTCTTCTGTCTGAGATTTGTGATGAATGTTATATATCTCCCAATTTTAATCTCTGGAGGCTAGGCCACAAATCATGTATGAATATTTATATAATAATTGCTTACTAGCTTTGGAATGCATGGTTACCCAGTTTTCAGGTCCTAAGGATCTTCTATTCTCCCATGTAGAGGAGTAGGCAGGGAAAAGATCATGGGCCAAGGCCATGGCTTTCCTCCCTATCTAATCACAATTCTGGTCTTGCTTTATGTACACAAGGCCAATAAGGAACTATTTGAGGCATTTCTGCACTCCTTTACAATGAATGAGGAAGTAAAAAAGGAAGTCTATTGTGAGTATGATTTTAGTGAATACATGTGGAAGAATAATAGTGATTGAGTGAGAAGATGCATTACCAGACAAATAGCTAGCAAGTCCCAGCAGCAGACTGATTGATTTGTCTAGGAGACAAATGAGAGGAGGACTGAAAACTATGTCCTAGTGCTGCTCCAAGTCTTATGAGAAGCGCACAGAGGCAATAATCATGAAAATCTACAAAATCAGATTCTTTCTCATAGAACATATATAAATTGTGTGTGGGGGGGTGTGGACGGCGTTTCTGATCACATTCTTATAATTTCAGGAAGAGATTGATCAAGAGCATATAGCTCATGACATAAAAGAGATTAGCTAGAATTAGTAGCAAGGTAGAATGAAGATTTTGGGGTTTTTTGGTTTAGTTTGATTTGGTTTTTGAATAGGTAGATTATCCTGTAAATAGGTTTTGATAGTGGGGAAGCAAGAGATTTAAATAATATGAAGGGAAAGAAGAGCTAAAAGAAAATAGACAAAAAGGCATGTGGGTGGGATGGGGGAAAAAGGGAGAGGCAGCAGAAAAAAACAAACTGCTAATTTCATAATTCTTTTTAGGGTCCACCTGAGGATTATTATATTTTAAAAAAAGACTGAAAATCACTGACCTAAATCATTCACAACAGTTGATTGTTGATCATATTTTTAGGAGTTTCTGTGAGGGAGAAAAGTGAGTGAGTAGTCATAGACATTTTTTTAAAGACCGAAAAGAGCAACAGTAAAACATTAAACATAACAAAAAGAAAATTTAAAATATTTAAAATACAGAAGAAAACAAAAAAGAAATTCAAAAGGGAATACAAACACTAATTTTGTTACTAGTTTGTTCATTTTAATCTACTCTTTTAAGAGAAACTAACAGAAGCCCATGGTTTTATATATTATCCTCTTTTCTATTTTTTGTATATTGTGTTTTTGTATTGCATATTGTGTATTCTTTGCATATTGTGTATATTATATATTTATGTTTGTTGATGATGAAATTCATAATAAAAAAGAAAAAATTTTTCAACTTGTTATATAATCTTGTGTTTAGTCATCTTTTTGAGATTCTTCCATTAGTCTAAGTGAATTGGTCTGCCAAAATTTAAGCCTATTTCCTTTTTTTCTTCTACTTATCTCATAGATGGTTATACTTTATAAGCCTTGAAGCACTACAGAGGGATAGGAATTGGGTCTATGATTTCATTGTTTAAAGAGAACTTCCAGGTGAGGAAACTCCCTTGACCAATACAGATTGCCAACTTCTCTGCAAGTTATATAAAATGTTATATAAACTTAAATAGGAGTAGTTATTATTAAGTGTTCTAAGGTCAAAATAGGACCTGTAGAGCTGGACTGGACCTGTAAAGTCATTTCAGGAGTCCAACAGTACACAGTTCTACTCAATAAAATTCTCTGAACTTCCCTTCCTCCTTTACACTAACAACCTTGCTATCCTGAGACTCTACTTGATGACTTCTTCCAGAACCACTCTTTCAGGAGGGATATCAGTAATCTTTACTCCATTCCCAACTCATAAAGGGGACATAAATTGCCAAATCAACCTATCCCTTAAGAGCTCAGAATTCAGTGGTTTGCCTTTTTCCAGCTTTTAGAGCTCCTTGAATACTTCAGTTTATTGATGAATCTGTGATCTCATCTAGTCATAATTTTTTTAAATAACAATATGCGTAAATAGGCAATAAAACTGACAATTTGAATTTTAAAAGCCATATACTTCTTTGATATTTTTCTTTACAAATGCTCTAATTTTGAAGGGAGGAAAAACTAAGTTCTCTACAATGTTACCCATGACATTAAGCCTGGCAAGACCATTTAAATAATTTTGTGCCATAGAGAAAGATGATGATTCTTTCCTCTCTAAAGTTGTGAATTGATCAACTATTCTGAAGAGCAATTGAAACTATGCCCAAAGGGTTATAAAACTGCACAAAATTTTCAAACCAGAAAAACCATTGTTAGATCTATATCCCAAAGACATACCAAAAAGGGGAAAGGAACTTATTGGTACAAAAATATTTGTAGCAGCTCCTTTTTGTGGTGGCTAAAAATTGGAAATCAAAGGGATACCCATCAATTTGGGAGTAGTAAAACAAGCTGTGGCATATGATTATAATAGAATATTATTGTGCTATAAGAAATGACAAACAGGATCATTTCAGAAAAATCCAAACTCACATGAAATGATGCATAATAAAGCGAATAGATCCAAGAGAATGTTGACACAGTAACAGCAATATTGTTTGATAAAGAACCATGAATGACTTAGGTATTCTCAGCAATACAATAATCCAAGACAATCCCAAAGGACTAATGATTAAGTACATTGTCTACCTTCAGGGAAAGAACTGATATTGTTTGAATACAGATTGAAGCATATTATATTTTGCTTTCTTCTTTTTTTTTCTTTTATTTGAGACTTCTTATACAAAATGACTAATATAGAAATGTTTTACTCAATTGTTATATCCAATTGGTTACTGCTTCAGAGAGGGAGAAGAGAAAAAGGGATAGAGTTTGGAATTCATAACTTTAAATAAAAATGTTTTTTTAAAAAAGGAAAGAAGGAAGAAAGGGAGGGAGGGAGGAAAGGAGGAAGGAAGAAGGGAAGGGAGGAAAGAAGGAAGGAAGGAAGGAAGGAAGGAAGGAAGGAAGGAAGGAAGGAAGGAAGGAAGGAAGGAAGGAAGGAAGGAAGGAAGGAAGGAAGGAAGGAAGGAAGAAGGGAAGGGAGGAAGGAAGGAAGGAAGAAGGGAAGGGAGGAAGGAAGGAAGGAAGAAGGGAAGGGAGGAAGGAAGGAAGGAAGAAGGGAAGGGAGGAAGGAAGGAAGGAAGAAGGGAAGGGAGGAAGGAAGGAAGGAAGAAGGGAAGGGAGGAAGGAAGGAAGGAAGGAAGGAAGGAAGGAAGGAAGGAAGGAAGGAAGGAAGGAAGGAAGGAAGGAAGGAAGGAAGGAGAGAAAGAAGGAAGGAAGAAAGGAATTTCTCCTTGTTTCCTTCTCTGAGTGGACATGATTCTACCATGTCTACTGACCTCCAGGCTAAATCAATTCTGTCTTACTAGAACATATTGTCTTCTACAAGTAAAGCAAACTCAACTCCTTAAATATTTTCTTGTAGATTTTCATCTCTATCCATTAAATTGTGAGTTTCCTGTATCTTCCCAGGTCACTCTGTTAACTGCTAGTCTTAGATGAAACCTCAAAAATGCATTCTCAAACTGAAGTTTATGGATGAAGTTAAGGTCACTTGTTAGTGTCTGTCAATTCATAGTAACTTGACTACCTTAGAATCAACTTTGCAGAATCTTAGGAGTGTGGGATAGGGATGCCAACATATTCCAGTGATTTGGGCAGTTGCTAAGTCTGATGGGTGATGTTGTTCTGGGGAAAAGAGTGCAAAGTTTAAGTACATAACGAAGTTCAGGATGGGATCAACTACCAGCATTTCTCAGGAACACCACATCCAAGGGAATGACATGTGAGTAGGAAACCAAGAAACATGTGGTGGTCTTTATTTGGAGGATCTACTATTACAAGTGTAGCCAAGAGTTGATTAGAGAACCCCTGATCAATTGCAACTCATTTTATGAAATTGCAGGTAAAGGGGGAAGGCAATTGAAATAATGAGATATAAAGATATATTTCTTTCACTATCTTCTCAGCTCTAACCACCTCTATACCAAAGTTTCAGAAGAATAAGTAGCCCTGATCTTCTAGCCTATGGAATCCCTGAGGATATGCTAGTAGTTGGCCTTCCATTTGAACTGTTTGAATTCTCTTCTTGTGCACTGAAAATAAGCCTGGACAGGCTTCAAGTTCCCTAAATACTCAATGACTACAGGGTTTACGAGATGTTTAGTGAATACTGGGGGAAAACTGATGGTAAAAATCATAATTCATGTAATTGGGTATGTTCAAGATGAATCAATGTGTTGAGTTATAACAAAAGTTTGTGTTGAAAAGAAACCTTGGCCATACTAATGATACCAATGCATCAAAAATATTGCTGGAGGAATCATTTTCTATACTGTGAACTCATCAGATACACAGTGATAAGATGAATTTTTGTCTGGTGATCAATGACTAGTGAAGTCAGAATTGTGAGAAATGGAAAGAAACAAAGTGAATAAGTGTTTATTACACTTACTGTATGCCTGTAACTGTGCTATTCACTTTACAAATATTATTGCATTTGATACTTACAACAACCCTGAGAGGCAGGTATTATTATTATCCCCATTTTACAGGTAAGACATATAGAGATTATGTCTTGCCCAAGATCACCCTATAGTAAGTTTTTGAGACTGGTTTGAACTCAAGTCTTCCTGACTTCAGGCCCAATATTCTATTTACTGGGTCTTCTAACCACTTCTAGATTGGGCATAATGTGAGAGTACCTTCCTTATACTCTATATATGTCTTGTATAGAATATGGATGTATAGCATATGGACAGATGGATTAGACCAGGTTGAGGACAACTAACAGGCCTCAAATCCCTTGGTAGGTTAGGGGTCTACCCCAAGCATATGAAGACTTTCCTGTTAGAATGAGTGTATGAAAACAATTTGTTCTAATGACCTCGAAGGAAGATGAAGCAAGTGCTTAGAGCTCTTAGAGATAAAAGACACCAAGGTCATCCATTGTACCCTGGGTCATAATCAGGCATCTTGGCTTTTGTCTTGCTGGAATTTGATGACTCTGAAAGAGAGAATGAGGCTGACTCTATGCAACTTTGCCTCACTTTATTTTTAATTTTTTTTCTGAGGCTGGGGTTAAGTGATTTGCCCAGGGTCACACAGCTAGGACGTGTTAAGTGTCTGAGATGAGATTTGAACTCAGGTCCTCCTGAATTCAGGGCTGGTGCTCTATCCACTGCGCCACCTCACTGCCCAACTTTGCCTCACTTTAATTCAATTCACCCACAATGATATCATTGGTCCTCTTTGAAAATGAAGGATCATCTGATTTTCTAGTGCAGCAAGATAATTGTATTAAAATATATGCCTGTATTGTATTTACATATATTTTTACCATGTTTAACATATATTAGATTACTTGCCATCTAGGGGAGGAAATAGGGGGAAGGAGGGGAAAATTGGAGCACAAGTTTTTGCAAGGGTCAATGGTGAAAAATTATCTTTGCATGTTTTGAAAATTAAAAGCTTCGATAAAAAAAAGAAAATGAAGGATCATCATTAACAACAATAGTATATGTCTTGTAAATATATAGTTATTTGCATATTTCCCCCATTTTAATGAGTTCCTTGAGAACAGAGATTGTGTTTTTATCTTTTCTTTTATCCCTAATACTTAGCATAGCAGCTGGCATTTAATATTTCTAATAAATGCTCCTTGATTAATGATAGAGCTGGAAGTTTTCTTTGTTGAATAAGTAGAGATCTCTGTAGTAGCAGGGGGAGATACAACAAAGAAAAATAAGCCATCTTGTTTGGGGCGTCTACCTTCATCAAAATGATATTTCATTTCTGAGAAATGAGCATATCTGAGGGGGAAAAAAATACAATGTCATGATGCCCAGGGCACAAAGTCATAGTCTGTTCTTGCTGGGCAATCTCCAATGGAAACAAACCCCAGGAGGAAGCTTAGAAGGCATGGTGATGCAGATATGTTGAATTGGGTAAAATCTGACTTTATCGCCTTTCATCACAGCTCACTCTCAAATGATTTATTCTGTGCTGGGGATAGAAAGAAGCACTAACAAATACAGTCCTGCCCTGGTGTACATTGCATTCCAAACTCTCAAGCCTTTTCCAAGGTTTCTCAGGCAGAGTTTCAAAACAATGTCTTGGCAGAGAAGCCACTTCTGGCTGTCTCAGAAAGGCTCTATCATCACTGGCTCTGCCTAATACTGGAAGACTAATCCCAGCCAATGGGGTTGTATTAAGTATAGCTTCAACATATAAGATACCCCAGGGGATAAGAATTGAGAGGAAGAATACATGTACTACGTGGCTCCTTATGTTCCTTTTTTGAGGTTAATGTCTTAGGAATGATTCACAGTAATCCACCAATGAAGGAGATCTCAGATTTGATCCATGATTTGACTGTGTCTTTGACCAAACCCCAAAAGGTCAATGGGGGCAAGTCCTCTTCAAAAGGCAATCAAAATACAAGGGATCATGGTAGCAACTCACCTCAAACTACTATTGTGGAAACCCTGTTCTTCCCCCTCCTCCTCCTCCCTAAATCCTCTGCCATATCTTAGCCCATCTTGATGTAATTAGAATGTCAGTGGAAAATGTTGTTTATCTATAGGCAATTCAGGGCTGTTCCACATAAAAGCAGATGCTGCCTACATCCTGAGTGCTAACAATGCACCGTACATTGTGCCATTGAGCTGCAGTGCAAGCTTTTGGCCAAATTCACACTCCCTATGAAGTCATTAGTGGCACTGCTGTGGTTTCTAAGTATTTTATTCAGATTTATTTTCTCTGACTCTCATGTTCTAATCTCACGCCTGTATGGTCTGTTTATAACCTCTTCTGAACTTTGAGGGAAACTGAGGATTCTAAAAAGCAAAGTTGAAGAGGAAGTGCTATATGCTAATGAGAGATTTCCTAGATGAGAAATACATTATATCCAGGAATAAAATATCTACAGTAGGAGGGAAAGTCCTATACTATTGGGTTTTGAGGCTTAGATTACGTTTAGCAGGGCTAGATCTCCCTATTTTGCCCAGGTTAGTAGTTCAGTGATCATTCATGGTTCCCAAATCCCATTACTGATTGCCATGGAAATTTTGACCCACTTCATTTCTTCCCTGGATCAATTCATCTTTATTACTAGTGGATGACCCTGAGCAAATCACACTCTGTTTGCCTCAATTTCCTTATCTGTAAATAGGGGATAATAAGAGCCCCTGCTAGGATTTAGGCTCACACCACCATGTTCAGATTCTTAGCTTTGTTTATCATATTTGGGATAGAAAGATTCCATAGAGGCAGCTCTTTATTATTCATATTCATCATTATAGCCTGAAAGTTTTTTTTCTCTATTATGTATATGTAGGATTTATTTTTGCTCCTTAAATATATTGACCCCTTCATTCATCCCAAATGAACTTCATGATATTTTTAAGGGATTGTGTTCTAATTTGTTAAAGGTCATGTAGGATAGAATCCTATATCCCTATGTTCTTAAACAACCCAACCTAACTCAGGATAATCTGCAAGCTTTATAAACAGATTCTTTATTTGTAAGGCTAATATATCTGATTAGAGATTAGATCATTCATTCATTCAATAAATATTTGTTATGTGCCTGCCCACTTTGTTATCAGAACTTAACTCTATGAGATAGTGCTTGCTTATCTTCAAAGAATCTGGGGAACCCTAAAGACAGAAAGAGATTTGGCTCATCATACACAGTAATCTGCTAGAGATAAGTTTAGCCCTGGTTCCTGGGGTCAGCCTCTCCCATCTCTGTAAAGCTTTATAATCATAAATTTTCCATAGCCACGTGAAGATGAACCTACTTAAAAAAAAAAAAAAAAAAATCCAGTGCTGAGTGGATTTAGCATTGACTGAGTTGTTGGTCACTCTGAAGGTGACAGAGTTCCTATAATTAGTATGGATGATGATAGGGTTCCACACTTCCTCAAAGTAGTGCTTTTTTATCTCAAATTCAACTGTGACTACAAAAAGTTCATTCTTCCTTTTTCCATAATTCCTTTCTATATTGGTGAAATTGCTTGAGAAGTACCCTCTCCATTTCTCCACCCTACACCCCAGTGCTAAGGCATAAAAGAGCATGCCATTACATGTGAGAATGACACCCCTGATAGCCTCAGATGTATGATGTATGGTCATATCCATTAGTTTTTCCCTACTCATTTTCATTCTCAGCCATGGTTTTAAATGGCACAAACTCACTCCTTTACTTCAATCCACAAGGATTTATTATTAAAATTTGTATTATAGAATTAATACTGTAAGCTCCATGAAGACAGAGATTGAATACTTTGTGTTTTCCCCAGAAACATAGTACCCTGTATAGGATGGTGCTTAATTGATATATCATAAATGAGTAAAAGTTATTCAGTTTCATTCTCTTGACTCTTGTGCCATTTAAGGTTTTCTTGGCAAAAATATTAGAGTGTTTTGCCATTTCCTTCTCTAGCTTATTTTACAGATGAGGAAAGTGAGGTAAACAGGGTTAAATAACTTGCCCAGGCTCACCCAGCTAGTGTCTGATTTGAACTCAGGAAGAGAAGTCTACCTGATTCCAGTGTGGTGCTCCAACTGCAGTGCTACCTAACTGCCCTAAGTGAATGTAATGTAACTTAAATAAAGTAGTGATCAGATTTTCTGGATAATGAAAACTCATTATTTAAGTTCCAAAATTTTATTCTAATGCAATAATTTTACCGTGGAAATCTTTCTTTTTAAATAGCCTTTTATTTTTCCAAACACATGCAAAGATAGTTTTCAACATTCACCTTTGCAAAATCTTGTGTTCCAAATTTTTCTCTCTTCCTCCCCCACTCCCTCCCATAGACAGCAAGTGGCCCAATTTAAGTTAAACATGTGCAGTTCTTCTAAACATATTTCCATGTTCATCATGCTACACAAGAAAAAACAGATCAAAAGGTGAAAGAAAAAAAAAAAAGCAAACAACAACAAAATGAAAATACTATTTGATCTACATTTAGTCTCTATAGTTCTCTCTCTGGATGCAGATGGTTCTTTCCATCACAAGTCAATTGGAATTGCTTTGAATCATATGGAAATCTTTTTAAAAATAGAAAATACACTTCTCTGCCTTCTCAGTATTTTGATCATTATTTAATCATTTCTGGATGAATCAGGGTCAGGAAAAAGTACTAAATTTGGAAAAAGAGGATCTCACTCCTATCTCATATTTCCAATTTGACTTTGGCAAATTGCTTAATATATAGGTTCTTCAGTTTTCTCATCTGTGAAATAAGGTAGTTTGCCTAAGAAATTTATAGTCATATAGACTCTAAGTCACTTTTGATTAGAGAAATGAAAATTAAAAGAACTCTGAGATACCACCTCACATGTATCAGATTGGGTAAGATGACTGGAAAAGAATAAATATTGGAGGAGATGTGGGAAAACTGGGACACTATTGCACTGAGAATCTGTGAACAGATCCAATCATTTGGGAGAGTAACTGGAACTATGCTCAAAAGGCTATAAAACTTTGATCTAGCAGTGCCATTACTGGGTCTATATCCCAAAGAAATCATAAAAGAAGGAAAAGGGCTCACATATGCAAAAATATTTATAGCAGCTTTTTTTGTTGGAAAATGACTGAATGCCCATCAATTGGGGAATGGCTGAGTAAGTTATGGTATGTGAAAGTAATAGAATATTATTGTTCTATAAAAAATGATGAACAAGCTGATTTAAGAAGGGCCTTCGAAAGATTTACAAGAACTGATGCTGAATGAAGCAAGCAGAGCCAGGAAAACATTGTACACAGCAGTAGCAAGATTGCATAATGATCAACTATGATAGATATGGCTCTTCTCAGCAATTCAGTGATGCTAGGCAATCCTAATAAACTATGGATGGAAAATGCCATCTACATCCAGAGGGAGAACTATGGAAACTAAATGCAGATCGAAACATTTTCACCTTTTTTTTTCTCATGGTTTTCCCCTTTTGTTGTGATTTTTTCTCTCCCAACAAGATACATATGGAAATATGTAAAAAGTGAATGCACATATATAGCAAAAAATGTTTTTAATTTACATACACAGATGTATGTAACTGAATAAAATAATAATAAAAAATAAAATTAAATGAATAAATTATTGACAAGCAATCTGATGTGGCCATAAGATAGAAGGCCTAAAGAAGGAAATTGATATTATATGTAAAATTAGAACATTATGTTGGATCTAGATTGTGGAGGACTTTAGATACCAGGCTGTGGAATTTATGTTGTGTTTGAAGAACAAAGAGAAACCACAGAAGATTTTTGGATGGTGTTGGGAGGAAGTGTGATGTGATCGTCTTGGAGAAGGCAGAGAACAGGAAGTAGAGAGACCATTTAGAAGCCTGGGACAATCCGATTGAGAAGTGAGGAGGGTCTGAAGTAGTGTGATTACAGTGTAAACCCTAACGGCAGGAGAGAAAAGGAGGCAATTTGAGAGATGATGCAAAAAAAAAAAAAAAAAAAAAAAAAAAAAAAAAAAAAAATTACCAAGAGTTGGCAATCAAATAAATCAACTGAAACAGGAAACTACCTATACCACTAAAATCATAGTTCCTCAAAGTACTGTAGTATTAATAAAGAAAATGAAAGCCAAAGAGGTTAAGTGACATTTGCATAAATAGAGTGCTTCCCTAATTCTCACTTGCAATGAGAATTTGCAAAGAGCTGCTGCTACACATGTCCCTTTACAATGAACCTCATCAGAAATTAAAACTATTTCTAATCATATGAAAAAGTACTCTAAATCACTATTAATCAGAGATATGCAAATAAAGACAATTCTGAGATACTACTACACATCTCTCAGATTGGCTGAGATGAGGAAAAGATAAGGACAAATGTTGGAGAAGATGTGGGAAAACTGGGACACTGATACATTGTTGGTGGAATTGTGAACGGATCCAGCCATTCTGGAGAATAATTTGGAACTATGATCAAAAAGTTATCAAACTGTGCATACCCTTTGACCCAGCAGTGTTACTACTGGGCTACATGGGCTTATATCCTAAAGAGATCTTAAAGGAGGGAAAGGGACCTGTATGTGCAAAAATGTTTGTGGTAGCCCTTTTCATAGTGGTAAGAAACTGGAAACTGAGTGGATGCCCATCAATTGAAGAATGGCTGAATAAGTTATGGTATATGAATGTTATAGAATATTATTGTTCTGTAAGAAATGATCAGGAGGATGATTTTAGAGAGGATTGGAGAGACTTACATGAACTGATGCTAAGTGAATAAGCAGAACCAGGAAATCATTGTACACAACATCAATATTATACAATGATCAATTCTGATGGACATGGCTCTTTCCAACAGTGAGATGATTGATGTCAGTTACAATGATCTTGTACCTCTCTACACCCAGAGAGGAAACTGTGGGAAGTGAGCATGGATCACAACATAACATTCCCACTCTTTTGGTTGTTGTTCATTTGCATTTGGTTTTCTTACTCATTTGCTTTTTTTTTTTTTTTTTGATCTGATTTTTCTTGTGTAGCAAGAGAATTATATGAATATGTTTATACATATTGGATTTAACACACATTTTAACAGATTTAAAATAAATAAATAAATGGACTTCATCGTGGCTTCAGAATGCTCATCAACAGGGTATTCATCATCCTGTAAGACTTCATCCACCTTAGTATTCACACTTCATCAGTTGCCTCAATATCCAGGTGATTGGTGGGCACAAATTCCGGGAGGTAGGAAGACTTCAAATCCATCCTTAGACACTTATTAGTTCTGTAACCTTGCACATTTAACCTCTGTCTGCCGCAGCTGTAAAATGGAGATAGATAATAATAGCACCTACCTCACAGGGTAGGTTGTTGTGAGAATTACATGAAATCATATTTGTAAAAGTGCTTTGTAAAAACAGTAACTGATACAAAGTAGGTGTTTAATAAGTACTTTTTCCAATCTAATTTCACAAACATTTATTAAGCACTTTCCATATCTCAAGCAATATGTTAAGTGTTGGAGATTAATAAAAAGAAAGACAGTACCTGACCTCAAGGAACTTACAGTCTGAAGAGGAAGGGAAAGATGACACAGAAAATTAGTCAGGAAAGCCGGGAGAGGGAGGAGAAGGGGAAATAGGACACCAAAAAGGTACCTGGGGGCATGTGGAATTGAAATTGGGTAGGGCAGCAGATACAAAGTGGAGTGACCTGAAAGTCCAGTTTTTGGAAAAGTTTGGTACTCCATCCTCCAGTCTTCCAAAAAGGAGAGTAAGTTGACAGAAATATAGTTAATTCATTTCCTTTCGAAATTGTCAGCTAGTCAGTGAAGAAGAGGTAGAGAGAATTGAATTATTTCCTCCTTTTGTTTCTTCTCAGGAGTCCTTCACTACAGGATCCTTCATACTTTATTGTAGTCTAGCCTGATGCTAGAATATGATTCCAAATTGTCTTGTTGCATCTTATAAAAGCCTAGAGATTAATCTAATTTTTTCAAGGCAATTACCAGATGCTTTCTGTATATTATTGTCTGTTTTTAGTTTAAAAACTGAAAGATTTCACTCTGCAATTCTCAACAATACAATGATCCACAACTACTCTGAAGGACTCATGTTGAAAATTCCTATCCATATCCAGAGAAAGAACTGATTGTGCCTGAATATAGAGTGAAGTATACTCTCTCTTTGTTTGCTTGTTTGTTTTTTTACTTTATTTTTCTTAAGGTTATTTATTTATTTATTTGATTAATTTTTTTTTTTAGGGAAAGAGATCTATGTTTTTTTTTTTATAACATGACTTTCATGGAAATGTTTTGCATAGCTTCACATGTGCTTTCTTAATGGGGCCAGGAAGTGGGGATAAAAGAGAGAATCTAGAACTCAAATTTTAAAAAAATATTTAAAAATCATTTTAAATATAACTGCAGGAGAATAAAAATATTAAACAAATTATTTTTTAATATTTCACTCCCCCCCAAATAGATTAAGGACTTGTACCTTTCATTGACTGATTCAGTTGAGGAATCTGGGCTTTCTAGTATTCATTAAATGATGTGAGAATAGAAAACATCACTTTTATATATAATCGCATATCTAGTAAGTGAAGGAATCAAGTTTTTAATCTAGTTCTTTTAACCCTAAGTCCACTGTTATTTCCATTGCACCATTTTAGTTAAATTTTTATTGATATTTTTTTGTTTCTATATTACCCATTTTCCCATTGTATTCCTCTTTTTATCCCTTCTCAAGGAATTATCTTTATAATAAAAGTTTAAGAATGAAAGAGAAAAAAGTTTTACAAAACTAACATATCAAAAAATTTGACATTATATTCAATAATTTGTACTCTCTTTCCCTTTCATCCTCAAAGAAGTTACAGGAGGTACCTTCTCATATATTTGCTTTGGGGTCAGCTTTGGCAATTATCATTCTATTACATTCAGTAATCTTTGATCTTTCCATTGATCTGTTGTAGTAATTGTGTATATTGTTTTTCCTGGTTCAATTCACTTCACTTTGCACCCGTTCATATGTTTTTTTGTGATTCCCTACAGTCATCATATTCACTGTTTTTTTAGCACAATGATATTCCATTATACTCATGTAACACAATTTGTTTATTGATTCCCAATCAATGGGTATCTAATTTGTTTCCTGGACTGTTAGGTTGCTCAGTAGAGTGGCAGGCCTGGAGTCAAGAAGACTCATCTTCTTGAGTTCAAATCTGGCTTTAGAAATTTATTAGCTGTGTGACCCTGAACAAATAACTTCACCCTGTTTGCTTTAGTTTCCTCATCTGTAAAATGATCTGGAGAAGGAAATGCAAGCCACTGTAGTATCTTTGCCAAGAAAAGCCTAGATGGGGGTCATGAGATTTAGACAACTGAAAAGTAACTAAACAACAAAAATTTGTTTCCAGTTCTTTGCTACTACAAAAAGTGCTGCTGTAAGTATTTTGATGTATAGTGTGTCTTTCTTTTTGTCATTAATCTCATTGGGGTGTGACTGAGAAGGGGAAAAAAGTATGAATTATTGCATATAATGTCAGACTTTTTTAATACATTAGTTTTATAAAAGGTAAATTGAAATTACCTAAGATTTAATAGATTCTATCTAATCAATATTATACTACCTATTTCCC
This sequence comes from Sminthopsis crassicaudata, assembly GCF_048593235.1. Classification (NCBI taxonomy): domain Eukaryota; kingdom Metazoa; phylum Chordata; class Mammalia; order Dasyuromorphia; family Dasyuridae; genus Sminthopsis; species Sminthopsis crassicaudata. Next base: position 242,426,664 of record NC_133619.1, read on the forward strand.
ATTGAATTCCTGCTCCTGAAGCTGTCTTTTATAATAAAGTTATGATAAAATGATATAATAAAAATCTTTAATTCTTGTATATTCTTATTAAGGTTCCCTTCTTAACCAATAAGTCTTACTAGAATGCTGGCAAAGTACTCCATCCAGTTGAATTTTTAGCACTCTATCATCAGGTATAGGAACTGCAGAATGGAAAGAGGAAGAGGCAGAGTAGATTAATGATTTTCTAGGCTCCTCATGCTAGTTCAGCCAATAGGTACAGCATCTTTCAATGAGATATTCAATGTCCATGCTGAGAAGCATAAAGGTTAAGTGAGATCTAAGTAGGTCAAACAGCAGCAAGAGTTTAAAAGGAAATGCAATCTTAAGATCATAAATATCAACCAAAGAATTAATAGGTATTTTATTAAGTCCTATTGTGTTTGGAAGAATTCACAGCTCCAACAGCACTACATTAATATACCAGAGTCCTACTGATGCATTGTTGGTGGAGTTGTGAATGGATCCAATTATTCTGGAGAGCAATTTGGAACTATACTCAAAAAGTTGTCAAACTGTGCATACCCTTGGATCCAGCAGTGTTACTACTGGACTTATATCCTAAAGAGATATTAAAGAAGGAAAAGGGACCTGTATGTGCCAAAATGTTTGTGTCAGCCCTTTTCATAGTGGCTAAAAACTGAAATTGAATGGATGCCCATCAATTGGAGAATGGCTGAATAAACTGTGGTATATGAATGTTATGGAATATTATTGTTCTGTAAGAAATGACCAGCAAGATGAATATAGAGGGGCTTGGAGAGAGTTACATGAACTGATGCTAAGTGAAATGAGCAAAACCAGGAGATCATTATACACTTCAACAACAATACTATATGAAGATCAGTTCTGATGGAAGTAGCTCTCTTCCACAATGAGAAGATCCAAATCAGTTCCAATTGATCAGTAATGAACAGAACCAGCTACACCCAGCAAAAGAACTCTGGGAAATGAGTGTGGACCACAACTTAGCATTTCCATTCTTTCTGTTATTGTTTGCTTGCATTTTTGTTTTTCTCCCCAGGTTATTTTTACCTTCTTTCTAAATCTGATTTTTCTTATGTAGCAAGAGAACTATAAAAATATGTATACATATATTGTATTTAACATATACTTTAACATATTTAACATCTATAGGATTGCCTACCATCTAGGGGATGGGGTGAAGGGAAGGAGGGGAAAAGTTGGAACAGAAGTTTTTGCAAGGGTCAATGTTGAAAAATTACCCGTACATATGTTTTATAAATAAAAACCTATAATAATAAAAAAGAAACTATATATATATATATCACAGTCCTTCCAAAAACTGTAGTTTTCAGCTATAATCATCTTTGTCAAATCTCCTAGGTATGAAGTAGAAACTTGTGGTTGTTTTTATTTATATTTCTCTGTAGATTTTGATATATGTACATATCTTTGCATATTTTTGTCAAAATCTTCTATTAAAAATTTTTAAGAATTTGAAAGAATTGAAAACAAGGTGAGTACTACCCTATTGCAGAAGGATTTAAACAAACTGTGGTATATAAATGTAAATGGAATATTATTGTGCTATAAGGAAGAATTAATATTATATATTCAGAGAAATCTTAAGAAAATCATTCGAACTGTTGGCAAGTAAAACTTGTAGAACCAAGAGAACAATTTGCATAATGACTGTAACAGTTATCAATACTTTGATCAGTTATAACTTAAGATGACTAATGATAAAACATACTCTCACCCCTTGGAAGAAAGATGACAAAATAAAAGTGCAGAACAAAATATCCATTTTCAGACATAATTTAGTATGTTGATATGTTTTGTATGACTATTATTATTTGTTGCAAAGAATGTCTTCTATTAAGGGAATTGTTAATTAGTGGTCAGTGATAGAAATGGAAAAAAGAAAGGAAAGAAAGGAACATCAATAAAACATAAAATACACAGAAAAAAAGATATTCAGATGAAGACACAATTGAACAATTTTGTTAATGTTAAATTTAATATAGTTAAAAAGTTTGTGGTTTATTATAACAATGTTTCTATTCACATATATTGAAATGCTCCTATTTGTGGATTAAGTTTATAATAAAAAAAATTGAAAAATAATTTTTACTTTCATTTGGATAATTTTACAAATCATTTTTTTATTTACTACATAGACCTACTTTTTCTACTTACCTGAACATTATTTACTACGAGATATTTTTGCATTGGGATTTATGAATATAATAACATAATGATTTGATTTTCTATATTTACCTAAGTATTACTATGTATATTCCATGTGTGTTCAGAAAGGATATGTGTTCTTTGCTTTTCCCATTGACTTCTCTCTATACATGTAATAGACTTAGTTTATTTAGGGATTTCTTTGATTCTTTAATTTCTTTATTATTTATGTTAGCTTGCATTTTTCATTTCCTGATAACATGGTATAAACATTCCCCACTATCACTGATTTTCTTTAGCTATTCCTTCTTGAAAGATTACAAGCTTTTCTTTTTAGAAATTCTCTTCAGAGTTATTTAGCGTACATTTATTTTAAGTGATTATATTCTCACAGCGAATAAAATGTTTCAGCTGAACATAATATGCTTCATTATTTCTTGTAATGTTTTCTGCTTTGAATTAGAGATTGTAAAGTATTATCAGTACCACTCTGACTTTTTGTGATTTAACAATAGCATGGCAAATTTTCTCTTATAAAAAACAAAAAAAATTAAGCAAAGACAAAAACTCAGACTATTGGAGTATATGTTTTTAATCCATGGTTTAATCGCTTTTCTTTTCTTTTTTCTTTTTCTTTCTTTTTTCTTTTTCTTTTTCTTTTCTTTTCTTTTCTTTTTTCTTTTCTTTCTTTTTTTTTTTTTTTTAAGAATTAAGTCTATTTATTTAGAGTGCATTTGTTAGGTTAGTCTTTTTTTATGTCATTCTTTAATTCTTTTTTGGTTTATTGGCAAGGAACACAAGTTTCCTTACTTCTGTCTTTTACTAGTATTCTTCTGTTATTTACTAGTAATTAAGTAGAAATCTTTAACTTGGATTATATCTATGAAAGATTCCTACCTTTAGTTTAGCTTTAGGATTATCCTATCTCTGACCTTAGTTGTTTCCTTTATTTTTTTTTAATCCATGATTAACTCCTTTTAAAAAAAAAAATTTAGAGAGTTTATAGTCCATAGCATTATATTTCAGTACATTTTACATCTTTCTACAACATTTAGTGGTTTAGCTAATGTAATATCTTGATAGTTTTCACATTTTGTTAACAACTAGTTTATCTTGATTTGAGAGAATAAATTATTTTAAATATTTATCTTTTTTTTTTTTTTAACTTGGAAGCTTGGTTCTCCTAAAATGCTTCTTTGAAGTATATGTTTCAATATTTTTCACATTTCTCCTTTTTTTTTTTTTTGTTTTTTTCTTACTTTCCCTTCTCTTTATAATCACTAGCCTCAATCTTCTGGGTTACCTGTCTCCTTTAAGAAGGCCCACCAGAAATTACATATGGATCCACACTTAACACCATATACCAAGATAAGATCAAAATGGGTCCATGATTTAGGCATAAAGAATGAGATCATAAATAGAGTAGAGGAACAGAGAATAGTCTACCTCTCAGACCTGTGGAGGAGGAAGGAATTTATGACCAGAGGAACTAGAGATCATTATTGATCACAAAATAGAAGATTTTGATTACATCAAACTAAAAAGTTTCTGCACAAGCAATACTAATGCAAACAAGATTAGAAGGGAAGTAACAAATTGGGAAAATATTTTTATAATTAAAGGTTCTGATAAAGGTCTCATTTCCAAAATATATAGAGAACTGACCCTAATTTATAAGAAATCAAACCATTCTTCAATTGATAAATGGTCAAAGGATATGAACAGACAATTCTCAGATGATGAAATTGAAATTATATCCACTAATATGAGTGTTCCAAATCACTACTGATCAGAGAAATGCAAATTAAGACAACTCTGAGATACCACTACACACCTGTCAGATTGGCTAAGATGACAGGAACAAATAATGATGAATGTTGGAGGGGATGTGGGAAAACTGGGACACTGATGCATTGTTGGTGGAGTTGTGAAAGAATCCAACCATTCTGGAGAGCAATTTGGAACTATGCCCAAAAAGTTATGAAACTGTGCATACCCTTTGATCCAGCATTGCTATTATTGGGCTTATATCCCAAAGAAATACAAAAGATGAGAAAGGGACCTGTATGTGCCAAAATGTTTGTGGCAGCTCTTTTTCTAGTGGCTAGAAACTGGAAGATGAATGGATGTCCATCAATTGGAGAATGTTTGGGTAAATTATGGTATATGAAGGTTATGGAATATTATTGCTCTGTAAGAAATGACCAGCAGGACGAATACAGAGAGGCTTGGAGAGACTTACATCCACTGATGCTGAGTGAAATGAGCAGAACCAGAAGATCACTATACACTTCAACAACAATACTGTATGAGGATGTATTCTGATGGAAGTGGAAATCTTCAACATAAAGAAGATCCAACTCACTTCCAGTTGATCAATGATGGACAGAAACAACTACACCCAGAGAAGGCACACTGGGAAGTGAATGTAAACTGTTAGCACTACTGTCTATCTACCCAGGTTACTTATACCTTCGGAATCTAATACTTAACGTGCAACAAGAAAATTGGATTTACACACATATATTGTATCTAGGTTATACTGTAACACATGTAAAATGTATGGGATTGCCTGTCATCTAGGGGAGGGAGTAGAGGGAGGGAGGGGATAATTTGGAAAAATGAATACAAGGGATAATGTTATTAAAAAAATTACTCATGCATATATACTGTGAAAAAATTTTTTATAATTATAAAATTTAAAAAAAAAAAAAAAAAAGAAGGCCCACAGTGAGCATCATCCCTTATCCCAAGTAAATGCCCAAATAAATGGCAATGGTTGATTTGGAAATAGTTTGAGTCTGAATTCTTTCAAAGGCAACATCATGATACATGTCCCAGGACGGAACATTTTTTGGCATACCCCAACAATGGTCGGTGACTTTTAATTTTCTATTTGTTCTATTCTGGTTCCTCTGATCATCCTTTATCTTCTCTGAGAAATTGAATACAATTCAGCAAGCATTTCTTAAACTTGACTTCTATACAAAGTATGGTGCTACTAATGTTACAGATACAAAGACAAAATGGAAAACATTTCCTGTCTTCAGGGAGCTTACATTCTATTCCACCATTGGAAGAAACAAGTACATGATGATGCAGCTGGCAACTCTTCTCTGTGTTACCCTGAACCAGATTAAAATGTGATTGAAAAATATTGAATAAAAGAAATAAAAATAGGATTAAAAATAGATACTATTGTTTTCTAAAAGGATCTTTATGTTTGGATTAGTAGCTTCTTTTTCTATTTGAGTAAGTATGATTACAATTGTAATTTCCTTATAACTCTTGGCACAACTCGCTGAAACTAACTAGTTTTACAATATTTTGCTACAGCACACTCTTTGAGAACCACTGATATAAAAATAGCATATGGAAGGAATTCTGATTGCTATTGCTTGCTATAATTTTGTTTTTCTTGTCATTTTCAGGATTTTCCCCCTTTTGCTTAGTTTGTTAGGTTTCAACCATAATATGTTTAGAAGTAAATTTTGGATTCTTCCTCATTGTATTTTTTGTAGGGTTTTTTTTTGTCTATTATGAAAGGTTTTCTTTTTTAATTCTGAAAAATTTTCTTGTAACAGTTCCTGGAATGTAAGATTTATTCTTTTGTTTTCCAAATTCTCTTGGATATCAGACATCCTGAGGTTAATGTGTTCTGATCAGTCCAGTGCTTTTACTTGTTCCTATTATGTTTTGCAAAATTTTCAATAATTCATTTATTTCCTGATCTTATTTTTCCATTTGGTCTGGTTTGTTAGTAATTCTGATTTCTATTATACCATGCTCGTAATATCTATTATGTTTTTGAACTTTTCTATTGATCCTTTAAATTGATCATTTAAAAACATTTCTTCCACATCTTTTAAAAAGTATTTTAAATTCTAATTTCATTTTCTTCTGCTTTAAATTTTTTCTGTTATATTCTAGGTTCTAAAAAGTTGTATCTGCACTCTACTTGATTAATGTTCAGGTTTGGTTAATTTTTATTTTCTTAAGTGATTTTTAACTTTTTCTTCTCTTTGATGTCTTTAGTGTGTCTTTTTTCAGCAATATTTGATGAGCCCAATTCTCTTTGAACCGCTTACTCCTCCATCTTAATTGGAAAGCCTTATATATCCTTTTCTATGTAAAATCATTGAAACATTAATTTTTAAAAATTCAACAAAAAAAGAATGACCAGAATAAAATCCTCTAACTTCATATTCTGTCAGAAGCAAAAGTTTCCAGTTAACATATGCTATGACATTATATCAGGATTTATTCTCTTTGTTTGGAATTTGACAAAAGCCAAGATATAAATTAAAAAAAAAAACTGAAGAGTAATTTAAAGAACAACTTATTCTTGCAATCAATGAACATTTATTAAATATTTCCTATACACAAGGCACTGAAATACAAAAATAAAACAATTCCTATTCTCAAGAAATTATGCAAAAATGCCAATGACAACAAATCCTGGAGGCTGATTCTGTAACTGTAAAGAGAAAAGTTTTCTGTCTTATGAGGTCATTGGATATATAATCTCAAAGAAAGAGAATGGAAAGAGAATTCTGCATATGAGGAAAAGAAAGAATAGTGTGCCTGGATCAGAATGCATGGAAAGGAGAGTAATGTATAATGAATGATACTGGAAATATTAGATTGGAGTCAGGTTGTGAAGGACCTTAAAAGCTAAACAGAGGGATTTATATTTTGTCCTAGATACCATAGAGAATCACTGGAGTTTATTGAGCAAATGAATAAAATGGTCAGTTTTGTACTTAAGGAAAATCACTTTGAAAACTCTGGGAAGACTGAATAGAGTGGGAAGAGACTTGAGGAAATTATGAGGCTGTTGCAATAATCCAAGTTACAGGTGATTAGGGCTTGAACTAAAGGAGCAGTTGTGTGAGTGGTAAGAAATCTGTTGTGGAGGTAGAAAAGCAAGTGGCAACTGAGTAGATATTTGGGATAAGGATGAGTAAGGAGTTAAAGGTAATACTATAGTAACTTGGGAGACTGGATGAAGGTCAATGTCTTAGACAGAAGCAAGGAAATTTAGAAAGAAGAGGCTCTAATAAGTTCAGTTTGGGATGTGTTGGAATTTTCAAGCCTGCTACTTTCTCATCTCATACTTCTGAAATATACCAGTAGGTATATCACCAGTAGGATAAGAGATCAAAAAACAGTTAACAACACATGGATATGACACATTTGCCTACAACAGAACCAAAACAAAATAAAATGAAAATAAAAATATTTCCAGTATCATTCATTATACATTACTCTCCTTTCCATGCATTCTGATCCAGGTACACTATTCTTTCTTTTCCTCATGTGCAGAATTCTCTTTCCATTCTCTTTCTTTGAGATTATATATCCAATGACCTCATAAGACAGAAAACTTTTCTCTTTACATTTACAGAATCAACCTCCAGGACTTGTTGTCATTGGCATTTTTGCATAATTTCTTGAGAGTAGGAATTGTTTTATTTTTGTATTTCAGTGCCTTGTGTATAGGAAATAATTAATAAATGTTCATTGATTGCAAGAATAAGTTGTTCTTTAAATTACTCTTCAGTTTTTTTTTTAATTCAAATCTTGGCTTTTGTCAAATTCCAAATAAATTTGGCTTTGGTAGATAAAGAGGAAACTGTCACTCATGTTTTGTGTGTGTGTGTGTGTGTGTGTGTGTGTGTGTGTGTAATGGTTAAAACTAAGGTAAATTGAGGCAACAAAGTTCCCAGTCCATTCAATTATCAGTTACTAATAAAAGGGGTCTTTAGTTTCTCATCAATTTAAAAAAAACCCAAAGTGCAGTTTAAAAGACTTGTTATAATTTAGGGAAAGTAGATAAAAAATAGGACAGCATCTTGGATAGGATATATGATTGAGTCATCTAGGGTCCTCTTGGTGGAAGCGATGAGAGGTTCTTCCTCGTCATTAAAGAAAGGTGATTGGCTGTTTATACCTGTATCCTTACAAAAACAGGTAGTACAGAAATAACAAGACTGCTTGATATAAACATAGAATAGTGATTTACAGGAAGCCTAATCTTCTGAATTTATGGACTTCTGATAACTCAGAGATGAAGAAACATGACTTAAGGAGTTAGACAAAATGTCAGTGAATGAATCAGAAAAGAATCAATTACAAAATAGAATCAATTTTACTTTCTCACTTGACATGTTTATTTGATTTAAATGAAACCCTTTTTCAGCCATAGAGATTCTGCCACTAATTGTGTTAACATGGCAAATTGCTTAGACACTTTGAGCCACAGTTTCCTCATCTGTCAAAGAGAAGTTTATTATAAGTAATAGGTTATAGGTAACTTCTAACATTTTCCCTCTATTTCTTTTTTTAAATTTTTTTAAAATTATTTTTATAATTATATTTTTTTTGACAATATATATGCATGGGTAATTTTTTTTACAACATTATCCCTTGTATTCACTTTTCCAAATTTTCCACTCCCTCCCTGTACTCACTCCCCTAGATGATAGGCAATCCCATACATGTTAAATGTGTTACAGTATATTCTAGATACAATATATGTGTGTGAAACCAAATTTCTTGTTGCATGCTAAGAATTGGATTCCAAAGGTATAAGTAACCTGGGCAGAAAGACAATATTACAAACATTTTATACTCAATTCCCAGTGTTCCTTCTCTGGGTGTAGCTGATTCTGTCCATCATTGATCAACTGGAACTGAATTAGATCTTCTTTATGTTGAAGATATCTACTTCAATCAGAATACATCTTCATACAGTATCGTTGTTGAAGTGTATAGTGATCTTCTGGTTCTGCTCATTTCACTCAGCATCAGTTCATATAAGTCTCTCCAAGCCTCTCTGTATTCATCCTGCTGGTCATTTCTTACAGAACAATAATATTCCATAACATTCATATACCATAATTTACCCAACTATTCTCCAATTCATCCATTCATTTTCCAGTTTCTAGCCACTACAAAAAGGGCTGCCACAAACATTTTTCTCTATTTCTAAACTTCTATCATACATCATTAATTTCTATAGTTTCAGATAATGGGTTGCAATAATCTGAAATATTGAATCTATTTTATGGAGATTGTTGATCATAGAATCAGAACTAAAGCTGGAAGGGACCTTGTTGTTATTATCCTTCTTTTTGAAGAAGACCTGTGACATTTCATGAGGTGATGTTTTAACTTGTGTGTGAATTGGATGAAAGTGAGGCAAGTTGCACAAAAGTTATCAGCATCATTCTCTCTTCCAGAATCATAGAACTCCAGTGGCAAGACGAATGCAAGATGCAAGAATGCAAGATGATGATGCAAGGATGCAGGATGCAAGAGATGACTTTGGCATCTTAAATTTACTCTAAGTGCTCCATAGCACCTGCTTCAGTGCCTTCACATCTGTTGAAATTCTATTTAGGCTTTCTTGGCAAAGATATTTCAGTGATTTGTCATTTCCTTCTTCAGATCACTTTACAGATGAGGAAATGAGGTAAATAGAAGTTAAGTGCTTTATCCAAGATCATAAAATAGGAATCTGATTCAAGATTTTAATTTAAGTTTTACTGACACCAACTAGCCCCTTAGTTAGTTGGCATAAAAACTAGAGTGCTAATCCTGGAGTCAGGCAAACTTGCCCACAAAGCTAGTAAGTATCTGGGGTTGTATTTGAACTCAGATCTTCCTGACTCCAAACCCAGAGCTCCATCTGCTGTACAAAGTACCTGTCCTTAGCTATAGCTAATTGGACAGAACCTGGACCTTGGGACTCTTGGTTAATTTATCTGCTTTGTATTTCTTCCCCTAACTAAGCATAGGTGATTGAACAACAATCCTGAAATGGACATGTGTAACCTTGGGATCAAGTTTCTGAGTTTGAGAAGTTCAGAGATTCACATTTCCTTAGTTGGGGACTGGTGGTACTGTGGGAAATGTTCATTATATTTACTATGGAACTTTGTGGAAGAGAAGGCAACCATTAAAAAAAGAAAAATGAGCACCATTTTTCCTTTTTTGATTAGATTTTTCTTGTACAGCATGATAATTGTGGAAATATATACATATCTATATATAGAAAAATTATACATGTTTAACATATATTGGATTACTTGCTATCTAGGGGTAGGGATGGAGAGAAAGGATAAAACATTTGGAATACAAGGGTGAATGTTGGAAACTACGCATGTTTTGAAAATAAAAAGCTTTTTAAGAAAAAGAAAATACAAAAATAACAAAATTCATCTGGAAGAACAAAAGGTCAAGAATTTTAAGGGAACTAATGGGAAAAAAATCAAATGAAGATGGACCAGCTATACCAGATCTAAAACTATATTATAAAGCAGCAATCATCAAAAGCATTTGGAACTGGCTAAGAAACAGACTAGTTGATCAGTGGAATAGCTTAGGTTCACAGGACAAAATCATAGATAACTATAGCAATCTAGTGTTTAACAAACTCAAAGACCCCAGCTTTTGGGATAAGAATTCACTATTTGACAAAAACTGCTGGGAAAATTGGAAACTAGTATGGAAGAAACTAGGTACTGACCCACACTTAACACCATATACCAAGATAAGATCAAAATGGGTTCATGATCTAGGTATAAAGAATGATATTATAAATAAATTAGAAGAACATAGGATAGTTTATCTCTCAGACCTGTGGAGGAGGAAGGAATTTGTGACCAAAGAAGAACTAGAGATCATTACTGATCACAAAACAGATAATTTTGATTATATTAAGTTAAAAAGATTTTGTACAAACAGAATTAATGCAGATAAGATTAGAAGAAAAGCAATAAACTGGGAAAACATTTTTACATTCAAAGGTTCTGATAAAGGCCTCATTTCCAAAATATATAGAGAATTGACTCAAATTTATAAGAAATCAAATCACTCTCCAGTTGATAGTCAAAGAATATGAACAGACAATTTTCAGATGAAGAAATTGAAATTATTTCTAGTCATATGGAGAGGTGCTCCAAATCACTATTGATCAGAGAAATGAAAATTAAGACAACTCTGAGGTACCACTACCCACTTCTTGATTAGCTGACATGAAGGAAAAGATAATGATGAATGTTTTTTGTTTTTTTGTTTTTTTTATTTTATTTTATAATTATAACATTTTTTGACAGTACATATGCATGGGTAATTTTTTACAACATTATCCCTTGCATTTACTTCTATTCAGATTTTTTCCCTTCCTCCCCCAACCCCCTCCCCCAGATGGCAAGCAGTCCTATATATGTTAAATATATTACAGTATAATTTAGATACAATATATGTGTGTAGAACCGAATTTTTTTGTTGCACAGGAAGAATTGGATTCAGAAGGTAAAAATAACAGTTTACACTCATTTCCCAGTGTTCCTTTTCTGGATGTAGCTGTTTCTGTCCATCATTAATCAATTGGAATTGGATTAGCTCTTCTCTATGTTGAAGAAATCCACTTCCATCAGCATACATCCTCGTACAGTATCATTGTTGAAGTGTATAATGATCTTCTGGTTCTGCTCGTTTCACTCAGCATCAGTTGATGTAAGTCTCTCCAAGCCTCTCTGTATTTCTCCTGTTGGTCATTTCTTATAGAACAATAATATTCCATAACATTCATATACCATAGTTTACCCAACCATTCTCCAATTGATGGACATCCATTCGTTCATCTTCCAGCTTCGATAATGATGAATGTTGAAGGAGATATGGGAAAACTGGGACATTGATATATTGTTGGTGGAATTGTGAACAGATCCAACTATTCTGGAGAGCAATTTGGAACTATGCTCAGTTATCAAACTGTGCATACCACTGGGCTTATATCTCAAAGAGGTCTTAAAGGAGGGAAAGGCACCCACATTCACAAAAATGTTTGTGGCAGCCCTCTTTGTAGTGGCAAGAAACTGGAAACTGAGTGGATGTCCATCAATTGGAGAATGGCTGAATAAATGATGGTATATGAATGCTATAGAATATTATTGTTCTGTAAGAAATGACCAACAGGATGATTTCAGAAAGGCCTGGAGAGAGTTACATGAACTGATGTGAAGTTAAATGAGTAGAACTAGGAGATCATTGTACATGGCAACAATGGGATTATATGATGATCAATTCTGATGGATATAGCTCTCTTCAATGGGATTATATGATGATCAATTCTGATGGATATAGCTCTCTTCAACAATGAATTGATTTAGACCAGTTCCAATTGTTCAATAATGAAGAAAACCATCTATACCCAGGGAGAGGACTGTGGGAACTGAGTGTGCACACAACATAGCATTTTCACTATTTTTTGTTATTGTTTGCTTGCATTTTTGTTTTTCTTCTCAGGTATTTTTTTTTCTTTCTAGATCCTATTTTTCTTCTGCAGCAAGATAACTGTATACATATGTATATATTGGATTTAACATATATTTTAAGATATATTGGAATATCTGCCATCTAGGTGAGGGGGTTGGGGAAAGAGGGGAAATTTTGAAACAGAATGTTTTGCAAGATTCGGTGTTGAAAATTACCCATGCGTATGTTTTGTAAATAAAAAGCTATAATAAAAAGAAAAGAAAAGAAAAAAATAAATAAGCACAAACCCTGTTCTGACTTGCTAAAAGAAATGGAACTGGATGAAATTATTTGGACATTATAGAGTTGAAGTGAAATATAAAATGCCTAATCACCTGTTTGTCTTAATTTCCTTCCTATAAAATGAACTAGAAAAGAAAAATGGCAAACTACTCCAGCATTCTTGTTAAGAAAGTCCCAACTGGGGTCACAAAGAGTCAGATACAAGTGAACAACAACAACAAAATCCAGTAGTCCCACAAAATGCTTCATGTCTTGGTATTAACAGTAACTGTGTTACTGCAACTTTAAAAATGTTTTTCTTTCATTGATTGTGTAAATTTTTTATTGGTTTAACTAATAAAATATAACTTATTTATAAATATAACTTACATGAAATAAACAAATAACTATTCTTCATCTGATCTGGATTGTATCTAAGATTTAAGTAACTTTTCTTATACCTCTGGGATGAGGATATAAAGAAGCAATAATGACAGGTCTGTATCTTTGGAGGTCAGACATCTCTAGGACTGACTTGGAGTCCATGTGACTGAGTCTAGTGTTGAGAGAAGCCCTTTACAATGCCAGCTTCCCTAGCATAGCAGGAAGGGTTTTAATGTTGTTTTCTGGTGTAGTGTATATGTGTGTTTGTATGTGTGTGTGTTTATGTGTGTGTGTGTGTGTGTGTGTTTTACATTAGTGACTATTCCCAAAACTAGAATTCACTTTGAATATATTAGCTCTCCAGTAAAAACGTGAATTCCTCAAGGAAACATCTCTGTTTTCCCAGTGCTTGGCACATGGTAAGTATGGTTATCACTTCCACATTGCAGGGGTTAGGGGTGCAAAGCACCCAAAATCTGGAAAATTCACATAAAATATTTGGATCTTCCCTTCATACCAGCAAAATCTGTATTATTTTGGTATTAAAGGATAAACTATATTGATGGGATGCAATATACATTTATATACATATATATGTATGTATTATTCATTTCTGAGTTTCTAAATTTTTTCTGTGTCATCTGTTGGTCTTTGCGCGTTATCTGCAGCTTCCACAAAACTCCCCCCAAATTCCCATTTAATTCCTTATATCAATCTAAAACATATTGAAATGCAATGGAGAAAAGCTCGATGTAGAAGAGATAACTGTACTTAATGTATTCTGGTTGATGATTGATTGTCTTGCCCATGGATACAGTCTTGAGGCAGTACTTGAACTTGGAGCCAAGGACATTCCTCTGTCCATTATATCCACACTGCTTCTACTTGCCTAAATTGAATTTATTGGATTGGCTAAGGAATGGTTTCTTCCCTTGGCTTATAACAGAAATTTCATTAAGACCTTAAATTCATAGACATTTACATTTTAGAGAAGTGATTCAAAAGCATACTGCTATAGTTGTTTGTCCTTGGTTCTCAAAGAGGACTAGCTCATACAATCTTGGGAATTTTATCCTGTATAAAATGATAAATTTGAGCTAGATAGCCTCCCAGACCTCTTCCTGATCTGTCTAATGATCCTCTGCTGCACTGTACTATACTGTTCTATCCTGTCCTGCACTACACTATACTGTACTGTACCATAATAGACATTTTAGTCCATGTTACAAAGCCATGTGAAAGATACCATATTGCAAATCAGCTTTGTTCAGATTCCTACTGCCAAGTAAGATTCTGTGTGAATTGAAAGATAAATAAATGCCAAATACAAAATTCACAAAGAAGCAGTCTCAGATATATTTTTTTCCATCCAAGGGAGTAATTTTTCAGTGGGTATGGGACATCCATAAGTTTTCTCAGTTGAATTAGACAAGATTTGGACTGACTGTCAAATTCTTTGCCAAGACCCCAGTTAAATATCTGATCAAATAGAAGTGTCCTGAGTGAGGCACTTGAGTGTCTTATTAAATCTTCCATTTCCCCATAGCTATCAAAGCAAGATCCCAACACCAGAAAAATGCTGATGACTACCCTTACATTAATGCAGCAATAGTACAGAAAGCATTACCTCATTAAAGTCAGTGAGCAGGAAGACACTACTTCTCAAGTCTGCCCACCTGCAGACATCAGACAAGGGTTGACTGCAGGTCTAAGACAACTCCAACATGGTTACTGAACTTTGAATATAAATGGAGTCTTTGTTTGTAGTCAGTTGTTAATGGAGTGGTTAACAGAAACCTTAACTCCTATCTTTCATTTCTTTTGTCTTCAAAAAGTGCCACAATATTTTAAATTTTCACCTGGGCAGTCACCACATTCTAAGAGAATCTCAAGTGACTCTTTAGCCTTTGGTTACTGCCAACACAGAGTACTGCACTGCAGTGTGTGAGCCCTGGATGGATGCCCAAAACTTGAAGGGAGGTGAAGGATGTTGGAAGTGACTAAAAGTACAATACTTGCTTTATGCTCAACTTACTAAGGTGGATGAGTGAGATAAAGGCAAGCGGGCTGAAGAAGTAAGCTTTAACTGTGAAAAAGAGCTTGAACCTAGGATAGAAGGAGCTCCATTTGATGTAGTAAAATCTTGCTAATACAGTACAAAAGAACAATTTCCAATATTTGTTCAAATACATGTAGGCAATTATGGATAATTTAAAAGGAGTTTGGAATTCATAGAAGCTTGTCTAAATGACTTGTATTAAGAAGGCTCCCCATGTGTATCTTAAGAAACATTAAGTAAAATGGTGAATGCCTAGAAATGACTGCTATTATTTCACTGAATCCCAGTTGCAGTTGTATTTCAAAATGGGATTCCAGGGAATCTGGAACATTTGAAATGGGTTTTTAAATGAAAAAGCTATGAAGTTAGGCATCAAAACAAAGCAGCAAGAAAAGGGAATATTTATTTTTTTTCCCCAACAATAATTTTATTTTTGGAAGATGGTATGAGGCACTCACTCTAACAACATATCGAGAAACTTATAAGCATCCAAATCCCTAAGACTTACCCAATTGGAATTCTCCTGTCATATATATTTTCTAACATGAAGCAGCTGAGCATATGTTACCCGATAAATATTCTGCCCAGAGAAGAAATGAAGGCTGGGCAGAAGGTAGTTATTTATAAGAGGAAAGCAAATTAAAAATACTTAAGAAGAAGCTAACTTTAAATTGGATAGATGAGCAAAAATTGAATGACTGATTAAGTTTTAGAGCTAAGTCCTGTCACTTCTACCTCCATAGCATACCTCTACTTCTACAGACACTATGGTAGTTTGTAAGATTTAGAACTAGAAGAGAATAAAAAATTAGCCTGGTCCAAAATTTCTTAAACTGGGGGTCAAAACCCCATAGGAGGTCTTCTACCTGAATGTAGGGGTGATGAAATCGTGATTTATTTTCAATAAATGCTTGGTTTTTATACCTATTTTATATACCTGGGGTTGTGTAAAAATTTCTCAGATGAAAAGTAAAATATTTAAGACCACCTGGCTTAGTCTAATCCCCACTCCCATTTTACAAATGAATTCCAGGGAGGTCAAAGGCCTTGACCAGATGTATCTGATGGTTCAGTGGATAGAGTGTTGGTGAAGTCAGAAAGATCTGAGTTAAAATCTAGCCTTAGAAATTTATTACCAATATAATACTGGTTAATTTGCTTAACCTTTTCCTCAGTTTCTTCAACTCTAAAATGGGTGTCATAATAGCACTACCACTCAAAGTAACCATGACCACTTTACAGGGTTGTGTGGATCAAATGACATTATATATGCAAAGTAATTTGCAAACATTAATGCTCTCTATTATCATTATTATTGCTATGAGATATTACCCATCAAACACTCAAACAAGCCTGCTGTCCCACTAAGTTAAAGCAAAAACAACTAAGAAAGTGACTAGAGCAGAGAGTATATACTACTTTCCCCTTTTATAGTTTACCAGTTGTTAAGAGAAGGAAAGATTTTTTAAAACTTTAATCATTTCTTTTGACATCAACTTTGTCTTATTGTCTTTGAAACGTAATTTGGTTTATCATCAAGGATGCCATCATCAAAAATAGAAAAATTGAGAAAAGAGGTAGCTTTGGGGGAAAAGATGGTCACATTAAGTTTTGAATATGTTGAATTTGATCTACAGGGGAATATACAGAAATGTCCAGTGGCCAGTAATGATAGCTGATAGGCAGTGCTTTAAGGTTTACAAAGCTTTTGACACATGTTATCTCAATAGATCCTCATAATAAGCTTGTGATATAAGCACTACAGAAATTATTGTGCTCATTTTATAGATGAGGAAACTGAAATGTAGAGACATTAAGTGACTCGTTCTTTGTCCTTCAAATGATAAATGAAAAAAAGTGGGATTTGAACCAAATTCTCTTGACGGCAAGTCTTATGCTCATGCCATTCCCTAACCATGTGTGAGGCATAATGGTGCCACATTGGGGGAGGGGGGTGCTACATTAATGGCTTTTACAAGGTTTCTGATTGCCTTCAAGATAAACTTTTTTTGTGGCTTCTCTTTTTTTTATTTTCATACTATCTTTTTATTTTTCAAAATACATGCAAAGATAATTTTCAACACTCACCCTTGCAAAACCTTGTGTTTCATATTTTTCTCCCTCCTTTTCCTACACCCTCCCCCAGCAATTCTTCTAAACATTTTAACATTTATCATGATGAACAAGAAAAAATCAGATCAAGAAGGGAGGAACATGAGACAAAAAAGGCAAGCAAACAAGCACAAAAAATGAAAAATCTATGTTATGATACACATTCAGTCCCCGTATTTCTCTCTCTGAATACAGATGGCTCTCTCCATCACAAATCTATTGGAATTGGCCTGAATTACCTCATTGTTGAAAAGAGCCAAATCCATCACAGTTGATCATCACATGACCAGATATATTTCTTTTTTCCCAATCAAGTTACTACATTTCAGCCCAGTGGTGCTATTTGTATTGACAGTTGCATGATATGATTAAAAGGTTTGGAGTCAGGAAATCTGGATTCAAAACAAAATGCAGTCCTTTAGACTTTGGAAAATCACTTAATCTCTCAGTTTCCTCATAATTTAACAAAGTACCTGGCACATAATAAGCACTAATTAATTTTTTTAATATACTCATTTGTAAAATGAAGTCTTGAAACAGATGGCCTTTAAGTGCTATTCAAGCTCTTGAATATGTGTTCTTATTTGTAACCCTTCCTGGACCTCTTCCTCAACTACCAATCACCATAGGCCAGAATCCTATAGGACTAATTATTACTTTTGTCCTCAGGGTGTTAAAGAGAACCCTGAGAGGCTAGGCTTTTCTAGTACTGTCTCAGGAGCACCCATCAAATGTGCTCCGTATTTATAATTAACTAGACAATTTGTTGGGGCAGATAAGTGATGCTATGGACAGAATACTGGACCTAGAATCACAAAACTCATCTTCCTGAATTCAAATCTGGCTTGGACACTTACTATCTTGGACAAGTCATTTTACCCTGTTTGCCTCAATTTCCTTATCTTAAAAATGAACTGGAAAAGGAAATAGCAAACCACTCCAGTAACTTTTGTCAAGAAAATCCTAAATGGGGTTGCAAAGAGTCAAACACAACTGAATAACAATTACAGACAAAATGATTTTAGAAAAAGAATTTACTAATCAGGAATAGCAAAGATTGTTTTTTGTTTTAATTTTTAAAATTATTTTTCACAATGGTATTTTATTTTTTTCCAATTATATGTAAATATAACATTTTTGTAAGATTTTGAGCTCCAAATTTTTTTTCTCTCTTCCTTCCCCTCTCCCCAAAATAGTAAACAATCTGATATAGGTTATACATGTACAAGTATAATCATTTTAATCATATTTCCATATTAGTCATCTTATGAAAGAAAAAATCAGAACAAAAGGGAAAAACAACTAGAAAGAAAAATCAACAAATAAAGGAAAAAAGTAGACTCTGATCTCCATTCAATCTCCATAGTTCTTCCATCCCAAGTCTATTGGAATTGTCTTGAATTACTGAATTGCTAAGAAGAGCCAAGTCTATCACAATCAATCATCACACAATCATGTTCTGTATAATGTTCTCCTGGTTCTGCTTACTTCACTCAGTATCAATTCATGTAAGTTTTTTCCATATTTTTCTGAAATCTGCCTGCTCATCAATTTCTTATAGAACAATAGTATTCAATTATGTTCATATACCTCAACTTATTCAGCCATTCCCTAATTGATGAGCAGCTCCTAAATTTTCAATTCCTTGCCAACACACACACACACACACACACACACACACACACACACACACACACACACACACAAACTACTATAGACATTTTTGTACATGTGGCTCCTTTTCCCTTTTTTTATGATCTTTTTGAGATACAGATCTACTAGTGGCATTGCTGGTCAAAGGGTATTTCACAGTTTTATAGCTGCAAGGATAGTTTTTAGAGACCATTTCCTCAGAGAAGAGGATACAATCTCCTGTTTGACACACAAGGTCCCTGGGGAGAGTGGGATTAAAATGAAAGAGCATTTATGTCTAAAGGGGAACTAGTTACCTTTCCTCTCTTGCAAAGTCCTCATGAAATTCCCCTTAGGTATAGCTTTGTTAACCTCCAAGAGTTAGAATAGAATTCTGTCCTCATAGAATTCTGAAATTGTTTTTTTCTTGATGAATGTAAATTTTTCTCTGTGTATCTCTCAGGTTCTGATACAGATGTTACCATGGTTACTGCTGATTCTGAGAGACTGCCACCAACACCACTGGGAACTCCAGATCATTGGTCTTTTCAAAGTTTACAAGTTTGTCACCTAGTCATTGACAGGGTAGGGGAGAGAATAGTCAGCCTTCAACTGCAAAACAAGATTACAATCTGGCTTGCCCAGAAATTTGTCTGATTTTTTTTTTCAGTAGACCACAAGACTCATCTTGTGTGGTATCATCCAATGATGCCAGTACTCTGCCTGGCATGTAATAGGCAATTAATAAGTTGATTAGATGGCATTAGATTGTAGAAAGTTTAGGAGATCAGGCAAAGGAATGTGAACATGACTTGGTAGGCAACAGAGAGCCACTAATGATTCTTGAGCTGAGGAATGATGAGACTGTATTTATACATGACAGAAAACTACTGTAGCAATTGTAGTAGCAATATGAGAAAAGAATTAGAACGGGAGCGAATTAGAGTAGAAAAGTCTCTATAGAAGCTACAATTGTCTAAGTAGTTGGTAATGAAGACATATCAGAATGGTTATGGTAATAATGTATTGATTCAAGAGATAGTATAAGGGAAGACTTGACCTAAAAACCACATAAGAATAAAAGATGAAGAAGAGAAAAAAATAAAACATAGGACCTAGGTTTTGAGCACAGGAGACTTGAGTAAATGGTGGTGATGCTCACAGAAATAATTAAGCAAGAAGAGGGAACAGGCTTATGAGGAAAATAAGCTCTGTTTTTTACTTGTTTGATTTGAGATATCTTTGGGGCATTGGGTTGAAAAATATACTATAAGCAACTGCATATGTGGGATTTTACCTTGAACAAGAAGTCTGAGTTGGAGTTGTAAGATTTGGAAATCACATAATGTTGAGAGTCAAAGACAATGAAAATGAATGGCATTGATAAGAAGAAAAAACTCATTGAGAGCAAAGGGCCAAAGACAAAATTTCACCGAAAAGCCCCTTTAAAGAACTAACTAATGACCAAAAAACCAGGGGAAGAGACAGAAAAGGAATGATGGAATGGTAGGAGTATACCAGGAAATTGTTATTCTTGAGACCAAGAAGGAATAGAGAATCTAAAAAAGAAGCTGGTCAACATTCTTTTTTTTTTTTTTTTAATTAATCTTCATATATGTTTCTAATAATATTTTATTTTTCCCAATTACATGTAAAAACAATTTTAACTCTTCTTTTTTAAATTTTGACTTTCAAATTTTCTCTCTCTCCTTTGTCTTTCCCCTCCCTGAAAGGGAAAACAATTTGATAATGGTTATACATGTCATACAAAATATATTTCTGTATTTGTCATGTTGTGAAAGAAAACAAGACCATGAAAAATATGAAAAAATAGAGTGAAAAATAGTATGCTTTGATCTGCATTCAAATTCTATCTTTTTTTTTTCCTTTGGAAGTGGATAGATATCCTTTTGGAATTGTCTTAAATCACTGAATTGCTGAAAGTCATTTACAGTTGCTAATCATACAATATTGCTATTACTGTATACAATATTCACCTGGTTCTACTGGTTTCATTTTGCATCTTTTCATGTAAATCTTTCCTGATTTTTCTCAATCATCACCTCTCATAACATAATAGTATTCCATTTCAATCATATACCAGAATTTGTTCAGCCATTTCCCAATTGATGGATATACTTTCAATTTCCATGTCTTTGCCACCACAAAAATATTTGCTAAAAACATTGTTGTACAAATAGGTCCTTCTTGTCCCCCTAGCTTTTAAAATCTCTTTGGGATACATAGTTATAGTGGTATTACTGGACCAAAGGCCATGCAAAGTTTTATAGCCCTTTGGTCCTAGGTCCAAATAACTCTTCAGAATGTTTGGATCAGCTCAAAATTCTATCAACTATACATTTGTGTCCCAATTTCCTCATATCTCTTCTAAAATTTATAGTTTCCCTTTTCTATCATATTAGTGAATCAGATAAATTAGAAGTGGTACCTCACAGTTTTTTGTTTGTTTGTTTTGCTGAGGCAATTGGGGTTAAGTGACTTGCCTAGGGTCACACAGATAGGAAGTGTAAAGTATCTGAAGTCATATTTGAACTCAGGTCCTCCTGACTGGTGCTTTATCCACTGTACCACCTAGCTGCCCTATCAGAGTTGTTTAAATTTGCATCTCTAATCAATAATGATTTAAATCATTTTTCATATGACTATAGATAACTTTGATTTCTTCATCTGAAAACTGACAAGTTCATGTCCTTTGGCCATTTATCAGTTGGAGAATAACTTGTATTCTTATAAATTTGGCTTAGTTCTCCATGTATTTGAGAAATGAGGCCTTTATTAAAGATACAAAGATATCGTTTTTAAAAATCTGCAGCTTTCTGCTTTCCTTCTAATCTTGCTTACAATGATTTTTACGCAAAAATTTTATAATTAAAATTTATATTTTAAATTAATTTTCATGATCAAAACTATCCATTTTACATCTTACAATCTCTTATTTGGTCATAAATTCTTCCCTTACCCATAGATCTAACAGGTAAACTCTTCTATGCTCCCATAATTTTCTTAAGGTGTCACCCTTTATGTCTAAGTCATGTACCCATCTAAGAACATTCTCAAATGATTTAATAAGGTCAAAGAAGACGAGGACTGAAAAAAGCCTATTAGACTTGATGATTTAGTCATTGGTGACCTCTAAAAGAACAATTGAAAGTAGTATAGGAAGCCAGATGGCAAGGGAGTAAGAAGAGAGCAAATTAAACAGAATTTGTCTACAGACATCTTTCTCTAGAAATTTAGCAGCAAAATGCAGGATAGAACTGAGATAGTAGCTAGTTAGGTCGAAAGGCTTTTTCTTAGGATTAGAGAGACAAAAATATTTAAAGACAGGTGCAGAAGCTGGTAGAAAATGAAAAATATTAAAAATGCATAAAAAGGAAGAGGAAATGCCTAGGTAAAGAAGATAAGATTGTAGGCATAGTTAGGATTAGCTTTAGATGGGTGGAATATCTCTTTCTCTGAGTTCTGAGGGAGGAAAGGGAGAAAGGGTGATGACACTGAGAAATTATGACAATAGAAGGAGGGAAATTAAGGATGTTCTTGTAGGATGGCCTCAATCTTCTCAGTGCAGTAGGAAGGTAAGTTATTTTTGGTAAGTTTAAGGCCTATTATTTGGGATGAGGTTGAGATATGAAAAAGCGAAAGTTTGCAACAGGGGCTGGAAGAATGAGATAGGAAGCTGCTAATAACAAAAAAGAAAGAAAGAAAGAAAACTCTGGAATAGCAATTAAATTCCAGCAGTTGTTATAAACTTATGCCCTTGTAATTAATTTTTAAAATTAATTTTCAATATATTTTGTTTTTACATTACCTATATTTTCCAATGTATTTACACCCACCTTCTGAGAACAATTGCTTCTACCAAAGAATAAAAAAGGGGAAAAAAGTCAGCAAAACTTAATTAACATATCAAAAAATTTTAATATCCAATATTTCACAACTATATATCCCACTTCTACAAAAAAGCAAGAGATACTTTCTCATATTTCTTTTTTAGGAACAAATGTAGTCTTTTTTTTTTTTTTTTTTTTTTTGGTACTTTCGGTTGTAATTATTTTTTATTTTAAAAAATTAATATATTATTTATTTTTAACATTATTTTCTTTGTAAATGAGTTCTAAATTCTCTCCCTCTCTCTTACCCATTGAGAAGGCAAGCAAAATAATATCAATTATACATATGAAATCATGCAAAATATATTTTCATCTAAGTCATATTGTAATTATTTTGTCAATATTTTTCTAGAGGCAAGAACCTGGAGTCGGAAAGACCAGAATTCAAAACCAGCTCCAGACATTGACTAGTTGGGTGACCCTGGGCCAGTCAGTAAGTCTCAGTGATTTCAACTGCAAAATGGGAGTAATAACATCTGCCTCACCTAATCAAATGAGATAATATTGGTAACTGCTTAGGTACAGTGGTACCTGACACATAGTAGGTATTTAATAAATGTTGGTTTTTTTCCTTCTTTCCATTTACATTGTTGTCATTGTGTATGATAGTTTCTTTGTCCAGTTTACATCACATTTAACCAATCCATATAAGTCTTCCCATTTTTAAATGTATTTATCATATCCATAATTTTCTCTCAAAATACTATTTCATTACATTCATGTACCACAATTTATTTAACTAAATTCTTTTTCAACCAAATGGCATCCATCTTGTTTTTAGTTCCTTACCAGTACAAAAAAATAGTAATATAAATAATTTGGTTCATACAGTACTGTAACGTGCTCTCCTGGTAGTTACAATTACTAGTCTGTCCTAGACCCACCAGAGTACCTTTGACCACTGTCCTTTGCAGTGTGAGCTCTACCCGGCTCGCCTCCTCTGAGGCCTTCTAAGGTCTCTGGCCACAATCTCTTGAATCTATAGCTTAATAACCGGTAGCGCACTCAAGAACAACCACGTGTAATCTTAAAAGCCTTTATTATACCTACTCACATAATGCCCTAGCTGATGCCCTGACTTGTTGGTTCCCAAGTGAACACCTGGTCAGAAGACCCATGTGTTCACTACCAAAATCCTTACCTCTTTCGGCTACCCATCTTGGCTTGGCCACCCCGGCTGGTGAGCCAGGGTGAACAGCAGGAGGTTAAAGAGCGCGGTTGCTGCCTGCAGTGGGCTTATATAGGGCCTGTGAGGTCACACACACAGCCAATCAGCGAGAGAGTCACCCATTACGAAGCTATCTCAATATGGCCAGGATCCCGCCCAAGGGCAGTCCTAATACTTCTGGGCCTCAATCTCCCGATGCACTGTGTCCGCCCATTTAAAGGGCCCTTACAATTCCCTTTCTCTTGTTTTGCGGGAACCGCACATCTCATCAAGCTAAACTTTTAGCACCAGCTATAGTTCACTTGATCCATGAGATGACAGAGTGTTATGCCCAAGGAGGTACAAAGCAGCAAATCAGTAAACAGAAGTATGACAATGAGAATCAGGCTCAACAGTGGCCCAAGTGTTCAACCCATTCATCAAAGTCATACTCGAGATAATAAGCCAAAGAGGTTGGATGCCAATGAGGTAGGATGTCAACACTGAGGTGGGAAGTCAACAAGGTAAAACATCACAATTCTAGTTAACAAATTTTAGTGAGGTAGGTTGTCACAATTCTAGTTACATTCATCACAGTTCTAGACCAATTCTAGTTTCTTACAATTTTCTGTTGCACTTTTCACACTCCTAGAACAATTCTAGCTTATCACAATTCTCAATTGCACTTGTCACAATCCTAGAACAATTCTAGTTTATCACAATTCTCTATTGCACTTTTCACAATCCTAGAGCAATTCTAGCTTATCACAATTCTCTATTGCACTTTTCACAATTCTAGAACAATTCTAGTTTATCACAATTCTCTATTGCACTTTTCACAATCCTAGAGCAATTCTAGCTTATCACAATTCTCTATTGCACTTTTCACAATTCTAGAACAATTCTAGTTTCACAGGTGCACATAAGCAAAGTCATGTCCAGTAACATTGTCTCAATAACAATGGCAGGTGGGTGTGTTGGTTTTTCACCCACTAATTTAAAAGCATAGTCCTTCAATAGAAAGCATAGGGCAAAGCCTCTTCCCAGGCCACCATATGGCAAGTGGCCACGGGAGAAGCAAGCAGGCCCATTGTCCATTTACAGTCTTTATATTGTGTATCACCCAAAACAGTCCATTTCAGCTGCAACACTGGAACTGTGTCTGGTGTCTCTGGTGTTCCGGTCAGGAGGGGCATCGCTGCCATCAATGTCTGAAGGGCTGCTGACATCTGGCTGGTCTCTCTGGACTGTTGTCTGGTCCTTCTCTTGGATCCCCAGGTCACACATGTCTCTGGTGGGGATGAACTCTGCTGCTGGATCTGCATCTAGGAAGGAATGTCCCCGGGGCCCAACTTGGGCCTTTCCAAATGCCATCCAGGCCTTTCCACATCACAGTGGAAACAAAGTTGTTGTCAAAAAGATTAACAAGTCAGACAAAAGTCAGTCTGTCACTTAGCTGCACTTTCTGTGTATGCCCGAAGTGCATTGCTAAGGTAAAATGCAAAGAATTTAAAAATGTAAAACCAAAATAATTTAAAAGTGTAAAACCGAAATAGATTAAAAATATAAAACCAAAATAACTTTAAAATGTAAAATCAAAATACTTTGAAGATGTAAAATCAAAAATGTTTTAAAATGTAAAATCAAAATTTAAAAATTGTAAGCAATCACATATCCCAAAATTCCCTTCTCTTGTTTAGAAGAGAAGATCTTGGGGATAGTCTGTGCAGTAATGACTTTACTAGAACACTCGGCTATATCCCTGAATTCTTTTGCCTAAAAATCAAAGTTTGAGTTTCTGATACCGAATTGTACTCCAGGAGTGTGAATCAATAAATCTGATATTACTTTTCCTCCTGGGTCAAAGATCACACACTGTCTATTTATTCTAGTGATTAAAACAGCAATTTTCCAACCCATTCTAAACATAGACACTGTTTTATAAGTACCCGTGGGGGGTTGGGAAATCAAGCTCACCTGTGGAAGTGGAAAATCCACTAGGTAAGAAAAGAGGAGTTTCAATTCTCCAAAGACGATCCTAGCAGTTTTACAAGTATAAAACTCCACTCTCTCTAACTGCAAGGTCTTGTCCCTGTAAGGTTTCTTAGAAATTAACTGAACTGTATTTTTAAAACTTTTCTGATTATACTCAATACCCCACAATTCCTTTTTGCCTTGGGGCATAAAGCCTACTCCTGTCTTTTGAAATGAAGACACAGGAGTTTTGAATGGATTAATGGGCAGTGCTGATGGTATTATCGCCCTTCCTTTTCCTCCTCCCCCTTCTCCCTTGGCCCAAGAAGGTGAGGCAGAGGGAAGAAGAATTGGAAAATTCCCCAAAGGCTGATTTAAAATCAAACCTGAGCTTTGCACATAAAAAGAACTAAACTTCTTCTCAATGAAAGAGTAATGGATAAATTCCTTAAAACAACAATGCAGGAGGTAAACCAACAAAATGCTAAGAAGAATTTCTACAACTTTAGTCCATGTGGTTCCTTTATTTCCTTCCTTAGTTTCAGCCACTGGTTTGAACTCTTCCTGTTCTATCTGTAGTAACCTAGCTTTTTCTTCTTTCTCTATCTCCATCTGTAGTTTAACCTGCAATTCCAGCAACTCTTGCTGTGGCATTTTATACTCTATACTGTCATACATACGCATTAGCTCTAGGTTGCTCCCTCTCCTAGCTATATCTAATAGGTGTGGGGATAGCCTTCTGGGAGCTTGATTACAAGCTTCCTGCTGTTCTTCAGTGGTGATCTTTGTTAAAAGATCTTCCATCTGGCTCTTTAACCTCTTGATATAAGCATTATGTTCAGCTGTGTCCTTGAGTCTGATCCCAGAGTTACCTGGGTCCATATTGCTTCTCTGTCTTCCCTCTTAAGTGGCGTTTCTACCGGATCTTTCAGAATCTTAATTCTGAATATTAAATATTTTCAAAACCTGATAATTCCTTATGTGTCCACGTTGAGCGCCATTTGTAACGTGCTCTCCTGGTAGTTACAATTACTAGTCTGTCCTAGACCCACCAGAGTACCTTTGACCACTGTCCTTTGCAGTGTGAGCTCTACCCGGCTCGCCTCCTCTGAGGCCTTCTAAGGTCTCTGGCCACAATCTCTTGAATCTATAGCTTAATAACCGGTAGCGCACTCAAGAACAACCACGTGTAATCTTAAAAGCCTTTATTATACCTACTCACATAATGCCCTAGCTGATGCCCTGACTTGTTGGTTCCCAAGTGAACACCTGGTCAGAAGACCCATGTGTTCACTACCAAAATCCTTACCTCTTTCGGCTACCCATCTTGGCTTGGCCACCCAGGCTGGTGAGCCAGGGTGAAGAGCACGAGGTTAAAGAGGGCGGTTGCTGCCTGCAGTGGGCTTATATAGGGCCTGTGAGGTCACACACACAGCCAATCAGCGAGAGAGTCACCCATTACGAAGCTATCTCAATATGGCCAGGATCCCGCCCAAGGGCAGTCCTAATACTTCTGGGCCTCAATCTCCCGATGCACTGTGTCCGCCCATTTAAAGGGCCCTTACACAGTACCTTTTTTTTTCTCATAGATTTTCCTTTATTAGATGCCTTGCAATTAATTATTACTTACCAGTTCTCAAAAATAAGTTCACAATACCTTAATTTACAAGAAAAACCTTCAACAAATCATCATTTCCCCATACTCTTATCTTCTATGTAAGAAAATCACTCTTCTGTGATCAAACTTTCCAAGATGGAATGTGCCAGAATATGAGGTGAAGTTTAAAGGTGGGTTTCTATGAGTAAGATAAACCTAACAATAAAAATGGATTGAAGTTCTGGAAGTATTAAGGATTGAATCAGAAGTGAAGCTGAGATGTTGCCCAGAGTCTAAAAAAGATTTCTTGAAATATCTAAAGGGAAATTTTATCTTAAAAAAAGGGATCCTAGATAAAGATAGGTGGTGTTAATTGGTGAGTCTTGAAGTTTTAACTGAGAAAAAGTGTTACATTCTAGAGGCCTTTGTGACATCTTAATCTTCTTGTTTGATTGTTTCAGTTGTGTCCAGCCTTTAGTAATCCCATTTAGGTTACCCATTTGGAGTTTTCTTGGCAAAGATATTGGAATGGCTTGCCATTTCCTTCTCCATTGGATCCATTTTGTTAAGTAATCACAGGTTTCATTTGCCTTAATTTTGAATCTGAGCTAAAATGGATGACAATTCAGAGGAAAATATGAGGATTCCAAGTTAAGGTTGACTCTTAGGAGCTTATAATTAGGGAGAAAGTGAAGGAATGATAATATGGTTTCCATATATACATGATTTAAAGTTTTATTTTGACATATTTTTATAATTAATCAAGGTTACAATGGGAATTATAATATAAAATATAATAAAGAATCCTTTTATACTATACTAATGGATTTATCCATTTTAAGCTCATATCTGTATTACAATAATATTTTGTGATACTAATATGTGATATTAGTATAATTATATTTTGTGATTATTATTCTGGGAAAATTGTATTTTTTAAGATAATCCTGTGTCCTCCTCATTCTAAGATATGGTGAAAAGTCCAGGCTTTCATATCTGGTGCCCCATCAAGCTCTAAACTTGTATTTGATTTTGATTTCCTTGAGGGCAGAAATTGTCCTTTGCTCCTGTTTGTACTCCTAGTACTTAGAACAGTGCTTAGCACAAAGAAAGAGTTTAATAAATGGTTGACTGACTAATTTTTTTTTAATAACAAAAGGGTGAAAATACTATATTTTGATTCATATTATGACTGACTAATCTTAAAATTATTTTTGGCAAATCATAGGTTTGGGGAAGTTCCCAGAAAGTCAATCAAGCTATTTTTTGCTCTTGAATGGTATTTCCAATGACCATTTTTGAAATGAAATCAAATAATTTGGGATTTCAATGGGAAGTTTATAAGAACTTGTGAATTACAGAATTTTTGAACAGAATAGCGTATCTGGGTGTGGAGTCCTAAATTCCTTACAGAGAGTGGAGAGTACCAATTCCTCCCACATAGGCCCATTTAACTGGAATTCAATAAATCAGGAGACAAGTTTAATTAGCATTAGAAGTAGGAAGTTTCTGGGAGGACTGAAAGGACCCAAGACAAAGGGAGTTAAACACAAATACTGCATAGAATTTTACACAGCCTCAAGGTCATTACAGTCATTTTCAGGACTCTATTCAACCTCTTTTCTTATCTGGGAAAGTTGAGTAATAGGGACAGAATATCAAGTGATTTGGGGAGGAGAATATTAACTTTGGAAAATCTGGATTATTTCATTATTTTCACTAATTAATTTCATAAGAATATTCTGTTTGAGAAGGAAATGTCTAAATTAGTGGAGACTTCCTTTATTATAGAATCATCGGGGCTTGTCCTATTACTTAAACAATACAACCTTAGGGTCTATTTAACCAACCTGTACTTTATTTCTTTGGCTACTAAGGTTACTTTTCCTGAGGAGATGTTTTCCCCAAATCTTCATCTTTTCCACATGGGGAGGTCTTCATAAAGTCCGAGGTTCTTTAGCATTGACTGGTTGAAATAGAAAAGTCCTTACAACCAAAAATATTTCTCTCTCCTCCCCTCCCCCCAAGTTCTTTAAAATAAGTTTTGCTATCTCTCTGAGTTCTATTTTTTAAAATGCAACTCAGACAATGCAATGCCAGACAAGAAGATATTACCTTATTGGGATTTTATTTAGAAGAATATTTGCTTCCAAAGACCCACAAAGCAGTTGGAAGTTAATGATAGCCTAGGAGGAGGTAAAGAGGAAGGGTCACATAAATGTCTTGGAGAGTTTGGATACTGTCCCCCAGATAGAATGTACAGGCTGCAAGGATAGATTTCTAACTTAAGGGGCCTAAAAATCAAATGTCTCCTCCCTTTCTCTTCCATGGACTCAGCTAACGTTGCTTTAAAGTCACTTACTTATCTACCAATAGTATCAATAGTCAACATCCCCAGCTTTGAGAGATAATTATGTGTAGTTTGGAGTATTGGATTTGGGAGTCAGGGAAGGATGAGTTCAAATCCCATCTCTAACAAGAAAAGCTGAAGATTGTTTCGGAATCCAACAGATCTACGAGAAGTCCTACCGTACAATCATTAGAATGCTAGCTACCAACGGAAGGGTGGAAAGAACAACTTTTCTCTCAGACCACCCCCATTTTACGGAGGTGGAAACTGAGGGCCATAGGGTTTTTGTAATTTTGTTCAAGGTCACACCACTAATTTTGGTGAAAGATCAAAAAAGAGAAACCAGGGCTCCAGTTTCAGCCGTTCAAGTCTAAAGTTTGAATCTAGGTCTCGGAAGCAAAGAATGAAATCTTGGCAAGCCGAGATCCTACCTCCGATACGCTGGGGGGAGGGAAGGGGAGCGTCAAATGCCTTGATTGGGAAGCAAGTCACCATTTGGAAGGATTTGGACCCGGAGTCCGCGGTGGGTTTTTGTGTAGTGGATACACCCCTCCGGCCATCAGGTACAGTCTAATTGTGTGCTCATACTCCCGTCAAGTATTCCCTATATTCAAAGATGACTTAATTTCGGTCAAAGGGTTAGTGAAATAAAGATGTAACTTTTTGTCACCGCCCCAATGTGTGGGTCCCCCGATATCATCCATCCGCAGGTTTATGCAGGGTGCTGGGACTAAAGAGCTGCCTGGCCCTGCAGCACAGCATCCGGCTGAGGCTGCCCGCACACCGGGCGCGCTCGCGCAGAGGAGCCGGCTGTGGGAAACGGGACGGCAGTTCCGAGGCGGAGCGAGCGCGCCGTCTCCGGGAGTGGCCATGCCGGGCGGCCGCTCCGCCGCTCTCCAGCCCGCCGAGCAGAGGATCAGGGGCGGAGGGAGGGGTTTGGGGATCCTGCGCACTTGAGCTTCCTCCTCCCTCTCAGGTGGCGACAGCAGCAGGAGGCGGGGCTGCCGCAGCCCCAGGAGCAGCAGAAGCAGCCCCAGCAGCCGCAAAAGCAGGAGCTGGAGCGCGAGCTGAAGCTGCAGCCAGCGGAGCCCCTCTGGCTGAAGAAGTGAACGCGGAGCTGCCCCGGCGGCGGCGGTGGGAGTAGGACCGGCAGCTTCGGGGGCGGCTCGGAGGCAGCGGCTGCACCTCCCCGGCTCGGGAAGCCGGGCAGACAGAGCGCGCCCAGGTTGCCCGGCGGAGCAATGGTGCCAGCGCTTCGCCCGGCGCTCTGGGCGAGCCCGGGGCCCCCGCCGCCTCCGCTGCTCGGGCTGCTGCTGGTGCTGTTGCAGCTGTGCGGGGGTCTGCGCGCCGAGGACAGCGGCGCCATGGAGGAGATCGCCACCGAGAAGGAGGCGGAGGAGAGCCACCGGCAGGACAGCGTGAGCCTCCTGACGTTCATCCTGCTCCTCACCCTCACCATCCTCACCATCTGGCTCTTCAAACACCGCCGGGTGCGCTTCCTGCATGAAACCGGCCTGGCTATGATCTACGGTGAGACCCCGGGCACCGCCCCCCCTCCCCCATCCCGGCCCGAAATTTCAGCCCGGCTAGAGGACCCTGGGGGTGGTGCAGGGCGTGCACCCCTGCTTCCTGCAGCCTGGAAGGGCACAAAAGCCAAGCAGAGGGGAAGTGTGTGCCCTCGTTGCCTTGGGCCAGCCCTGGGAGCTATCCCCTGCTTGAGCGATGTGGGCGTGCGCTGGACCCAGAGCTTCTGCTCTTCTCCGCCCCTTCTCTTCCTTTCCCTCGTAAATGTCTCTTCCATTTCCCACTGTGGCCAAGATGTTGAGCCTAAGGTTTAGGGGTTTACTGTTTGTTACATATGTAGATTTTCAAGCCTTCCTCTCCTCCCCGCCCCTCTTCCTAAGACATCCATTTTAGACGTTTTTCTGCTTTTGAATTATTCCCCTTCCGTGACCCCCAAATTAAAAGGTGCACGCCAGTTGGCTGTCACAGGTTTGACAGTATAATCTGTAGTCTCTTAAGAACGATCTAGTCCTGGCTGCTGGGGATCTGTGGGTGTGGATTTGATGACCTAATTAGTGGCGGCTTCTTTCTCTTCTTTGCAATCTCCCTTTGCTCCAAAACTTCACCTTCTAGGAGATAGGTGGGTGGGTGAAGATGAACATACAGTGGGGGGTGAGCACATAAGTATTGCCTTGCAAAAACTCTCTGATTTTGTCTTGGAGGGCCTAATGGAAGCATGCATCCATAATAGCTTGCTAAAATTAATCAGTGTATGAGGCCCCTTTCTGTCATCTCTTTTTCATTTGTGTAATTTTGATCACGATTTGGGAGGCGTTGGAATCGTGTTTATCTCCTTTGTCATGCTGTGTATACCTGGAGGGAGGAGAAAAAAGGAGAGGTTTCTAACAAGATGATTGAAGAAGAAATCTCTCATGTGAATTTCACTAGTTTGTTTAATGGTAGGCTCAGAAAGTCCATGTGCCGGACTGGCAGAGTATAATAGAGCACTAATGTATTATTGTTTTAGTAGCCTCTGGTTTTTGTTTTGTTTTTTGAAAACCACTTAGCCTTGGGCCTTGATCTAGGAGGTAGGGCAACTGTGTCTCCCTAGTGCTGGTACTCTGCTGGTACTCTTCCAGGCCAGTCAATTGTTTTATATTCATTAAATAGATTTTTACCTTTATCTTGGCTTTGTAAAATCCCACCTTATTGCTTCTCCTGCTTTGGTAAAGATAGTGGTGATTTTAATTTCTTACCTGCAGCCTGGTTACTTAGAAAGGGTGGGGTTGACTGCCAGTGTTGTATTGTATAGTAGTAAAGGAGAAATTAAATCCCCATTGAAATAAATTCAGATACTCATTCCTGTGGCAGAGCATAGACTAGAACTCTGTTCTCCTGACTGGAAAATCGTTATCATAGATAAAGGACTCACTATAATGTTGTTGTGCATCTAGTAGGCACTTGTTGAGTTATATTGAATGCAATGAAAATCTAAAATATGATTAGTTTACAGTAGGACCACTGTTTGTAGGGCTCTACAAACATTTTGCCATACTCTAGGTGTATAGCCCCTGCCAGTTTCCATCAGAGATTCTCTTCTCAGGATAGAAAGCAGGTCTTTGAAACTTTAATGTGAATCTTACACTGGCCCTGGTACCGACAACCCAGGGTTGCTGGTTTGCTGCTATTAAATAGCTTGAGCTCATTGGCTACTAAGCAATTGCACTGAAACTCTAACAGACAAGGTTAGAAGGTGCTTTTTTAAAGTCCTCCAGTTTAGTGGAATCAGATTCCCAAACAAGTCTTACATTGTAACATGACCTGATGTAAAGCTGAGTGAGGTTACTGAAAAATGTAGGTCTGGGCATATACATTGTCACTCAGTGCCTAACCATTGTATCGTATGGAGTTACTGTCTGAATCTTAGTTAAATAATTAATGGCTGATGCAGTGGACTGCAGGTGCCTGGGAAGCTTCTGGGGCAGATTGTAATGGGAGAATTTGAACATGTTGTCATTTAAGGAGATCACCCTTTTTTGTCTCAGCCTGACTACACATAAACCAAATTTTCTCTTCATATGTGTAAGTAATGAGAGAAATATTTTTACCTTTCAGTGGCTAGGCTAAATCTCTTGGATAGTTGTAAAGTACCTGCTAAAAGCTCCATTAGTTTCACAGGCCTATAGATATGAAAGTGAGTGCATGGATGACCATAAGTGGGCAATTTAATTTATTTTCTGGTTAGCATTCACTGCTCAGGAGTGAGATGAGTTTTAAAGCTTTTTTTTTTTTTTTTTTTTTTTTTTTAAAACAATAAGCCATGGAATTTTCCTCTGCTGGTGTTTTTTAAAACTCATCCCAGCCTGCTTTTAGTCACTTGGTGTCATGCTGCAGCATACTGGTTCATTTTGTTAACATTCATTTTACTAGAACCTCCCCCACCAACTGGGAAACAAAGCAAAATTTTCAGTAGAATTCAGTAGGAATCTCCCTTACAATACACTCACCACATCTTTATTTTCTTATGGCTTGCTTTGGGCTGGGATAACAAATTTAGATAACTGTCATTTTATATTTTGTTATGATCAGCTAAGAAGTGATACTGGATGAGCATATTTGGAGACATGGGAACATGGATGAGATCTGTGCAAAGACAAGCAAAACATCTCTTTCTGAGATGTTCTGTCTTTTGTTAATCATCACAGTATCAGATGGAACCATTGTCATTCTATTGGATAATTATCTAATTTCTCTTGGAAGTTTCTCTTGGAAGGTAATTATGACAGATATTAGAATGAAAATTTTCCAATTTAGAAGTATGAACCAGAATTACCTTTCTCTTGTTTTAGCAATGGGAAATTAGAATCCAGTTCTCTTTGGGGAAACGAATGGTGTTTATATATCTCTTTGGAAATTAGCTTTCAGGAAAAAAAAAAATGGCTTCTACTATAAATGCCTTAGAGTAACTGTTTCCCTGAGTGGTTACAGTAGCCTCTGAATGTGTCTTGTTGTTTTTAGTGTCTCACCCCTCCAGTCCAAGTTTCAAAGAGCTATTAAATTGATATTTCTAAAATACACATCTGACCATATCATTCTTTTACTGAAAAAAAATCTAGTTTTATTGTTTCTAGGATAAAATAGAAACTTCTTGGCTTGGTATTTGAACATCTATATATCTCCCAAATACTTCTGCATATTATTTCATGTTATTTCCCCATTTGATTCCGTCAAAGTTAGCCGCTGTCCATATAAGATGTTCTATATTCTGTGATCATGCTTTTGTATAGGTCATCTTCCACATCTGTAATGTATTGCTTACTCACAGCCAGGGTCTTATCTTCAAAGCACAGCATAGATATCCCTTCCTATGCTGGATCTTTCTTGATTTTCTCCTCTTCCATTTCCCAGCTTGTAGTATATTTTCCCGCTTAAATTTACTTTATCTTAAAAATCAGAGGTAGCCTAAGTGGGAGTTGCAGGCTTAGGAAATAGCATGAGCAAACGCTCATATATGGGAAAGTATAAAGAATTTTGTGAAATTCAACCTGGCTGTACATAAAGCATGTGGAAAGGATTGATCTATATCTGTGTACACATTTTTTCGTTCTAGTGGAATGTAAGTTCTTTGAGGGTAGAGGCTGTTGGATTTATCATTATTATTATTATTCCTTTAAATCACTGATGCTTAACACATTGTAGTGCACATAGAGAATTCTGTTCTATTTTGTATGATGAAGGCAAAGAGGTTTAACTTTAGTCCTGTGGGCTCCTTCCCCTACCTCCAAAATCCATGTTTTGAATTTATTTTCCTGTCCTTCAGGATCTACCTAAAGCAATCTGAAGATTTGCTACTTACTGGCCCTATTTATTTAAATGCTAAAGTGAGGTCAACTTTGTGACATTTGGATTGTTGCAACCAATTCCAAAATTGTTCTTTTAGTGGATTTTATTGGGAGTAGGGGATAAGGAGAGAGCTCCTCACATATACAAGAAAATTATAGTACCCTGTATTAGAAATCATTTTCATGGTATGAAAAGTCTCATCTGGTGCTTGTTATCCAAGTATAGTAAGCTGATATACCTGTTAGTACCTAATACAGAGTCCAATCCACTCACACTTCCCTTCTGCCTTCCAGAGAATTTTGTGAACACTCCTGGTTGGTGATCACAGGTGACATTAGTTTGTTTCTTCTAAAACTTTCAACCAAAATGGACTCAAAAGGGGAAAAACAAGCCCATCAACTTGTTTCACTAGGGAAGGGAGATTCCAAATAATGTAAAAGTGTCTGGTGATTAAGCGATGTGGTAACACTGGGGCAGTCATGCTTTGCAGTATAATTAGCAAATGTTTCTGTGGGGCTAGCTCTTCTTTTGAGGCGGGGGAAGGTGCTACTAAACAAGACTGGGGTCCAATTAACTTCACTCATGTGTACTGTAGTTTCACTTCCCCCCATAATATTTTTATAACAACGAATTTGGTGCCAGAATATTTGGTTCTTTTTTGCTACCCTAACCTTCCTCCTGCTTTTAACCTTCACTGCCATGCCATCCACTTCTACTCCTCTTCTTATTTTCCTTTGCTACAATGTGAGCTTGTTGTTAATCTACCTTAATTATATTTACTGTTGTGCATGTGCCCCTATGCCCACCTTATTTAGCATAAGTTTAGATTGTTATGCAAAACTAAAATGACTTAGTAGGTAGGCAAGATCCAGGAATAAGTGGAAGAGACAAACATTTATTAAGTGCCTAATATATATCAGACATTAGGCTAAGCACTTGATAGAAATTTTCTCATTCAATTCTCACAACAATCGCAGGACAAAAATGCTGTTATGCTCCCTATTTTACAGAGGCAAACACAGGTCTTTCAGCACTCCTACCCACTTCCACCCACCTGCCTTTACATCCCTAGCCATCTGGAAATTAAGAATCAACAGATTCTTAATAGTAAAAGTTTTAAGTTTTGGGCCCATACGTAGAAAGGGATTTTTACTTGCCTAATCAAAAAACTGAACAGTTTTTTCAAGGAGAAATCTCATTCCCCTTTTGTTCTTCAGCTCAATGAATTCTTATTTGTGGTCTGTCCCATGTTTGTGTGACTTCTTAGGAAAGTGTGTGTGTGTGTGTGTGTGTGTGTATGTGTGTGTGTGTGTGTGTGGTGTGTAAAGAATTATCTAGTTACAGAAAAGCAATTAATTGATCACAAAATCCTTGACAAATACCAGTTACAGGAAAAAAAGCCTAATAATTTTTATAGCTTGCTTTGACCAATGAA
Organism: Sminthopsis crassicaudata; assembly: GCF_048593235.1. Classification (NCBI taxonomy): domain Eukaryota; kingdom Metazoa; phylum Chordata; class Mammalia; order Dasyuromorphia; family Dasyuridae; genus Sminthopsis; species Sminthopsis crassicaudata. The sequence goes on from NC_133619.1 coordinate 242,463,352, forward strand.
GTTCATCACAAAAAAGTCCCTAATACATCTTAACCAAATTCTGCTTGAAGTTCACAATATTCTTCCCTTCCCTAAAGGTCAAATTGGACCACATACCAATATAGAAAAATTTATAACACACTTTCACAAATATGAAAATGTCCCCTGTAACATTTCACTTAAATACATGATGATTTCACAGAATATAATGGCTATTAGGTAATGTCTTCATGTGACTTCCTTTTACTAAAGACAAATTTTGTTGTTTTATACATTGCAACTTATTTATATGGAATATTTTCATGCCTTATTTAAAAGGAGTATATGACTAAAGTAAATTCACTTTTACTTCCTTTTAAAAAGACTCTCTTTTGGAAATATCATTAAAAGAGTTTGGGAAGTTATTCTTCATGGGTGATTTGGCTTAAGGGTTACACCAAAGAAACTATTTTTATTCTATCTGCATTGACTGATCCTTCTTCAGAAACTGGTTTAAATAATTTTTCTTCTTTTTTAAAAAATAGTATTGTATCTTTTTCCAATTACATGTAAATACAATTTTAAAATTCATTTTTAATAAAATTTTGAATTAAAAAATTTCTCCTTCCCTCTCTTAGATGATAGCCAATATGATAGAGATTATATGTGCAGAATCATGTAGAATCTATTAATTTAAAAATAATAAATAATGAGGGCTTATATAGACAAATATCCAAATTCTCCCCTCCCCCACCCTACTCTAGGCCACTCCTGAGTCATGATTCCATCTACATTCAGGTCATCCTCCTCATCTCCTCCCTTTCCCCCCTCCCCCCAATCATTCTTGGACTCTGCCCCTGGCACTGGGCTCAGATACAAGACCTTTCACATTACCTTGCTGGGAATCAGGACTTCACATCACTTCCTGGCCATTTCCAAATAATGCTGCTTCTTGTTCATATACCATTTCTCTGTCTATTATCATTTTTTATGTGCTGTCCCCTATTAAAGTGTCAGCTCCTTGAGGTCAAGTACTCTCTTGCTTGTTTGTGTTTGTATTCCTAATGCACTTAGAGTATTTAGCACAGAACTTGGACAATAATAAGGAAGGCTTAATGATTAATAAATTAATTCTAATTCATTCATACTTCTTAGTTTTTCATTTTTATTTTTTGGCATTTATGTGCCCTTTGAATTTTACATGCAGTTCACATTTTCATTCTATTTAATTCTATTCTATTTAATTTATTTATTTATCCTAAACACAGCTAGATAGGGACAGTTGTGTGATGCAATGGATAGAATGCCAGTTCTTGAGTCAGGAGGACTCATCATCAAATTTGGCCTCAGACATTAACTGTGGCTCTGGTCAAGTTCCTTAAACTTTTTTTTTTTTTTTTTTTTTTAATCTTAGATACCTGTAAAATGAGCTGGAGAAAGAAGTGGCAAAACACTCCAGTATCTTTGCCACAAAATACAAAAAAACAAACAAAAATAAATTAATGGGGTCAGGAAGAGTGAGAGAAAAGCAAACAATTTCTAGTCATGACAGATAAGCAGTGCAAATGTTATCCCTGTTTTAAAGAAAAGGAAATTGAGGCTGGAAAAAAAAATAAAAATTTTTTACATATAATAAATGTTGGAGGCAGAATTCAAACCCAGTTTTTGCCAGTAAGACCAATCTTTGCCACTGCACCATGCTGTTTCTTCTAGACCCTTATCTACATTTTCATTTTGCTGAAAACTATCTTAAATGTGCTGTCTTGATTCTGTTTTTGTTTCTTGACCTCTTCCACAAGTGTCTCTTGAAGTGACTGACTCTCTTTGACTTGTATGCCTCTGTGCTTAATCATACTTTTATTGTTTAATCATTTTTCAATTGTGTCTAACTCCTTGTAACTTCATTTGACATTTTCTTGACAAAAATACTGGAATGGTTTGCAATTTCTTTCTCAAACTCATTTTACAGATGAGGAAACTGAGGCAAATAGGGTGAAATGACTTATCTAGGCTCACAGTTTCTGCAGCCAGAGTTGAACTCAGGAGGATAAAATTTTCTGATTCTAAGCCCAGCACTCTATCCCATTGTGCCAACCAGATGCTCTCTTCATTTTATAAGCTTAAAAGAATTGTCTAGAGAGGTGATTCAAAATATGTATTAAAAAGAAGATAATGGAAATTCCATTTAATGTATTATTAAAAGACACATTTGTTTAAGGAAGAAGAAATGAAAGATGGATAGTGTAGTATACCATCGATATGATTTCAGGTTTCTAATTTTTTTCCTTTTAGGGGGGAAAAACCTCAGTACGGTTTAATAGTTGTATCAACTTCAAATAGAAAAGAGCATCACTGAATAGTCTTGCAGCCCAAAGGGATTAGAGACTGTTTAGTGATGCTCTTTTCCATGTGACTTTCAAAAAAAATTCTACTTTAAACCAACTTATATCACTTGCTGAATCCTGACAGGATGTACCATAGTACAAAGCATTCCATTTTCCATCTCCATGCCTTTGGAACAAGTATTGCAGAATCCTTCTGAGCTGACCACCCACATATGCACTATATGCATCTTGTGCATGTATAGTTACTTATATGTTATCTTCATTACAGTTGGAGCTTCTTGGGAGCAGAGATAATATTTTGGCTTTTATTTATATCCTAGGCTTAGTACTTACTGTGCCTGATATATAGTAAATGCTTAATAAATGCTTGTTGGATTGAATTGTGTAACCACTGTCATAGCCTTCCTGGGGCAATGAATATTAGGCCTTAATTGTAGGTGTAATAAAATTTCTAGCAATATATTACTTAAAAGGACCTTATGTGACAAGTCATTTAATTTGTATGTATTTATGAATTTATATTATTATCTATATGGTTATTTTTCTAATGGGTCAAATTTTCTTACATTTTTGGACACCAGAATCTCAGTATAGAACGATGGCTACACATCTGATAGGTTACAAGTGACTCTTATTGTGAAATAATCCCAGAGAGACACAAATTCTTTTGAGAAACTAATCTTCTAAAAATGTTATTGCTCTAGAATTATATAGCACTCAATATTGGCCAAGAGGAGTGAATAGTTGTTGGATTACTTTTTTCAATTTTATTTTTAATTTATGGAATAAAGTATGCATTTCTATAACAGTACAATTAAAAAAAAAAGATGATTGAAAACTTGAAACTGCAAATCTACTATGCACAATTGCTGTTTCTTTCAAATACATAATAACATGATCGCATATATTTTTTTCTTTTTCTTCAGTCTCCCTGGAGATGATCACCATTAGACACAAATACACACACACACACACACACACACACACACACACACACACATGTGATTTATTCTATGCATATTTCATCAAAGGAAGTATATTTCTAGGCAATACATCTTGCTTAGAAAAAAAGTGAGGGTTATAATTGTTAGATTGTCTGTCATTTATTAAGAGCCTGTATACAAACCATTATAGAGGGTGATTCAAGGTTTAAATAAGACCTGGTTCTTGCAGTTTTGTAATTCATAGCCTAGGAATTCAGAGACGTACAGCTGCAGTCAAGAGAGTTGGATTTGACTACCAGCACCAGCCACCACAGGTGATCTTATGTATGGCATTTAACGATGACCCTGCCTCATCTGTAAAATGGGAACAATTATTTTATTTATTACCCTAATTGCAAAATATTGTGTATGATAAATGAACTACTTTTATCTTTTTAAAGATTTTTAGATATGGTGACATTTCATGTTGTATGTAGGTAGAAACTTTCCACTTCTCTGTTTTTCTTTCCTGGAGATTTGGCATTTTCTGGATTGTCTTTGACAGGTCTGTATCAAATAGCTTTTTTTTTTTGGGAGGACACACAAGAACATTTTTTGTGGAGTTGCTAGGTAGATTATCTCAGAATCAAGTCCATCTGCCCAGGTCTTAGAAGTAGGGATTTTCCATACCAGCTTACATTCCCCTGTTTGATGCTGATGGGAACATCCCTTCCATTTCCTAGCTCCCAAATATGTAAGCAGAAGAAAGGCTAACCTGGGCTAGACCAGCTTTGAATTCAAAATGATTAGAGCATGAATTTAGTCAAATAAAATAGTATTTTGACCTTGCTCTGATCTTGTCACAGGCTCTAGAACATATCTAAAGAATTCAGTTGTGTGGGGTTTTAAATGGGATAGAGTGGAATGAGGAGGGGAAGGGAATTGGGACAGAAGAAATCCATCAAGATTTGAATCAGTTGTCATTTGTTAGCCAGAAAATAACTGAAAATGGACTTTGCCAATGTCAAGTAATCAGAGAGTTGGCTTTCATTCCATGATATTACTGACAGAGATTAAGGCTTCAAATGAGGATGGACTAGCTTGTTAACAATCTCTACTATTATTAAAAGAGGAGAATATGGCTTTGTGGTTACTACTGAATAGACTTCTAGCTACCCCTTCAGTTTTCATATCTGTAAATTGATGATAACTAACCCTTTATTATCAACAATGACTTTTGTGAACATCAAATGAGATAAGGTCATCACTAAGGTATATATTTTTTACAATAGAAAATAAGAGTATTTGTTCTAGTAAGTGGAACTATTAGGATAATTAAATACAATTTGTTCTCTGATTCATCTGTCTTGCCATTTAATACTTCTTGAAAAGATTTCTTTTTTCACCCAGAAATAGATTAGGATTGTTTTAAGGAACCATGGGATAAGTGGGAAAGCTCTAGGGATATAAAGGGTGGGCAGTAGCAAAATCCAAGGTCAGAGGCAGCTCCAAATTTGTTTAATCCTCAAAACAGTTTGCTTGAGAGTTGCCAAAAGCTGTTTCCAAAACAGATATCTTTGTTACCTTTGTATATATATAAATATAAACACTGGTGGTGACTTTGAAGGTAATGACTTTGAACTGTGGATGAAAATGGAAGTGCATTAGTCTGTTAAAGTATCAACTAGAGAGTGATCACCAACTTTAGGAAGTAAAAATGGAAAATGCTGGTAAGGAGGTTAGGGCAGGGCCTTGGCCAGGGCAAGGTGTAATCAAAATAGGTGATTTAATATAGTCTTGGGTTGGCCTGCTGGGTTAGTATAGCTGATCCAGAAACCCTCAGAATCTCACAGATGAATTTATGAAGTCTTCCTTTAGAATCTGCTTTTGATAACTCAATAAAAGTGTGTCTTGGTGAAGGAAGAAGGTGTTCATAGCAAGCTTTATTTGTAAAATCTATGATTTTTTTTTGTGTCTCTATCTTCAGTGAGCCTCAGTTTCTTCATTTAGAAAATGAAGGGAGTTGAATTAGATTATTTCTAACCTCTCAGTCTTTGATCTTAAGAGACCATACTGCCCAACTACCAAAGCTATTAACCTGTTAATTTACCCTAACAAAGTTTATTTTGTAAAACAGGATTTTGTTCTTTTAACATGCTGATCAAAGATCGCCATATGATTATTTTTTTTGGAAGCTTAAACTTTCAAATGAGAGTTCTTTATTGTTAGCATTGTACCCCAGGTTTATTGGGTATTTATTTAGCACCTACTGCCATGGCACATGCTTCAACATATGGCTTCCATCCTTATGGAGGCCACTTATGAATATCCCAGTTCCTGTTTACACTGATCATAATGCTTGTTTTTTTCTATGGACCAAATCCAATGTCACATGAGATCTTGGTGTTATGTACACATTTTAATATGGGTCTGTCAATAACTGATCACCACTCTTCACAAGGATGCTTTCCAGTCACTAGCAGATTCAGTGAAATGCCTTTGTTGCCAGTATTTAATTCTTTGCTAGCATAAACACATCTAGTTTTTTTGCATTGGAATGGGACAATTCTCTTATTCATTCCACTGAAGTTAATCATTCTGACTCCTTCATATCCCACTCTGCTGATGAAAGCAAGCTTTCTTTCTCTAGCCCTCTTATCAGCACAAGTGGTATGACAGCCGAGGGAGTCCTTGACTAGAATAAGAAAAGTCAGTGGCAGGTTTATATTTATCTATATTCTCCAAGCACACAGCTTAAGAAAAAGAACTCCAGAATCATTGATTGAAATGATTGAAAAATGATTAACATGTAGGCAGTCTTTGTAACTTGTATAACAATGTAACTTCAATCAAAATTTCTATATTCTTCATAGTTAAAATGCTTTGCCCTTAGACAAAATTTAAAAAAGCAATACCTTTGACTTCATAATAGAAGTATCGTCTATAGGTCAGTAAACCTCTAAAAAACAATGGCTATCATTTTATCTAACACCTTCATTTTACAACAGTAGAAATAGTCCTGATGAGTTTATGTAAGTTGCTCAAGGCAGTAAGAGATGTGGAATTTAAAATGATAGTCTCTGACTGCATATCTACTTCCTTTTAGTCACAGGGTTGCATCTCAGTGGCAGAGCTGAGATTAGAATCTAGGTCTTCCATTTATTATGTTATGATGATTCTTCTGTTGAAATTGAATATGAGTTTATTCTTATGTGTAGCATATTTTGGAACATGATTTTTAAAATTTGAATTAAAGTTGTTCAGCTACTGATTCAGGGATATCAACTTTCTTCAGACTTTAGTTAGACATTAAATGTCTCCTTACTGTATTCAAAGATAGTCTTGTTCTTAGAGAGTAGGCTAGGTAAGAAACATCCAAGTTAAGTTTTTATATAACTGTAAAAATTCAATGAGGGGAGGGATGGGAGGGAGGAAGGGGATAATTTGGAAAAATGAATACAAGGGATAATGTTATTTTAAAAATTACAATTGCATATATACTGTCAAAAATTTTATAATTATAAAATTAAAAAAAATTCAATGAGTCTTTCAAAAGCTGATCTGAGGAAGGGTCTATCTCAGAATCTTCTAGTTCTCCTTAAGATTAGATAAAAAAGAAATTTTACCTTTCTAAGCTGTTATATTTATTTCACCTTAAAAAAAGTAGAAAACTGCTCCTCAAAAGTTGACAAAATTTTAGAATCTGAAAAGAACTTTGGAAATACAAAAATATACAGAGTAATTTTGGAGGATGGACTTTCCTCCCTAATCCTTGTATGTTTGAATCCATGTTATATTTACTAGTTCTGTGAACCCCTGGGCAAGCTATTCAATTCTCTGAATGTCAACTACTTACTTCAACTGTAAAATGGAAAATATTTTTCCTTAGTTGTGTATTAACTGCTTATACACTTTAAAATATTATACAAATGTGAGCAAGGATGATAATAATGATGGTGGTGAAGTTGCAAAAAGTTTCCTATAGAATATGATGAAGCCTGGATTCCCAGCTTCTGCTTCCCTTCCAAAGTAATTTACATTATGTATGTATGTATGTTTACACACAATATACATGTATATATGCATATATATATTTATATATATACACATTTGTTATTTATTTGTAGGCCCAGTTTAACATAATGTTTGGCACATAGTGATTAGGTGCTTTTTTTCCCCCACAGTATTAAGCACCTAACCAGTATGTATCAAGCATTATGTTAAGCTGAGCCTACAAATAAATAATAAATAAGAAAGTAAAAATAGCATATTTTGATTTGCATGTAGAGTACATCAGTTCTTTCTCTGGATATGGATAGCATTTTCCATCATGAGTTCTTTGTAATTGTCTTGGATCACTGTATTGCTCAGAAGAGTTAAATCGTTCATAGTTGGTGATTACACAATATTATACATATGTGTACAGTGTTCTAGTTATTTTCACTTTGCTTTGCATCATTTCATGCAAGTCTTTCCAGTTTTATCTGAAACCTTCCTGCTCATCATTTTGTACTGCACAGTAGTATACCATTACATTCATACACATCACAGCTTGTTCAACTATTCCCTATAGAATATAAACTCATTGCTGATAGGGATTATTTTATTCATTGTACTTGTCCCCTGTCCACTAGCATATAGTAGATGCTTAATAAATGCTTGTTAAGTGATTAATCAATCCCCATCCCTGATTTGTAGATGAAGAATGTAAGGCCCAGAGAAGCTAAGTGATTTATTTTGCTGTGAGTCATACCAGTTGTGGCAGCTTTAGAACCTGGGCTCATGATTCAATATGCCTTCTGCACCTGTTGCCTCAACTGTAAAAAGGTGATAATAGCACCTACCTCACAGGCTTGCAGTGTAAAGTGCTTAGCACAGGGCCTGGCACATAAGTGGGTATTTGATAAATGCTTGTTGTTTCCATGGCTCAGTCTCCACCCTCCTCTCCCCCAAGATAAACTATTTGGCCAGAGTCACATAGCAAATATGTTAGAGGCATATTTGATTTGAACTCATTTCTAATTGAGGAAGGCTCTCTTTCTACTATGTCATGGTACTGCTCTTGGCTACTATAGTAGTTTAAAAAAAATCTACTTAACTCTTTAAACTGAGTAATCTAAAAACAGTGTAATATAAGCTTTAGCAAAATAATTTTTTAAAAAAATATTTTTTGTGTCCCCTTCACATTTCTCTTAAAATAATAAACTTAATAATTAATCACATTGATGTAGCCCTTTTAGATCTTCAGAGCAGTTTTCCCCAATGCTTATGAAGAAAATAGCATTTTCTGTTTTGCTCTTGAAGGAACTGAGACAGTTTAGATGGCTTGCCCTGAGTCTACCCAACTAATATTCTACAATTGACCACCAATAGGTCCTAGGACAAGTCCTTTTGGACTTAGTTGGTTCCTGATTGACTCAAATTGAATGTAAATACCAATCATTTCTGCTTTGGCCAGAAACCCTGAGAGTCTTCTCCTCCCAGATTCATTCATTCATTTACTTATTTATTTAGATTTTTTTGGATCAGATGAAAGAAAAGATTTTTTGCTTCAGTTGCTACCTAGCCTTAATCACTGAATGGATGCGGCCTCAGTCAGACTGAGACCTATTGAAGATTTTAGTCTAAAAAGTACAAGGTCTCCCCTTTCATCCAGGGACATCTCCAGTCTATTCTTGCCCCTGGACCTGGATAGCTCTGGAGGGGAAAGTGAGGCAGGTGACCTTGCACAGCTCTCCCTCATATAAATCCAATTCACTTGCATGTCATAGTATTGGGGTTCCAGGGGGACCCCAAAAAGATTGGGCTGACTGTGTCAAGAAGTGTCTCAAAAGAATTTGCAGGTTCGGATCCATCTCCAAGTCAAGGAACAAAGTTTATTATAATTGTAATGCCAGTTAAAAGTGGGTTAAGTTCTAAAAGAAGTTAGCAAAGAAACAGGGGCAAGAAGATCAAGTTATAGGAAAAAGAGAAACCAGGTGCTTCATGTCACTGATATGCTAATTTTATGTTTAGAGGTGGAGTTGAGGAGTGATCTGGTTCTGACTTTGGGAGCAGGTTTAGTACCCATAATTTTCTGGGAAGAGCATGGAAAACCTTCTGGAAGTGTGTTTTTAGTCCTGAAAGTGAAGGTGAAGTGGCGGAAACCCAATTTGCTAATGTGTCTGCTTCAACTTTATGCATATGTTTTGCATATGTTTTGGAAAAAAAAAAGCTTTAATAAAGAAAAAAAAACTTTAAGCACTTCATTATTATTTCTCATTAGTCTCAGAAACTCTTATCATTGATCAACACATTGTTATCTGACAGCTGGCTATATTTATAGCTATCGTATCTTTGTCATATAGAAGAAACTAGGGCAGGATAACCTATGGGGAAAAAAACATATCATTTTCGACTACCGCACTTCCAAGGTTGGTGGTTTTAGGCTTATTGTTACATCTTTACTAGGAACTGCACCACATCAATGGCATCAGCTCCCTGATGTTATCGTCCTTTTCCAGTACAAAGGACAAACAGCAGGAGGAACAAGAAAAAAATAGATTATGTATTCAAATCCAAACTGACTTGGGTAGAAGTCAGTTTCTTTAACTAAGCAGTTTGGTGCTTTCTCTTACCAGATACTTTTTTGATCTAGAGAAAAAAGAAATATTTGAGATAATCCAAATTATGACTTTACAATCCTGCACAAGAAAACACTTAAAGGGGGTAGTTTGCTTTTGAATCTTCCAAACAGATTTTCCTTTGTCTTACTGTAGTGGAGAATTGACCATTTATATATTAGTGGAAGCAGTATTCTCTTTTTTAAAAGCTTATTTTCTTTAGTTGCTTTTAGATAAGGACTAAATTTATGGTTTCATGGGGATGGGGAGATTGGGACCTATCATAAATGTAGGTCTGCATGTTCTCTACAACTCAAGTCTTGGAGATATGCTGAAAGAACACTAAGACAAAAACTGACTAGCCCAGAGTCAGAGATAGGACTTGGACCCAGGTCTTCCTGACTTCCTCCTACTCTATTCCCTGCTGTCCCTCTTAAGTTTTCTTAAAATGTTTTATTTAACCTTTTTGTTTGTTATTTTACAAGACAGCAAAACTACTGCTCAGTAGCTTTTTTCTTTCCTCTTCTTCCCTATTGTCATAGAAGGTTACATTTTAGTAATAATAGGTAAAATACTGGTACTTCCATAGAGAAGGGAAAGGACTAAGTGTTATATAACACATAGCAAGACTCATTGGAAATTACCCTGATGTTGGGAAAGATTTAAAGCAAAAAGAAAAGGGGATGACAGAGGATGAGATGGATAGATGGTGAAATGGAAATAACAACATAAGCTTGAACAGACTTCTGAAGATAGTGGAAGACAAAAAGGCCTGGCATATTATGGTCCATTGGGTCACAAACAGTTTGGTATGACTGAACAACAATGAAAGTGCCAAGCTTTGTACTATGTGCTTTTTACAATAAATATATCATTTGAGTCTCACAAAATCTCGCAAGATTAGTTGCTATTATTTTCTCCATTTTATAGTTGAGGAAATTGAGACAAATATAATAATCTGCTCATTGTCACATAGCTAGTGGTTGTTTGAGGCTTTGGGTCTTCTTGACTCAAAGCCCAACTTTCTGTCCTTTGTGCTAGGGCCCCATTCTTCCCCTGTCTTGAACTATTTTTTCCTTGGGAAGAGGCTATAATTTCATTATCAGGTTTTTGTGAATCAAGATTGGTCATTATATTAAATGGTCATTAATTGTAGCATATCATATATGTTCTATTAATTAGTAATTACATTAATTAAATGTAAATTTTCATATTTTTAAGAATCATTTTTTTCTATATATTACTTTGGTCACCCAACTGCTGAAATAAGGATTTCACTATTTGGTTTAAAAAACAAAAACAAAAAAAACCTTCTGGTTATAGTTGAGCATAATGGAAGAGAGATTTAGATCAGTACTTTCCATATTAAACCAATTGTGCACAAAAAGTCACTTAACAGGACATGCTCTTTGATTATGTCATCATTATATCTATAGCCAAAAGAGATGAAAGATGTACAAAAATATTTATAGTAGTCCTTTTTGTGGTGGCAAAGAATTGGAAATTGAGTATATGCCCATCAATTAGGGAATGATTGAACAAATTGTGATATCCAAATGTTACAGATATATTGGACTATAAAAAAATAATGATCAGGCAGATTCCAGAAAAAACCTGCAAAGACCTATGAACTGATGCTGAGTGAAGCAAGAAGAACCAGAAGAACATTATATATAATAATAGCAAGATTGTGAAAACCAATATAGTGACTAACTGTGATTCCAGAGGATTAAAGGTGAAATTGATATTATGATAAAGGTGAAAATGATATTCTCTTCTTGACAAAGAGGTGATAGATCCAGGGTATAGAATGAGACATGTATTTTTTGAACAGGTCATTAAGGGAATTTGTTCTGCTTTATTATACATATTTGCTTTTCTTAATTTTTTAAAAAAAAATCATTCCTTAATCATGATTGACTATTATAAACATTGTTCTTCTGAGTAATAACAGTGATCCAGTACAATTTCTTACATAAAGTAAGAGTGAATTATGCAGGACCAGGAGAACAATTTGAACTATAACAGTATTATTAAGAGGAATGATTTTGAAGAAGAATCAGGAGAACAATTAATATAATAGCAACAATATTGTAAAGACAAACAACTTTGAAAGTTGTGAAAACTATGACCAAGACAGTGACTTACTGTGATTCCAGAGCATTAAAGGTGAAAATGATATTTTCTTCCTGACAAAGAGGTGATAGGTTCATGGTATAGAATGAGACATGTATTTTTTGAACAGGTCACTGAGGGAATTTGTTATGCTTTACTATACATAACTTGCTTTTTCAAATTTTTTTTTTTATAGTGGAGTAAGGAGTAGGAGGAAGGAAAATGATTTTCTGTTAATAAAAAAAAAAACTAAAAACATAACATCATTGTTATCCTAATTTTTACTTTTTCTCTTGATATCAGTTTATATATTAATAATAGGTAGCATTTACATAGCATTTTAAGATTTGCAAAGTGTTTTACCAATATCATCTCATTTTATTCTTTTAAAACCCCTGTTTTTGCTGTTGTGAGTTAGCTGTTGTTGCTAATCCCATTTTATAGTTGAGAAAACTGAGACAAATAGAGGTTTAAAGACTTATCCAGAACTAATATTGGTAAGTGTCTGAATCTGGATTTGAACTCAGGTTTTCTAATTGCAGACCTAGTGCTCTATTCACCCAGTGGTCCTTAGAAATATAGTTATTGATCCTAGAGCTACTAGGGAGCCAAGGTAGTTCCCTAACTGGAAAGTGACAAGATGAAACTTGTCCTTTTAGGAACTTTCCTTGGCAACTTTATTGTTTGGATAGAAGAGAGCTTTGAAGCAGGGAGACCAATTAGGAGGACAATTAGTAATGAGGTAATGAGACATATAAGAAATGTTGTAGATAAGTCTTGGACAAAATTCCCTCAGTGGCCTTGTTCAAAATCTCTGTCAAGAGATAGAGAACATATTTCATCCTCAAGTCCTCTGAATCACAATTGGTCATTGTGTTGGTCATAGTCATTATAGCTTTGAAAACTGTTTATCTTTACAGTGTTATCACTATTTTATATACTCCTGGTTCTATTAATTCCATCATTTTTCAAAAGTCTTTAAAATCATTCATTTTTATAAATACTGATATTGTAATGTAAATTGTTCTCCTGATCCTGCTTAATTTACTCTGCCTTAGTTTATACAAGTCTTTTTCCACATCTCTTTGATATCATCTATTTGTTACAACATAATAATATGTTGTAACACATATTCACACACTATAATTTGTTCAGCCCTTTCCCAATTGATGAGGATACTCTGTTTTCAATTCTGGGCCACCACTGATTAGATGTGTGGGGTGAGGGAGATTGAGGAGTGCAGAATGATACCGATCTTCTGAATTGGGTGATTGGAAAGATAGTGGAGCCTTCCTGCCAATAACAAAGTTTTTTAAAAATGTGAATTTAAGGAAAATAAAGAGTAAGAAATGAAAGCAAAGAGTTCTATTTTGGATGTTTTGAATTTGAGATGCCTGCAGGATGTCCAGTAGGAAATGCCCTTGAGGAATATGGTCAGGTAGAACCATCATAAAAGAGACAGAAGCTGCATGTATAGATCTGGAAGTCATTGGGTCACAAAGAATTGGAAAGGATTTGGGGGATTTTCTGGTTCAATTCCCACATTTTACAGGTGAGGAAGCAAGCTCATGAAGGTTCCATGATTTGCCTAAGAATCAGATATGAAGGAAAATTCAGGATTTTAATTCAGATCCTCTGATTCTAATCTAGTGCTTTCTCTATTGTCTCCCTATGAGGAAGTAAAAATGAAACTCATAGAAAAGGTGAGAGAGGCAGGAAAGTAGAGAGTGAAAAGAAAAGGGAGCCCTTGGTGCATATTCATAATTGTGGGGGTGGGGTGGGAAATGGATGATGATTCAGCAAAGGATTTTGTTGAGGAGCAATCAAATCGGTGTAGGAGGGGAACAAAGAGCAAAGTCATGAAAACTCAGAGAGGAATGAATATCTATGAGAAGGTGGTTTGCAGTTTCAAAGGCTATTATAGTTATATAAAGTAATTTATATAGGTATTTCTCAATTTTTGGACATGTAGGTGATTGTTTCCAGATTGTCAGCATTATGAATAAAGCAAAACCAACTTTTTTTAAACAGATGAGTCAGTTTTTTCTTTCTCTTGGAAGTCTCCTTAGTGATATAGACCTAGTTCTTTGATCACTGGTTCAAATGTTGTGATCTTTTTTTTTTTTTTTTAAAAGCTCCTATTGTGCTTCAGCTAGCAATTGTTTTGTTTTTGTTTGTTTGATTTTTTTAGTGGAAGCTTTAAAATATATTAATTTACTTACATTCTTTTATGTACTTAATTTTACAATGAAATGACAGTCTGCAGCATGAAGCATTGCTATTCCACTCAGACAAGAATTTTCTTTGGAAACCTTTATGTGGATATTTGGTATCAGTGATACTTCATAGGTATTCTATTTCCTTCACCTTTTCTGGTTTTCTTTACATCTTAGCCTTCCCTCTGAAGAGAGATAGGAAAGGGGGAAACCCTCTTGGTTGGTGCAAAGATCCCATGAGCCGCAGTGTCCCCTGTAAATGAATTTACAGGCCCGAAAACCTAGATTGATAAATAAAAGGTTTATTGTAGAAATGTGGAAGTAAAGCTCAGTTAGAAAGACGCCAGGGCCAGAGGTGGCCGCTGGGCGGGCAGGAACCCGTACATGGCCAGAAGGATACCATGTTTGGGGGGAAGGGTTCCTGCAAAGAGAGAGCTCCAGCTTGGTTCTTTTATACCTAAAAGGAGATTGTGGGCAGTGCCAAGTTCTGGTGGGCTTTTCAGATAAGTTAGAAACTGTGGGGGCTGGGCCTGGATATTCAGAAGGGTGCTTTTTGACCAGGATTTGTGAATCAAGGTCAGCCATGGGGGTTGGGAAATCAGAAAGGAATATTAAAGGAACCTCAACCCCTATCACCTCTGTGCAAGGTGTCTTCTGATTCAGTGGTGCTGGCCACCTTACTGTTCTTCCAACAAGTTGATCCCTCTCCTAACTGGGCAATTTCATTGATTGTCTCTCATGTTTGGAAGCCTGAAGCCTCCTGCCTCCTGCTTCCTGCCTCCTGCCTCCTGCCTCCTGCCTTCCAGTCCCAGCTAAAATTATACTTTCTGCAGGAAGCTTTTCCCAATTTCCCTTAATTCTAAAGCCTTCCCTGTGTTGATTCTTTCCAATTTGTCATATATGCATACATAATTTTATATATATCTTGGTAGTTGCTGGCATATTATCTCCCCCATTAGACTGGGAGCTTCTTGAGGACCAGGATGGATTTTTACCTTTCTGTGTATTCCCAGAGCTTAAGACAGGCCCTGGTACATAGTAAGTGCTTAACAAATGGTTATCCTTTTAATCTCCTCATGTGTCCTTGGAAGTACTCTCTTCCTAGTTTGTACAAATGTAGTGACTCTTATTTGGGTCTACAATGGTGAGAACTATTTTTGTTTTGTTTTTGTTTTTTTTTTCTTTTTTCCTCTTTATTATAAAGAATGGTTCTTTGGATAGAATGAGGTGGGAGAATATGGGAAGATGAAGGTGATATACAAACAAAGGATAAATCATTTTTTTCTTTTTATAATAGCTTTTTATTTTTCAAAATACATGTAAAGATAGTTTAACATTCATCCTTGCAAAACATTGTGTATTATTAAATAAAAATTTTAAAAATTCTCTTAAGAGGCAGCAAAACTGATAATTATGTATCTTCTTCAATTCAATTCATTGATTTGCCTTTCAATACCTTCCTTTCATCTTAATCCCAAATGTCATATTAGGATTTTGGGCACTAGAAAGGATAGATTTCCTTCCCAGAGATCTGGTCCATTGACCTCCATCAAAGAGCAAGCTCTTGGAAAAACCCTCTCTTTATGTTAACCTTAGCTGGATATGTCCCTCTCAGTAGTTTGTATGTGGTAATGCTACTGGTATCAATTTGCTATTACATTTTAAATTAAGGTTACAGTTTCATCCCACCTCTTGGGAAACAAAGGGTTGATATGAGGGGATTTTCCTAAATCTGGAGTTGTATCATTTTTCAACCCCAAATATGTTGTATAGTGAAGAGAAAATGCTTTGGTGGTGGGGCTGAAATAATTGAAGGGATACTAATGAGAAACTTGATTTGACACGGGATAAGCAAACATCCTAACAATTGAGTTCTGGTCTCTATCTGCTGATTGGTTATATAATAATCTTGGACAGGTTATATATTTCAGGGCTTCAGATTTTGATCTTTAAAATGGAGGTGATAATATAATCATCCCTTCCAAATCTCAGGGGTTAGGGGTATAACATATCTGTGCTCTGGAAAATCTGTGTAAAAATGTTTGGTCCTCCCTTCATACCAGAGAAGCAATATGAATTTTTCCTTTTCTCCTATGAGTTATTTACAGTACCTTATTATAAAATTTGGGTTGCGATTATATAATGCTATACATATATTTTATGCTTTTCTGACTTTCTGAACTTTTGGAGGGTTCTACCAAATTCCCCTAAAATCTCCATTTAATTTTTTATGCCAGTCCTTTATACATCAAGCCCATGATCGGGAATGTCATGATGTGGAAGGGATAACTAGTACCCATGGACCCCTCTCTTTCAGAACAGTGCTTTCATTTGTTTATCTGAAAAATGGGAATAACCTTACCTGCCCTGTGTTATGGGCCAGATCTTGAAACAAGATGCTAATACTTATGTACTTAGTTCATACCTTTAAAGGCATTTACACATTAGTTCACACATTCACACCTTTAGAGAGCATATATAAGGAGGAGTTTACAAGCCCACAAGAGGACAAGCCTACTCTTGGACTTCCGGGAGATTCACAAGTCAGAAGCCCACAATCCCGCTCTCGGAGGTGGAGAAGATTCATTGCAACTTCCACCTTTGTGGAGACATTCAGAGAGAGCTCTTGGAACCAAGGAGAGAGTTAGGCTTTCAAGAAAGCTAACCAGGCCCCAGAAAAAGTGTCAAGACTTTGAAGGACACAATAAAGGATCTGGACTTTTAACTCCTGGTGGCATTTGGGGTTATTGGACTAAATTGAAACTAAGGCTGCCTCCAGAAGCTCCCCAAGAAACCTGCCCCCAGTGAACGATTATAATTTTAATTATAATTTTAGAGAAGAACATTACAACCCTGTTTTTACCTTCCAAGGATATTGTAATATTAGTGAGGAAAGTTATAGATATTCATTCTTGAAATGACTTATAGATAGTAGTATTAATATTCTACAAGTATTTATTGTTATCTAAGTATTAAATTCTTAAGACTTAGATATAAAGCTGAGAGTTGAACTGTAGTATAATGCAAACAATATTGGCCTTAGGAGACTAAAGACCTGGTGACTCCTTCTTAGGTGGCTTCCTAATTAGCTTAATCATTCTTGGGCAAGTCTCTTTATCTCGAAGGCCCTCTTTGGCTTGATCTATAAAATGGGATGGGGAGAAGGGGATTGGACTGGATAAAGTCTTAGGTTGTTTCCAGTACTGACCTGTTATTCTGTGTGTATGCTCAATCTTTAGGGAATATATAGACATACCAATTATGTCCACTTTTACAGAAGTATAAAAAATCATTTTAATATGATAGCTTGAGACTATAATACTATTCCACCCACAGAGCCACACGTTGAAAGTACATCTTGGTCCCAGTGTCTCTTGTGTCCCCTCATTTTGTCTGTAACCTCTTCCTTAAATAAATCTATCTTTGGCCAAGGAGAATGACCATAATGAGTTTTTCACATGACTGAACCCCAACTTTTGGTGCTTGCCATCATTTGGTAGCAAACCCCATGTTATAGATCACATCAGAAGGTTTCAATTAGGTGATCTTCAAAGTATAAGGTATAGTCAGCCCCTACCCTTTTGGTCTACTGATTGAGAAAAGGTTCTAAAAGTATTGAGGTTTTCCCCTCATCCAGCTTAAGCTGACAGAGAAATGGATCTCTTTCTAGTGAGGCAACATGATGTTGAGGGCTGGTAGTCCTAACTCTGCCCCTGTTTGTGAGGATGGGTAAATCATTTACCCATTTTAAGTTTCCTCATGTGTACAATGGAAATATCCTACCAGCCTCAAAGGAAAGGTAGCATGACATAGTAGATAAGCTTGCTGGATTTTCAAGCAATTTTTGATGGTCCAGCTGTCAAAACTGTTTGAAAGTCAGAAAAACTTGGATTCATATGTTGCCTCTGAAATTAGGTTTTATAATTATTGGAAAGTTTTTCAACCTCCTGAGTTAAATCTGAGACATGAACAAAGGTCTTCCTAACTCCAAGCCCTACATTCTATCTAATGTACCACTTAACTTATCTTGTTATATTATTACTTGCATTTACATAGAATTTTAAAATTTAACAAATACCTTAATAAATTTTATCTCCTCTTTATCCTCATCACAACAACTGTGCAAGATAAGTGTATTATTTTCATTTTATAAAAAAAACTGAGGCAGAAAGGCTAAGTGATTTTTCTAGAGAGATATAGCTAATGTCTGAATCTGAGGCTAGATTTTAATTTTTTTTTTATGTTAGATCTAACACTTTATTCCCTGTGCTACCACCTGATTCAGTTTTCAAGGTTGTGAAGATCAAGTAAGATAATGTATGTAAAGCTATTTTTCTAAACTTTAAAGAATTATATTAATATGTCTTATTTTCTTCTCCTTCCCCTTGATAAAATACAGGCTTCTTGAGAGCAAAAAATGTTTTTGTTATTTTTTTTTAACCCCCTCATTATATTTCAGGACCTAGCATAATGCTTTCCTGGAATAGGCAGATAAAAGCTTTGTTGAATTGCATTAGAAGCTTTTCACTGAGTTCTTTCTCAATAACATTTACCCCTAGACTAAAGTATGATTTGTTTACATGGAGACAAAAATGTACACTTGAATTTCATTGAAATGTGGTCATTTTCTCACATAGGATGCTTTGGAAATCTGCAATGGAGAATTTCAGTATAATGATATGTTGTTTCAGGGTAAGACTTCTTGAGTTTTTGATATGGCTACTTTTAATCTGTCATTTATTAGCTTTTCTAAGAACTGAAATAAATTTTACTCAAGACTTTAAAGCTCTAAATAAAAGTGAGAGTATTATGGAGGACATTAAAACTCTTACCTTTCTTCATTTTCTTCATTTACACCTCAAAGATTATTGAGATTAAAATTAAAACTAAATTAAAAAGATTAAAAATGAAATGGGAATTCCTATTCAGAAAGAATGCTAGGATCCTGGAAAGCATCTTTTGAATTAGAAAGGAACTTTGTTCCTCTTATTCTCTGATTTGGCTTATAAATATTTCTATGGATTGTTCTTGGTTTTACTAATATCTTAGTAAGGCTCTTTCTTACTCCTCCTGAGCTTTAATTTTCTCATCCATAAAGTGAAAGACTTCTAAGTGATCTCTAAGGTCCCACTTTACTCTTAAGAATTCTATAGTTTTATTTTACTTTATGAGTAGCAATTATTTTTTCCCTTAGCTCTAGACTTGACTATTTATTCTTCCCACTAGTATCTCTTGAGGAATTCCCTATTTTTTGAAAGAAAATATTTTAAACTATATCAATTATAGAATCTGAGAGTTGGAAGAGACCTCAGAAACAATCTAATCCAACCTATGCACATGTACAGTGTTAGTCAATAAGTATTCATTAATCACCCCTTAAATCAGTAAGTATTCATTAATCACACCTCAAGCAATGGAGATACAAAGAAAACCAAAAGACAGTCCTTGGCTTCAAGGAGTTTACAATTTAATAGAGACAACAAATAAATAAGTACAAACAAGTTGTATGTAATCTAAATAAGAAATAATTAACAAAGGGCAAGTGGTAGAATTCATAGAGCTTGGGAAAGGCTTCCTGTAGAAGGTAGGATTTTAGTTTGAATTTGAAGGAAGCTGGGGAATTCAGGAGATAGAGATGAAGAGGGGGGGGAGAGTGTTTCAGACATGAGGAATCTCCAGAGAAATCTCTGTGATCTGAGAGATGAAGTGTCTTGTTTGAGAAATAGCAAGGAGTCCAGTATCACTGAAAGGTACATGGAGAAATGGGGTGTAAGTTGTAAAAAGGCTGTATAGATGGGAGTGCTAGATTATGAATGACTTTGAACACTAAATGGATTTTTAAATTTGATCTTGGAGATAATAAAGATCCACTAGAGTTTTAATATGGAGTGACATGATCAGACCTGCATTTCAGGGAAATCAATAATTCTTTTTTGGCTGAATGGAGAATGGGCTAGATTAGGGAGAATCTTGAGGTTGGCAGACCCACCAGCAGGCAATGGCAACAGTCCAGGCTTGAGGTAATGAGAGCCTGTATCATGGTAGCGACAGTATCAAAGCATGTAAGATATGTTACTAAGATGAAAATAACAGTCCTTGACAGCACATTGGATATGAGAGGTGAGAAATGGTGAAGAGTCAAGGATGACACCTAACTTGAAAGCTTGGGGAACAGGAAGGTATTTGCTACAATAACAGGGAAGTTTGGAAGGGGAGAGAGTTTATGGGGTAAGATACTAAATTTAATTTTGAATATATTAAGTTTAAAATGTTTATAGGACACTGAGTTCAAGTCATCTAAAAGGCAGTTGGAGATATAAAACTGGAATTCATTTGAGAAATTAGGGCTGGATAAGATAGATTTGAAATTCATCAACACAGAAGTGATACTTAAATCCATAGGAAATGATAATTTTACCAAATGAAATATAGAGAGAAATATGAAGAGGGATTAAGACAGAGCCTTGGGACACCCATGGTTAATAAGTGTAAGTTGGAGATTGAGAAAGAAGTTTCACATAAGTAGGATAACCAAGAAAAAAAAGTATTATAAAAGCCTATAGAGAAAGGAATATCAAGAAGTGAGTAATGGATAGTACCAGAGGCTATAGAGAGGCCATAAAAAAGGAAGATTGAGAAAAGCCCATTGGATTTAGCAATTAGGAGATGACTGGTAACTTTAGAGAAAGCATTTTTGGTGTAATAAGATCAGAATGATTGTGAGAGGTTAAGAAGAAAATAAGAGGAGATGTGACTGTATCTGTTGTCTAGGGCCTTTTCACAAAGTTTGGCCACAAAGGATAGAAGAGATAGAGGATGATAGTTAACAGGGATGAAAGAATAAATTGAAGATTTTTTTAGGATGGAGAAAACATGGGCATGTTTAAGGTGATGGGATAAGGGGGAGTCATGAGAAGAATTGGAAAGGGTTGAAAAAGATCCTCTGTGGAGAGTGGGTTAGTCACTTGATGAGGGAGGTATAGAAGGATTGCTTAGCAGATCCTCGAAGATCTTGAGTCCTGGAGTTTTTCATCTGTCAAGAAACAGGACTGGACTGTGTGACCTGAGAGGTCCAGTCTTGAATCTAATGAGTTTCATTCCTGATGAGGCTGATTCCAGCAGGACGGGAGGGTGGAGTGCAGTCATAGGGGATGAGCTTCTCCTGTGTGTGTGGAGGTGGGAGAAGAGGGCTGGCTGAGATGAGGGAACAGCTGGCCAATAGAATTGGAACACAAAGTGGACACAGAGAAAAAGTGAAATAAAGCTGGAAAGATGGATGAGCTCCAAAAAAAAAAAAAAAAGAAAGAAAAGGATTGCTTAGCAATAGTGAGGGGCCCAGTTCACCTTGTATAGTAAACACAAATTTATAGTGGACCTAATTTTAAAAGTTGTGTAATCTTCTCTGCCTTCATTTAGCATTACATGCATATGAAAGAGTGAAGGCAGTGGGTGGTGGGAATAATCCAGACTAAAATTGGTGATATGATAAGAGGGTCCAGGATTCAAGAGAAGAGGACTGAGTAGAGTTGAAGTAGTTTGCTAGACAGTTAAGATGAGAAAGGAAGATAGAAGAGGATAGAGTGGCCAGTATAAAGGTGATGACTTGGGAGAAAAAATGAAGAGTATAGAGATTGGAGTGTAGGATTTGGGAGAGGAAGGCAGAGGAATAAGTGAAAAGCTATTTAATTATGGTCAGAGAAGGAGTTTTCAGAGATTTCAAAATGAAGGTGATAATAAACAAGTCTATATTTATATAATTTCTAACAAGAGGTTGCCCAGCCTTTGTGAAAAAAACTCAAATGAAAGAGCACCTAATACCTCTAGGTGATTCTAATTTTAAAGAGTTTAGGAAGCCTAAACTTGGTTCTTTGCAACTTTCACCCATAGTTCTTGCTGAACAACCAAGCTAAGGAACTCTTCTGTCTGGTAGCACGGCATGTATTTGAAGGAAGTTAGCATGTCCCTCTTAAGTCTTCCCTGTTACAGAAATATAGTTATTGTTTATACATTGTTATAGTAGACAATGTATTTACCATCCACATTAGAGTTAATGCATCTTGTTGATGGGATAAGGGGGAATCATGAGAAGAATTGGAAAGGGTTGAAAAAGATCCTCTGTGGAGAGTGGGTTAGTCACTTGATGAGGGAGGTATAGAAGGATTGCTTAGCAGATCCTCGAAGATCTTGAGTCCTGGAGTTTTTCAACTGTCAAGAAACAGGACTGGACTGTGTGACCTGAGAGGTCCAGTCTTGGATCTAATGAGTTTCATTCCTGATGAGGCTGATTCCAGCAGGAATCTTTTCATTCTGATCAGTGTAACTAATTTGACCTTGGAGGTTTCTCAATGTCTTAATTTTGGTTTAAAAATTGTAGCTGATCTCCTTTTCCCCTATTTTCCTTTTTCCCCCTATTAGTGCTTTTCAGGTTGAATTCTTCCTAGTAGTTCATTCTAATTCACTGACAGACACCAACATGTGAATGAAGGTCGAGATTTAGCATCTAGAATACTTCTTTGAATGCTGCCAGTGAAGCTTATTCTAGCTGTTTAAAAATGAGTAAGTCACTCATCGACTTGCAACTTTGGTATTCCTATCTGTGAAATGGAGATAATACTTACAATGCTTCCCCTGAACCCCAAACCCATATCCCCATTATTGTGAGACTCAAATGAAATAATCTAAAGCATTTTGTAAACTTTGAAAGTACTACATATGTGTTAGTTATTAGCTTTAAGGATTTCTAATGGGGGAAGGGCACATGATACTTATTTTCAAAAAAGGAAAATATCAAAGAATGTGAGTCAGATGGCTAGTAAGTGGCAAAACTTTGGGAATTCAAATCCAGACCTTTTGACTTAAACCTGCAGTCAGTGTTCTTTTGACTCTAAGACTTGGAATTGAGATCTTTTGGATAAATTGGGTTGAATTTCTAATGTGAATACAACTGTCCCTTCCCCACCCCCATCCTCAATTCCAAAAGCCTCATTTAATATAGCAGCAGAACAGTTTGTGACTCTCTCCCCTGGTATTAGTATTTTCTAATTTTAACTCAGGCTGCAGCTGCATTTTATAGCATGTGACATCTGAAAACTACTGCTGCCACTATACTAAATAAACTGGAGAAAATGCCATAGCTTACCTGCTCCTTTCTCTTTGGTTGCTAGATTTTCATGATAGAATTTGTCTGAAATTAATAATGAGGACTTGAAGATGAAACACAGGTTGACATTGAGTTTTTAAGTAAGCCGTTTATTTCTCATATCTTTAATGGGAAGGTGACTGTTCTTGGTGGATAAGAGATAACACATTGCCTCCTTGCTTTTGAAGCCAGTATCTTGTGTTGATTTTGGAGTCTTCTATTCCCCACTGCTCTGATTACTACCCAGGATAATGAGGACGAAAGGGAAATAGTCTTTGAAAATTCCACTTGTTTTGCTGGCTTGGTTACATTGAAAGAAACACGTGGTGGCTTCTAAATCTGCCATTATTCTGTAGACTCCAAGGAAATAAAGAACTGGATGTTTTCCCCATCAGTTTTAGTCAAAGCGCAGATCTTAGAATTTTGTTAATTTGGATGTCAAGTCACTTTTTTTTTTTAAATTCATATTTGAACATATTTTTAACATGTGAATTTTTGTAATTGAAGTTTTTTCTCATTTGAAA
The DNA here is from genome assembly GCF_048593235.1 of Sminthopsis crassicaudata. Classification (NCBI taxonomy): domain Eukaryota; kingdom Metazoa; phylum Chordata; class Mammalia; order Dasyuromorphia; family Dasyuridae; genus Sminthopsis; species Sminthopsis crassicaudata. The sequence continues at coordinate 242,487,174 of NC_133619.1, forward strand.
GTAGCTTCCGGGGCAGCTAGATGATGCAATGGATAGAATACTAACCCTGGAATCAAGATTTCAATACAGTCTCAGATACTTACTAGTTGTGTGACCCCCAGGCAAGTTACTGAATCTTGATCGCTTCTTTAAAAAAAAAAATAAAGTGGCTTCAGTCAGAATATCATTTTGTGACTGTCATTTGTTCTAGATAGATAGGGTGTGTAGTAGAGAGGGTGCTTGGCTTGAATTCAGGAAGACAATCTGTGTAATGTTAGGCAATATTCTTAATTTCACTGAGCCTTATTTTCCGCATCTGCAAAATGGGGTTAATAATAGTAATTAATTCCCAGACTGTTTTAGGGAAATGTTTTGCCTGACTATACATGTATAACCTATATTGAATTGCTCGAATTCCCAAGGAGGTGGGATGGGAAAGGAGGAAGGGAAAGAAATTGGAACTCAAAGTTTTAAAAACAGATGTTAAAAAAATTGTTTTTACATGTAACTGGGGGGAAATAAAACACTAAATTAAAAAAAAATTTAAAAACAAACTAAACCTCAAACTCCCAGGTTGTTATGAGGAGATAATAAGGTAACATAAATAAGGCTTTTACAAACCTCAAGAGAGTTATATAATGCTAGCTCTTCTTAGCCAAAAGAGAAAAGGCAGAAGTTAATCTGATAGAGAATTCTTGTTTTTAGAATTTTGCAAGATCAGTTAAAGAAAAAATTATAGGCTATTCTCTATACTTGTCACTAAGGTTAATCCCTTTGTCCTTAATGCTGTTCCTTCCTGTTTATCAAGGACCTTGTTTCAACAGTCAGCTTCTCTCTCACTTCTTTACCCTTTCTTCCTCTATTGACTTTTTCCTTTTGGCTTCCAATTTCTAAGTTTTTTTTTTTTTTTTTTCCTAGACTCTTCTAACCTCTTGTTACTATCCTATTACTCAATCTGCTACTCAAGTGAAGTTCTTTATCTCCTCTCCCCTACACACTTTAACTCTTTGCTCAGCACCATGTAAGCCTGGTTTCTGCTCCCCTCCCGTCAACAGCCACTTAATGAAACTGCTTTCTTAAATATCCACAATGACTTCCTAGCAGCAAATTCAGTGATCTTTTTCCAGTCCTCATTCTTCTGGAGCACTTTGTGGTAGTTGGTGCTATTAAACAAAGACTGTGTAAGGAGTATTCTAATACTGATTTGCCATAATTCTCTACTTTTACTGCTCCTTCGCTAATTACTTATCATATACTAAAACTGTTTCTTAATTGATTGTTCATATTCCCCATAAGCATCTGTCCTTGGCCTTTTTTTTTTTTTTCCTATTTCTGGTCTCTTATTTTTTAAAATTTCTTCACCGACACATTTCCAACTATAATTTCTATGTAGATTTTGAGCCCCCAAGTCTTGATCTCTAGCCCTTCCCTCTCCTCAAAGTTTCAAACTTGTATATTCCTCTACCTATAAGAAATCCATGACTGCCTCATTGGTACTTCAAATTCAACATGCCTAAAGCCAGTCTTTTAATTATTTTTCACCTCAATGTCTTCTTCCTTCTGACCACTGTTGCATTCAAATTGACTGTCAGTGGTACCACTATTTACACAACTTTCCAGGAGCAATACTTTTTCTTCTATGATTTTTTTGTTTTGTTACTCTTCCCCTCCTTTATGCCCATAAACAACCAACTACCATGCCTTTTTAATTTTGCTAAAATTTTATTAAGCATTCCGAATCATTCAGTCCCGTTCTTATATTCCTATCACTGCCTTCCTAGTATAATAATATCATTGTTATTCATTAGTCATTTCAGTTGCATCTGACTCTGTGATCCTATTTAGGGTTTTCCTGACAGAGATACTGAGTGGGTTTGCCATTTCTTTTTCCAGCTCCTTTTACAGATGAAGAAACTAAGAAAACAAGGTTGAGTGACTGGTCTAGGGTTACACAATAAATATCCAAAGCCAGATTTGAACTAAGGAAGATTCATCTTTCTGATTCCATAAATCTATCCATTTCACCACCAAGCTTCCCAGTGGAATAATAGCTAACACATAATAATTTAACATTTGTCAAGTGTTTTACATATATTATCTCATTTGATCCTCAGAACAATTCAACCTGGTAGGTTTTCACTCCTACCTCCCTGGTGTGTTCTAATAATCTCTTAACAGGTTATATCCTTCATAGACTTTTATAATCCTTTGAAAAGTTAATTTTTCATATGTATAAAACTGGTTATTTTACTACTGTGTTCAGAAGTTTTCTGTGGCTCCCAACTTAATACATTTCAAACTCTCTTGCCTGGCCTTCAAAGCTCACTATATTCTGGAGCCTCTAAATTTTTTTCATCTTTATATAGAGGCTGTGCCAAAAGTTTTAGTACAATTTTAAGCTTTAATAGTTTAAAGCTGCACTAAGATTTTGGGGAACAATGCATTCTTTTGTGTGCTTCCTGTATTTTGGCTAAATTAGACTCTTCCTCCCAACCCCAAATCTTTTTCTCTTTGTTGACTTTTGTTGACACCATTTCCCATATCTAAATGCCCTTGTTCTTCCTCATTGCCTTTGGAATTCCTACCCATTCCTTAAAACCTAACTCAGTTGCCACCTCCTCCTTCCTGATAGTTCTGGCTCTGGAATCAGAGAATTTAGGTCAAATTTAGTTCAAATCCTATGACTGATCTTTACATCTTGTACGATTTTGGACTAGTCATATAACTTCCCTAGGCCTCAGTTTCCTTATCTGCAAAATAAAGAGATTGGAATCTGAAAATTTCTAGCTGTATATTATGATCATATGAATAAATACATCTTTCTTAATTTTTCCCATTGATACTGGATTTCCATTAGATTTTACACAACACTTTATTTTGTACCCCTTGTATTACTAAGATTACTATGATTATTATTGTATATTATTGCATTACATCTATTATTATATACATTTCTATTTTATTACATAGATTACTAAGAATCACATAGTTTATAGACATGTGATATTTTATACTATAGTTATGTTTTTCTTTTTTTTAATTTAATTTTTTTTTGTTTATATTTTTCATTCCAACTTGTCTCCTTCCCTTTCTCTTCCCCTTCCACATCCAAATTAGAAAAGGCCAACATTTGCTAGAAATATATGATATATGTGGAACCATATCCTTCTCTGGATAGCCATCTTCTTTCATAAGTCCTTCATAGTTGATTTGAATATTCATATTACTCAGAATAACTTCATGATTCACAGTTGCTTTTTCAACAGTGTTGCTGTTACTGTACTCTCCCTACTAGATTGTAAGCTAATTATGAATATTCTTTGTTTTTTGTCTAAGCTTGACAGGTTTCCTAATATTGTGCTTTGATTAGATGTGTGCGATGTGAAATGGCTCCCTCCCCTTAAAACAAATGCTCAGCCAAAAGTCAAATGACCACCTTTCTGGGCAGTGGAACTTTTCAAGGCCAGATGAATGCTAAATGCCCAACTCTTAAGGTCTTGTATTTAGAAATTAATTTTTTTTTTTTTTTTTTTTTTTTTGCTGAGGCAATTGGGGTTAGGTGACTTGCCCAAAGTCACACAGCTAGGAAGTGTTAAGTGTCTGAGGCCAGATTTGAACTCAGGTCCTCCTGACTTGTGGGTTGGTGCTTTATCCACCTGCCACATAGCTGTCCCACTTAGGAAATTTTTGTTGACTGAATGATGTTCTCTCTGTGCTTGCTGCCTTTATAATCACTTGTTTGGGAATGGCTTTCCACCAGCGGAAACTAATTATCATGTCTTTTATTCTGCTTGTCTTAACAATTGTCTATAATCAAAGAAGTTTTGAAGCTCTTTTTAAGGTTTGTGCTAATAATACGACAATTGGGGTTTCCTTTTTTCTGGGATGTAATTGAGATTGCTGTCAACCAAGTGTCAGGTAGGCCCAATGGTTCGAATGATGCAAAAAAATTAATAGCACTTCTTGCTTCCTAGGGACCCTTGTTTGCTCTGAGGCTGAACTCCTCATTCTTAGCTTTCCATAAGCTATCGGAAATGTAAAAGACTAAAAGGTCAGGCTAGTTCTTTTAAAAACACCTTTCATAGTGAGGCCTGCTGTCATTATCAACAACAACATTAATTCCTCGGACACTGAATATATTTAGAGCTTCTCTACTTGCCAGAAAGTTATTCCAACTTTTTTTTTAAAGAGTACTCTGCTCTCCAGATAATCCTCCAAAAATTCTTATGTATTCTGAGGTAACAAGCAAAATTGTTAAATTAAATGTTTAATTATAGGGCAGCAGGGCAAACATGGCGCAGTGCTTTGTCTTAGACTGTGGAACTTCTTGGGCTGTTAGGTGATGCAGTGGACAGATCCCTGGCCTTGGAGTCAAAGGAACCTGAGTTCAAATTCAGTCTTACTGTGTGATCATGTGACCTTGATGAGGGTGAGAAAAGCAGTTGGTACCAGATGATGGTGAGTGGAATGGGTGCTAGACCTTCTCCAAATTAACTAATCAGAGATATCTTTAGGTAGAAAAAGAAAGCATTTATTTAGTCCCTGCAGAGAGAGGCCCAAATCTGGACCTAGAAGGCATCTTAGCTCCCAATATGTGCTTGACCTGGCAAGCCAGAAATAGTAAATATTATGTAATATTAGTAAATATGGTTAAATAGCAAACGACCCAAGTCTTTTCCTTGGATGGACTAAAAAGGAAGTAACCATTGTTGCCCAATGATCACCAATGTGATCACCTGTAGATCATGTCACTTCGTGTCCATTCCTGAAGCTGACTTGGGGTCTGACCTTTAAAGACCTCTAGGCCTTGAGATCATGTGATTTCCTATAAACCTGCAGACCTCTGGGAATAGGGACCATGTGATTTAGGCCCATAGGGGGTGGGATTGTAAGGCTGAGCTGATCCCCATTAGTGCCCTTCTCTGCTTGTCTCAGAGATAATCTTATTAGTGTGCTTCAGGCTTTCTCTGCCAACCCCACCTAGTTACTCAGGACCCCATCATCCCTGGCAAGTCACGCAGTCCCTTTGCGCCTCAAAAAAAAAAAAAAAAAAAAAAAAAAATCCAACCACCACAATAGTCTTCTCACTCTGAGGCATCCCTCCATAAAAAGCCTGCTCTCTTCTCTTCTCATATGAATGAGGCCCTCATGGAGCCTCCATTTTGTGGAGAGGCCCCAGTCAGCCTCATTCACTTCCTGACCCTTTTTCCTGGTTCCTATACTTGAAAACAATGCTGTCTCATCTTGGAGCTTCCTTCTCCTAGTATCTGGGGCCTCCCCATCTTGGAACATTCAATCACCCTTGAAGCATTTTCTATGTGGAACCTGGAGCCTGTAGACAGTCTTCACCTCCTCCCTTTTCCTTTCTTTCCTTCTAGCTTTCTTTTGTGTGTTATTTTTATTAGGATGTAACCCTGAGAACTGGAATTGGCTTATTTTTTTATGTATGCATTTAATAAGCAGTAAATAAATTAACTCTCCCTCTCTTTTTTCCTTCCTAACTTCCTATTGTATATTTATGTTGAGCTGCATGAATCCTGCCTACTCCATTGTCTCTTTTTGGTATGTGGATGACCCTGGATTCTTTTTTTTTTCCTTTCAGACCCCAAAATGTTTATTTTCTTTTCCCTCTCTTCTCCCAGTTGAAAAGAAAGACAAACAAAACCCTTTTAACAGGCATAGTTAAAACAAAACACCTCATTGTCCATGTCCAAAAATACATGCCTAGTTTTGCATCTTGAGGTTACTACTTCTTTGGCAGGAAGTAGGAAGCATATATCATCATTGCTTCTCTGGAATCAGGAGGGGTAAGGTGGTTTTGCTTATTTCATTGATCGTTGTTCTCAGATCTTTTTAAATTATAATCTTAAATTCTTGAAGACACTGACCTTGCATGTAAGGTCTAAACTCTGACAAATTCTGTCATACAAAGACTTTGAGTGAGGAATTCCAGTAGGCCTAGTTAAATTTGGACGGTTTTAGTAGCCTAATAGAGAATGCACTTTTTTATTCGCTTTATCTCATGGAGTTATGAGAGGACCTATGACAGTGTAATATCAAAATCATAGCTTCTTGAAATAAACTGAAGTCAGTCTGCAAAAGTTTATGTTCAGTTTGTACAGTATGCCCAATTTAAAGGGTTGGAAGCATAATAGGCTTTTGAACACTAGAAGGATCAGGCATGTCAACTGATACATAAATGGGACTTTCTTTGAAATGAAAATTTTCTTCCTAAGTTAAAACCATTTCTAGTCATATGAAAAGGTGCTTTAAATCATTATTGATTGGGAAATGCAAATTAAGACAACTCTGGGTACCTACCACTTCACACCTTTCAGATTGTCTAAGATGACAGAAAAAGATAATGGTGAATGTTGGAGGGGATGTGGGAAAACTGGGACACTGATGCATTGTTGGTGGAATTGTGGATGGATCCAACCATTCTGGAGAGCAATTTGCAATTATGCCCAAAGAGCTATCAAACTGTGCATACCCTTTGATCCAGCAGTGTACGGGAGGGAAAGATATCCACATGTGCAAAAAAGTTTGTGGCAGCCCTTTTTGTAGTGGCAAGAAACTGGAAACTGAGTGGATGCTCATCAATTGGAGAATGTCTGAATAAGTTATGGTATGTAAATGTTATAGAATATTATTGTTCTATAAAATTTTTCTTCCTATTATTTTTATTTTCTTTGCCTTGGACAAAAAAAAATTTGCACTGCATTAGTTCATACAACTTTGTCATTGGAGGTATTCTTAAATTCTGGTCTTTCTAGTGTTAAAAATAATGGAGGCTGATAATTACATTTTTACTTAAGCAATGTTTTTAGTCATAACTTTGCTTCCAGATTTTTAGTCAGTAATTTTTAAATTGTTCTTATGGGAATATAACTCAGTTTATGGAATGGAACAGATTCCTTCCAGGAAGGATAAGATGAAAAGTAGAGATGGCTTGAAGTAGATTCTTTAAAAATTATATAAACCTAAATAGATTGTATTAGAATCTAATTCTAACACAAACTTAAATATAAATTCAAAATTAAATTTTGAACCATTGATTTTGAGAGTCCCTAAGAGAGAATTCTTTAAGAAGTTCCTTACTGTTTGAAGATTTTGATCATCTGAACCAGTGAATGCTGTCTGGCCTAATTAAGGTGAAGAAGATATCTCAGGTTATCTAGGATAGCACTGGGGTTCATCTTGTTTCAGATAGCAAGACGAGAATAAACAAGAAAAACTAGAAAAAAAAAAAAGCCAGGGATAAATTACATGCCTTTCCCTCCCCCCCCCCCTTACAAATATGAAAAATCTCACTTTTGTCTCAGGGCAGTTTCTGTTTTTTTGGGTTTTTTTTTTTTTTTTTTTAAATTAGCCAGGGAAACTTTAGTACAGAAAGAAAAAAAAAAAAAAAAGGAAATCTCAGTGGTCAACCCAAGGTAGAACTTTCAGCATTCTTTATGACACTTAAACAGCATTAGCTCATTTAATAATCTTTTGAAGTTCTTTTGGAATCTTTTGAGTTCTGAGTGATGTGAAACTCAAGACTAGAGGTGGTCACACACTTCCACAGCACTAAGTGTGGTCAAACAAGATTGAAGTGTTTAAAGGAAAATATTTAACAAAGTAAATAAAAATACAATAAAACTTAGATAACATTATATTTTAAAACTAAGTTAATATGCAGTCTGGCAGGGATCCTTATATATGGATTTCATTTGTTGTTGTTGTTCAGTCCTTTTTCCCCCCACCTGTTGGGCTCTTCATAAACCCATTTGAGGTTTTTTGGGCAGAGATATTGGAGTAGTTTGCCATTTCCAGCTCATTTTACAGAGGAGGAAATTATGGCAAATAGGGTTAAGTGGCTTGCCTAGGTTGACAAAGCTAGTGTGAGGCTAAATTTGGACTCAGGTCTTCTTGAGTCTAGTTCCAGTGCTCCATTTACTGTACCACCTAACTACTCTGCTATCTATGCATTAATGACCATTTCTTTTTTGAGTTTGATACTTCCAATCTCTCTAACTTCCCTGCTTAATGACTAGGTCTCTGCCCAGGCACTTTCTGTACTGAACTCACTATCTCAGGGAAACCCATTTCATTGATGGACATCTCTCATCTTTAGAATTTTCATATGAACCAGAATCTGCCTCATTTTAACTTCTACCTAGTTCTGCCTCCCCAACAAGGCCGAACTCCACTTTCACATAATTGCTATTCTTTATGTTGTATGATTTCTCTGTTCTGTCATCTTGGTGACTCTCTTCTAGATACATTTTGATAGGCTAATGTCCCTCTTAAAATGTGGCATTATAGTACTGAACACAATACTTGAAATATGCCCTGACTAGTGCAGGGTTCAATAGGCCAATGATTTGTGTTGGACACCATTTGTCTATTATTGTAGACTAATGTTGCATTAGGTATTTTGGTATACTTGATATGTATGCTTTGAACCTATAATTTAAGATATATATTTTTTTACTTCAACTGTTAATTCATGTGTTTCCCATCTTGTAGTTTTGCAGATGATATTATCAAATCTAAATCAAGGGTTCCTAACTTTTTTATGTGTAATAGATTCCTCTGAATAGTTATTTAAAATAATTGAAGGAATATTTTATTTCAATTAGAGTTTAACAAAAATAAAGATGTACTTTTTTATGCACGTTCACAGATTCTCTAAAATTACTATAAACATGGACTCTTTAGGGGTTTAAGTGCCATTGATCTAAATGGGAGATTTTTGCATTTATCTCTTTCATATCCTATCTTAGTAGTAACATATTTCATTCAGCTTGTTAAATTTTTTTATATGGATTTTGCCTTCAAATCTATTAGTAAGCCCTCCTAATCTTGTGCTACATATAAATTTGGCAATAGTGGCTTCAGTGGTTGTTACCCAAAGTATTAATAGAAATGTTAGAATAAGACAGGACTGAGGACAGAGATCTATCATATTATATTATAAATGCTTCTAAATATTTACAAATTTTATTCTAGCAAACTATAATTTTGCTGAGGTTTAATGTCAGTGCCTTCATATTCTGAAGCTTCTAGAACCTACTTTTTTTTTCCCCGCCCCAAGTTTTGAAAATTGGCCTACTTAGCATTGTTTATATTCCTCCTACAGTATATCCGATATTGGGGCAGTTGGGTGACATAGTGGATACAGTGATGGTACTGGAGTCAGGAACATTCATTTTCCTGAGTTCAAATCTGGCCTTTAGACATTTATTAGCAGTGTGGCCCCAGGCAACTCCCTTAACCCTGTTTGCTTCAGTTCCTTATCTGTAAAATGAGTCAGAGAAGGAAATGGCAAACCATTCTAGGATCTTGCCAAGGAAGCCCCAAATGGGGTCATGAAGAGTTGGTCACGACCAAAAAAGACTCAACAATCTATGCTCTGTTCTCCATAATTTCTCAGAGATTTTTGGCAGCAGCTCTTGATCATAACTAACTGGTCTTTATGTACCATAAGTTGTAATTTGTTTGAATATGTAACTCACTCTAGATTGTTCTCTTACCAAACTCTGAAGAGGTCTTGTAGGATTTCAGAGTCCCTGTAATCACGTGTTCTTACCTTTCTAAGTGAATCAAGAAAGAAGAGAAAGAAGAGGTCAGATAGAGGAAAAAATGGGAATGGGAGTGGAACCAAGAAGATGTATACCCCTGTCTGTAATCAAGTTTATAAATGGGATGCTTAATATATTTAGTTCAGATTTGTTCCCTTGCCCCAATCCATTTCTTTTTTTTAAATAATAATATTTAATTTTCTTTTGTGTATGTGTGTTTCTTTTTTTTTATTAATTTTATAATTATAATTTTTTTGACAGTACATATGCACGAGTAATTTTTTTTACAACATTATCCCTTGTATTCATTTTTCCAAATTTTCCCCTCCCTCCCTCTACTCCCTCCCCTAGATGACAGGCAATCCCATACATATTAAATGTGTTACAGTATAACCTAGATACAATATATGTATATAAATCCAATTTTCTTGAATAACTTTTAATTTTCAAAATATATGCAGATAGTTTTCAACATTCACCCTTGCAAAACCCTGTGTAGCAAGTTTTCCCTTTCCCCCATCCCTCTTTGCTAGACAGCAAGTAATACAATATATGTCAAACATGTGCAATTCTTCTATACATATTTCCACATTTATCATGCTGCACTAGAAAAATCAGATCAAAAAGGAAAAAAAATGAGAATAAAAGAAAAAAAAAAAAAGCAAGTAAAATAAAAAGGTGCAATTACTGTATTGTGGTCCAGACAGTCCTCTTTAAAAAAAAAAAAAAAAATTTATTTACAAAATATATGCATGGGTAAATTTTCAGCATTGACAATTGCAAAACCTTTTGTTCCAATTTTTCTCCTCCTTCCTTCTACCCCCTCCCTTAGATTGCAGGTAGTCCCATCCATGTTAAATATGCTAAAGTATATGTTAAATACAATATATGTATACATGCCAGACAGTCCTCTTTCTGAATGGAGATGGCTTTTTCTATCACAAGTCCATTGGATCATCTATTTGAAAAGAGCCAAGTCCACCAGAGATGATTATCACATAATCTTGTTGCCATTGCATACAGTGTTCTCTTGGTTCTACTCATTTAACATCAGTTCATGTAAGTTTTTCCAAGCCATTTTGAAATCATCCTGCTGATTGTTTCTTATAAAACAATAATATTTCATATCATACATATACATAACCTATTCAGCTCATTCCCCAACTAATGGGCATCCATTCAGTTTCCAGTTCCTTGACATATTAAAAGGGCTGCTATAAACTTTTTTTTTTTCCCTGAGACAATTGGGGTTAGGTGACTTGCCCAGAGTCACACAACTAGGATGTGTTAAGTGTCTGAGATCAGATTTGAACTCGGGTCCTCCTGAATTCAGAGCTGGTGCTCTATTCACTCTACCACCTAGCAGCCCATGCGTAAACATTTTTGCACATGTGGGTCCCTTTCCCTCCTTTAAGATCTCTTTGGGATACAGATCCAGTAGAGACACTGCTGTATGAAAATCCATTTTTTTTTCAATCCGCTCTTAAAAAGAAAAAAAAAAAGAATCCATAAACACAGGAATTATTTTTAAATGATGTATACTATGAAATAAATTCATTACTTTATATAAACTAAGATAAATTGAGCTTTGATTCCCTCATGTGTAAAATGAGGAGCTTAGACTGTATAGCTGCTAAAGCATCTTCCAATTGTAGAACCTGATACTGTTTTCTTATCTCTATCCTCTGCTGGTTGATGGAAGGTAGTGATGGTAGTGGTGGTGATGATAATAGTAGTAGTAGTCATACAGTAGTTGCAGCAGTAGTTTTTTAGATAAAAAGCAGAAATCATTCTGTCTTATAACATTTTTTTAGGGAATAGAAATAGAAGGAAGAGGTCATGATATGGCTTAGAATTGATGCTATTTAACATTGTAGTGTTAGAAGTCAAAAGTTACCCGTAAATCTATATTTGTACATTTTAGTACTGTAGTAAAAAATTGTAAAGGGCTGAAACTATTGAGTTAATGCACCGAGCACTTGGGGCTAATTGCCGATTGGACAATACTCTTGGCATCTGCTTGGAAAATGGCCCTTCCCACCACTGGACAATACTCTATTAGCATCTGCTTGGAAAATGGCCCTTCCCACTATTCTGAACTGGCCCAATCATTTGGTATATACAGAGAATTGTAGGAGGGATATGGGGGTAGAGTAAGACTAGCCAGAGTCACTTCTGGGAGGGAGCGGAAGAGGTGAGGTCGGGAAGATCCTGCCAGTCCATTCTCTTCACTTCTACCGCAAAAGACCAAGAATAAAGACCAAGGACTTTTGCTTATCCTGACTCCAGCTGATGCTAAGTTATCTAGGGTGCTAACGTGGTCATGACAAAAAAAATCACTTCTTTTTCACTTCTCAAAAATTGTCTGAAATGTTTTGGTAGGTAAGAAAAGTCCCCTAATGATGTTATTGAAAGAAGCATTTGTGGTTCCTGAAAAAGTATCATATTGTTAGCTATATCAAAAAGAATGGTTATAAGTGTTTTCATTTTCTTTCATCTTTGGAATAAATGCCTAGTACCAAGATCATTGTCTCAAAGAGTCCAAAAAATTTAGTGAATTTTGTACCTAGTATGAAATTGCTTTCCACAGTAGTTGAATCAATAACAACCTGTTTTCCTACAGCCCCTCTAACAATTGTTATTTTCCTCATTAGCTCTCTCCTCGTGCTTTTTTTAGGGGGTAATCTTTGCTAATCTTATGGGTTTAAGGTAAAACCTCAAATTTTCTATAATATGCATTTAGAGAAATGCATTACTAGTGATTTGGAGCATTTCTTAAAACATGGCTGTTGATAGTTTGGATTTCTTTATTTAACAGTTGCCTATTCCTGTTCTTATACCATTTATTTATTGGCTCTTGGTCTCATACATTAGAATCAATCACTTTTATATCTTGAATTTGAATTTTTATCAGTGAAACTTACTACAGGTATTTTTTCCCAATTAGTTCTTTTCTAATTTTAAATGCATTTGTTTTATTTATATAAAACCTTTTTATCCTTTTTGTAATTGCAATTGTGTGTTTTAATTTTGGATGCTCTTCCATTTTTGGTCATGAGCTGTTCCCCTATTCCTAGATAGGAAATATATTAATTCTGTCTTTTAACACTTAATTACACAATCTCATTCTATCTCAATCTTCATTAAAACTAATACTTATTAAACACACTATAAAATAATAATTTTAATAGTAATTAACATTTTTATGGTTTTTTAAGATTTACAGAGTAGCTTACAAATATTACCTCATTTGATCCTCACAACAAATCTGGGACATAGATGCTATTATTCTCATTTATAAGTGAGGATCCTGAGGCAGAGGCTAAGTAATTTGGGCAGGATAACAGCTGGTAAATGTTTGAGGTGGGATTTGAATCAAGTATTCTTGATTAGAAGTCCAACAGTAACCACTGAACACCTAGCTATCTCTGTGAAATACCCTTTCTTTAAAAGAGAAGCAATGTAAAATGAATGGTAGATGAAAGACCTGGATTCTTGTCTCTGAAGCCTATTATATGTATGACCTTGCACAAAGTCATTTAACATCTCAGTTCCCCAAGGAGATCTCTAAGACTTTAAGTGGCTTGGAGAGTGGATTTTAAGTTACTTCCATTAATGGAATAAATTTCCACATTGATAGTTTCCTATCTGTTGCAGTCAGCTCTTAAATAAAATTAAAATATGCAAGGCACTGTGTATAAAGTGACAAATAAGCAAAGGTTTTTTTTTTTTGTTTTTTTTTTAGCTAAAACAGATTTTATTAAAAGAGCCTATGTAAATCAATTACTTAGATATTTTTTATAACTAGTATTTTATTTTTTCTAATTACATGTAAATTTAATTTCCAGCATACATTTTTATAAGATTTTGAATTCTAGTTTTTTCTCCCTCCTCCCCCTTCCCTAAAATAGCAAGCAATCTGATATAGGTTATACATGTGCAGCCATGTTAAACACATTTCCACATTAGTCATATTGTTAAAGAAGAAACAGAACAAAAGGGAAAAAAAACATTTTTTAAAACCCCAAACACACAAAAAAGTGAAAATAGTATTTTTTAATTTGCACTCAGACATCCATTCTTTCTCTGAATGTGTATAGCATTTTCCAAAATTAGTTTTTTTTAATTGTTTTGGATTTTTGTATTACTGGGAATAGCTGTCTTATCATAATTGATCATTGTGTTGAATGTTACTATTACTACTTACAATTTTCTCCTGGATCTGCTTACTTCATTTGCCATTAGTTCACGTAAAGCTTTTGAGGTTTATTTGAAGTATGCCTGATCATTTTTTCTTACAGCACAATAGTATTTCATTACATTTATATAACACAACTTGTCCAGCCTTCACCAATTGATGAGCATCCCCTTAAATTTTCAGTTCTTTGCCACCATAAAAAAGAGAACATAAAAAATCATAAAATATTTTTCCAACCACAGGAGCTTTTCTCTTTTTTATGAATTCTGGGATACAGACCTAGTAGTGGTATTGCTGGATCATTGCTGATCTACTGGATGTTTCCTGAATAAACCTTTGGATCCATTCCCGTCTCTAAGCTTCCTGCTTAAATCTGACTTTTCCGTGCTTATCTAAATCATGTCCTTTCTTCAAAACAGAGCTCAAGGTTACACTTCTAGATGAAGCCTTTCCTGTATACTCTAATATAAACTGATTTTTTTCCCCCTCTTTGAATTCCTATAGCCTAACTTGACAATTATAATAGTAATAATGTATTTTGACATATAACGTTTTATGAAGTATTGTGTCCATTGTCATATTTGATCCTCATAATAATCCCATGAGGTGGGATTATTATGATACAATGAGGCAATATTGTTCAGATATCTTCAAAGTACAGTCATTTTTCTGCAATCCAAATACTTTCTGTGTGTATGTGTGTGTGTGTGTGTGGGGGGGGAATCAGGGTTAAGTGATTTGTCCAGGGTTAATACAGTAAATAACTATCTGAGGCCAGATTCCAATTCAGATCATCTTGACCCCAGGGCCAGTGCTCTTATCCACTGCACCACCTTGCTCTCTCAAAGTCCAAATACTTTTAAAAGGCCATATCTTGTTTTCTAGACAGCAAAATTAATTCTGCTAAAAAGATAGTCCTATGTTCCGGCTCTCCCACTGTCTTCCCTGCAGTCACTCTTTTTGAGTACATATAATATACCAGTTTTTCCTTATTTTTCTTATTTTATTTTATTTTCTTATTTCTTATTTTTCTAGAAAAACATGCTATTGTCATGGTTGTTTTCTCTTTGAATATCATTTGTTTTGCAGGATTTTTCTTTTAACTCTAATGAGTTTAGGGAGAAATTAGTTTTAAGTTTTTCCATGATTTGAGTCCTTTTTATTCTTTGTAGTTGTGGATGGTTGCTTGTTTATTTTATTTTTTTCCAAGTTTTGAAAGTTTTTCTTGAACGATTTCATGGAGTACAAGGCTTCATTTCTTCTTTTGTTTTGTTTTTGTTTTTTTTCCCCCTAAATTTTCCTAAATTGGTTAAGAATTAAAATCTAAAGGATGGTTATCAATTAGGGAATGGCTGAATAAGCTGTTGTATGTGATTGCAGTGGAATATTATTGTGCTGTAAGAAATAGCACGTGAACTGATTCATAGTGAAATATGAATAGAAGCAGAACAATGTTGTACACACTAACAGCAATATTGTTCTATGAAGAACTGTGAATAATTTAGCTATTCTCAGCTGTAATACAGTGATCCAAGACAGTCCCCAAAGGACTAATGATAAAGCATACTATGCATCTCTAGAGAAATGAACTTTTATTGGTGAATGAAGCATGCTATTTTTTGCTTTCTTTCATTCTTTTTCTTTTATTTGATTCTTTTTGTACAAAGTGACTAATATAGAAATGTTTCACATAATTGCATATGTATAATCCACATTTGATTGTTCAGAGGGAGGGGAACTAGAAAGGAGAGAAGGAAAGAGTGATAGAATTTGGAACTCAAAACTTTAAACAAAAATGTTTTTTAAAATGGGGGAAGGGAAAAAAGTATCCTTTTGTTTTCCATTTCTTTCAGTAGCTGTTTTCTTAACTTCCTTTTGTACACCTAAGTCTTAAGTTCTTAATCTTTTTAATGTAATAAAATCCTTGGGCAATGTAGGAATCCCTTATCAGCATAATGTTTTTAGCTTAACTTCGCATTTAAAAACTGTATTCAGTTTTGCTTTCTATTTTAATAAGTCATAGCCTATTAATTTTTTTTATTTTCTTTTATATTCTCTACATTAGTCTTATTATATCCTCTGCCTTTTTTGAACATATTCTAATTTTTTCAGTTTCTTCTGTAATTTTTCATTTTTGTAAACTATTTATTCCTGTAATTTTTCTTGCTTGTGTTAAATCTTGATTAAGTGTCCTATCAATGAAATTTAAACACTTGAGAATGTTTTGGGGGCTATCTTGTGTTACTTCTGTTTTCTATCTTTGCTTTTGTTACTGTACCCGTTTCATTTGCCCTGAGGGTTTTTAAAAAATACACTTAAAAATTATTAGGGATTTTGTTTTGTTATGATAAGATTACTATCTTGTACTTAAAAAAACTTTTTCACAGGGGATGGTTTGGAGGGATATGTGAGCCTGGCTTTCTTAGAACATCTCACACTGTCATCTTGACTGGAAAACAGTAAGACAATATTATTATACTTAAATGAGGAAACAAAGTTGAAAGAAAATTAAGTGACTTGTCCATTGCCACACAGCTAGTCAGAGGCTGAGGTGGGTTTCAAACCTAGATATTTTCCATGCTACCTTTATATTGCCCACTTACGCAGTTTACAATTATATATGAACTTTTTGGATGACCTTCAGGAGCTACATCAGCAAATAAAATATTGTATCTCCTAACATTTGACCTAACATATTGCCTCATACCTTCAACTACATAGTAAATTACTGGAATCCTGAGACAAGTATACCTTATATTTTATTACATCTTTCTCAGTGGGATTTTATTGGTTGGCAGTCTATATCCTCACATTCCTGTAGAAGGAAGGAGATTATTTATAAAGCTTTTGGCATTTTGTATATTTTAATAATATAAGAAAAGAGATAGTTAAGGTACAAAAAATGATGGGAACTAGATTGGAGGATGGTGGTGGAAATAATGGCTAATATGTATAAATGAATAAATAAAAATTAACATTGGTCAGGAAAGCAAAATAATTGATAACTAAGATTTTCCTTGTGTCCATTGACATTAAATTTATTATTGGGTTTAAACTAAGATTTATACTTATATTCATTATCCCTTGGTATTAGTAGTTTTCAAATTAAAGAAAAATTTCTTTACTTCCTTAGCCATTACTACATGATGGGGGTAGATGACTCAGAAAGCTTATTGGTGTTAAGAATAAAACTTGAAGTTAATGGATTTTTGAAAGGTCTCTTGGGCCAAGCCAGGACATTTCTCTGAACTACTTCCATTTAATATAATATATTCATGCCTTTTTCTATGTGCTCCTTGGTTATCTTCATTAGACCATGCCCTAGAATCTTATTCAATTTCTAATTGCTTTTGATATAATAGAATTAGACATTTTTCCTAGCCTGAAATTTTCACATTTTTATGGCTGATAAACCACTCTAGACCAGTTAGCTCAGTCAACTAAAGCTGGGTACTTAAAAGCCAGTTAGCTTTACAGAGAAAAAGAAAAATTGATTTCTTGGTTACACATTGCATACTCATCTGTCTTAAAAATGTAAACTGTTGGTTATGAGGTATACCAAGTAAAGTGAATTATTTTTTTCAGTAGCAATGTTTCAGTTAAACCATCTGTATATAGTTAATGTCCTACTGAAGAGTTACTATTATCTTGGAATATTTAGAGCATGATCAATTAAGAAAGCTTCCCTTTATTTTGCCTCTTCCAACTAAATGAAATAATCTTCCTCCATTTTTCATATTCTCCTAGGTAACAATCATGGTGTTAATATCAAATATATTATTAAATTCCAAGTATGTGCCAGTCCCTTAGTGAAGGCTCTGAGGATAGATACAAAGACAAAAATTAAACATTTTATCTAAAATTACATTCTATCAATGCTTATATCTCAGAGTTTTGGAGGATGTTGTTGTTTGGTCAAACTTATGATCTTATTGGTAGGAACTCTGGTTGAAAAATTGGCCTCCAATTGAGAAAATTACCTCCTGCTTGATCTGGAATCACTGAGAAACCCCAGTTTTTCTGATTGCCTTCTCAAGGCCAGCTCTTTATTTTAACCTATTAAACTATCCCATAGAGACATGCAAAATAGACATAAGATCCTGGGGGAAAGAGACTTAGCTGAGAAAGAAGTTGTGGAGGTTTGTAAAAATAAGATTTGGCAATTGATTGGATTTGTGTACTAAAAGAGAATGAGAAGTTGAAGTTTATTTTGGATGACGGGAAGGTTGATCCCTTGACAGGAATGGGAAAGTTTGGAAAAGGGATTCATTTTGAGGGGAAATGTGTTTTAGACATTCTGGTATGAGATTCAATAGCATATCCCAATTGATAAATCCAATAGAAGAAATGCTTAGGAGAGAAAATAGAACTGAATATTAACTCTGAGCATTATCTCCATTGAGATAATGATTAAATCCATTAGAGCTAATCAGGTTACTAATAGAGAAGAAAGAAGAAGGCCTAGGACAGGGCCAAATGACCACATAGGCGTGAGAAGGACATACAGATATGGAAACTGAGGCCAATGGAAGGTGACTTATCCAGGATCACACAGTTAGTTTTTGAAACGGTATTGAACCTCAGATCTTCTTGACTGCAGGTCCAGGACTTTATCTACTGCATTACTAACTAGGCCCCAGTCATATAAATAAGAGAATTAAGAGAGAGCAATATCATTGAACTACTTGAGGACAGGGACAATCTTTTGCCTTTTTTGTTTGTTTTTTTGTTTTTGTATCTTTAACTTAAAGCAGTGTGGTTGGTATGTTTGTATTGTTCAGTTGTTTTTCATTTATGTCCAATTATTCATGACTCCATTTGAGGTTTTCTTGGCAAAAATACTGGAGTGGTTTGCCATTTTCTTCTCTAGCTCATTTTACAGATGAGGAAACTAAGGTAAACAGGGCTAAGTGACTTGCCCAGGGTCACACAGCTAGTAAGTATTTGACACCAGATTTGAACTCAGGAAGATGAGACTTTCATACTTCAAATCTTAGCATTCTATTGTGCCACCTAGCTGCCCACTGGCTGGCATATAGTAGGGGCTTAACAAATGCTTATTGAGAACTGAGAATTGATTGACAGAAGAATGGTTCACAAAATCAATTCTTGCTCTGTCTTTTCCAAACAGAATAGAGACTTATCTATAGTCTCCTTTAAAACAAAATAAAAAACCAACACATGATCCTCTAGTATTTGTGTTTTTAATTTACTTGGAACATAAATTAAAGCTTACTATAATTTATTTCTTTTGCACTAATAGAATTCTAGGTTAAAAATTATGGACATGAAATTTGAATCCTAGCTTTATCACTTGACATTGGTATGACCTTAACCAAACTGATTTTTCCTTTAATTTGTGAAGAAATGATTGCTAAGTTTTTGTTTCATTCTAAAATATGATTCTTTTGAGTAGGTAACAGTCATTCATTAGCATATAAGAGAGACTTATCTGCTTCTCTTTCTTTTTAAAATAAGTGTTTTTTTTAAATTTTCAAAATATAATAAAGATAGTTTTCAACATTCACCCTTACAAAATCTTGTTCCAGATCTTTTCCCTCCCTTCCCTCCACCCATCTCCTCTAGGCAACAATTAATCTAATGTGGGTTAAACATGTGCAGTTCTAGGGGCAGCTAGGTGGCGCAGTGGATAGAGCACCAGCCCTGAATTCAGGAGGACCTGAGTTCAAATCTGGTCTCAGACACTAACACTTCCTAGCTGTGTGACCCTGGGCAAGTCACTTAACCCCAGCCTTTAAAAAAAAAACAAAAAAAAAACATGTGCAGTTCTTCTAAACTTATTTCCACATTTAACATGCTGCACAAGAAAAATAAGGTTAAAAAGGGGGAAAAAAGGTGAAGAAAAAAAAAAAGGTGAAAATACTATGTAGAGATCCTTTCTCTGTATACTGATAGCTCCATCAAAAGTCTATTGGAATTGGCCTGAATCACCTCATTGTGAAAAAAAGCTAAATCCATCAGAGTTGATTTTGATTATCACATAATCTTGTTATTGCTGTGTGCAATGTTCTTTTGGTTCTACTCACTTTGCTTCTGCTTCTCATTTGATATATATATATATATATATATATTTGATATATATATATTTGATATATATATATATATATATATATATAATAGGTTTTTGTTTTTATTAGAAATCCTGAATTCATCCCCAAACTGATATTTTCTTTTTTTTTTTTTGGGGGGGGGGAAGAACTCCTAGAATATTAAAAAAAAAAAACATATTGCTGTTCATGATATTTGTGGAAATATGTATAGAGGAATTGTACATGTTTGACATATATTGGATCACTTGCCAACTGGGGAAGGTGGAATCCGTAAGGGAGGGTGAACAACAGGAAGCATGACAAAAGGAAAGTGTACCTTCAAGACTCTTCAATGTACTTTTGGGGCTTTTGGATAGATATTTTTGGATCATAACTCTAGAATAAGAAGATACTTCAGCTAGTCATTTGTTTTTACCATCTTATTTAGTAGTTGAAGACTTGAGGCCCTGGGAATTTGTGAACAAGGTCATTAAGTGTTTGAGGTAGGATATAAATCCAGGGCCTAGAACTATGCTTTTCTGCAGTATTGCTCCCTATTCATGAGAATCCATTTTCACCCTCTCTTCAGAAATAATTGTCTCATATTTTTAGGAATATTGAAATTCCATTTTAAAAAAATTATGAATCACTTTTCATAGATGTGTATGTTTGTACCAAATTTTAGGACATTATAGTTGTCCCTTCCACATTGCTGGATTGAAGAGCATGGCACACTACATTCTAGAAAATCAGCACAAAATTTTTTAACCCTCTTTCATACCTGAAAAGAAGTTGGAATTATTATGGTATCAAAGATAAAATATGCTTTTCTGAGTTTTGAAAACTTTTTTTACCCTGTTTGCTGACCTTTGTGTGTCAACTATAGATTCTGAAAAATTCCCATTTAATTTTTTATACTAACCTGTGACATATTGAAACTGTGATGGGGAAAATTGTGATGTGGAAAGAGTAACTGTACTCTGATAGCCCATGGTAGATGATTTCCATTAAATATTTCGCTCTTGAAAGCAAAATTATGTATATTCATTAATTGAGACTTCAGCTTGTAATCTATCCTAGGACTATATTGAATATACTCTTCAGTAATTTGGAGAACTGATTTAACAAAGTTGGATTCTCCCCTCTATTTGCTTTATGTTTAACACATATAAAATGCTTTTAATGTAGAAGAAAGAAGACTGAGGGTGAAATCTGAAGGAAAGTCTTAATGTAATGAATAAATGGAAAACAGGTTTTCCTATTCAAAAATAGTCAGAGGGAAAAAATATGCAAAATATAGCCAAGAACACAAGGGGGGGAAATGCCCCCCCCCAAAATTCTTAATAGAACAAAAAAGAGGAGAAGCCAGAGGGAAAAGGGATAAGAAGAATAGGAATAGAATGGAGGAAAATATGAAGAAGGTGACAAGGAAGTGAGATGTAATCAAGTCTTTTGTGAGATTGTCATATCAAATTGAAATGAACACTAAGCATTTAAGAATTAAATCCTTCTGTCTTGCTGTGTGATTTGTAGTGTGTACAAATGTGTAATTCGTATTCAGGTGGGTTATTGCCATTTCTTTGCCTATGTACTCATTGGTTGACCTTATTCTATCCTCTACCATTTAATTAAGTGGAGTAAAAGTAAGTCCATCAAAATTTATATGCAAAATAATGGATGGCACTAGAAACTGAGAGATGCTGAAGAAGGAAAAGAAGAGAAAGAATTTGGAGTACTAGAGCTATGTTAATTAGGGTTAAGTGCCTTTCTCAAGGTCAAATATCTAGAAAGTGTCTGAAACCAGATTTAAACTCAGATTTTCCTGATTATAGGGCCAGTGATGTAAACCCTACATCATCTAGATGCTCGTTCATTTTTTAGTAATATTTAATCAAGTGATTGCATATGATAAATTCGGCTCTGGAGAGTCCTATATGTACATTTTTCTTTTCTCGTATTTCTCATGGATAAGGTCTGTGTAATTATGAGCTAAAAGTCCTTCAAAATGTGCCCAAATTAGGGTAGCAGCTGTGAAGTCAGAAGAACCTGAGTTCAAATCCAGCCTCATACATTAACACTTACTAGGTATGTAACCCTGAGCAAGTCATTTAACCGAATTGCCTTACAAAATAATAATAATATACCCAGATCTTAGTTTTTGTAAGTTAGATATAAACCAGTGATTTTTAAAAAGAAAGTACTCTTAAGACAAAAGGTATTGTTTGTGTGTTTATTTTTTACAATAATCCTATAATCTGTTTCTGCTGCCCAGTTCACTATAAACCATTACATGAGTGTTTAGTTTCTGGGGTATCAAAAGGGTACTGTAGTTCATACATCAAAACATAATCACACACAAGCAACAAGATTATCTCTGTCTTTCTACATGCCAAAGACATAGTTAATATCTTGACAGGATCATAGAATTTTTAGAGCTAGAAGGAACTTTGGAGAACTTCTCTTCTAAACTCTGCTTTTATAAGTGAAAAAAACAAGTGAAAAAATGGTAGCCATAAAGTAGTAACCAGATAGTAACCAGAGCCAGGATTCAACATCCATGTCTTCTGACACTAAATCCAAGAGAAGTTCTTGTCCTCAATGAATTATGACATTTAAATAGCTAGATCATATCCTATCCCCTGGGGACAAATAAAGCTAGGTCTAATTATTCTTTCACAGTTAGGTGGCAGAGTGAATAGAGCATTGGAGTCAGGAAGGCAGATGAGTAAGACTACTAGCCCTGGAGGCAAGAGGACTTCTCCTTCTCCTTCTCTCTCTCTCTCTCTCTCTCTCTCTCTCTCTCTCTCTCTCTCTCTCTCTCTCTCTCTCTCTTTCTCTCTCTCTCTCTCTCTCTCTCTCTCTCTCTGTGTGTGTGTGTATATTCCTTTTAAGCGAAGCAAAATCTCCCCACTCATTTTCCATATTTGACTAAACACACACACACAACTTATATTTGTCCTTACTACATTTCATTTTGTTAGCTTCATTTCCTGCCTGCCAAGATCTTTTGGGATCCTAATTGCCTTATCTAATGAATTAACATCTCCTTCCAACTTTTTGTCCTGTGTAATTCTGATAAGTATGTCTTCAGTCAAGTCATTGATAGAAATATTGAATACAACAGGGACAAGAATAGAGCTCTACTGTATACCATTAGATTCCTAATCCTCCAACTTGTTGGCTTCATTCCATTTATCAGGATTTCTGAATCCACTTTAACTGCCCTGACTTCTCTATCTTCTTTATCAGTTGTTAGCTAGTAAAGTTGTATCTATTATGATTACTTTTTTCAGAAATAGTATCGAAAAGAAAAGAGCTTAATTTATTATGAATTGTTCTCAAGAAATCCATTTGACTCCTGCTGATGGACACTTTCCTTTCCCACAAACTGCTCATTGAATAAGCCATGCTAGATTTTTGCCAGAAATCAACATCAAAGTCCATAGTTTCATGGAATTTACTTTTTTTTTTCCCCATTTCAAAAAGGTACTCTAAGAAATTCTTAACAATAGCCAGAGCAGGAATTTTAAATCTTTTATATATCATGAAAACTTTTGGCAGAGAATAGGCCCCTCAGAATATTTTTAAATGAATAAAGTAAATCGATAGGATTACAAAGGAAATGAATTCTGTTGTAATATAGTTATCATAAAAAGTGTAATTTAATATTTGCTTTTCCAATAACATGTAAAAGATAATTTTTGACATTAGATTAGTTTCCCCCCCCAAATTTTTGAGTTCCAAATTCTCTCCCTTCCAGCCAGGGTCCCCTTTAAGAAGGCAAGCAATTTGATAAAGGTAATACATATGCAATCATGCAAAGCATATTTCCGTTTTAGTTATACACAAAAGAAAATTTTTTTTTTTTTTTAAGTCATGGATTCCCCCTCTGGGTTTAGGTTAGAGCATCTTAAACTTTTTCTACTTGTGACCACTTTTTGCTTAAAATATGAATGCAACCCTAGGTTTATAGGTATATAAAATAAGTATGTAAATCAAACATTTATAAAATAAATCATAATCTTTTGAATTCCACATTCAGTTAGGAGATCCCATATAGGGTTGCAAACCACAGTTTAAGAAGCTTTAGCTATAGTTATCTTTTTTTTTTTTTTTTTGGTTTTTTAAATTTAAAAAAAATTTTTATAATTATAATTTTTGACAGTATATATGCATGAGTAATTTTTTCATAACATTATCCCTTGTATTCATTTTTCCAAATTTTCCCCTCCCTCTACTCCCTCCCCTAGATGACAGGTAATCCCATACATTTTACATATATTACAGTATAACCTAGATACAATATATGTGTGTAAATACCATTTTCTTGTTGCACATTAATTATTAGCTTCTGAAGGTATAAGTAGCCTGGGTACATAGACAGTAGTGCTAACAATTTACATTCACTTCCCAGTGTTCCTTCTCTGGGTATAGTTGTTTCTGTCCATCATTGATCAACTGGAAGTGAGTTGGATCTTCTTTATGTTGAAGATTTCCACTTCCATCAGAATACATCTTCATACAGCATTGTTGTTTAAGTGTACTAGCTATAGTTATATTGAAATTTAATTTGTCAGAAAACTTGAATTTCCACTTTTCCCCACCTTTATTTCCACTTTAAAATATTTATTCTGTTCTTTCTTTTCTGAAGATTATTTTCTATGACAAAAAAATGAAATAAAATAGGAGTTGTAGCTTTTTTCTCTCAATAATTAACATTATATTATCTCATGTAAGTAGTAAGTTCATCTCTCTCTCTCTCTCTCTCTCTCTCTCTCTCTCTCTCTCTCTCTCTGACTCTTTCTTTATCTCTGTCTCTCTTGCTCTTCCTCTCTCCTTTTTCTTGCCCCAACATAGTTTTAGAAAGACTCTTTTGTTAATTTCCTAAGCTTTTCTGAAAAAATTCAGTGTATTCTAGAACTTAGGGTTCCTGAAATTATTCTTATGATGAGTCCATTTTCTGTGGCCCTTGATAGAAATAAAGAAGTTAGGAAAAAAAAAAAAAAGGTTAACTTAGAAGGAAAGATAGTGAATTGTGTGTTAGACATGGTGAGTTCAAGAAACATGCATCTGGAGAGCTATCTATCCAGCAAACTAAACTCAGATGTTGTGGGACTTGGAAAAGAAGTTAAGGTTGGATATATACATTTTAGAATTATTTGTCTAGGAATGATTATTGAAAGCAAGATGATTTAAGTAATTCTCCAGACAGTAGAAATTAGACAGAATTTACTGTCTTCACTGATAATAGGCATATGTGTATGCTACAGTTTCCCATACATTAACATGAAAATCCCAGAAGCATTCTCTACATCATGGTTATTAAACTCTTTCTATATTTCTAAAATGCATATAATACAGAAAAACAGAAAACACGACTAAAATAATAAAAATAATAAAATAATGTAAAGAAAATAAGGAACAAAATACTAAAAACTGAACATTCTATAATTATGGTGACCAGTGTTGGCCCCAAAGAAGAAGTTGGAGATGGCACCACTTTGCTCCTTTTTTCAGAAGTGGGGAGACTATGGGTGTGAAACATTGCATATAATGTATATTAATGTGTATTGATGAATTTTGCTTGACTGCTATCTCTCTTTTTCTTTCTCTGTTTTACGAATGGTCCTCTTGGAAGAGCAAAAGGGAAGAATATATTAGGAAATGTAGAGGATATAAAATAAAAATATATTAATAAAATTGTTTTTTAGAAAAGGTAACTAAAAAATGTATATATATGTGTGTGTGTATATATATATATATGTATATGTATATATACATATATATATACGTATATATATATACGTATATATATACATACATATATATATATACGTATATATACATACATATATATATATACATATATATATATATATATATATATATATATATATATATATATATATATATATATATAAATGGCTAAATTTAACCCCCAAAGAAATATGGGGAAAGCATACCTTTTGCCTTTCTTTGCAGAGATATAGTGGACTGTGTGTGGGTTTGGAACATTGAATATTTTGTCTTATATCAGTGATGTGTCAATAGATTTTGTTAATCTGCTTTTTTCTTTTTTTCCCCCAGTGTTTTTTATATAGGATAGCTTGCAAGGTAGGGGTAGAGGAGGATGGCTTGACTTGAAAGTAAATTGGATTTAAGTGAAGCAGAACTGTGCAAAGTCATCAGGTGGGATATATTTGGAAATTCTTGTATAAAGACAAAAAGATATAAAGTTAAGATTAAATAATAAAATAAATGGAATAACTACAAACCAGCATATCAGATACATCAGAATTTTCATATCTTCCACCCTTCATGTTAAATGAAATATGTTATGAAGTGGTTTAAGTGCATGTTGGATTTGTAGTAGAGAATATCATTGAATTAATTATTTCCATAAAGGTGGAGGTTTTAAGGCAAGTGCTATTCCCATTTGAATATTTTTAATGGAATTAAGATCAATACAGGATTCATACAGTTGATTTTATATAAATTCTGTCCTTCAAATATATCCAGGTATTTAACTTGCTAAATAATAGTAAGAATAGCTACCATTGATATAGCTCTTACTTTGTGCCAGGCACTGTGTTAAGTACTTTGCAATTAATTTGTCATTTAATCTTCACAACAACCCTGGGAGGTAGGCACTATTATATTATCCTCATTTTACAGAAGCTTAATGACTTGCTCAGTCATATAGTCAGCAAAATGTCTAAGACTGTGTTTGAACTTAGATTTTCCAGTATTCTATCCATTGTACTACCTATCTGCCTGTACAAAACAATTTCTATTTCTTCCTTTACATCTCCTATCTTGGGGAAGAATTTTGAATAATCTTACTAGTATTATAAATTTGAAAGGCTAAATAGTGGTGCTCTAGGCTGGAGTCCCACAAGATGGGCAGGCTTTGAGGGATTATAATCTGCTTGTTAACAATGTTAATGATTAGGTCAGATTGGAGTAAAGGTAGATATAAATGCTCATCAGCATTTATAGTAATTTAAAAAGTACTATGGCCATATCTCTTGCAACTTTCCTTTAATTAAGGCTTGTCTCTGTCAGACCTTATCAGAATTTTCATGTCTTCCACCCTTCATGTCATATGAAATATATGCTTAGACTGGAATATATGTTGTGTGTAATTCAGCTGAAGAAAAATGTCATATTTTTTTAAAAAATGATTCAAAACTACACCTACCTAGGTTTACTTAGTCCTCACTGTTGTACCCTTGGCTTTTTCTCTAAGGTACTGAAAAATCTTGACATGAACTCTGTATATGCTGACAGATTTGAGCTACCAAGGCAAATAGGCATTTATGTGGCCTTTGGAATGCAAAATGATAGATAGCCAAGCAAGATTTGTTACAACTATTCAAATCATGCTTTCAAATGGAAGCCTTTCTTAATGGAATGTACTTTTGGGGCAAAATTCAGCAACCTTAGGTTAGCCCTGCTTGTATCTGTAAACTGGGCTGACATCACAGATCCTTTTAGAAATTTCACATGTGTAGTCAAGGCAGATAAATAGAAGGCAGCCCATCTATAAGCTTTTAACTTTTTGCTCAATTTCATATCCATCATCATGACATTTCTATCTGTCCTTAGGGGAGTTCTGGACCGTAGGGAAATGATTTATTCATTCAACAAACATTTATTGAAACTCTGCTACATGCATGGTAGTGACCTAGGTCATTCTATGTTTTCTACCAACTTTTTTGTGTGAGTGAAATATGATTAAAATGAGCATCAAGGTTAGTTTGGTGTATAAACAGATAAAACTATATATTAAGTGCTTACATTCTTGCAGACACTTCTACCTAGGAGATACAAATATAAGCAAGCAAAACAATTATCTTACCTTCATCGAACTTATAATTCTAAGGGGGTGGAATATACATTACAGGTTGTAGGGATCAAGTTTTTTATTTTTATGTCAGTCATTTCTACATTTACCCCCTCACAGATATCTATCATTAATACAAAGAAAATCTGTGAAACACAGCATAGACAGTATATGCCCCATTCTGCACCTGTTGTCTTCCCTCCAATGCATTTCCTTCTGAAGAAAGGAGGGAAGTGCAATTCTTCATGGCATCAATTTTTTGGTGTTTTTTTTTTGTTTGTTTTTTAATTATAGCTTTTTGTTTACAAAATATATCCATAGGTAATTTTTCAGCATTGACTATTGCAAAACCTTCTGTTCCAATTTTTCCCCTCCTTCACCTTATCTCCTCCCCCAGATGGCAGGTAGATCAATACATGTTAAATATGTTAAAGTATATGTTAAATACAATATATGTATATATATGTCCATACATTTATTTTGCTGTACAAAAAGAATCAGACTTTGAAATAGTGTACAATTAACCTGTGAAGGAAATAAAAAATGCCGAAGGACAAAAACAGAGGGTTTGGGAATTCTATGTAGTGGTTCATACTCATTTCCCAGAGTTCTTTCACTGGGTGTAGCTGGTTCAATTCATTACTGCTCTATTGGAAATGATTCGTTTCATCTCATTGTTGAAGAGGGCCTCATCCATCAGAATTGATCATCATATAGTATTGTTATTGAAGTATATAATGATCTCCTGGTCCTGCTCATTTCACTCAGCATCAGTTCATGTAAGTCTCTCCAGGCCTTTTCTGAAATCATCCTGTTGGTCATTTCTTACAGAACAATAATATTCCATAACATTCATATACCACAATTTATTCAACCATTCTCCAATTGATGGGCATCTATTTAGTTTCCAGTTTCTGGTCACTATAAAGAGGGCTGCATGGCTGCATTGATGGTTTCAATTATACATCATTTAACTTCATTTTCAAGTTCTTTTCCTTTGTACTATTGTACATATTAATTTCCTGATTCTATTTTGCTTGCATCAGTTCATTTAAGTCTTTCTGTGTTTCTCTGAATTTCCCCATAGTGATAGTTCTTGCAGCATAATAGTATGGCATTATATACAAATGACACAACTTTTTCAACCATCCCCTAATTGATAAACATTCAATTCTTGGTTATATTAGGGTATAACTATGAATATATTGTTATACATATGATCAAAATGATCAAAGATTTCCTTGGAGTATGTGTTCAACTATAGGATCTCTAGGTCCTGGGTATGAACAGTTGACATCAATTCTTATTCTTCTTAAATGTGGTATTTATGACTTCAAGCCTTACAGAATTAGGAAAGGAATATTGGTATTTTTTAAAAAGAAAAAAATTTTTTTTTTGCTGGGAAAATTTTAAGATCATTAAAGCATTATGCCATTTTCCAAAAGCAGCACCATCCATCTTCCACCTCATGTTTGGTTCTGGGCACAGCTAATTGTCCATTTAATGTGCCTGTCCAAGATGGATTTATTGTTAGATCAGCTTTATGAGCTATTCAACTATTTGAATTCCATAGTTTATGCAATAAGCTCTGCATTCTTTAGAGGGCTTGATGAATACCAGAATTTACACATTCTTATATAAAGACATGATGCTGTCACCTGCAAAATAGGAATACTTGGAACACCTTGCCATCTATAGGGAATTTCTCTTAGGAATTTGCATCACACATTGATGGTGGCATATAATATTGGCAAATATGTACTTCTCTCTGTATGCCTTATTTGATATTAATAATTAAAGGATCATTAAACAGAAATTTTATTAAATTTCAAAGAATTCTTGCAGAGCTTATAAAACAGGTTCTTTTGTTCTGGTACCCTTTGGCAATTTGGTGAAGCTGATATACCCCTTCTCAGAAGAATGTTTTGAAATGCATGAAATATAATACATAAAATTACAAAATGAAATGAATAATATTGAAATACAGTTATTAAAATATTTTTAAGAAATTACAAATCATAGTGTTAGTACTTCTGTTTTAAGGCAACCTTTTAAGATAACATTTATTTCTTCCAAATCAAATGTATTTTAAATTTGTCACCTGAAAATAAGCATATTGGATTTATATTCCCTATACATTTCAGTCTGTTGGGTAACTAACTATAAGGATGGGGTACCCCTCTTGGATCACTGGCTTGCGATCCAGTGCCACTGCCTTGGGATCCAGTGCCACTGCCTTGGAGGTGCTTGTATAACTTAATGAAACTACAAACTATGCTGGGAAGGATTACCCAAATCTGGCCATAGTGGAGAGTTCTGACAAAGGGGATCCATTGGAGAAGGAAATGGTAAAGCACTCCAATGTTTTTGTCAAAAACAAAAACAAACAAACAAACAAAAAAACCCAACCCTAATGGACAAAATTAAAATGATAAAAGATATGACATCATCAGAAGATGAGCCTTCAGGTTGGAAGAACCTGGCATGCTAAGTCTACAGGGTCATGAAGAATCAAATATGATTGAATGTCTGAACAATAACAACAAAGATACAGTGTGTGAATATTGAAAATTCCCTTTTCCCCCTTTGTACCTTTGCCAAGGATATCTTCAATGGATTAGAAACTAAAACACAGATTCCATAGCCTGATATTTGGGTCCTGCAATCTCCCTTTCTTAGAGTTATTTCCCATTACTCCTCTTCATGCATTCTATGCCCAGTATTTTTTTTCAGAATTCCAACTCCCACTTCCTTCTACAAGGTCTATCCTTATCCCTGGAATGTGCTTCCTCCTTTCCTCACCTGCCAGAATCCTTATATTCCTTATATTCCTCAGCCTCAGATTAGGAGGTACTTTTTTTGATCCCCCTCAGTTATGTAGTCTCCCTGTTCAAATGACCTTCTCTTATGTTTATTGCTCCATCTTCCTAGTGGAATGTAAGCTTATTAAGGCCAGGGATTGTCTTGTTTTTATTACTATATCTCCAGGACTTGATATAGTGCCCTGTACAGTATTTAATATATGTTGTAATTGAACTGAGTTGTTGAAGGTACTTTACAGGGAATTGTTGAGGGGAGGGGGAAGGAAAGGAGAGAAATTCTAAGTTTTATAAGCTAGGACTTCTAACTTTATTTAAAGGTAGCTAGTTTGCTCAGGGAATAAAGCACTCTACCTGGCATTAGGAAGACCTAAGTTTAAATCCAAGTTGTATGACCCTGGACAAGTCCCTTAGTTTATGAATGCAAAAACTAAGTCACATAAATTTTAAAGTGCTGAAATTTAGGCACTTAAGTCTTCCTGACTCTAGGCTCAATGCTGTAATCACTGTATCCTTTAGCTGCCTCTTGTGCACAGTGAAAGAGAGAAAGAAGGGGATGCACAATAACCCTTAGAGGAAAGCAGAAATATGGTAGATGGAAAAGTTTCAGTGATATACACAGTAATAGCAATGTTACTTGAAGAATTGTGAATGACTTAGTTGTTCTCAGTAATACAATAATCCAGACAATCTCAAAGTACTAATAATGAAGCCTACTATCTGCCTACAGAGAAAGAACTTATATTTTTGAATGCTATTTTGCACTTTCTTTGCTTTTTCTTTTTGAGTTTTCTTGTATAGATTGACTAATATGGAAACATTTTACATAAATGCACATATATAAACTATATCTAATTGGATGCTGATTCAGGGAATGAAGAAAGGGAGAAAAGGAACTCAAATTTTTTAATTTTAAATTTTAAAAGAAAAGAAAGAAGAGAGGTTCATATAATTTCACCTATCTCCATCATCATATAACAGTTTAGTTACTATTTAAAATAACCTCAGGATGTGAGTTGGGAGGGAGTCAGACAGGTAGGCCATTCTTATGTCCAAAGTCTTCAAAAATCATCTGTTCCTAAATTAGAGCTAGTGTGGTTATAGTTCCAAAATGGATATTCAAATAATGCAGTAAGTGTCTCTTTAACTGTTTAACTCGTTCTGTGACTCTTGCAGATGATTTAACTTCTGTTTGCCTCAGTTTCCTCAGCTGTAAAAAGGGAGTAATAATAGCATTACCTCCTGGGTTTGTGGTGAGAATCAAATATTTATGATGTGTTCAGTACAGTACCTGATATATATAGCAGATACTTAATAAATGCTTGTTTCTTTCCTTCATTTTGAGAAGGTTGTGTTTGGAATTAGAAGTAATTGAGTTTGAAATATGAGTAACAGTTTTTCCCACCTTATTTTAAATTGGTTACTTGGCGTGGGAGTGTTACAATGTATATGGTTTATTTCACTGGGTAATTGGTAAGAAAACTGGAGAGGAATAAATAGGAACACATCTTTTCTTTTCTTTTTAAAATATTAGGTTTTTTATTTTTCAAAATACATTCAAAGATAGTTTTCAACATTCACCTTTGCAAAACCTTGCATTCCATATTTTTTCCCTCCCTCCCCACTTCCCTCTCCTAGACAGCAAGTGATCCCATATAGGTTAAACATGTACAATGATTCTAAACTTATTTCCACTTTTCACATTTATCATGCTGCACAAGAAAAATCAGATCAAAAAGGAAAAAATGAGAGAGAAAAAAACAAGCAAGCAAATAACCACAAAAAAAAAGAGGTAAAAATACTATGTTGGAAAACATCTTTTCTTTAAGAGGTTAAAATTTTGTTTTTGCCCTCTGAATGGAAATATACCACTTTAAAAGATTTTTTCTGCCTTTTTCTTCTTATTTCCTTTTCTTGCATTTAAAAAATATATATATTGTGTTTGAAGGTTCACACAGTGCTTTACAAGAATCTCATTTTATCTTTATAACAGTCCACCTTTTATCTACGTACAGGAAACTGAAGCAGACAGAAGTGTTAAGTGACTTGCCCAGATTTACACACAGCTAGTGCCAAAGGTCAGATTTGAATTCTGATCTTCCCGATTCCTGGCCCAGTGCTTTATTACCTGTGCTACCTTATCTAGCTCTTTCATTCATTCTTACCTCAAACTTTTTAAAAGGGGGCCAGTTCACTGTCCCTCAGACTGTTGGAGGGCCGGACTGTAGTAAAAACAAAAACTCACACTCTGTCTCCGCCCCTCAGCCCATTTGCCATAACCCTGAAGTCTGCATAAACGTCCTCAGCAGCATCTGGCCCAGGCCCTTAGTTTGAGAACCCCTGGAATTTAAGGTTTGGAAGATCTGATTAGGATTAGGTGTCTGAACATTGTTATACTTCTTTTTCTTCTCCCAGATCATCTTTTCCTTCCTTCTCACCCCCAAGCACACACACAATCATTCAAAACTCAGTCTGGTTTTGTTTCATCTCCATAATGCTTATGTGCCTGTCACTGCAATCATCTTTTGCATTTGCAGCCCTCCATGTAGGTAGGCAAAGCTCCTAGTTACAGCAAAATTTCAACTAAAAAAGACTGGTGAAAAATCAATTTTGTGTATTTATCTTATAGAACAGAACATCACACAATACATTTAACATTTATTGCTATTCCTCTTCCCTTTGTGGCCATTTGATGTGTTTCCTGGTAAAATCTTACTTTTTCTTATTCTGTTTTAGACTGAGGTCATTCACTGGGTTGTTATATCTACAGGAAACAATCAAGCATCTAAAGACAACAATTGTACTAACTCCCCCTTTCCTGACACCTTTCTTATACTTGTTACTGTTTCTTGGCAATAAGGTCAAAAATTTTGGGTGACCAGAAAAAGTAATGTATTTCAATGTCTCTGTAACCTCTTGCTCTTCTGTCATTATCAACTGGTATCATAAACATTTGGAATTGAGATAGGAGAGCATATGAAATTAATAAGCTTTAAATATCTACTATATGCTAGGCGCTGTGCTAAGTGCTAGGAAGCACTAAATCTGTGGCAAAGAGGAGACTCTTTTTCTCTGTTAGAATGTTTGGCTTCTGGGTGGAAATTGTCTCCTTACTAGTGGTTTAGCCTTTATTAAACATAGATGTAGAGTTGAGAGGGACTTCAAAGCCTTGGACAGCAGAGAGATCAAATCAGTCAATACTTTAAAAAATTAATTCAAGCTGTTCACTGGAAAGTTAAATATTGAAGCTGGACCTTAAATACTTTGGCCACATAAAATATTTATTGGAAATTCTTTGGAGAAGAATATTGGGAAAGAGTATAAATAAATGGAAAGGGGGAACAACATAGAATGGGATGGATATAGTGTTACAGAAAAAAGGAACATGAACTTGTAAAGATTTCAAGAGATAGTAGAGAATAGAAGAGCTTGATGTCCTGTGGTTCATGGGATCATGAAGAGTCAGACATGAATGAATCACTCAATAATAGAAAGATTCTATTAAGAAATTAGCAAGATTTTGAGGTTCAGATAGTCTGATGTTCTCAGTTTCTCAGTTTGTTTCTTTGCTTCACTCTGTTTCTCTGTGTGTCTCTACATGTGTGTCTCTGCCCTATATTTCTACCTTCATGATCATCCAATTTCTTATTTCCTAGTGAATTCCATATGCATACAAGACTGAAATAATCAGAATCTAGCTAGGATTTTTGTTTTAATGAAAATCCTGCTTGAAGTGGGTAATGAGGAAGAGAACAGAAGTGTCTGATGTGACTTATGAATTATAAATCTTAAGTCTTAATTTAGAAATCATAAGTAAATCACAAAAATTTAGATTTGATAAAGGACTAGAAATACCATTAACAATAGCAGCTCCAAAAAAAGACAATAGGTAATATATATTTAATGCTTTAGAGTTTATAAAAACACTTTCTTCCTAGCAACCCTTTGAGCTATCATTACTTTTAAGTATTCTCCCCTCTTTACAGATGAGAAAGGTAAGATCCAGAGATGAAGTGACTTGCCTACATTCAGTTAGTACATTATCTTAGTCCAGACACCAAAATATGATGATGATGATGATAGGAAATCCCAATAATTTTTCTGAATAAGGAAAGATAATTTGCTTGCAGAGATTTTTCTCTTCTATTAACAGTGTTTAGTTTCTGGGTGGTGATTGTGTTCTAATACTGTTTTAGGCCTTATGATCATAGCTGTCAAGTTGGAAAGTATTTCAGAGGTCATCTAGCCCAACCTCCTAACTTTCACAGAAAGTGAGAGACAGACTCACAGGTTGTCTTTGGAGAATCTAACACAGGAGACTTAGGGTTCATATTGTTTTGCTCCCAAATGACAAGAAGCAACCTAATGTCCTTGATCCCTTGATCTGATCATCTTACTTTTAGTGACTATGATGAGCATAAATAAAAAATACTACTCTGAAGATAATTGTAGTTTATATGCCAACATGTGTTGCAAAGACTTATGAGGTAGGGAAATTCTACCAATAACTTAATAAGATCTTCCAAGCCAGTGACCTTAGTGCTAACATGAGGATGGAAGAAGAAAATCTGGGCTCAGGTTTGAAAAACAAAAAAAGTCAAACAGTTGGAGACTAATCAGAATATGTATACCTAAAGATTAACAATGTTTTGTTCTTTTAGAAGAGAATTGGAAGGCACTAGACCCAGTGAACACCAAACAGTGTCCCAGAAGATGAAATTGTCTTTGTCTTAATAGACAATACCCAGCAGGTTTTTGATGTGAGTCATATAAGTAGCGGCTTTCTATGTGTGACCAGGCTATTGTTCTGCTATAGTAAATGTCAAAATTACCATGAAATTAAATTATTACTCGTGTTAGCAAATATATGAATTTTGATTGCTATCATTTTTTGCCAAGCTTAGCTACGATAAAGTAGGGACCACAATGAATAGTCCAAAAGAAATCATCTCTTGAAAACTCTTTATTTATTTTCTTTAATATTTTTTCAAGTGGAAGGACATGGCAATAAAGGGCAATACTTGTTTAGAATACTAATTTGTAAAGTACTCTGGCCAAATGTGATGGCACATGCTAATACAGATAGTTGGGGAGTTGTGAGTGGAAGTAGAACTAAAACCAGTCCGGTGTCCTTATTAAATATGGCACCAATATTATGAGCCCCCTGGGATCAAATGGCCATTCTGTCCTAGGAAGACAGGATCAGACCACATCAAAAAACCGAGCAAGTTAAAGCTTCCACCTGCATTAGTACTAGGATCAGGTAACTGAGGGATTAGTGTATTGACTATGTATACCATTATTATCTTTATATACAGGGCTTTTGAATAATCTAGGCTGGTGAGACCATATGATAAAAGATTACAAGTAATTGCCTCTTAAAATAGTGAAAAGCAATAGATCCCAAAACAGTTTCATTAGAAAGCTTATTTCATTAAAAAACTTATTAGGAAGTTTACTGAACCTAATCCCAAGGTGATTTATTGATGAAATGAGAAGAGGACAACAAAGAGGAGAAAAATGGAAAATTCATATTTCTATATTCATCTATATTCATCACTAACAGTGAAGGTACCACATTTGGATCTAAACAACTGAAGAACTGATTTGTTGAAATGGCACTTTAGAAAAGAAAATCTAGAATAATGTCCACACCAGACCAGTGCTTCTTGAAGAGAGCTATGCTATAAAGTGGCAGTCTTGAAAGGTTTTAAGTGTTGTTTTACAAGATATCTCAAGGCAGGGAAGATTCCAAACAGTGCAATAAAACCACAGATTTCATTATTTCCAAGATGGTAATTTGGAAGATTTTAACCCATGAGCTTATCTTCTCATCTTTACAAATCATTTTTGAGAGGAAAATGCTCATATATCTAGGACTATTCTCATGGATAGTCTCATGTGATATGTGCATGTTATCTTCACGAAAGTATGAGAATAGTCAGACAATGCTTAATACAAGACCATATTTTTGAGCCATACAAGTGACTGAGAAGTGTACAAAATACAATAGTTCATTGTTTTTTCCTTGTAAAAATAAAAGTGATCTTGTGCATATATTTAGTCATATAAATCCTAAATAGTTATAGACATAGTAATAACTCAGTTCAGCTCCACCTCTGGCCTCACCTTTGCTGATTTCTAACATTAAATGAGATATAAAATATGACCTATGCAAGTTTCAAGGTGTTCATTTATCACCGCCTTTTTTATAGGTTTTTGAATGGTACTTCCTTTTCTAATATTTCCCTCTATTATTGTTATGTAGAATTAGTATTTCGGGTGTTTTTTTATCATGCTACTTTATTAAATAAATAAGTTTCTTTGCTATCTGTCAAGAATTATTATTTTTTTTAATTTCTAAGATATTTATTTTTTATTTTTTTATTATTTTTTAAATTAATTTAATAATTATAACATTTTTTACAACATTATCCCTTGTACTCCCTTCTGTTCCGAATTTTCCCCTACTTCCCTCTCCCCTCTCCCCTAGATGGCAGGCATTCCCATACATATTAAATGTTATAGTATATCCTAGGTACAATATATATGTGCAGAACCGAATTTTGTTGTTATTGTTGTTGTTTCAAAGGAAGAATTGGATTCGGAAGGTAAAAAATAATCTGGGGAGAAAAACAAAAAAATGCTCACAGTTTACACTCATTTCCCAGTGTTCCTTTTCTGGGTGTAGCTGATTCTGTCCATCATTGATCAATTGGAATTGGATTAGCTCTTCTTTATGTTGAAGATATCCACTTACATCAGAATACATCCTCCTACAGTATCATTGTTGAAGTGTATAATGATCTCCTAGTTCTGCTCGTTTCACTCAGCATCAGTTGATGTAAGTCTCTCCAAGCCTCTCTGTATTCCTCCTGTTGGTCATTTCTTACCGAACAATAATATTCCATAACATTCATATACCATAATTTACCCAACCATTCATTTTCCAGTTTCTAACCACTACAAAAAGAGCTGCCACAAACATTTTGTCACATACAGGTCCCTTTCCCTTCTTTAGTATTTCCTTGGGATATAAGCCTAGTAGTAGCACTGCTGGATCAAAGGATATGCACAGTTTGATAACTTTTGGGGCATAATTCCAGATTGCTCTCCAGAATGGCTGGATTCTTTCACAACTCCACCAACAATGCATCAGTGTGCCAGTTTTTCCACATCCCCTCCAACATTCATCATTATTTGTTCCTGTCATCTTAGCCAATCTGACAGGTGTGTAGTAGTATCTCAGAGTTGTCTTAATTTGCATTTCTCTGATCAATAGTGATTTGGAACACTTTCATATGAGTGGAAATAGTTTCAATTTCATCATCTGAAAATTGTCTGTTCATATTCTTTGACCATTTATCTATTGGAGAATGGCTTGATTTCTTATAAATTAAAGTCAATTCTCTGTATATTTTGGAGATGAGGCCTTTATCAGAACCTTTAACTGTAAAAATGTTTTCCCAATTTGTTACTTCCCTTCTAATCTTGTTTGCATTAGTTTTGTTTGTGCAGAAGCTTTTTTAATTTGGTGTAATCAAAATTTTCTATTTTGTGATCAATAATGATCTCTAGTTCTCCTTTGGACACAAATTCCTTCCTTCTCCACAAGTTTGAGAGGTAAACTATCCTATGTTTCTCTAATTTATTTATGATCTCATTCTTTATGCCTTAATCTTGGACCCATTTTGATCTTATCTTAGTATGTGGTGTTAAATGTAGGTCCATGCCTAGTTTCTGCCATACTAATTTCCAATTTTCCCAGCCGTTTTTGTCAAATAATGAATTCTTATCCCAGAAGTTGGTGTCAAGAATTATTTTAAGTAAATTATCATGTAATCAGTAAATAGGAATAATTTTGACTTCCCTTTGCCAATTTTATGCCTTGAATTTTTCTTTTTTTCATATCATTATAATTGTGATTACTTCTAAAATATGCCAAATAACAGAAGGAAAGAAGGAATTTTTGTGCTGCTCCTGTATTCATTTGGAAAATTTCCAGTCTAGTTGTTTATTATTGTCATTGACAATATCCTCTCCAAGCTTCAGAGAGAAGAAAGGTTCCCTCTACTTGGTGAGGGCCTCCTTGTACTTTGTGTTGTCAATTATGTACAGCACTTTTAAAATTTTTTCCACTCATGACCTGTTTTTACCTGAGAAATTTTTATATGAATTCATGTATATAGATCATGTTCATAGATTCATATAGATCAAACATTTACTGATATAAAAATCATAATTTTGCAACCCCACAGATTCAAGTTATAATACCCCATATGAAGTCATGACCCACAGTTTAAGCAGCTGGAACGTACATGACGTCAAGTCCCAGAACATTACAATGCATTCTTAGTGAGATCCATGATTACTCAAAAAAATTGGCCAGCCACCATATAGGAGAGAGCAAAGTGAATTAAAAACACCTACTGATTATTCAGTAAATTAAAAGGCAATTATCAAATGCCTGTTATATGCTAAGTAAATACTGGGGTGTAAATACAAAGAGTTAAATAATTCCTAGTCTTGGGGAGCTTGTATTTTAACAAAAAGACACATATATTTATAGAAATATGTACAAAATAAATATAAAAAGAATACAAATAAATACAAGATAGTTACATTCAAGATAGTTAGGAAGTGAAGACAAATAGGTATTTGAGTTTATCTTGAAGGAAGAAAAAGATTCTCTGAGGTAGAGGTGAGGAAGGAATTCATTCCAGGCAGAGAGATTGTTTCAATTATGAGAAATATCCACTAGAGAAGCATGAAGGTGTATGAGGAGCAGAAAGAAGACTGGTTTAACTATTGCAATGACTGAAAGAGGGGGGGAGCATTGTATAATGAAGGTGAATTATAATGACATTAAGTTGGATGCCAAGTTCATTGAGTAATTAGTACATCTGAGATAAGCTCTTGAGATGAACAGTGTTTTGGACCCACAATTAGATAGGGAGTAGATAGGAAGCTTACATTTCTGAAATTATGCATTGCTTTCAGTAGTCAGTCTCAGAATCCTTACTGCAGCAAAACTGTCTTTATTGCTACCACCCTCCTTCTCAGTAATGCTACATAACCATGAGTCATAGAACATAATGATCTTAGAAGAAGAAACTACAAATAGTCCAAACGGCATGAAAAGATGCATAGCTGACATAAACTAGGCTAATACATATTGCCAACAGTGATTGGCATGTAAAGAGGTAGTTTAAAGTACGTTATTGAGGAGAAATATAACTGGAAAAGAAAGTTTGGTTATATTGAGACAAATGGATAGCCTAAATGTCAAATCAATTCCCTTAAATTACTTTAAAAGAAAAAAAAAAAAAAAAAGCTCATAAGAACACTTCCAGTGAATTGCACAGAACCTCTAAAGAGGATTTATTAGAAAACACAAACAAAAATTATACAGGATGAGAAGGCCTATAAAGGTTGTCATATGCATTAGTGAAAGAATATGCTTACACCAGTGAGTTCTTTTGAGCTGCTGAAATACTAATCCATAGTTTAGACTGGGTTAGGAAACTTGTTGAGTAAATTCTATTTCAGGGCTTCACAGAAAGATAGGTTTTAGATAGCCATAAGGGACAGCTCCTTAAAGAAGCAGAGATTGAGTTTGGTTATGAAGAATGAATAAGACTTGGAGGGATCACAGTATAAGAAGCAATTTAGAGTCCCTTTGGGTAAAATCTCTATCTTCGTAAATTTGTTGCAGCAAATGTTAATCTAGGAGGATGGTAGGTATCCAAAAACAACAGATGCAAATTTAATTGTTTTTATAGTATATCCTCCTAACTAAAATTTCATAGCCATCAATAAGTTTTTCCAAACTATACACAGGCTGTCTCTCCTTATGGGGAATGAAAAAGGGTGGTATATGCAGCTCATCAGCATGTAAATAAATGTATGGCTTGACCAGAGTTTATCATGTAAAAGTTATTTGTTTTGGAGATATCTTAAAAAGTGACTTAAATTAAAAAGAATGTAGTACAGAGATGGAAAATGTATTGTTGAAAAACTTCCTAGTGTGACTGGAACCTGATTAAAATATAATTAGGAAATCTTTAACACAATAACAAGGAATACCATACAACATAGATAATTGTTCTAAGTCAACATGTGGCTAGCAGGGATATGTTTCTATTTGAGTTTGACACTATCCATGCAATAAGTACATTTTACTTTCATGAGTTATACTAGCTTCAATTTAATGCTATTTTGCCTCTTCCTCCTCCTCCCTTCTCACTTCAATAATATACTTATACACACAGGTTCTCAGTTACCAGTTTAATGACTGTATTACCATCATAATAATTGTAATAATTAAATTTTATGGCAGCAATAGTAAATATTTGTACATTAAAGTTTACAAAATGATTTTACACATATTAAATCATTTGATTATAAAAATAGCACACTGTTCACAGTGTGAGCACTTTACAGATAAAGAAACTGAGGGCTGAGAAACCCTTGCCCAGAATCACACTATTAGTGAATGTCTGAAGCAGAATTTGAATTCGATGTCTTCCTAACTCCAAATTCTGTCCTCTTCAGCACAATTACTACCTACTTGTCCAAGATTTTGAGTGTTGTTATACCATATCAGATATGGTCCTTTTTAAGCATTCATATTTGTGGAAAACTAAAAGGAATATTGAGACCTTTTGCCATTTCGCTTTTCCATATTGCTTCCCAAAAAATAGGAATGAAAAAGACTAAAACTGTACAATTTAGATATTCTCGTAAAAAAAAAAAAAGTATCTTTTGGTTATTTATGTTTCTCCATACTTAGTCTTTATGTTGCTTTGATACTTGATTCATCTGTGAATTGTTGAATAGTGGTCCCTCTCCCACTTTACACTTGTATTCTTTTTTAATTTTATTTTTAATTCTTAATTATTTTATTTTTCTATCATCTTTTCTTTTTTTATTTAATAGTTTTTATTTACCAGATATATGCATGGATAATTTTTCAGCATTGACAATTGCAAAACCTTCTGTTCCAATTTTTCCCCTCCTTTCCCCCATCCCCTAGCCCAGATGGCAGGTAGATCAATACATGTTAAATATGTTAAAGTATATGTTAAATACAATATATGTATACATGTCCATACAGTTGTTTTGCTGCACAAAAAGAATCGGACTTTGAAATAGTGTATAATTAACCTGTGAAGGAAATAAAAAAATGCAGAAGGACAAAAACAGAGGGATTGGGAATTCTATGTAGTGGTTCATACTCATTTCCCAGAGTTCTTTCACTGGGTGTAGCTGACTCAGTTCATTTCTGC
Organism: Sminthopsis crassicaudata; assembly: GCF_048593235.1. Taxonomy (NCBI): domain Eukaryota; kingdom Metazoa; phylum Chordata; class Mammalia; order Dasyuromorphia; family Dasyuridae; genus Sminthopsis; species Sminthopsis crassicaudata. Next base: position 242,528,923 of record NC_133619.1, read on the forward strand.
TCTACTGGAACTGATTTGGTTCATCTCATTGTTGAATATGGCCACATCCATCAGAATTGATCATCATACAGTATTGTTGTTGAAGTATATAATGATCTCCTGGTCCTGCTCATTTCACTCAGCATCAGTTCATGTAAGTCTCTCCAGGTCTTTCTAAAATCATCCTGTTGGTCATTTCTTACAGAACAATCATATTCCATAATATTCATATACCATAATTTATTCAGCCATTCTCCAATTGATGGGCATCCATCTATCATTTTTTCTTAAAGGAAGTACATTGTACTTGGAATCAAAATGGAAAATGTGGAAAGCTGGGTGGCAGCAACTGATGGCTCCAAGTAGACAGCTACATAGTTCTACAATCGAGACTGCTAAATTATGTAACACTTTCAGAGGAAGAGAGTTAATGGTTGGGCTCACTAAGCTGTGTAATTAATGCTTTTTTTCTCTCTGAGTTCCAAGATTTGAAGTGAGCAAAATGAGCTTGTTTTTTTGTTTTCCTCTGGAATATGTCCAACATAAAGGACTTTAGTGACAATTAAAAAAATGTGAGGGCACAGTCCAAGTTGTCAGGTGGTGATATGAGTATCTTGGAGGAGTGTTGCCAGTGGAAATAGAGGAGTAAATTGGTTGCTGTTGGGTGGAACAATCTTGGCCTTACTGAGACTGTGCCCCCCCCCCTCAACCTTTCCTCTCTATATAAAAGAGAAACAGCAAGTCTAAATATGAAAAAGAAATGGAAGCACTTTTATTTCATGGCCTTGTTAAAATGTACAATTTGATTAGCTTACATGGCACCTATTGTGTGATTTTGCAGACATCCAGGTATTGAAGATGATTTAGCCAGTATTGACTGTAAAGTCTGGGCTAGCTCCCTAAAGGGCTCAGAATCAGCCAGAGTCAGGTTAAGAAAAGGTCTTGGCCCCACGTGAGGTGCCAAAATGTAAAGTTCTGTTGTCTCTAGATTGTAGATCGTTCTCTGGGAGGAGATCTCTTGGGGAGCTTCTGGAGAGGCAGCCTTAGTTTTAGTTCCAGTACCAGTCAGTAATCCCCAAAATGCAGCCAGGAGTTAAAGTCCTTTACTGTTTCTTTCCACATCTTCTCACCAGCTCCCTCTGAATACAAAGCCTTCAGCCAGCATGAAGGTAGACATGGGAATGAAATCTTGACTCTGAATCTCCTAGAGTGTGGGAATCAGACTCTGCCTCCGAGACTGTGGAAAATCTTCTCCTTGACTCAATCCAGACTCCTTCCAGACTCTAAAGTCTTCCAGACTGACTCTCCCCACTGAGTCTTGGCTCCTTTTATCCTCCCAGAGAATGGGCTTGTGGGTACTCCATGCGCTTGTGAGAATTCCTTAAGGGGCCAATGAACTAACTCCTTTTAAAGGTGTAAACTCCTTTCAGAAGTCTAAAGGTGTAAACTCCTTTTAAAGATGTGAATTCTGAACTAGAGAATTGTTAAGTATCAGACAACCAACTTAGCACCTAGTAAAATCCTAGCAGTTCACCAATGTCAGTTGGTTGTGAGACCCTGCTAAGTGGGAACTTTGAGGAATTTTTCAGCTAGTAGAGGAGAGGATAAAAATTTGTGTATTATATATGCTATATGCACAAATATAATGCAGAGTCAAAGTAGACGTATGTCTAAGAGATATCTGAAGAACTTTGTTGCATCTTATCAATCCTGTGTTGACATATTAATAAATGCTTGTTGACTGACTATTAACTTTTAAAGACTGGATTTTACCCTGAAGTATAACATTTGAATGTGTGCACATATGATATTTTCCTGCTGCTTAACTCTGAATGTTTTCCCCTTTTCTTCTATTTCAGGACTCATTGTTGGGGTGATCTTACGATATGGGATTCCTGCTACCAGTGGCCATGATAAGTCTCTCAGCTGTTCTCAAGAAGACAGGCCATTCAGTACTTTGCTGGTCAATGTTAGTGGGAAGTTCTTTGAGTATACCTTAAAAGGAGAAATTAGCCCTGGAAAGATCAACAATGTTGAGCAGAATGACATGCTGAGAAAGGTCAGTTGGATTTGGCATTGTTGTGATTGATGCTTCCCTTTCTCTAAGTGAAAGGGAATTGCCTTCAGACATTGTAACAGTGCTCTTTTGATCTCAGATTTAGGATCATGGCATCAGAATTTAAAAGGTAGAGAGGAATTTAGAGAACATCTAGTGGAATTCCCTCATTTCTATTATTTATTATTATTATTATTATAACAACTACTCTGATCTTCCTTCATCAAAGTCCAGTCTTCTTTCCAACTATAATTGGAAGAATTAAGGCCCGCAGAGATTAAGTGATTTGCCTAAGATCATATAAATAGTAATTAGCAGAACCAAAATTTTAGCTTATATGTTCTGATTCCAGCTCTTCCACTATATTTTGCTCTCTTTCTAGTCTTTTTAAGTGCTGAAAAGAAAGCTAACCCCTATACATATCTTTTTCTTACCTGCAGACTAATATGGATGCTAAATCTAAAGATTATCCTAAATTAATCCTTTACTTCCTATTTACTATTCTTCTCTTTCTCCTTTGCTTCCTTCCCTTTTCTTCTTTTCCCTTGGTTCCTCCTTCCCTTTCTTCCTTTTTTTCTTTCTTTCTTCCTTTTATTCCTTGCTTCTTCCCCTTCCTTTTTCGTTTTTCTTGCCCTTGCATGAATAAACAATAAAAAAGGAAAATCCTAATTTTCCTTCTCTTCTCTTCTTTCTTCCCTTGCCCTCTCCTTTTCCTCCTCCTTTTCTTTCCTCTTTCTTTGTCTTTTTTGGTTTCTTCTCCTCTTCTCCTTTGTAAACCTGACTCCAAGTGGAATACATATTTACTGTCAAGAATTTGACTCCAGGAAAATGATATTAAACTGATTTTACTTAATTACTGAAATTGTATTACTTGAAATTGAAAAATTAAGATTTTCATTTTTTGTTATTCATTCATTCATTTGGAGGCATCAAGGCATACTGGGTAGAATCAGCTTAGGAGCCCACCAAACCAGAGTTCGTATCTAAACTCTGACCTATACTTGTATTTCTCAGTGTTCTTGGACATTTCTCTGAGATTATGAGTGACAGAAGTGACAGTCCTCATTGTTAAAGGGATTTACTTCATCAAGAGTTCCCTATATCAATGAAATCATAAGTCTAACCATATCTTTATTCTTGCCTTTATTCAGCAAATTCCTTCAGTATTTATCACAAAAGGAACACTGAATTGAGAATTAGATGAATTAAGTTCTAGTCTCAATTCTGCCTTAAGCTTTGTAACCTTGAGCATGCCCCTTTGCCTCTGAATCTTCTTTTTCTTGTCTATAGAAAGGGGATATAGACTGGACTAAGTGATTTCTAGGACCACTTTCTATCCCTCTCTAATCTTTGCAAGATATTTCAGGAGAAGTTCTGTAGAGATGGTTGATGTCAGTGGCTTAATGTCAGCTAAGTCTTTGGTGTGAATAAAAGGGAGAGAATTTGTCATTTTATAATCATAACCCAAACATTCTTTCTTGATCTTTGTACCCTCACTCCCATATCTTTTCTGTTGTTATAAGTAGCTGAGTCATTCTGAGGGAAAGGTATTTTTATTTTATATTTCTCTGCAGTAATGATTATTAGGGGAAGCAAGGTGTGTCCATTGTTTTATTATTTAAAGTTGTGTTCTTCCCCTTTATTCTCACCTCCAACCAGGGCATGAATTCTTTAATGGCTTAGAATGCTCAAAATTTCATCTTAGTTGTGGAGAAGAAACAGCAAAAGCAAATTAGTTTCTCTCTCTAGATTTCCTTAGACTAGAGGTTCTTAATGTTATTAAGTGTATCCTAATTTAATATTAATATTAATTGATATTTATATAATAATAACTATTATCAATCATTTTATTTATTGCCTATATTCCTTTGTCCACCTGGTAACACCTGATGGGACCGTTCTTAGGACAGAGTTAAAATAATTGAAAGAAATGCTAAATTTTAGCTAAAGATTAATGACAACAACATAAGTATAGTAGTATCTCATCCCTGTGAACTTAAGGGTTTTTGGAGTTCATCCAATTCTTGGCCTGTACAGACCTCAGGTAAACAGAAAATTGTTTGACTTTAGTTATTCTAGAGAGTATACTAACTTTTCTTGAAAAAATGAAAAGAAAGAGATTTTTGGTTGAGACCAAGATCTTTCGTTTGCAAGGGTAGATGGAGACTCTTTAGAAAAAGACTCTTACTTAAAAGGGCATGGCACTCAGGTAATTGGAGTTCTGATTTCTCTCTTGAGTTACAGTTCCCATTAGCAACTATCACTTGGAACCAGATGCTCCTGAAATTTCCAAAACAGAACTGATTATGTTTCTCCCAAAATTCTCTTCTCTTCTGAACTTCCCTATGCTGCCAATGATACTACTGTTCTCTGCCAGTCAGGCTCACAACCTTGAAATCATCCTCAATTCTTCCCTCACATTCATCTTACATATCCAACTTGTTGCGTAGTCATGTGATTTATTTTTGTTATAGTTTAAGAATTTTCAGCCCAGTCCAACTCTTTTTTTTTTTATTTTTTATTTTTTAGTTTTTGAGTTTTCTTGGCAGAGCATTGGAGTGATATGCCATTTCCTTCTCCAACACATTTTATAGATGAGGAAAATGAGGCAATTTATCCTTCACTTAGCTGCCACAATGATTTTCCTAAACTTAAGGTCTGACCATATCATACCCTACTCTCCCTCAATAAAATAGAGTGGTTCCCTGTGTTGTCCGGGATTGAATATAAAATTCTTCCTTTGGCTTTTAAAGCCCTTCATTATCTTGCCTCTCCCTTCCTTTCCAAAATTCTTAAAGTTCCCTCCTCTCCAATTTATCTGTGATCCAGCAACACTGGTCAATTTACTATTCTTTGCCCTTTAATTAGTTGTTCCCATGTCCCTAAATGCCTTCTTTCCTAACTTCTGCCTTCCCTGAAAATCCATCATTTCCAAAAAGTCTTTCCTGGTATCTCCATATTTCTACCACTGATTGTATCATTTCTCTAAGATTATTTTCAATTTTGTTGACTATATTTTCTATGCAAAGTTATGCATGTCATATCTTCAGCTAAAATGCAAGTTCTTTGAAGGCAAGGACTAGTTTGGGGATCATATGTGTACCTTTTTTATCCCCATGCCTCAGTTAAACTGAGTCCTTAGCTTTAAAAAGCCAAGGACTCCCACTGTATCCAGAGAGCTCAGAAGGAGAAAGTGAGACAGGTGACCTTGCGCATGATAAGATGTTCTTAATAAATACTTTTTTGACTAATGACTTAAAAATTGATAAAATAGTTGCTTTCTGTAAAACTTTGTGCTAATAAATGGAGTACCTATGAAGATTTGTCATGTCATGTTGTTTCCTGATAGTAATTGGTTCTTTGATTTAAAAAAATAGAACTAAATAGTTTTTCCAGTGGGAAAAAGAAATCAATAAACTCTAAACACTATTTTTGTTTTGTTCTTTTTAAAGAAAAAAGCCATTCACCCTGGAGTTCCATGAACTCGATTTTAAATTCTTTACTTTCTATAAGTATCAAGTAACAAATCTTGAATTTTTATACTAGTTTGAGTAGTACATATATTTAAATGACTCTTGAGCAGTGTTGTTGTTGATTGTGATACCACAATAAGGAAGGCAAGGCTATTGAATCACAGGAGTGGAAAGACAGCTGCTGCTGCCTATACTCTGAGGAAGGTGTAAAGACTGAAGTCAATATATACAAGCTGTGAGAATCAGAGTTCAGCTGGCTTATTAAGTGCTGTTGTTGTAGAAATTGATTATTTTTGAAAGGGTGAATAGGGGAGCCATGGGAGATTCATTCATAGCAGAGGTGTGTGGCTGTGTTCTAATATTGAGTGTTTTTGTTTGGCTGCTATGTGTGACCCTAGACATCCTGTATATCTAGGCCATGCTGTGATACTGCCAGAGATCTTGGGCATTAAGAATCTTGATCACTCCGTTTTGGTGTCAATAACATTTGATCCTCCATTCCATATCATTTATGATTCCCATACTTGTCAGATGTCATAGAACTTTGACAAATTATACTTGTAGGGGAGAGAAGTAATTCCTTTGGAAATAGTGAGAGTATAATTCTTTGTGGTAAAACAGACAACAGAATAAGGATATATGTTTTGGTATTTTTACAGACAGCTCAAGAACAAAGGACAAATAACAACTGCTTTAATCACTGACTGGGCATTGCATCAGTTAAACTGAGACCTTAATTTTAAAAGATTAAGGACTCCTAGTGCATCCAGGGCCATCTACAGTCATCCTAAGCTATAGATTTTGCCACTGGAACCCCATGATTCAGGAGGAGAAAGTAAGGCAGGAGACCTTGCACAGTCCTCCCTCATTTAAATCTAAACCACTTGCATGTCACAGTATCACCTCTCTGATTTCATGGTCCTTTTTGAGAATTAAAAATAGACAACAAGATGGCACAGTGGATAGAGTGATGAGCCTGGAATCAGGAAGATCTGAATTAAAATCTTATATTAAATACTAATTAGCAGTGTAACTGCAGGCAAGTCATTCAGCTCTGTTTACCTTTGTTTTCTCATCTGTAAAGGAGCTGAAGAAGGAAATGGCAAACTACTCTAGTATCTTTTTTTTTTAATTTAATAGTTTTTATTTACCAGATATATGCATGTAGAGAGCATGAAAGAGAGTATAATAAGTCCAGAAAGATAGCAGAACTGGATTTGGAAGAGCTTCAAATGTCAGATAGAAACATTTATATTGATTTAAAATCAGTAGGGAACCAATAGGGCTTTTTGTATAAACAGATGACATGGTCAGATCTGTGATTTAGGAATATCATTTTGGCATCTTTATGAATGATGCATTGGAAAGGAGAGATAATTGAAGTTGGGAGACTAATCTGGAGGCTATTGTAGTAGTAGGTTTAAGGAATGATTAGAGATATTGTGGTTGGTGTTCAGTCTTGTCTGACTATTTGTGATCCCACTTGGAGTTTTCTTGGCAAAGATAATGGAATGGTTTGTCTCTTCCTTCTCTAGCTCATTTTACAGATGAGGAAATTGAGGCAGAGTTAAGTGATTTGTCTGGGGTCATATGTCCTCAACTATCTAAGGCTGGATTTAAACATAGGAAGATTAATCTCTCTGATTTCAAGCCTGGCACTATTTCCACTGTGTCACCTAGCTGCCTCCAGAAATGACAGGAATTGGCCACTGATAGTATAGATGTGGGCATGTAAAGGAGAGAGGAGACTCCAAATCTTCAAACTTGGGAAAATGGAAGGATAATGGTGTCCTTTACAGAAATAAGGAGAGGAATGGTTTGGAAATGGTATTTTATTTTCTGAATATGTTGATGTTGAGATGCATATGAGCAAGCTCTAATGATAAATGTTTCATAACAGGGTTTTCAGGGGGAATAAAAATCAAGCTCTGATTGGTAGTATTTGTCATTTTTCAAGGAATAAATATTCACACTTAAAATTTAACAATCTACTTTCAGTACAAGCTGGCTCCAGCAAACCACTGTCTATTAAGTCGTCAACTTAGAAATGTTTGGTGGGCTGTTTGTTAGGGATGGGGAGGGGATGGTAGTACTGATGAGTCAGAGCCAGGCTGTATTATTTCATGTAAATAGTTTCTATCACATGAAAGTACTAGACTTGGAGTCAGACCTGTGTTCAAATTTCACTCTCCCTCCCCAAGCCTCAATTTTTTCTCATCCATAAAATGGGGGATAATAAAAGCACTTGGCTCCCAAGATAGTTGTGAGGATGAAACAAAGTCGTATCTGTAAATTTCTTTGTCCCTTTGAAAGGACTATATAAATGCTGGGGCAGCTAGATAGAGCCAACAGGTCTGGAATCAGGAAGCACCGAGTTCAAACTTGGCCTTAAGACACTAATTAGGTGATTTGGGGCATGTTTCTTACTCCTATTTGCCTCAGTTTCCTATCTATAAAATGAGCTGGAGAAAGAAATGGCAAACCACTCTAGTAAGTTGCCAAGAAAATCCAAATGGGATCATAAAGAATTGGACATGCCTGAAACCACAAAAATAAATAAATAAACAAACAGATAGATAGATAGATAGATAGATAGATAGATAGATAACTAGTTAGATTCCTATAAAGGCACCTGATCTGGTTCTAGGTCTCAGATTTGAATGAGATGATCCATGAGCTTCTATTCTTCTCAGACTCATTGAATTTTAGAATTGGAAGAAACTTTGGTCATTTAAGCCAACCTATCCCTGAACAGAAATTCCCCCTTGCCATATCATTTGACTTCCACTTAAAGTGAAACCCAATACTTTCCAAAGCAATCTATTTCTCCTTGGGGTATCTGTAGTTTTTTTTTTGAAAAGTTTCCCTTCTATCCAACTTTAATTGCTTCTTTCTAGCTTTGGGGAGTTTCCCTAGTTCTGTCCTCTGGGAACCAAACAAAACAAGTTTAGTCTCTCTTTCACATGACGGCCTTTCAAACATTTGAATATAGAAACCATGTTTTCTTCTTCCCTGCCCTCCCTTACCCTATTCCACCCAGTCTTTTCTCCAGAGTAAACGTCCATCTTTCCCCATATTTCTTGGTTGCCTGGTTATCTGGATACTTTCCAAGTTTAGGAAATGTCCTTTTTAAAATGTTGCCCCAAACTGAGTGTCACTGAAGGTCTGACAAAAGGAAAGGATAATCCATCCAATTCTGGAGATGATGCCTTATATCACATTGTTGACTCATTGAGCTTGTGCTCCATGATACCTCTAGATCTTCCTCAGAACTTGAATGTGGCTTTGCTTTTTCCCATCTTGGACCTATGAAATTGATTTTAGGGATCCAAGTATAAAATGTAACCATTTATCCTTATTTAATTTCATCTTTTTTCATCCTGGTTCAATGTGAATTCTGTCACCCAGTTTTGTATCATGGACAGATTTGATAAGCATGCAATGTCTTCCTACATACATGGTTGTTAGGATTACTAAGTGAGAACTCAGGTTGTCTGGACAGTGACAAGGTGAGAATTCAGGTTTTCTGGACAATTACAAGGTGAGAACTCAGGTTGACTTGATAGAAGGAGCAAGCCCATTGGCTGAAGTGGTTCTTCCCAGAAGCCCTTGCATTATCCCACGCCCATTCTCTGGGAGGATAAAGAGGACAGCACTCCAGGAAGAGAAGAAGACTCTGAATTGCATCAGGCTTGACGGGGCTCTCTGCAGGAAGGGAAGTCACTTCTTTGGACAAGAGTTAACAGCAACTGCCTGGAGACAACGGTTCACTACAGGAAGAAGAATCTGTTGGAGAGATTTGAGTAGAAGACACAGCAGATCTCTTCCCAGAGAGTGATCCGGCAGCTTCTGGAGACGACAGCACGCTACATTTGGCGCCCAACGTGGGGCCCGAACCCACGACCCTGAGATTAAGAGTCTCATGCTCTACCGACTGAGCTAATAATAAACTTGTTAGAAACCTAGAGATCTCCTAGATGTTTCACTAGAGTCCCCTTCCAAGTTGATAGTGAATTATAATAATATTTTTTAAAGTTATCACTTATGTAATACTTTAAGGTTTTCAAAGTATTCCATATACATTGATCCTCAGTAGTTCTTTGAGGTGAGTATTACATTTTGTCCCCATTTTATAAATAAAAGTACTTGGGCTAAGAGAGATTAAGTTACATCCCCATGTCCCTCAAATGTTAAATATTTTAAACCCAGAATATAAGCCTAGTTCTTCCCACTTCTCGGCCCAACACTGAATTTGCTATGTACATTGTCTCTTTTGGTTTGAGTCTAAAATTCTGCAATATTTAAACCCAGAATATAAGCCTAGTTCTTCCCACTTCTAGGGCCAACACTGAATTTGCTATGTACATTGTCTCTTTTGGTTTGAGTCTAAAATTAATTAAATTTATTTAATATTAGTAGCAGGTCAACAGAGTTTATTGAATAAGAGAGTCAGGGAAAACTTACATACATACAACTAAAGCTGAGAGCATCAAGCAAAGTAGAATTGGAATTCAGGAAATTTTCCCAAGATCAAGTCTTGATTCCCAGTCCCAGTTCTGCTGCCAGGAATTGACAAGTATATAGACCTCTACTGGATATATTAAAAAGGCTCTGTTTTCTAATTTTTCTTAAGTGGACTTTACATTTCAAATAGTTCAGTAATTTCAGTCCATTTTGAGTCAAAGAGAAAATAATTGTGTTGAGGTGGAAATTAGTCTACATACTCGGAAGATTTAAGAAAGTTTTAAAATGTATATAGACCTCTACTGGATATATTAAAAAGGCTCTGTTTTCTAATTTTTCTTAAGTGGACTTTCCATTTCAAATAGCTCAGTAATTTCAGTCCATTTTGAGTTGCAGATTGTGGTGACATTACTAATTGCTATAAACAACTGTGATCTGAGTTCTGTAAAGAAACACCAAACTACAGGATCAAAAGACTTCCAGCAGTTGTTTAGAAATATGTGCTGTGTGGTGGTTGTTCTGATGATCATTTCTGGTACTTGAGGGCAATTAGCTGTTTAATTATGAATAGCTAGTTGGTTCAGTGGATAATCTTGGACCCAGAGTTAGAAAGACTTGAACCATAGACATTTACCAGTAATCCTGGACGAGTTATTTAACCTGTTTGCCTCAGTTTCCTCATCTGTACACCTACAGGCTTCTTGTGAGAATCAAATGAGATAATATTTGGAAAGCTCTGGCACATAGTAGGCACTGTATAAATAATTAGTCCCTTTCCTTGGTTATATTGCACTGTTCTAAATAACTTTCTCCACCAAATCAGATCTGTATAAATTCCCAGTAATTTGTAGAATTTTTCAAAATGCTTTATGTTTGCTTATATATGATCATTTTTCCCTTTAAAGTCAACAAATCAAATCTAGTATTTATAGAGTTCTTCCTATTTTCTGGATTGTGTTCTAAACAATGGGAATACAAATGCAAGAAAAAGAAAAATAGCCCTTCATCTCATGGAACTTAAGTTTAGTGGAGGAACACAACAAAAAAGGAAGCTGAAGGGAGTAGAAAAGCAGGATGTTTTGGGATCATGGTGGAAAAGTCCTTACAATCAGGCGCAGAGCTCATAGAAGAATGAAAGGATGGCTTAGATAATTCTTCAAATTGGGTAATTTTAGGAGAAAGCCAAAAGGGTGAAGCAATCTTTCATGGTTTGAAGGCCACAGAGACACAAGCATTTTTCAGGGTGAGTAGGCTGCTAGGAGATGGAGGAGAAATCCAGAAACTTAGGAGAAAATTTGGGAAAGGAACAAAGAAGAAGCATACCCTGCTGGGATGACCTGTGTATGGACCAATATAATAAGACTAACTAGTTTGTTCAGTGGTGTGTGTGGTACTAAAGTACTTTTAATGAATTGTCAAAACAAATTAAATCATCATACTTTTAAAATACTAAAGTGACACTTCAGGACTGGAAATCAAAGAGATAAAGAGGAGAGAGAGCTCATCTAGCCTCTCTGAATGTTTTCTGAAGGTTGCTCTTCTGCTCAAGTTGGTGGGTTGTCCACATTAATGCTTTAAATTCTTTGATACCTTGAAAATCATTATTGAATAAATATATTTATTGAAATAAATAGTAAATAAATCATCACATCAAATGTGTTTTAATGAAAAATGAATTTCTTTCTTTCTTTCTTTTTTTTTTTAACTTTAGGTAACTTTTGATCCAGAAGTATTTTTCAATATTTTGCTGCCTCCAATTATTTTTCATGCTGGATATAGCTTAAAGAAGGTAAGAGGTTTTAATAATTTGAAGCATGTAGTATTTCTGATTAAAAAAAAAGTCTACTACCAAGTATATTTATTTCTCATATTCTTCCATACTACCCAGTAATTACTCAGTAAATGCAGTTGAATGATTAACAGTGTATTTCATCCAAGTAACCTGAAATCAGATTATTTCTTCCTCAAAATCTATTTATTCCTAAAGTGAAGGATTGCTGGGAATGGTGGAAATTGACTTAAAGCTATTGTTTTATACACAACCCATTTTTGAGGATTTTTTCCTCTAATTATATGTAAACAAAAAATGTTAACATGCTTTTTAAAAATTTTTGAGTTCTAAATTCTCTCCTTTCCTTTCTCTCCTCCCCCTTCCTTGGGAAGGCAAGTAATTTGATATAGATTATACAAGTGCAGTCATGCAAAACATTTCCATATTAGATAGGTTACAAAAGAAATCTCAGCCCAAACAAACAAACAAGAATAATGAACTTTAAAAGTATACTTCAATCCCTTTCAGACTCCATCAGTTCTTTCTCTGGAGAATAGGTATCATTTTTCATCATGAGTTTTTTGGGATTGTCTTGGATCATTGTATTACTGAGAATAGCTAAAGCATTCACATTTTTTTCATCATACAGCACGTCTGTTACTGTATATGATGTTCTCCTGGTTTTGCTTGGTTCACCACATAACATTTCTTTCTTTTGATGCAGTGTAATGACTGTGACTTTTTTTTTTTTTTCTGTTAACTAACTTTAAAACCTGCACACAAGATTAGAGAGTTTCCTTGAGCAGACTCCCTTGGAGGAACAGACCTAGGCCTTGTTTTAGCAATCTTTTCTGGCATAGGGCTAAAGGAAGTTTTGTTTAGCCACCCTCACCCCCACCCCCAGGATGTGAGCTGTTGGCTACCAGTATAGCTCAACAACATTCTTGTGGATTGAGGAGCACCTGCATATCCAACCAGTTCTGCTGGCAAAGTAGCCACTGGTTTTATGCTCAGCTTAACTCCTTTGCTGCCAACTCCTGTAAGTGTTCTATATTACATGGACTTTTAAAAAGATATCTCTCATCTATTTGGGTCAACTTTAATCCTTCTGTTTTTCTATGGCTCTTCACATAACTATATATGAACAATGATTCATTACGTTGTAGAAAATCCACCTTTCTTTTTCAACCTGAACAAAACATTTGTTCCTAAGGTTCTCATTCAGCTAAGATTTGCTAATGTATGTGGAGTACTTTAAAACATATGTGTATATAAAATATATACACATGTGTATATCTTATATGTGTATATGTGTATAAGTGGTGTATGCATATATGCTTGAAGTATATATGTACATATACATGTCTTGTATATCTGTATGCATACGTCTGTGGCGTGTGCACATAAATGCTGTGTAAATTGCATACATATGCATATGCACATAGATATCTATATATATGTGTTATATAAATGTGTGTTGCAATATTGTACATGTATGTAGATATATGTCTATGATGTGTGCATATGTATGTGTGGAGCATGTGTGTATGGCTATTGTAGGTATGTATTTTATATATGTGGGTTTAGATATCTACATACTTGTATGTATAAGTAGTGTATAGATGTATATGTGTGATATATATGGTATATGTATGTGCATGTGGTATATAGATACATGTGTGTGATATGTAGTTATAGAGATACACATACATGCACTGTGTATCTATACATGTGTGTGCATGTGTGTGTGCATGTGTGTATGTGGTATATAGATGTGTAAATGGTATATATGGGTTTTGGTATATAATGTGGGTATATATGTATGTGTATTATGTGTAAATAGTATAGATGTGTATGTGTGTATTATCGAAATTTATAGAGACAGAGAACTAGACTTGAGATTTCACTGGTATAGGGAACTCCCAGATGAGGACACTCCTTCTATTACTGGAGTTTGACACTTTTTCTTCAAATTTAATAGTATTGCTTAAAATCTGAAAATTGAAATGACCTGCCTAAATCACTTCTAAATTGAACGTTTCAGAAGCAGGACTACAACTCAAGTTTTCCTGGCTTTCTTTAAGACCAGCACTTTATCCATTGGCCACACAGCTTCTCTCAAGCTCATTTTTTGCAATAAAATTGAGATTCAGACTGTGAAAAATACTTTAATATGTGAAAAGCACCTTAATCTCCCCAGAGCCTCTTCTTTGACAGCCATATTCTCTTTGGAAGAAGAAGTGATAGGCTCTGCTCCCGTGGAATTGAATGTTCTAGTGTTTAGTACATCATTGGTGTTCAGCTTTTACTATCTTTTCCCTATTCAAGAAGTTTCCTGTATGGGCACTTCAATAGTGTACTGTTGTACACATGCCAACTTGTATTACATCTTCTGTCAATTAAACTTTATAACTATTTCATAACTAACTACTGATGTGTAAACAGATATGTTTAGGCCTCTCTGGCTTATGTCCATCTATTCAGACTCAGGAAATCATCATCATCTTTGTTTTTGCCCCAGTACACACGTTATTTAACAAAGTGTTTCTTTTAAAAAAGTATGTCATATGCAATCCCTTTTCCTTCTCTTCCTTGTGTTTTGAGATTCTTTTTTGTTGACATTCGAGTTCATAATAAGAAAAGGGAAATTTATATTTTAAAAAATCAAACGTATATAAGCACTGCACTTGGAGTTAAGACACCTATGTGTAAATCACATAGACACTGTTTCCTCAGGGACTAGTCATTTAACCTCTTGTGACTTAAAGTCACTGTAAGTTGTTCAGTTGTTTCAGTTATGTCTGAGTTTTCCTGACCCCATTTGGGGTTTTCTTGGCAAAGTTATTAGTTTGCCATTTCCTTCTCCAGCTCATTTTGTAGATGAGGAAACTAAAGCAAACAGAATTAAGTGTCTTGCTCTGGTCAAGTAGCTAGTAAGCATTTGAGATTAGATTTGAACTCAAAAAGATGAATCTTGACTCCAAGCCCAGCACTTTATTGAGCTATCTAGTTTCCCAAACACATTATTTAGGAAATTTGCAACAACTTCTTCATCTGTAAAATGGAAATAATTTACCATGTTAGGGTCATTATAAGGAAATCACTTAGTAAATCTTAAAGTGCTTTATAAATGATGAATTGTCATAATTCACCTAAGGAAGCCCCAATCTGAGAAGGGAAATTTGTTTTCAGACCAGTCACTTAACCAAGTCACATGACCAGTATGTGTCAGAGGGGCTACTTGAACCCATGTCCTTTTAGTTTTGAGACTAATAGTCTGTTTACTATCCTACACTTCCTTTTAAGTGTCTAAAGAGCAGGAAAATAAATCTAGTTTGGCTTCAGCAAGACTAGTTAACACGTAGTATCAAGTAGGTTTTCAGTGGAAAATACGCTCACCATAGTAGGTGCTTGCTTAATAAGTGCTTTCTTAGTGGATCCTAGCTTTCTTTGGGTTTAAGTACTCTTGGGTCCGTTTTCCTCCATCTCTTTATCCTTCCTACCACATACATACATTGTCTTCCATTTCACCCACCCACCTGCTTCTATTCATTACGGTTCATGGAAGATTTGTGAGGCTTTAAGGAACTAGTCATCACTAGACCAAAATTCAACATTTTGACAAATGGAGAAAGAGGCACTAAGTTATTTCTACCTCACTTCTCTCTGTTATCTTAAAGACGCTATGTTGAAAAAACAACACATTAATTGACACAGCTTAGTCCCTTTAAGGTATTCTTAAATTCTGGCACTATTTAACATTTAACTGTGGATCACTTATGTATGGATTGTCAGGCATTCATTGAACTTGTGTTGCCTTTTACTTATTATCATGCCCCTTCCCTTCATCTTAGATTCTCATACTCATTTCCCAGCTGAGCTCTGTGCAAAGACAATATAAGTTGATTCATAGTTCTTAATTTCCATGAAATCCAATTTTTAAAAAAGTTCTATTGTCATTAAAATGAATTTTAATCAGAAACTCAGTGATTTAAGACACAAATATAATGTCCCAGAGATAAATAAAAATAATATAACTTTTGCTACAATGACTACTGTACTTATGGTCAGTAAGATATAGCTTTGTTGAGACTCAGGTGTGAGCAATAAATCTTGCCCTAGCTCTTTCAGTTTTGTTTTCTAGTTGATAGAAGCCTCACTGATGATTCAGTTTCCTCTTTTCTTTTTAAAATTAGCTTTTAAAAAATCCCTAGATTTTTTTTAAAATAATGATTATTGCTTGTCAATTGAGAATGCCCTAGATATTGAATATCCCAAATCAAGACATAGCAACCCGTAAAAAGAAACCTCATGTAATTGTGAAGCTATCTCACAAAATCTTGGGACGCTAGAAAAGGGAGAATTTGCTATGCCTTTGTATTAATCCAGAAGACCAGTATTCACTCAAAGGCTAGCCCTTCTTTTTGGACTATTTAAAATATATTTTTGTACTATTAAAAATAAAATATCTGGAGAGTAATAGTTTTTCCCCCAGTATTTTCATCTTCTCTCTCCTCAAGTCAGATTTTGAGATTTCCCTAAATTCATTTCAAATAAGTGTCAACACCTGAACTAAATTAATATCCAAGATATTGACCTTGATGGTACTACAAGATGCCAAAGTGATTCCTAAATCACCAAAGACAGATTTGATTGTTTCATTCGACAAATGTTTATTAAGAACTTGCTGGGTGCAGAACATTGGACTAATAGGTGTTGGGAAAGGAACCAAGTTAGAAGAGACATGATCTACCTGCTGCCTTCATGGGTTAGGAGAAAAGAAAGAGGCAAATACAGAGAGAAAGAGGTAAATGGAGAAGAGTATAAGAGAGACAGACACCTGCAGAGAAAGAGAAGAGAGCACATGCTTGAGTCATAGCTTTTTTTGTTTGTTTGTATTTTATTTTTTTAATTAGAGGTGTAGAGCAAAAAAGCTCTGTGAAGTCTCGTGGGAAAGAGGTCAATACAAAAAAGAGATCAGAAAATCCTCCTGGAGTAAGGGGCATTTGTCTTGCCAGTGTAATTTGAGTGTTAGCTGTATTGTAATTCTTGGCAATTGTTTATCCATAAAGCATAAGTAATATCTCTTTTAAATTTGATTAAATAGAGCATCCCTATTAGCTTTACTTAGCTTTTCCTGATTTATGCTTTAGCTGGTAAAGCCAAGGAGTTAGTTTCCCAAGCTGACACTTACATGTTACTTTACTTTTTACTTTTTAATGTAACTAAAACTGACCTTGTAATAAACTTTCTCTTTTTTTTTTTTTTTGAGAGATGTAATCTTGTCTATGATGTCAAAAGTCTCAAAGTGATTTATATTTTTCTTATTTAGAGACACTTTTTCAGGAATCTTGGGTCTATTCTGGCTTATGCTTTCTTAGGGACTGCTGTCTCCTGTTTCATTATTGGGTAAGTGAGACTTTCTTATAGATCTGAGTGAATGAGTTTTTTAAGAAATGCTGTAATACATGTGAGTTCAAAGAACCCAATATTTGTGATTTTAGTGATAACTATAGCTACAATGATCTAAACTAAAATTTGTCTTTATTTATGAGAGAATACTGGTAAATTCAGAATTATTTTAATTAAACACTCCAGAAGTTTTGTCATAAATTTGTCAAGTCATATTTTCATGAAATTTTTACATGACAATTTTTGGATTAAGCAGGCTGTTAGCATAGTGGAAACAAAGATACTTTGACAGAGATGTTGGAAAATTCATTTCTGGCCTCTTGTAGTTCAGAGCTTGTCATGTCAGCTAGTTTTGTGGCAATGAGGCTTCCAGGTAAATGAAACTAAGTGTGCCTCAGTGAGCAGTGATAAAAGTCCAATATTTTGAAAATTAAAATTAATTTAGTTTTTCTAAAAATTAGTTTTGAGATCGTAGAATGATTTTACTAAGATCTTTATTTAGGTCTTATACAAATCCCTAAGCCACCCAGAAATTATCTGCTATACAACTTTTTTTTTTTTTTTTCATTGACTTTCCCCTGGGGTAATGCAGCTATTTAATTTGAATTAGGATTGGTTTAACTATTAAACATAAATCTAGTTCCTTATGATTTAATTTGAGAATTGCCATTCTTATAATTCTAAAGGGAGGCCTACTAATTTGACTTTAAAAGTCTCTTGCCATATCTTTTAAAATGTAAAAACTATTGAGGGAAATATAAAATTCTTGACAACTTAGTATAAATGAGTTTTCCAGGTCCTTTCAGAGATCTCTAAAGTTTCAAGATAGAGGAAAATTTTCTAAATTGGTGAGTGGGTGAGGGAAAGCCTTGAAAAGAGAAGTTAGATTAACTACTTCACTATTTAGGTGTAGGGGATCTTATTTTATATGTATTTTTGGAGGGATACACACTAAAGCTACAGGTGACAAAAGACATATCAAGATAGGCTATCAGGAAGAAGTACATTGATTCTGAGAGCTTCCTTTCTCTTTTTTCCTTCCCCCTCCCCTTAATCTTGACTTATACATATCTGGGCTTTAGAACGGCTCTATTCCAAAATAAAAGATATTTTAGAGCAAATTTCTATCCAAGATGAATTAAAGACTCAGAAAATACTGAACAAAAGTGCTAAAAGAGACTCTTTTCAAAATGGAATGAGGAAGCATTATAATATTGCATATGTCTGTACACTATGCTTTCTGACTGTTACTGTTATAAGCAGCAGACTCATAAAACCAATTAGCTTGCATGACGCCTTTAATAGTCATTTTTATCCTGGTATTCAGTAGGAGAACTTACTGAAATTGAACTCTGCTTTTGAACAACCCTTTGCAAAGGTTAGGTCTAGGCAGAAGGCAAATAATACTTCTCAGTTTTCTGACTCTATCTTTCCATTTTATTGATGTTGAATCTCTGAAAGGTTTTCTTAGAATCCTGTAAATTTCCCATTGTGTCATGGTATGTTGTGGGTGCTTTTATCCTCTTTATTTCTTAGTTATTCAATTCCTCAGCATCTTCTTTAGAAACTGAAATTCTAACTTAGATAATAGACTCCAATGCTAATTGAAAACCTTGTTGAGCAGCTGCTCCAATTGTTTTTTCATTGCCTCTTTAAAAATGCAATGATCAAATGACTCAGCAAAATGGCATTGACTACAAAGTTATCTGCTGCTAATGTCCTTTTATTATTTATAGGTTTTTCCAAAGTTTTGGAGTAAATGACATCCAGTATCAATTACATTTTTTGTAATAATGACAAATGATTCTGTTTTCATTTTTTTCCTGAGCTCCCTGGTAAATTACCCTGTTAATATGATCATTTTTCTCTTACAGAAATCTCATGTATGGTGTTGTGAAGCTCATGAAGCTAGTAGGACAGCTCTCTGACAAATTTTACTACACTGATTGTCTCTTGTTTGGAGCAATTATCTCTGCCACTGATCCAGGTATTTAACCACTTGAGCTTTTTGCCAATATTGTTTGCAGTCACCTCTGTGTTTTCTCAGCTGGTCTTTCTGAATGATTATAGGGAAAAAAATCATTCCCACATCCCTGGTCTTTTGATAGTAAGCCTCTATTTTAGTCAGCCCAAGGGCTAAGCATTGGGATACCAAAAAAGGAGAAAAAACATACTCCCCTCACTCAAGTAAGTTACAGTCTAATGGGGGAGAAAATATGTAAACAGCTATTTACAACTACAATTCAAACAACTTAAATTTGTGGCAGTCTCAGAAGAAAGACACTAATGGGGAAAGATATCTTGTAGAAGTTAAGATTTTAGTTGAGATTTGAGAATAACCAGAAGGCGGGGGTGAAGTTGGATAGTTTTCCTGGCTTGGAGGACAGCTATTGAAAAGACAGACCCAGAAGATGGGGTGCTGGTGGAAGGCAGCATAAGAAGGCCAGTGTTGTTGGATTGTAAGCTACATGCAAGGAAGTAGAGTGTAAAAAGATTAAAAAGAGAGAGAGATTTTTTTCCAGTCTTAGTTTTTATTTATCATTTTTTTAACTACACGGTTTTATTTTCAAAACATAGATAAATTTTCAACATTGATCCTTGCAAAACATTGTGTCCCAAATTTTTCCCTCCCTTCCCCTCATCCCCTCCCCTAGATTGCAAATAATCCAATATATGTTAAACATGTTTTAAAAATATATGTTATATCTAATATATGTATACATATTTATACAATTATGCTGCACAAGAAAAATCAGATCAAAAAGGAAGAAAAATGAGAAAGAAAACAAAATGCAAATAAACAACAAAAAGAGTGAAAATGCTATGTTGTGATCCACACTCAAGAAGTAGGTTTTAAAAGCCAGAGGATTTTATATTTGGTCCTGGAGATAATGGAGAGCTACTGTGGTTTATTGAGTAAGGGTGGGGTCCATGGTCACACTTAATTCTTTCAGGAAGATCAGTTTGGCAGAGTAGAAGATAGACCAAAGTGGAAAGAAATTTGAAGCAGAGAGGCCAGTCTGAAAAGTAGATGATAAGAGCCTGTGGCTGCATGGCAGCATTGTGAGTAGAAAACAGGACTTTTATGTTATTGATGTGGTGCAATCCTTAGGATGATGTAGTAATAACCCCTGAGCTACCTGACTTTTGGGAATGATGCAAATCTGCGCTATCTTTAGTTAGGAATGACATACTTCTTCCCTTAGGCTATATTGCCTTAGTTTACCTTGTATAGCCTGCAGGTTAAGACCAAAAGATTGCTGACTGTTAGATAACAGCCTGCTGATCATCGATAACAGGATGCTTGGAGCTAATGAGTATCAGTAATAAAATGCCTTGAGTTAACTCTGGTACAGTAAAAAATTGGATGCCTGCCCCATGACCTAGTGACATTTCAGCACTAAAAACCTCCAAAAAGTTGTTAACTCTGCCCAGGCAACTATAGGTAGGGCATTTGGACACAAAGTAAGAACCTGAGCACTTCTCAACTCTACCTCTAAGCCATAAAATTAGCATATCACTGACATGAAACACCTGGTTTCATTTTTCCTATAAAAATACCTGTTTGCCCTGTCCTTATTCCCTGTATTCCTCTTAGGGAATTTAGTCTGCTTTAATTAGCATTACAATTATAATAAATGTTGCTCCAGACAACTTCTCCAACTGCTCCATGACTACTAGATGAATCTGACAAATTCTTTTGATATTCCTTGCAACCTGTATGGAACCTGAATCTTTTGTGGTTCTCCTTGAAGCCCATTATTTTTGGACTGCCCTTCATTCCATCATTTTGAAGGTTCATCTGGGCCTGGGATAATCAAACACATATTATGATCCAGATCATGTGCTCATTTGGTCTAGCCTTGGAAAACTTAAGGTGACTTCCACACTATTGTGAGGCATTACAGTAAGACTAAACATAAAATCATTCTAGTCCCACCATTTTTAATGTCCTTCAGAAGTTGAGAACAGCACAAGATCCCATGAATTCATGATTTATGCTTTTTTTTCCCTTGTGGAGTGACAAATGCAGTGACAGATCAGTGGTCTGACACATTACTTAAAATGCCATTTCTCAACTATGCTGGGTGATTTATATTGAATCCTTTCATTTTTATTTTAATTTAAGAACATTTTCAAGCATCTGGTCATAGTTTGATCTTTCTCTTTCTCTATGGCTCTGTTTCTGTCTCTATTTTTATTTCTAGATCAACAGCTCTTTATTTTTTTCTTTCTATCTCTTGTCTCTATAAATCTTTTTTTCTGTTCTTCTGTGTCTTTCTTTGTCTCCCCACCTCCTACACCATTTTTGCTATATTTTGTTTTTTATTCATCTTTTATTTGTTTTATTGATGCTATTAGATAATCCACTGTAACTTATGAATAATGTCTTCAATAATGTTAAGTACATTTAAGTACTTAAGCAAAGTATTTGCTTTGTACAATTAAAAGAAAACAGACATTTGTCTTTAATTTCAAAAGAATGAGAATAACTGGTACTTTTCTGGTTTTCCCTATCTGTGCCTTATGGCTTTACTCCTTCCAGGAAACAGAGTTACTTGATTGTAATAATATGAGGGAAGTCTGACATGCTAGTCTTTCGGGCAGTATTGTATTAAATCATTTGGAGCAAATGTGATTTCACTTCCTTAAATGCTTTTTTGTCATTAATACCTGTTGTGTTTCAGCTTGTACAGAGGGTAAACTGTAGGCACTAAAGTGGTTGCTACTGATTCATCTGATAGATCTCCTTTCAAGCATTACTTATTTGGTCATTTCTTATAACTTAAAAAAATTTAAACTCATATATGCACACACTTTATCATTTAAACCTTTGATTAAATCTATTTGTAGAAAATGTTTAAAATGAACAGTTTCTTTGTAGCGATCAATAATAGATTTTGCTGAAGAAATAGTTTTGTGGGAGGAGCTATTATTTAATATGCTTTATTTCAGGGATACTTAGTTCTTTAATTAAAATTTTTATTTTATTTGCAAAGACCAGCTTTTTCTCTGTCTTTTTCCCCCTTCCACCCATATCCCTTAATAAGAAAGCAAGAAGAATAAGACCCCTGTTAAAGCATGTATAGGCAAACGAAATCAGTTTTTGCATTGGCCACATATAAAACATTACGCTGAGTTTTTACCTCACTTTTTAATTTTTAGAAGTTGGGTAGAATACTTCATTGTGAGTCCTCAGGAATTGTGATTGGTCATTGTTTGGCTGATCAGATTTTCTTCAAAAAGATTTTTTAAAAAAATTTTAATCAGACAAGTTCTGGCTTAATAACACCCTTCCCACTTTCCCCCCTCCTATCATGAACATAAGAAGAAAAAAAAAAAAAACATTTCAAACATATATAGTCAATCAAAACAAAATTCCACATTGTCCATGTCCTAAAAAAATATTTCTCATTTTGCATTCTGAATTTTTTACCTTTCTAACAGGAGAGGAGAGGATGTTTCATCTTTAGTCTTCTGGTATCCTGACTGGTCATTACACTGATAAGAGTTCAGCACAATAGTATTGTATCACATTTATATATAATAACAGATTCCCATTGTTTGCCCCCTCAAAAAAGCTATAATATTTTTGTATTGCCAAAAGTAAAAGGAAAACAGGAAAAGGGGGGAAATTTTTTCACAGCAAGGTAAATATGTACATCTGTACATCCTTAGAATTTGGTTTGCTTTGCACCATTCCCTCTCTTTATCTTCTGTCTCATTTCCCCTCTTCCCTTTTTTCCTTTTCTCCTATTTCCTTGTTTTTCTATTTTCCTTTATTTTTATATCAGAATTTGTATGCATTCTTCCTTCTTTTGACTAGTTTAGATGAGAATGAGATTCAACCATCCATTGCTTTGTTCCCCCATCTCTTCTTTTTCTCCTTGTTTGTATAGATTTGTCTCTCTGTGCACAATCGGGGGAACTTATCTTTTTCCTTCCTTCCTTCCTTTCTTTCTTTCTCTCTCTCTTTTTTCTTTCTTTCTTTCTCTCTCTCTCTTTCTTCCTTCCTTCCTTTTTTTTTTTTTTTTTTTGCCATAGACCCCTTTTGAAAGTCTGGTAAAAACCTATGGACTCTTTCTCAGACCAGTGTATTTAAATCATAAACAAAGTGCATGAGATTACAAAGGAGATATCCAATGATTAGTTACAATTGGTTAATTGGTTGTCTGTCTGTCTATCTTTCTATCTATCTATCTATTTATCTATCTATTTTTTTAAATGGATCTTAGGCTAAAAACCCTAGTTTTATTCCAAAGGCTTTATGTACAGGACCGGCTTGGAAGACTCTAAGCTCCCCAAGTGAACATGTGGGCACCTGTTAGCAAGTATATGATTCTCTTTAAGGTAATGTTTTCATTTCAGGATGTTTTTAAAAGAATATAAGTTTCTCAGGGCAGTTAGATGGTTAGAACACCATCTCTGAAATATGGAGAACCTGAGTTCAAAATCTGGCCTCAGACCTCAGACACTTAACACTTAACTATCTGTGTGACTAAGTAAATCACTTAACCCCAAGTGCCTCATCAAAATAAATAAAATAAAAATAAAATAAAATAAATAAATAAATGAAATTTGAAAAGTATGAGTTTCTCTTCCTACTGATTGCATTCTAAAGGTAGGTATGAAACAGTGATGAAATAGACAAAAGACTTGACTGAGTTTGTTTTCCCTTAAAAAGAAATAGATGAGAATGAAGTTCAAGCATCCACTGTTTGCTCCCCCATCCCTTCTTTTTCTCCTTGTTTGTATAGATTATTATTTATCTGCCTTGTGTTGACTGGAGGGAAGAATAATGTAGCTCTGGAAAAGGGCTTTATTGTCTTAATTGTTTTCTCTTAGATGTAGCTCAATAGATTAAACATGGTTGACTTGGAAAGGTCTTTTGCCTGGTCATTGAATGTCATACTAATTCTAAAGATATCAGTCTGGGCATAAATATTCTCATTAAACTAATTAATATTTGGGACATTCTGGGTATGCAGAATTGATGTGTTAAAGCTCAGCAAAATAGTATTTTAGAACTGTAGGAAAAGTTTGATCTGCTTCAACCCTCTCATTTTACAAAAGAGAAAACTTGACCATTGGGGGAAGTGATTTATCTAAGGTCTTGCCACTAATAACGCAGCTAGAACTGAAAACTACCTCACCCAGTTTTCATTCTACTAATTCTACTAATACTTATTTTACTAATAATGCAAAACTGAATCATAAAAAATAATAATCAATATTTTCTTATCTGGGTTCAAGTCAATCACTTTTCAATTAAATTAATTTTGGTTTTTGGGTTGGTGTTTGTTTTTTGTTTGTTTGTTTTAGATAACTTATGATTCTTCTAAATGTATATGAGTTGTAAAAGAAAAATTGAAACAGTTAACACCATTTCAGTTACTAATCCTTCTCAAGGGATGGTGGATAAATCATTTAACTGTTAAAACAACAAAACTTTTTTTCATTTTGACTGCTTTTTATAGAAACTTACTAAAATTTATCTTAGATTTTATTCTTGGTAAGTTTAGATACTGAATATATTCATAACAACTCATTGTGAATAGCAATATTTATGCTATATTAGAGATATCAAACATGCAGCTTATGGGCTTTTGGCAATCTTAACTATAACCTTAACTAGACTAATATGTAGTTGGGAAATTTTTAACAAAATAAATCAAAATGCAATAGAACACCGATAATGTTAATTTGTGGCTTTTTCTAAGACAGATTACAGCCTTCAATGAATCTTATGTTTATCTTGGTGGACCACATTTCTATTTAAGTTTGATACTTATGTTCAATCTAGACAATGTGAGATCTGTGACTAATTTTTTTTTTTTTACTGATCCCCAAAAATAGTAATTTTCCTCTCCTAAATCTTAAATGAGAAATGTGGAGTTTTATGATTTTCTGGTAATAGCCTTTTTCCAAAATAGTAATTTTAGATTTTAGAGCTACTGATTTTTGTTGTTGTTTATTTGTTTTAGTCATGTCTGACTCTTCATGACCCATTTAAGGGTTTTCTTGACAAAAAGATACTGTAGAGATTTAGCATTTCCTTTTCCAGTTCATTTTATAGATAGGGCAACTGAGGCTAATAGGGTGAAGTGACTTGCCCAGAATAACAGTACTAAACATCCTATATTCTAAATTCTTATGTGCTATATTCTATAACACAAATGTTTGAGAAGAGTGAACTGAGAATTCTGAATCAAAATTGTCATACACCACCATGATTGGGGCACATAGGATTAAAGTATTACAAATTAGAGGCCATTAGTGAATGGACAAAAGAACAGAAGGAGCCTATATTTGGTCAATGGTAAGTATAACTTTAAAAAAATAAATATGTAATTAACTGCGGAGTCTGTACTGTCCTGTACACAAAGCCTTTGGTGTAAATAAATGTCTGTGGTTGTATTTGAATTTAAGATGAGTCTTCCTAACTCTAGGCCCAGTGCTTTATCTAGTTGCACCTCCTAGCTGCCTCAATTTTACTATTTAGGAAAATGTAACTCAGAAAGTATTAAGATCATGTAGTTTAGAGGTAAAACTGAAAATATAATTTAAGTCTTCTCAGTCCAGTTCCATGGCTTTGCTGATATACTATGCTGCTTCTAAGAATCATATCAAAGACCAGAATCATTTTCTTGGGATTTAACCTCCAGAAGTTACCATTGTTTTTGACCTGGCTTTTCCTGGTGTGCTTGGCATGCCAATAGCATTCAAAATGTTGTTTTGTTTTGTTTGTCTTACTAGAAAAAGCATAAGGTAAAGTTACTTGCCCAGAGTCACACAGGTAGAAAGTATTTGAGTTAGAATTTGAACTAAGAAAGAAGAGTTCCTAATTCCAGGGTTGACACTCTATCCTCTGTGCTACTTAGCTGCCCCATAGGAAAGAGTACAATGATACAAGTATATTTGTGTGTGAGGGAGTTTCAGTTCATACATTCATTGGTCTGGATTACCTATAAGCAGTAGATAAACATGCTACATCTTTGAAAGTTGTTAAATACTGAAATATTCCAGTCCCTACAAGTGTTTTGTGTGGATGGGAGAACAGAAAAGGGAGTATAGTCATTAGCAAATGCAAAGTTAGTCATTCAATTATTAATGTTTTTTTTGATACCTGAGCTGAGAGCATAAACTACCAAGTTTTTCCAGCTTCATTGGCATTGTGAAAGTTCTTAGGGAAAGACTGTGTTCAGAAATGAATATTCTGGGGAAAGAAACCCAGCATATTTCACACAGTTAAAGTTTGCTCTGTGATTAAATTAATCTTTTATTGCTACACCTCTCTTTTATTGCTACACCTCACTGGGAATACCAAAATCACATCTTAGAAAATGCATATTATTCAGTTGGTTATATATTTTAAAAAACACAAAAAAATATACTTATTTTTGACCAAATATAGGCTCCTTTTACTCTTTTGTCTGTTCACTAACGCCGTCTAATAATTCATGATACTTGAGCCCTGTGTGCCCCAATCATGGTGGTATATCATAACTTTGATTCAGAATTCTCAGTTCACTCTTCTTAAGCATTTGTTTAAGAATATAGGTTATAGACTATGGATTGTTCAGTGTACTGATCCATCAATGTTTTCTTACCTTTAAAAATTTTCAACAGATCTCAATTTCCCTGTCTTTTAGCCCTTAAACTGTTATCATTGTGGTCTTGCTAACTCAACCACATCCTTCAGCGATCCAGAGTCATCAAAGAAATGTACTGTAACATGCCCTCCTGGCAGTTACTATTACCAGTCTGTCCTAGGCTCAATAGAGTACCTTTGACCACTGACCTTTGCAGTGTCAATTCTACCCGGCTCACCTCCTCTGAGGCCTTCAAAGGTCTCTGGCCACGATCTCTTGAATCTATAGTTTAATAACTGGTAGTGCACTCAAGAACAGCCACGTGTAATCTTAAAAGCCTTTATTGTACCTACTCACATAATGCCCTGACTTGTCAGCTCCCTAGTGAACACCTGGTCTGAAGACCCACGTGTTCTCTACCAAACTCCTTCAGCTTGGCTCAGCTACCCCAGGCTAGGGAGCCAGGTTAAAGAGAGCGACTGGCTGCAAGCAGTGGGCTTATAAAGGACCTGTGAGGTCACACACACAGCCAGCCAGTGAGAGAGAGCCATCACCCATTATGAAGCTATCTCAATATGGCCAGGATCCCACCCACAGGGCAGTCCTATATCCACAGAGATTACTTCTGGGCTACTCAAATCTCCTGTTGCGCTGTAGCCGCCCATTTAAAGGACCCTTACAATGTAGACCCACTCAGAACACTTAGCCATGGCAAGCAGCTATAAGAATGAACTTGCTGAAAAGAATACAGCAGTTTATCACAAAGATCATATATTATGATCAGGTGAGATTTACACCAGAAATGCAGGATTAGTTCAATATTGGGGAAATTATCAGCATAATTGACCACATCAATAACAAAGCCAACAGAAATGAAATGATTATGTCAGTACATGCAAAACAGATTTTTGACAAGAGACAGCACCCATTCCTAAAAAAGGATAGGAATAAATGGAACTTTCTTTAAAATGATTAGTATCTTATCTGTAACTATCAGCAAGCATTATTTGTAATGCAGGTAAGCTAGTAGTTTTTCCAGTAAGATCAGGGGTGAAGCAAGAATGCCATTATCATAATTATTGATGTTACCATTAGTGTTGGGGCCAATTTTTGCCCAAACTGTTTCATTCATTAGTTTAACTCCTTCTTTATCCACTATTTCAGTGGAGAAAGTTTAGAATCCATATTGTAGAAAAGCTTCTATATAAAAAGTTAGTTATATTCTACTTATGAATAGTATTCCTTTTTTTCCCCAAGCTTTTCACTGTCTCATGTCCTTGTTTAATTTCTCACTATAATGAATGACTACATTGAACCATTGTTATTCTATATCAATTAAAGCCCCTCCAGTGAGATGTAGTTCAGCCTTGTACTCAAAATTGAAATGAAGAGTTCACCCGTCCTTCCAGTATCCCATGGACTTCTGACTTGTGTGGAATACCTTGGCAGCTGATTCCTAGAAACCTTTCAATTCTAGTTCGAATTTCTTTTTAATCCTCTCTGCTATGGCTATCCCTGTCCTCTTCTAATTACCAGTGTTTCTGTTGGTTATTATTCTCATCTTAGTTTTCTTTTTCCTCTTTTCCGTTGTAGAAATGGAATCTTTTGTTCAAATGGACCTGAGAGATCATCTAAGTCTAACCTTCCACCCATTGTCCAAGATCATAAATCTACTTATGTATAAATACTTAAGCAACTCATGAGGTCCATAAAATTCAAAAAGTTTTTTCTTAAAGTGAGATAGTTTTTAAACTCAGTTTAATTTCCAGTCATTTGGAGCTTAATTCTGCTTTCCTGAGCAATGTGACTAATCTGGCTTCTAGGTAAAATTTGTTCAAAGCATGCCATTTCTTCCCCATCTCCATCTTCTCTACAGGCTAAACAACCTTAGTCCTGATTCAGCCATTTTATTTTATTTTTATACCTTTTTATTTTTCAAAACACATGCAAAAATAATTTCCAACATTCAAAGATGCAAAACCTTGTGTCCCAAATCTTTCTCCCTCTCCCCTCCCCTAGACTATATGTAATCCAATGTAGATTAAACTTGTGCAATTCTTCTAAAAAAAGTTCTTATTTAAAAAAAAAAATTTAACCATATTTATCATGCTACATAAGAAAAATCAGATCAAAAGGGGAAAAAATGAGAAAAGAAATAAGTAAGCAACAACAACAAAAAGATGAAAACACGCCTATGTTATGATTCAAATTTAGAACTGAATGCAGGTGACTCTCTCCATTGCAAATCTATTGCAATTGGCCTGCCAATTCAGCCATTATATGACATTTGGGACCCCTCATTTCCTGGGTTATTCACTTAGATGTATGCCTTTTGGTTATTGTCCCTTTAAAATGTGGCTGTCAAAACTGAACACAAAATTTAATGGACCTGCATGGAGTACAAAGTAACCCAATATTCCTTTCTTTTGGCTTCTTTCATAGGTTAACAGATTTGTGATCTCACCAATATAGATGTTTCCTTTGGGAGTACCCATTACTACCCCTCTGCACTGTCACATTGTCCCACATGTCTTGTCAGCAGGTCTCTAAACATTCGTTAGATACATGTTATGTGCCATTCTCTGGATCCAAAGAAAAGCAAAAAACAAAGTCCCTGCCCTCATGGAGCTTGCATTAATGATTCTATAAGGGACTCACCTGACATGCTGGGGACTTCCTCTAGATAAGTGGTATCAATTTCATATGGAAAAGAGGACCACTAAAACATACATATTGATTCCAGTGGTCTATCCTGTTGACTTGGAAAATCTCATATTAACATTATGTTTTTAAAAGAAATTTTAAATTTATTTTTAAAAATATTTACCAATTATATTTTAATTTGGTTTGGGTCTTACTTGTGTGTGAGGGATAGAAAATCCTATCCAAAAATGACTACTCAGAGATCACTCATAGAAAAGCAGAACTATTTATTAGAATCTTGAGAAGCGGACCCCATTCTGATCTGTGAATCAAATTCACAGCAGGAGAGAGCCAGAGCCTTGAAAATGTTCACAGCTTTTATACATTTCAGACAAAGAACCTCCGAAATCCCACCCTCCACATGTTGTGATTGGTCATACAAGTCTGCACTCCCCCCTTTGGTCAGTGGAATGCAGCAGACAAGGTGATTTACAACCTTTGGTCACTTAATGCCCTATTTGGACAATGGAATGCAGCCTAGGCCTTCACATGGCTGGGGTCTAGTGGCCCTGGTTTACATTAGCTAGCAGTCTCTGATCAATATGTGCTTAATCTGTAAGTTCTTCACCATATCTTATAATACACACTTGGCAGTGTTGTGTCTGGATGTTTGATTTCTCTGGGTTAGGTTCACTTGGAAATTAGTGTATGTCCCTGTTCATCTAGTCATAATCCTTTCCCATAATAAATTTAATTGTTTATGGTACATTTGTTGTTGTGGGTAATGTCAAAACCCAACATGTTCACAATTTTTCTCTCCATCTTTTGGTGAGCCAGAAAAAATTAGGATATTCTTTTATTTGAAACCATTAAGGATCACTCAAGGAAAATGAGGGATAGCTGGATATCAGAGTAAAGCACTGACTTTGGAATGAGGAAGACTTCTTCCTGAGTTCAAATCTGACCTCAGACATTACTATCTGTGTCACCCTGAGCAAATCATTTCACCTTATTTGCCTCAGTTTCCTTATCTGTAAAATGAGTTGGAGAAGAAAACGGCAAACCACTCTAGTATCTTTGCCAAGAATATCCCAGTCAGGAAGTCCTGCATTCATAGAATACCCCAAATGGGGTCACAGAGAGTCAATGATTGAATAACAACAAAGAAAATTAATCTTAAATTTGTTTTTATGTCAGAGAAAAGCTTAACATCAGGAAACTGCTATTTTATCTTTCTGTCTCTGTGTTCTGCACTCATGCCATTGGCCTATTATCCCTTTACAACAAAACTTGGATATTGTAATGACTCAGCTCTACTAGGGATATTAATTCTTTAACATTTGCAAAGTACTTGATATACATTGTTTCTTTTGAATCTCACCATAAGCCTGTGAAGTAGCTACTACAAGCATTGTTGTACCATTTAACAGATGAGGTAATTTAAGTTCAAGATCATTTCTGTGACTTTCTTGCAGCCAACAGCTAGGGAAGTGTGGGATTTGAATTCTACTCATTCCCAAATTGCATGTTCTTTCCACCATTCTTTGCTATATGTTATGGGAATATGTCAACTTCTTGGACATTGAATAAGGATCTTTCTCACATATGGGAGTATCAACAGCTAATATTTATAGACTGTCTGAAAAGGTTTTCTTTTTCTGCCTTTTTGCCACATTCATTGCAGAAGTCGAAGACCAAATATTTTTCTTCATTTCAGAGAATGCCAGGGGGCAGTTTCCTTCTCAAAATTAATTCCTAGGAATTAGGCCACAGTTGGAGGGAAATTAGTTATATGCCGGTTTATGATGCTTTATAAAGCTGATTAGCTTAACTAAACCTGCCCTTAATCATTAGGATTTAACAAATTAATCCAGTTGGAAGATCATCTGGGTCCTTTGTTTTTATCCCATTTTTCCTTTTCTAGTTGCTCTGTAGTTTTTTCCCTGTTCTTAAGTAGAACAATTGAGTTCTCTTTGTCCAAGCCATAATCAGCCCACAGCTGTTGTTCTGACCTTCTTGGCTTTCCAGCAGCAAAAGATCAGGAGCACAGCTTGTTTGTTCCCAATATCATTGCTACGTTATTTGCTGGCAATATGTGCAAAGCTTTGCTGAGCAGTTTATCACTTTAAATGCCCATTCTTTGTCAAATGTTCTTTCACTCCATCCTTCTTGTAGTCCATTAGTGTACCTCAGCATTCCCAACCTCACCTCATATTAGTCATTTGGTCAGCAAGCTTTCATTGCTGAGCTTGTGCCAAGCCCTGTGCAGTTGACTCAAGCTGATACAAGCCTTTGAATGAGCATAGCATGTTTGCTCACTACTCTCCAAAGTGTTGGCCCCTAGATTCCTCCCCCTTACCCTATCTTTAAAATACTCATACTTATCTGAGGACTTTGTTGGATTTACATAACTCTGATAGGCACCTATGGGGAGTCAGTTCATTATACTCCTGATGTCAAAGTGTGCTGATACTTACTTCCCTTATAGTCCTGTGTACTCATTAAACTTCACTCCTCTTTCTTGGGGTTCACAGATTTTATTTCCTCTGAATTTCTTATTTCACTGTCCATATTTGAGCTTTTAAGTCAATCAGACAGCACTTTCAAGATGAAAATGGTTTTTTTCTGTTTCATTCTGAAGTTTTTGTCTTGTTGAAGACCTGGCACATTATTTATTTAATATTTCCCCCAGTTACACTTAAAACAATTTTTTACATTTGTTTTTTATTTTAAAACTATTGAGTTCCAGATTCTCTTCCTGATCCCTACTGTAACCTCCATTAAGAAATTATATGTGTACTTCCTAGCTGTGTGACCCTGGGCAAGTCACTTAACACTTCTGCCTCAGCAAAAAAGAAAGAAAAGAAATGAAATGAAATAAAATTACATGTGAAGTTATGCAAAATATTTCCATAAAACTCATGTTAGTAAAGAAAACATAGATCTCCCCACCCTATTTTTTTTTATTTTATAATTATAAATTTTTTTTGACAGTATATATGCATGAGTAATTTTTTTATAGCATTATCCCTTGTATTCATTTTTCCAAACTTATCTACTCCCTCCCCTAGATGACAGGCAATCCCATACATTTTACATGTGTTACAATATAACCTAGATACAATATATCCCACCCTAATTTTTAAAAATCCTCAAGAAAAATAAAGTTAAAATAAAAGAGAGTGAAAGATAGAAAGAGAGAGAAAGCAAGCGAATGAGCATAAGGGAGCTTCAATCTGTATTTAGATACTAACAGTTCCTTCTCAGTGTATGGATAGAATTTTTCATCATAAGTCTTTCAGAGTAATCGTGGATCATTGTACTGCTGAGAGTAGCAAAAAGTACAGCTGGTCATTACTTTGTATACAGTACATTTTACTTTGCTTGAATTCATGGAGGACTTTCCAGGTTCTTTTTTCCAAGAGTATTCTGCTCATCTCTTCCCATAGAACAATATTCCATTTCAATCATACACCATGATTTATTGAGCCATTCCCCAATTGATGGGCATTTCCTCGATTTCCAATTCTTTGCCCTGAGAAGAAAGTTGCTATATATATTTTTGTACATATAGGTCCTTTCCCCCACCCCTTTTTTTGGTATTCATGCCTAATGGTGGTACTTTTGGGTCAAAGAATATGCATGAATTTATATCCCTTTGGGAATTGGTCATATCTTTAGAGCATTTATCAATTGGAGCATGGGCTCTTATTTTTTATAAATTTGACTCAGTCCTCTTTAGGTTTGAGAAATAAGGGGTTGGCCAATTAATAATGCTTCTTGACACTTCCTTACCTTTGTAGAAATACAATAGTTTAACAAGTACAGCAAATGAAAAACATTGTGAACGCAAGAGAGTTCTTAGGTGATTCTTGGCCTAAGATAAGCTAAGTTATGATCAATGTAGGAAACTTGTTGGAATCACAGAATTTGAAAATTACAAGGAGCTTCAGTAGTCAACTAATTCACTTCATACACAAAAGAAATCTCCATTATAATATTTCCAACAAGGGCTCATCTGGCCTCCAAAGAGGAGGAATCTAATACCACTCTTGGCAGCTCTTCCCACTTTTGGACAGTACTAATTTTTATGAAGTTCTTTTTTTATATCAAATCTAACTTTGCCTTGTTAAGTTAGGTGGCACAGTGAATAGAGCCCTGGAGTCAAGAAGACCTGTTTTTGATTCTTATTGACTTCAAATCAAGGAAGAATAAGTACAATGGGGGCGAAGGGAAGTAGCATTGTCACATAGCAAATGGGGGTGAGAGAGAGAAAGATTCTTTTCCCACCAAGAAAGATCCACCCAAAACTCCATAGCAATTCTTGTCTGTACTCACTTGAAAACTACCAAGGAAGAGAAATCAATGATATCTGTTTAAATCTTTTGTAAGTATACTCAGTTCTGGTTCATCAGCAGCCAAGTAAAAAATAATTTTTATCATGTAAAAAGTCAGCAGGAAATAGAATAGCTACACATGGTCTGAAATGGGGGGGGGGGGTGAGGCCCCTCTGTGCTACATTTCAGGAAGCCATGTGCATTTTCAGGAGATAGAATATATTATGCAAGAATTAAGTAGTCCGGTCTCATGTGATAGTTCTCCTTTTATACTTATTTCTCAGCAATATTATTGCCGGTTCCCCTCTTTTCTCCAAATTGTCTCCCATCAGAACTGATGGTGGACACAATCTGCATATAAGAAGTAAGCATATCTAGTAAAACAAATGATAGCTCGGTTACTGCAGTGGATGGAACACTGGTTTTAGAATCAGGAAAACTCATTTTTACAAGTTGACTCAGAAAGTTACCAGGTTTGTGATTCTGGGCAGGTCACTTAACTCTGCTTCAGTTCCTTATCTGTAAATTAGAAAAGGAAATGACAAATCACCCCAGTGTTTTTTCCAAAACCCCAAATGGGGTCATGAAAAGTCAGACACAATTGAAATGATGGAACAAAAGTCCAAAAATTTCTTGTTCTGCATTCTGAGTCCCTAACCATGCTATGAAGATGGGGGAAGCCAGCTTCATCACAGGTCCTCTGGAGATGGGATTACTCTTCAAAATAAATGGAATAATGATAACTATTGATAGAAAGAAGGCAAAACTTTTATCTTCTGTTTTCTCCACTAAGCAGAACTATCGTGGTGATAGAACAGAACAAACATGGTTAGTAGGGAGTTGAAATCAAAGAAAGAAGTCAAGTCTTCTATTTCAGATTAATTATCTTCTATGGTACTGAAACAACTGTCAAATGTAATTACTGAACATTGTCACTGATCTTGGATAAAAGGAAGGGCACTGAAGGATTGGAAATATAAGATAGGTATCCTTATGTTCGAAAAAGAGGAAGAACATAAACTCTGTCAACCGTAGACTGGTGAATTTAACTTCCATTCCTTGTAAACTTCTAGAATGTTATTAAAGAGCTGGTTAATGAGTATGTGGAAAAGAAAGGCAGTGGTCAGAGAATCAACATGGTTTCACCAGTAATCAGTCATGCCTGACCAATCTCATTTCCATTTTTGACAGAATTACTAGGTTGGTTGGTCACTGTGAACTCCTATGAAAGTTTTATTAGAATTTTAGTTTATCATTTGATAAAG
Source organism: Sminthopsis crassicaudata (assembly GCF_048593235.1). Taxonomy (NCBI): domain Eukaryota; kingdom Metazoa; phylum Chordata; class Mammalia; order Dasyuromorphia; family Dasyuridae; genus Sminthopsis; species Sminthopsis crassicaudata. The sequence goes on from NC_133619.1 coordinate 242,563,916, forward strand.
TCTCTCATGCTATTCTTCTGTGATAAGATGGAATGATGTGGACTAGGCAGTAACACAACTAATAGGTTTTAGAACCAGTTCACCTAGAATAGTCATTAATTGTTGAATATTGGCTTAAAATGCATTCTCCACTGTAGTGCCTTAGAGATCATTGCTTTTTTTCTGTTCTGCTTAGTGCTTTTGTCAGAGTTGGATAAAGGTGTCATCGAATACAGGTCATCTTAAACCTTTCCCACTTGCAACCCTTTTTTGCCCAAGAAATTTTTATGTGATTCTGGGTATATAGGTATATAAAATAGATATACAAATCAAACATTTATCAATAATGAATCATAATTTTGCTACCTTCACATTCAGTTATGATATCCCACATGGGGTCGTGAACCATAATTTTTGCTCGAGTATCGATGATATAGCTTATAAACCTGTTTTTGTTTGTCATTTTTTCAGTAGTACCTACCTGTGATCTTATTTGAGGTTTTCTTGGGGAAGGTGCTGATATAGCTTGCCTTTTCCTTCTCCAGCTTAATTTACAGATGAGAAACTGAGGCAAACAGGTTAAGTGACTTTTCCAAAGTTAATGGAACAAATAAGCTAGTAAGAAGCAGATCTAAACTCATGAAGATGAGTCTTCTTGATTTCAAGATAAGTTAAGGTTAAGCTGCTCTTATAAATTTGTAGATAAAATCTGAGAAGTAGAGGTAACAAATGACATTTTTAAAAGATCTTAATAGGGTAGAACATTGAGTCATATTAGTTTAATGATATGTAAGGAGAATAAATGTAAAATCTTAACACTTGTTAACCAGATTCAAAGATATAAATTGAGGGTCCATTGTTAGAGAGAAGTCCATCTGAAAAAGATATGGGGATTTTATTAGGCTGTAAATTCAGTTTAAATCACTAGTGTGTTATGGCAACTAAGAAAGCTTATGCTGTCTTAAGCTAAGTTAAGAAAGCCCAAGGTGCAGGATTAGGAAAGTAATGGACTTTCTCTGTCCTGGTTAGACCTTATTTGGAATATTGGATACAGTTTTGAATGTCAATTAATTTTTAAGAAGGATAAGCTGGAAAGCACCCAAAGAAAGGCATTCAGGATGGTTCAAGGTACTAGTCTATGCTATATGAGCACCTCTTGAAGGTATCAGGGACATTTCTTGCCTGAAAATGAGAATGCTAGAACAGAAGATTATGTGACAGCCATCATCAAATATTTTAAGGGCTTGTTCACAGTAAAGGGATGAGTTTTGTTCTCTGGTTCCACAGAGTTAGAAAACTAGGGACCAAGGATAGAGGGTGAAAATGAGCAAATTAGATAACATAAGGAACTATTTCTCAACAATCACAGCTAACCAAAAGGGAATAGGATGTTATGGGATGTAGTTGGTTTCCTTTCCCTATCCCTACTAGTGATTTTTTGGCAAAACATGGAAGGCTATTGGTTATATCCTAGAAAGGACTTTCATTCAGATATGAGATAGCCTAATTGGCTTCCGAGGTCCCTCTTCCACTTCTGAGATCCTAGGATGATTTCATTGCTGTTTTTTACTATTTCATCCTTTTTTTTTTGTTTTTGGAAAAAAACCAAACCTTCATTAGAACTGAAGAAGATACAAGAGCACAGCCTACTTAATTTCCCTCTATTCCATCTGTTGAGGGTCAGGATCCAAGAGTAAGGTACTGGGTGTACAAGGGGGCAGATAAGTTTCTGCTTGACATACATTGAGAGTGAAAGGGGGCAGATAAGTTTCTATTTGACATACATGGAAGTGAAAAGCTTACAATCTAGAATGAGGTTGGAGACCTGAATAATATCATAAAGTCAGCAGGAGAAATACTGCCTGGTAATTGATAATTGTGATGTGAAAATGGCAAGCTCTTTGGAGAAAAAAGAATTCTGGTTGGAGTGACTTTTTGATATTGAGATTACTGAAATATTGAGATTTTGAAATACTCCCAGGATGTGTCTTGTTATCTAATGGCACATCATAAAATTCTCAAATCTAAACTAATTTCTGTGCATTTTTTTTTTTAGTGCTCTAAATTAGAAAGAGGCCTATTTTGGAGTTAGGAAGCTTGGTCTCTACTTGTAGCTCTCTCACTGATGATTTGCATGACTTAATTTTCACCACTTTTCTTTAGCCAGTTTTAAAATCTGCCAAATGGTGCTGCCACTTAATAACTTTGTGACCTTAGTTAAAATATTGTCTTATTTTGTTATTTGTAAAATGAAGGGGTTAGAGTAGATGAACTCTAACATTGCTTATAGCTCTAAATTTCGGTTCTTGTAATAATTCCACAGGTACCATATCTCGTAATGGAAGGTAGATGATGTAAAAGTGGTTTGAAAAGTTTAAAAAAAAAAGTATGAATACAAGTTGTCATGATTGGGCTTTGGACTATATTAGGAATAGGAAATAAAATTCAACCAATAAGAGCAACTAAGTAAGATAGTGGACAGAGCACTGATCTTACAGTCAGGAGGATGAAAGTTCAAATTCAGTCTCAGACTTTTGACATTTATTAGCTGTGTAACCTTAAGCTAGTTATTTATAATAGTTGTCTCACAAAACAAAACAAAACAAAAAGAAATTCAACCAATAGGGCATCAAAACTCAGAAAAGTTAAAAATAACTGACTTAAAATAACATATAAATTCAGTACTCTGGAACTAAGTTTTATTTATTTATTTAATTGTTGCAAATTCCCAGAATTGATGGCCTACATGATTATAGGTAAGTGACTCAGTGATGAACTCTCAAGTCAGTGAAAACTGAATTCATATCCATCCTTAGACACTTACTGGCTATATAACTTATCTGGCTCAGTTTCCATGTCTGTAAAATGGAGATAATAATAGCACCTGCCTCCCTGGATTGTCATGAGGACCAAATGAAATGTTTGTAAAGTGCTTTGCAAACTGCAAAATGCTACATAGATGCTAGTTTTATTATCACAGTGCTAGTATAACCAGAACTTTGTGGAAGTTAGCAATATCATAGAGTTGAGTCTGCCATAAACAAGTTGGATAATATTGATATCCATTCTATAGGTAACAACCTTTTTTTAAAAAATTGTAACAAGGAATTAACTTCAATAAAACTGGCTTAGCTTGATCAACAAGGAAAAGAGAAAAAATTTTTTCTGATGAATCTATCTATATCCTTGTTCTTTTTTACAGTGACTGTACTGGCCATATTTAATGAACTACACGCTGATGTGGACCTCTATGCCCTTCTGTTTGGAGAAAGTGTACTGAATGATGCTGTGGCCATCGTATTATCCTCGTAAGTAATACTACTAATAATTCATAGTACAAAAGTTTTTTTGTATTCCCTTTTTGGGGATAGGACTTGTGATTTTTGTCATTGTAAGGAAAGCCCCAAGTTCTGAAACTTACAGTCTTATAATGTTCCCTTAGAATGTTCACTGATTGAGTCAGCTAGGTGGTCCAGTGGATAGAGCACCAGCTCTGAGTTCAGGAGTACCCGAGTTCAAATGTGGTCTTAACACTTCCTAGCTGTGTGATCCTGGGCAAGTCACTTAACTCCAATTGCCTCATCAAAAAAAAAAAAAAAACACGAAAAAGAAAAAGAATGTTCACGAAAACTAACCTGGCAGGGTCACACAGCTAGTCTGTATCAGAGCGGGCCCTTGAACCCAGGGCTTCATAACTCTAAAGCCACCCCCCTCTTCAGGATGTTGCAGTGCCTTTTCATCTTAATGGTGTCAAATATGTATGACCTTCTTGAAAATAAGATTTATTAGCTTACTATTAATGTGACATTTCAGTCTTTAGTCAACAGGACTCAGATTTCAAAAAACCAATATAATATAATGTGTTAGAAAAACTTGAATCAAATGAATGCAATATTTTTTCTTCTCTTTTTAAAATCATCTTAACCAATTATTTATCTATTTTGTTTGCTTTCCCCCCCCCCATAAAACCAATTCCTAATTTTAATTATGAATTCAGTTGGGGGAGTGTTTCTCTTAATTTTATTAATTTCATCTTTAATTTTTAGGATTTTCAATTTAGTATTTAATTGGGGGGTTTAATTTGTTCTTTTTCTAGGTTTTTTTTTTATTGTATACCCACTTTATTAGTGTGTTTTTCTCTATTTTATTGATATAAACATTTATAATACAGGTTTTTTTCAATCCTTATCTGACTTTGTTTTTTTGTTTTCTAATTTCCCTTCTTCCCTCAAACTCCAGGTCTATTGTTGCCTACCAACCAACTGGGTTAAATACCCATGCTTTTGATGCAGCAGCATTTTTTAAATCTGTAGGAGTATTCCTGGGAATATTCAGTGGTTCCTTTGCCATGGGAGCAGTGACTGGAGTTGTGACAGCTCTAATATCCTTTTCTGTGTTTTTTTCTGGCTCTGACTTTATGTTGCATTAGACTTTGAAAAGAAAGAGTGTTGATTGCCTGTTAGATTAAAACCTTCATTCTGGCACCTATATTGGATTAGCTCCCCTTTGAAATGTCTTGCTCTTGATAAAGGAACAGTATCTCAACCAGTTTTTGATATAGCTAGTAGAGACTTATCACATAGAGAAATTTGGGAGAGGCACTTGGGATATTTGTCACCCTGCATTATCGATGGGGCTTTCCATCTCATGTATTTTTTAATGTGAATGTCTAAATGTTTATCTGGCCTCTGCTCCTGACACAGGCATCTGGATTGAATTTTCCCTGTTGAAAATTGTCTTTCTACCTGAGTGGAAAGTTTATCCCATACTCTTGTAGTTTATAGGGTTTATGTTCCTGGAAAACATAATCTGAGAAATTATTTACTTAGTGATCTGCTTGCTGATTTCCCCAAAAAAAACAAGGGATATATTCCTGACTAAGGATGTTATGCTCAAGTCTGGCAGTAAGTGACCACAAGTAAAATGGCTTACTTAGACTAGATCTGTGATCTCATGGGTGTGACTCTATCTGCTGATACAAATCACAGCTGTGCAAGATTCTTATTTTTGTTTTCTTGTAACTCTTCCGTAAAACATGCACCCAGTGTCAGGAGGTCTTTCTCTGATTGTTTCAGTATCTAGAAGATAATATGGATAACTTAGGTAAAACACTGGGCTTGGAGTCAGGAGGACCTGAGAGCAAATACAGCCTCAGACATTTAATTGCTGTGTGACCATGGGCAAGCCACTTAACTACTCTTAGCCTCAGTTTCTTGATCCATGTGATAGGTGCCTATTTCTCATGTTTGTTATGAAGATAAATGAGATGACATTTGTAAAGTGCTTAGCAGATGCCTTAAAGCATTATATAAATTTTAATTGTATTATTATTGCTAAATTAGCAATTGATGGGGTCACCTCTATTTCCAGGCATAAAAACCATAAATGATTTGCTTATCTAATACATAGCTTTCTGAAGTATCTGTAAATCAGCAGAACAAAGTAACATAGCTACCAGGTATATAAGATTGTACTCATTGTGTATTGAACAGGATACTTCGCTATTCCTACTTTATTTTTATTAGCATAAATAAATAAATAGGAAAAGGGCCACCTTCATTAGAATTCAAAATGGTTTCTTTTGGGAAGATTTTCCACAAGCTTCTTTGGAAATGAGGGAATGTTTGGAAAAACTCAGTGGCATTTTGAGAAACCTTTGCTGAGTCACTGCAAATCTCCCTATAATAAGTATAGATGGAAGTCAAGTTGTCACTTGTTTTTGTTTGTTTGTTTTTGTTTCAGAACAATCTTCCTCCTCCTTGAACCACATCTCACCAGTATTACTGGCTTCACTTCATGCCCTAATTATAAAATTATTTAATTTCATCAATCACTTGACTTAATACTGCATCTTCCCCATTTTACAGATGAGGAAATTGAGATCCAGAAGTGTTCAGTGACTCACATAAAATTGCATAGCTAATTACTGGCAGATGTACTTGCATTTAAGATTCCAAGAACTAACATTGTAAAAATTATTTCATCCCTAGATCCTCTAATACTTATTTTGTAATGTCTCAAAACTTCACTGCTTTGATTTTAGGAATGATCTAACTTTAAATCACAGTATTGAATTGGAGCTTGAGGCCTTTTCAAAATTTGGACTGTAGCAATTACTAGAGCATAACTTCTTATCAGATATTTTAAAGGATTGAATAGAGATATATGACCATAAAATAATGAGATTGATTTGCTTTTAAATTAAATTTTATTTTATTTTTACAGATTGTTTCCCATTCACTCCCCTTGAGAAAGCAAGGAAAAAATACCCATTAAAAAACTGAACAATTGCACAGAAATTCCTATATTGCCCTTGTCCAAAATAACCACACATATACATATACATATTATATATGCACACATATAAACCTATATATGTACACATAACTGATGTGATTTTATTTTTGGCCTTTCTTTGTATTCCCCAGTACTTAACATGGTGCTTTGAACATTTGTTGTTATTGTTCAGATCTGTTCAACTCCTCTTGACCCCATTTGGGGTTTTCTTCGCAAAGATACTTGACTGGTTTGCCATTTTCTTCCCTAGCTCATTTTACAAATGAGGAAATGGAGGCAAAAAGGGTGAAGTGACCTGCCCAGAGTCATATGGCTAGTAAGTGTCTGAGGCCGAATTTGAACTTTGGGAAATGAAGTCTAAGTCTTGAAAAGTAGTTGATCTTTATAATACTGTTGTTACTGTATAAATTGTTCTCCCGGTCCTTCACTCTTCATTCTGTAGCAGTAATAAGGTTGATTTACCAAAACTTATATTTCTAAATGAGTGCTGCCCTTTAAGTAATTCCTTAGGAAGATGTTGGTTATCTCAGTGATGCAACCATTGCACTGTATTTTTTTGGAACTCTCTTTGGTAATTATCTATATAAATGATTTGCCAATACAAGGGGAAAAAAATCAGTCTATTTACTTTGTAGTTATTCTTTATTTTTATTTTTACTCTTTATTTTTTATTATTCTTAATTCTTTTCTGTTGTTCCTTCTCCTTTTTTCCCTTTCTTTCTCTGGCCTTTAGCTCTATTTCACCCCTCCCTCCTCTGCCTCTTGAGTCAGAAGTCCACATATACCCAAGGAAGAAAAGCTTTGGGGCCAGACTCTGGCTGGGGATTGGGAGATACTTATTTAGGCCATATATAAAGGCAGGCTTTTCTTGTTATAAGCTCATTTAAAGCCACCAAGATGGCACAGTGGAGAGTGCTGAATTTGGAGTCAAATTTGACTTCAGATACTTACTAGCTGTGTGTCCCTGGACAAGTCACTTCACTCTTTACCTCAGTTTCCTCATTTGTAAAATAAGCTGGAGAAGGATGTGGTGAACCACTCGGGCATCTTTGTCAAGAAAATCTCAAATGGGGTCTTGAAGAGTTGGACACATCTGAAAATTACTGAATGACAACAAAACTATAGGCTAAATCCTGAGAATAGAAAGAAAAAGACATTACTTGCCCCTAGGGAGCTCACAATCTAATAAAAGACAATATGCAAACAATTATTTATAAACAAGCTATATGCCAGATAAATTGGAAATAATAGAGGGAAAGCACTAGAGTTCAGATGAATCAGTAAAGATTTTCTGTAGATAGTGGAATTTTAGCCAAGACTTGAAATAAGGCAGAAGGCTCAGATGAGGAAGGAGAGCCTCCCACGCAAGGAGAACAACCTAAGAAAATGTCCAGAACTAGGAGATGGAATTTCTTTTTTGAGGAATTATGACTATCCAGTGACAGTAATGTCACTGGATTGAACAGTACATCCAGGCTGCAGGATGTGATAGATGGATTGGATTATTAATTGGATTATTAATTGGATCATTATTTTATTCCAATTAGTATTCATCAGTTTAAGTTGATTCCATAGGGGTAATGATTATAAATTCTGATAGTTGACCTCAGAGCTGTGAACTTCAGATTGTAAATTCACATGCTTAATTATAGGAACTTCTTGTTGTTTGTCCCTCTTTCTTGAATAGGGCTATAATATCAGGAAGGTCTTCCTATGATATGCAAGTGAATTGGATTTAAGTTAGGGAGGGCTTTTCAAAGTCACCTGCCTTCTCTTTCAAAACCATCTGGGTCCAATGGCAATATATAGATCAGGATAACTAGAGATGACTCTAGCTGCAAGGGGAGATCTTGGCCTTTTTAAGTTAAACTAAGACTTTCTGATTATAAAAACCTAACTAGAGGATCCCCACTCTTGTTTTTCCTTGTTATAGTAGTAAAAGTGACTCAATTACCTGGAAAGTCCTCCACCTATTTTTGTTGCCCCTGTCCTGTCATCCTTCCATTACCCAACATGGGGAGATAACCATGTGTACTTAGCCAATGAGTGACCCTGGTAGCCAGTCAGCCTCCTGTCTTTTTACCAGCCCATGAATGTGCTCATCAACTTAGTAGGACCTCCTGAAAGGTTAAGATATGTATATTAATACCTGTTCACTAGCCCATTTGTTGAGCAATGGGATCCTTTATTTTGTGTAAACCCTTGTAGAGAGAATCAATACAGTAAGACCGTATTTTTAAGTCTGCTTCACCTGTATTTTTCTGGGTATTAAACATTATGAAACTAAGACCCTGGAGGAAGGGGACATCTCAAAATATGAGAAAGATTTGAGGTCTACTTATTTAGAAGGGACCACAGCTTTTAAGTGCCTTGGGCTCAGAGCTCTTTCTCAATGTTTTTTTCTTGCAGATTGAACAATTTTTTAAAATCCCCTTAGAAAAAAATAAGATGTAAAAAGACTTGTAAGGTGAGGGATCTAGGTTATAAAGGGTTTTGAATACCAAACAGAACTTTCTGTTTGATTTTAGAAGTGATTGGGAATAATTGAAGTTAACTGAGGTTGCCATAATTAAGATTTGTGTTTTTAGAAAAAAATCATTTTTGGAGCAAAATGGAGGATGAATTGGAGTAGGGAGAGAGTTAAGCCAGGTAGGCTCACTAGAAGGCTATTGTTATAGTCTAGGTACATGGAGATGAGGACTGAATGTACAAAAAAGAGATTTTATCAGGAGCAATTAAAGGAGGTATTAAAACATGAGGATCCTGAAACAACCATGACTATCAGGAGCCAGCATCAAACAAGGTAAATTATTATTTAGCCTGCTAGAATAAAGAGTCATGACCTAGAACTAGAACTAAGGGAACAAGAGCTTTGTGCAAACCGCTATGGTTATGCTTGTTACTTTGTCAAGAATGGTGTGGCTCTGGAGTTGAGAAATATAAAGTTATTACATCCCTTGGAGATTTATTATTAGAGCAAAATCTTGTTCATAATTGAAGCTTGTATGACATCAAAGAAGATGAAAAGAAAAACATCTTCCTATATGTTTCTACATGTCTTTCCTTTGAGATGTCACCCTTTTATAGTACTTCATGAACATTTTCTCAGCCTGTTTGAGTCAATAAATAGGAGTAGAAAGGGTAGTGCCTTCTATTTTAGCCTACAATAATATTCTCTTACTCTAAACACTTACCACTCAACATTTTTTTGTGCCATTTAGTCAATCAACAACATATTAAGGACCTATACTACGTGCCGGGCAACCGGATAAATGGTGGGAGATAAAAAGAAGGGAAGAGCAATAGCTCTAGCTCTCTAGGAGCATATATTCTAATGAGGGAGCTAACCTAGCTTCATGCAAGCTATATACAAAGAAGATAAAGGTGACCTTGATAGGGCCAGACATTACTATCTTGGGGGCAGAAGTAAGACCAGGAAGTCTCCTACAGAAGCAAGGATGTGAGCTGAGCCTTGAAGGAAAGCAGGAAGGAGGAGAAAGATCTAGGCATGGGAATATCTTATATAAGGGTTTAGAGACAGGAGATGGTATATTTTGTTAAATAAACCATAAGTAAATCAAAGTAGCTGGACTGTAAAATAGAAAAAGGAGTAAGTTATAAGAATATTTAAAAGGTGTGTGAAGGGTCCAGTGATGAAGAGCCCTAAGGACCCACTCAGGTCAGCTAAGTGATGCAGTGGTTAGAGTGCCAGAACTCCATCCCTCTCCTATGTCTCAGGTACTGTGGTTTGGGGACCCCACAAAAATGAAAACTTCCCCACTTTTAGGAACTTATGTGTTACTAGGGGGAAATGACATGTGTATTGGTAAGGAAATAGAAAACGCATATAGTTTTTCCCTTCTGGATTGTGTTTGGGGTGGGGGTGGAGGAGTAATACAAGCAAAGACTTTTTATAGAAGATAGAAATTAGACTGAGTCTTGTAGAAAGAAGCTGAAGGTGTCAGGAGGCACGAGAAGAATTTTTCAGTCATACAGAAAAAAATGACTTGCAGGTTTTAACAGCTGAATTTTTAGAGTAGAAAAAAAATTCTCAGTAGCTCAAGTAATTTACATAGTTGGGAAGGTTAGAAGTGTGTGTGTTGGGTTTTTGTTATGAGGAGGTGGGAAGGGGAAGAATAGGGGAGGTGGGGTTAATAGTATGTTACTTTGTAACTTCAGTCCAAAATTGCCTATAAATCAGTCCTTAACAGCTGCTAACGTGACCAAGTTTACCAAGCTTCACTGCTTCCCCCTGCTGGAGACTGCTCTCTTTTTCTTAATGTCCTGGAGTACCTTCCTTTTAGCAGAAGCCTGTGGCTTTACAGGTGAGTTCATAAGCCGAAAGCTGGAAGATGGCTCAAAAAGCCGTCATTCAGCCCCTCATTTTACAGGAAACTGAGGGAATTTAAGTGAGTAGTAAGAGGCAGGATTTGAAGGCCCTCTAACCCCAGGGCCTTTTCTCAAGGCTAGTGTTTTTTTCTTGTATTATCTCTTTTTGCACTTAGGCTCTCAGTAACAAAAATGAATGACCTTTTGTGAAAATTGACAACAAAGTTATTAATTTAACTTATTCCTCAGGGATGGATGCTTTTTAGGTATTTTTAAAAGGTTCTGATACATTGTGGTATTTATGTCTTCCTAAAAACTTAGTCATAGCTTATTCTCTTGTCACAACTGACAGCTTTCTGAATCTAATCTTTGAGTATTAACTTTAAAATTTAGAAGACATTTTGTATATGAAGAGATTTCTTCTTTTTTTTATTCCTTTGCTTCAAGAAATACACATGTGTATACACACACCTTACATAGGTTGATGCAAGGGAAAGAAAGTTTCCTTTTTTTAAAAGTTTTATATCTTTGTAAACTATTTTTGCATGTATTTGGAAAACTATCTTGGCATATGTTTTGAAAAATAAAATATTATTAAAATTATTTTATTCTGAACTTAAATAAAACAAGCATTTTAAACATAGAAAAATAGATGATCACCTTTTATTTTGTTCCTCCTTAAACCCAGATATATGAGAGTAAGGCTTCAGTGCTACCAACCCTCTACTCCCACCTACTTCCTTTGTATCAGTTAAAAGTATCCTTTTACACCTCATTTGCATGAGAAAATTGCTTCTTTTTGCCTTGTCCTACCCAGTTTTGTGTTTTAGAATCACCCCATCAAACCTAGCTCAGCCTCAAAATTTTTTTTTAAATTACCCAAGAAATGACATTAATTCCAATAATATTGACAAAATTTCCACATAGAGGAAGTAAACAGATTGACTCTGGCATCTCTTATGATTGGGTCTTTAATATTTTACTTTTATTTCTTCTGGATCTCATGTACCAGATTTTCCCTTGAATTCTGGTCTTTATGTCACAAATACCTGAAAGTCTTTCAGTTCATTAGATATTCATTGTTTTCTTCCAACTGCACTTTTTTTTTTTTTTCTTCATTTGTACATGAACAGCTATGTGTCACTTTTGATCTTTTCCATTATGGACTCTGAGTGCTCTAGAATCCCTGTCCCTCCACCTATTTAGCACATGCTTTCTGTCACGTGTATAAACAATAGCTTTCTAGGTCCAAGAAGCAGAGGTACCTACCTACCAATGTCATTAGTTTTACATGTTGAAATAATCTAATTCACTAGCTTTGACTAATTCATTTCTATGTTTTTCCTATTACCATGAAAAAATAAATGAAATCAAGCACAATTCCAAATATGTAGCATGATTCAACCAGTCCAAAAAGATTCTCTTCTATCATGTATTCACATATCCTACATGATATATTTCTATACAGTATATCTTTCCCCTTTTCGACATGATATTTATACACATATATAAAGATGTTAAGAAGACATGTCAGAAGTGCCTCACTGATCAAGATAGCCTGGTTAGAATAAACAAACTCACATGAGTTGGCCCCAAATAATTGAAGTAATATTGAATCATTTGATTTTGTTGTTTTTGGGGGAAGGAAAGGAGATTTAGGCTCTTTGATTTAATCCTAAAATTGGTCCTGTAAATAATTACTTTTGGAAAGTGGATTAAAGCCATAGTCTTCAGAGGTTTGATCATCTATAAAATGTTTGTATACTTGGTATTTGATGGAGCTCTGGGATATTCAAAAATGGATAAAACCTAGACTCCGCCCTCAAGGAATTTAATCTAGTTCAGATTATTAGAATAACTCTGGTGAGTTAGTAGCTAATAATACAATATAATAATTAAGTGCCCAGTAAATGGTAGCGACAATAAATACCTATCTAAGGAAATGAGACTTAAAGAATGGATAGAATCTGGAGAGGAGGAAACTCCAGACTAGTATAGGTAACTTTTTTTTAAGTTTAGAGAAAATTTTATATTTGACCTTTCCTTCAGTAGGAAGTGTTTTACTTGCTCCCTTTTGTTTGACTCAGTCTCTCTCCCTTTTCTTCAAACCTGCACTGTCTCTCAACAGGTGTTGTGGCTGTCCTATTCTGTGGAATTACTCAAGCTCATTACACCTACAACAACCTGTCAGTGGAATCCAGAAGTCGAACCAAGCAAGTGAGTGAAATTTGAGAAAGGTTGTTCTACTAAGTGAAAAGAAATGCAAATAAATGTAATACTGTAATTAATAAAGGAAAGGAAAATAAGCATTATATATGTATATATGTGCATAGTGATATGTATGCATATATTTTTTTCTGTTTCTTCCCCTTAAATCTTTGCAGCTTTTTGAGGTACTCCACTTCCTGGCAGAGAACTTCATATTCTCCTATATGGGCTTAGCTCTGTTCACCTTCCAGAAGCATATTTTCAGTCCTATATTCATCATTGGAGCTTTTGTATCCTTTTCGGTTCTTATAACGAGTATTTCTTTTAAGTAGGATTATTTAAGGGATATACTTCCAGAGCCTCTCTAAGAAGGATTCCTATATTGGGGAGTTTGCATTAGATTTTTTGAAATGTCTTCTAAGTTTGAGATTTCAGGATTCACAATCCTTTTATTTCCAACTAGCAAAGGGAATCTTTGGAATAAGTTATACTAAACCATAATAAATTTGCCCAGATGATTTGCAGGTTCTGTCTTTGTGACAGGCTTCCTTGTTATTATAGCTGCTTTAGAAGGATGATTTCCACTCCGGCCAACCCCCATTCTTCTCCCAAACACGTATATGTAATAGGTCGTAGTTCTATATTGTTTACCATCTTTACTTATAGATTATCCTTCTGAAGTGTGTTGGAGCTAGTTCAAACCAGAACCAATTTTAATTTTCAGGGTGAATATTAATGCACTTTGGAAATTGGAAAATGTTATAACTCGGGTCTTGGCTTATTGTTTTGGTGATTCTCTACACTTAAAAGTATTTATAATATATATTAAACTTAAAAATATGTTGTTTATATGTTTTTGATGGCCAGTTGTTAAGTATTTTTTTTATCACACTCTTGCTTTTTAATGTGCTACTTGATTCATTCTACAATTAAAAGGTCTTGGGGGGAAGGGGGCAGCTAATTAGTGTAGTGGATAGAGCACCAGCCTTGAAGTCAGGAAGATCTAAGTTCAAATCTGGCTCAGACAGTTAACATTTCATAGGTGTGTGACCCTGGGCAAGTCATTTAAATTCAATTGCCTCAGTGAAAAAAAGCAAAACAAAACATAACCAAAAAAGTCTTGGCTGACTCAGGAATATGTTTATATATTTCTTCATTAATTACTAAAATTCCAACAATTTTTTCAATCTACTAAACACAAAGTCCCCACTCCAGTTCATCAAATGTTACTTTTTTTAATTAAATTAAGAAACATCTTTTCTAGTATAGTAGTTTTCTAGTATAGTAGTGCTCATGTTTTTATCAAATCCTTTAATTTCTGAATTAAATACATATTAAAGTCACTGAATATATAATGTACTAACAGTAAAATCAATAGTAAAACAAAGACATAACTTAATTAGTTTCAGAACTTTAGCTTACCTCTCTGCCTTCTAAGGAAATCTGTTTTAATTCTTTAGGAACTTTACTGTTCCATGATTCATAGTCATATAGCAACATAATAAATTACTGACTAAATAACAACATACTGAAGAAAGATTATAGCTAGAATCACTTCAAATCCCCATTACAAATGATTTTTTTTCACTTCTGAGAATATGATCTATCTCCATTTAGTTCATTCAGGATAAGAGTCACTTCACAAGAATCATTTTCATTTTCGTCAAAAGATAAAGTTTACAATAGTTTTAATCTTCTTTAATAAGTTGATCTCCATTTTCTTTTGTTTCCTCCAGCCATAATAGGGAAACAATGTTTTCTCCCAACTTTATAGGAGAGACCTTTGAAAAAAGGTTACACCACATGTAAAATGTATGGGATTACCTGTCATCGGGGGGAGGGAGTGGAGGGAGGGAGGGGATAATTTGGAAAAATGAATAAAAATAAAATAAAATAAAATAAAAACAAACTAAAATGTGAAGGAATTAATAGTTCCCATAAAGAACATGAATTCCTTGGTTGTGAGTTTTAAAATTATTTGTAAATCAAATATTCCTACTCTGTCACTTATTACCTATCTGATCTTGATCTTCATCTATCTCAGATGCAGTTTTTCTGTCAAAAAAGAACTTGTACTAGAGAAATTGTGAACCCAAGATCAATAAACTTTAAAAAAAAAAAAAAAAAAAAAAAAAAAAAGGTTACACTCTGGAAAGAATAAATTTTTCCTGGATCTAGTTAATTAGCAAAAAGTTCATAACTCACAAATTCAATAGGTGGTCATAAAACATATATGTTACAAATTGACTAAGAGTCATGTTCATTAAAATTGAATACCTAAGTTTATTCTGAGGACCCTTTGAGGTCTCAAACTGGATCTTATCTAAAGAAGTACACTGAAGACATAAAATGGTAGATAAGGTGATGTGATCTCAGCAGGATCAAGGTCACTCCATTCTGCCAAGTTAATAGAAGCTCTTCCAAGCCCATAGTTAGAACAGTGTTTTGTTCCCACAGAAAGAAATAGTTCTTTGAGAAAGACAGAAATTGGCCTTTTTTTTTTTTTTTACAATAAGACAGAATAATATGGTGGAAAAAGCACCACTCTAAATCAAAGATTTGACTGCTAGCCTTGGTTATATCATATTAGATGGCAAATCACCTCAGTTTCTAAGAGGTATCAAATACCTATCCTATTGTAATCTTGTAGGGTAGTAGTTAAATTTACAAATGAGTCTGTGATCTCATTGATTTGCATGTTCCCTTAAAAGCCTATCCATGCTGTCTAGGTTTATAACAAGAGATCCACCCAATATTTTAGAGGCCTGTCTCACTTCCTCTTAGCATGACAGGGATGCTAGTAGACAACAAGGCTTAGCTAGTCATCCTTGCTCCTATTACTTGAACAGTACATCATCTTTTTTAATCCCTATATTTCCCTGATGACATCCTTTATACTCATTTTTATTTGTTGTTCTTCATTTGTTTTACAATGCAGTCAACTCATGCCCCTCATATGCCTCTCCCAGTGTCCTTTTAGGAAACGCAGTTCTTCAGAGACTGTAATGTTGTATGACTTTTATTACCCTACATATTGTATTGGTAATAAATAGGTTGGCTTTTTGTTTTCAGAAATTTGGAGTCAGTTATAGGAGCTTTGCAATACTGCCTGTTGTGTACCACCTATTGAATTCTCAGCCCAAATTGTTAGATTTTTCTGTTATCTATTATATGTAAATGCATATATGTGATTAGATATGTGCATTTGTCTACACACACAGATATGTTTTAATATAATACAGTTGTGTATATTAGGTGAATCGTACACATATATCAGTATATATTTTAGATTGTCATGTGTCTATATTCCACACAATATATATTCTGCATAATATGTATATGTTATATATACACATATGAATGGTGTATGAGTTCTTTACATTGTTTGTCCAACCACATTGACAAATGACATTTTTCAACCACCTTGTATTTTCTATATGGATGGTTAGTGCAGAGCCTTTGGAGTGGTTACAGATTTCCTACAGTTTTCCAGGAAGCTTGATGCAATTAGTATGTTTTTCACAAGTTGAAGTATCTTCAGCATCCATTAAGAATCTTTCTTCAGGGGCAGCTAGTTGGTATATGACCTCAGACACATAACACTTCCTGGCTGTGTGACTCTGGGCAAATCACTTAACTCCAATTGCCTTAGCAAAAAAATAAAATAAAATAAATAAGAATCCTCCTTCAGCTTGTATTTTGTCCTTCATGACAATGGCAAAAAATAAATAAAATAAAAAAACAAAGAAATAAAAAACAAGAGAATTTGGCAGATATACACGGGTCAATCTTGATTAATATTTTGATCAGAGATTTCTTATAAAGTTTTTTTTAATATTTCAAGAAATCTTGAGTAATTTAAATTTATGAACAGGATGAACTTTGCTAAAAGAGAGTAGTATTTTTGCTCTGCTGAGCCAAGTGTTTAACAATAATTAACAAACAGTAAACAGAGTGTGAGCTAGTTTTTCTCCATCTTTTAGTCAGTGATAGTAAAAATCATGTCTTTTGTAGCATATCAATTATAAAAGTCCACCTATTAAATACTATTACTTTCATCAGGAATGCCCCTGATTTGTGTGTGTGATGGTTTTCATAAAATCTTTATATTATTGGGGGAGTAGGCACATAGATTAATAATTGTTGACCATTTTCTGTTTTGTTTGTTTTTTTTTTTTAATAATAATGTCTAAGTTTTTTTTTTTTTTTCCCATGCCTTTGGTATCTTTCTTTTTCAGATAGCTTGGGAATTGATCCTCCAGCACAGATCTGTACACCTTTACCCAGCTGTTTTCTCTATTTTTGTGTATGTTAGATGCATTCTGACTTCCTCTGTAACAGCATCTGGGGCTGTAATTTAGGGTCCAAAAGTGGTAGCATTGCTATTCTTGGCGATTTTTAAAAAAAAGTTTGTTATAAAAATCCTTGCTGATTGTTTCCATCTTTCTTCGATTAGTTGTTCTTTCCATTTTTATCCTTAAATGCTCTTGAGGATAACTTTGCTTAGTTAGGTCTCTTCCCAGGCTTTCTATTATAACATAGCTTTATCTTAGATTTCTTTTCTCTGATTTAGAAGGTGAGTTATGCTCATACTCCTTCACTCCTCCATCATCCTTCTCTGCACTATCTGACAAATGAGTTTATAATGAAGACAAACCGGTGTTTTCCTTAGTGGCCATATGTTTCTGCTTGATAAGAAAGTCAAATGTTGCTAAGATGCTTTTTAAGCATCTTTTGTTCTTTGATCTTTTTGTTAAGACGATTTGATCTGTAATTTTTCTTTCATGTTATTGTAATCAATGTATGTGTTATTTCTTTCATCCATATCTGATTTTTCATCATTACTAGCTTATTTAAGTGGGTCAGTTTGAAATTGTTTTAATTTCACACCCTCTCTTTTCCCCCCATTCCTATCATATCTTTATATTCATCTTTATCATTGCATTAACAAATCCAGCCTGACTGGACACAGGTGATTTGGAATGACTCCTATATCAGTAATGAGTCATTTCCTGTCAGTTAAAACAGAAGCTTTATTATTTGATACTAGGAACATCTAGTGCCTACTGATCCTTTTCTCAAACGGAAACATAAACATCTCTGAAGTAGAGTCATGAAGCTTCCAGGTAATCTATAAGACTCTGGTTTCTTTCATTTCTTATTCCTAACCTATATTTTTCAATATATTTCTCACCATTCTTGCTTGCTGTCACCTTTGGATTGAAGTCACAGTGTGTTGAGATATTTTGATTTCATTTTAAGGAGGTTACCAGGCTTTATGGAATTTTACTTTATGGAATATCCTCTTTTGCAGCAGATAATGGTCCATAAACTGCAATTATTTATGTAGTAGTCTTTTTGCAAATAATTATCATAATGAGCAAAATCTGCATTTAAATCCCAGGTCTTCTATTTTTTTTATCATTGTGACCTTGTCCAAGCCACTTAATAAGCATCTAGGTGACACAATGGATTGAATTCTTAACTTGGAGTCAAGACTACTTGATAGAGGTGCTTGCTGTGTGACCCTGGACATAGTTTCTTTATCTGTAAAATCTAGGTTCTAATTAGAAGAGCTCTAAAGTTCCTCTTTTCTCTAGTATTCGATGATCTTTGACTTGTGACAATTGATCAAGTATCATAAGAATGTCCATTTTCACCTAGTACTAGAATAATTCAAGGATTTGTGATTTCATTGACAAAGCTGCTTCCTGGCTTGACATCTCAATCTCTCTATGATTTAAAATCAAACAAACAGTCAGCAAGCATGTGCTAGCTCCCCTATTAAGTTCTGGAGATAGAAAGAGATTAAAAAAAAATTAGTTACTGTTCTTTAGGACAGAGGTGTCATAGTCCACTTGTGGCCTGCAACATTTCCAAGTGCACCAAAACAAGATAAGATGGAAATATTTAACAAAATAAATAGAAATAGCATATAACATAAATGATGTTAATATGTGGTTTTCTAAGTCAATTTGTAGCCCAGAAATGGTCCCCATTTTTCTGTGAGTTTGACACCACTGACCTAAGAACTTATGTTCTAATGAGAGCCCAGCATGTATATACAGAATAGATGAAAGGAAACTTGAGGAGGGAAGGCTTTAGTAGAGATGAATTTGAAGTATTTTGCTCTTTGAAATACTTCATTCTATGGTCAACCAACCTAGTTATAAGGATTTCTGACCTTAATTAGGCTCATCCTCAGATCACAAATCTGCAGCTTGTCAGCAGAACTATTATCAAATTCTTTCTAACTTCTTAGAACTTACTAGTACTTATACTTATGTTCCCTTAGCAGAGCCCCCAATTTTTAAGCACTATTTCTATTTGGCTGAAGTTGCTACTCTATAAAGGCCTGAACTCCCCAAAATAATTTCAATAGGACCATTAGAAGTCCCTGGTGCTGGGGTTTTGGGAGGGTGTTTTTTTTGTTTCTTCATTGTTTATTTCTTTTCTTTCTTTTATCTCTCTCTCTCTCTTCTGTTTCTCTCTCCATTTCTCTCTCCTTTCTTCTCTGTTTTTCTCTCTCTCTGTTTCTCTCTCCATTTCTCTCTCCATTCCTCTTTCTCTCTGTTTCTGTCTCTCTATCTTTCTGTGTGTGTTTCCTCTCTCTCCCTTTCTCTTTCTCTGTCTCTGGCTATCTTTCTCTCATAGAGAGTTTGATGATCAGAGAAGATCATGGCATTCTAACATTTTCTCCTAGTAGCCTGAATTACCAGTTTTCCATATTTACTAGGGGCTAATTAAACTCTAAGCCAAAAAAAGGAAATGAAAATTGATGTCTTTGTTATACAAAACTGATTCTCTGGAGTCTCCATCAGCAGAGCCCACCATTACTTTTCTAGGAACAATGATGAATCGGGTCACTGACCCATCTGTGGCTAGTGGCTTAAATTTGAAAGACAGCTTGCTGCAGCCATGGAACAAATCAAAGCCAGCTGTCCTCCAGCAAGGCTTAGACCCAGGCCTTGGCCTCATTAGCACTAGGCTAGAACAAAGAGAGCTAATTGGCTGATGGAGAAACACAGGGAAAGGTTTTGTAAAAAGAAAAAAGAAGGTGGTCCAAGCAGATAAACATTTCCTTCCTTGTTACACAGCTGCATAGATTTTTGAGGGAAAAGGAACAGTTTACCCATATGCATTACCATTACAGTATGATATTTCAGTTTTCATTTGGCTTCCCTTGAATGGAAAGAAGCCTGAACACTTGTGCAATCATTTCATAAATGATATCTTTTTGGTCTTGTTAGGATGGAAGGATTTATTTCTCCCAGTTAAATGTTCTTTGGTTTGGAGGAGATTGTCTATAGATGTGAAGCCAAAGCAGGAATTCCAGATATAATAGTC
This sequence comes from Sminthopsis crassicaudata, assembly GCF_048593235.1. Lineage (NCBI taxonomy): Eukaryota > Metazoa > Chordata > Mammalia > Dasyuromorphia > Dasyuridae > Sminthopsis > Sminthopsis crassicaudata. The sequence goes on from NC_133619.1 coordinate 242,584,076, forward strand.
CAGATTACTTTGTCCAGTTCTAATGAATCAGAGGTCTCCTGTGACCTTGGATCTGAAGTCTTGCCCTATGAGGAGAGCAAACATGCCTTTAGGCATTCTTTTGATTGTTGTGCAGGAAGAACATATCCAAGTGTGTTTCAACAACTTTGTTGTGCTGTGATTTTTCAGTCAATCCTACTTTTTGTGACTCCATTTGAGTTTTTCTTGGAAAAACTTTGTCTAGTTCATTTTACAGATGAGGAAACTGAGGCAAACAGGGTGAAATGACTTGCGCAGAGACACACAGCTATTAAGTGTCTGAGGCCAAATTTAAACTTGAAGTGAATCTTTCTAATACCAAGCCAGCCATTCTATCTACTGTGCCACTTGGCTATCCCTTTAATAACTTTAGAAATCCACAAGCCCAAACAAACTTCCACTTTCAGATTTACCTATATAGGTATGGCTATAGATTAGTCTTGAAATTGCCAATGGGACACAGATTATTTGGCTTTAAACAAAATGAGACTTAATGTGATGAGGATTGTGGGGAACATTGGAATGTACCTTTCATTTTGTTAACTTGATCTGAGATGAGTTGAGTGATCTAGTTGAGCAGCTAGTGTTTGTATTGTGTATAGAGTGAAAAACTTGGAATTAGAAAGACCTAAATTCATATTCTGCCTTAGTCACTTGTAAGCAAGTCTCTTAATGTCTTTTTGCCTCAGTTTTCTCATCTGTAAAATGGGGATAATAACTTCTACTTCAGAGTGTTGTTATGAGGATCAAATGAGCTACTACATAAAATACAAAACTTACAGCACCGTATAAATGTTAGTTATTATTACTGTCTAAAGCAGGAATCCCTCCTTCAAAACTCCAACTGGTTATTAAAGTTTCCTGTGAGGGATTATTCACTATTTTCCTAGAGAACCCATTCATTCCACTTTGAACAATTTTCACCTTTAGAACGTTTTTCCTTATGTCAAAGCATAATCTCACTTGGTTCAAAGTTCTGTGTAAACTTGGTGTTTTGATTTTTGGTGGTCAAAGGATCATTCATGCGTACTTTGAGCCTTCCTCTGAGTGTATACAGTTCTTTAGCTGTTTCTTGTAGACATAAAGCTATTCCTTTAGGACAGAGAAAGGAAAAAGGCTTCTCTAGGTGACTGTGGTAGAGTCAGTCCTCTGATGGCTGTAAAAGCTTGGGTAGGGATGGGGCAGGAAGAACAAAGTCTTTCTTCCCTTCTGTTCAACATCATCATGACTTTTTCTTCAGGCCAGAGAAGAATCCTGAATTTTGTAGTGTTCTGTTAAATTCAATGAATATTAAAAAGTTAATCCAGCTAATTCTTATATCTCACTTATAGTTTCCCCTCCCCATTCACATTTCTCAAAAATGTTACACTTGATTCTTTTTTTAAAAATATTTTTATATCTTTTTATTGATAGAACAAATGCATGGGTAATTTTTACAATATCCCTTGCACTAATTTCTGTTCCGACTTTTCCCTTCCCCTAGATGGAGGCAGTCTTATACATGTTAAATATGTTATAGTATATTCTAGATCCAATATATGTGTGCAGAACCATACAATTCTCTTGTTGCACAAGAAGAGTTAGATTCAGAAGGTAAAAATAACCTGGGAAGAAAACCAAAAATGCAAGTAGTCCACACTCATTTCCCAGTGTTCCTTTGTTCCTTCCCTGGGTGTAGCTGATTGTCCATCATTGATCAATTGGAATCGAATTAGATGTAAAGGTTTTTTCTTTCCTTTTTTTTTTTTTTTTTTTTTTTTTTTTGGCTGACTTGCCCCCTCCCCCTGCATTAATTCTTGTGAAGACTCTTAGTGGGGGCAGCTAGATGGCACAGTGGATAGAGCACCAGCCCTGAAGTCAGGAGGACCTGAGTTCAAATCTGGTCTCAGACACTTAACACTTCCTAGCTGTGTGACCCTGGGCAAGTCACTTAACCCCAATTGCCTCAGGAAAAAAAAAAAAAGAAGAAGAAGAAAAAGACTTAATGACACTGGACTTCCACCAGAAGAAATCGTTCTCTTCTCCTAATTATATATCAACTGTGTTTGTATGTAATCAGTTTTCCCTTGCATTTACTGGTCATTTCTAGTTATACCTCTGCTAGTTTATAGAGTTCTCTATTTTACTCCGAACTTTTTACCATTTGGTTTTGGGACTACTTTTTCCACCTTAATCTTCTTCCAAGAAAATGTTTTCCAAACAGAGTCTTTCTATGTGACTTTAATCCTTGTGCTGAAACCTGACCAAGAGCCCTTTGGATCGGGAATAAGAAGAACTTTACCATTGTTATATAATTATTTTAAGTACAGGTTCATCAGTTGTGAATTACTTCATGTGATAGATACAGTTTTAAATATTTGGTTCAAAACTTAGGATGTCATTTTTATGAGAATGAAGCTTTGTAATCTCTAGTTAGGGTTCATTGCTGAAGGAAGTGGTTGGAACTGAGTCTGGATGTCAGGACCAGTTTTCAGGTTAAATTGTTTCATTGCTTTTTCATTAGTAATGTAAAATCTACTGATCAATTGACCAATAGTTTGGAGTGTGGGCAGAACGAGGAAGATGGGAAATCCAATTATACCTGTAAAGTGGGAAGGAATTCCAAAGTTCTTTGCTTTTTTGGAAGTTCTATCAAAAACTTAGTGGATTCTTAACCTCTACCTGGTGATCAGATTGCCATCTTCCTGGGAAGAGCTGCCCACATTTATCCTCTCTCCTTCTTCTTGAATCTGGGCAGAAGACACAAGATCGGGTGGAACTTTCAGCACATGATGATGTTTTCAGGTAATTTTTTCATTCTTTTTTTTCCCCTGAGGCTGGGGATAAGTGACTTGCCCCAGGGTCACACAGCTAGGAAATGTTGTGTCTGAGACCAGATTTGAACTCAAGTCCTCCTGAATTCAGAGCTGGTGCTCTATCCACTGTGCCACCTAGCTGCCCCCCCCCCCTTTTTTTTTAAGTGGAACTTGAATATTGCTCAAATGATACAAATGATGTACTTTATTTAATAGGATTTATAAGCTTTCTAAGATATGGATTCTTTTCTGTATCATCTATAGTGAATCACCATATAATGGAAAGAACTCTGGACTCGGTGTCAGGATGATATAAGGGAAGGAAAAGGGTTATTATGAAATAACTATGTGGCCTTTTCTAAACTTCAGTTTGAATCTGTAAGATAAAGAAAGTCATAATCATACTATCTACCTCAGTGGATTCTTGCATGAGATTTTATAGCTTAATATGCTATATAAAGGGCAGTTAGATGATGCAATGGTTAGAGTGCCAGCCCTGGATTCAGCAAGATTCATCTCAAAGAGTAGCTGTGACATCCTGGGCAAGTCACTTAACCCTCTTTGCCTCAAGTTTCCTCATATGAAGAAAGGAATGGCAAACCATTCTCGTATCATTGCCAAGAAAATCCCATATGGAATTGGGCATGATTGAAAATGACAATAATAACAATGCTATATAAATATGAACTATTGCTATTATTGTTATTTGATTCTCTCCTTGTTCTTGTTTTTCTTATTATTGTGAGTACATACACCTTGCACAGTTCTGGGTATGCAGTTTGAAATACCTATTCAGTTGAACTATTAATTTTTATGCCAAGAATTCACTAAAAAACAAACAATCTTTTCTACTGTCCTTACTAGCTCTTCATTCTGTTATCATTAATTATGCTCCCTGAACCAACTGCATTGTACCTCAGTTGCTTTTGAAGATACCAGTTGTTGGCATGACAACCAGCATGGTTCAGTATCCTAGGATGGCTTTTACTGCATCTGCAGTACTTCATCTGCATCCATAACTACATCTATAACATGTCATAATAATTATTGATAGGGTTGACTTGGGATTATAAAAATAGTACATATATATATATGTACATACATATATGTATGCTGTATTTAAGTAATGTGCTATAATATTTGAACAGACTTTGTCTATAGGTCAACATAAGGTAATTTAGAATATATTTTAGAAAGAATTAAAATATTAGGCTTCTTATATTGTGTGTATATGTAATAGATCACTTTAGCAGTCTGATGAAGCCTAAATACTTCATTCTCAGAATGTTTTTAAATAAAATAGATAGGATTACAAAGGAAACTAGTTATATTGAAATATAGTTTTTAAAATATTATTTTAAAAATGAGTTTACAGAGTCTAGGAAAAGAACTGACTTCAAGGGGTTATTAATCAGTTATATGTAAAACAGGAAAAAAAATTTGAGTGATACAGCATGACTTATTCTGAAAGGGTTACAATAGATAGTTTTACAACATAACTTCTCATTAACAACAGCCTTGAGGACAAGGTAGAAATAGGCCATATTTACTTGGTTATTCCACCTATTTAATTCTTCCTCCCTCCCCCAAAAAACATGTTTCCTTCTCTAAAACAGCTCCTTGGGAAGCTAATAACAATCAGTTTATTGTCCAAAGGAAGGATAAGCTGCTTCTTCGTCTTCTTTTTTTTTTTTTTTTTTTTAGAGGATTTTCCTAAGACAAAATAAAAGTGTATTTGGGAAATCTAGATTACAATTAATTTTGCCTGTGGTTTATCTCTTGAAAGAGTATATTTGAATTGAGCCTTGAAGGAATGGGTCGGGTCCCAAGAGGCAGAGGTGCTAAAGGAGATCATTCTAGGAATGGGGGAAGTGTGGGTGTGACACATGCACTTCAAACTTGCAAGTAAACTCTTACCAGTGGTAAATAGAGATAGTTAACTTAGTGCAATGGATAGAGCACTGAATTTGAAGTCAGAAAGTTCTGAAATCACCTGACTTCTAAATGGGAATAATAATAATACTTAACTCTCAAGGTTCTTGTGAGAATTAAATGAGTTAATATTTGAAAATAACTTTGCAAACTTAAAGTATTGGATAAGTGCTAGTGATGATGAGGAGAAGGAAGAAGAAAAGAAGGAAAAGGAGGAGTTGGTGGTGGTGATGGTACAGCAGAAGCAACGGCAGCAAAGTGAACAAAGTGCCAGACCTAGAGATGGGAAGATTCATTTTGCTGAATTCAAATCTGGCTTCAGAAATTTACTAGCTAATTGATTCTATTTGCTTCAGTTTCCTTTAGAGAAAAGAGCTAGAGAAGGAAATGGCAAACCATTCCAGTATTTTTGCCAAGAAATCCCCCCTCCCCATAAAAAGGGGTCATAAACAATCAGATATGACTAAAAAGTTCTAAACAATAATAATAAAAATTATTAATTGATCCTTAATAAAGACCATTGACTTTTCTTACCTAACTGCTAGGGGAATGAGGAAATGAATTCAAGAGAAAAAGAAGGCATGTTCTAAGAGTTTTGATACTTATTTCTAAGACATGCCCATTTAAGATTTGTTATATGTTAACTTTTCCTCATTTTCTTGATTTGCTAGTGAAATTCTGAACTGCTTTGAAATTTGTGAGTTAACACTCTAATATTTTTATTTGTTATATTCATTATGGAGTGTTTTTCAGGCTCCCAACCTTAACCCATAATCTTTGGCAAGAGTTTGGACTCTCTTTTCACAGGGGTTCAGTTATTTCTTTTCATTTTCTTAAAGAAGCAAAAGATGCCTGAATTGTGCCCATGAAAAGCTGGCATCGTGTTTTTTTGCTGTTTTTCCATTTGATCACTATACAAAAAAAGGCTCTAAATGTGAAGAAGCCCTTCCCCTCTGATTAATAAAACTTTTAGATCCTTAGATGGAATTGGATGGCATTTGAATCATTTTTTGCTGCTTGGTTCTTGGGAAAATATGTTGTCACTTACCTTGTAATGCGTATCATGGCCTTTGTGGGTCTCCACAGGCCTTCGAGGAGCAATGGCTTTTGCATTAGCCATTCGGGACACTGCCACCTACTCTCATCAGATGATGTTCTCCACAACTCTCCTGATCGTCTTCTTCACAGTTTGGATCATCGGTGGAGGTACAACTCCCATGTTGTCATGGCTGAACATAAGGTCAGTCACAGGGGAAAGGGATTCTTGATTTTTTGACTAGATAGCATGTGCTAAAAATAATTTTTAAATGTTGTGTGATTTTGCTTTTGACTTTTTTTTTTTTTTTTATGAAGTGGAATAAGACTGTAGAGTGTTTTGAACTGTCCTAATGTCCTTTTAAACCTGCTAAAATGATATAAAGAGGGGCAGCTAGTGGAAAGAATGCTGGCCCTGGAGTCTGGAGGACCTGAAGTATCTGCTGTCAGATATTTAACACTTCCTAGCTCTGTGACCTTGGGCAAGTCACTTAATCCCAATTGCCTCAGGGGGGAAAATTGATATAAGGAATGTGTCTAATTATTAGGAAATTTTGAATTTCTCAAATGTATGAGAGGGACAATCTCAGATTCAGATTTTAATGTCAATTATCATTTATTATGTACCTAATTTGTGCACAGGCACTGAGTTAAATGCTAGAGATATGAAGGAAGACTAAAAAGAACCCCTATTCTCAGGGGGGGAATGCAACATGCAAACAATTGTGTACCATCGAGGTATAGACAGTAAATTGGAGTTAATCAGCAGAGAGAAGGTCCTAGAATTAAAGGCTTCTTGTAGAAGGTAGGACTTTAAGAAATAAAGGAAGTTTATTTAATGAGGGGTATTTGGCATAGTCATGAACTTGGCAGCAGAATGAAAAAGAAACAACAGCAATTTGGGATTGTAGTATAGTGAAAAACAGAACACAGTAATCCATATCTCTTTTGTGTGTATTGTCGTGGTATGAGAGGCAGCATGATATATTGGATAGTATGTTGTTTTTTAAACCGAGAAGAAATGGGTTTGAACCTGCCTCCAGTACTTACCCAGCTTTATATTCTTGGCCATGTTACTTATTCTTTCTGAACCTCAGTTTCCTTATCTGCAAAATAAGGATAACAATCCTAAATGAGCTCATTAGTATAAAGTACTTTGCAGATTTTGAAAGCTGTTAAATGTCAGTTTTGATTATTATCCCTTTCCAAATTAAAATATAAATGTGTGTGTATATGTGATAACCTCTTGCTGTGGCTGGTGCCTTCTGTTGTGGAAGGGTGTTTCAGGTGAGAAAGAATTGGTTTTTCCTTTGACTTGCTTTACTTCTAGTATTTCCTCATTCGAGTAGACCTATGTTGGGTCAACCTCAGTTTTATTTTCTTATTTAAACTTTTCAAAATAATTATTGTTTAAGTCATGTCTGATTCTTTGTGATCCATTTGGGTTTTTGTTTTCTTTTACAAAGAACCAGGAATGGTTTGTAATTTTCTTCTTCAGATCATTTTATAGATGAAGAGACTAAAGCAAATGAAATAAAGTGACTTGCTGAGAATCACACAGGTAATGAGTGTCTCGGGCAGAATTTGAATTTAAATCTTCCTGACTTCAGCCCCAGCACTTTATTCACTGCTCCCCCAGTTTCTGTAGGGGGGATGTTATTTGCCTTTTAAAATATCCTTTCCTTTTCCAACTCTATCTGTGTGAGGCTAAATTTCTTTCACTTAGTTCAACCAGATCAACATATCACAAAAGACTGAATGCAGAAGCAGATACATAAATTGTCAGACATCAGAAAGATTTGCAAAAAATGGAAAACAATGATACTCTTCTCACTGATTTTTTTTTGGAAAAGAATAATTCATACAAATATTTATGTTAACATGTAATTGGTTTATTTACTTATAAATGAATTAAGATTTTAAATTTTATCACCTAATTTTAATTTTAATTTGTAATGTGATGAATATAATACACATAAACAAAAGTTCTCTAGACTCTTTAGTCAATTTTAAGAGGACAAAAGGATTCCAAGAACAAGAAGTTTGAAACTGCATTTATTTAGCATCTGTTGTTCTAGGTAATGGCAATACAAAAATGAAAATGAAACAGAAGTTGCCCTCAAGAATCTTATACATTTAGTAGGGGAATTAATATGTGCATTTGCAATATAAGACAAATAGGTGGCGTCAGAGTGCATAGAACACCAGGCCTGTAGACATATTTCTGAGTTTGAATCTGCCCTCAGACACTCAGGAGTAGTGTGATGCTGAACAAGCATCATATTGGTCTTGGTTCCTCATCGTAAAATGAACTTGAGAAGGAAATGGCAAACAAGCCACTATCTTTTCCAAGAAAACTCCAAATGAGGTCAAATAATTGACAAGGGTACACATGGAAGAAATAAAGGTGATGGGGGGAAGTAGGCACTGGTAGCTAGAGTACTGCTGGGGTGAGGAGGGGGCACAAGAAGAAAGACTTGTGAAGCAGGAAAATCTGAGAAATAAGAATTCGGAGGGGCAGAGATCAGGAGGGAGTCCATTCCAGGAACAGAAAATAATTCGTATTAAAGGCGTGGAAATGAGAGTAGGAGTGTCAAGTGTGAGGAACAACCAAGAAGAGCCAGCTTGGCTGAACCAAAGAGTTTGTAAAGAGGAATAATTGACAGTTAGGTTGGAAAGGTGACTCAAGTCATGAAGGCCTTTAAATACTAAACAGAGATGTATGTAGTTGATCCAAAAGAAAGAGGAAGTCCCTGGAGTTTATTAAGCCAGGGGAACAACATATTCACACCTATACTTTAAAAACAAATCTCTTTGGCAGCTGAATGGGGGGATAAATTGAAAGTTTCCTTGATGAGGTAGCTGCTTTGCTACATCTCCTGGCTCTCAAACTCTGTGATTCTGAACCTTTGTTTCTCATTTGTAATCATTAATGTTGCTAGTCATACTTCTAAAGACACCTGATTGCCTTCATCATCGTAGGCTGAATGGGGCTGGGAGGCAGGGGAGTTCTGTGGAGTAATGTTCTAGACAGCCAGAAGATGGCAATCTCATGTGGTGGAATCATGGCCATTGTGCTTTTTCCTCTTTTTTCCTTAAACTGGCCTTCAGAGTGGATTCTCTTACAAACAAGAGTTTCCTGTAGCGCTGTTAGAAGTCTGGTGGTGGCAAAGGCCTGGACATTCTCAGACATATTTATGAAAGTGAGAAAAAAAGCATGGTTTTGAGCCAGGAACACAGCTGGCCTTTGGGAGAACTGTGTTCTCAGTCTCATGTTTTTTCTGTTAAGTGTCGACATAGTTCCCATCCTAGATTGGTAGAAAAGGCATTGTAATTTCTCAACATGTCATTCCTGCTAGATAATTTTTCCTTTGATCCTTTGCCTCCTCTGTGAGAGGCAGTATGGCTTAATGAGTAAGCAAGACAGTAACATGCTTTTTTTTTTTTTTTTTTTTTTTTAAGTAAGCATGCTTATGCTAGCATTATGCTAAGCACTGGGAAGACAAATGTTAAAAAACAAAAACAAAAATCCCTGCATTTATGTAATGGGGGGAAGATGTCACACCAAAGGGAATTCAAAGTAGGGAGGGGAAGAGGGAAAGAGGTACTTACGTACCTTACCCAGAGTCCCACTGCTAATACCCCAAATCTCAGTTTCTAAATCCAAAAAACAGAACAAAGTTAGGAAGGGAATTAAGACTGGTTAATTTGGGCTCCTTCTCAAAATGGAGGCCCTGGGAGGAACTAACCAATACAAGAAGGTCCTGATGATGAGATGTTTCAGGATAAGAAGCCCTAGGCCTCTGAGACAGCTGAAGTCTGATAGCAAAATCTGGAAAACCAGAAGGGGAAAGAGATTTTAATCATAATCAGAAATACTTTCTCTGGCTGTGAGACCCTGGGAAAGCCCTTAATTAACTTCATTGTCTGCAAGCGACTCTTTAAGATTTTAAATTTTGGATCAGATACTGATATACAGATAAAGTTTTCTTATTGGAAATTCAGTGATATCTATTGAAGGTCTGGTTATTCTTTCGTAGCTAAAATCAAGTGGTTGAGCAGTCTGAATAAAGTTTTATGGGAAGTTACCACGTCTTTTGGTTTCCTCACCCGAAAAATAAGGGAGGTAGACAGAATGATCTCTAAAGTCTCTTCCAGCTCTATTAATCAGTGATTAGCCAATATAGATTTATCTTTGAGGATAGGACTTTTTTCCTTGAGGGATACTAGATAATTTTATGGAGGTGAGTTAAGGACTATTTCCCCTGTCCCCCTATCTATATTTTGGATACCACCAGAACTTTATTTTTATTTTTTTTAATCTACAGCCTAGAAATCCCATTTAAACATAAAATTTCCCTGCAAGAGGCAACACTTAAAAATATGTTATCTCATATTTTATGAGAATTTCAGGACCTTTTTGGAGTGATGATTTTGTGAGCGAGGGCATCTCTTATCACCAAGAGGAGGGTAAAGAATAGAAAGAGAGAGAGAAAGTGCTTCACCCCCACCTACCTTACTTGGTGGAGAGAGGAAATTGATTTATCTCTTTTAAATTAATGTGGAGCTTAAGGTTGTATAACAGCTTCTCACAAAAAGTTGAAAACTAACATTCAAATGACTTGTTAGAGTTCTGGGGATAACAAAGATAATTGAAGGGATCAAAGCTAACTATTTTACATTATTTTTCTCTCAATTCAAGGTAGCACAAGCATATATATACAAATACATATACATATACACACATATTTATCTACTTACCTATGGGACAAGACCAGTGATTTCATAGAGGTAGGGAACCCCCAGTAGGAAACTCTTTCTTCCAGTGCAGCTTAGTACCAACTCTGAAATTTAAGGAGGCACCTAGGTGGCTTAGTGGATAGAATGCTGAACCTGAAGTCAGGAAAACCTGAATTCAAATGTAGCCTTAGACACTTAATAGTTGTGTAACCCTGGGCAAGCCCACTTAATGGCAAATCACTCTGGTACCTTTGCCAAAAAAGCACTATATAACATTACAAAGTCAGTCATTACAAAGGCAACAATGATCTGCAATTTGACATGTCAGAAGATTGCTTGCAACACTGAAATATTAAGTCAGATCGTCAGTTTAACGGTGGATTTCGATTCAAATATAAATTGCCATACTTACTAATTGTGTGACTCTGGGCCAAGTTATTTAATATTTAAGACTACTTTCTTCATCTGTAAAATGGGTATTATGGCAATAGCACCTACCTCCCTGGGATATGAGAATAAAATAAAATTTATAAAGTGTTTCATAAGTGTTTACATGCTATGTAAAGGCTAGCTATTATTATATATTATTATATCCAAAGTCACAGATCTAATTGCATTAGAAGTAAGATTTTCTGAATCTGATTTTCCATCCACATCTCCTTGCTGTCTTTCAGGACAACTGGTACAAGCTCCATTTTTTAGATGAGGAAACCAAGTCTTTGAATAGTTAGTTGAGTGGCTTGTCTGTGGTCCCACTTAATTTTTTTTTTATTTTTATTAATAGTTTTTATTTACCAGATATATGCATGGGTAATTTTACAACATTGACAATTGCCAAACCTTTTGTTCTAATTTTTCCCCTCTTTCCCCCCCCCCCCAAGATGGCAGGTTGACCAATACATGTTAAATATGTTAAAGTATAAATTAAATACAATATATGTATACATGTCCAAACAGTTGTTTTGCTGTACAAAAAGAATCGGACTTTGAAATAGTGTACCATTAGCCTGGGTCACACTTATTATTAAATTAACATTAACATGGGGGCAGCTAGAAAGTGCAGTGAATAGAAGACTGGCCCTGAAGTAAGGAGGACCTGAGTTCAAATGTGGCTCAGGCACTTGACACTTACTAGTTGTGTGACTCTAGGCAAGTCATATAACCTCAATTCCCTGCCCCATTTCCCCACATAAACAAGACTCATTAAATGTTTGAACTGGGACTGAAACCTAGGCCTTCTCAAATCCAATGCTCCTTTTATGACTCATGCCAATATTTTTCATAAGGTTGGTCTTAAATGGACAATTAATAGAAAGGACATTACTTGTTTTTTCTTTAGAAAGTAATAAAATAATACTGAAATAAATTTATGACAGTCTTTTCAAGAGAGCACCCTCAAGTTGTGTCCCTTTTCCACTGAGACAACAAAAAAAGTTCTGTGGTGTATGAATACTGGGTTATCTCTAAGAAAGAATCTGAAAGATATGATGTCTAAAAGCAGCACATTTGACTAGTTAAGGCAGAATCAGAGAAGCCAAGAGTTGAAAAGGGAACTCAGAAGTCATTGATCCTAGTTCATCCCTTTTTGATTTCAGGACTCCTTTATACTATTAAAATTATTGGGGTTTATGTCTATTGATATTTACCATATTAACAACTAAAATGGAGAAATTTAAAAAAATATTTCACCCATCAAAATTAACCATCAATCCATTACATTTTAGCATAACTAGAATATTTTTATGAAAAATAACTATTTTTCAAAACAAAAACTATCGAGAAGAATGGCGTTATTTTTGAAAATCTCTTATGTCCAGCTTAATAAAAGACAACTGGATTCTCATATTTACTTTTGCATTCAGTTTGTTGCAGTATGTTATTTTGGTTGAAATATATCAAGTATATGAAGAAAATCTGTCTTGGTTACGTATATTTGTATAAAGTATCTGAAGTATATGAAGAAAACCTGTTTCAAATGAAGTATATCAAGAAAATATGACCTCACACAAAAATATAGTTAGAAAATGCGAGAGAATTTTAATAGGTACATAATGCTAATGCCCTAGTATTACTATGAAAAATTGTTTGGACTTTACAGACTCCTTGAAAAAGACTTGAGAACCCTCAGGGATCACTATACTTTAAGAATCACTGCTTTAGTCTAAACTCTGATTGGATTAGTAATCTACTGAAATTATCTTCTTTAACTCCATCACTTAGTGAACAAAACTTAAAATACTTGGAGGCAGCTAGGTGATGGAGTGGATAGAGTGTCAGACCTGAAGTCAGGAAAATTCATGTCCCTGAGTTCACCTCTCAGGCTCAGACACTTACTAGCTGTGTGACTGTCACTTAATCCTGGTTGCCTCAGTTTCCTTATCTGAAGAAGGCAATGGCTAATTTCTCTAGTATCTTTGCTAAGACATCCCAATTGAAGTCAGACACAACAGAAAAGTAACTTAATACAGTATACTATTTACCCAAAATGGACTTGACTCTCATCCTCATTTCTGTCTGTTGAAGACCCTGTTTTTCTTCAAAACCTATGTGAGTTTTCATTCATCTCCTCTCTTCCCTCCTCTACTTTCTTACAAACTGCTCTTTTATGGAACCACCTCTTCTTATAATTCTCATCCTTTATCTTGGATCTTAATTATGTTGTTTACATTTTTTGGTACTGGATCATAAGCTTTTTGTCATCACAGCTTGTCATATGTCTTTGGATCTTCAACACAATACTTTGCTTTGCATTATAGGTTCTTAATAAATGCTAATACTAATTGAATTTGTTAAATTGTGAATCCTCTCTACTACTCTAATAGTAACATAATAATAATTGGGTAATACTTTGTGTGAAATCTTCATTAACAAGAACATGAAACCTTCTGTGCCTTATCCAATGGCCAATGTAATTCACAGTGAACAGAAAAATAAACAAGAACCTACTAATCAACTTTCAGGTGACAAGGAAAAATTTAATTCAGCAGCTCACTGGATAGCAAAGGTATAGTCCTATTACCATCTAGTACTGAAAGCCTTTTCAACTTTGGGTAATAATAATAATAGCTAACATTTGTATAGGACTTTAAAGTTTGCAAAATGTTTTCCATATTTCATTCTCATAACCATATGAGGTAGATGCTATTATTATTCCCATCTTATGGATGAGAACACTTAAGCTGAGAAAGGTTAAATGAATCCTTTTGTACTATTTACCTGATCTCATTATTCCAAGTCTAACACAGCCCACAGGCTACATTGCATTCTGCAATACACTGCAGGATGGCTTAAATCAAATTTAAATTAATAGAAAAATATAAATAAGTAAAAATATATCCTTTTTTTTTTTTGCTTTAAATAGTGTTTTATGTTTCCAAATACATGCTACATGCAAAGATAATTTTCGACATTCATCTTTGCAAAATCTTTGTGTTCCAAATATTTTTATCTTTCCCTCTCTCCTCCCTTCTCCCCTAGAGAGCAAGCAATCCGATATAGGAGTTACATTACATTTTAAAACTGAGTCAATTTGTGACCCTCAGGGAATCTTATATACACACTTTATTAGTAGGTTTCCATTTGAATTTGCATTGCATTCTATTTTGTCTTTACAGCATATCATAGTCAAGAAGCTATCTGACATCCAGTTTTCTGTTTCATAAAATATCTCACAGCAAGCCTAAGAGAAAGGCTATCTCTATTTTCCATGATAGAAAGTTGGGTTCACAGAGCTTTAGAACTTGTCCAGTATCACTTAGCAGTTGTTATTCAGTTATTTCAGTCGTGCCTAATTCTTTGTGACCCCATTTGGGATTTTCTTGGCAGAAATCCTGGAGTGGTTTGCCATTTCTTTCTCCAGTTCATTTTTTCTTATAGATGAGGGAACCGAGGCAAAGGGTAAAGTGGCCTGCCTAGCTCTTAAGGGTTTGAAGCCAGATTTGAACTCAGGAAGAAAAAGAGTTTTTCTGACTGTAGGTCCAGCCTTCTGCACCACCCAGTTATCCCATTGTATAACTAGTAAGTGGTACAATTAAAATTCAAATGTAGGTCCTCCCAATCCAAATCTAGTACTCCCAATGTTATAACATCTAGTTATCTAGTGTCTGTTTGGACTGATGCTAGATGACCAGATGATACATATTCCTTCCTAACATATACCTGTGATAGGGCTTATTAGCTCATATTTATGCTTCAACCTAATTTTGGCTATTTAAAAATACATGTCTTTAACATTGTATCCTGCTGAGAAGAGGAAACTTTAAGGTCACTTTGTCTTTGCTTGGAACGTTACTTTAAAAAAGCATAAATCGTAGCTTTCTTGTTTTCTTTAATAGTAGAAATGTATTCATAAACACACTTGGACATACCTGAATCATGTAGGCCTCCCCATGAAGCTTTCTCCAAGACGCCAATTTTTCCATATGATCATTATGGAATGTTATATTTATGTGATATATTTTTGCATACAGAAAGAGTTATTGAAAGAGACTTTTCCATTTTATCTACGGATGAACACTAACAGCATTAGAGAGAGAACAATTTATGGATTTAAAAAAATTAGGAATAGATATTTTTACAATTCATTTTTACAATTCACATGTGCTCATTCAGTTGAGATGGAGGCAGGAAGAATTAAGGATTCAAAATATCACAGGTCCTATGCAAAAAAAAAAAAAAAAATTAAAATTAAGCCGGCTGCCTTTTAATAAATAAAGACATTTATTTGTAAAGTTACATTTACAGAGTGAAAAGTGAATACACAGCATTTCAAATTCAATTCTGTGAAAGTACGAATGAGTATTAAACCATAACCAGATACTAGCTATTTTAGAACCTTCCATCATTAGCACCAATCATAAACATTAAACAAAATTATCTTTATTCCCACAACAGCTCAAAGCAAACTCCCAAATTCTTAGTGAAGTTTATTAAGTGTAGATGCAGACCTAAAATATTCACATTGTTTTCTATTTCAGTCTGAAAATAAATTCACCACTTTTTCTGGACATTCTTCTAGAAATCTTATTAAAATTCCTGGTATTATGGTTTTCCATTATACAGTAGCACAGCAACCCCATATTATTTCACAATAGTTGACATCTATTTACAGTTATCACTTTAAGAACAAAAAACTCCTGTCCTCATCTAAAACACGGCTCAATTCTACACAAATTCCTGGTTTACTATGCATAATCTTTAGGCAAAAACAGATGCAACAATTTCATTGCTTCTTTTATCTGAGCTCTAAATACCAAGTATGAAGCCCTTACCAAGGTAGACAGAAAATAATGATAGATGGGGCTGTCTGACCCCTTGAGGTCTGTTTCTTCTGTGGCTGATAAGTGAAAAAGAAGCTTTTTTTTTTTTTTTTTTTAAAGATTTGCTTCTATGAGCAGTTCAACACAGACATACAATGCAATTAAAACAGGCAGTTTGAAAAGCTATAACTCTTGTTGTGGCTTATGGATTCTGATGGTTGTTCCAAATGTATGTTGGGATTTTTTTGTTTATTTGCTCATTTTCTTTTGCTTTCTTTTTAAAGCCAAACCTGAATGGAATTCTGGATAGCATTCACGACTTTCTTTTGAGAGTCAGAAAAAAATCACAGTGATAGACTAGTCAGTGTTCTGTGTTAGGTTCAGTTACAGGTCAGATTATTGGGGTAAAACAGATGGCCACCCCATTGGAATGCACCACCTGGTAAGGGCTTCAGTAAGTTAGGTAAGGGTTGTGCAGCATTTGAAAAGCAGAATCAACTTTGGGAAAGAAGAAGGGAAAGCCAGATCATAAAATAAACCATTTAAAATCACAAACCTTCCTTTTCAACAGGAAAAGTAAAATCAAATTCTAAAGATGTGAGCTCTGAAAAAGTGAAAAGGGAAAAGGATTAAGCATTTATATAAAGCCTACTGTGTGCTAGGCTTTGTATCAAATCTTTTAAAATATCATTTCCCTTGATCCTCAGAAATACTATTATTATCCCCATTTGGGGGGAAACTGTAGCAAACAAAGGTTAAGTGGTTTGTCCAAGGTCACACAGCCAGTCAGTGTCAGTGGTCACATTTGAACTGAGGCCTTCTTGACTCCAGTATTTTATCTGCCTAAGGAAACAACAAATAGTTGAATTTGCCAAACTTGTAAGAGATACTATTTAGTGCTCTCTGAGCTAAGTCCTAAAAATTAATCCTGAAATAATTTTTGAAATCCTCTCTGTTTTGAGGAGGGTAGGCAGGGCAAAGTTGCAATGTAGGACCAAATTACCCTAATGGTAATAATGATGACTCACACGACACATTTCCTACAGCACCTCATACAATGATAGTACACATATTATTATTCCCATTTTACAGGTTTATTCATACAGATATTATTATACAGATATTATTATTCCCATTTTACAGAGGAAACTTCCAGTCACACAGTTAATAAGTGTTGGACCTTGCTTTCAAATCCAATCCTCCTCAGTATGAGTCTAGCACTAAAAATGAGAGCAACAGACTTCTTTTGGAGACTGCCTTCAATTTAGTTCCCATAGAATGATTATTTCTTTGTAATTAACTTATTACATAAAGTGGATGATGTTACTGCAGGATTTTGTGGTTTTCTGGCTGTTTTGAACTTCTGTCAGGAGTAGGCTATTGGAACCCCCCCCCATGTTACATAGAACTGGAAAATGGTCATAAGTTGGTTTGCTCTTGGGTCCAAAAACCCAGGACTTTCCAAGTTAGAGATGCAGAGAATAGCAGTAAATCTAAATAATAGAAAAATGGAAGTAATTATGAGCACTTAGCTGCCCCCCCAGGTAACTCCCTAAGTCTTAAGTTGTAGAATGGTTACCTACCTGCATTAGTAGAACTTAGTTCCCATTAAGAGTTTCCTTTATAATTGAAATCCAAAATCTGGTCCAAATAAGGTACCTGTCTCATAGGATTGTGGTGAGATTCAAATGAGAAAACATTTTGCAAACTTTGAAGAGTTATGTAAGTATCAGTTATTGCAGATTACTGTTGTCTTTGCAGGCTATCAGTGGGTTGGTCTATGTGCATTTATTATGCCCTTATTATTAGAACTGTGCTATTCACAGAGGAAACACAGAAAGGCAAAAGAAACAAAACACAATCCCTACCCTCAAGGACTGAGTATAAATTCTAATGTAAATATCTAGATATGGACAATATGTACAGAGTCTTGTTGTCTCAGTCCTATTTAAGACCAACAATTGGGATTTTCTTGAAAGAGATACTGAAGTAGTTTGCCATTTCCTTCTCCAACTCATTTATAGATGAGGAAATTAAGGCAGGGTTAAATAATTTGCTTAGGATTACATAGCTAGGAAATGTCTGAGGCCAGACTCATCTTCCTGACTCCAGATCTGATACTTTATCTACTGCACCACTCAGCTGCCCCATGTACAGAATAGATAATGGTTTCCCTAAAGGAGAAGGTTTTGCAGCAGAATTAGGAAAGACCTCCTATAGAAGGTGAGATTTGATAGAAATGATAGAGGCAAAACATTTCCAATCATGAAAGACAATCAATTTAAATGGAAAGAGAGGAGAAGATGGAGTATCATTTTGATAAACAATAGGTAGGTCAATTTACTTGGATCATAGAAAATATAAAAGAGTAAAGTTTAAGAAGGCTGGAAAGGCAGGAAGGGGCCACATTTTGAATTTAAATTTAAATTTATTTTGTTATTTAAACATCTGTTTTGGACTTTTCTTGGGTTATCTTGACATATTCATTGCAGCAGCTTGTGATATATATTTCTTTATTTCCTAAGGGCATGTTGATAGAAAATAAATTCTCTAATAAAAGGTATCATAAAATGGAATTATTGCATAGGAGATAGTAATATACAATAAAATTTTAATAATGAATAGAATTAATGTATTTTCATCATTGACAATTCTTTTTTTAATACTTTCCATTGTCTTTCTTCTTCATACCATAAACTTAATATTTGTATAGTGACTTATTCCAAACCCAAACCCTTCTTCTCAAAGAATCTGTTCTTAGGCAGTTACAGACCCAATAGCTGAAATTTCTAGGACAACATTTAGCTTTGACAGTGTCTGGCTTAGGAAAAATTATCCCTGGAACAAAGTTTGTGAGAAACTAGAGGAAATTTTTGTATTTGACTCTGGAAGTGATAGAAAGTTATAGAGACTCAATGAATACAGAGGTTGAGAAGGAAAGACCTACATTTTGTATAAAATCACCTTGGACAGCTGAGTGGAGAATGGATTGGAGTGGGATAAGATTTGAGGCAAAAGGACGATTTAAAAGGTTATATATCAGGACGAGGGACCTGAACTTTGGTTTGTATATGAGTGACTAGAAGAGGACATGTATAGGAGATATTGTAAAGGTAGAAATTATAAGATTGGACAATATAGTGAGAGTGAGTAGTCAAAAATGAATTGAAGGCTATGGGCCAGGGGTGGGGGAGACGTGGGGGAAGAGATATGATGTCCTCCACAGTAATAGAGAAGTTTGGAAGGGGGTGGTGATTGAAGGGAGGGAGGGGGAAAGAATGAGTTCTGTTTTGTAGATCCCTACAAGACATGTTTTTCAAATATCCAGAAGATTGTTGGAGATGTGTGATTATCACAGAAAAGAAATTAGCACAAGATTGCTATATCTGAGAATCAATCTGCACAGAATGATCATTATACTTGTTGAGGAGCTAATGAAGTCACCAAATGAACTAGTATAAAAGATGAAAGAAAAGAAGGCTTAAAGAAGATTTTAATAAAGAATATCAAATTTCCCACTTAAAAAGCACTTAGTAATGTTTTAAATTTGACAATGAGAAAAATTACAATTGAGGATTTTTTAAAATTGGGCAGCTAGTTGGCACAGTGGATAAAGTGCCAAGCCTAGAATCAGGAGAAGTCTCTTCTTGTGTTCAAATATGGCCTCAGACATTTCCTAACTATGTGATCCTGAGAATGTCATTTAACCCTGTTTGCCTCAGTTTCCCCATCTATAAAATGAACTAGAGAAGGAAATAGCAAACCATTCCAGTGTCTTTGCCAAGAAAACTCCAAATAGGGTCATGGAAAGTTGGATATGACTTAAAATTAACTAAACAGTGATAACAACAATTTCAAAGGCATTATTACTCCTCTTGATGACAAGGCAACCTCTTACTCCCAACTTTTCCTTAATAATATGTATGGCTTCTTAGAAATGTAAAATCTCTTTTTGTTTTTTAGATTCTCAGACTTGTAATTGTGGAAATAATTGTTTTCCCAGGCTTTGAATAGGATTGAGGTTTCTTTGCCCAGTGGTGCTCCAGAGTCTCAAAGATTGAAGTATGGGGATTTGTTTCTGGCTTGTGTGGTTCCTTCCCATTTATTCCACAGGACACAATGATAGTCATTTATCATCTTTATTTTCATTCATGTGTTTATAGCTTACAACAACAGTTGTTCCAGATAATATTTTGTTCCAAATTAAATGGTCTTTTAGAGAGGGTTCTCCAAGATCTTTGTTTCTTATCAGTTCAGGCTATCTGACGGACTCTCTTCCTATTGTTCCAAAAGATACCTATTCAATCTTGTCCTTCCACAGGAAGTTTATTGTGAATAAGAAAATGGGAGCCATGTGCAAACCCATCTCTTTAAAAATGAGGTGTTACTTTCATGCCAATATCTGAAAGGAAAATATTGCCAACTCTTGACTATTTGGGATATTTCAGAAAAACTTTGCTGGAGCATTGATGAGCAAGAAATGCTTGTAAATAATTCACTGCATTTTTAAAAATATATATATATATTTAATAAATTGATTCTTATTTTGAAAAGGCATAAATCTCCATTTATAAAAATTGTTTCAAAAGCAAGTTCATTGTAGCCGTATATGAAGAAAGGATGATTTTCATTGCTTCAAATTGATGCACAAAGTTCCTGAAATTCACTGGCATGTCATGAAACTTAGGCAAGGGAAAGGAAATGCTTCTTTTCTCTTACTTTCCTGGCTGCCCTATAGTGGAAAGTTATTAAAGAATGAGATAATAAAAATTACTCCGAGTAGCCAGAATAGGAGGGAATAAAAACTGAAAGTCTGCATGCTCTATCTACCACCTCCTGAAAAATCAGCAGTTAGTACTCGCTCTCACTCTCTTGCTCACTCACTCATTCTCCCCCCTTTCCTTTTTTCTTTTCCCATCCTTATCTCACTTTCTTTTATCCTCTCCTCCCTTCTGTCCCTACTTTCTCTTCTCTAGCTTTCCTCTCTACTCTTTCTTTCTTTCTCTCCTTTTTCCCTTCCTCCTTCCTCTTTCCTCTCTCCCTTTTTTCTCCCATCACTATATTTATTCTCCTTTTTCCTCTCCCCTTTCCCTTTTTCACATTTCTCTCCTCTCCTTTCTCGCTTTCTCCCTTTCCTTTATTCTCTTTCTCCACTCCTCTTTTCCTTCTTTCCCTCTCTTTTCTCCTTTCCTATCTTCCCTCTATATAATTTTATTTCTCTTTTTCCCCTTCCTCTCTTCCCCTCAACTCCTCTTTTCTGCCAAAAGGTGCATAATTTTAGTATTAGTTAAGTTGGATATGGGAAAAGAGGTAGACTTTAATGTTATAATCCAGAGACACCAAGAGCTTATATGACATAATAGTTTTTTGACTGAACAGAGAGATTTAAAAAGTCTTGAGAAGGATAAACTTTGTAAATAATCCAGGCATATGGAGCCAATAGGCTTATTGTGCAATAAGCTGCATTTTTGATAGTTTTTTTTTTTTTAAGTAAAGTTTAAAGGTGTCACAAATACTAGTGCTCAGGAGCAGCATTGGGCATTTTTTTTTTTTTTTTTTGCTTTATATCTTGATTGTAGGAAGTGGCAGTAATCGAGACTTCAGACCATTTTTAAAAGTGCCATGTTGTTGGCTTTAAGTTGAATTAGATTAGCCTTCCATCAGAAACCCTATGTCACTTTTCTCCTTCACATTGCCTAAGGGAGGCATGAGAGTGGTAACAGTGACTGTTACTTGGCACTATAATGAGAATCTTGGGCATTCATTTTTCATAGCCCAGTGAGGAGTGATGGCAAGAGCCCTGGACTTGGAATCAGAAGAATTAAATTTGAGTTCATCTCCTTTAATTTACTTACTATGTAATCTTTGCCAGTCACTGAAATTCACTGATCTTAAATTTTCTTCTCGACAAAATAGGGATATTAATGTTGGCACTATCTGTCTGACAGGTTTGTTTATAAATGAACTAATGTAAACTCTTAAGTGCTATTTTATAAATGCAGCCTGCTGCATATAACTGCAAATAAAGTCTATCCATTTGTCCATATGGCTCAAGAGAGAAGAAAAGAAACCAAATCACTATATTTAAAACCATATAGTGAGTGGACAAAAGAATAGAAATAAAATGTATTACTTAACAATTGATTGTTAGAGCCGTGAGATTCAGTTGTCTTTTTCAAAACAGGCAGAAAGTTGTATCTTCATAAACGTTGCCAGCATCTTTCAATAAATCTTGTTCTAGTTAAATAGTAAAACCAGTTCAAATTCATGTTTCCTTTGAAAACATATGTGCTATGTAATTAACTTTTAACATTGCATTTTTGGTGCAAGTATATCTCATTTTATGTAATAAAATACATTCTGGAAAAGTCTGTTATAAATCAGATTGTTTTAAATATATCAAATCATATCTTCCCATTCTATCTTTAGCTAACCTTCATCTGGCAGTTACATACATTTACATTTCTCTATGTCTTGACTTCTGCTCAATGCTTAAAAATCCATTGTAATCACACCCTAGTTTAAGTGTTTGCATAAGGATTTTCATGTTGGTTTTCTTAAATTAAAGCATACCTGAATTGGTGTGGGCATTTTGCCAAGTAACCCAAACAATTTGATCTGTTCCTATCATGCTTACAATCCATTCTTGTACTATACCAGAGTCGGTGTCCAGGATCCATCAGAAGAGGATCTCAGTGAAACCAGTTGGAGGTATTTCAGGTGACATGATGAGTTTTTTGCATCATAACATTTAACCTGGGGCTTGGCTTTTCAAGTCTTTCTAATGCAAGGTTTCTTTTTTTTTACAAGATCCCTCTCACTTTCTCTTACGCTCTCTTTTTCTCTTCACATTAAGAGCAAAAAGTGTTATGTTAATCCTAATCCATGGTTTTGCTTCAAATAAACTAAATATTATTTCCAGGATTCTTTTTTTCCCCCCAACTTGATGAAGAGTTACATAATTGTCATACATGGGTCAGAATTAGTTGTTTTCCCTTATGAAACTTTGGTGAGTTTAGGCACCCTCAGAAATCCAGTTGGATCTTCTAGAATCATTTTTAACTTAGCAGTGAACTGAGCTGAGCTTTCCCATTTCAGTGAGGATTGGCTGATGCAAAAAAATGGATTGAATCTTGACTGAATGCTAACTTTGTCTTATGGTTTGCATTTTGTTATTTCTGTGTTGTCTTCTTTCTTACCTTCGTGAATCCACACATTAAAAACAAAATAAACAAAAAACCTCTAAACAAATCATAAACAGCTAACCAAAACTCACTCTCGGAAGTCTCTCATATTATTTCAGCTTATAAATTTCCACCTGAAGTGTGTTTCAACTGTCAGGGCCATAACAATGGGAAGGATAACTTTAATGTTTCTTCCCTTCTTCCTTTTTAACATGCATTCCTTCTTGCTATTCTGGCTCTTCTTGCTCATAAAAGAAGCTACCTGGAAAATGTGATTTTTAATGTTGCTAAACTATCTCCCCCATGGGCAGCAGTGAAGTAGGTGTTACCTGTCTGCCTGTCATAAAGATGGCTGTCAAAAATATAGTTTTGGTTTTTTTCTCTAAGAAGTGTGCAGTGGTGACCACAGAGAGTTCATTCAGAACCAGTGTAGTATTTAAATTGCTTCTGTTATCAAATAATTATTTTTATTCCTTTGCTGTTCTGACTTCAGACATCAGTTCAGTTTGGGGAAACCACGCCTCAAAATCTTACTATCAAAAAGAAAAAGAAAATCTTACCATCTTGGATAAATTCATTCCTTTGGTCAAATTTATAAACCCAGATACTTAGATTCAGAACATTTTAAACCAGGGAACCTTTAGAGATCATTGAGCCTAAAGCATCTTTCATCTCCCTTCCATTCTTTTCTTTTTTTTTTTTTTCTTTAATCATCATGTGAATATTAAGTTAAGAAAGTTAAACTTTAGGAATCATTGGAATTTAAAAAAACTTCTAAGTTTATCCACTACATAATGAAACCCTGAGCAGACCTCCACAATCATATTTTTTAAATGAGTCATTAAGATCATTCTCCATGTCTCTCCAATAAATGAAAAGTAAATTTTCAGTGCATTTTGTATGCCTTTCATGCAATGTGCTTTCTAGGTAATGTGCAGGTTCCATATTAAATTGGTAGAAAAAATGACATTTAGAACTGTGTTAAAAGGAGTCTATAAATATCTCGAGGTATTTTGTTCAGGAATGAAATCACTTTTGCCCAGTGGATTATTTTTCCAGCTGAAATCTGCTTAAATTTTGACCTGGTTTTGGTTTTGTTGGGTTTTTTTTTTCTTCTGATAATAAAGCTCCTTTCTACCTTCATCTTCTCTCCTAATGAAGACAAAAATAATCAGGAGCTGTTTATTTTGGGAGAAAAAGTTCTTTCCTGGTGCTCTGATGAGATTAACTTTAGCCTATCAGGAGATTTGCTGAAGTGTTTCAGAATAATAAAACTCAGTGTAAAGTTTCAGATTATTGTAAATTGCTAGCTGGGGAGAAATCATTATGGCAGACAGGGTCACAAAGAAGTAAATGGTTTCTGTGGACAATTCATCTAGAATTATAGTACTAGCATGTCACTAAATGGAAAATTAGAAAATATGAACACCCAGGAATATTATATAAATACTTAGTATTCACTATTGCCCAGTATCAAAGCAGGCACACCAAAGGAAGCATCCTGGCAAATAAATTTTCCTCCTGCTCTGCAACAGCCACAGGGACTGAATTATATTGCTTTCCTGACCTCTCAATCCCTCCAAACTGTTTACACAAGTAAAATTGGATAAGTAAATCACAAAGGAACTCTAAAAGAAAAAAGTCCTGTTAAAGGAGCATGTGTAAAAAGGAGGATGGGTAAATCCTATCCTTTTATTTTGTCTTGGTGAAGATAGTAAGAACTGATGGTATGGATAAAAACTTCAGCTCTCTGTTTTGAAACCAGTTATTAGAATCTCTGACTCCATTGACCCCCTGAATTACTACCCCAAAAGCATTTATCGTAGCCATTTATCCCTGTTCACTTTATTCTAAGGCAACTGGGGCAAGGCAAGGCATCAGGGCTAGAGTAGTCACAAGAGTCCAGCAAAGCTTGGGGCATCCCAAGGTCTGGAGACTGGCTGAATGCTTAAGCTGCTTCTAGAGTCAGCCTGGGCTGAGAAGGCTATTGATAACAAATGTACATGGCTACTATCAGAAGTTAGTCACGTATTCATTCATTCAACAAATGTTTGCCAAGCAAGGACTGATCCACAAGAGATGCAACAAAACCAAAACAGGCCTTGCCTTTAAGGACTTTAAAATTTAGGTAAATAAAATGTATGCACATGAGGTGTTGAGAGAGGCAGTAGGTAAGTAGCTGGCCCAGTAGCCAGCAAGTCCTGATTTCAAGTTCTGACTCTTAGCCTAGCTGTTTAAGTACAAACATTGCTCTAGGCTGGTCTCTAAGGTCACAAATTGCTGGGAAGGTACCTACATCAATAAAGGAGATTTCCTCAGCCAGGATGTCTCTTAACTGTAAAATCAAAGGTCCATCCCTAATTCAATAATATTGAAATATATACCAATTTTAGGGGCATAGGAAATGACACTAGCAATGAAGGCGTCAAGAATCTGTGAAAGGAGGTGGCAGCTGAGCTGAGCTTTGTAGGGATGCTGTGAGACAGAGAAGGAAGGAAGGCATTCTAGGCAAGAAGGACAGCCTGTGCAAATTAGCAGAGACATGAAATGGCACCCTGTGTGCGAGGGCCAGTTTGTCAGAAAGGGAATTAATAAGCAATTAGCTTAGGAAAGTACACTAGGACCAGGCTCTCAAGGACTTTAAAAGCTGCACAAAATAGTTCAGATTGGATCCTAGGGGCAAGAAGGAGGCTTCTTAAGCAAGAGAGTAACGTAGTTTGAGCTGTGCTTTGGGAATATTTGGCAACTAGTGTGTGCTGGAAGGTGAAGTTTGGAAGGAAAAAGGAAAGTCAAAAAGCAAGGAAATTTCAGGAAAAATCAAAAAGCAAGGAAATTTCAGGAAAAGTCAAAGTATAGACAACATGAACAGGCAAGCATTTGCAAGGGGCTGGTTATAGTAAAATTCTGATGAAACATGAAGCATCTAGATTTCCTCTTTCTCCCTTTCTTTGAATTCTTCCATGAAAGAGGGGGAAAAAAATTACAAGAAATAAAATTATATCAGGAATTTGGCCATATTCCAGATCCATACAAATTCTATCTAAACTCTATACAATCATCTCCAGGTTTGTGTGCACTTATGGTGCTGCTCCTGGAGTCCTGCATGTTGTGTTTGATATACTGTTCACTGAGGTGGGAATGGAGATGGAAGAGATCTTTCAACAACTTTGAAACTTTCAACAACAAAGATTGTTGGATTAAATTGAAATTTCTAATGAACTGGGGAGTAAACTCTTGTTTTTTTAGTATTTTAATTAGTCAAGGTTTTACTGTATTGACTAAGGGAGGGGAGAAGGAAGGAAGGAAAGGACATAAGAAGAAAGGAAGAGAAGAGGAGAAAGAAAGGATGAAATGAGGAAAAGGAAGAGAGGAAGGAAGAGGAGAAAAAAGAGAGAGGCTGGAAGAAAGGGAGAGGAGATGGAAGGAAAGAAAGGAGAGCAGCAAGCATTTATTAAGCACCTAGCATTTGCCCAAGCACTGAGTTCTAAGTATCATCTCACTGGATCTTCACAACAATCCTGGGAGTTAGGTGCTATTATTATTCATACTTTACACTTAAACTAAAGCAGAAAAAAATCATATAACTAGCAAATGTCTGAGATTAGATTTGAATTTAGGTCTTCTTGAGAGTTGACTTTGGATTCAGATGACATATGGGTTTTAATCCTAACTTTTTCTTATTCCCCTTGGACAAATCCCTTAAACTCCCTGGGTCTAACATTCCTCCCCTGTAAAATAACATCTACAGCCCCTTTCAGCTCTCATTCTGTGATCCTATGAATTTTATCTTTTCAGGATCTCGGTAGAATTTGTAGGTAGGTCCTTGGGCAGAGAGCTTCCATTTGATTGGGAGTAAGATTGATACTCAACTTAGAAATGATGCTTCAAAATTTTATGCCTAACTATATCAATAACTTGTATTAGTTATAGTTGCTTCAAAGATAGACTTGATTGAGTAAACATGTTTTCAGTATGACTGCATTAGGGTAGTTGAAGTTATGCAGGGCCTAATTTGGCATAGATTTACTGTCAGCGAGTTTTATCATTCTGTTAATGTGCCCCTTTTCCCTAATGAAATATTTGCATTTGAGACCTATAAGGACTGGGGGTAAGGTCTGGTTTTGCTCCTTCTTGCTTGAGTAAATTCCACTGAAGTTTCCAGAATTGAATGAAAACAGTCAAGACTGACTCTTAATATGATTCAGGAGTGGAGTAGGGGGAGCGATAGATAGTGTGTGTTTTAGTCCTTTTATTAACAGATTAGTGAACAGGAAGTAGTCTAAATAGAAGGGGGTGGTATTTGGCAACTTTTACAGTATTCAATAATATTTTTTTCCCCCTCTAGTGAAGGACTTACTCAGGCAGGCTTTTTTTTTTTTAATCTCTTACCTATAAGCTTACCATCTCGACTGTGCTGAAAAAGGAAATTCATTTTATCTTGGACATCACAGAAATCACTTGTAAAGGTTAAGAAGTTTGGGAGTTTCTCCTCCGCCTTCTCCCATTTCTTCCCCCACCCAAAATAAGCTGTACAGAATAGAGAGATTGTTACTGGCAGATCCAAACGGCTATGTTCTTGGCTGTACTGCAACTAACAGACATGCCCTTCAGATCACATAATCTGTTGCAGCTATTTCCACAATAGCCTCTCTGTGGTCAGACCAAGACTTGCTTGTTCACCTGGCATTCTGCTGGGCAATTTGAGTGATTCTCTAGGGTAACCAGGCTCTCTGCTCCTGTATCCCTGCACCTGGTGCCTAGAAGATAATCAAAGTAAATTAATCCAGAGCACAATGGCTTGAAGCCTCCCAATGAACAGGGGCTGATATTGGCTCCATAGCTGGGTATCTTATAATTGTTTGTAGTGCATTTGAGCAGAGGGCTTTTATCTCTCTAATTTCCATTAAAGGGTTCTAAGTATAGTTTTCTTATGTCTATAAGAGCGACAGTATGATTGAATGTGCTGCCCTCCCTGAGGTCACTTCTGTACAGCAGGTGTTTTTCGATCTTAGTGTTAAAACCATTGGAATTTGGCTACTGCTTCTCTGGATAGCTCTGTGTCCCTAGATTGGATTGTTCCTGCATTAGAGAGCCACCCATGCTCTCCCTCTCTCCTTCTTTTCCCAAAGGCTCAGTCTGCTCACATTTGGATAGGGTTTAATCCCTGACTCTAAGCTATATCCAAATACACTGAGTCTCTTTGATAACAAGCTATAATAGAAAACCACCTCCAAGTACTGCAGGAAAGTTCATCAGATTTGAGGCATCTATATCCACGATGATCCAACCATTGTTAGGAAATCTGGTAACTTAGTCTCAGTTTCTTAAACTGTTATTCACTATCCCCTATAGGGTCTCATAACTGAATGTGGGGGTTGTGAATATTGTAAATGTTTGATTTGTATATCTGTCTTACCTATATATGTGAGGTCATGTAAAAATTTCTTAGGTAAAAAGGGGCTGTGAGTGGGAAAAGTTTAAGAAGCCCTGCCTTAGTGGTTTTAATATATAATTACACCTGCTTCAGAAGGTAGCAGGCAGTTCTTTCCCTTTGCCTTCTACATGCTCCTTTTTTAGTTTCTTTGGTCCCAAAGCAATTCAATTAATGTTCGCTGGAACTTAGGGCAGAAAAGGAAATTTGGGTCTATAGATATATATGAGCTAATGTTACAATTTTTGTGTTCTTCTTTTCATATCCTTTCTTTGCACCCTGAATGCCCTGAGTATAAAAGTGTGGGAGCACACAAGTGGCAGTAGTGAAAATATTCCTACCCGTCTATGAGACTGTGGCACCCATGTTAACTCAGGGTATCAGATCCTTATTCTGACCCAAGTCAGCTTCCATTCCGTCCCTTCCTTCCACAATAATGCGTTCCCATTTGAAGTTAGATTTTCCTCCTGTCCTCTTTCCTATTTTTGATAAGAATTGATAAGGAGAAGGAACTTTGATGAGTAATCATCACATTTTTGTCCCTTGCTCCTCTCTACCCCAGCACTTCCTCATGTTATCCTTGCCATATTTTTCTTCAAAATGAAGTAGGATAAAAGGCTTGGTTTAAGTTGGTGTTTAAATATCATCCCCACTGTGTCTGTGAAATTCGTTAAAAAGGTGAAACAATATGGTACGGTGAAAAGAGTTCTCAATTTGGAATCAAATTTTCCCTTTTTCCTTTATCAATTGTATGACTTTGGCCATGTCTTGTGGTTCCTGATCTAGAAAATGAGGGAGTAGAACTACATGACCTCCAAGGTCCCTAACAGCTCTAAATATAAAAATCTATGATCCTATGACAGTCATCATAACAGTCTTTTTTTCAGTAACTGGAGAAGGTGGAATTATTGTTGTCATTGATTTAAATGCCATTGATTTTAATTTTTAGTCATGTTCCATTGTCATTCAGAAGCCGTCATTCTTGATGCTATAATCCACCCATTGTGTTGGGTAACTGAGTTTACTTCATCTTTCCACTCTGTTTGTTTTGTGGATACCAGCATATCAAGACTTCCTGAGGAATTTAGACTTTACTCATCATCCTTTGCTGGTCCCCAAAGTAGAGTTCTAGACAGGAAGAGAAACTAGGTGGAGAGGCAGGGAGACAGCAATAGCAAAGATAAACCTTTGAACTAGGATTCAAGTCCTCATATATGGAGTGGAATAAAACTGTTTACCTTACAAGTGTCACAAATTTTGAGTTATTGAATGTCAGCAGTACCAACTCAGCATGGATACCACACAAGGCACCTTCTGGCAACAAGGCCCTACCTTCTAGGAAGGGGAATGGTGTGTGTGCTCGCTCTCTCTCTCTCTCTCTCTCTCTTTCTCTCTCTCTCTCTCTCTCGCTCGCTCTCTCTCTCTCTCTCTCTCTCAATTTTTTTTCCCAAATGACTCTTGCATGAAAGCTTTCTTATCCTTTTAGCTAACTGCTCAGGCTGCTTTGGGAAGGTGATTGACATCTTGGTTACATTCAAATTAGAGTGCTTGCCACCACCTAAACATGTTTTGTGTTTTCTTTTTCTACTTATTTTTTCCCCTGGCATGGCTACAGAGTTGGAGTTGATCCAGATCAAGACCCACCGCCCAGCAATGACAGCTTTCAAGTCTTACAGGGGGTAAGTCAGCAATAACTTTTCTTCCTTCCCTCCCACGGAGACAACCAGCTGTCAGAAAGTAAAAGGAGAAAAATGAGATGTTCATGCTCTATCATTCATTTACCAGCTATACCTGATTTCCTGAGTTGCTTTCCATCCCTGCCCACTTCAGTGTTGAGTATACACTTACACAATGATTAAAGTGAGAGAGAAGGGTGTTTAGAATTTATCAATAGAGCCTATAGCTCCTCTGGACAAGGTTTGGCTTAAATTCATAAATGTAGATTAGTTTCTTGAACCAGTTATGCATATGTTGCCAGTAAAACTGGATAGTGTGCACTTCCTTTACATAGGAGTTCTTAACCAGGGGTCTATGTCAGGGGTGGGAGGAGAGGGGAAGAAGGGAAGAGGGGAAAAAACCTGGAGTTAGGAATATTTGGGTTCAAATCCAACTTAAGACACATCCTAACTGTGTGACCCTATATAAGTCCCTTATTCTCTATCTTACCTCAGTTTCTTCATCTGTAAAATGGGGATAGTTAGGAAATTTGCTAATGTGTTTTTCTTTTTACCTTAAAGTACTATATAAACATTAATTATTATTATTAACATCTAATTTAAATTTATGTATTTAATTTTATTATGTATTTAAAACAAACAAACAAAAAAAAAAACAACATTGTTCTGAGAAAGGATCCATATGCTACACCAGATTTCCATCAGGGTCCATGAAAAGACGCTAAGAATCCTAATCTAAATGGTGCCTCTCCCTGGAACCAGCTTTGCATTAAAATTATCCCTGCATTCAAAGTATTTGAGATTTTCTAGACCCATTTCAATGTCTCCATTTCATAAATCAGGTTGAACTGGAGAATATAGTGCCTGGATTTTTTTTTCTTTTTAAATCTCTACTATTGTCTTTTCCAAGTTGAATTGGGTGGGTTTCATTCACATTGAGATGGTGATGGTGCACACTGATTCACTAACAGAGAAGGTTATGTGCGACTTGTAAGTCAGCTGCAGGCCCCCTGCCTAGGACCATAAAGCTAATATGTGGAGCATTTGAACATAAAGGGAAACCTTTTCAAGTGAAGCTTCAGCAGTAATTTGGAGTCTGTGTGAATCATACCCCCTCCCAAACTTTGCCCTGCATTTGGAGATTATGCTGAAATTGGCCACTTGTGTCCCAGAAGAATTGATTTGAGAACACTTGTTTTCAAAGATTCTTTTGAAAAGCTGCCCTGATTTATAGCTTTAGAAAGGGAGAGAAAAGGCCTGCACCTGGAAGATTATTTAATTGAGGGGAATAGAAGACTTTACGTTGTCTTCCAGGGGGAATCTTACAAATAAGAATTCCTTTCAAGGAAGTTTCTTTTGGCTTTCTTTGTAGCCCCAATACTTAGCACCTGTCTAGCAATAGTGGACACTTAATAAATGCTGACCTATTAATTTTCTTGAAAGGAATTTCATCTTGCATATGGAAAATAGCCACAAAGTTTTGCAAAATAGAAAGCTAAAGTTCCTTTTAAAGGTTTCCACTTGGGAAAGTTTTTTTCTGAGAATACCAGTTAAGAGTCAACTGAAAAGCCAGAGGCTTTGAACACTAATCTAAAAAGCCCTAAGAGAACAGTGCAGTCCCTTTGCCATTTTCTGGAGGGAAATTTATTCTTTTGGGGTTCATATGGCTGAATTCACTGCACAGTCTATCCAGTAGGCTTTTAATAAGTATAACTGGTAGGGTGTCACAAGTCTTAAAACTGGAGATATTTGAGAGGCAGTGGATTCTCAGTTCTTCATATAAAAGAATAACTTTTAATATTAAAGTGAATAAAGCCCATTTTATTTCTCCACCAGAAGCTCCAGAAAGTTTTTTCATTAGATGAAATTTGAGGTCAGTGCTGATTTAAGCTGTGTGCAGGAAGCATTGCAGTTGCACCTGTAGTAGGAGCTTCCTACAACTTGCATTCTGTTCAGCATATATATATTGAGGCCCCCCTGTGTACAAAACTTTACTTTTAAATTTCCCCATTGCTATGGTAGGCTAATCAACTAACTTATTTGTCATCAGTTTCCTATAGTTCAGAATATCATTCTCCCACTTCCACCTTCAATTTCCTACCAATGTTGGAATTTTTTGAGGTCAGACACAATCAGACTTAGCAGCCCTAACAGTAATTAATTTTTTGCATTGTGAAAATTCTTCTGAGTTTCATTTGTGGCTATTATGAAGGAAGGCATTCCTTGGACCATAGATAACAAACAAAGGTCTTTTAGCAAAGCCCCAAGGCTGGCACCCACCTAACATGGCCATGGCTCTTCTGGAGCAAGTTGTATAGGGGAAAAGAGAGAAGTTGTCTTTGAATCTCACTCCTTCTCAACCTCTCTTAGGAAGAGATTTACAATTCATTCTCAGTGTTCTAGTTTTTCTTAAGTAGCAGGAAAACATTGATTCCAGGTATGATTAAAGCATGGGAACAAACTGATTCCCCTGACTTGAAAGGATCCCTGAGTGCTGTGTCTTTGAACATATCATTAAAATAATAGGATCAATGGCCATGGCCCTTGCAGAGAGCAGGAAAAGTCAAAATATCTGCCTTCCGCCTGAATAGAAAAGGGCCAATTCCCTTTGCCATGTAGCATCTGAATATGTTCTTCCTGTTTTGTTTTGTTTTTTTAATTATACTTGTAGAGGAAAGCATTTATCGTTTGCTGCTTACAGGATTTTCCTCTCAAGTTTAAGAAACTGAAGGTTATAAACAGGGTCACTACCAGAGAAAAATATTAGCTCATTTGGGAGGAGAAAATGAACTGTTGGCTGGAATATTTGACTGCCCACAAGAGAAGCACAAAAATAATGTAGGCAAGATTTGAGCCTCACCTCCCTAGCAGCTCTGACTCATTTTTTTAAAAAAAAATCTCATTTGCTTTGTTTCCTTGAACTGGACTCTATGCAATCAAAACAAAGATCAGCTGGAGCCCAGCTGCCTCTATCATGGAAGTGTTGTCTCTGTCCCAGTAAGGAGTAGATTTTTAATACTTAACACGTCTGAGATTTATGCTGGCTGCAACTCCTGACACATCATTCATTTCCTTCCCCAAGTTCCTTTCAGTTTTATTCATTGATGTAGCAGCTTATTTTAGCAGTTATATGGCTAGACTTTGAAACTTATCTAAGTGGATCATATTAGGACTAGCCCCAAGAAAGCTTTTGACTTGAGGCAGGATGCCAACATACCCTGGAGGAGAAAAAACCAGATTCCCACAGTCGGGTCATGTGTATGTGCTTAGTGAAAGAATCCGTCAGAAAATTTGTACTTTCATAGTGAGGTTGACCTTCAAAGTAAAGAAGGTATCTGTCGGCTTGTTCTGACCCTCAATATAGAGCTGCTTTCTCTGATATTTTTCCTTCTTCACTGTTAGCCTTAACTGACAGTTAATTTAATTTGGGTTTTCCTTCTTATCTTCATGAAAGAATCATATCTCCAATGTCCTAAACCTGTCAGTAATCATTTGTTAAGGACCTATTGTGTGCCAAGCATTGTACTATGCCCTGGTGATACAGAGGCAAAAGGCAGTCCTTTAAGCCTTTCAGGAGCTTGAAATCTCATGAGGGAGACAGCATGCAAAGAATAACGTACAATCAAGCTATATAGATAAACAGGTAATAATTAACAAGGAAGGTACTTGAATTAAGGGAAATTGTAGAGAGTAGAATCTTATCTGGGACTTGTAGAAAACTAGAGAAATCAGAAGGCAGAGCTGAAGAGAAAACACATCCCAGACATGGGAAACAGCCAGTGAAAATCCCTTTTACCTGGACAGCCAATGGGACTAACTGTTATACCTTTTTTCTTTTTTCTACACCAACTTTGCATCCTGGCCCATAGCAATTACTGCCACTCTTCTTCAGAGTGGCAATAGTTGATCTTTGTTTTGTTTTGTTTTTTTCTTAGCCCTTATCCTGCTGTATTCTTTTCTTCCTGTGCCTTCTGCCACAGACTAGCTCTCACAGAACTTGTAATTTTCCTTGAATTGATGGTACAATAGCTTCTAAGTAGAGTTCTATTTAAATCCACTTGTGTAAAATGCAGAAATATGAATCTTTTTAGCATTTTTTCACAAGGTAGTACATGAGTAATGGTATTCCATTAGAGACAAATAAGTGATACAAGCTTATTTGGAACCATATCAAATAATTGGGATGAAGGCCCCTGGTTTTAGCTAACAGACTAGATTAGAAAAACGGGGGTAGAACAACAAGCATCTTATTTGGGGTGGCCTAAAGTATTCATCAGTATTGGTTAGTTTTGCTGAATTACTTTCTCTCCTGCCTCCCCATCCAACCTTTTTTTTTAAACAAAGAATAACTCACTGAAAAGATAGAAGGGACAGATATATTTGGAAATGAAGATTATATTCTGAAACAAAAGATATCAAAGAAATACAAAACAATTATTCATATATACACACACACATCTGACTGTGCATAGGATAAAACAAATTTCTATCCCAAAGTATTTATTTTATTTCTTGCATCCTAAGTACCAAATGCAGTGCCTGTAAATTAGGACTTTACTAAATGTAAATTGTTGGTTGGTTGATTGGTTGATGAGCATCCTATGAAGAGGAATGGTGAATAATCATTGCCCAACCTTTTTGGATTGGACTCCTTTAGCAGTCTGTTTAAGCCTGTGGACCACTTCTCAAAAGAAAATTTTTAAAAATTCAGAAATGCTAAATTGTAGTTAGAGATTCATAAAAATTAAGATGTCATTTTTTTCTTATCCAAGTTTATAGTACCCCTCCCCTAAACTATCCTGGGACCCCAAGTTAAAATCTTTTGTTTTAGAGAACCACTACCTTTCTTCCCTGATAGTAATAAACAAAATATTGATTATATTTATCTTACTGGATGTTCTTTAATGAAATTATTGTGAATTAGATCCCTAAATTAGCAAATTGACAAATCATTGTCATGGCATGGAATTTTGTTAAAAATTGCTTCAAATCACAGCCCGGAAGAGAACAAGATGCAACAATGGGCACCAAGCTTCTTTGTTATCAGAGAATAGAAGTGCTTTGAACTGAATGAGAAGGAAGGACATAATTCCTCAACTTTTTCATTCTCATTTGTTGTTTGGTCGTTTCAATTGTGACCAATTCTTTGTGACCTCATTTGGAGTTTTCTTGGCAAAGATAATAAAGTACTTTGCCATTTCCTTTTCCTTCATTTTTATAGAAAACGAAACTGAGGCAAACAACTAAGTGACTTGCTCAGCTTCATACAGCTAGAAAGTGTCAGATTTGAACTCAGGAAGATGTCTTCTTGAAGCTAAGTCTCATACTCTATCCACTGTGCCACCTACCTGTCCTAAACAACTACTTTTCTGAGTCATATCCATGTCTTTCCATTCTAGTGCTCTATCTCTGTTAGCAATCCTACCCCATCCCCCAAAAAAGATGGTTTGTGATACAAGTATAGTTGACCTCCATCAATATCTAGGAATTAGATAGAATATCACCACAAAATATTCCTAAAGTTATTAACCCAGCATCCAAAGCATCTTCATTTTTCTTTAACTTTATCTGTTCATGACTTAAGACTAAATTATCTTGTGCCTGGTACATAGTAAGCTATAATACATTTAGTAGTCTTGTGTACAAGTAGCTTTTAAAAAATTATTCTCAATTTACTTTTAATCTTCAAGGGCTTGTCCTAGTTTTAATACTGAGGGAACCAGTGAACAAATATATCAATGATATTCATTATCAATGATTATATACTAAGTACTGATTGTATGCCAGGCAATGTGCTAAGGCTAAAAGATACCAAAAAAGGAGCAAACTTAATCCCTACCTTCAAGGAAATCATATCCTTATGGAAAAACAATTGGTAATTAACTGGACATGTATAACATATATACAGAGCAAATGAAAGAGAATTTCAGGAGAGCACTTGAAGAGATACCAGCAGAGTTAGTAAAGGTCTCCTTGAAAGGCTTATGTACTCCTCACATGCTAAGGAGTCCTAGGTTTTTAGTTTTTGATGTGTTTTTTTTTTTTTTAATCTTTCCTCATATAGAAACTTCCCCTATTTAATTGAACTTTTCTGACCTTTTTTAATGAATGAGAATTTATTAAGTTCTTACTTTGTGCCAGGCACTGTGCTATGGATTGGGGATAAAAAAACAAAACAAAACAACAACAACAAGAATCTCTGACCTCAAGAAGTTTATCTTCTAATAGAAGAAAGAGTAGATCCATAAATTGATACATACAAGATAAATCCAGAAAAGATGGAGTGTTAATTTTAGACACTATGATACCGGAGATTTTCTTCAGATGAAAAGAGCAGAATTACAATTGGTATTCTACTGCAGATGTTCCATGCTTTTACATAATTGTCAGAGAATGAGTTTTGTTTGTTCTTAATACCCTTCTCCACAATGCCCAGTATTTTTGGCTACAGCAGTATGTTGTGTCATCATCTTTAGAGAATGGTCTAAACCGAGCCCTAGAGCCAAAAGCAGAGGGCCAGTCACTCTAAAGGATAATTTTTCCCCAGAATAGATAATCTTCTTGCCCAATTTGAAGTTCTTCCAGGTTCTTCCAGGTTTTTCCAGCTCACTCATATAGCTTTTTGAGATTTTTCTACATTTCACCCCCACTGGCTTGGAATTGAACTTTCTGAGCTTAATGTTATCTGCAAAGGCAAAAAAGATTTTGCTGGGCACTTTTTGTTCCATTTGTTTTCATAAACATGTTAAAAACTGGTCCCCTGGGTTCTCTCAGGGTTGACATTGTCTCATTTAGAGAAATGCCTTAAGTTGACTGTAGTCTTTACTGACTGAAAACCAGTTCCATGAAGATGTAAGTAGGACAAGACTTGTATGGTAAGTAGGTGGTGCAGTGGACAGAATACAAGGTTTAGAGTTAGGAAGACCCAAGTTCAAATCCATGCTCAGGCACTTACTAGCTGTGTGGTCTTGGGCATTCATTTAACTTCTTTTTGCCTAAATTTCCTCAACAATAAAATAAGGATAATAATAATTTTATTAAAACTCAAAGAATTGTTTTGAAGATTAAATGAGATGATAATTATAAATTTAGCACAGTGCCTAGCACATATAAATGTTAGCTATTATCATTATCATCATCAGTGTTGTTAATTTCATTGTTAATAGTGTCGATCCATATGCAGATCCATACATATCTTAGAGTCTGTGTAACTCTAAGAGGTTGAAGGGCCTTGTGGGACCTTTAAGAGATTAAATAATTTGCCCAGATCAGAGCCAGAATGTGTCAGAGGTTGGCCTTGTGCTCCTGATCTCAACTCACTCTGGGCTAGATCTCTATCTGCTCTGCCATGCTGACTCTCAGCCAGTTCTATGAGAAAAACATACCCCCGATCCATGGTGATTCAGCCCTTAAAAATAGCTGCCGCCTTCTTCTAAATCAGAATGCTTTTGCAGCTCTTAGGAACTCTAGACCTTCCACATATCCATTTATCCCCTCAGCAAACATGAATAGATTACTATATTGTTCTTTCTAATCAGGTCTGTAGCACAACTGCTGAGTGTGACCTCTTTCTCCCATGGAAATTTATACTACTAGCATAGTACAGCAGCATTTTTTACCATATTACTGTTTCTTATTTGTTATCCAAAGCTGCCTGTCCTTGTAGTAGTGATGATAGTTGTACTTATCTGTCTTTATTTATTCATTGATTTGTTCATTTATGTGTTTGTTTTTATGTATTAGTCATGTCATGACTTCATGACCCATTTGGGGTTTCCTTGGCAGAGATACTGGAGTGGCTTGCCATTTCCAGCTCATTTTACAGATGAGAAAAATGAGGCAAACAGGGTTAAATGACTTATCCAGGGTCACCCAGCTAATATCTGAAGCTGGATTTGAATTCAGGTCTTCCTGACTCTATATCAGGCACTCTGTCCCATCACATAGATGCCCTTATGCCTCATGTACAAGGCATCATCCCATCTATAAAGTTTGTGGTAGGGCAGCCATAAATGGGCCTCTCCCCTCTAAGTCTCTGTGGTTCCAGTTACCACATATTATATTCTCAAGGTCAAGTATTCTGATTCTGTGTTTAGGCTTTTTGCACTTGCATGGTGCAGGGGGGAAAGGGGAGAGTCTTTAGGTCTTTATAAATGTCAAGTTTGGGTGATCATTTTGGAAGCATTAGAGTAGCTTTATTTTTGTAACTGAGATATTAGAGAGAAGGTAGGGGAAAATGAATGGAGTTGATAGCATGACAAAATAGTAAGGAGCTCAGCTTGTTCCACCCTGCCCTTATCTCCCATGTATGAATCTAATGTGGCTGAGCAGAAAAACAAATTCCCCATTGCAGTACATGAAAGCTACTAGTAGGGCAGGCTCTGGACAAAGAGAGTCCCTTGTTGTCCCTAATCATCCAGTGAATGGAATTTGTGTAACTGGATCAATAAAGAATTGTTTGAATAGGCCATCTGCTGGGCGCATGAAAATACTTTTGTTCCACAGAATGCTTCTTTGTAGCAGCCTCCTTCCAAGATTTTACCTGTCCTGTGCTCTGCCTAGTAGAAGCTGACCTCAAGCACTTTCTAGGGGAAAGTTACATTTGAAAATTCAAAAGAAAAAGACACATTGGAGGATACAAAACTACATGTAGTGGGGCTCAGAACATATAATTTTTTTTTAGGTTTATATTCTTTTGAATTTGTCCAAATATTTTGCCCTTTCTGATACAGTAAAGCCTATTCAGGATCCTTAAAACTTTGGGGCTAAAGAATACACACTTTTTAGCCCTAAACAAAAGAATAAGAGAATTTTTCCTCTTTCCATTTCCCCCATTCTGCTTTGCAACTAGCTTAAGCATTCTCTTTTCTTTCTTGTTTCTAGGATGGTCCAGATGCTGCAAGAGGAAACCGGACAAAGCAGGAAAGTGCCTGGATATTCAGGCTGTGGTACAGCTTTGACCACAAGTATCCTTTTAAACATCATCCCTCTGTGCTTAAGAAGTTGATGCTCAGATGTTTCTTACTCCTGGGGCTAATGGCTACTGATGAATGCCTCTAGAGATATGTCCTTTGCAGATGAAGTCAGTGCCGTTCCTAGACAAAGTTTATGCTTGCTCAGTCATGAATAAGCATGTTAAGGATAGACTCTAAAAAATGAAATTTGAGTTGGCAGGGCTGTCAGAATTTGTCTAACTTAACCTGTTCCCATCTGAACATAAATAATTGTATAACATTCCCATCATAATGGAGTCACTTAGGCTTTGCTTGAAGATTTCTGGTGGGAAGAACCTGCTACTTCCCAGATTCAAATATTGGCTGATTTTTTTGGTCATTTTTTTAGTTGTATCCAACTTTTTGTGACCTCATTTGGAATTATCTTGGTACAAATACTGGAGTAGTTCACTGTTTCCTTCTTTAGCTCATTTTACAGATGAGAAACAATTCTATGATAACAGGTTTATCCAGCTAGTAGTGTCTGAGGCTGAATTTGAACTCAGGAAGATGAATCTTTCTGATTTCAAACCCAGTGCTCTGTCCACTGTGCCACCCAGCTGCCCAGCTACATCAAACAAAAACCTACTTTTTTTTCCAACTTCTATCCATTACTACTCGTTCTACCTGCTAGAACCATTTAGGACAACTATAAATCTAGTTCTTGCTTTCTTTTTTCTTTTCTCTTCTTTCTAAATACAGGTTACATGTAATGATAATTTTGAACATTCATTTTTTTTTTTAATTTGAACTCTAAATTTTCTCTCTCTTTTCCTTATTCCCCCTCCCCCAAAGCAGTGATTTGGTATATTATACCAAATCAATATTATATCAAATCAAACCAATATTATATATTATATAATCATGCAAAACATGTTATTATATTGGTCTTGTGAACGAAGACAAAAATGCAAAGGAGGAAAAAATCATGAAAAAATACAGAAAGTTAAAAATAGGATACTTTTATCTACATTCAGCTTTCATCAGTTCTTTCTCTGGTTATGGATAGAATTTTTCATTATAAGTCCTTTGGAATTGTATTGCTAAAAAAACTAAGTTATTCACAGTTGTTCATCATACAGTATTCCTGTTACTGTGTATAATGTTCTGGTTCTACTTATTTCACTTCATAGAAGTTTTTCTGAAATCAGCCCTGCTCATTCTCTCTTATAATACAATAATATTTCATTAACAATCGTATAACACAACTTGTTCAATCGTTTCCTAATTGAACAATACTGGCTTTTTCACATAAATGCTCTTTAGATATTTGAACATAGCTTTTGTGTTTCCCACCCCATCCCTACCATGTACTCCAAGATTTTTTTTTCTATCTCCATTTTTTTCTACCAGTTCTCCTATAGTATGATTTCAGTTCTCTTTATTATCCTGATCACCTTCCTCTAGGTACTCTATACTTCACTGATAACTTTCCTAAAATGACATGCCCTGACCTGATCACTTCCCTTTAGATGCTCTGTACCTGATCAAAATCTTTCCTAAAAGGAGGTGCCCTGAAATGATTTGACTTGGGTAGGTCTCATTCTAGACAGTGTCCTTCTGTTAATGCAGTCTAAAATCACATGAACTTTTTAGCTACCTTGGCACACTGTTGACTCAACTTGAGCTTGCAGTCTAGCTAAACCCCCAGGTCTTCTTTCTCATTTAATTTATAACATCTCAGTCCTATGTCCCCTGTCCTGGACTAGAGTATTTGATTTTTGAGGTCAAATATAGGATTTTAATTTTTTCCCTTTTAAAATTTAAATATTCTAATCGTAAATGTCAGTTTTAAGTTTTTTTTTTTTTTTTAACTTCTTTGCTCAGTAGAAGTAAATAAAATTTATAAAGCTTAAGGAATGGATCCTCAAAAACTTCAGAGTCTACCTAGTTTAATCTGTGTCTACTCTCTATAACACCCTTAAATAATTACTCAGCCTTTTGGGAAGGATTATTAGGGAGGGGAACCTACCTTGGATTGAAAATAAGATATCAATTAAAAGACCCTCAAAAAGAAGTCAAGGAATGACATAATTGACTTCTTAGTATTTTCCTTAAAACGGATGATCTTGGAGCAACTCCAACTGATGACTCAACATTCTGAGACCTTTGTTTGCTCCTAATGAGTTTATTTTGTAGAATTCCTAAGAGAAAAGCCCAAACTGTTACTATATAGAGCTATAAAGTAGTACTAACTTGCCAGGAGTAAAGAAAAACATTTTTTTCTGTCAAAAATTTTTAAATTTGAGGTCCTTTCTCAGAATATTATAAGCCTAGCCTAAATTAGGCCATCAATTCATACTGAAGGCTTAAAATTCAGTAAACTTTGCCTGGTCTTAAAATCCAATTACAATACATTTTACTAGTAGCTTCCCAAGTTATCTGATCCCTGTGCAAGTCATTTAAGTGACTTTGGGCAAGTCACTTAACCCTGTTTTCCTTAGTTTCCTCTTCTGTAAAATGGGCTAGAGAATGAAATGGCAAACCATTCCACTATCTTTGCCAAGAAAACCCCAAAGAGGCTCACAAAGAGTTGGACATTATTGAAACAGTTCATAAAACATCTCCCCCAGAAGTCATCATCTTACATAACTTCTCTTTTTCCAGGTTAAGCCTCTCTTTTAAGGACACATACTTCCTCCCCTTCCCCTTCCTCCATTAAAGGGTCAACCTAGTTTACTTGCTTATAAAAATGCTAGAAAATGAGAACAAAAGAGGGAATGAAAGAAGAATTTGCCCAGCAGTGGAAGTGAATTCTGGCTCCCCCTTTGGTTAGGTGATCGACCCTAGGTGTATAATTAGAAAGCATTCTATAATTGCTCTTTTGAAAGTGCTAAGGGTAAAAAAAGTTCAGACTTTTTCTGCTCATACCTCATATTTTTCACTTAGAATCTTAGTTTTATTGAGCACATAGATTTGGGGCTGGAAGGGAGCTCAGAGGCTATCTACTTTAGCTTCATTATGGTGAAACTGAGGCCCATTGAGGTTAATTGACTTGTTCAGGATCACAGAGCAAATGACAAGCTGCATTTAAAACTAAGATCTCACTCATATCCAGAACCAGTGTTTTCTGTCCTCCTTAACACTGGATGGAAATTTAAAGAATTTCTAACCTGAATTTTAGGATTCCATTGCCCTTTTAGAATATGATTGGACTTGAAACCTGAGATCAAAAGGTTACATTAAGTCAGAGAAAAATTCCCTACCTCCTTTTTTTGGTAGAATATTTATTAAAAATAGGTCATTTTGCAAGTTAGCCCAAAGATAGTGATTGCTTCTCCTCTTATATGAGCTAATATGTAACAAGAGACAGTGAAATGATTCCATAATTAGGAAGTGACAGATGGAAGTGGAATTGAGACAATTTGTCCATTTAGGGAAGAGTTCCTGCTCTAACTGTGTTTGGCAATCATTACATTTCTGGAGCAAATTCAGGAGTATATTCCATTTTAATATTGTTTTCTTAGCTGCAAATTAAAACAAGCCAGACTTTGCGTTCTCTTCATTTCTCAGTGGTGTCTTGTATTGACAGATTGCCTCAGACAGAGAATTTTTTTTTAGTTAAGTTGCTCAGCATGGTAAATAAGATGCATGTCTAGTCACTGCATTTAAAAAGATGACACTGAAGAGTTCAGAAGGAGGAAATAGTATAGATATATATACACATATACATGCATATAACATGTATGTGCATGTGTATGCATGCACGTGTGCAAAGAAAATTCTTCGGGAAAACTTAAAGATGTGAGGGGGAGTGCTTCATAGTTCAAAGAAGAAAAGACTGGGGGTGATCATAAGAGATCTTAAGAAATAGGAAAGATTTTAATAAGAACAACCAAGAAGTCACTTGGTATCCAAAAAGTGTTCAGTTTTTTCCTTTTTGTTTTGTTTTGTTTGTCTGGACATATATAGGGAATACCCTGTATGGAAACCCACTTCACTGAATCGATATCAGCAGCTTGCCTGTAACCTATGATTTTAGAGTTGTTTGAATATAAGTTATTTTTCTCAGCGTTGCATAGCCAATATACATCAGAGGAAAAATTTGAACTGTAAGCTTCCTGACTGCAAGGCTGACCTTGGCTATACTGCCCTCCCTCCCTCTCCCCAATCCTCCCCCTTTTTCTCCAGAATGTAAAACAAGAAGGAATGGATTTTGATTGTAAAAAGAAAGTTTAGGTAGACATTAAGAAGCATCCTTTACTTGTATGTAGGAGTGTAGCTTCTCAAGCCTGAAATGGGGAGCTTACAGGGTCTTTATTCCTAGGGATGCTTTACAACTACGAACTAGATAAGCTTATCTTTTGAATGGCTTTATTCATGGCCTGCCTGAGCCAGTAAACTAAGCCAGTGGCCTCTTGAGAAGATAGATAAGGCTCCTTTTAGGTCTTAAGTCAGCTATTCTATGAACGAGAATTTTATGACTAACTTCTCAACTATATAAAGGCAGAATTGCTAATAGTATCATTCATTTCTTCCCTATTGATTCTTAAAATTATCAGCTATGCCCTAAAAGCCCCCTTAGCAAACTATTCAAAACTAGTTCTTCATCATCTAATCCAAATATCAGATTGAACATTTCAAATCCATTTTTCTGTTTTCCTGTTTCAAATGAAAATAGATGTCCATCTTCACAAAAATAATCTTCATGTAACCAAAAACTGTTTCACTTTTTATCTTTGCATTACCCTTTTACCCCCAGCTTCTGTTTCTTTCTTCTTGAATCATTGACCGTGAGTTTATCTAATTCTAATTCTTCATCTTTTTTCATTATAGAATCCAAAAATAAACTCAGCACTTGTATCAAAATCATATCCATTGTTCCTAGAGATGGGATGAATGCCTTGTGGTTTCCACACACTCAATTCAAGTTAATATATTCCAATTCTGATCTTGTTCCTTAAAAGTGGTTGAGCATTTTTAAATAGCCAGATGTAGACCTTCCTCTGATATCTGTTGATTGATAGCACAGTGGATAGAGCACTAGGCCTGGAATCAAGAGGAGGATATAAGTTCAAATTTAACCTCAAGTGTTTACTAGCTGTGTGATCTTAGGAAAGTCCCTAAGGGGATGTACATATGCAAAAATATGGTTGCAGTAGCCAATTTTGTAGTGGCAAGGAATTAGAAACTGAGTAGATGCCCATCAGTTGGAGAATGGAT
The DNA here is from genome assembly GCF_048593235.1 of Sminthopsis crassicaudata. Classification (NCBI taxonomy): domain Eukaryota; kingdom Metazoa; phylum Chordata; class Mammalia; order Dasyuromorphia; family Dasyuridae; genus Sminthopsis; species Sminthopsis crassicaudata. The sequence continues at coordinate 242,628,301 of NC_133619.1, forward strand.
GAATAAGTTCTGGTATATGAATGTTTTGGAATATTGTTGTTCTATTAGAAAGGATCAGGAGGATGATTTCAGAAAGCTCTGAAAAGACTTAAATGAACTGATGCTCAAGGAAGTGAGCAGAACCAAGAGAAGATTGTACACAGCAACAAAAAGATTATGTAATGATTAACTCTGATGGATTTGGCTCTTTTCAACAATAAAGTGATTCAGTCCAATTCCAGTAGACCTGTGATGGAAAAAGGGCCATCCATAGCCAGAGAGAGAACTATGGAGACTGAATGTGGACCAAAGCATAATATTTTCACCCTTTGTTGTTGTTATTGTTTGTTTGCTTCTTTTTTTTTCCCTTTCTCATGTTTATTTTTTCCCCTTTTAATTTTTCTTGTGTAGCATGACAAATGTGGAAATATGTTTAGAAGAATTACATGTGTTGAACCTATATTGAATTACTCACTGTCTAGGAGGGGGGGGAAAGGGGAAGAGAGAAAAATTTGGAACACTAGGTTTTGGATGAGTGAATGTTGAAAACTATCTTTACATGTATTTTGAAAAATAAAAAGCTACTATTATTATTTGTAAAAGTGAATTCTAACACATCACAGCTGGGGGAAGGAATGCTTTGGCATTTCAGATGTCCTGGTTATCTGAAGGTTCCCATGAGTGCTAGAGGTAGAATGCTGATTTTCCTTTCTTTTCTTTTTTTTTTTTTTTTTTTTGCTGAGGCAATTGGGGTTAAGTAACTTGCCTAGGTGTCACACAGCTAGGAAGTGTTAAGTGTCTGAGGTCAAATTTGAACTCTAGTACTCCTGACTTCAGGGCTGGTGCTCTATCTGCTACTAACTGCCTTAGAATGCTGATTTTCAAAAAATTCTGATGTAGCATAAGACAATTTATACCTTAACTCTCTTGAAAATAAGGAAGCAAACAAGCAAGGCAGTTTTGAAAATTACATATAAATTTTTTTTAAATGCAGTTATGAAATGGAGAATCATATTTTCATATAGAAGCCTCTTATATTCTGTATTATAGAAATGGTTTTTGGTCACTAAACTAAGAATCTAAAAGATATTTTTAACTCTTCTGAAATTAATCTTTCATTGATTTAGGAAGTATTTAAAAGTCATTGTAATGAATATCAATTATAATACTAGTGAAGTGGGTAAGTAGTTAGTAATAAAGGTTTGGAGTTAATAGGATGCTAGATAAAACAATCTTTTGTAGGTTTTGTTTTATGTATGTATGTGTTTTCCTCAGTGTCTTTTTTTTTTTCCTTGATTGTGCCTTTTTAAAAAGTTACTTGAAGCCTATTCTCACTCATAGTGGACCACCATTAACTACAACCCTCCCAGCCTGGTGTGGCCTCCTGGCTCGATGCCTGACCAGTCCACAAGTATATGAAGTAAGTACGGCACATTGGGGTTAGACATCTGTCCTCTACATAAGGGGGAGAGGAGAGCGGAAACTGTCATGTTTGTGTCTATAAATAGTTTGTGTTAATTGTGCTAAAATGTTTTGAAGGCCTTTGTAAGGTTGCATTTTTCTCACAAGACTCCTAAAGCATGGGTCAAGACAATTTCTACCCCACATTATCATTTTCCTCAACCTCCTTCCTCTTCTCTGCTTCAAAATAGATTCTAATTATAAAACTTATCCTTCCTAAGTACAAATTCAGCCCAGACACTTCTTAGCTGTGTGATCTTGGGCAAATTCTTAGTCCTGTTTGCCTCAGTTTGCTCTTCTATAAAATGAACTAGAGAAGGAAGTGGCAAACCACTCTTAGCACCTTTTTCCTAGAAAACCTCAAAAGGGGTCATGAAGTGATGAACTCAACATTAAAGACTGAACAACAATACAGTTGTAATGTGCTTTCCATAACATCATAGCTATAATTTTGTTAGACCATCCAGTCCAGCTCCCTCATTTTACAGATAAGGAAATTATGACCCAAGGAGATTAAAGGAATTGCCCAAATCCTCTTGCTATAGTTGGAGAAGCAAATGATGTGGTTGTAGGTACCAAACAAGAAATATTGGGGTTCGGTCATATGAAGAATTCACAGTGACCAATCTGGCAAAAGGTAGGCTTATTTTGGGGAAGAGGTTGCAGAAAAAGTTGGGAAAGCACGTAGCAAGGGAAAGGGGTTTTAATAACTAATTATGACTATGTTCACTTTTTTTTTTCCTCTCTTGTGGTTTTTCCCTTTTGTTCTGATTTTTCTCTCCCAACATGATTCATAAAGAAGTGTAAATTTAGTGCAGCTAGGTGGTGCAGTGGATAGAGCACCAGCCCAGAAGTCAGGAGGACCTGAGTTCAAATGTGGTCTCAAGACACTTAACACTTCCTAGCTGTGTGACCCTGGGCAAGTCACTTAACTCCCAATTGCCTCAGCAAAATATATAGATATATTTAAAAAGTTAATGTATATGTATAATCAAAAAATAACCAAAAAATAAAAATAAATAAAATAAATTAATGATGGAAAAGACAAGATCCTTAGTGGAACTCATAATTAGTCAGGAGTAAGGAAACATCCCATGAAGTTTGAGTATGTACTTAGCTGGCAGCACCCTAAAAGAGTTAGTTAGCTATAAAAATACAACATAGGCATAGTAAGGTTTGAGAGGAAAGACACCCACATGGTATGGGAGAGGGGTGCAGGGAAAGATAGCACAAAGGCAGAATGTCATGGTAGACCAACACAAAGGGGTTCAACTAAGATGACATGGGCCATGGACAGATGTATAAGAAAAATTTAACCTCAGGGACATGGCTGAGATTTCTGACAGGATACAGCAAGGTGCTTCTGCCCATGATTCCCACAGAGGATGGGCCTGTGGAGAGAGGAGTTTTGACATAACTTAGATTTCTTGGCTGGACACAGCAAGGTGGGGCTAAGGTTATCTCCATCAGTTCCCTTTCCTGATTGCCTCATGGCAATGCTTCATCTTTCTCTGCCAACCTCATCTAGCCATGCAGGACCTCGTTGCTCTTAACTACTGGTCTAGTACTCTTTCCATTGCACCATATTGTATTCAGAGTTCTGCTATATGTTTATCAAATATAGAGTTACACCATGTCTAGGAGCAATATGTAATCTTGTATATAGTATTATTTCAGTAATATTATAAGACTTGCCTTTGTTGTTCTCTCCTCTCTCCCCCCTAGAAAAAAAATCCTCCCCCCCCTCAAAAAAACAAAAATACAAACAAACAACAACAAAAAATCCTCCTCTTGCATCTATTACTCCTTTGGGCTAAGATATTTTTCCCTGAAGGCCTACATTAAAATGCAAATGTATTTCTAGAAAGTAATAATGTGATCATTTAATCAATAAGCAGGCATTTAAGTGCTTACTACATCCCAAGTGATACACTGGGATTGAAATCAGGAAGACTCATCTTCATGAGTTCAAATCAGGCTTCAGACACTTCCTAGGCAAAGTTCTTAATGCTGTCTGTTTGCTCTAGTTCTTCATCTTGTCAAATGATCTGGAGAAGGAAGTGGCAAACCACTTCAGTCTCTTTTTCAAGAAAACCCCAAATGGGGTTACAAAGAGTCAAACGTGACTGAAAGTCAGTAACTCATCACAAAGACTCTGCTAAGTGCTGTGAATAAAAGATATGTTTGTGTATGTATATGTGTACATATTTATAGGTATATATATAAGGTAAACATGTAAACTATATATCAAACATATGTAGTGTATACTAGATATAGATATGGCAATGTATATATGTATTATATACATAGATATATATACACACACACACAAAATAAATATATAAAGTATATAAACTAAATACAAGGTAATTGGTGAGGGAAAGGATATTGGTAACTGAAGAGATTAATAAAAACCTTCTTATAGGAAGGGTTATTTGAACTAAATTTTGAAGGAAGCCAGTGATTTTGAGAAACATAAGTGAACTAGGTGTGCAGCCTTAGCAGCTGGAATTTGGGGGCAGTTTTGCAGAAGCCACAGATGACACAAAAAAGTCAGCAGAAAACAAAGAAACATTTTAGAAACTCAGAAATACATAAAATATATGTATAGTATTGCATAATATCAATGTATTTTATCTTCTAATACCATAATAATTCAGATTTTATCTCTGGTACAAAAGTAGAGACATAAGAATTTTACATGGATTTTCCAAGTCAGAGGGGCATCTCACCTTAAACCTTCACAATGTGGAAGGGATAACCAAAAGGGTAGGTGGGATCAGATTGTGAAGGGCATTAAATGCCAGCAAGGGGTTTGTATTTCATCTGAGAGTTAATAGTAAGACACTAGAGTTTATGCAGAGTTGTCTTGGGTACTTTAGGGAAAAGTCATTAGCATAAATTCATATTAACTAATTGTTCATTAGAAAAGAGTAAGTTCCCTAAACCAAATTTCTTAAACCATGGATCACAACCCCATATGGGGGTCATATAACTAAATGAAGGATCATGAAATGTTTATTATCAGTAAATGTTTGATTTATATACCTATATTATGTAACTAGGGTCACATAAAAATTTCTCTGGTGAAAAGGGGTTCATAAGTGGAAAAAGTTTAAGAACTTCTTTCTAAAAGGAAAATTAAGTTAGGAGAGGATGCTAACAATAAAAGGAATTATGGTTGCTTCTTGGAGGAGGAGATATCTGAGTTAAGCTTTGAAAGAATTCTGAGGCTTTCCAAAGAGAAGTGACTGTATTTAATATTTCTTTGTAGGGCCATTAGCCCTGCCTAGATGATGACTAAGACTGGAGGGGCAATGCAAAGCCAAACGGATCTGTAGTGAGAGGACTTAAATTCAAGACCTTATTTAATTTCAAAAGCTACATTGCTTTGAACTTCAGTTTCTTCATCTGTTACATAAGAGAGTTGGACTAGATGGATTTTATGGCCCATTCTAGCTCTAAATATTTTCATCCACATTTCATTTTGCTAAGATTTTACTGTGCCTTCCCCATTAGACATTTTTACTTCAACCCAATCCTGATATATGCCTCTCAGTACCCCATTTTAAAGTACAGTATGATGCTGGTTGCACAGTGATGTCTCCAGATAAGTTTAAAAGCCTCTCTAGTGGGTTTCTAAATGTCATTCCCTGTTCTGATCAGCTCAGTTAATATGCTGATCACCTGCTATAATAGAAGTATGTGACCTTGTGGATTAAAAGGCTAGTTTTGTAACTATATATCTTATTAATGGTATAGTTAACAATGAATACAAGTCACATTGTTTTGAATTTCCATATGTTTAAGCAGTTTAAAAAATGTTGCATAGGCAACCTCAACCAGCCAAATTAGACACTGTGATTTCTATGATCTGAGTAGGGACTGTGATTCAGCTTCACCTTTTCAGCATTAATGAAACTCTAAACCACTTCAGCATTAAAGTCTCAAGTTCCATGCAGTTCAGCAGTGTTTCTCTCCTGATTTGATTTCTCTTTCAAAGAAATCCTGCTGCCTTTTATTTTAATTAGGCTGGATGCAATAATGGTTTGCTAATCATGTTAATTAGCATAATTTTACTAATCCCAGTCGAGAATACTTTAAAGACTCATTAAGATAATACTTCTGTGGATTAAATTTGAAAATTAACTATTTCCCAACCTGTTTCAACTCTACACATGGCTTGAAGACATCTATTCTACTTTGTGGAACCAGAGCTATTTTTCTAAGATCATTTAAATTAGTTTCAGAAGTTAAAGAAAATGAACTCAACATTTATTCAGTACTCTCTCTTGTACTGGGGATAGGAGGTTGCAAAGTTAAAACAGATTCTTCCATTCTCAAGTAGTTTTCTCTCTGGTAGAAGATAACTGAAGCACACAAGTAACCACAACACAAATTATATTTGTGCATAGTGGGATTTCCAAATAGGAGGGTATAAGAGATTAGAAAGGTTAGTATTCACTTATAACTGAGGAGGGAGGCTCCATGGAGAATCTGGGTTCAAATCCCAGAAAGGCCATTTACTGTTTGTGACCTTGGGAACAAGTCACTTAACCTCCATGAGAACTCAGTTTTCTGGTCTATAAAATGAATGTATATGTACAAAAATATTTCTTCATACCTCTTTTTGGTTTGGTGTTGGAAAAAACTGGAAACTAAGGGGGGTGGTTATCAGGTGGAAAAAGGATGATTGTGGTATGAATGTGATGAAATACTAATTGTGCTATACCAAGATGACAGAAGGCTCAGTTTCAAAGAAACTTTAGAAGACTTGTGTCTTCTAACAAAGTAAAATGAACAAAATTCACTAGAAATCGACAATTTAATTAAAATTAGCATTTCCTAGCCAAGCAAGATAATTTAGGTATCAGAATCTCCCACAAAGGTAGAGGTGTCAGAGCAGTTCAGGCAGAGTAATAAAGGAAAATTATGATATAATGGGTCTATTTTAGGTCAAAGACAGCTCAGTATATATCAGTCATCCAGCCTTGGAGGAGTAAATAGCAACTTTGATTTCAAATAGGAAATCATCCAGCCGATGTTCAGTCACATTAAGGGCTAGGAGTTTCCTATTAGTATTTACATATTTCTGATATTTTCAAGCTTTTGGGTCAGGTTTAAAATTTCATAGCCAGATGTGTCCTGGCCACATTGCCAAGTGTAAGTATAAAAAAGTCTGGAAATTAATTTATATGACAACAAACACAAAATCAGGTTTGAAAGACTTAAAAACCCTGAATTGATCTTAATCCCAGATGACATCATTCTACTCACCTTCAGACAGAGAGGTTATACTATCAAAGTAATAAATGAAGTTATACACTTTTGAATGTAGCTAGTGTAGAAATTAGTTTTGCTGATTATACATGTTTGTCAAAAGGCTTGGTTTTTTTATTTTCTTTTCAAGATTGGTTGGGAGAGATAAAAGAGAAAAAAACAATATTTTAATTGGAAAAATAAAATACATTTTAAATGAGAAGGTTGGTCTGAGCCACTGGATTTTTAATGTGTGATAGGGAGAGTTGCCCCTTCTCTTCAAGCATATTAAAGGGAGACAAGTTGGCCTGAGAAGCGCTTTCTAGCTCCAGATATGTGATTATGAGAACTGATAATATGGTAACTTTTTTCAAGAAAAAAAAGAATTTAACAAGTAGAGAATTGTTGTCAGGGCAGAGATTATTCCAGGAATAGAGAGTGGGGAAAAGATATAGGTATTAATAGTGAGTGAGTGATTATTTTTTTTTTTTTTTTTTTTGCTGTATTTCAAAGGTGTGAAAGGGAATAATGTGAAATGAAACTAGAAAGGCAAATTGGAGCCAGGTTATGAAGTGCCTTGAATGCCAGTTTGTCCTATTTGGTTAGCCATGGAGAAGCTAGATATTTTTTTTTTTTTTTTTTTTTTTGAGAAGCTAGATTTTTGCAAATAGGAATGTGGTCAGTCAGATACATGCATTGGGAAGGTGACAACATTTGGAAGGAATAATTTGGGGAGAGAGCAGGGATACTAAGGAGGGACCTATTACTGTGGTTGAGGTTATAATGAAGGACTGAACAAGGAGGAGAGATAAATGTAAGCAAGCTCACAGGGGCAGAATCCACAGGACTTGTTAGCTTCACAGTTGTAGGTATTGTTGGCAGGTGAGAGAAAGGAAAAAATCAGGGGTAGTTCCAGATATTCAAACCTGGTTGTCATCAACAAAAATCCCAAAGTTAGGAAGAAAGCTAGATTTTGAGGGTTTGGCATTCAATTTGAAGTGAAAACAGGATATTCATATAGGGAAGTAGAAAATAAAAATGATGCTGACTGCTAATACATTTTATATATATATATATTTTTTTTTCATATATATATATATATAAAATTATATATAATCACTTAACTATGTACCAAGCATTAATTCAAGTGCTTTCCAAGTATTATCTCATTTGTTCTTCACAATAATCCCGATAGGTGCTTTTTCAGATGAGGAAACTGAGGCAAATAGGTAAAGTAACTTGCTCAGAATCACACAGCTATTAAGTGTCTAAGGCTGGATTTGAACTCAGCTCTTCCTGATGTCAGGCCTGGCAGAAGAGATTTCTGGCACTGTTTAAAGGTGGTTGCCTGAAACCCACTCAATCCTATATAGTTTCTTCCAGAGAAGCGAGAATTGTGCATTTGCATATTCACAATATGTCAGTGTATTAGTGTCATATTAGGAATGTACATAATAGAGAAGGAATGCATGAAGATCAATTATCAACTAGCTGACATTACAATTTAGAGATGGACTGAAAGTGGAGAATATGAATATGTATTGTCTGGTAAAAGAGGGATCTGGGGGAAGAATTGCTATATTTAGCAAGCACCTACTATAGAGGGTTTTAACTTTTCTTTGTGTCATAGGCTCCTTTAGAAGTCTGGTAAAGCCTCTGGGCCTCTATACGGAATAATGTTTTTAAAGCTATAAAATAAAATTCATGGGATTATAAAAGAAAACAAAAATACTGAAATAAAAAAGTGATTTTTTTCCCCTAATCTATACAAGAATTCCTGTTAAGAACCCCTCACCTAGACACCTTTAGATAGAACAATCTAATGGTTTCTCTGCTCAGAGCATCCATATGTTACTTAGACAAATGGTATAAACATGGAACAAGTTAATTATTACTTCAAAAACAGTAAAGTGATGTAGACACATATGAAATGATGTCATTACTAAATATAGTGTGAGTAGTATTCTATAATACTTCCATGAATCACTAAAGCCTTCGGTGATCAGCATTCTTGCCTCAGAAACTGTAAAATGCTATCCACATGTATAAAGTAGGGTTATTGTTAAGTGCCATATGAATGGTATCAAAAAATCAAGTGCTATGATAGCCTTGAGGATCACTAAGATCTCTGGTGGTCAGATGTGCATCCCAGAAACTTTTTCTAAGGTTATATGTACTAACTATCCTAGAAATAGGTTAAAATTTATCCATATCCACTGGATTTTTAATGTGTAATAAGGAGAGTTGTCCCTTCTCTTCAAGCATATTAAAGGGAGACAAGTTGGGAGTCTTATATTGCCTTTTAGCACTTCCCACACACTGTTTTATTTTAAGAATGCAGCCCCTCTAAAGATATGATACTCAGTCTTGTTACTTTCACTATGACCAAGCTTCGATGGTAAACAATTTCTTTCCTTTTGGGGGAGAATATACTGTATTAATTTCTATTTCTGAATAGGCAAGACTGTTCTGGAAGGCTTTTCTTCTCATTGGTAGTGAACTTTGCGCTCTCATTTTTTTTTTCTCTCCATGTAGAGAAGAAAATAGGGAGAAAAACATTTAAGTAGCTACAGTGAGCCAGATTCTATGCTAACATATATGATCCTCATAAAATGCAGGTACTGTTATCATTTTACAGTTGAGGCAACTGAGGCAGGCAGGGGTTATATAATTTGCCCACAGTCACATAGATAAGTGTCTAAGGCTGGATTTGAATTCATGTCTTCCTGATTGTAGCTTCATGGGAAGAGAAGGGGGCTCTGTCCTAACAAAAATTTAAAAATAAAAAAACTATCCATTGTGACTATTCTCCTACACATGCTCAAATCTTGATTCTGGGATATACTTCAAAGAATTGTGTTCAAAGGACTTGTTATTTGTGCCAGATGCTGTGCCACGCACTGGTGATACACAGAAAGGAAAAACATCTCTGAGCCCCAACCTCCACCATGACAGAATTATATGGGGAAGGAAAGAGACTAGAATACATTGAGGACTGGATATGACCTTAGAGACCCAGATTGGAGACTAGTCCATAATCACATAGTCTGTAATGGCAAAGTTACAATAAAGGAAAATTTCTGAAAATAGCACCCAGTGATTATCAGAATTCCCCTTTTTTTTTTTTTGGTACGCATTTTAACAGTCTGTAATCTAGTTCCTTAAATACAATTTATGACTTTTAGATTTTTTTTTAATCAGAGCTTATTTGGCTTCTGTAGGTGAGCCTTTGTTTAGGTATTGGGGAGACTGGGGCTCAGAAATAGATTTTTCCTTTCTTTACTTTCCCAGTGTTTGACACAGCATCTGACATATATGTTTGTAAGTGAATCACAGATTTAGGATAGCTTGATTCTAGTTATTTTTTGAAGTAGTGAATCTAATATTAAAAGATAACAGGGTCTCACTTTCTTTTTGGGTACCTTTTTTTTCTCCTCAGAATCAGGAACAACTGAGAGATGAAGACTCTGATTTTATACTGAATGATGGGGATCTCACTCTGACATATGGAGACAGCACCATCACAGCAAATGGCTCCTCAGGCTCCCACACGGCCACCACTAGCCTTGAGGGCAGGAGAACAAAAAGCAGCTCAGAAGAGGCACTAGAACGAGACCTGGGAATGGGAGACCATGAAGTTTCAAGCAGGGGCACCCGACTGGTTTTTCCTTTGGAAGACAATGCATGACCCCAAGATTCCTAAAAGCATAAGGGTAGGCCTATAGCCAGGGTAAGGAAGGGTAACAGGCCCTCGTGCCGTTTGTGGTGGAGGATGCTCAGAGACCAGAAATAACACTTCTATTACCAGTGGTTTTATTGAGGTCTGAGATCCAAACCTTAATGTGACTTCTCCCTTATCTCCCCCAAAAAACGTTAATTAAAGATGCAGATGGTGGGGTTAAAGTATTTCCAAATCAAAACAAATATGAACCCATTCCCACTTTCTTATACAGTAGTACACAGAATCCTTTTTTTAAAAAATAGCATGCTGTAATGGTCTATTAACTCATTCACCTGCAGTCTTTGAGCTAAGGAGAGGCATGGGGGGAACATCCCTAAAGGTGATTCAGATTGTTAATTTGTTTCAGGTCTCTCTTGGGCTGCAAAGTGGGAGGTAGGGAAAAACAAGATCTCTATGGAAGGAAATAGAGCATGGACCTCCAAGAGATGGGAAAACCAGTGTTATATGTAAAGAAACGATAAAATAGCAGCTCCAAAGCCTGGAGCTATATGAACATTTTATTCTGGGATTCATGACTTTGAAAGCTGCTCTATTTCATCATGAGAAAAGAATGGAAAGAAGGCATAGTTTCTCTGGATGCTTTATATGTTTCTGGACCATTTGAACCAAAGGCAATGTAAGAGGGGGAGGAAAAAAGGTTTATTTTGTTTTTGTTTAAGAAATCCAGGTTCAGGAAGTGTTTGGAGAGGGCAAAAGACTCTCAAGCTCTTGAAGCCCACCAAAGACCTGACTTCTAGAACTTAAATCTGAGCTGTTACTGATGGGAATATAAAGATTGACTTGGCTTTCCTTTTGCACTGAAATGATTGTAATAAATGACAGAATATTAAGGAAGTGAAGGGGAAGAAGAGGATAAAGGACCTCCTAATGGGTAAGAGGAATTTGACTTGGGAAGGAAAAAAATGGAAATGGGATGAGATTTCACTGCACAAGAAGTATACTGCAATGAAAATAGTTTTTCCAAAGGACCACTGAATCTCTCTTAATGATGTTTTCTGGATTGACAAATGTCTGAGATGCCTGCAACAGGATGGCTAATTAACTTGAGGGCTGAAATTTTTAGCAATCGATATAAAAGTAGAGAAGTTTTGAGAAAGATACCCTTTCTTTGATCTGAATAATACCTATAGTGAGGGAATATAACCTGCTATAGGGTTAAAGGCTTTATCATTTTGGTCATCTTCACTCCATTCAGTTTAAGGGGGAAAAAAGAGAGAGGGGACAGTATCCTTGGTACCTAAGGAGACTAATATCTTACTGTGTGAATGGATGGGGTTTTTTTCCCCTTTTTTCTTTTTCTTTTTTGCTTTGTTAATGGTAGGATTCTTTCTGTAATCTTTACTGCCTGTCAAAGACATCTAAAAGGACTGAAATGCCAAAATAGTTCTCTGCAAGAATATAACTTTTTCTTGCATTTTTCATCTTTGATACTAGAATATTTGGGGGCCCCATTTTTGTAAATGCATTGAAAATACATCAGTTTTTTTAGTTACCCAAAGTAAAATAGTTTCCCATCACACTGTAAATTACCTTTACCTGATTTTTCATAGTGTATACTCATAAGTGAGCCATTTATCATAGCCTCATAAAAACTTTAGAATTAAACATGAAGTGTGAGAGAAACCAGAGTTTTGGTGCATTTAAAATTATTTATAAATACTGTTTACTGTTAAGGTAGAGTCTGGACACGTAGAATTGAATGCTTAAAATGAGAAACTACCTCCTCAGTTATGTCTCTTCAGTAGAGGAACATCTGCTAAGATTATGGTGATCTGAACCTTCATCTCTGTGCTTTTGAAAGAACTTAATGAAATTCCTAATTGGACATTATAGGGGGCCTGGACAGTTAGGAAAGTACTTGAAAATACAACACCCACAGACACACTAAGCAGCTTTCTCAGAAAATATCTGGCAATGCAGGCTTTCTGTGGCAATGTCTGTAGCCTGATTAGAGCTGTCAGACTTTTGTGTGCAGCATGGTACAAAAAGCCAATGCAGAATCTTCTCCCTATAAGGCACAGTCTTATCTAAGGACAAGTCCCTAGCTAGCTTTTCTGCAGGGCTGGTTTTTTAATTGTGTGTTTTTTCACTCAAGCCTCTCCCACCTCAAATTCAACATCTATTCATCTATAATATTAGAAGGAAGGAACACGCTGGCAAAAATATCCTGAAGGTTAGGTGGGCCTTATTTCATATAAACCTGCTTACACCAAGCCTTCACCACCATTACTGGCATGGAGTTACTACTGTCTTAAATTTCTAGGAAAAGTTACTGTTAATCACAGGAAATTGCCAAAGTGGGGAAAAACCTGCTGAGTTTTTGCCATCATAACCTGAATTCCTCTGTACCTCAAATACACAAAGATCTGTGTTGTGGGTTTTTCTTCACCACAAACACTTCACTCCAAGCCATCTGAATAGGAGCAGTAGAGAATCTGTCAAAACTAGGAATCTAGTTCTTGTCCTTTTCCTATGGTTTTCCCCTAATACTTACTTTGTGGCTTTTGGAATACTCATTTCTTGGGTAATTCCCATTTTTGGTCTTCAAATTAGAAAGAATCATCCAGATCTAGCTGCAGATCCTGGGAAGATTTTTTGATCTCTGACAACAATTTCAACTTGACATACCTTATCAACCTTCCTTGAAAAGGCAGTAGAAATTTAGAAAGTCCATTGCCCACAATGAGTAGTACTAGCTGTCTTTAACATGAGGTCAAATTGAACTTTACCAGTCTTATGAAAAATCAGACCAAAATGAACAATAGAATATTTGACTAAATGATCTATACAGATCTGAAAAATGGAACTCTTGAGGGGAAAGAGATTTCAAATAGTATTTCTGAGCATCATTTTCCAAAGTAATTCTGCTAAGCCTATTTTGTTCTGGGGCATGACGTGTCTGTCCTGCCAGGGAGCACATTAAAGACAGGTTCCTACTATTTAACAATTAAGTCTGAAGTGCTGAGCCTGCTCAAGCAGTCACACATTCATCAGCAACACAGGAGGGAAGAATTTTCAGGGGATTAAAAAATGGAAAAGACGTTTTATAAATTCCAACTGAGAAAGGAGTGTTTGAAATCTTGGTGGAGAAGGAGCTCTAGGTATGAATGTCTCTATGTAGAGAGGGTATTATGAAGCCTACTCCCATAACCTTGATCCCTGTGTGTGGTAAAAACAGAGTTTGTTGTTGCTTCAAGTGAAAGACAGCTGTGTGCTAAAAAAACCCCTGCCAACTCTGCTGTTACCAGGGCAGCATCACAGCAGCCTTCTGTTTCTGAGACATGCCAGATGCTCCCTCTAAAGATACTCACACACCTAAAAAACTCACCATTATTTTGAAACAAATACTTGAAATGATGCTCAAGATTTCCTCTTCTTCAAACCAATTCTGATCATCTCCCTACATCTTAGTGTACCTTAGGAACCTATTCTGAATCCAGGCTGACACAGGATTCCTGATCTCAAAGGAAGTAGAAGGCTTTCAGGAAGTTGTATGCCTTGTTCTTATAAAACAAATGTCAGTCGTACCAAAATTTAAGGCATTTATCTTTATGGTCATAAATCCTACACTCACCCCTACCACTGAACAAAAAGAGCCCCAGTAATGACTCCTTTGAAAGACTCAGACTTAGGTTCCTCTCTTGAAGAAGCAGTTTGTGGCATTTTGTAATGAAAATTGGTATACAATTGCAGTAAAGGGAGTAATGGCTTTCCTAGGATTTTCTTGAAGATAAATATAGGAAAGGCCAGACCCTGGCCAGCCCAAGTGTTCACTGGACCAGCAAGACAAATAAGCTTGGATGCATGATAGCCAGAAAGCATCTTGTAAGGAGAAAATAGTTCCATTAAGTTAATGGCAAAAAGCTCTTTAACTTGGGCCTCAGGCCAGTGAAATATCATCCGTCACTTAAAATAATTTTGAAAATCAGAAAAATATAACCCCAGGTGCAAAATTAGGCATTAGAGAAATTTCTGACAAGATGAAAGAGTTTCAGGGGGAAAGAAGAAGGTTGAACATTCCCTAAAGTAAAAAAAAGAAAAACTATTATATTAATGTTATTCCAGGGTTTTCCCCGATGGGAACTTAATATACTCCCTCAGATGCTTCCTGTGGCCAAGATCTTTGCTGAGCAAATGTTTATTAATAATGTAGTCAAGGAAGACAACACAATCCAGTTAAACACAGATCAGTTTGAACTGATCAGCTTAGTTCCAAGAGAATGATTTAAGAAATAGCTTCTAGTATCTGTTGTGAAATGTGAACTGGCCTGATTCTGTGTCTGAGAGAGGGAGTCAAGAACCAGGTTATCACTTTTGAAAGATTTATTTTTCTCTCTTAGCCACATGGTGAATTTAACTTGTTTTGCTTTTGATAATGAATCTCTTAAGTTACCACAATCATTACACTCTGTGGGTGCCCAAGAAGGCTGTCAGTGAGTTCCTTTCTAATTGAAAATGGCTTGTGCTAGATTTCTCTTGCTAATGTCATGGGCAACTTTCTAATATTGTTCAGTTATTAGAATCTACTGGCAAGGAGATGGCTACTGTCCTCAGTGAGAAGTAGCACTGGGAAGTGAGATAATCACTCAAATTTATTAGAATGATTTTCTTTGCCTCTTCTCTTTTCCCCCCACCACAAAAAATTACCTCTTCTTCAAACCAATTCTGATCATCCCCCTACATCTTAGTGTACCTTAGGAACCTATTCTGAATCCAGGCTGACACAGGATTCCTGATCTCAAAGTAAGTAGAAGGCTTTCAGGAAGTTGTATGCCGTGTTCTTATAAAACAAACATCAGTCGTACCAAAATTTAGGGCATTTATCTTTATAATCATAAATCCCACACTCACCCCTACTACTGAACAAAAAGAGCCCCAGTAATGACATGGAAAGCTAGGGTTTGTCTTGAACAGGTTCTCAAACTACCACCTGCGGGCCAGATGTAGAGGGCTGAGGATGTTTGTGCTGCCCGCCGGGTTATGGCAAATGGGCTGAGGAACGGAGACAGTGAGTTTTTGTTTTTACTATAGTCCGGCCCTCCCACAGTCTGAGGGACTGAACTGGCCCCTATTTAAAAAGTTTGAGGACCACTGGTCTTGAACAATCAATTGGGATACTGCAGCCTTTGAGAACTGTCAGTATTCCCTTTAGGACTTCCAGCGGTTGTTGATAATCTTAAAGTAGTTAGTTTATTCATAGTCTCAGAGATTGTAAAGAGGAAGGGGGAAAACCCCATGTCAGTTGTACAAAGCCTTTTTTTTTCCATTTAAAAAATATTAAAGATTTAAGTTTTATTCTGTGACAGTTGTTACATATAGCTCGTTGGGTTGACTTTTACAGTTACATGCTTTGGAGGAAAGCAAGATGAATTTGTTTCCATTTTGTATCATTTCTGCTGAATTTAAATTTTGACATTGGACTTCTGTTCAAAATGAGGCTATATGTTCTTACAAAGTTAAAGGAAGGAGAAGGAACCTGTTGTGCAGACCAACTCCCATTTTTACATTGTTGGAAATTTCACCCTATTTAAGAAATGAGTCAGTGGGGAGGTAACCAAAAATCTACAGCCTCTTCCAGATGAAATAGCAAGAACCATAATTCCCTATAATGACCAAGTAATCTCTTTTCAAGAAGCAGAGTTTCATAAACTATAAAATGGGATAATTTTAGCCTCCAACAACAACAAAACTTAATAACCCTTTAACAGTATATTATGTTGTACCAAGAGCAATTGCTTCAGTGTTCTGTAGAACATGACTCTCAGGCTTCCTACACAGCTCAGCAGGAAGGCCTGCAATTAGGCACCTCAGAGTCTAGCCCTTTCTGCATGGTTTAATGAACATTTCCCGTTCCTCATGCTTAGACTGACTTCTCCAAAGTTGCACAAAATGATTTCCCACCATGTTTTCCCTTATCTCTTTCTTCCTTCTTATTTCAGAAGATAAAAAAACAAAACAAAACCCCAAAGCATCATCTGTTACTAGGACTAATGATTGTTGCTAAAGGTTGCATACCGATTTGCCCCTCTGCTTTAACTCTTACCATGTTATAAGGAAAGATGAAATATATTTTCTGAAATATGAAGCTGGACTCTTTCAGTTTTACTTAAGAGCTTGTCAAGGGTTGGAGCATTTTGGCTGTTTTTTTTTGTTTGTTTGTTTGTTTTGTTTTTTAAAGAGTGCAAAAATCAGGGCAGCATTAGACATAAAAATCCTTTTTTAATGTGCCTGGTTGTGCCTTAGTGTCAAAGGAAATACTGTAAACCTGACCTCTCTGCCTGTGATTTCTCTTCTCCTGCTTTTTAACCTAAAGCACCAATGGCACATTTGTGGTCTTGTAGCAGCCCACCTTCAGCCAACAAGTGGCACAATTAAGAGTGATGAGCCTCAGGTAGGGTCTGTCATGGATTTGGGATGGGGCATTTTAGCTTTGCTTCCAATTAAGCCAGGAATCCCAAGGTTTCTTTAAATCCTTCCATAGCTTCCACCTGGTGCTGTGTATGAGGCAGTACTCACTTTTACCTGACGTCATCAACCTAGAGTCTTCATGACTGCTTTCTGAACTTATTATTTAGTAGTATTGCTAATTCTTACAAATATGAGCTTGAGAGTGAAAATTATAATACATGAGTTCTTTGATAGGCCTAGAGAATGGAAATAAAGAAGAGTTAGAAGAAGCCTTTTTTCTTTTTCTTTTTTTTTTTTTTTTTTTAAAGATCCCATTCAGACCTTAAAACAAGAAGTTTTCTTTAAGTTACAGAATGAACATAGGGCAAGACCACACTTGCCATGGTTTTCAGATCAATATTTTTGTCCAAGTTGTGATATAAACATCATTAATTCTGAAATCATTTTTTTAAAAAAAGTCTCCTTTTCATCACTGGGAATGTCATTCAAGGGGCGGCGATCACCACTGGCAGATTCAAGCTGGAAAATAAAGCCCTCCATATTGGAGGGCCACTGTATCCATATTGCACTATGTCACTTCCTTATTGGAAATGTAGTCTTTGCAGAAGTGTCCGTTGTGTTAACTGCTCGCTATTTTTTCTGCTATGCAGAACCGTTCAGCAGTTAGTGTCAAGTGAAGTCTCAATACCCCAAGCGTATAAAATAATCCTATTGGCAGTTGATTCTTCATTCTTCTGGACTGTACACTTCAATGTTGCGGTTTACCTGGGGGGGGAGGGGGAAAGGGGAAAAAGGAGAAAATTGAGAGAGAGAAAGAATATAGAAAACATGTAGAAATGTCAATGTGAAGCCTCTTCCATGAAAGACCTGTGCAAACCTATTTAGCTTTGGAATATTTTAACTCAAGTTATACAATACTCAAATCAGATGCTAAAAATCTATTCTGGAAAAATAAATAATTGTTTTCATTTTGTGAAAATGTTATGAGAAAACATGGCCTGAGAAGCTATTTCCAAATTGTGGGAAAAGGAAGAGGAAAAAAAATACTGAAAGCCTCAGTCAGCATTTCTGTGCTGCTGTTATCTACATCTGACAAGGACTGGTTTGTTGGTTTGCATGCTCTTTGGATTCTATAGTGGAATTTAAATGTAGATGCCTATTACTTAACCATCTTTATAAGTCCATGTGTCCATTAGTGGGAAGTAAATCCTTTTTTATAACTCTTAAAAAAAAAAACCCTCACAATTGTATCATAGTAATAATTAAGGCTCTATTCAAGTTTCCTGTCATTTTTTGGTGGCACTTCAAAAAACTGTTTTCATATTAGTATAAAAGAATATCCATCTGTGATGCCTTCCTATTTCTTACATTACAAACCCTTAGTGGATGATGAATGTGTACCAACTCTGACACTGGTTCTAACCTTAGGGAAACTGACCATCCATGAAATACTTTCCTCAAGCCCCAGACAACAAGGACCTCTAGGACAAGTGGAAACGTACAACAGTGATACACAACACAAATCAGGGAATTAAGATGTAGCCTTGGAAGGTTTTCTCTAGTGGCAGTTTACAAAATGAAAGAATAGTTTACTTAATAAATGCAGTTTTATTTGGTCAGATCTCTAGATAAAAAGTATACATTAGATTTGTGTTAAAACTTGAAACAAGCTTTGCTATATATTTCAGGGTCATTTACTCTAAATGGTCAATCTGGTGATCTGTACTTGAAGATATATGCCAGCAGGCAGCTTTGTGTTTTGTTTTTTAAAGCACTTAAAAAAAAAAAAAAAAAAAAAAAAAAGAAGACTGGTCAGATATGATATTTATAACAAAACAATGGCTACTTCTTAAATATCTTATTCATTCAAATGAGTGTAAATAGATTCATCAAACCCTTGACAATAAGTTGGCTAGAGAAGGTGGGAAGGGAGGGAATGGAATGTGGATATTTTGAATTAACATTTATCTTTTGGCTTTGAAAAAAACCTTAAGTTTCCTCCCATATCTTGGATTCACTGCAAGCATCAGGCCTTTTATCCTCCTTAAAAATTTTATGAGCAGTAATGTGGTTTACTGGACAGAAGGCTACTCACAAAGCCAGAAAGAGCTGGGTTCAAGGCCCACCTCTGAAACATACTATCACCCTGGACATAGTATTTAACCTCAGAACTTACAGAACTTCTGCTGATTTGCATGGGTTGGAGAAGTTTTTCTCCTTTAAGTTCCTTAACCCTATAAAATCACATGTCCTGTCCCTCTCCTTATTCTCATTTCCTGAAAGATACTGGTTTTTGGCCTCTCTTTATTCCAGAGCAGTAGTTAGGCTAATTACTGGATCAAGGCTCTCTTTAAATTTGAAGAGGTATCCATCATTTCCTAGCGAGATTGCCACACTGACGTTTCAAAGGCTAGAGGTTTCATCTTTCAATCATCTTCGGGTTACCAATAAGAGTAATCACAGCTTTCTGCTCATGCCTGAATTTAAGGCCCTGGAGACCCCAGAGGACTGACCTCTTAAGTCTTTATGATTTAAAATGAAGATAATGACATTGAAGTTCTAAATATTAGAACCACATTAGTTTCTTGTTAAGTTTGACAATGAAGTATTAAAATTAAAAATTAAGCTGCTATATACTCCATGGTAAAAATATTTTTCTTCTACTAGCCCAGACTTTTACCCCCTGAGCAAAATGCAGGTTTTATTTCTCTTATAAGTCAGTGATATTTAAAGATATTTGGTATGATAAAAGAATGAAAAACTGTCAGTGCAATGAATTTCAGGTCTTATCAGGGTTTCTGTATATTGTAATGTTTTCAGAACATGTATAAAAACAGTTTTGGGGTTTTTTTTAATGTGACATTTGTGTTCTATGTCATTACATTAACACAAGAATAAATAATTCACAAACTAACTTCCTTCTTTTTCAAATTCAAAACTTGTTTCCTTTTTTTTTTTTTTGACTCAAATTTTCATCAGTATCAAAGTTCTACAAATACATCCATTATATTATTATATTATATATTATACTGGTCCACAGAGACATTGACATCCTCAGCTGAAAAATATTTCACTGTAAGTTTATGTTGATATCATCAAAGTGCGTCAGTGTTTCTCTTCCTTTGACTAAAAAGAATTCCCTTGGTTAAAGAGAATCGATTTAAAATTACCCAAGTAAATTCAAGTCATTTGCATCTCATTAAAAATGTAAAACTGTGCTCTATATTTACAACTGTGAAATTCTGGAGCTTGCCTCATAAGAATTGGGGGGGGGGGGCAAAGCAACAATATACTTTCTACCCTCATACTTAAAATGCTAACTCCAGCAACAAAACCAGAGAGAGAAATATGAAATCAGCAAATGATAACAAATTAGGCCTATTTGCAGACTATATGAGGGTTTACTTAGAAAATCCCAGATCATCAACTCTGAGTTTACAATAGTTTCAGTAAAATAGCAGAATAACACATTAGCAGAGAAGTGATGGACAAAGGATGAAAAATGAAAAACATTTTCAAACATGTCAATAAGCCTTTACAGAGTCAATGTTTTGGTGTGCACAACTTCACCCCTTCTTTTGAATGGTGGCTGGTGGAAAGATTGGGTCTCCCTGTTTTCCCCAGGCTGGACATATAATGGTTATGCCCATTGAGTTGGACCCAATTCCACTGCTGATCAGCACAGAAGCCTTGACTGTTTTCAACTTCACCAGTTCAATCCGTTCTGAATAGGCAGCTTGGTGGCCCTTAAAACTATTTTTTATTGATTAATAAAAAAAGATAATCAGTAAAGCAAGTAAAGGAATCCAATTTTTGATAAATACAAAGCTTCAAACTAGTAGGAAGATTGCTGAGAAAATTAGAAAGTGGTCTGAATTAAGCAGACTAAGGTTTAGTCCATCTTATAAGTTCCAAATACAAAAGCTATTTCAGTTCAAATCCTGGCTCTACTATTTTCAACATAAGGAGTCTTATTCTAGTTACTTTTCCAAGCCTCAGTTTCCTCAATAAAAGACAGGAGGTTAGACTAGATGATTTCTAAGGTCAGATCTAAGGATTTCTAGCTCAAATAAGTTTCTATTTTCTAGAGTCTTACTTCAAAGTACATAGGAACACAAAGTGTTTTGAAAAAAGTTTGTTTTCTTCCCATTTTCATCTTGAATAAAGCAAAACTGGATATAATATCTCATAATAATACAAAGTCATTGCTCTTTTTTTGGAAGTCAACTTGAAAAGGATACCTGTGCACATGGTTCTTTGTAAGCCGGAGACAACTTAGTGAATGACTACAATCATTCTGACCCTTCCTACTTCTCCTTCTGTAATTCAAGCATCTGTGATTTTTGTCTCTATGTCACAATATCATCTCCATGACTTCAAAGATGGCCTTTGATAAAAGCAATAGTTAGATTAGAATGGAAAAATCATTGCAGCAAATTTCTCTTTAAAAAAAGTTTTGGGGGGCAGCTACGTAGCACAGTCGATAGAGCACCAGCCCTGAAGTCAGGAGGACCTGAATTCAAATATGACCTCTGGCCTCAGACACTTAACACTTCCTAGCTGTGTGACCCCAGGCAAGTCACTTAACCCCAACTGCCTCAGCAAAATAAATAAAAATTTAAAAGCTTCCCATTCAAGATATATAAGGAATGGATAAATATGTGGGTGTGATAATAGATTTGTGGTCAAAGGATATAAATAAGCAGTAGACAAATGAAGAAATTCAAGCCATCAATAACTATGTGAAAGAATGTTCTACATCACTAACAATAAGAGAAATGCAAAACTAAAGCAAATCTTAAGTTCCATGACAATGTTTGGAGGATTTAAAAGAGGATAGGCCTATTTATGTACTCTTAGCACAACAGTGAATTCATGCAATTATTCTAAAAAGTAATTTGAAATTATATTCAAAAATTCACTAAATTGTATTGATCCATTGACTAAGCAATACCACTACTAGGCACATATTTCATAAAGATTAAAGACAAAGGGAATTGACCCACCTATTAAAAAAAAGTTTACAGTTGTGCATCTAGTTGTAGCAAAAAAAAACTGAAAATAAAGTGAATGCCCAGCAACTGAGAAATATTTGAACAAACTGTGGCTTGTAAGTGTAATGGAATGTTATTCCATAATAAGAAATTATAAATATGAAGGATTCAAAGAACTTGGTAAGATATGAATCAACTGGTACAGTGTAAAATAAGTAGATTCTTAAGTATTTACACAATAACTATAATAATGTAAAAGGAACTTGGAAAAACTTCAGCACCCTAAGCACAGTGATCAATCAAGACTTTATAGGATTAATGAATTATTGAACTGAATTAATATTGTGGAGTTATCTCTGAAGCACTGGAACTGCCAATCCTTTAATCCTTGTTTTTCCTCTGATCTGCCCACTTTTTTTAAGTATTTAAATATGCTTATTGAACATTTTGGTAGTATTAGGGAGGGGGTAAGTCTAATACTAGTTCACATGTTAATTCGGATTTCATTTTTGAGATGAAATGAGGTACTTTTAAGTCATAGAACAGTAAATAAAAGGTTTACTTTACTCTAATCCAGCCAAGGAAAAAGGATGTGGTAGCACCTTCTGGGGGGGGGAGGGAAGGGTCTCCTACTTCCTGGAAGAAAGATGGACTATTAGGTGTATAATGAGTCATGCTTTTTCTTTTTCTTTCTTTTTTTTTGTTTTTTGTTTATTTAATTTTTATTTTATTTTATAATTATAACTTTTTTTTTGACAGTACATATGCATGGGTAATTTTTTATAACATTATCCCTTGCACTTACTTCTGTTCAGATTTTTTCCCTTCCTCCCCCAACCCCCTCCCCCAGATGGCAGGCAGTCTTATACATGTTAAATATATTACAATATATTCTAGATACAATATATGTGTGTAGAACCGAATTTCTTGTTGCACAGGAAGAATTGGATTCAGAAGGTAAAAATAACAGTTTACACTCATTTCCCAGTGTTCCTTTTCTGGATGTAGCTGATTCTGTCCATCATGGATCAATTGGAATTGGATTAGCTCTTCTCTATGTTGAAGATATCCACTTCCATCAGAATACATCCTCGTACAGTATCATTGTTGAAGTGTATAATGATCTTCTGGTTCTGCTCGTTTCACTCAGCATCAGTTGATGTAAGTCTCTCCAAGCCTCTCTGTATTCCTCCTGTTGGTCATTTCTTACAGAACAATAATATTCCATAACATTCATATACCATAATTTACCCAACCATTCTCCAATTGATGGACATCCATTCATCTTCCAGCTTCTAGCCACTATGAAAAGGGCTGCCACAAACATTTTGGCACATACAGGTCCCTTTCCCTTCTTTAGTATTTCCTTGGGATATAAGCCCAGTTAGTAGTATGGCTGGGTCAAAGGGTATGCACATTTTGATAACTTTGGGGGCATAATTCCAGATTGCTCTCCAGAATGGCTGGATTCTTTCACAACTCCACCAACAATGTATCAGTGTCCCAGTTTTCCCACAGCCCCTCCAACATTCATCGATATTTGTTCCTGTCATCTTAGCCAATCTGACAGGTGTGTAATGATATCTCAGAGTTGTCTTAATTTGCATTTCTCTGATCAATAGTGATTTGGAACACTCTTTCATATGAGTGGAAATAGTTTTAATTTCATCATCTGAAAATTGTCTGTTCATATCCTTTGACCATTTATCAATTGGAGAATGGCTTGATTTCTTATAAATTAAAGTCAATTCTCTGTATATTTTGGAGATGAGGCCTTTATCAGAACCTTTAACTGTAAAAATGTTTTCCCAATTTGTTACTTCCCTTCTAATCTTGTTTGCATTAGTTTTGTTTGTGCAGAAACTTTTTAATTTGGTGTAATCAAAATTTTCTATTTTGTGATCAATAATGATCTCTAGTTCTCCCTTAGACACAAACTCCTTCCTCCTCCACAAGTCTGAGAGGTAAACCATCCCATGTTCCTCCAATTTATTTATGATTTCATTCTTTATGCCTAAATCTTGGACCCATTTTGATCTAATCTTAGTATGTGGTGTTAAATGTGGGTCCATGCTTAGTTTCTGCCATACTAATTTCCAGTTTTCCCAGCAGTTTTTGTCAAATAATGAATTCTTATCCCAAAATTTGGGATCTTTGGGTTTGTCAAACACTAGATTGCTATTTTTATTCACTATCTTGCCCTGTGAACCTAACCTATGCCACTGATCAACTAGTCTATTTCTTAGCCAATACCAAATGGTTTTGGTGACTGTTGCTTTATAATACAGTTCTAGATCAGGTACAGCTAGACCACCTTCACTTAATTTTTTTTTCATTACTTCCCTTGAAATTCTCAACCTTTTGTTGTTCCATATGAATTCTGTTGTTATTTTTTCTAGGTTATTAAAATAGTTTCTTGGAAGTCTGATTGATATAGCACTAAATAAATAGATTAGTTTAGGGAGTATTGTGACATGTTTTTTCTAACAGGCAAATGTATTGATTTGCCATGACCATTGGGCAGGGGGAGAACTGATTAGCTTACTGGGTTCCCTATTTTCCTGTACCTGAAATTATTTTCCCCTAAAAGACAAAACAAAACAAACCCTGTCCTTGGAACCTGATTGATTTCTTTCTCCCTTTGGGCAGCTTGATGGTCTCATAAGGGCATTAAATGTTCCATCCATACATTGGGTCGCTGTTGGAGTTGTGAAATGACCCAGCCATTCTGGAGAACAATTTGGAGCTATGCCCAAAAGACTATAAGACTGTGCATATCATTGACCCAGCAATACTACCAAGTGTGTATCTCAAAAAGATTTAAAAAAAAAAGAAGAAAAGGAAAAATCTTGTGTACAAAAACACAACAGTTCTTTTTGTGGTGGCAAAGAATTAGAAATTGAGGGCTTACCCATCAATTGGGGAATGGCTGAACAAATTAGAGTACACCATTGTGATGGAATACTATTGTGCTTATAAGAAATGACAAATGGGATGACTTCAATAAAACCTAGAAAGACTTACATGAACTGATGCAAAGCGAAGTAAGCAGAACCAGGAAATAATTATTCACTGTAACAACATTATACAATGATCAACTGTGAATGACTTTACTATTCTCAGCAAAGCAATGATACAATATCATTCCAAAGGATTGAAAATGAAAAAGCTACTCTCCTCCAGACAAAGAAGTAATGGAGCCTGAGTATAGATTGTAACTTTTTTTTTTTTTTAATTTTTCTTGTTGTTTCTTTCTGAAGACCACAAGATCAACATGTTCTGCCATGCTGACTAGACCAGGAGATGCAAGAAAGTAAGGCCTCTATAAAAATTAAGCATCACTATATTCTTTAATTGTTCATTGGCTTTTCATTTCATTCCAACACCAAATTGGATTAGATTAACATGTCAGATCTACCTAATACCACCTTAGTGAAAAGTTCAATAAGCATGTTTAAATACTTCTTTAAAAGTATTAGTCAGCAAATCAGTTCCAATAGAGCAGTAATGAATTGAACCAGCTACACCCAGCAAAAGAACTCTGGGAGATGACTATGAAGCACTACATAGAATTCAATCCCTCTATTTTTGTTCGCCTGCATTTTTGATTTCCTTCACAGGCTAATTGTACACTATTTCAAAATCCGATTCTTTTTGTACAGCAAAACAACTGTTTGGACATGTATTTAATTTATACTTTTAACATATTTAACATGTATTGGTCAACCTGCCATCTGGGGGAGGGGAAGAAGGGGAAAAATTAGAACAAAAGGTTTGGCAATTGTCAATGCTGTAAAATTACCCATGTATATATCTGGTAAATAAAAACTATAATTACTTAAAAAAATATTAAATTAAAAAAAAAAAAAGTACTGGCCAGGGGCAGCCAGGTGCCGCAGTGGTTAGAGCACTAGTCCTAAAGTCAGGAAGACCTGAGTTCAAATGTGGCCTCAGACACTTTATACTTCCTAGCTGTGTGACCCTGGGCAAGTCACTTAACACCAACTGCCTTGGAAAAAAAAAAAATGCCCACCCTGGGGAAATGAGGACTAAAAAGGTTGGTTGTCCCAGTGCTTCTGAGGTAATCCCACAATATTAATTAAATTCAGCAAGCATTTATTGACTGCTTATTTTCCAAGCAAATACTATTAATTTTAATCCAAGTGCACTTGTACGGCTAGTTGTATAAAACTGATGCCACGTAGATTTGGAACTAGATAAAGTATAGTCTTATTATTCTAGAACTTTTCCTATTTGAAAAAATTATTTCAATATACTTATACATAGGTACTTATATAAGGAAACCAATTTAATGTGAATGAATAATAATCCTAATAATGTTTAATTGTAATTGAATATTTAACTACAAAGTCTCCAATCTTTTTATTTTTTTTAAGGAACTACTTGATTGCCTTCCTCCTCCATCCTCCCCAACTTAAATGAAATAAGAGCAAACAGTCGATTCCATTTCTACCTCCAGGTCAATGTTCTCCCCCAGAAAAGTCAATCACATCTCGTTTTTAAGTCCACATCATTTAAGTATGCCAGATACTTTTATACTTCATAATACATTTATATTTTGTTCTATGACTGACATTTTGGGCTCATATCAAAATCCTTAGAGACTTCATCCTCTCCATTAATAAAACAACTCCATTATAACTACTGTAGCTATTGTTCTTTCTTTTCCTTTTTTGCTGGGGGGGGGGGGGGGGGGAGGAAGGGGATCCATATAGAGTAAGCAACTCCTGCTAGCAATGCAGATCCATTTTGCCACTTATGACCTCAGTTCCCTGAGGGTAGAACCCCAATGGCACCATAGCAGGAAGAAGTGCAACTTCTCCAATATAACTCCTTCATACAGCTCTAGAAAGTGCACCAGATGGGTTCCTTCCTGGAGAAATCCAATAATAAGATCCCAGTAACTTTTCCAGCCCAGGCAGCATAGGAAGACAGAGGTCAGTGGCCTGGGGGATACTGTCTGTTCTGGGAACATTTCAGAGAAGTGGAATTGAAGAGGACCAGGGCTGTACCCCATGGCAGGAAGACCTTGACTTTGTATAGGGTGTAGGAACAGGTTCCAAGGGACAGCTCTGTTATTCTCTACCTAGTTCCAGGTCGCAGATCCAAGACAGACAGTATTCCACAGTGAGCAGCAGCAACAGGTCCTAGCCTCTGTATGATAAAGAATGACTCAGAAACAAAGAGGAGCTGGATTTGACCCCCGAGCAGAATTTGGTCTCAGCTCCAACCTCCAGCACAGTCTGAAGCTTGCAGTGAAGTGACCAGGAAAGGAACCCCAGGCCAAATAAGAATGTGCGATTCTATGAGCCAGCAAAGCTTTCCTACTGGTGGACAGTGGCTGAATCCAGCAGCCATCTCCTGGAACTTTCAACCACAAAAAAATCAAGAGATTTTGTTCATTCTCAGACATAGGTGAGAAGCCTGCAAAGCACAGATAAGAACTGATTGTACCCTGGATCACACCAGTTGGGGAGCATTTAAAGCTTTCAATTCTCCAGTCTGAGCTGTCTCTGTGGTTCTGAAATAACCCCAACTTCGTTGTTCCCCAACCCAAAAAAAAGGGGAGGGGGGCAAAAAGAACTGAAGAGGACAGAAGCTCAGCCCCCTTCCTCACAAATGCATAAAGTCTGGTCCTAATATAAAGTTCAAAGTCAGAAAATCTGAAAGAATAAGCAAACAATAAAGAAGCATAGCATAAAGTGATACGATAGTAAGAGATGCTCAAGATACAAACTCAGAAGAAGAGAATCACTCCAAAATATCTATTAAGCAAAGCCTTAAAAAAAATACATCTTTAGCAAAAGTTCAACAAGAATTCATGGAAATGATAAAGGAAGTTTTTAAAAGGAGCTTAAAATTATTTAAGCAACACTTGAACTTCACTCTCTAATCTGAACTAATATAAAGAGAAAAGACGAGAGAAACGATTTTTTTTTTTTTGAACATGACCAAAGCAGAAATTCCTGTTGCTTTGCTTAACTTTTTTTTTTTTTTTTTACTTTCTCAAAATGGTATGGGAGAGTGGAACTTATAGGAGAGAAAGTACAGACCTGAAAATAAAACAAAATAATTTTTAAGTGATCTTCCCAAAAGATAGGTATGGTCATATCACCCCCTTATGCAGTAAACTCTGGGATCAAATACAAAACCCTCTATTTGGCATTCAAAGCCCTTTAAAACCAGCCCTACTCTACCTCCTTCCCAATATTCTTATATTTTACATTCCACCACCACATAATCTATGTGACGTTGGCTTCCTTGCTGCTCTTTAAACAAGACATTCATCTCCCTTCTGATTTCAGGACTTCCCTGAAGCTTCCTTCAAATTCCTGCTAAAATAACATTACTACAACATTCTCCTCATTCCTCTTAATTCTAGCACTCTGCTATTAATTATTTACTATTTATCGTAGATGTTTGCAAATTGTCTTCCCCGTTGATTCCCTAATGTATTTCCAAGTAAGCTCCTTGAGAGCAAGGCCTGAATTTTGATTCTCATTGTATCCCCAACATTTAGCACTTGGCTCAGAGTAGACATTTAATAAATATTTATTGAATGACTGACAATTAAGTTTCAGGATTAAGTAGTTATAGACTTTGGGTAGAAATATTTCTGTTCCACAAATAGTGGGAAGGACATTTGTGGGCAATGTTCCTGAGTTTGATTATCTATGTGATCTTTCTCAGCTTTTTCTTCACCAGGATGAGGGAGTGGACTCCATAATCTCTAAAGATCCTTCCTGGATCTAAACTCCATTACCTCAGCCAAACTAATTCCCCGCCCCCCTTGCACCCGTCTACTTCCAAACAGCCAGGGCTATTAACAAATAGCCAAGTTCAAGCATTTTAATCTTTCCCTTCTCTCTAACACTGCCCTCAGTGTGGGGGGAAAAAGAGCCAGTAATCCATGAAGTCATCACAGCAGAAAAGAGGTTGGTTGTCTCTAGCAGAATAGTCTATCATTCATGCCAACTTCCCTCAGTCTGCTGAGGGGTGTCTCTGTTTTGATAGTGGGCAAATCCTAAAAGGATTCACCTAGGTGGAGAGCAAATGACTGGATTTTTCCTGTGCTTGCAGCTAAACTACTAAAGTAAGGGAAGATGAGCCCAGGAGACACAGAAAATATGTTTCTGCATTGATACTTTTCCAACAGCCCTTTCCTCTTTATAGGGCCACCCCCTTCTTGGAAAACCTGACTTTTCTCTGCTATCTATTGCTGGTAGAGGTCTACTTTCATATTTAAAATTTAATACTTTTTTTTTGGTAGGAGTGTCCTGAGATTAATCTCGCACCTTCTCCAATTCCTCAAGATCAGCAGTCCTAGAGAATCTCAAGTAAGCATTCTATATCAGGGCCATGTTATTTTTTTTTTAATGTCACCATACCATATAATTATTCCAAAAGAGTACCCCAAACTTCAGACTTTGTTTCACAGCTTACTTCCCAGGATTACAGTCAGTAGGGTATGTGTGATGTACAATTAGACAGCTACAACTCAGTCTAAACAATAGTTAATCTCAGAGTGCTGGCACCGAGCAGCCCTGCCAGGCCCAGGGAGCACAGATCCGTTATGAGGCTTGTTTGTACTGGCCTGGCTCAGAACGCCTTCCCACCACCATCCTCAAGATCACAATGCACTATGCCATTTTTTCTGACACACCAGGCTGTAGATATGCTCCTCTGGCAAAGACTCATTAACATAATGTTCAGGGAAGGAAGCTCAGGATCAACAAAGAAAAAATATTTCTCTACCACAGTGATTATAATTCTCGGGATACAATTCTACACCAAAGTTGCCCATTGTTGAAAAAATAAAGTCTATTGAATCCCAGAACTCTACATTTATCATTGAAATTCAACATGTTAATCTACTTTTTTCTGTTCTACTATGTGTATGGAAATACCCAGTTTTATTTGTTGTTTGCTAACTTCTGGGTAAAAAAGAAATTAATTCAATGTGTTAGACCTTTTCTATATAATTCTTAACCCCCCAGTTTTAAGATGTTCTCCCTCAACTAAGAGTTCCCATCTCAGCACTTAATAGGGGGCTAGCTACTTCAGCCTGAACACCATAAGCTCCAAAGCAACAACAGACACAGCTGTTGGCATCCGGCCTTAGGAGAAGGAAAAAGGCATTAACAACCTTTCTCATGAAACATTGCTGAGCTTAGCGATTTTTAGCCAATTAGGGTTCTTCCTGTTTAGCTCCTGAAAAGTCCTCCTGCTTCTGTGTTCCTTCCAAATAACAATTCCCTATCCAAACACTGGGGCAGAAGCTGTTTAATTCCAACTCAGGCTCTTCTTGCTTACATGATCGGCAGCTCCTTCCCACAAAAGGGAAGAAGCCAGGAGCCTGCAGACCTTACAAGGACTGTTTTTATTGTTTGCCCTTTGTTCTTGAAGAAGACCATGACATCAGGAAGGAGATGTTATGATTTGCATGTGAGTTGGATTTAAGTGAGACAAGGGCTGTGCAAGTTACCAGCCCGAGTCTCTCCTCGGCAGCCATGAGGGTCCAGGGACCACTTTTAGACCCAGATGACTGGACATGGCTCAAAATGCAGTGAGAGAGCCTCGTCCTTTTTAAGTTAAGGTCTGTCTGTCTGAACAATATGCATTAGGTGATTAGAGCTAGATAAGAAATGAGGCAAAAAATGGCCTCTTTTACCCACCCACTCCCCAAAATCAATTTTTTAATTGGGGAAAAGTCCTCAGGGTTTCTGGCCAAAACACAGAAACACTTGCTAATAACATTTCCTGAGCTATCAGAACACAAATAATGACTAAGTAAGTCTGGGCTGGGACCCACTATTAGTCAATCAATGAGAGGCAGATTATTTGAATTTAAGGGCATGGCCCTTAAAAAGAAACCTAGCCCCTAAACCCCGAAATATCTCCTCTGGGGAGAGCATTTGTAGGTTAGGCTATGATTCCTTATATGGATAGAGGAAGAAAAGAGACAAAGAAAAGGAGGAAGGCGGGAAGAAGGGAGGGAGGAAAGGAAGGAGGAAGGAAGAGAAGGAAAGAGAGAGGGAAGGAGGGAGGGAGGAAATGTAATGCTAGAGAAACTGAGGCAAGATAGAGATTAGAGAGTTATAATAATTTAATTTATTGGAGAGTTAATCAATTGACTGGATTGGACTCTTGTCTCCAAGTATCTAGTATCAAATGTGGGGCACAGAGATTCTTTATAGGGTGACAGAAACAATGATGTAATGGGGAAAGGTCTCTGATAAAGCAGTATCTGATATTCTGATAGCTTAGGATGGGGAAAGGCATTCTGATATTCTAAAATATAAGATCTTTTATCCTTATCAAATATTCTGATGATCAAGAGAGAAGGGTGGTATGATAACCTAGGGTTTGGGGCAGTATAACTGAGATAGGGCAATTCAAAGAGACTATGGCATAACAGAAGGAAGAGTGGGAGGGAGGGAGGAAGGAAGAGAGAAGGAATGAGGGAGGAAGAGAGGGAAGGAGGGAGGGAAGAAGGGAGAAAGAGAGGGGAGGGAGGGAAGAAAGGAGAAAGAAGGAATGAGGGAGAGGGAAGGAAGGAGGTAGAAAAGAAGGAAGGGAGGAAGGAAGAAAGGAAGAGAAGAAGGGAGGGAGGAAGAAAGAGAAGGAAAAAGGGAGGGAGGAAGGAAAAGAAGAAAGGAGGAAGAAAGAGAGGGAAGGAGAGAGGGAGAAAGAAAGAAAGAGGAGGGAAAAAGAGAAAGAGGGAGGAAGAAAGAGAGGGAAAGAGGGAGGGAAGGAGAAGGAAAGAAGGGCTATGCAAAGTTGCTAGTCTCACTCTCTTCTCCAGAGCCATCTGGGTTCAATGGCAAGATATAGCTCAGGAAAACTAGAGATAGCCCCTGAAAGTTAGAGAGCAGAGAAAAAGAAAAAAAAAAAATTAGGCTGCTTAAGACAAAACATAGCTAAAAAGTAAAAGACTCCCTGACTGCCTAACAAAATTAAGAGAGATGAACCAATTGTTGTTAGGTTCTTTAAAAGTTCATCTCAGAGACTTACATGAACTGATGCTAAGTGAAATGAACAGAACCAGGAGATCATTATACACTTCAACAGCAATACTATACAATTATCAATTCTGATAGATGTGGCTCTCTTCAACATTAAGATAATTCAAACCAGTTCCAACTGTTCAGTGATGGAGAGAGCCATGTATACCCAGAGAGAGAACCATGGGAACAGAATGTGGACCACAACATAGCATTCTACTCTCTCTAGTGTTGTTTGCTTGCATTTTATTTTGCTTCTCTTTTTTTTCTTGTGTGGCACGATAATTGTAGAAATGTTCATATATATAGGATTCAATATATATTTCTACCATGTTTAACATATATTGGACTACTTGCCATCTAGGGGAAGGCATGGATAAAGGTGGGGGGAGAACTGGAACACAAGGTTTTGCAAGGACTAATGTTGAAGAACTGTACACTGTTTTGAAAAACAAAAAGCTTTAATAAAAAATTATAATAATAAAAAGTTAATCTCAGCTATTACAATGATAAGAATTCCACCCTATATCTCAGTATAACATTGTATCCTGATTATTGAAAATACCCAAGTATCATAATGGTACTTTGCCTCTACTACAATTTTGTCTTGATAGAAGGTAATACAGTTACTAGGATTGTATCTTTTTTCAAAATCAAAAATTTTTTGTCAATGCAAAGAACAAAATTGCAATGTTCAGGCAAGGTCACCTTGAGTATAGTAAAATATAACTGTATATTTACAATATAATTTATAACGTATACCAAAAGGTACAGCTACATAAGGAATGAGGGTGAGTTTTTCAAAACCTTTGCCTTAGTAAGCTGAATGTTTGTGTTTCAAGGATGCTGTGACTGCTCTAGATATTTCTGAATATTTGCATTTCATGTAAATTGTCCCTTGAGGCAACTTATGGGCCTCATACACAAGAAAAATGATCTTATTTTTTTCAAATCAAAATTAGTATTACCCAGTTTATTCATCCAATTTGGGTCTAAATGACTTTGGGTTCCTTTTAAAACCAATAAAAAGAAGGCTTTGAAAGGCAAAAAAAATCTTTTCTCCTAAGAACACTCAAAAACAATGTGCTAGTAATAGGCACTATGGGTTAGTACCACAGAAAATTTCCAAAAATACAGTGAATAATGGAAATATCACAGGGACTGCAAAAGAAAAGGATACAGCATGATTAGATACGATTATTCTGGTGTGGCAAAGTAAAAAATTGTCATTACTTTTTTAGCCATTCCTTTTATGTATAAAGGCACACTCTCACTATCTTTCTCTCTCTCCCGAAATGTCCAATTTTCACATCCTAATACTGTTTCACTAATATAGGCACAATGAATTGTACTGAATGAGAAATCCTATATAATAGGTTCACAAATACACATGTACTATGACTATATAAATACTCTTTTTCACTCATTTCATTCATTATATTCAATTAAACTATGTTAATATATTCTATTAGACTATGTTAATAAAAGCATGATAATATATTCACTTATATGTGAACTGTAACTATATTTGAATATAAACTTTAATTGTCTCAATCAAATTTGACTTTAAATCAACATTTATTAAATGCCTGTGTGTAGTGAAATACTAGGCACCGGGGTAACAAAAATGAAAAATGTAGCTCCTGCCTTCAACAAGCTTACAGTCTAATGAGGAAATTAGTTAAATTCCCAAAACATTCTGTTGGGATTGAAAGAGATAAAGGTTGTTTTACTAAAAGGCACTTTTCACCTTCAAGGGAATTTAATTTCCTGATCCCTCTGCTAGCATGCCTAAAAGGTATGACTGGATTCTCTAAATTCTATCAATTTTAAAAATGAAATATTACCATCTGACAAGGATTTATCTTTCTACTGAAAGCATAAAATGGTCTTTTGGGAGAGCTTTAAAAATAGAAGAAAAAAAATAGGGCTAGTCAGCTTGAGGCAGACATCTCTGATTTTTATTGGACTACTGATAGAGACCCAATGGAAAAGATATGTCTATATCTGTGGGTATCCACAGGTATTGGGAGAAGGCCAGTGGCTAATGAATGATATAGAGCCTTCAGTGTTCCACTGAGGTTCCTGATTCATCCTAGTGATCTGCCCAAGATCATACAGGTAAGTTAGCCTTCCTAATCCCATTCCTTTGCCTTTTTCTAGCCTCCCTGACCTCTCAGAAGGCACTTATTAAAAATGACTACTGCGTAATTCTTCATCTTGTCATTTTCCTTGGAGTTACTGCATTCTCATGGCTCTCTTCATACTTCTCTTTTGTTGATTCCTCCTCCTACCTCTGCCTTAAAGCATGCTTCTCCTCTTGTCTTTTCCCTCTCCCTTGTACTAACTTCACCCATTCCCATGACTTCAACAGCATGGCACAGATGGAATGGACCTCAGAAACCACCTTGTCCAATCCTCTTATTTTCCAGGTGAAAGGGAATCTAAATAGTAAATATCAGAGATGGGATTTTTTTTTTAATTCAGACATCCAGACTCCAAAGCCAATGCTCTAAAAACCAGCTGTGTGACTCCAGGAAAATCTCTTCACTTTAACTGTACAGCACAGCTGTACCATATTTGTGGTGAGTTTTCTTATCAGCATTTCCATACAACAAAGAAATCATAGATGAGAACCAAAAAACCCCTATCTTACCAAAGGTTCTGGGTCCAAAAGAGCTTGGAGGAGGAGGAGGTTCTGAGGGAGAAGCACCACAGAAAAGGCAAGGTGGATCCTTTAAAATGGCTGATTTAAAAAAAAAAAAAAAAAAAAAAGGAAATGTGGGAGAATGATCTGTACTTTGACACCGGTTTGAGAAACTAAACTAATTTTCCTCAAACTGCAATGATTTCCTTAGTCAGGACATCCAGACAAAAGAAAGGAATTGCTTATCACTTTTTAACCATAACATCCTTTTCACTGGGTAATCTGTATATATAGAGATTGGATAAAAAGATGTTCCAACTATCCATCATCACACAGCAGAGCAAGGTTGCAAGTTTGTAGTTTTCCTCTTCATATCAATTCTACATCCCTGAGCTGTATTTACAGTTGTAAATAAATAAGATAAGAACTAAATCAGTGTTTTCATTCATAAAGGGAACTCTAAGAGAGGAAATGCAGGTAAGTACTTTTCCTGAAATTCACACAGACAACCTTAGGGATCTAAAGCCCGGAAAGGTTAGGTCTTAAGTCATTTAATTTTAAATTTGCATTTAAAAGTCATTTACTTTAAAATTCCTGTGGGAACAATAGGACAAGATAGCTATTAGGGTTGTAGTGAGGAAATGGTGAGGTCCCAAATAAAGTGAACTACTGTCATCAAAGCTATGAATAAAGAGTGAGCAATAACTCCTTAGTGAGTAAATGAGAATTATCACCACAGTTCTGAAATAATATTCCCACAAAAGAACTTTACAGCTTTCTAAAATTGTCTAACCGACCAACTTGAAGTGTTTTCATTGGCCATCCCACCCCAGCATGGGCCACTCTCCCTTCCTCATCATTTCCTAGCTTCCTTTAAGTCTGACCTGAAATCTTGCCTTCTACAAGACACCTTTCCTAATCATCCTTAATGTTAGTGCCTTCCCTCTTAGATAACCTCCCAATTTATGTCACAGACACACATAATCTAGTTTGTACGTAAAATTAACATGTTGTCTTCCATTAGACTATAAATTCCTTGAGATTAGGAATTAAAATTTTTTGCCTTTATTCATATATTTATACTTAGTTTGCCTTTCTTTGCATTCAGCATCTTACTTGAAGAGAGGGAAAAAGAGTTTAATAAATTCAAGCTGACTCCAAGCAGGCCTGTCTTATCAATACCACTCCCTGACCTCAAAGGATAATAAATTTAGAACTAGAAAATATCTTTAAAAGTACCTTTAGTACAACCTCTCCATGATATATTTGAAGAAACTGAGGCCCACTGTAAAGTGACTTACTTAAAATTCCAAAAGCATATTTCATGAAGAGATGAGATTTTGATTCAGAATCCTGTCAGCACAACATTGCTCTCAAAAATGTAAACATTAAAATAAAAATGTGAGAATATTAACTGATTTTTAAATAAAACAGTGGGGAGAGAGTTCCACAAGGGGAGAAAAGCCTACTAAAGTTCCCCTATAGTATATAAATTGATTAGAAAGATATCATTCAGACTTTCTCTTCAAAAGAGCTGACAAAAGGATGTTGTTGAAATGTTAAAAAAAAAAAAAAAAAAAAAAAGTGTGACCTCTCATCAACCAGGAAGTTGGGAAAGAATGCCGATTTCCCTATCCCCAAAGAAACTGACTGAGGAAACCATCTGATGAGTTTAGAAAAATATCAGTCCTTGGGGCTTTAAAAATCACAGCAGTTGCCAGTAACAGATCCTGACCCACTCTTTTTTGGTTTGCCATTTTCAAGGCTCAGTCTTGCTTGCTTTCTTGTCCCAAGGGGTATGCTCCATTACAATATAAAATAATGAATGGAAATACAAGTCATTTCCTTCCACCCACCACTAGTTTTCCTCATCCTTATCCTCAATTTTACAATACTGTATTCTGCACTACTCTACAACACATGTGGGAAAGCATTTTCTGGCCAGCTAACTGAATTGTCAATTAGGGGAAATGTCTGAAATCAGCCTTTCCAACAAGAAACTGCCTCCTTAGTCCAAACTCTCTGCCAACATAAGTCGGTTAGCAGGTCCTAAGATCGATAACAAAGACAAGGACTTACATAAAGAAAAGGGCAGGAAATGGCCGGAGGATTCACCTTCCATCCAGGAGATCTCAAACTACACCCGCCCGCCCCCCCTGCCAGATGCTTATGCGGCCTGCCCGGGTTATGGCAAATGGGCTGAGGGGCGGAGACAGTGTGAGTTTTTGTTTATAGACCGGCCCTCCAACAGTCTGAGGGACAGTGAACTGGCCCCTATTTAAAAAGTTTGAGGACCACTGAAAGCTTTACAAACAGAAAGGATTCCTTCAAAAAGAACTGTCTTTTACAAACTTTGACAAAGCTTCCAAACTTCTACTTCTCTGGTGAATTAAAGCTCTCACAGTGGGAGGTGGAATGCCAAGGCAACCGAGATTACAGGATTTAGAATGAAAAAGATCAGAACTAGTCCATTTCCCCCATTTTACAGATGAGGAAACTGAGACCCATGGGAAAACTAAGATTTTCGGAGGATAAAAAGTCATTGGAAAGGGAAGCTACCAGCTAAACAAGGTGTGATGGATTTAAGATGTAGAATATGGCATGTACTTTTTAAACATGGAGAATGCGTTCATTTGTTTTGCTTGACCATACACATCCAGTGAGATGGGAGGAGGGACTGAAGGGAGAAGGGGAGAAAAGCTCGACAAATAAAGTAACAGGATTTTTTTAAAAAGGGGCATCTCAAAAGTGAGGCAATGCCCTAGGAGGGAACATTAGGGATATCACCAGTCTCTCTATACCTTTCTTCTTCAACCCAAGTGCCCCTGTCTACTCCAACGAGGAAAGGGGATATTTAAAGTTTTTATTTTTATTTAATGTATTTACCTGGGGCGCTGCTTTGAAGTGCCCTCCCCTCCTTTCGGCAGCTTCTCCCCGGGAGGCTTCCCTTCCGCGACGTTTTCGCCGCCGGCTCCTTCTTCTCCACTGAGCGGGTAGACCAGCAGGCGCATAGCCTGACCACAGGAGGTCTCCACTTGGCGGACCTGCTCCTGGCTCAGCCGCTCCCTCCACGCGTGCACCGCTTCCCGGGCGTCCCGGGCCGAAATGAGGAAGGGTCGGTCGGCGTTATAGCCCGAGCCGCGTGTCATATTGAGCGCAAAGTCTTCCAGGGCCTGCAGGGTGGGCAACCCCGCAAAGCGCAGCAGCCGGGCCAGTTGGGTGCGAGGCTCCAACACCAGGTCCTCGTAGCGCAGCCGAGTGTATCTCCTGCGCAGCCAAGCGGGAGAGCTCCGGACGAAGAGCAAGTCCCGCAGCCACGCCTCGCAGATCACCTCCAGGGCCCCGCTGAGAAAGTAGTCCGCGCGGGGCCCCGGAGCTTGCGCCCGGAACAGGGACGGCCCGGGCCGAGCCCCGACGCCTTGGGCGAAGAGCACGCGGTGGAAGCGGTCCGCCTTCTGCCGGGTGCGCAGCACCTGGATACTTTCGCGCACCAGCGCTTGCTTGGATTTGAGGCGGGAATTGTGCACCGCCCGTGGATCCCGAAATAGCTGAATGACCTTGAGGTTGAGACCCGGGTCCCGCAGCAGCGGCACCAAGACTCCCAGGTCCAGCAGGCGAACGTCTTTGATGACGACCACCGGGTACTTCCGACATTCAGCCTCCAGCTCCCGCAACGACACGGGCGGGCAGCTTCGTTCGCAGGCGGCCCCGTTGATGAGCCCCACCTCGGCCCGGGGCTTAGGGGCGCCCGGGCACAGGGGCGCCGAGCAGATCACTTTGTTGGTCTTCCAGCCGAAGAGGGCTGCCGTGGTGAGATTGGCGGAAGCCGGGGCCGGGCCGGCGGGGTCTCCCGGCGGGGAGTACAGCCGCAACACGGAGAAGTCGCAGCGAAAGAGCGAGCGGAGCATATCTCGCAGGGCCCCCTGCAGGCTCTCCGCGTCGCCCGGGTACAGCGCCTGCCACAGGTGCCACATGGGCTCGTACAGGTAGAACACGTCCGGGTGCTGATTGAAAAGCTCCCCGAGGAAGGACGAGCCGGTCCTCCAAGTAGCGTGCAGGTAGATGTGCTGCTTCTCGCGCAGTGACGGCGGCCGTCGGGCAAAGTCGCTCCAGTTCTGGAGGTGCCCCGGGGCTCCCCCTCCGGTCCCGACCAAAGCCTTAGCGTCCTCCTTCTCCCCAGCGGCCGCCGCCTCCAGGCTCCACACTCCCAGGCTGCTGGGGAGGCTGGGACAGCGCGGGACGCCCGCCTCCTCGCCGCCCCTGCGGCTGTCCAGGACGTAGGGCAGCAGCAGCAGGACCAGAGTATACACAACGAGCAAGAACAGGAGCTTTCGGTGCTGCCGGCGCCGCCGCCGCCGGCCCTTCATGTCTGTCCTTCCCGCCCCTCCCCTTCCCACCCCACCCCGCGCTCCCGGCCCCCAGGACTCCTCAGACTACTTCTTGTTCCCCTCCCTTAGCCCCCTGAATCCCAGTCAGGGGCTCCTGGTCGCTGCCCGAGAACCAGGAAGAGGCAGGGAGGGCAGGGTGTGATGGAGAGGCAGGATGACGAGGGCGTTACTTTCCACCGGTCCTGTCTGCTTGTCCCCTTTCTTCTTCGTCTCCCCTTTTCTCTTACCTCCTCGATGGCTGCTCTGTGCCTCGGGCCATTTCTTTAGGCTTCCCTCCGCCGGGTTATCCTCACTTACCGGAGCGGGACGGAGGCAGTGGAACAACATAGCGAAACTTGGAAGAGGGAGGCGAGTTTAGCAGCGGGCGTCCCTCCCCTCTTGCCCTCTCTCCCCGCCCATCCCTTTCTTGGAACTCCGCCCACTGCCTGCGGGGGAAATTTGACAAATGTTCAACCCGCAATCCTTTCATCTCCTCTGGGGGGGAAGGGGTACCCTCTGGGGGCCCCCAAATTTTTTAACTAAGGCAGACCTGGGCGGGCCAGCTCTGGGTGGGATCACCAGCCTGAGCTGTGGGAGCCAGATTTAACTTTTCCACACCCAACGGTCATGTGGAAGTCGAGTTGTGTATACACAAACCCCACCCATCTCTGAGCACTAGCCTCAAAATACACCAGGTGGTGGAGCATGTGTTTTAGGTCTTCAGCTGAGCTCACAGTATGATGTATTGCGTGGTGGTGATCTGCATAATAGGCCGATAAAATGCCTGCTGCTAAACTTTCCCTGGGCGGGACTTCTGACCAATCATTTTCATGCTTTTTTCCGCACCCTTCCATCCCTCCCCTCTTCTCCGAGTCTATGTT
Source organism: Sminthopsis crassicaudata (assembly GCF_048593235.1). Lineage (NCBI taxonomy): Eukaryota > Metazoa > Chordata > Mammalia > Dasyuromorphia > Dasyuridae > Sminthopsis > Sminthopsis crassicaudata. The sequence continues at coordinate 242,668,064 of NC_133619.1, forward strand.
AATGTGCATCACTTCACTCCAGCCCATTCCCCTAGGATAAAAACTGAAGTCTTTTCATTAAGTTACTTTAGTTGTAGGCCCAAAGAGAGATAGCTGTCTTCTTCATAGTCATCGTATCTACATTTAAAACTCTTACTTTTGGAGCTTTGTGTAAGTGTAGACTTACTTCGGTTTGGGTTTTTTTGGTGGTGATGGTTTTGTTTTTTGATTTTTTGTTTGTTTGTTTGTTTATTTGTTTGTTTAAAACAGCGACTACATTGTTACATTTGCAGAAATATCGATAGCCCCCCCAAACAAAATGCTAGTGAAATAACCAATAGAAGAGCAAGCAGAAGACAGCGGGAAAGATAAGGGAGTCTTTTACCCTGTTTGTTCACGAGGCTTGGAAACTCCATTATAGAATCACAGGATTCAGAACTGGAAAGAACGTTAGTAGAGATTATCCAATTCCGCTCTGATTTTACAAGAAAGTAGGCCCGGAATGACTTGCCCGTGGTCACACAGGTACTAAGCAAGTAGCAATTGCTAGGATTCGAATGCAGGTTTTCTGATTCCAAATACTGAACGATTTCTACGACACAGTGGAGCTATTTTTAAATTGTACACAAGAATAAGTCTTTTGCCACTAAAGACAATTAATAGTTTACAGTTACCTGGATCCCAGATGTCACAAAAGAAATTCTTTGTATTATAGTATGTGAAAATACTATGAACACAGTATAAGAAAAAAAAAAAGCAAAAAAAAAAAAAAAAAAAGCTTCACTCTGTATTTTTAGCACAAATTAGCACAAATTGCGGTTTAGTTTTACCAGAAACAAATATATTAATTATCTGATTCCAGGCATCACTATATAGAAAGATTGTAAGGGACCATTTCCAATCACAATTTGTAGTATTACCAAAACTAAAAACAAAAGTTAATAATAAAGATTAGACAGGAAGACAAAAGTTTAAGCAGCAAAATTCTTTCATCAAATGATTGGGGAAAATTCAAGCAATTCTGAGGTATCAGAAAAGGAAAATGAGGGATGTTGAAGGGGATATGGGAAAACTAAGACATTAATGCATTGTTGGTGGAGTTGTGAATGATTTAACCATTGTGCAGAACAATTTGGAGCTATGCCCCAAATGCTATAAAACCATGCATCTTTTGACTCAGAAATGCTACCATTAGTTTTGCATCCCCAAGAGATACTAGAAAGGAAAAGGACTTATATGTACAAAAATATTTATAGCAGCTCTTTGCTATTGTCAAGGAATTGGAAACTGAGAGGATGCTCATGAACAAGGGAATGACTGAACAAGTTGTAGTATACTATTGTAGGGGAATACTATTGTGCTATATGAAATGGTGAGCAGAATGGTTTCAGAAAAAAATCTGGAAAGTTATATATGAACTGATGCAAAGTGAAATGAGCAGAATCAAAATATTTTAAGATAATTAACTATGAATAACTTAGCTCTTTTCAGCAATACAATGATGCAAGACATTTCTGAAGAACTTAAAATGAAAAATATTATCCTTCCCCCAAAAAAGAACTGAGAGAATCTGAATACAAATGGAAGTATACTTTTTTTAACTTTATTTTTTTACTTGTGGGATTTTTTGATCCATGTTACAGCACAATTAATATGGAAATATGTTTTGCATGATTACACATATAAAACCTATATCAAATCTTCTCGATGTGGGGGATGGAGAAGGGAGAATTTGGAACTCAATATTTTGAAAATGAATATTAAAAATCGTTTTTGCATGTAATTGAGGAAAATGACATACTAATTAAATAAATAAAAAAAAACACAAGATGATTCTATTAACTGAACTAATCAAAGGGTTTTTGCACTTTAGTCTGCTCAGTTTCATGGGAGAATCTCTGAACCAAACTTAGGCTCTTCCTTTAGAAACAGTTTAGGCCTTCAATAAAAAATCATGTAAAAGTATATCAGTTCAAGATATTTCTGATCACTTAATTAAAGATTTATAGGGTTCTCATTCAGATTAGACTAAAGATGTTAGACTAAAATAGTGTCTCAATATTATTGTGAAATATATGAAATACCTAAAGAGGGATTGAGGGAAGATGGGAGAAGGTAGGCCTTGATATATATACTTTTATAATACTAAAGTAATACATAAATATTTAACAATTCTTGTTAAATAGTGAATGTAAATGAAGTGACTGTAAAAAGGGTAATAGGAGGAAATTTTTCAAAAGCACTGAATCATGAGTTGTAATAATAGAGTCGGCAGCTGTTCCTGTTTCTTAAAACCTTTATGTTAAAGTAAAGAGATTTTAGTTGAATTTTTCAGCCCTAGTTTAACATGGTGAATAAAAAAGTTGTCAGGCAATTGCTATGCAGTATTGTGGAAATCAGTTAACCTCTCTGCCTTTATTTCATAATATGTAAAATAAATGTCTTAGAATCATTGGGCCCTAAAAAATAAAGAAAGGAGGAAAAAAAAAAGAAAAAAAAGTTGTCAGGTTGCATTGCTAGGAATAGAGTGTCCATATTAAGGGTCAGTGCTTTACCAATAAATTCACCATAATCCTAAATCACTTGATTTCTCTGGGATTAATTCTCTTAACCTGTAGCTTGAGCTAAATCATGACTTTTAACTCTAAAATTTATCCCAAGATACTCTGCAGGAAAAACAATTTGAAGAGTATCATGTCCAGCTCTGAGCATCACACTTTTAAATGGAGCAGCCAGATAAAGGGAATTGAGGATTAAGAAATCACCATATAAGGAGTGGTAGAAAAAATTGGAAATATTTCCAGGGGTTCTCAAACTGCGGCAGGCGGGCTGGATGCAGCCCCGCTGAGGACGTTTATGTGGCCACCGGGTAATGGTAAATGGGCTGAAAGGCAGAAACAGAGTGTGAGTTTTTGTTTTTATTATAGTCTGGCCCTCCAATAGAATGAGGGACAGTGAACTGGCCCCCTATTTAAAAAGTTTAAGGACCACTGATATTGTAGCAAAAAAGTTTAGGGAGGACTTGGGAGGAGTCTTTGAATATTCAGAAAGGGAAATATTCAAAAAAGCACATCAAAGATGACCAAGGCAAACTACATTATTTGACAAACCAGGGAACTGAAGCCAAAAAGGGATTATTAATTTATACTAGGTCATATAGCTACCTAATATCCGAGCTAGCTAGCCAGGTTTATTTTCAATCTAGTATTCTTTTTGTTACTCTAGAGTCTAGAGTGAGCTGAAGGCCTGTGTTGTGAAAGAGAAAAACAGACTTACAATGTGTCCTTCCAGAGAAGGAAATTTGAGTCAGTGGTTTTAGCCTATTCACAAGACCTGGATTCAAGTAAGTTCTCTGACATGTAACTGTCTGACCTTGGATAAGTGACCAGTTTTCTCTGAGCTACAGTTTCTTTGTAAAATGGAAATAATCATGTGTTATCAGAGTAACTATAAGAAAAGTAACTTCTGAACCATGAAGTATTATATAAATGTGATTAATGTGTATCACAGACAGGTAGATATAAGCTGGATAAAGAGATTTTCCTAACTAATATAGTAGCCAGGAAACAGAATAGACTGCCTCAAAATATAGTTCGTTTTTTGTCCTTAAAGGAAGATGATCTAGGAACAGTTAGATAGCACAAGGAATAGAACATCAGGCCTGCAATCAGGAGGACCTGAGTTCAAATTCGACTTTAAATGCTTGACACTAAGGGGTAGCTAAGTGGCATAGTGGAAAGCACACCAAGTCAGGAGGACCTGAATTAAAATCTGGTGTCAGACACTTAACAATTCATAGCTATGTGATCTGGGCAAGTCACTTAATCCCAATTGCCTCTGGAAAACAAAACAAAACAAAACACTGTCAATGATATTGTAGTTCCTCTTTAAGAGGACCCCTTCAAAATTTTAAGATTTTTAAAGTGATAAAGTTAATATCACTTCCATTGCCAGGTTAAAGATTCTATTTCTGGTCCTACTATATCTGCACCATGCTGCTTTTTCCTGATTCTTAGGAAAAAATGATGAAGAAACTAAAAAGAAGTATCACATAAGACCTGAAATACCTTAAATACCACAATTGAATAAATATCTATCAATCAAATATTGATGTCGTTAGGTGAGACCAAAATAAATTAAAATGTTTTAGGGTTTTTTTTCTTTTTTAACTTAAGTGTTTCAGGATTATGAGGTATAGAGAAAGTCATTTTACACAAACATTGTTAACAGTCTCCTTGTGGCAAAGAGAGTTTCTCTTGCTGACAGAAAAAAGTCTTACAACTTAGAATTTTTTTTAATGAATGCCTAAGATTTTCTGAGGAGACAGAATGTCTGGTGACTTAATTAATGTGCCCTAAAACATTTAATTGTAGAAAGAGCTTAAACCTTCCTCTTTTAAAAACTTTAATTTACCTTTACTTAACATACATGTAAAAATGTCCAGGTAAATTTGCTCCTTGATTTTTCTTTTCTTGTATTAAATCCTGGAATTTTTCTTTCCATTGAAAATTATTTTTAAGATCACCCTAACCCATAGTTCTGTAATATTTGGACTTGGACTTTGGATCTTGCAATCTTAGATTCCATTTTTGAAGGGTGATTTTCTTTGGTTTTGTTTTTATATTTCCAGTTCCTAAGGGTATAGTAAATCCTCAATAAATATGTGAGGTACTGAATTGTTACAGAACTATAGATAAATATTAATCTAAGGCGATTTATTTAGATCAAATTCAACAAATCTAAGAGTTGACCCATTACAGGCCTTCTTAAACTTTTTCCCCTCCCAACCTCTTTTTGTCCAAAAAATTTATCCATGATTCCAATGTACAGGTATATAAAATAGGTATACACATTAAACATTTACTGATAATAAATCATAATTTTGGGACTCCCACATTTAGTTACATGATCCCAAATGGGGTTGTGATCCACAGTTTAAGAAGCTATGTTCTAGAAAATGTTTTCCCATTCTTTGGAGGGAATGGAGCAGAGCCAGTCAGTCAGTGAATAAAGTTATTAAGCACCTACTATATGCCAATCATATAGAGGCAGCTGGACAGTTCAGTGACTTTGAGTCATGAAGACCTAAGTTCAAATGTGGACTTAGACACTAGCTATCTGACCCTTGACAACTCACTTAATCTCTGTTTTTCTTAATCTCCCAGAAAAGGAAATGGCAAACCATTCTATTATCTTTATCAAAAAAAAAACCCATGGATAGTACAGTCATGAAGAGTTGGATGTGATTCAATAACATGTAGGGATACAAAGAAAAATAAAAATCAGTCTCTCCTGTAAGAAGCTCATAATCCAGTGAAAACAACATACAAACAACTATCTTCACGCAAGATATATACAGGATAATTTGGAAATAGTCAACAGAAAGAGTGCACTAGAATTGATAGGGATTGGGAAAGGCTTCCTGCTAGGACTTGAAGGAACTAGGAGACAGGTGAGCCGGGGGAATATTCCAGGGATAGGGGACAGCCAGCAAAAATATTCAGGATCAGGAGATGGAGTGTCTTGCTCCAGAAACATCAAGGAAGCCAGTGTCACTCCATGTGGGGTGGGGATTATGTGGGGAGGTGGGAATGTTTAAAATATGAGAAGACTGGAAAGATAAAGGAAATAGAATTAAAACAGGTACAGTATAGGGCTGACAAGGCCAAAGGTGGGATTCCTATTGAAAATAACAAAACACAGGGAAAGAATGTTTCAATTATTTTTAAGAATGTAATTTTTTTTTGAAAGATAGGGACAATGTAGAAGATCTATGCTTTCCATGCTTAGTTTTTAACTTTATTAATTAAAGCATCATTTAATTATTTATTTTTAATGATTTTTTTTTTTTTTTACTGGAAACCATACTTATCTGCTAAATTAGAGGCTCTGTATATATAATACTTCTGTATTTATTATAGCTACACCATGCTGCATTTTCTTAATTCTTGGAAAGAATTTAGGAATAAGTTAAAAAAAAGGATTATATGAGGCCTGCTTAAGTGCCAGAATTGAATAGATATATATATAGAGAGAGAGAATTACAAATGTCTCAATCAAATATTGATGTGTGGGTGAGACCAAAATAAACAAAACAAAATCATGATTCCTCTCACTAGAATCTCACAGCCAAGAAGCAAATATAAAAGTTATCCATGGGAAACAATAGAGAACAATATAAGACTGAATATGATAAATATTAAATTATGTAGGGCAGACTTAAGTGCTTTGGGGAGTTCAGAGAAGGAATCAATACAAGCTGTAGTCAGGGAAGGTTAATGAAGGGAACCTAGCAGAGCACTGAAGAATGAGTAAGATTTGGACAGGCAAAACTAAGAAGAAAGGAAAGGAAGGACAGTATGTGTGAGAGGTGCTCTGTTTTGTCTACTTCTCTGGAGATTAGTCTGACTTCAGTGGAGAGAGTTTGAAAGCAATGGGAAACAAGGTTGCACAATAGATGGGTCAGATTCTAGAAAGCCTTGAAAACTTACCTAGAGGGCTTTACAAGTCTCAGTACACAAAAAGAGATTATTGTGGCTTCTTAAGCAGGTGAGGGAGTGATATAATGAAAAGGAATTTAAGGAATATTATTAGGCTAAACTTTAACTTGAAGTTTTTTTTTCCAAATGCCACAACACAGCAGTATAGTGAATTAGAACCAGAGAAACAGTTCATAAGCTAGTCCTCCCTGACTACATCAGTCCTGTCAATCAATAAGCATTTATTGTCTACTGGGTGTCAGATTCTATATTAAGCCTTGCACATACAAAAATGAAAAAGACAACAACTGTCCTCAAGGACCTTACAATCTTCTGTTTGTTTTGTAAGACCTTACAATCTATAAAAGGATAAAACAACATATAAAAGAAAATCCAAAATAAGTGTAAAGTGACATAAAAAAATTAGACTTTTATCTTGCCATGATGACAGTAACAATAGAAAAGGAGAGATAGTTTGAAGGAAAAAATCAATTTACATTAGTGACTGATTGAATATGGATGCTGTATTCATAAGCATTTAAGTATCTACTTATTAATTGATTCTTGTGTGGGAAAAGTGCTAGACCCTCTCCCTAAGCCAAATTAATTAATCAGAGACATCTTCAGATACAAGGAGAAAGCATTTATTTAGTCCCTACAAGGAGAGGCCTAACACTGAGAGGCATCTCAGTTCCCAACTTGTACTTGTTGGGCAATAGTAAAGCTAGTTAAATAACAAAGACCAAGTCTTTTCATTAGATGGACTAAAAAGGAAGTAGCCTTTATTGACCATGTTCTCTACTTCCTGTCAATCACTTCACTTTATCACTTCTTGAAGCTTAGATCTAGGTTCTGACCTTTCTTGGGCTGGAGAACACTAGGCTTTGAGATCATGTGATTTCCTGCAACTTGGGCCTAAGGCCCAACCTTCCAGCCCTGCAGACCTCTGGGGGAGTAGGGATCATGTGATTTAGGCCTAAAGTTTGACTTACTTCATATCATAGAGTTTTTGAGAAAACTTCACCTGATCTTATTCATCCATGTTAATGATTAATAAAGCCTGCTGAACATCCAGATAGACAGTGGATAGAATGTTGGTGCTAGGGAAAACCTGAGTTCAAATCCAGCCTCAGATATTAGCTCTGTGACCTGAGGTAAGCCGGTTTGCCTCAGTTTCCTTTTCAATAAAATGAGCTGGAGAAGAAAATAGCAAACCACTCCAATATCTTTACCAAGAAAACACCACCTGGTATTGGAAAGACTGGGACACAACTGAAATGACTCAATAATAAAGATATTATTATATTGCAGACACTATGCTAGTCCCTGAGGGCATCTAGACAAACTTAGTAGTCCCTGGCCTTAGGGATCTTATTTTTCTAACAGAGGACAGAATGTGTGTGTGTTTATATGTATATATATATAAACACATGTGTATATACAAGACACATGCACAATACATACAAATTAACCTTAAGAAAAGGCACTAGAAGCTGTGTTGATCAGGAAGAGACTCATGTAGAAACAAGTGCTTGAGCTAAATATGGAAGAAAACTGAAGATGACAAGGGATTTCATTTCAGGCATGAGGAATAGTCATTTTAAAAACACTGAGATAGATGGATATCACATAGGAAGAAAAGCAAGAAGGCTAATTTGGCTGGACCTGAGAGTGCTCGCCGGAATGATACATAATAAGGCTGCTGAGTTAGGACAGAGTCAAGCTGTGCAGAGTTTTAAGTGCCAAACAGAGTACTTTATAGTTGGCCCAAGAGGTAAAAGGGAACGAATGGAATTTATTGAGTTGGGAAGAGAAGGAGTTGTGTCTGTGACACGATCAGACTTGCAATTTAGGAAAATCACTTTGGCAGTTTGAGTGGAGAATGGACTGAAATGGGGAGGAGACTTGAGTCATGAAGACCAATTTTGAAGAAGCTACAGAAATAGTTCAAGTGATAGGTGATGAAGGATTTCATTAGAATAGTGGCTGGGTGAGTAGAAAGAGGAAGCGTATTTGAGAATTGTTATGACATTGACAAGACTTGGGAAATGATTTATTTTTTAATGTGAAGTAGGTAAGAGTAAAGATTTGAGGGTAACAGAGACATTGTGAAATGGGGTTTCAGGAAGTATATTAGTTCTTTCAACAATAAGAGTTTAGGAAAGAGGTGTGGCTTTGACAAGAAAGACAATGAGTTCTCTGTTGGACATGGCAACTCTGAAGAAACCATAACACACGTGTAATAGAGATCTAGAGATCAGGAGAATGAGCAAGACTACATTACAGAGATCTGAGAATCGTCTCCATAGAGAGATGGATTAAACCTAATGGAGATGATAAGGTCAACAAATGAGAAAGAGTAGAGAAGAAAGAAGAGAGCAGAAGGTAAGAGAGCAGACCATCTTTTGGAATTTTCCTTGATGTGCAGAACCTCATTCCTCGTGTGTGTGTGTGTGTGTGTGTGTGTGTGTGTGTGTGTATCTTCTCTCCATCAATGTGAGAAATGTGAGAAACTTCCGTGCCTTAATCAACAATCTTCATGAGTTGCTGTGGCTAGGAAAAAAAAAAACCCAAAAAAACCAATACCATTTGAGGGTGATAAGTCTCTTTACTCTCAGTACTTAGTTTAGTTGGTTTTCAAATGACAGTCATGTGATGGCCATCAAGCTTATACTCAAAGCTTTTCCAATTTAGTAGGAGTTGCCAGATTTCTTTGACCCACTGGGATAGTCTTTGAGAACCTAAAGTCAAATCTACATCCTGATGAAATATCAGAGGACAGCTTTAAGAAAGAAGCATCTTTCTAAACTAGAGTCCACGTATCAGAAACTGGCTTTCCTATTTGCCCTTAGCAGGAATATAAGAATTCTTTATTCATTCTCTCTCTCTCTCTCTCTCTCTCTCTCTCTCTCTCTCTCTCTCTCTCTCTCTCTCTCTCTCTCTCTCTCTCTCTCTCTCTCTCTTTCTCTCTTTTTCTTTCCTATCTCTCCTTTTACCTCTTTCTCTCTTTTCTCTCTTTTTCTTTCCTATCTCTCCTTTTACCTCTTTCTCTCTTTTCTCTCTTTTTCTCCTTTTCTCTCCAACTGTCTCTCTCTCCCTTCTTCCCCTCTCTCTCTGTCCTTCTCTTTGTCCTTCCTCTCCCTTTGTCTCTCCCTCTCTCATTTCTTCCTTCCTCCATCTATTCCTGCAAATATTTGTTTCTTTTATGTATAAGTTAGCTAACTATACAAAAGGTCATTACAGAACTATTCTCATTCAAGTCCCTAAGCTTACCGGAAAGGAGAGAGGGACACCCTGTGGTGACACTCTGTGGGCTGCATTCTGATAGATTCTGTCCCTTAAAGTAGAAACTGACCTCATTTAAATATGTTGGGCCTCAACTTTTCCAATCCTGGCAAATAATAATAGTAATTATAACATCTATTGTGGGATACCATAGGCTAGAAATGCTATAAAGGTAAATTTTTTTATGTATAAGATTTAAATTATGGAACAGAACTATTTAAGGTTAGAACTATTGAGCCTAAAACCAATTAAATCTTTAAAATTTAAACTGCAAAGGAATTAGTGTGAGTGTGAGTATAAGTGCATAATTAAATCTCCAAGTGGTAACAGTATATGGAATTACTAGTTTCTTGAGGAAATTACTATTTACTAACTTGCTTTCCTTAGAAAGATTCAAAACATTTAGCAAAATGTGCGACCCCTAGATATCTCAGAAGTCAGCATTACTCACACAGTGATCATAAGCAGGTATGACTTCTAGATCAGTCTGGTTAACTATGAAACATTTAAGGAAGGTATACAAGATTTACCTGAGCTTTCCTAAGCTTCTTTTAATCTATTAGTTGGCATTCTACCACTGCCAGAAACATAAAGGATTCAGTTCTAGACTTTGAGCCTTGAAAAATCTTAGCTTTTCTAGACACCAGCTTCCTTTCAGATTTAGTCTGCCTTTGAGCTTTCTCCTTTCAATATTTGGCAGTTTTTGTCTTGAATCTTAATCAGCAATATGAAGTACCAGCAGTCTGTGGATTCCAACAACTCCTGTACCCTTTCTTAATTGCTTCCCTCTCTTTCTGCCAATTACCATAATTAGATGTCCTATCTGTCATTCATTCCCTCTTTACCTTTTTTGCCTCACACACTAGAAGACCATAAGAATGAGTTTTATATGGTTCACTTACAAGTAAAAAGAGAATACACAAATTCAGGAATAAATCCAACACAGCTAGAAATACTAATAACCAAAAGCCACTTACAAGTGGAAAGAAACTATATAAATTAAGAAATAAACATAGCAGTTTTACACAACTAGAAATATAAATAAAAGGAAACCATTTAGCCCCAAGTCACACAGTGTTTAAATTTCTTAAATTATTTCATTTAGCTGTGATTTGTTAAGCCTAATGGGTCAAGATGCTAAATATAGCATCTAACTCATTTTATGACCTACTAGCAAATAGTGTAGGAACAGAGGGAAGGATAATTTCCCCAGAAAACATGGAAATTAAGAAAGCCCTGAACTGGTGTAGCTGAGAGTGACTTGGATTCTGGGAGTCAATCACACTGATTCTGGAAGTATTTGGCCCAGCACAGATTTTGTTTCAGGTATATTTATCTCACTCACTCATCTTGTCACAACAGGCATAGCCCACCCAAGTGGAAGAAAACAGAATAGAAACCAAATTTTTTTTAAAAGACAGCATAAAAGAGTATCAGACCTTTCTAGCCAAACACTTCAACCTCCCAAAAGCTTTACCTGGTTTCTTTCCTCTCAGCTATCTCTCTTTGCTCATATTACAAAAGATCAACCCACCTCATATGCATATTCACTTAAATATTCTCACTTCTCAAATTCAAATAAAAGCTCCAGGAGTTCATCTTTGGTATGTGGCCTCAATTATATTTCTCCAGCCTTGCACTATCAAAAGACCACCCTGATTCATTGCTCTGAGGAAGGCAGCTATTATCTCTTCAGGTGTTTTCAATAGAAACAGCTGGTTAGGACACACGTATTCTGCCTAGTTCTATTCTACTCTTTGGAAACATTATTCTAAGTTATTATATAGTTCTATTGTCTTTTCCATTGCCTTACAATTCAGGATATTCTATATTTAATAATATTCTGGTCATTGCCTGACACAAATGGAATTGACTTTTCCCTACAATTGTTGGAATGCTAGGGAATGCTTCAGGTAAGAAGGTCCCAAGACCAAGGACTTCCTTCATATGTCACTGAAGCAATTAGGTAGTATAATGGATAGATTATTGGATTTAAGAGTCAGGAATACCTAAGGACAAATTCTTCCTCAGCATTACTAGCTATGTGACTCCAGACAAATCATTGACACTGTCAACTTCAGTTCTCTAATCTGTAAAATGGGGATCATAGAAGCTACTTCATAGATTTGTTGTAAATATTAAATAAGATAACACATGTAAAGTGTTAGGCAAACTTTTACATACCATGAAAATGGCAGAGAGGATTCTGAGAAGATGGCACAGAAGGTTGGTAAATTTCAAGCTTTCCCAGTTTCCTTCATAAATAGAACAAATTTGCACTTCAAGGTGAAAATAGACTATGAAAAATCTAGAAGATTTGGGGCAGACCAACGTGTTCCTAAGATACATCTGGAGAAGATGGAAAGACTCCAGATTGGGACTGACCTGTCTGAAATGCAAACATTTCCAGGCTAATAACAAGTGGGGACCCCTGGGTGTAGTGGGTGTAGCTGGAGCCTCAGTAAGAACCACAGAAACTCCCAGACTGTTTATGAGTCCTGTTCTAAGTTCTGAAAGAAAGTAAAACCTCAGCTGATCGGGAACGCCAGGCCCCATTGTGCTGCTGAGACTGGAGGAACCAGCACCCCTCTTATGACTGCAGAGGCAGGGGGACAGGGATGCACATGCTGGAGGGTAGAGCTCTTGGTTTGGGGTTCCTGGTCAGAGTGGAGAGCTCCATCTCCCACCCCACAATTAGAGATACTTACACTAATATCTCTTATTTTAAAAAAATGAACCGGCAAAGAAGAACCTCACCTCTGAAATATATAATGGGAATAGGGCAGACCTGGGTTCGCATTCAGAGGAGGACACTTTATTTAAAAAAAAAAAAATAATAAAAAAAAAAAGCTTCTACCCCAAAGAGTGATGTGAAATGGCTCTCTGCCAAAGAGAAATTATAGAACTCAAAAAAAGAATTTAAAAATCAAGTGAGAGACATTGAGGAAAAACTTTTTAAAAATCGAAGAAAAAAAAAAACAAAAAGAAAAATTAACCAATTAGAAAAGGAGGTACAGAGCCTCAGAGATGAAAATAATTAGAATTGAGCAAGGGGAAGCCAGTGAAGCTATGAGAGACCAAGAAATAACAAAACAGATCATAAAGAATGAGAAAATAGAATATAATGTGAAACATAAGAAAAATGACAGATCAAGAGAACAGATCAAGAAGAGATAATATAAGAATAATTGGACTGCTAGAAAATTATAAACAAAAATAGAACCTTGACACAATAATTCAGGAAATAATCCAAGAAAATTGTTCTGGTGTGATAGAACAAGAGAGAAAAGTAGAAATAGAAAAAACCCACAGATCACCACCACAAAGAGATCCTTTGTGGAAAACACAGGAATATTATTGCCAAATTTTGAAACTTTCAGATCAAAGAGAAAATATTGCAATAAAATGGCAACTATTATTATGATTACCAATTATTTAAAAATAAGGTGATGGTGATAACTTCCAATTAATGTTCCTCAAGGGGGATAAGACCTTAATAGAAAACATGCATGGCCAGGCCCTTTGCACTCTCCACTGATATCTGTACCAGTGAATCTCCTCCTAACCAGACACAAGGTTAGACCTTGTATTATCACCAATAGCATGGTGACCATATGAATATGAAACACTGATTGTGACAACTAGGACTGCAATTTGCAGTAAAATTTAGGAGTTAGGGGAATCTTCAGGTGCCATTAGGAGTTTAATGGCTCCTCATGTGAGGGATATAGAAGACCCTTACCCAAAATGACTACTCAGAGATCACTCAATAGAAGGCAGAAAAGTTATTTGTTGAAAACCTCCAGAGGATGAGACATCCCATGGGGAGATAAGAAAGAGGAAGGTCTGGGTAGGAGGACTAAAGTAGTAGTAAAGATGCGTAGCTTTTATACAAGAGATTACATCACAAGGAAGAGAGCATTGAAAAGGGGAAGGGGAGGCATCTAGTTGGTTGTTGCTATTTGGAGAGATTGGAATGGAAGGTTTCTGTTACAAAGAATTATATCATAAGTTGGGGAGCATTAAGAAATAGGTGCCCTCTCCCCTTTAATGAATGTTAGATATGGGTGCCAACAGACCTTCACAATTTAGATTACTAACCTAACAGGATTCAACTAATAGTCTAAATATTGATAACATTAAATAGTGATAAATGCCATCACTTCAGGTTAAGTAAATATATCTAAAGTTTAAGTAAATATTGGCTAACACACAACATACTTATGCAGGTCACAGAGACATAGAAATAATGAAAATAAAATACAGAAAAAGAATTTAAACATTCCTGTAAGTTCTTCACCTTATCTCTCCATTCCCCACACTCACAACATATCATTCATAGGCTAATTAGGACAAATAGAAAATGCTGACCAGAAAATAAAGCATTTTTAATACTGCTGCTCATATCACCTGTAAGTTGACATGGTACTTTATCATGTAGAAATTTGCCCACAACAATTCAACATATTCAATGTTTATATCCTCCCAAGCCCAAGTCATACAAATAATAACTTTTTGTTTTCAAAATATATGCAAAGATAATTTTCAACATTCACCCCTATACCACCTTGTGTTCCAAATTTTTCTCCCTCCCTTTTTCCACCCCTTCCCTAGATATATCTAATCCATGTTAAATAATCCAAATAAATAATAAAAATAATATATCCAACATATCCAATCCATGTTACATAATCCAATCCATGTTAAACATGTATTTATCATGCTGCACAAAAAAAAAATTAGACCAAAAAGGAGAAAAAAATGAGAAAGAAAACAAAAAGTAAGCAAACAACAAAAAAGTCAAAAAACTATGTTGTGATCCATATCATTGTCCCAACATGCAAATGGCTATCCATCACAAGTCTGTTAGAATTGTCCTGAATCACCTCATTGAAGAGAGCTACATCCATCAAAATTGATTATCACAGAATCTTGTTGCTGTGTACAATGTTGTCTTGGTTCTTCTACTCATTTCATTTAACATCAATTCATGTAAGTTTCTCCAGACCTTTCAAAAATCATCCTGCTGTTCATTTGCTATAGAACAATAATATTCCATAACATTCATATACCAAAACGTATTCAACTATTTTCTCAATTGATTGGCATCTACCTAGTTTCCAGTTTCTTGCCACTAAAAAAGGGCTGCCACAAACAATTTTTACATATGTGGGTCCCTTTCCTTCCGTTAAGATCGCTTTGAGATATAGACCCAATAGGAACACTGCTGGATCAAAGGGTATGTGTAGTTCTAAATTGCTCTCCAGAATGTTTGGATCTGTTCACAGTTCCACCAATAATGTATCCGTGTCCCAGTTTTCCCACATCCCTTCCAACATTAGTCATTATTTTTTCCTGTCATCTTAGCCAATCTGAGAAGTATGTGATACCTTAAAGTTCTCTTAATTTGCATTTCTCTGATCAATAGTGATTTAGAAATAGTGACTAGAAATGGTATTAATTTATCTGAAAATTTTCTGTTCATATCCTTTGACCATTAATCAATTAGGGAATGGCTTGTATTTTTATACATTTGAATCAATCCTCTATATATTTTAGAAATAAGGCCTTTTTCAGAACACTTGGATGTAAGATTTTTTCCTAGTTTTCTGCTTTCCTTCTATCTTGTGTGCATTGGTTTTGTTTGTACAAACATGTTTTAATTTTACATAATCAAAATTCTCCATTTTACATTTCATACTCTAGTTCTTCTTTGGCCATTGCATTGGTAAGAAGGGTATTTTTTAGTTGGGGAAGGATGAGTGGGATATCAGGAGAAAGATAGGGATAGGTTAATCAAGACAGAAAATATAGTCATTAAGGCATTTTTTTAATGGATAGAGAAAAGAAAAGGAGGAAGGCAAGATGAGCAGAACAGCTTTGAAAGCTGTAAGTTTATCTTATATTTAAAAAGAAAAGTTAACTATATATAATATATATGGAGTTTCACGTACAATCCTTGTTTTATTATACTATGTTCAGAGAATTGGTCATTCTTTTTATGTTAAGTTCTAAGCAAAAATTAAAATAATTAAAAGAAAAAATTGATTAAAGAGAGTTTCAGAGAAAGCTGGGAAAACTTGTGTGAATTGATGCAAAGTAAAATTTTCAAAACTAGTAGAATTATGAAAACAATTCACATAACAAAAAGTATTATGATAAAAAAAGAAACTTTGAAAGACTTTGTTTGGAAGTCTGATGAGTGCAATAACCAACCATGATTCCACAGATCTAGTGATAAAAGATGCTACCTCTCTCTTTCAAGAGAGCTGGAGGACTCAAGATGTAGAATAAGACATGGATTTTGGGGACCTGACCAGTGTGGGAATTTGTAGTTTTACCATGATAACTTTTATCAATTAAGTTACACATGTCATGTTGATGTATTTCTTGGTATCCCAAAATAGTTACAAATAATAACATCAAAGATGTTATTACAGATCAATATAAGAGATATAATAATAATGAAAAAGTTTGAAATATTGAACCAAAATGTGGTAAGAAAGAAAGAAAAGAAGGAAAGAAGGAAGGGAGGGAGGGAGGAGGAAGGAAGAAAAGAAGGAAGGAAGGAAAGAAGGAAGAAAAGAAGGAAGGAAGGAAGGAAGGAAGGAAGGAAGGAAGGAAGGAAGGAAGGAAGGAAGGAAGGAAGGAAGGAAGGAAGGAAGGAAGGAAGGAAGGAAGGAAGAAAAGAAGGAAGGAAGGAAGGAAGGAAGGAAGGAAGGAAGGAAGGAAGGAAGGAAGGAAGGAAGGAAGGAAGGAAGGAAGGAAGGAAAGAAGGAAGGAAGGAAGGAAGGAAGGAAGGAAGGAAGGAAGGAAGGAAGGAAGGAAGGAAGGAAGGAAGGAAGGAAGGAAAGAAGGAAGAAAAGAAGGAAGGAAGGAAGGAAGGAAGGAAGGAAGGAAGGAAGGAAGGAAGGAAGGAAGGAAGGAAGGAAGGAAGGAAGGAAGGAAGGAAGGAAGGAAGGAAAAATTAAAATACACAATATCTGCAAAGCACCAGAAAACAAGGTATGCTTGAATATAGTTAGAATAACTCATGCCTCCCATAACACAGAAGAGTTAATGTGCTCTGGTGATATCATCAAATACTTTCTGAATTGACTTATGATTTTGTGATACTCTTCTCTGCCCTATGCTGTTTTTCTGCTTTCTTCTGACCATCTCCACTGAGCTGCTCTCTATTCTCTCTCTGCTGCTATTGTTCCATTGTTCCTGCTGTCTGCTACTATCTTTTCTTGTCTTTAACTACTTTCTGCTGCCATCTGCTGGGTTGCCAATGCTGTAGGGTTTCTCTTCCCATAGAGCAAGGGTTTTTAATTGTTTTGGTGTCTTGGACTCTTTCAATAATTTAATGAAATCTATAGACTTTTCATTTTAAAAAAGTTTGTAAATAAAAAATAGAAGTAGAAAGGAAACCAATTAAATTGAAATATACTTATCAAAATTTTTCTTTAAATCAACAAATTCATAGATCCCTTCCATAAATGTATGGGTCTCCTAGTTCTTTAGGTACAATGCTAGAACTATCTTTAGTTCTTTTTTTTTTTTTTTTTTTTTTTTTTTGTATAGTAGATATCAGCTAGCTGCATCTAGCCAAGTACCTCAATAGGCCCTAACTGATTTTCCAGATTTCATCTGAAATTCTTTTCTCCTATTGTTACTTTGGGTCTTTTTCTCTCTGAACTTTTATCTGAGTTGTGATCCAAACTTTTTTTTAACGTATATAATAGTTCTCCATCAGGTAGATAGAATCCTTCAAATTATTTGGAGATTCTGGAATATTTAGTTTGAAAAAATTTTTTCAAGTTCTTCATAGAATTTCTCTGTTTTATTTTTTGATATAGACATTGATACATTAAGTTGGAATTATCTGAAAAATTTTCTGTTTGCTTATGTTCATCAGATGCAAAATAAATGATTAATATTTTGTAAAATAGTGTTTCTTGCTGCCTCTTAGCATGATTAAATCAATTCTATAAAAAGAGACCAGGCATTGCGGATACAAAAATGAAAAATGATGTAATCCTTGCTTTTGGAAACTTTTCAGTCTAAAAGGAGAGAATATGAAACTTATATAGATGCCTATGATAGAAACTGGAAAATTATTAAATGTCAAACAGAATAGAATGCATGTTTCACAGATGGGGAATGATGAGGGAAGAAAAAGAAGACTTGAGCTGGACTTTGATAGAAAAAAATATCATTAGTTAGAGATGCTGTTGAAGCTATTCTAGATATGTACAACATCATGAATAAGGGCTGAGATAGTTTTAAAGAAATATATTCCAGGGATCAACAGCATCATGCACCAGCAAGACACAGGAGAGAAAGAGCATAGGATGTCCATAATTAAAATTTTACTTTCTATATGATTGGCCCTTATTAAAGGAATTTGTTTTTATTTGTTGTTTTTATTTGTTTGTTTTCTATACATAACAAGGTGGTTTGCAAACAAATAGCTCAAAAGAAAATATCTGAAGGCCACAGTATTGAAAAAGGTTTTGAAGAGCCCTAGGAAATTCTGTTTTCAACATTCCTACATTTTG
Organism: Sminthopsis crassicaudata; assembly: GCF_048593235.1. Lineage (NCBI taxonomy): Eukaryota > Metazoa > Chordata > Mammalia > Dasyuromorphia > Dasyuridae > Sminthopsis > Sminthopsis crassicaudata. The sequence goes on from NC_133619.1 coordinate 242,686,350, forward strand.
GAGTAATTCCTGTTTCATAACTTTTTATATTTCTAATTTCTTGATGAATTCTATTTCATGGATTTAGCCAAGATTTATTATTTTTATCTTTAATAATTGTTTTTTTAATTTTCAAAACACATGCAAAGATAGTTTCTAACATTCACCCTTGCAAAACTTTGTGTTTCAAATTTTTCTCCTTCCCTTCCCTCAGCCCCTTCTCCTAGATAGCAAGTAATCCAAAATAAATTAATTATGCATTTCTTTTAAACATATTTCCCTATTTACTAGGCTGCATAAGAAAAATCAGATCAAAACATTTTTACATTCAAAGGTTCTGATAATGGCCTCATTTCTAAAATATATAGAGAAGTGATGCAAAATGATAGGAGTTCAAGCCATTCTCCAACTAAGTGGTCAAAGGATATGAACAGACAATTTTAAGATGAAGAAAATTAAACTATTTGTAGTCCTAGGAAAAGGTGCTCCAAATCAGTGCAAATTAAGACAGCTCTGAGATACCACTACACTCCTCTCAGATTGGCTAAGATAACAGGAAAAGATAATGACAAGTGTTGCAAGGGATGTGGGAAAACTGGGACACTAATACATTGTTGATGGAACTGTGAATTGATCCAACCTTTCTGGAGAGTAATTTGTAACTATGCCCAAAGGACTACCAAATTGTGCATACCCTGTGATCCAGCAGTTTCTACTGGGCTTATATTCTAAAGAGATCTTAAAGAAGGGAAAGGTTCCCACGTGTGCAAAAATGTTTGTGACAGCCTTTTTTGTAGTGACAAGAAACTGGAACCTGAATGGATGCCCATCAGTTGGAGAATGGCTGAATAAATTATGGTATATGAATGTTATGGAATATTATTGTTCTGTAAGAAACGACCAGCAGGTGATTTCAGAAAGAAGAGACATGAACTGATGCTGAGTGAAATGAGTAGAGCCAGGACTATACAATGGCAACAACAAGATTATACGATAATCAATTCTGATGTACGTGGCTCTCTTCAACAATGATATGATTCAAACCAGTGTCAGTTGTTCAGTGATGAAAAGAGCCATCTCCAACCAGAGAGAGGACCGTGGGAACAGAGTGTGGATCACAATGTAACATTTTCACTCTTTTTTTTTTTTTTATTTGCTTGCATTTTACTTTTTCTCACTTTTTTCTTCTTTTGATCTGATTTTTCTTGTGCAGCAAGATAATTGTATACATTTGTATGGACATCTTGGGTTTAACCCTTTTTTTTTTTTTTTACCATGTTTAGAATATATTGGATTACTTGCCATCTAGGGCAGGGGATGAAGGGGAAGGGAGGGAAATTGGAACACAAGGTTTTGCAAGGGTCAGTGTTGGAAAATTATCTATACATATATTTTGAAAAAATATATTTTAAAAGGAGGGAAAGAAAAATCAGATTAAAAGGGAGGAAAATAAGGAAAAAAAAGCAAGCAAACAACAAAAAATAATCAAGATTTAGAAAAGGAAGATTTAAAATAAAGAAAGATTCACATTTAATGAGACACTAATTTATTTAGAAAATTCATTTATGTCCTTTGAAACAAAATCTGGATATAAAGAAGAGAGACATATCACTATACATTCTAGTATTGTGCAGTGTTGTTCCCACTTAATATTACTATTTGGAACTAGATACTTATTTCTTAGCTAGGGCAATATGATGAGACTAGCTCAGCAGGTGTAGATTAATGAGATCAGCTCTGCTGATTTTACTTAGTCTCCATTCAGATTTATGTTAAAAATTTCTCTGATGAGAAGTTAAGAGAAGATATCCATTAAACTGTTTTTAATTAGCAGCTACTCCCTAGATACCACTTGCCCTCTATTACCAGTTAGAACTTTATTTCCAACTATATGAGTGTTGAAAGTTAAGCTCTGCTATGTGAATGAGATCTGATTGCACTTTGAAAATTTAGGTCAACTAAATGTTTGAGGAAAGAACTAGTTCACAATCATAACACAGTCCATTCGATGCTATAGTGCTCATGAACAATTTTTCCACCTCAGTAGGGCAGCTATGTAATATAATGGATAGAGCATTTCACTTGGAATTAGGAAGACCTGAATTTGAATCTTCTCTCAAACATTTACTAATTGCATTGTACTGGGCAAATCACTTTTCTATGCTCAATTTCTCCCTTTGTAAAATGGGAGGTAGACTCATTGGGCACTAAGATTCCCTCTAGTACAAAATCTATGATCTTATGATCTAGGACAAATACTGTATTTGTATTCCAAGTACTATACTTCCTATCCCTCCAAAAAATGACCAATGTAAATGGAAATACTATCACCATCACTCAAAATTTGAATCATGATTTGTTAATCACCTGCAATAGGTCAGATTACCCTTCCAGGAAATGAAGTCCCAGTACCTCAAGCCATAATGGTGGAATCTATTTGATTTTGCACTGTTGCAGAGGGACTCCTATTTACTCCTCTTCTGAATTTATTGTCATTATCATGCTGAGGCTTGAATAACAATATCACTACAACAATGATATTTTCTATTATAGTTTAGTGGGTATGGGAGAAGAATGTACACAAATATTTGTAGCTTAAGATGTATAGAACTGGTCAGAGAATAGTCAAGGAAATTGTAAGGATCCAAGATCCAAAATCTACCAAAATATTCATACCCATACTCTCTGTGATAGTAAAGAACTAGAAATAGAGTGGCTATTTAAAGAATGAGAGGAAGAGTTAATCTAGATTAATGTAATGTCTACCTCCCTCTTGATTCAGCTATATAGACATGACTTAACTATTTAGGATATCTCTGAATTATTCATAATATTGTTTGCACTTTCTCCAATATCCTCTGAAGACAATACTCTTAGCGTTCCCTGAAAAGGCTGGACAATATTTCAGATCATATTTGTGGAACTTTCCTGTCAACATAGACCTAGATATTGAATTAATCAAAACAAAGAAAGGGGAAAATGCCTTCCTTTTCAAAGATTTAATCTACTTTGCATCATTCATTTTGCATTTCCTTAAAACTAATTTCAATTTCCCCTAAATGCAAAATGTATCCAGTAATATAGTATGTTTATATATTATATTTCTAGGTCAATTTGTTAGCCAGTCAAGTTCATAGATTTAACTTACAGATGCTATAATCAGATGTATAAATATATAAACAAGGCTTTCTGTCATAGCAAGAAAAGTCAAAACTTCCAGATATTCATGCTTAAATTGCTTTATAATGTGCCTTATTATAGTGTGATATGAAACTTAGAGATAATCTGATTAATTTATTCATTTGGTTCCTACCATATTGATATGCCTCAAATTTTTGAGACAATTTTTATGGATTACTAGAAATGCTGAATTATTCAAGAAAATGGAAAACAGAAAAATGACATATGAAATCCAAGATTTAGGCCTCCTATAAATTGGCATTTGCCCAGAAATCTCTGGCACCACTCAAGAAGGGATCAGAATAGGTGGCAACTTTTAGGGATCTTAACAATCGTCTTCTTCAATAATATAAATAATATTCAGGGAGCTGTCCAAATATAAGAAAATGGTAGCAATGTAAAATAGAATTTTTGCCTCTGAGACAACAAAACCAAGATCTTTTTATTCTCCCCAGGAAACTAAGAGCTTAATGTTGTAGAAATTCACTTTGCTACTTTTTTTCAAACCTTAGGAAGTTCAGAAATCTCATTATGGCCGATGGCTTTCAATCAGTGCAATACTGGTAAATGTTTAATAACTGACTCTCTAGGGGGAAAATATATGTATAACAAGCTTCCAAGTTTAACCTGCATCATCAACATTTCCTGCATCCAAAAAGGTCTTGATAGACTGGAGACATTGAACAAAATCTTACGTACTTTGGTACAAAAAAAATTTTCATAAATACATATGTAGGAAGAGTGATGCAATAGTAGTTTATCTGAAAAAAAGATCTGAGGATTTGGTGGATTGTTAACATAATGTAATATAGCAGTTAAAAAGCCAAAACAATTCTAATCTGAATGAAGAGAAATCTAGTTTAAAGGACCAGTAATATAACAATCTCACTATACTCTTTGATGATCTAGGGCATTTGTTCACTTCTACAGACCAAATATAGGAATAAGCTAGAAAATATAAAGAGGAAGGTAATCATGTGAAATGCAAGAGCATTCCATCTAAAGAACAATTAAGAGAACTAGACATGTCTAGTTTGAAGAAGAAAAACTTAAAAGAAGTTATATTAGTTGCCTGCAAATATTTGAAGGGCTGTCTTGTGGGGAAAAAATGTTGAGAATGTATTTGTATGTGAAAAATGTATTTCATTCATAAATCCTTGACACATACTCTCATCAATGGAAACAAACCATAGATATGTACACATAGAGAGTCATACACTTAAGGAATATATAGCCAGAATATAGGGGTAATTCACACCTCAGATGTCACAAAACTTATGGTTTCTTCTGGTGAGGTCATCACTCTACTCAGCTGGACCATGCTGATCTCACATGGGGTAGAGTCTCATAGTCTGCACTGGAGCTTTCCTCTGGATTCCCCAAATGCAAAGTCTCCACCCATTGCTTCCTGTTGGTTGAATGGTTCCAAATTGAGCTTATCTCTCTTTCCTCTGCTGTTTCTGCCTCCAGCTAGTGCCCTTAGTACTTGCCACAATATGATGGACTGCATGTATTTATATGTAAAAATGTGTGTATACACATCTTAGTAAACTATATGTATGTACATATATATTTATGATTAAATCATAAATCAATTTAATGAAGCTTTGAACAGATTCAGAGAGAGTGCCTACAGTCTTTTACATTGTATACTGATGGAAGGTGGGGCCAGGTCCTACGCGTCTCGACTCAGTCTTTGGACCCCTATCCAGACCCCTTGCTTACTTCTCAAAGAAAGTTGATGTCTTTGGGGTGACCCTCCTGCCTTTGTGTTAGATGCCATAACCCTTCTAATTAAGGAAGGCTATAAACTCACCCTAGGCCAGAACATTTTTTACCTCACAAAGTTTTAGAATTGGGGAAAGGAATGAGAGTGAACATCTACACTGACTTCAAATATGCCTTTCATGTTTTGCATGCTCATGGGTTATATGGAAAGAAAGGGGACTTTTGACAGCAAAAATAATTAAATAATTCCTCCATTAAATATGCGGGGGAAATTCTACAATTATTGCAAGCTGTCCATGGACTTAAAGAGGTTTCTGTTATGTTTTGTTGATACCAGAAGGGGATTCACTTCAGAACAAGGAAAACAGGCTTGCAGATTCAGCTGCCCATACTGTTGTCTGTTTGTCCCTGATCATGGCACCTTTAATTCCTCAGTTCCCCAACTCTTACATTCTCTAATATAGCTCCCAGGAACTAGCTCTTGCTAAAGAAAGGGGGTACATCCTTTCTCCTTTTGGGTGGTTTCAAGTACCTTCAGACCAACGTCTAATCACAGAGACCAGTCAGTGAAAACTTCTCTTTAATTTAAACCAAGCTATTCACTTGAGAAAAATGCTCTAGATCCCTTATGAAATCTATTTTCACTGGTTACAAACTAGGAGACACAATTAAACAGCTCTGTCAGGTTTGCCCAGTTTGTGCCCAAATAAATTTCGAAAAGGCTATTAAACCCCCCATCATGTACCCTATCTGGAGGAGGGGTACATACTTAGGGAAAGACTGGCAGATGGATTTTATACATATACCCCCTCTCAAGGGCTTCAAACTGCTTTTTGGTTTTGTTGACACCTTTACTAATTGGGTAAAAACCTTCCCTTGTAAGACTGAAAAGGCTCTCCTTTTGCTAAAGGAGATCAAATCCATTTAAGATAATTATTATCTCCACTCTCTACCGAATGCTTAATGCCTTTTAAATATTATGGTGCTTGCTACCTGAACATTCCTTTCACTGTGTATAATGATGCACTGTTCTACCTATTACTCCTACTCCTTTGAGGAAACAAAAACAGGGATTTGGGGAAATGCTCTCTGGTATTTATCCTAAGAAAAGCTGTCTGGATTTGAGAAATTCATCATAGTCTTAACTACCTCTCCCCCAGTCTTCCTCTGAGTGGAGTTCCTGATTACTGTGCCATACTAAGTCCATTTTTAATTTTTTTTTGCTCATATTTAGTCCCTGCATTTTTCACCTACTTGTAAGATTTGTTTCCTCTAGACTCCAAGCTATGAACTTCCAACTATTTGTTTGATCTGAATATCATTGGCTAACTGATTCTGACACCCAGCATTCCCTGAATGCTGCTGCCACCATATTCAAATCCTTAGCTTCCCCTCCTCAGTCCAGACCCCACTGTGCAGGGCCAGCTCTCTGCTTATCAGCATGAAGCAGGTCCAGAAGATGAGATCTCTGTCCCTTCATCCCAAATGAATTTGGGGTTCAAACTGCTTAAGAGGGGAAAAATAAAAGATTACAGCTTCTAGGGGAAACAGCGATAAGTTAGTTTCCCTTCCCCCCAACTTTAGAATGCTTCTGTTCTAGTAAACTGTCAATGATCCTAAAGTTTTCTGGCTTTAGAATCAGCCATTCAAAGGTCCTTCTAACTTTTGTTCTAACAATCTGTCTATCAATGATTGCAAAAGTCTTTTGGATTTTTTTTCTATTCTTAGAATATTCCTATTCTAGGGATATAATAATATTTCTTCCCTTAGATTTTAGGGAAGTTATTAATGATCCTGAGACTCTCTAATCTTAGGATGCTACTATTCTAACAATCTTGTCTGTCAATGATTCTAAAGTCTTCTGGCCTTAGGACAATCCTAGGTCTGTTAGTCAGTGATAACCAAATCCCTGAGACCAGTCCTCAGTTCTGCCTCTGGGCCTTAAAATTAGCATATAAATGACGTAAAGAACTGGATAAAATGTGTCTCCTTGCTCCAGGTTTTTTACAAATTTCTTTTGGAACTTAGCCTACTATAATTGGTATTACAGTTACAATAAACTTTCCCCCTTAACTTGGATATGGGTTCAAGTCTGCAAATTCTTTGAAACATCTTGTGATATTGGTCTATGACCCCCCCAATCTTTTGGGGTCCCTTCTGAGCCTCAACAGTGATTCTTTGTCTTTGAATAAACTTCAGAGGTTAGATGGCCTGTAATGGGTTGTTTAAAAGTCTAGCTTTCCTGCCTCAAGGAATTTAACTGACCTTGGAGAATGTGTAAGAAAGCAAAGGAGTTTGGGACTGACACCTTTATGCATTAAGTTATTCTTCAAAGTTGTCTGTCTGCTGTATAAAAGTCTGGGACATTGTCTCACACCTGGGCTCAAAGAGCACTTCTTAGTCTTATGAGAAAAAAAGGGGGATCATTTTTAGCCCTCATTACCAAGCTTCCAACAGATTATATTGTTCCCTGCACCTCAACTCCGGAACCAATCGTGTTGCTCTTAATTCTAGATGTCATCTATCCTGTTCTCTTCTTTGTTCTATTCTCCCTAAAACCTATAAATGAGAATTGTCCTTTTGCTCAGGGTGTTTAACATAAATGGAGGCAAGCCACTGACCCATTTACTGACTGATAGGATGCCCTGCTAATGTTGTCTTGCTTGAAGATCTGTCTCTACCTTTTTGTTAAAATGTAATCACCACATCATCATTGTATTTACTTCACACCAGATACCCAGCATACCAGGTACTTTGGGATACTAAATCATTCATGACTCTCTCATACCCCTCCACAGTCATAAATCTCCCTCCTAAGGCGCGCGCGCGCGCGCGCACACACACACACACACACACACACACCTCTTTGTCATAAGAATCAATACAATATCCATGTCCTGTTGAAGTCTTTCATTCTTTCATGTAGTTGAAGCAAGGAAAAAGGTACAGAAATGAGCTAAGCCCAGGGTCCATAACATTGTCTCTTGTCCCTGTTAAACTACTTTTTTATCCCCTTCGTATACAGATGGAGCTAATCCAAAGGCTTACAGATGGTTTATTGAACACCTTTACATTTACATTTTAGCAAAAGTCTTCTAGAAACAATTATAATTCAAGGAAATCAATCTCATGGTAGCAGTGCTACCACCTCAAAGCCAAAGGGGATGAAGGTGAGGAGTAACTGTTTCAAATCACTGAATTATAATTTTTCAAATCTATTTATTTATTTATTTTTAACACACATTGCTTTATGAATCATGTTGGGAGAGAAAAATCAGAGCAAAAGGCAAAAACAATGGGAGAGAGGAAAAAAAAAAAAACGGAAAAAAGAAGTAAACCTAGCATGTGTTGATTTACATTCAGTCTCCTTAGGTTTTTTTCCTAGATGCAGATGGCTTTTTCTTTTTCTTTTTCTTTTTTCTGTTTTTTCTTTTTTGCTGTCTCTTCTTTTCTTTTTTTGTTTTTTTGTTTTATTTATAAATTTTTTGACAGTATATATGCATGAGTAAATTTTTTTTAAATAACATTATCCCTTGTATTCATTTTTCCACATTATCCCCTCCCTCCCTCTATTCCTTCCCCCCAATGACAGGCAATCCCATACATTTTACATGTGTTACAATATAACCTAGATACAATATATGTGTGTAAATCCAATTTTCTTGTTGCACATTAAGTATTAGATTCCGAAGGTATAAGTAACCTGGGTAGATTGACAGTAATGCTAACAGTTTACATTCAATTCCCAATGTTCCTTCTCTGGGTGTAGTTGTCTCTGTCCATCATTGATCAACTGGAAGTGAGTTGGATCTTCTTTATGTTGAAGATATCCACTTCCATCAGAATACATCTTCAAACAGTATTGTTGTTGAAGTGTACAGCAATCTTCTGGTTCTGCTCATTTCACTCAGCATCAGCTCATGCAAGTCTCTCCAAGTCTCTCTGTATTCCTCCTGTTGGTCATTTCTTACAGAACAATAATATTCCATAACTTTCATATACCATAATTTACCCAACCATTCTCCAATTGATGGACATCCATTCAACTTCCAGTTTCTAGCCACTACGAAAAGAGCTGCCACAAACATTTTGGCACATACAGGTCCCTTTCCCCTCCTCAATATTTCTTTAGGATATAAGCCCAATAGCAGCAATGCTGGATCAAAGGGTATGCACATTTTGATAACTTTTTGGGCATAGTTCCAAATTGCTCTCCAGAATGGTTGTATTCTTTCACAACTCCACCAACAAGGTATTAGTGTCCCAGTTTTCCCACATCCCCTCCAACATTCATCATTATTTGTTCCTGTCATCTTAGCCAATCTGACAGGTGTGTAATGGTATCTCAGAGTTGTCTTAATTTGCATTTCTCTAATCAGTAGTGATTTGGAACACTCTTTCATATGAGTGGATATAGTTTCAATTTCATCAGCAGATGGCTTTTTCTATCCAAAATCTATTGAGATTGCTTTGAATCACTGAACCACTGAGAAGAAGCAAGTTTTCACAGTTGATTATTGCACTGAATTATAAATTTTAAGAATTGGAAATTATGGTGCAGTGGATAGAGCACCAGCCCTGAAATCAGAAGGACCTGAGTTCAAGTCTGGCCTCAGATACTTAATACTTACTAGCTGTGTGACCCTGGGCAAGTCACTTGATCCCAATTGCCCTTCCAATAAAAAAGCGGGCGGGGGGGGGGGGAGTTGGAAATTCCTTTAAAAATCATGTAGCAGGGGGAGGATTCTGGGAAGATGGTAGAGTAGGTTGGTAAATTTCAAGCTCTCCCAATTTCTCCCATAAATAGAACAAATTTGTGTCTAGGGCAAACATAAGACTGGTGAAAAGCCAAGAAGACAGGGGCAGGACAGGAGTCCTCCTGGTACAACCCAACAAGATCTGAAGAAAGACCCCAGGCTGGGCTGGGATTAATCTGTCTGAATGGCAAACATCTCCAGACTAGCTCCACAGAAATATCAAGTGGGGATCCCTTGGGCTAGCTGGAGCCTCAGCAGGAAGCACAAAGACTTTCAACTCTTGGACTGTTTGTTCAGTAGGACTTTGAGTCCAGGAAGACATAGCACACCTCAGTTGCTTGGGAATATCAGTTCCAAATGTGCAGCTGAGACTTAGGCCCTAGGTAAGAAGGAAGCAACACCTAGTGAGTTCAGGGGCAGCGGGGCAGGATCACTGCTGGCTGTGAGCACTTACCAGAGAGTGAGCTCTTGGTTTGGGGTTCCTGGTCAGAGTGGAGAGCTGAAAGAAAGGTTGAGGCACCATCCCTCATCCCCATTGGAGGTATTTACACTAATAGCTCTTATTAAAAAAGAAATGAACTGGAAAAGAAGAAAGAACTTCATCATAGAAACTTACTATGGGAACAAGGAAGATCAGAGTTCATCTTCAAAGGGACACTAGAGTAAAAATAAAAAAGCTTCTACCCCAAAGTGTAACATGAAATGGCTCCCTACCCAGAGAGAATTTATAGAAGAACTAAAAAAAAAATTCAAAAATCAAATGAGAGACACTGAGAAAAACTAAAGAAAAAAATTAAAAACATCCAAGAAAAATAAGATTATGAAAAATCAAAATAACCAATTATAAAAGGAAAGACAGAGTCTCAAAGATCAAAATAATGCTTTGAAAATTAGAATTGGGCAAGGGAAAGCCAGTGAAGCTATGAGAAATCAACAAATAACAAAACAGATTATAAAGAATGAGAAAATAGAACAGAATGTGAAATATCTTATAAGAAAAACAACAGATCTGGAGAACAGATTAAGAAGAAAAAACATAAAAGTAATTGGACTGCCGGAAAGTTGTGACCAAAAAAAGAATCTTGTCACAATAATGCAAGAAATAATCCAAGAAAATTTTCCTGAAGTGATAGAACATGAGGGGAAAGTAGAACTAGAAATACCCACAAATCACCACCTCAAAGAGATCCTTTATGAAAAACACATAGAAATATTATTGCCAAATTTCAAAAAACCCAGATCAAAGAGAAAATTTTGCAAGAAACAAGAAAAAAACAATTCAAATATGCTGTAGCTACAATTAGAATTGTGCAAGACTTATCAGCAGCCACAGTAAAAACTACAGGTCAGAATCATATCTACAGACAAGCAAAAGATTTAGGCCTGCAGGCAAAAATATAATATCTGGCAAAATTATCTATAGTTTTCAATGAGAAAAAACATTCAGCGAACTTGCAGATTTTCAGGGCTTTCTATCAACCAAACCTGAACTTAACAGAAAATTTAACAATAACAAAAAGCAATTTTGGAATTCAACATAGACAAATTATTTTTTTACATGGAAAATATATGCCTTATTTTTAAGATTTGCATCAGCAATAGAGTAAGCTCAAAAGAAAGACTGGCAAAGTGCATGTAAAAATAGTAATCATGCTATACAAATGAGGTGAAAAGGCAGAATAATCAGAGGCATTAGAAGGGGGAAGAGGGCTTCTAGTTCTCAAAACCTACTCACATTGGGAATGAGTTCAATAGCCAACACTACATTTGTACCACGAAGAATACAGCTCCCTCCAAAATCTATAAAGAAATAAGTGGGGGGGAGGGAGGAGGATAGGTAGATGGGGAAACAAATGATGAGAGAAGAAGACAAGGTGAGAGGATATTAAGTAATAGTAAACCAAGTTATGAAGTGGAACTTAATGAAAGAATCAGCATGAATAGAAAAGACATCTGTGAGGGGGAAGGGTATGTGTGTGTATACATGTATATATCTACATATATATACATAAATGTATTTTTTCTTAACTGTAGCTTGCTTGGGGGTGGGGAGGGATGAAAGGGAGATATGTGTGTATCTATGTATGTATGAGTAGGTATATATTTACATGTGTATATATAAAATTCTCTTCTCTTAACTATAGCTTTCTTGGGGATCATGGGGAAGATGAAAGGAGAGAAAAAGAATAAAGTAAATAAGGTGCATAGCAGAGAACAAAAGAAAAAAATTTACAAAGAAGTAAAGAAAAGACAGGCAGTCATGAATATAATTTTCTCTAAATATATATACTTTCTTAAATTAGTATTTTTTTGTTATATATTTTGAATCCTCCCTGATGTTCTGCTGGGCACATGATAATGTTCTCTTTTGTTTTCTTTCATTTTGTTTTGTATTGCTTTTCTGTTTTTCTTTTCATTTATTGTTTCTTCAAATAAAATTAATTTGAAAAAAAAGAAATCATGTAGTACAATTTCATTTTACAAATAAACTGATAAAATATTGTAAATTTCTTGATTTGTATTTTTTTTTTCAGCATTAGACAAGATAAGTGTTCAATAAATGTCTTTTGAATGAATGAACTTATCTAAGATCACACAGCCTTACAACAAAAAAATCCCATGAAACAAGTAAGGAAAATATTTTTATGCCCATTTTAAAAATAAAGTAAGGTTCAGGGAAATTGTTGTTTGTCCTTCATTTACAAAGGAAACTAGTGATATCATAGGATGGATCAGTTCTGATGGATGTGACTCCTTTCAACAATAAAGTGATTCAGGCCAGTTCCAATGATCTTGTGATGAAGAGAACCATTTATACCCAGGGGATATGGGAAAACTAAGGCACATTGTTGGAATTCCATTGTTGGTGGAGTTTGAACTAATCCAACCATTCTGAAGAACAATTTGAGTGTATGCCTAAAGAGCTATAAAACTGTGCATACTCTTTGATCCAGCAGTGAATCTAATGGGTTTACATCCCAAAGATATGATAAAAGAGGGAAAAGGTTCCATATGTGCAAAAATGTTTGTAGCAGCTCTTTTTGTAGTAGCAAGGAATTGAAAATTGAGGGATGCCTGTCAATTGGGGCATGGCTGAATAAATTATGATATGTGAATGTAATGGAATATTATTGTTCCATAAGAAATGATGAGCAGACTGATTTCAGAGAAGCCTGGAAAGGCTTCATTATCATTATCTTGAACTGATAATTGAGCAGAACCAAAAGGACATTGTATGTAGTAACAAGAAGATTATGTGATGATCAGCTGTGGTAGATTTGAACCTTTTCAACTATGAGGTGATTCAAGGTAATTGCAAATAGACTAGAAATGGAAAGTGCCATTCACATCCAGAGAACTATGGAGACTGAATGTCGATCACAATGTAGTATTTTCATCTTTGTTGGTTTTGTTGTTGTATGCTTGCTTGTCCTTTTCTTTCTCATTTTCCCCTTTGATCTGATTTTTCTTATGCAATATAATAAATGTGGAAATACGTTTAGAAGAATTGCACATGTTTACTCTATATTGGATTACTTACTGTCTAGAGCAGGAGAGAAGTGTGTGGGAGGAGAAAACAAGGTTTTGCAAGGATGAATGTTGAAAATTATCTTTGCATGTATTTAGAAAAAAAAGCTATTATTTAAAAAAAAGAAAACTATCTTTGCATATATTTGGAAAAATGAAATACTATTAAAGAAAAGAAAAAGTATTTCCAGAAAGTTCTAAAAATTACCTCATACTACAGGGTTTGCATCAAAGTTACAAATCAAAAACATAGTCTTTACCAAATGAAAAGGAAACTTAAGTCAAAGGTAAAAATTGTGATATTAGATGGACAGTGTCATATAACTTCAAGGTCTTAGAAAATGAGTAAAGGCATTACAAATCAGGAACATACAAACGATATTAGTTTAAGGAAACATTAAAATACAAGGAAGCATCTTCTGTTATCTCCTAGTGCATATTAGCATTTGCATATAAATTATTTTGTTTTAATCAACAGCTACAGACTCTCTATTAAATGTCAGCACTCATGAAATACTTAATTTCAATTATGTATAAATCTGAGAGACCTATATTTTATTTCAACAAAAAAGCATCCTTTTCTGGTTTCTGGGTTTCTGGGTCCCAAGGATTACAGAAAGGAAGATTCATTATTCTCTCTCCTTCTCCCTCTCCTTTTTTTTCTCCCTCTCTCTCTCTATTTCTCTCTGTCTCTGTCTCTGTGTTTTCTGTGTTTGTCTCTCTCTGTGTCTCTCTTTTTTTCTCTCTCTGTCTCTCTCTCTCTGCCTCTCTGTCTCTCTTTCTCTGTCTGTCTGTCTGTCTGTCTCTGTCTCTCTCTTTCTGGTTCTCTACTTTTGTCTCTCTCTGCAAAGTAAATATCTTAGATTTTACATTTTGGTAAGAATTTGCATATATCACTTATTCTATGACTATCAGCCTAAAAAACCACAACAATGGCTCCACAATAGAATAGGAAGCCTGCTTCATTGTCAATAGGTGATACAAACTCTGAAAGATTGAGGGATTGGAGGAGAAAAAGTTTTCAGAGGATTGAAAAGCAAGTTGGAGTAAGAGATGTGCTGGAGGCTTCTCCCTTGTTAAACTTTCAGTGTGAGTACATCTTAGTAATTGACAAAAGCTCCAAATTAGGACTTGATTGATTGTTTTGTTGATTGTCTAGATTAGAAAAGGATAGCAAAATGCTAATAATTCAGATTAAATTTTCAGAGAGCAGTTGTTAAAAATGTACCAGCACACCTTTTAATTGATTCTATTAATAGAGGCTTATTTGTATTTTAAAGAAACTTATGTGACCTCACAATGTGCTCTAATGATGTAGGCTATTTTAAAAGTAAGTATAAAATCCTATGCTAAAATATAACTAATTATACTAAAGATGATATCTCATTATGGTATGAACTTGACCTTGAGTTCTACCAGAACAGAGATTTTGATAGGTACAAACAATCTGAAACTGCTATCAGTAAGGATCTGGCAAGAACCTAATATGTCTGCTATCTTAATTCCAGGCTAGCTATATTCAGAATCTTACAACCAGAAGTTTGGGCACTAGAGGAAGATATTTTTCAAGCACCCTAATTCATAAAACCATATTCTGAGGCATGGTGATCTAAATCAATGAAAGGAATAGCTATATGAGGTAAATCACAGAGGTTTTTTTTTGTTATTTGTTTTTTAAATTAAAGGTGCTCTTATAAATGTTTAATAGAATTAAATTAGCAATCAATTTTAAGTACCTACTACACACCATGTATTGTGCAAGACCAAAATAAAACAGTTCCTGCTTTAAAAGGTTTATATGTTATCACTTTATTTCTATCTCAAACGGTTGAAGGAATATTCAGATGTAACCACAGATCCACTGTCATCTCTGAGATAATGAAGAATGGAACAAAAGACTTTATATAACTGGTACAATTGAATCATCATTGACTCTGGAATCTAAGTGTATGAATTCAAACGCAGCCTCTTCTGATTACTGCCTGTGTGACTTTGGGCAAAATCAATTGTTCCTGTGATATGAGTTTCCTCATCTACAAAATGGGAAGATTGAATTAAATAGCTTCTGAGGTCTCTTTCCATTTTAAATCTATGATCTCATGACTGGAAATTGACAAAAAAAACAAAAAACAAAAAACCTTGATTTTTCAAGAATGGGAAAAGTTTTGAACCAAGAAACTAGAGATTAGTTAAGAGTGATATTAATCTTGAAAAAATTATAGAATAGATTATTGAATACATGATTTATGAATTCTTGGAAAAGAAAAGGGCCAAGCTAGCTACATGAATGGAGGCACAAAACCCAGCTCCAAATTTGCACTCAAATAATGATTGAGAAATCTAAAGAGAAATTTCTTCCATGCACAAAAAATCTACCAGAAGCCTGAAAACAATAGGAAAGGGGGTTACCAGCAAATTTAGATGTGGTGCAAGCAACCAAATCCCAATATGATTAGTTGCAGACCAGGGACATGTATAATTTGCAACCCTCTGTGTCTAGAGTAAACAAAAGCAGATGGCCTCCAAAAAAGATCCAGGAAGTCAAAAAGACCCATGATGGGGACCTAAGAAATTCTGGGAAATGCCAATATCCTCTGTAGTGAAGCACTGACCAAACTCTGTCCTTCCAGGCTCTGAGTTTCTGAAGTTCCTAGCTAGTGCTCTGTTCAGAGATACCATAGAGTGGGAAGTTTCAGTGTGCTGAATCTTACAGATCTGAGAGAAGATAGTGGGGAATTAAGCTATAAAGCCAGTAGTTAGAAGTCAGCATAGGAACAAGAGGACTCAGTGAAACCAGACAGGACTTGGTGGACCATTACAACTAAAAGCATAATATGAGATAGAGATTAACTCTTGCACAAAGCCATTCAAGATTTAAAGCTGGAAAGATGAATAAAAGAAAACACTAAGTATTATTTTTTTAAAAAAATAATTTATAGATCTAGAAATTTGTAAAAAGGAAGAAAGAATAACTCTATTATAACCTTAATCAATTACTCAAAATAAAAAGTGGATTTTCCATGAGGAACTGTTAGAAATAATGTAGGAGGGGCAGCTAGGTGGTGAAGTGGATAGAGCACCAGCCCTGAAGTCAGGAGGACTTGAGTTCAAATCTTAACCCTTCCTAGCTGTGTGATCCTGGGCAAGTCACTTAACCCCAATTGCCAGAAAGAAAGGAAAGAAAGAAAGAAAGGAAAGAAAGAAAGAAAGAAAGAAAGAAAGAAAGAAAGAAAGAAAGAAAGAAAGAAAGAAAGAAAGAAAGAAAGAAAGAAGAAAGAAAGAAAGAAAGAAAGAAAGAAAAGAAAGAAAGAAAGAAAGAAAGAAAGAAAGAAAGAAAGAAAGAAAGAAAGAAGGAAGAAAGAAGGAAGGAAGGAAGGAAGGAAGGAAGGAAGGAAGGAAGGAAGGAAGGAAGGAAGGAAGGAAGGAAGGAAGGAAGGAAGGAAGGAAGGAAGGAAGGAAAGAAAAAGAAAGAAAGAAAGAAAGAAAAGAAAGAAAGAAAGAAAGAAAGAAAGAAAGAAAGAAAGAAAGAAAGAAAGAAAGAAAGAAAGAAAGAAAGAAAGAAAGAAAGAAAGAAAGAAAGGAAGGAAGAAAAAGAAAGGAAGGAAGGGAAGGAAGGAAGGAAGAAAGAAAGAAAGGAAGGAAGGAAGGAAGGAAGGAAGGAAGAAAGAAAGAAAGAAAGAAAAGAAAGAAAGAAAGAAAGAAAGAAAGAAAGAAAGAAAGAAAGAAAGAAAGAAAGAAAGGAAAAATAATA
Source organism: Sminthopsis crassicaudata (assembly GCF_048593235.1). Classification (NCBI taxonomy): domain Eukaryota; kingdom Metazoa; phylum Chordata; class Mammalia; order Dasyuromorphia; family Dasyuridae; genus Sminthopsis; species Sminthopsis crassicaudata. Next base: position 242,703,273 of record NC_133619.1, read on the forward strand.
TAGGAAATTTTAAAATAAAATAAACATCTTTATAGGAAAGAATTAGAAAGAGAACAACTAACTAGAAAGCAATAAACTTTACTCAAGTAACATATTCACTGAATAGTAGAACAGATCAAACAAAAATTAATAACTCCATTAGATATCCTGTTACAGCAAAATCAAAAGATTAAGAAAATAGAATACAATGTTCCACAAACATCAAGATCTAAGTAAACACACAGAAATTTCCCTGTATATATTTAATCAGAATTATTTGGAGATTAATTCATATGAGTGCCCATGTAATAAGAAAAGTAGGATTCAATAACTTGCCCAAGATCTCATAGTTAGTAAATACTAAAGCCAAAACTCAGACTCTTATCTTTCAGTTCTAAGTCTGGTGCTCTTGCTTATGTGGCTACTCAAGAAGAATTATGCTTCATTTTCAACTAGTCAGATTCTGCCTAGAGATAACACTGCCCATTATCAAAGATAATTTCCATGGGGTGTTTGCACAATCTTTAAATTTATAATTTTGTGACATTTTTGCACTTGTAGTTGACTATTTCCTGCCACTGCCCCTTCTCTCATTTCAAAGATTCAAATAGAGTCAGTCTCATTGTTCTTGGATTAATTTATATTTCCCATCTAGTCACTGAAAGTTTTTCAGACTCTTGTCAATTTTTAACTTTATTACCAATTCTTTTCCTAAGGCTTCCCCATCCTCCTACCCCCCTCTTTGAAAACTCCATCAAAATTCCCAACAGAGTGGCTTATAAAGCTAATGCCATTTTCATTTTTTGTGCTACTGGGAGCCACCTGGCAGTGGCTGCTGGAGATCCAATCCAGAATGGATCTCCTCTTGTGAGAGGATGATACAAGGAGACGAAAGGCATTTGCATTGTCTGATCTCTCTCCTCTTCCCTCTGCCTCCAGTTTATCTCATTCCCAGTCCGCAACACCTGTGTCAGGAAAGACTACATTGGAACTCCTTCAGATGCTATGATCCACAGCTGTGGAGGCTCTCGGAGAATTGACCTGTCCCTTAACACACACATATATTCATATAATATATATCTATATATGTACACACATACACATACATACATTATATATGTAAATATACACATATGTATACATACATGCATATATACATGTATATATAAGACCTTACTGTACATATTTCCAAGTAATCTCTTTCTATGAAAGTGAATAGCTTCTTCTTTCATAAATCAAAGTCTTTCCATGTTTTTTTCTTTCATAAATCAAAGTCTTTCCATGTTTTTTTAAATAAAACCAGTTCATCATTTCCTACATCATAGCAGTATTCCAACACAATCATATCCTGAGAAATTATCTGTGAAAGGTTTCCCCCCAATTTTCTACATTTCCTCTATTCTTGACTATAATGGTTTTGCTTTTACAAGAAATTGTAATTTAAAATGATACAAATTTTCTATTTTACATTTCAACAATGCTCTCACTTTATAATATAGTTTAAGGCCTGATATTGCTGAATCTCCTTTCTTTACACCTTTTTTCCCCCTGGTTTCTTTGCAATTCCTGATCGTTTGTTCTTTAAGATGATAGTTTGTTGCTATTTTTTGTAATTCAGTAAGATAGTTTTTTTTTTTAAAGTAATTTAATTGGTATAACATTTAATAAACAGATTACTTAGGTAAAATTATCATTTAAAAAATTGTAGCTTCCTTATTTTTCTCTTTTGATTAAATCTATTTCAGCTTTAACTTTGTCTGAGAACATGATTATTTCCCTGACTTTTTTTTTACATAATAAATTCTACTCCAGTCCTTTATTTTATCATGTACCTTTCATTTTTATTGTTTCCTAAAAGCAACAAACATACTGTTGAATTCTCATTTTAAATTTTTTTCACTATCTTTCTCACCTTATTTACTCTATCCTTCCTCACTTCTCCACTTTACTTCTACATACTACTTTGCTTTCCCATTCTTTATCCTATCCATCCCTCTGAGTTCTTCCCTTATCTTCTTTCCCCATCCTGTCCCCTTTGCCCTCTTATTTCTTTCTGAATTTAGAAGACATTGTATATACATATATGTATATTATAATGTTGTTTTTATAATGTTTAACTCATTCCCAATGACAGGAAAGTTCTAGCCTTATCTACCCTTCTCCCAAGTTCCTTCTGCTGTATCAATTCTTCCTTTCATGCTTCATCTGTATAATTATTCCTTTTTATCTCTCCCTACAGACCTTTATTTTTTAGAATAAACCCATCATGTACAACTCAACCCAAGTCTTTCTTTCAAACTACCCACATAATTATAGCAATCATGAGAGTACTGATAACAGTTTCATATATAAGAAGTAAACAATTTGATTTTATTAAGTCCCTTTAAATTGACTTCTAATGTTTATATTATATTTCTCCTGGATTTTATGTCATTTTTTCCATTAACTTCTGGTGGTTTTGTCACCAATATCTGAAAGTCTTTCAGTTCATTAAATATACATTTTTTTTCTCATTCAGGATTATAATTAATTTTGCTGGCTAAGTTACCTTTGGTCATAGCCCAACTCTTTTGCTCTATAAAATATAGTGTTCCAAGACATACAATCTTTTAGCAGAGTAGCTACCAAGTATTGTGTAATCATTATTGTAGCTCCAGCTTTTTTTCTGTAAATTTACCTTCCTGCTCCTTGTTCTTTGGAATTTAGCCTGCTTTAATTGGTATTACAATTATAATAAACTTTGCTCCTTGACTTGGAGATGGGCTCCACTCTAGGAGGTCCAAGCTTTCCTGGGATCTTCTCAAGTTGTGTTGGTAAGACGACTGCTTTACCCTGACTTTTGTTTATTTCTGTTGCTTTCTCTGAGGCAATATTTTATCTTTTTTTAATGAAGGATTTTTGAAGAGCTGAAAGTTTTCTGACCTACTCTATCATCTTCCCAAAATTATCTGCTAATTCCACTTTTAGATGAATTGATAGACATATAATAGAAATTAGGGTAACTTATAGCTTTATTCTTTGCCAGTGCCTCAAGATAATAAAGATAGTGTTTACTGGTAGTCAAAACCCCAACATTCCTCCACTTGACCCCCTTGGGAACTAGTCTAACTCTGTGTTCCATCTTGGCCACTGGTGACTATTGAGGTGGCCTCTTATCTCCATAGAGAAGAAGATCATCAATCCCCAGCAGGTGAGAAGAATTGACCATGCTTAAGCAGGAGTGAAGTCTGAGTGCTGCTCCAGGCAGTGAGAAGTGAAGTGGTACCCCAGAAAATAACCTCAAACAGAAGCAGAGTGGGAGACCAGGAGAGATAGTGTCCTATAACCTGAAAAGAGACAGGAATAAGTATCTCTAGCATCTCCTCCCTACCTCTTTTTTGTTTTACTGTTTTGTTTACAAGAAAGATTCATTTGAAATCTTCAAGAAAACTTTAATTCCTGCTTGGAGGGGAAGCAGGATTTGGAAGGCAGACATTGGTCTCTCTGCTTTCCTTTAAGAGAGAGTACTAGGCTAGACTTATAGCTGTCTGCTTCCTTTCATATTAATATTCTAGGGATGTTATTTTAGGTTTAAGTTAAAATTCTGGTCTCTGTTGCTTATTGGGGAAAAGAGAACCCAATCCAAGGCTTGATGCCTTTCTCACCAAATACTAGTTCTATAGTGAACATATACCCACATAGAGCAAATAGCAAAGAAACCTACTTATCCAAATGAATGGCAAAACAGAAATCAGAAAAAAAGTACATATAAGAGAATGCATAGCAGACGATACAGAGCTTAGTTCTGTTGCATTACTCTTAGGCTGGAAAAATGTCATCTGGAATATTTACATTCAATCTAGGTGGTTTCCAGAACAGAGTGACCAGAATGATTGGGCATCTGGTAAATATGTTATTTGAAGCAAAGCAGAAAAATGAAGATCTATATACCCCTAGGGAAATAAGTCATTTCTCTTTCTTAAGGAAATCCTTAGCTAAGGATTAGAGATTTACAGACAAATGTTTGGCCTATCGGTAAATTGGAATTATGAAGTTTATTTTTATAATTCCAGATACAGATCTCACAATTACTTGCAGTTCTCCTCTTATTCCTTTGACTACTTCTTCTTTCTCCCTTTTGGGTGTTTTCCTTCCTCTTTCCCTTCTTCCATTATTAGTAATGCCAAAGATTTTGCTCTCAGTCTTTCTTCAGTCTCCTCCAGGGGAAGCAATCTAATTTTCCTTAAAACTAATACATAGTACAAGTTATCTGAGAAATTCAAATTGAATCTGATTCCATTTTCTAATTTGTTCTATACTGTATTACCTCTAATAGACTGTAAAATTGACTAAACCGTGTTTCTTTGTCTCTGAATTCAATTCAGAGGTTCAGCTTTACTCTTTGAGCTAAATCTAAAGCTAAGCTAAATCACTTTGATTCAGAGAAGTATATTACCTCAACACATCTTATTACTTACAATTAAAGGATAATTGTTATCCCTCTAACAAGTCTTGCAAGATGCAGCTGGGCATGAGAAAGTGTGTTATCTCTGTGTTGTTGCCTAGCCTTTAAGAAACTCTAGTCTGTTATCACTGTGGTTCTAATTAATCACTCAGGTGGTTACTGTGACCAATGAGCTTCCCTAGATGGTAGGAGGGGAATCTGCATCCCTAACTTCTATCCAGTCATATTGTTTTCCATCATCAATGATATTTCAGACTTTTAACCTGTCATTGTTTTATGCTTCCTGTTCTTTATTCTCTTTCACTTGCTAAAACTATACGAAAACTTGTGAAAACTTCGGGTTTTTTGACTGACTAAGAAGTTACAGACTTTTTTTTTTTATTGCTATCCTTATCAATAAATTGAAGTGCTCAGAACTTTGTGCCTCAGTTTACCTTCATTTCAATCAGGACATGTCTCTCTTAATGTACTTCTATAATTCCTTGCACATATACTATAATTTCCTAGATAGCAGAAACCATGTCACATTCTTCTTGGTTCTCTCACAGTGACCAGTATAGCATCTTGCACATTTCTGGTCTTTTGTCATAAATCTTCTTTATTTCAAAAGATCAGAGGAATTTTAAAGTACATCAATTAAAATGCACTCTCCCTCCCCCCACTTAATAGTATTTTCTTTTTTTTTCCAATTACATGTAAAGATAGTTTTCACCATTAATTTTTGTAAGATTTTGAGTTCCAATTTTTTTTCTTTCATCCTTCCCTCCCCTCTCACCAAGATATCAAATAATGTGATATAGGGTATATGTATAATCATTTTATAATGTATAATCATTTTAAAATTTCCATATTAGTCATGTTGTGAAAGAAACATCAGAACAAAAGGGGAAAAATCTAAGAATGAAAAATAAAGTGAAAATAGTATGCCTCACTCCACATTCAGTCTCCATAATTCTTCTTTGGATGCAGATGGCATTTTACATCCCAAGTCTATTGGAATTGTTTTGTATCATTATATCATTGAGAAGAGCTAAATCTATCATAGTGGATCATCACATAATCTTGCTATTACTGTGTACAATGTTCTCCTGGTTCTGCTCACTTCATTTAGCATCAGTTCATGTCTTTCCAGGCATTTCTGAAATCAGCTGCCTTCTAGAACAATAATATTCCATTACATTCAAATACCACAACTTTTTCAGCCTTTCCCCACTTGATGGCTATTCTCTCAATTTCTAATCCCTTGCTACCACAAAAAGGGCTGCTACAAACATTTTTTGCATATGTGAATCCTTTTCCTTTTTCATGATCTCTTTGGGATATAGACCCAGTAACAGCACTGCTGGATCAAAGAGAATGCATAGTTTTATGCCCTTTGGATATTGTTCCAAATTGCTCTCCAGAATGGCTAGATAAGTTCACAACTTCATCAACAATGCAAAAATACACTTTTAGAATAGGAACCAAATTGTAATTTAAGATTAGAACTCTACATCAATTGCTGTTTCATTCTCCAGTTGGACAAATGAAGAAGGTAGTTATTGACAGGTCAATGGCAGGATAAAAAACTTTCTTTTCTAGATTGGCCATGGGCAGCCCATTCTTTATTCATACCAAAACCTTCCTTACAGGGTTAATGAGAATGAACTCCCTAAGAAAAAAATCTCCAGGGTCAGATGGATTTACCAGTGAATTCTAATAAACATTTAAAGAGCAATTAGTTCCAATTCTATATAAACTATTTGGAAAAACAGATGAAGTTCTACCAAATTTCTTTTATGACATAGATATGGTGCTGATATCCAAACCTGGAAGGGCCAAAACAGAAAAATGAAATCCACATAAATCATTGACATTTTTATGTTATCAAAAAAGCCTAGCAGCGAGATAGAAACAGAAATCCCATTTAAAATAACTATACACTGGGAATGCCTGCCATCTAGGGGAGGGGGGGTGGAGGGAAGGAGGAGAAAAATTCAGCACAAAAAGGAGTACAACGGATAATGTTGTAAAAAATTACCTATGCATATGTACTGTCAAAAAATGTTATAATTATAAAATTATTAAAAAATGAAATAAAATAAAATAACTATACACAATATAAAATATTTGGAAGTCTACAGGATTATTGGGAAGAAAGGGATAGAGTCTATGGAAAAGGATATAAACCTGTAATATTGTTGGTATGGGGAAATCTCACTGGAGGACTCTTCCACTAATGCAAGTTGACCTTGAATCTGCAACTTATAATCTTGATGAATTGTTTACAATATTGATAAGTACAGCCTGTATGTTAGGTCTTCTATGCCACATTACATTGAAAAAAATTACATAGAAATATGACTTATTATCATGAAATGATGGTAATTTGATATTTTTTATTGTCATTAGCACCTAAATTCCAATACAGGAACTAAAAAAAGAGGTAACTCTACATCTCAAAGGAATTTCCTGAAAGCTATTATCAGAATTTAGACACTTCTGTGGCAAGTTGAGAGGAGGGAGCCTCATTTTAGAGGTTTTCACTTATGATATGGAATATGGTTTAAGAGATTTCAGGAGGAGGGAACCTGTGTCTTTCATCTAAAGTCCTACAGATATATCATAAATAGCTATAAAAGAAAAGAACTTTGCAAAAAAAAAAAAAAAATACCCCATGAAACTCTCTTCTTGTATTTCCTTAAGTATAAAACAAAGAGTAAAGAATGCAAAGAAGAAATGGAAGACAAGGCTTTTGTTCAGTACCATACATGGACTTGCCTAAAATCAGGTTTTTGTAGGAAAAAAGAAAAATGTTCCCAAATGCCTGTTTAATAATTTTAATGAAGGATGAATTTTGGTCTTTGAAAAAGACGTTTTAGTCTCAATAATATAAAACATAGAAAATGTTTTCTAGTTACTACTCTTTGGGGAAAATAAGAAGAAAGACACTGTTGTGTTTTTCAAAAACACTGAAGTTTGGGGAAATTTATAAGTTCAATTGGCAAAAAAAAAAGTTTTTAAGTTTTAATAATTAAATTCTTCTGTGGAAAATGAAATGGAAAACATGACTAGACAAGAGTAGCAGGAAATATGGATAAAAAGAAACCTCTTTGGTGTATCTTAACCCTTATAATAGTCTCCAGATGACAATATGCTATAACAGAGGCTGGGTTAATAACTTTGTGAACTCTTTGTCCCTCTACTTTTTGGCATCCCTAGGAGTTTAATGTTTTACAGCAGTTTGCAAGGATTATAGTTCAAGGGGGATTCACTATAAGAACACTTCTTTTTGCAATAAATTGAAAAAGTTAAACTGTCTAAAAGGAAGTGCAAAAATATGTGCTGATTAAGTACTAATAATTTTTTAAAAGTCTCTTGGGAAAAATGCATTTCTATGTCTTCATACAGGAGAAGAAAAAATAGGCTACAAGAGTAATGAAAGAAAACTTATTAAAGGAAAGAGGAAAAGTGAAACTTCTTGATAAGAGTGGAAAGAATGAGGGTTATCAGGGGGGAAAAAAGAAGCAATTTCTGAAATCAAAGTTAGAAAGGACTTAAGAATCTAAGAAGGAAGCAAAAGCAGGTCAGATATTTATATTTCAAATAAACCCATTTATTAAAGTTTTGACTTACAGTTAGAAAGGATGAAAAAAGAAACAGGAAATGTTTATTCTTTTGCACTTAGAAATATGTTCTTTTCCTACTTAGCACATTGAAGGAACATCAGCAACACTTCAAACTTGCAGCCCCTAAATCTGAAATTTAAGAGCTTGTTTTCTAGAGGATCAAATTTGCTTTTTAACATTCTCTTACAGTTTAACATATAAGAATATAACTCCCTTGTGTTTAAATGAAAATGAATACAAATTCATTTCCTGAATAACACTAATTTGTGGTTTCTTTTCTTGTACTGACTTCACATGGAGGGACCCCAAGCCCAATGATCAAGAGATGTAGGCCAAATAAAAGACTGTCTGAAATTGTGACCTAATTGGGAAGACCCCACTCTTTTTTTCTAAAGAACTGAAATGAGAATCTTGCTTGAGAGAAGGAAGGCTTCAGTAGCAAAAACTGAGGCAATAAGAGAAGTTGAAGGGAGACATTTTTTTTAACTTGATCCCTATAAATGAAAACATTTTATATTTTTTCCTCAAAGAGCAGTAGTAAGGAAAAAAAAGAGACCATTAAGCTTAAGACTAAGAGAGTTTGTATGCTCAAAGGGCTATCAAACTGTGCATACCTTTCATCCAGCAGTGTCTCTACTAGGTCTGTATCTCAAAGAGATCATAAAAAAGGGGAAAGAATCCACATGTGCAAAAATATTTGTGGCAGCTCTTTTTGTAGTGGCAAGAAGCTGGAAACTGATTAGATGCCCATCTGTTGAAAAATGGCTGAATAAGTTATGGTATATGAATATGGAATATGGAATATTATTGTTCTGTAAAAAATGATCAGGAGGATAATTTTAGAGATGCCTGGAGAAACTTACATGAACTGATGCTAAGTGAAATGAGCAGAACTAGGAGATCATTATACACAGCAACAAGAAGATTATGCGATGATCAATTTTGATGAACTTGGCTCTTTTCAACAATGAGATCATTCAGACTAGTTCCAATGATTTTGTGATGAAGAGAGCCATCTGTACCCAGAGAGAGGACTGTGGGAACTGAGTGTGGACCACATCATAGTATTTTCACTTTTTATTGTTGTTTGCTTGCAATTTGTTTTCTTTCTCATTTTTTTCCTTTCTGATCTGATTTTTCTTGTGCAGCATGATAATTGTGGAAATATGTATAGAAGAATTGTTTAACATCTATTGGGTTGTTGGCTATCTGGAGTGGATGGAGGAAAGAGATGAGAAAAAATTGGAATACAAGATTTTGCAAGGGTGAATGTTGAAAATTATCTATGCATATGTTTTGAAAATAAAAAGTTTAAAAAAAAAAGACTAAAAGCGTTCAGAACTGGCTTCTCATTCTTTGAGGAGGAGATTGCAAAAGATTTCAACTGAACTAGAAATTTAGCAGTTTGGGAGATTTTTTTCAGCAGCATAAGTATACCACCTCCATCTAAGTAACATCTTTACAATATCTGTTACAATATCTGGCAGGCTATTAGTGAAGACTGTATGTTCAAAGGAATGGTCTCTAACAGCATTGGGTAGAAACAGACCATCAGGCAGAAAGTGTGATACCAGCAACCTGCACCATCAGTAAGGAGATTTGAGGTAGCTAGATGATGCAGCATGCTATAGAGGCAGGAAAACTTGAGTTCCTGCCTCAGACAGTTTCTAGCTGTGTGACTATGGGCAAATCATATAATCTCTTTCTGCTTCTCCACCTCCTGGGCTTTGCTCCAACCAATATCATAGATTTCAGTTCCACTGAGAGTGTTATGCTCTGGAGAGCTTCTGCACTCAGAAACCAACCCGGAGGGCTGGCTCCTCACCAAACTGACCAGCAACAGATCCTCCTACCAGTGAATGAACTTGCAAAAGAAGCTAAGGACACTCAGCTCAAGACCAGTGAGTGAAAGCTGCCTACTATGGCAACTCAGGCTACTGGATGGTCAAGAAGGGGCATCAGGATGCAAGCTGTCCAACATAGGTCTGACCCACCTGGGCCCTGTCTAGAAGCTGGTGGAAGCCCTTAAAGAAAACAAAGGGTCTCAGCTTCTCTAGAAGCTTCTTGGGTCCAGCTTGGCCCACTCCATTCTGGAGACCTTTATATATCTTTGTAGTTTCAAAACAATCTGTGGGGTGAGAACTAAGTAGAAAAGCTTCTTAATCATATGCTCAATTATTCTATTCTCAATTCAGATCTCTGACTATTCCACAGGATGACACATGGACGATGTTGGCTGTTAAGACATCATGGAGAGGGAAGCTAAGAACCTCAGGGGTAAGGCTGTTCTTGATGGCTCATCGTATCTATCTGGATCAGGATCTAGAAGTGTACATGTTTTTCTTCCCCAGCCTCTCCTTCCTGGTTGCCCATTTTTATCCAGAGCACTTCAAGTCTATCTCCAGTCCCACACATGTCTGACACATGTGTCAGCCCCATAAAGAGCATCTTGCAATAGTGCCTTCTGGATCTTGAAATCCAGCCTTAAGAGCAGACCATAGACTGGGGTCTAAAACACTGTTGATTAGAGAAGTGAAAATTATAACAACTCTGAGGTACCATCTCACACCTCTTAGATCGATTAAGATGATAGGAAAAGATAATGATAAATATTAGAAGGGATGTAGGAAAACTAGAGCACTAATTCATTGTTGGTGGGGTTGTGAACTAATCCAACCATTCTGGAGAGCAATTTGACATTACGCTCAAAAGGCTGTAAAACTCTGTATATCTTTTGATCCAGCAGTGTTACTATTGGGTTTATATCCTAAAGAAATCTTAAAGGAGGGAAAGGATCCATATGTGCAAAACTGTTTGTAGCAGCTCTTTTTGTAGTGGCAAGGAATCGAAAATTGAGGGGATGTCCATCAATTGGGACATAGCTGAATAAATTATTATATTAATGGAATGGAATATTATTGTTCTATAAGAAATGATGAGCAAGGTGATTTCAGAAAAGCCTGGACTTACATGAACTGATGCTGAGTGAAGTGAACAGAACCAGGAGAACATTGTACAAAGTAACAGCAAGATTATGTGAGGATCAACTATGATGCACTTGGCTCTTCTCAGCAATGTGGTGATTCAAGACAGTTTCAATAGCCTTGGGATGGAAAATACCATCTGCATCCAGAAAGGGAACTATGGAAACTGAATGTGGATCAAAGCATAGTATTTTCACCCTTTTTGTTTGTTTGTTTGTTTGTTTGCTTTTCCTTTCTCATGGCTATGGAATGCACAATCCGTGGAAATGCCAGAAATCAGACCAGCTGCTCTGGATCTCACAGAGATCATGAAAAGCAAAAGCAAAAAAAAAAAAAAAAAAAAAAAAAAAGACACCAGTGTTCTTCTGAAGTGAAGACTAGTTAAAAAGGAAGATACTCTTTATTATCATTAGCTTTACTCTTAAATGCTTTCTAACCACAATGTTGCTAAGGAAACACAAATGAAAACAAAAGTAGATAAATCAGTCAGTGTATAAAGGGACTATGTGAAAGCTGTGTTCAAGGAGAAATTTTGACGTTCTTAAGCACTGTCTCTCTTCCTAACTAGGCAGATGGTTCATGGTTCCTATTCCCATTCATCTCAAGTATTTCTGCTCCCAAAGCTTCCAAGCCTCCTGCCAACCAATGAGCAAAGTGAAGTGGGGGTTTGTGCCAGGTCAGAATGACATGAATTTCTGCCAACTGAGTGCAGATTAAGCAGGCAAGATTGCCTGGGAAAGTACAGCTTGGAATATAGCAAGCTATGCACAGGTGAGGCAAATGTGATTATATCACCAAGCAGTTGTGATTACCTGGAAGGTCACAATGGTTTTTATTCACCTTTTGGTCTGATTTTTCTGCACATGAGAAATATGAAAATATGTTTAAAAGGATTGCACATATTTAACCTGTATCAGATTGTTTGCTATCTTGGGGAAAGGGAAGGAAGGAAGGGGGAAAATTTGGAACACAAAGTTTTACAAAAATGAACATTGAAAACTATCTTTACGTGTATTCAGAAAAATATATATTTTTTTTTATAAAAATGGAACCTTTCCTTCTGTCTTTGATTTCTCTATGGCATATTCCTAGTATTGTTAAGATTGGGTCAAATTGTTAAGATTGGAATTATATAATTCCAAACTGTTTTCTAGAATAATTTCAGTTTCATAAGTTTTCATTCATTCCTCTCTACAATCAAATGAGAAAGGATTCATACCAACATTTAGAATAGTGAAGTCTCCTTATTTCATAAGTGTCTACCTACTCATTACCTACTTATTTTCCCTTATGGTTTGCAAAGCAAGTCACTTCACCCTGTTTGGTTCAGTTTTCTCATCTGTAAAATGAACTGGGAGAAGAAAATGGCAAAGCACTCCAGTAAATTTACCATTAAAACCCCAAACGATGACAAGAAGAGTTGACATGGTTAAAAACAAAACACAACAAAACAACTAAATAACAACAGTCTTCTAATCCTTGTGATTCACATCTTTCTTCAATCTAAGAAAAAAATTTTTAAAAATTCCTTTTTCCTACTTCCTGTCCCACATATTCATACCTATCAAGCTCAGCTCACATCCCCAGATATTCCTTGTTTCTTTTATTTTACCTTTGACATTCTATTTTATTATTAACCAAGTCCCCTCTATTTCACAATATTTTCCTTGGAATCTGGATGACCTTTGAAAATCCCTCTTCTTTACTATCATTTCTAGTGCTGGCTATTTTTTTCTTTTTTTAAAATTATTTTTAATAGTTTTTATTTACCAGATATATGCATGGGTAATTTTACAACATTGACAATTGCCAAACCATTTGTTCTAATTTTTCCCTCCTTCCCCCCCTCCCCCAGATGGTAGGTTGACCAATACATGTTGAACATGTTAAAGTATAAATTAAATATAATACATGTATACATGTCCAAACAGTTATTTTGCTGTACAAAAAGAATTGGACTTTGAAATAGTGTACAATTAGCCTGTGAAGGAAATCCAAAATGCAAGCGGACAAAAATAGAGGGATTGGAGTTCTATGTAGCGGTTCATAGTCATCTCCCAAAATTCTTTCACTGGGTGTAGCTAGTTCAGTTCATTACTGCTCTATTGGAACTGATTTGGTTCATCTCATTGTTGAAGAGAGCCACGTCCATCAGAATTGATCATCATAAAGTATTGTTGTTGAAATATATAATGATCTCCTGGTCCTGCTCATTTCACTCAGCATCAGTTCAGGTAAGTTTCTCCAGGCCTTTCTGAAATCATCCTGTTGGTCATTTCTTACAGAACAATAATATTCCATAATATTCATATACCACAATTTATTCAGCCATTCTCCAATTCATGGGCATCCACGTAGTTTCCAATTTCTGGCCACTATAGTGCTGGCTATTTTTTCTCTCGTTCCGACCCCCACCACATGCCAGGGGAGTCTACAAACTCTTCCTCTCCATGGCCACTTCCAGATTCTTCCTCCACTTTTATCACTCCACAAATTCTCTTTTCTTGATTTCCACTCCACCTCTTTATAGTATACAACTCTATCCAAGTTCTTATTGCTGTAGTTTAATTATTGCCAAGTCACTTGTTTCCCCTTCAATAAATCCAGTGTAAGAGCAGCTATAATCTTTGGTGTTTTTAATGTTTGTCTGTAACCATTCAAACAGTCTTACCTTCCAGATTATTAACCTCCTAAACTTTTATTACTTCTACTTCTACCCTATCTCAGCCATTTACAAGAGATGATCATATCTTAGATCTCTCATCACCTCAAATTGTCCCACCTCCAAGATTCTGAATTCTGAAACTGTGCTTTCTGATCAGAACCTCCTGCCTTTCCACTTTTTTCACTACTTTATTCCTCCTGAACCCTCTTGGTCTTCATTGGACCTTTCAGTTCCTTAATCCTTACTTGTTCTTCCAGTTCATCATCACTGAACTGGTCTCATTTCCCTTCCTTCACAGAGATAGGATAATACAAAGAATTGATCACTGGAGGTTGAACACTGGATTTAAATCCTGCCTGAGATACTAATTAGCTTTGTATGGCTCTTGATAAATCACTTAGCCTTTCAGGACTTCATTATCCTCATTTTTAAAATGAAGAGGTTGTAGTCAATGATATTTAAGGTCCTTTATAATTGTAAATCTTGTTGTTCAGTCACTTTTCAGTCATGTCTGACTCTTCGTGACCCTATTTGGGATTTTCTTGGCAAACATACTGGAGTGCTTTGCCATTTACTTCTCCAGTCCATTTTACAGATAGGGAAACTGAGGCAAATGTGTCACATAGTGTCTGAGGCCAGATTTGGTCTCAAGAAGATGAGTTTTCCTGATTCCAGGTCTGACCCTCTATCCATTGTGCCATTTATCTGGATCATTTCCACAATTCTATAAATCTATAATCTTCTACTTTTGAATACTTCACTCCCTTGTTCTTTTGATGTTTTTACCTTGACAATTCATAACACTGGGACAATCCCACCCCATGCCTTTCTAATCTGGATGTATCAAATACTGGTGGAGGAAGAAAAGACACCTACTAGATGGTTTCATTGCCAGTCTATACTATCTAACCATAGTGTAAGATTCTCAAAGTTGGTGGAAAGAAGGTTTACCATATGTTCCAAGTCTATATAAGGAGTGTAGTTGTCAAGGGCTTAGAAGATAGACTTTTCTCTAATTTACAGCATCTGAGAGGGAACACCTATAGTTCTAGACTCTCTTCAAGAAAGAAAGGGAAACTGGAGGGAAAATGAGACTTTGGGGAAAAGTCAGCATGGCAGAGGATCATAGTATTATTTCCAGCTTCTACATTAGATACTTCAGGAAATTTCTCTTTGGCTAAGACTAGGAATTCTTTTTCTCTGATAGAATTAAGATATCTCATTTCTATACTGGAAACTTGGACCCAGTTTGCAACTTCTTATCACTCTCTCTTCAGAAATACATCTAAAGCAACTCTACATTCATTGTTCATTCTACTTTCCTAAGATTGAAGCAGTCTGTCATGAGTATTCTCATTTTCTAGTTTCAACCTTCAGAACTGCTTTCTATCTTTACCCACCCTATCTTTGCATCAGCCTTAGAGGATAGGATTGCTATTTTACTTGACAAGACCTACTTGTGCCCTTGATCTTATCCCTTACAATGTCCTCTAGGAGCTATCCCCTATGATTATACACTTTCTTTCATCTTTCATCTCTGGCCTCTTTCCTACTATCTACAAAAGTTCTCTTTAAAAAAAAAATCATTCTACATCCTTTCAACGCTAAATTCTTAGAAAGAATAGTGACTATTTACTACATCTACTTCCTCAAATCTCTTCATTCCTCACTCTCTTGCAGTCTGACTTGTGACCACATTTTATTGAAACTCTTCTCTCAAAGGCAACCAAAGACCTTGTAATTGCTAGATCCAGTAGTCTCAGTCTTTCTCTTCTTTCAACACTGTTAACTACCTCTTTTTATAAATTCTCTCTTTCCTCAGTTTCTAGAACACTGTTTTCTTCTGGTTCTCTGGCCCCCTTTTTCTCAGTCTTTCCCTCGGAATCATTATATTATACCTCCTCTTCAGCTATTTCTTCAACTTTCACTCAGTCTTGAGAATTGAGGTACTCAAAGATGCTTCTTTTGATTTTAAGTATAACCAAATAGATGCCTACTCCTTTTGTGGCACATAAATTCCAACAGTATGCTTCCCATTAATAATCAATTAATAGATTTAATTAGCTTTCAGAAAAAGTTTTTGCTTAGATGTATAAACTTGGATACACTGTTCAATAAATATATATATTGTTATGGAACAAGAGTGGTTGCAAACTTGGAGTACAATAGTAATGAAACATATGTGTAGGATACATGTGTGACAAATGGTAATTGCTAATTCTCAGTACCTATGGCTTACATGTCCTTTGAATCTTTGCTCCTAACATGTTACTATTAAAAGGTATATGCTTATAGATCATGTCTTTTCTGTCATAAAGGTAATGCTTTAAAGAACTGGAAACTGATCAGATGCCCATCAGTTAGCGAATGAGTAGATAAGTTATGGTATATGAACATAATGGAAAATTATTGTTCTATATGAAATGATGAAGAGGCTGATTTCAGAAAAGCCTGGAAAGACTTTCATGAACTGATGCTGAGTGAGGTGACTAAAACCAAGAGAACATTGTACACAGCAACAAGATTATGTGATGATGAACTTGATGGACTTGGCTCTTTTCAACTATGAAGTGATTCAAGATAATTCCAACCGACTTGTATTAAAAAGACCCATCTGCCTGCAGAGAGAAAACTATGGAGACGGAGAGTGTGGATCACAGCATAGTATTTTCACCTTTTTTATTGTTGTTTGTTTGGTTGGTTTCTTTTTCTTTCCTTTCTCCTTTTCCTCTTTTGATCTGCTTTTTCTTGCACCATCACAACATGATAAATGTAGAAATATATTTAGAAGAATTAAACCTATTTAACCTATGTTAATTGCTTGCTGTCTAGGGGAGGGGAGAAGGGGAGAGAGAGGGAGAAAAATTTGGAACACAAGGTTTTGCAGAGGTGAATGTTGAAAAGCTATCTTTGCATGTATTTTGAAAAATAAAGCTATTGTTATTTTAAAATTTGCACAGATTTTCCAGATTGTAAGGGTTGGAGGCAATCAACATGCCCCTAACCCCTTTGGTGTGCAAGGGATAATGTCTTACTTTCATTAATAAAGTATCTGTGTTATTAAAAAATAAAGTTAATATCTTTTTTTTTAACATTTTCTAATACTTGCCACTTTTAAATAGCTAGAAATGCTATTACTTTCCTGGGAAAAAATTAATTGAAAGGGAAAATTTCTCTTCCATAACCCACTGGCCACACTGAAAAGGATGAAAATCTGAAAAAGCGTTAAACTGTGAAAGGGACTTTGTTTCCAGGGGTAATTTTCAAAGCAATCAATCAAAACAATCCTTCAGGACTTTCTTGAGAAAGGAAAGGAAGTCTGGTTCACCAGTAACCAGGCATTATTGGCATTTCCCCATGATAAAGATTCCTGCTGAAATAGTATTAATAGTAGGTTCTCACAGAATCTATATCCGATGGCCTATCCCCCTAAACTGTAAACCTTTCCCCTAGGATGCATTCAGGCACATGAGTATCCCTCAAGTTCAAATTTGAGAAAATGTTGTTAGGAGATTTTTAAAAATAAGGAAATCAGAATATAGAAAGCGCTAGGAATTTTCACAGAGAAGTTAAATTTAGGGTATGAATTACTCCTGGGTCACTTGATTGTCCTCAGCTCAGCAGAAGGTGCCAAAATGAAGGAAAGATGGAAGGAAGAAGTGGAGCTAGAAAGGGGATCCATCATCCTGAAAATGTAAAGAGCTGAATTTATGCAAGATTAAATGCATGCATAGCACTCCCTGTAGGCTGCTGCCCCAATTTTCACTCATGTTAATGGGCCAGGTCCCTAGTCAATAGCTTACTGTTTCTTTCAGGGGTACCCCTAAGAATCATTGTAGTTTCTAGTCTTGTTGCCTATAAAATAGTGTGCTCCCAATTAATTATCAGCTAAAGTTAATTCACTTTCAGAAAGGGTATTTATTAAGTAGAACAATTACAGTTTCTGTAATAATTGGTGTCAGAATAAAGGATCCCATCATTATATATGTTAAGACACAGCTAGCATAGTACTGTGGTTATGATATAGTTTCCCCAAGGATTTCAGTTTAACTGCAATGCAGATAATTCCCAAGGTTCTGTACCCAAGCCTAATCTCCTTTACTTTCAACAGCCTACAAGGCATCTCCTGAATATTCTGTTAGCACCTCAAAGTCAACATATATAAAACCAAATTCATTATCTACTTTCCTAAAAGTGTCCCTCCCTCTAATTTCTCTCTTTTTGTTAGGGGCACTTTTAGTCTTCCTTAACAAAACTTGAAATTTTAGGATCATCTTTGATTATTTCTTTTTCCTCACTATTATTCCATCCCCAACCACTTATTTATCAGGGCTTAGAGATTCTATTTCCACAAATATGGTCATATCTCTTCCTTTCTCTCTACAAAGGGCAAGTGTTCACGAGGTAATCAGAAAAAGTATTACTAAATTACTAGACTCTCAAAGGTCTCTCTTAACTTAAGAATTGATTATATGCCATGGTAGATGCTGGCACAGGACTACCCAGCATGGCACGCCATGCTCTAGGAGCAAAGCAGAATTGAATTAGCTCAGAAAAAAGTCAAAATGCACAAAGTTAGAGAATCTACCCCACATATTCATAGGGATTATTTGTGTCTGACCTCTGGCTGAACATTCCAAGCCCCTATTGGTCTGATCAGTTGGACATATTGTAACTCAACATGATGTCTTAGAGAATGAACAACAACAACCAATCAACCAACCAACTCATACATTAGGTCCTTATCACTTCTTACCCGAACCATTGTACTAGCTTCTAATAAAGCTTCTTTCCTATCTCTTGTTTCTCTGGTCCATTATTCACAGAGTTGCCAAAATTATTTTCCTTTGGCATAAATCTGGCTATCATTTTCCCAATAAAACAACAAAAAAAAATAATAGAGTGACTTCAGTCTAGAATAAAATATATTGTTTTCAACAAGCTTATCAAGCCCAACTATAGACATGCAAAGATTATGTTACAATTGTGACTGGGCACCTTGGTAGACTAATCCCATCAAGTCTTCCCCTCAACTTCTTTGCCAACAGCACATCAATGAAGTTTGATAGTATATGTGATGTTTCACAACCATAGTCTCCTTTCTCTGGCAAGGAGGAAGAAAGAAACATTTTTTCAATTCTTATTGAGGACCAAGTTTAGATTCTAATGGAGGGGAGATGATGGGACAGGGAGAGAATTTGATAAATACATTGACAAAGTAGAGTGTAATGGAAGAATCCAAAATAAAATGTTCTAGAAAAAATCTAAATAGGAAATGAACACTGGACTAAGGATTTGGAAAAGTTTTACAGAGGGGATTATACCTGAAGTAAACATTGAAAGAAAGAAAAAGTTCAAAAGGCAGAAAAACATTCTAGGAAATACACTGAGAAAATCCTGTACATATACAGGGAGGTAGAAGATGGCAAACAAAATCAGGCAGCAGCCAGTAGTTCAGTTTAATTGGAGTGTTTTAGAGGGAGTGTGATATAGTAAATAGAGTGCTGGACTTTGGAGTCAGGAATACCTGGATTCAAAACCTGTTTTTAACAATTACTTGTATGACCTTGGGCAATTACTTTATCTCTTTGAGCCTCAGTTTCTTTAACTGTAAAAAGGAAGGATTGTACTAAATAACCTTTGAGGTCTCTTTCACATCTAAATCCAAGATATTATCATTGTATGAAAAGTAGTATTTGGAGATAAGGCTGAAAAATTAGGTTGAAACCAGATTGTGTAGGGTCCATAGATATGAGCTATATATGTGTTGGCAGAACCTGGAGAAGCATATTCTCTGTAAGAGCTAAGGTGAAGAAAAATCACAGTATATATGCCCAATAGATTTTAGGAACAACTTGAAGGGCATAGGCATGTCCTCCATTGTTAGAGAATCTAAAAGAAGACATGACTTATTGTTGGTACAGATCAATAGCCTGAACTGGGAAATTGGGAGAAAGAATAAACAAAGGAAAGGGCTTCAAATATTATAAATGAATTCTGATCTTTGGAAGAATGAGCATGGATATCATTGGACCATAACTAGAGTGAGGAGACAAGGACTTTGCTCCAAGGTGCAAAAATTTAGAAGGTACTAAGTCCTTCAGCAGTGCAGATAGAACTGAATTTAGTACTTAGTTTATAAGCATAATTCATTAAAGTAGGAAACTACCAAATGGTACACTTCTTCTTTCCACTGCCTTTCCTGCTTTAGACAGCACAGGAAACTCCAGCCTAGCCCTATATTTCTCTGAGTCTCTCCAGCTTTAGTTTGACAATATTCCAGGGAATCCACAAATGGGAGGCAATCCTTTTTTTCTCCTCATTGAATGTGTAGTTAAAATTTGATTTATGCCACCTGCCCTGGGAGTAAAAAGTGCTAGTTATGGTTCTGAATGAGAAATAGTGCTCAAATTATTTTCAAACTGACTGAATTAGATGGTATACAGAGCATATTGCATAGAAAATGATTGTAGACTCCCAAAAGACAAAGACTGCTTCCTTTATTTCTATTTATTCATTCATTCATTCATTCATTTGTTTGTCTGTATTTGTGTTTCTGTCACTTATCACAATGTCTTGCAAAAAGGAAAGGCTTACTGGAAAGACTTACATGAACTGATGCTGAGTGAAGTGAGCAGAACCAGAACACTGTATACAGTAATAAAAAGATTGTGTGATGATCAAACATGATAAACTTAATTCTTCTCAGCAATACAGTGATCTAAGATAATTAGAATAGACTTGGGATGTAAAATGCCATCCACATCCAAAGAAAGAACTATGGAGACTGAATATGGATCAAAGCATATATTATCAATTTTAAAAATTTTCATGTTTTTCCCTTTTATTCTGATTTTTCTTTCACAAAATAAAAGTTTTTGCCCTCAAGAATCTTATATTCTATTGAAGGGAGACAACTTGTACATAAAAATAAATACAAATGTATACAAAGTAATTTCTGAGGAAAGATTTCTAGTAAGTAGGAGGATCAGAATAAGCCTCTGATAGGAAGTAGCACTTTAGCTGATCTTTGGAGAAAGCTAGAAATTCCTAGAAGCGGAAGTAACAAGGTTATGCATTCCATGAATTGTGCAAAACACAGACATAGGTAAATTCCACAAGTTACATAACACTCTCTAACCTGAGCAAGGATGATGTGTCAGTTTCCATCTGGGTGAGGGACACCTGGCCATAGGTATTGGAATCTGACATGTGAAAGGCAGCAAGCAAAAATAAAAGATTTAAATTATAAAATCATTAATATTATCAAGGAAAAGGAAAAGGAAGGGTGATATTTGAAGAGACTAGTCTGATTCCATTGGTAGCTTTTTGTCTGATGAGCTCAGATTTTAAATTCACACAGAGAAGATAGAAGGGGAATATAACCAATATAAAAGCCAAAAACAAGAACAAACAACAACAAAAACCCAAATAAGTCTGTAAGAACAATATGTCAAGTCATAACCAAGAATGAATGATCTGAAACTCTAGGAAAAAAGCTAAAAATAACAAAATGAACTTTAAAGTTATATTTGAAGTAAGAACAAAGAAAAGTCAGCCCACTATTGTGGACAATGGTATTACTAATGGATTACATAAAAATCAGTGATTTATTTTAGCTCCCGCCCTATTTGGTTCCCATCCTATTCCAAAAGGAGAATCACAAACTAAAAGAATTAGACAAAAATTTTCAAAGAGTAATTGGAATTTCAAAGAAGACTGATGGGAATCATAAAGTAATAATCAGTCATTTAAGCATTTATTAAACATCTGTAATGTGCTAGACACTGTATTAGGGGATGAGATTAAGAAATGGAATTATTTATGTGCCAAAATGTTTGTGGCAGCCCTTTTTGTAGTGGCTAGAAACTGGAAAATGAATGGATGTCCATCAATTGGAGAATGGTTGGGTAAATTGTGGTATATGAATGTTATGGAATAATATTGTTCTATAAGAAATGACCAACAGGATGAAGACAGAGAGGCTTGGAGAGACTTACATGAACTGATGCTGAGTGAAATGAGCAGAACCAGAAGATCACTATACATTTCAACAACAATACTGTATGAGGATGTATTCTGATGGAAGTGGATATCTTCAACAAAGAGAAGATCTAATTCAGTTCCAATTGATCCATGATGGACAGAATCAGCTACACCTAGAGAAGTAACATTGGGATATGAGTGTAAACTGTTTGCATTTTTGTTTTTCTTCCCAGGTTATTTTTACCTTCTGAATCTAATTCTTCCTGTGGAGCAAGAAATTCAGTTCTGCACACGTATATTGTATCTAGGATATACTGTAACATATTTAACATGTATGGGACTGCCTGCCATCTAGGGGAAGGGGTGGAGGGAAGGAAGGGAAAATTTGGAACAGAAGTGAGTCCAAGGGATAATGTTGTAAAAAATTACCCATGCATATGTGCTGTCAAAAAAAAAAGTTATAATTATAAAATTAATAAAACAAATTTTTAAAAAAGAAATGGAACTATTCCTACTCATCAGGAGTTCATATTCTAATAGGACAAATAACAAGGATTTATATAAATATATATAGCACAAATATAAAGTGAATAAATACAAATAAGAATGAATAAAGAAAAGGGTCTATTTACCAGATTAACAGGTGATAAATGATAGAACCAAAATTCAAAGCAACTTTAATAGTCTGGGAATTCTGGGTTAAAATCAAGCAGATAAAATTAAATAGGGAAAAAAAAATAATTCTACATTTCAATTTTAAAAATCAATTGCACAAGAACAAAATGGGGAAACAATAGCAATTTTTAGTTAAATATGAATATTTAGTTGACAAGATTAATACAAAAAAAGTTTGAAAAAATAGGAATGTCTCAACTGAAAAAGAATATAGAATATTCCAGTAAAGCAGCAAGCAAATTGGACTAGGACTCACCAGAAATCAGGGTTCAGATCATGCTTTAACACCTTCAATTTCTTTATCTGTAAAATTAGAATAAGATTCTATCCCTCTTAATGCTATTGTCTTTCCTCTTTTGATTAACTCCAATTTAGTGTGTGTATGTGTACACACACATATATGTGTGTACATATATATATATATATATATATATAGAGAGAGAGAGAGAGAGAGAGAGAGAGAGAGAGAGAGAGAGAGATACAGAGATAGAGAGAGAGACAGAGAGAGAGAGAGAGTTAAATATATATGTGTGTGTGTGTGTGTGTATGTGTGTGTGTATGTATATATAATTTGTGGCAAAGGAAAGTATTGGGGGTCCAAATATTTAGTGAAGCCATCTGTAGTGAAGTGTTATGTGTGACTTGAGGGAAGGCAGAATAGACATCTCTAGCTTCTTCTTCCCTGATTCTTTTCCAAGGAAGACTTCCATTGTTGCCAGAAGGGGAAGCAGAATTTGTTGGACAGAGGCTACTACTCTGCTCTCCACAGAGAGAGGGAGATATCACACTATAAGTATATTTATCTCATTTAACTGTTGTTCATCTAGGGGATACAGTTAGGTCCTAACTTTTGATTGCTTTGCCATTTGGGGAGGACGACTCACAAATTCTGTATCTAAGATGACTTCTTTCCCACCTAATATCAGTTATACAATAAATACACATAACAAATATATTTTAAAAGTTCATTTATCCAAGTTATAACACAACAAAAATCAAAGAAGTTATTCTTGTAGGAGAATATATACCAAAGAATACAGACTGAGGCAACTCTCTCATTGGGAAAAGATACAGATCAACCCCAAAAGAATGTCTCTGATCTCATCCAAGGGGTAACTCCCCAGAGTTTCTAGAGTAGCAAGCTAAGAATAGATAAATAATGGAGACTTCCCTCTCATTACTTCCCAGTTTTTTCCTTTATAAACCTAAATTGGGCTTATAGCCTCTTATATTTTCTCTCTAAAAACAAATGTAACATGTTACAAAATAAATGTTCTGCCTTGTTTTGTTACGTGGACATAATTGGTTGCATGTGGTCTCTTCTATCAGATTATAAATTCCATGAGAGCAAGGACTGTATATTTCCTTTACATAGCATAGTCCCTGATATCTAAATAGGTGCCTAATAAACATTAGTTGATTAGTTAATTGACAGACCTACCATATCACAGAATTGTTGTAAGAACCAAATAAGATAGTATATAAAAACAATTTACAAACCTTAAAAATCTAAGTCAGATGTGGGTCCTATTGCACTATCCATTTCAGTTAAAGCTTCTAAATTAAAAGGAATAATCCATTTGCTAAAAAGCAAGGTACTCAGCTTGTTGATTATTTACTTATGTGAGCTTCAAAGAAAAGGAAAAAATAAAAAGTAAGTTAAATGAGAAAAAGGGAGGCAGCTGCTGACAATTTAATTTTCTTTCTTCATAACCAATATTACTTCAGTAGCCCCTGAAGGGGTATAATTTTGTTTTGCAGGTAAAGGACTAAATATTTGTTTATGAGACCAAAATATCCAGAAGAACCTCCATTGAAACAGATCACTCCCTACATTCCTCAGATCACATTTCCTACTTTACCTATGGATAAGAGCACTCCTCCGTGCAATGCTTCTATTAGGAAATACAGCATTCCATTCAATTGAGTACGAGTATCAGAATACCTGGATATGAATCTAACTTATTACCAGTGTGATTTTAAGCAATTGCTTAACTTCCCTGAATTTCAGTTCCTTATCTGAAAAATGAAAAGGATGGATTAGATAGCACCTAACATTTTATCCAGCTCTAAATTTATTTGACAATAATAAACACTCTTACTGTTTGATCATATTTGACTCTTTGTGAACCTCATTTGGGGTTTTCTTGGCAAAGAGTGCTTTGTCATTTCCTTCTCTAGTTTATCTTACATTTGAGAAAACTGAGGCAAATAGGATTAAGTGACTTGCCCAGGGTCGCGTAGTTTGAAGTATCTGAGAACAGATGAATTCAGGAATATCAATCAGTCTTCTGGCTCCATAACCTACACCATTGCACCACCTACCTGCCTTTTTTGATCAATGTATTAGACCCTTAGTTTCTATGAGGTTATTTTGAAACTAGTGGCAATTTGGTATGGTAGAAGAAACTGAAACTTTCTGTTTATCCCCTTCTTAATGACTGTTCTTTTCTCTATGTCAGCCTGATCTCTCTATCTTCTATCTTCCTAGGTTCTATTTTCCTCTATAGGCTAATTCCGAGCATCAATCCCTTAAAAAAAAACAAAAAAACAAAATCAAACAAAATCCAACATTTGAATGCCTTTTTTATACCTCTCTCAGTACTAAGTACTAAAGAAGACTTGGGGAATAAAGAAGGAAAAGACTGAGTTAGTGAGCCCCAAAATATCTTAATCGTTATAATCTAGTTGGGGGAGGAGGGGAAGACACCAAATAAAGCAATATACAAATAAGGCTTTTCTCCCTTTTGCTAGTTTAATTTGCTAATTAAATTCTCCTTCTAGCTCTCTAAACCTCAGAATCATTTTTTACTCTTATCTCTGCTTTCTTCACTCTTCATTCATGACTGCTTGCTGGAATAAAGTTTTGGGTGTGAAGTCATGGAGACTTGTGCCACTTATTAGCTGTGTGACCATAAGGCAAGCTGCATAACCTCTTTGAAGAATGAATATTTTTTTTAAAAAAGGTCATCAAAATTTGGCAATCACAAGATAACCTCTAAACCTCAGTTTTCCTGTAGGTAAAAATGGAGATGATAGCATTAGTATCTACCTCACTGCAGCTAAATGACACAGTGGATAGAGTGCCAGCTCTGGAGACAGGAAGATCCATCTTTGTGAGTTCAAATCTAGTTTCAGACAGTTAATAGTTGTGTGACCTTGGCCAAGTCACTTAACCCCAATTTGTCTTGCACAATGGATAGAACGCAAATGACAACAACAACAAAAACTACTTCACTTGAGATCTAAAATGAAAATGTATGGAGGAAAAAAGTATGCAAAGCATCAACTGTAATATAAATTTCAGTTATTTTTATCTCTTTCTTCTTATATTTTTGATGGGGTTCAAATAGAAATTGTCCTGAGAGAGGTTGCTATGCTGGGTTAAACTGTAGTAGATATAATTGCATTTTGTAATTGGCTGAAAATATTATAAGACAACTCACTTATTGGAATAGGCACTATATTTTTTAAAATGTATTTTATTTTGCTAAATATTTCCCAATCACATGAAAAAAATTTAACATTCATTTTTTTTAATTTGCATGCCAAATTCTCTCCTTTTCTCTCATTCCTCTTCTATTTCTAGAGAAAACAAGCAATATGATATCAATTTTTCACATGAAGTCATACAAAATATATTTTTATATTGTGGCTAAATTTTTAAAAATTTTACTATTTTGTTCTGAACACCTCTAAATGGATCATTCCATAAATATAATAGAACTTAAAAAAGAAATTACATATGAAACCAAAAATCTTTTCCATACAGCTTGCTTTTTAAAAGGCATGTAATAAATTCAACATTTTCTTTTCAAAGCTGTCCTTATTTATGCTTCCTTTTGAACTTCTTTCTTTTGTTTTTTAGATGTAACACTGATTAAACCTGGAAGAGCAGGTATGTTATCTCACCTGGAATTATTCAGAGAACTGGGGGGATCTTTAGGCCCCCCACATACCCACTGACCAGCCAGTTGTGTTTCCCCAAGCATAAGGTAGAAAGTTGTCTCTTGAATTCTATTTCCATTTAACTACTAACACTCAGTTTAGCTTTTACAAAGAAATGTTTACTTCAAAAGTTGTAATGAAAATATATAAAAACTGACTCCCCAGTCCATGGGAGACATCCTCCTCTTCCTCTTTTGCACTACCCCAGTGTCTGAGAAAGGGAAGAGGATTGGGTTCATGGCTTAGCTCAGTTCACATTTAGCACAGTCCCACTTCTAAGTCCCAAACCCTTCTCTGGCTCAAGGCCCAGCCACCCTGCCTTCTCAAAGGCTTCCTGGATAGGCTGACTGACTACAATATCCTGGCTCAAAGGGATCCCCTACCAGCACCAGACAGGGAGAACGAGGTTTCTGTTTTATTTAACAGAACAGAAACAAAAAGCCAGGCCCATTTCTCAGAGAGGTAAAAGAGAGATCAAGCAGAGGAAGGAAGTCCTTCCCTTCTCACTGGTTCAGTCCATGACACCCAGGCTCTAGTTGAACTGTGACTTTGACCTTCTGGACACAGCAGGAAGGATCTCAGGAAAAAGCAGGAGTTAAAAGCAGGATTGTTTTGTTCTGGCTGGTTTTAAAAGCAGCCTTTTCTGACTACATAGCCAGTGAAAGGAGATTATCCTCCCTAGGGGGACAGAGCATCTCTATTTGAGGAAATCTAGACATGTTCCAAAGGTCCCTCTGGGCACTTCCATGCTAGGTGATTTGAACATGATTGGACAAACCTTACATATGTGTTTTTAAACAATGTTCCCATGATCCTCTTTATTCTTTCTGTTTTCATTACTTTTGCTATCTCCATACTCTGCCCTTCTCTCCATGATAATTTCCTAGTCCCCTGGAATCTAGGCCCTCTTGGGTTTGGTGGATTCCCAAAGACCACGTGAGTCACTCTATCCTTCACCATATCCTGCCCTGATGACTAGACACATTTCCATTGGAAGGTGAAAGGAGGCTGCATCCAGAGAAGCTGAGGACTCTATACTTGTTGCTTATCTTTGCTCTCTTGGAGCAAAGTCAAGTTCCTTTTGCCAATTTAAGTGCCTTATTTCATCCCCATGTCAAACCTGAGCCAAGAGTGCCACTCGAGAGCCACTTCCTACATTAGTTGTTTGGAGCACTTTAAAAATGAAACTATTGATTAGGTTTTATTCTTGAAGAATTCTTTGATCATATTCTTTGATCATCATCCATATGACTCTTGTTCCTACATATTTGAATCCATTTTTCATATATCTTGGACATCCCACCTTTATCAGAGAAACTAAATGAGCAGATTCTTTCCTCTCAGCACTCCTGCTCTTTCAAAATGAAGAAGGTGGTAAAAAAGAAGGCATGTGATCCGCACCCAAGATTAATAACTAAAGCAAGCTGTTTCTGTTCCACTGTCCCTCCTATTCTCCACAAACACTGACTTTTGATTCCTAGTGCTTAATTTTTTTCTCTTAGTCTGTACTTCTGTAATGCCAGAAAAACTGAGGAAAGACAGAGATTGGTTTATAATCTTTTAATGTGGAGAGTTTTTTTAGACTAGACAACCCAATGGAACTCATGTTCAAAAATCATTTGGAACTGAGGAACTGAGGCAGAGACCTTTTATAGGATTTTAGCTAAACAGGATACATAACTTGAGTATACAATCTTAAAAAGGCAGATATGGAGCAGTGAGGATACAGAGTGGTCAGATAGGCCATAATTCCAAGAGGGGACTGACCATAAATTAATCCTGACAGGATAAGGGTCAAGATAAGAAGGTTGAGGGCAGGAGACAAGGAGGCAAGAGGCAATACTCAAACAGAGAGGGAATTATTCTAGCAAGGAGCGAGCTAATGCACCTGGAGTTTATGATACAATGGAATGTAAAGTGGCCAGAGCGTCAAGATTTTTCCCGAATCAATTCTCCCAGTTCTAATAGCAAGGAAAAATCAGGGGTGGCTATAATAATTTTATTCAGGGCATAACACTTCAGAATCCACTCTCTAAAGCTGAAGTTTGTTTTGTTTATGGCTATTTTTTCATCAATATTATCTTCCCTCTTAAGCCCCCTGGCCCTTTCCTATCTCTTTCACTCTGAAATTTAATATTTTACTATAACAAATTCTGTGTGTGTTTGTGTGTGTATGTGTGTGTGTGTGTGTGTATACATACACCTCTATATATTTCCATCCTTGTAAAGTTTTAACTCAACATTACTGTATCCAATAGAAAGCCAATTTATGATATCAAATCATGAGGTTAAATTTCCCCTATAAATCTATGACCTATATCAGCTTTGCTGAATCCCTTTTGGATTAGCCCACCATAATATTCTACCTGGTGGTGTCTGTCTCCCCATTCCCCTCCTCCATGGTGCTTTCTCCTTCTTATACAATTAACTAATTCTTTTGTTGCCACAGTTCCCTTTTATTGTCCGGCCTCAGTTTCCCTAATTGTCGTGCCTCAGTTTCCCTGAACTGTTCTGCCTCAGTTCCTTTTATTATTCTGATTCAGTCCCCCCAGTTGCAATACCTCCCCTTTTTGATCATTAGGACTGAGATAATTAAGGCTTGGAGATCCAGCCACTGGCATTCCAAAAGATAAAACTCCAGATGTTCTATCTCATACCTAATTGGTATCCTCTTCTATCTCTAAGTCCCAGACTTTCTAACTCTAGTTGGACACCCCCTAAGTCCTCCCAATTAGTAAGAATTTATAGTACTACCCCCAACCTGTCAGAACCAGATTGATGGTCCCTGCCTGGAGATTCCCCACTCACCAGAGTTAATGGCATACTCCCACTTTCTCCTAGTTAATTGTGAGTTCCATAGGGAACTTGTCTTTTCCATTGTTAGTTGTTAAAACCCCTTTCTATTGCTCTCCCAAATCTATTTCATCTTTACTACTCCTAGTGCCTATTTTACCTCTTCATTTTGTCTATAATCTCTTCTCATAAATAAAACTATCTTTTGCCAAAGGAGAAAGCCTTTGTGAGTTCTTTAATGTGAATTGCTACCAAACTCCATCATTTGTTGCCTACATCAATCTCATATTTGGTGACAATTATCAGACATCAATCTCATCACCTCAATGACTTTTGAAAATGCTAAGATTATCAGGAGATACTTATCTATTTTCCCCTATCAAAATGTTAATATCTAATCATCATACAACTCCTAGTTGTTCAAATAAATTGAACTTTCTAGGTTTCCCTTGACTCACATTTTCATTTCAAAATTTCCACTCATCTCTGTCTTTTTTATCAGGAATGTCTGAAAGTTTTCTATTCCATCAAAGATCCACTTTTATACGCCTCATCTTTTGCCTTTGGAAGACTGTATTCAATAGTCTCTTCTCATCTATTGGAGAAACTTCCAGCTCTTGTATGTAATCCTGATTGCTTGCTTCTTACAATCTTAATTTCTTTTTTCTTTTGCTGAGGCAGTTGGGGTTAAGTGACTTGCCCAGGGTCACACAGCTAATGTTAAGTGTCTGAGACCAGATTTGAACTCAGATCCTCCTAACTTCAGGGCTGGTGCTCTATCCATTGTGCCACTTAGCTGCCCTAATATTAATTTCTGATTGCAGTATTTTTTTCAGTATTGCAAAATTTGCAGTACTTTCCCTTTAATTTAAAAGATCTGGATTTAGAATAAGATATTCATGAGAAGTTTTCTTTTAGGACTTTGTTAGTGAATTCTTTATATATTAATTTTGCCTTCTTGTTCTAATAGGTCTGAATATTTGCAATATCTTGAAACTCAGTTTCCAAGCTTTTAAAAAAAACAAATTTCATGGTCAGATGTGTAGAAAACATAGTTAGAGATATTGCTACTGGAAGGGAGGAGGGGAAGGAGGCTGCCTATGTGGCAACATATTTGTAAATGACTCCGTGATATGATCAAATAAGGTGACTGCCAATGGCAGATGTAATTAGGAGTGGAGACTCATGTGGAGGAATTAGGAGGGCTAGACAGGCTGTAATTTCTGTAATCAAGGGGGGATTTGCATTTCAGGATGATGGGGGAACCCTGATACTGTCCTTGACTTTTGAGGTGAGCCCTGAAACTCCCCTGACAGAGACCCACCCTTAGGGTAGTTAAGTAGTTTCATTAAGCTTCGCCCAGGACCACTACCTACTTAGCTCAAACTTAAGTGATTTCATTTAGCTGGAGATCTGGACCTGATATTTCTATTGAGTAGCTGATTGTACTCTCTTCTGAGCTGAAAATTAGTCCAGGACTACTTCTACTTAGCTCAAACTTAAGTGTCTCATTCAGTTGGAAATCTAGGCCTGGGGGCAATGACAATATTGAAGGAATTTCATTCAATTGAAACTTCAGTCTCAAATTTCCTATTTAAAAGGCACTTTTGGGGTTCATTTCTTTGCAGACAGCCTGAAGTAGAAATCATACCATGCTAAGGGACTTTTCTCCCCTTGACACAGATACCTACCAATACCCTTGCCCACTGTGAAGAGACATTCTCTTCTCAGTGATAAACCTTTTGTTATCTCTGTGCCAGGATTTCTCTCTAGGATCTTTATCTCTCTGCCAGGACTTTGTCACTCTGAAGTCAGTCTTCCTAGCCAAAGCTGATTTCTGGAGTGCCAACAATAAACTTCCTTTGGCCAATCTAATATTTTGAGTTCATGAATTCTTTCATCTTGGACCTGAGCCAACCAAAAAGGGGTTCCACAACTCTCTGTATTGCCACTAACCACATCAAGGACAGGGTACAAAAAATTATACTTTGGAGCTTTAAGTGTGTACCTATTCTTTTGGACACCAGTTCTTGCAATTTTGTGAATAAAAATCTTTTCCTGGCTTCATAAACAAGTCTGCAGAGTTCTTGGTAAGATATCTGTCTCTTATAATTAAATGACTTGAGGAAAACAAAATCCCTGTCCAAATCAGATAAATGACTTTAAGAAAGTAAAATCCCTTTACTTTCTTTTTTTTTTCCCCTGAGGTAACTAGAGTTAAGTGAATTGCCCAGGGTCACATAGCTAGAAAGTGTTAAGGAGTGTCTGAGTCACATTTGAACTCAGATCCTCTTGACTTCAGGGTGGCCACTGCACCACCAAGCTACCCCTAAGATACCTTTACTTTCAAAAAGCAGAGGCCTTTTTAATTTCTTTCCTTTTCAAGTTGTTACCAAATATCTATTATGTGCTAGCATTATGCAAAGCACTAGAAATACAAAGAAAGACAAAAACAGTCCTTGTCCTCAACAAACTTACAGCATAAAGGAGACGATGTGAAAAAAAAATTATGTATAAACAAGATATATAAAGAATAAATTGAAAATAATATAAGGAGGAAGATTCTAACATTAAAGGAGATTAGGGAGGGCTTCTTGCAAAAGCTAAGATTTTTTCTGAGACTTGATGGGAGGGGAAACCAAAAGGGAGAGCTTTCTAAGTATGATGTACAGCCAGGGAATAAAAAGTATGTGTTGAATTGGCATGTAGTGTGTGAGAATATCCTGGAGGGCAGGGTCACTGATCATAGAGAAAAAGGATTAAAATGTAAGTAAACTGAAAAAGGAAGGGAGGGGGCAGATTATGAAAAGCTTTGAAAGTCTAAGAGAAGATTTTATATTTGATTCCCTAGAGATAATAGAAAGCCAAAGGAGTTTAATGAATAGAGGAGAGATAAGATCATGCCTTCAGAGATTATTTACCTAAGTGAATAATAAAAGGAGACTGTGAACATTCTTACAAATAACTCAGATCCTTTGTTAATTTTTGTTTCATTTGTTTGATGTCATTTGTTCTTTGAGGTCTTTCTTCTCTACAGGATACTTTTTAGGGAAGAAAGGAATGGTCCATCCTAAAAAAGAAATAGATAAATTTCCTCTGGTAATTGATAGCTACCTCATGAAGAAAATATTCTTTTAACCTAACCAAAAAAACCCCCCAAAAAACAAAAAACAAAAAACAACCTTGCTGAAAATACTACTATGCAAATTCTTTTAGAGAAACAGCAGGAAGAACAATCTGACATCACATTTTGTGCATTTAAAAGTCAAAATGATGAAGCTAAAGTAGTTTTACTGGCTAATATAATAATGCACCCTGGAGGGCATCTTTTTTAAGAGGTTACAGATGTGGGAAGTTTTGCAGGACTAGAAAACAGTCAGAAAATGTCTTCTGCCTGAAGGAGTAAACTGCCTGTTCAGGAAACACAGCTTTGGATACATGAGAAGGTAGCTTCAAAATTAGATCTAATTCAAAAGAAAATTCATTGGGTTCCTTTGGTCTAAAATAAGGCTTTCTCAGGACACTTATAGCCAAGACTACTTGACAAAGCTTAAGCGATGGATTAGAGAGGCAGCACTAAATGATGAGATTGAGGAGAGTAAATAATATTAAATGTTGGAGATTGGCACCAAATGTTGGGGTTCAGTCATGTGAAGAATTCACAATGGCCTTTCTCTTTGGCAAAAGTTATCTTTATTTAGGAGAGGTTACATACAAAATGAAGAGGTAAAATAGGCACTAGGATCTATTAAATAAATTAAATTAATTAAATAATATTAAATAAATCTATTAAATAGATTTGGGAAAGCATATAGTTTGCAAGGAAAGGGGTTTTAACAATTACAAGACAGTTGTCCCTTAGTGGGACTCACAATTATCCAGGAGAAAAGGAATACACCATGAGATAGGAGTATGCCCTTAACTGACAGGCTAAATCCATAGAGGAGTTTAGCACCCTAAAAGAGTTAGTTATTTTAAGGAGAAAGACCCCATGAGTCTAAGGGTGGGGTAAGGAGAATGATACCATGGCACATGGGGGAGGGGAAAGGAAGAAACTACAAAGCAAAAAACAGTGGCTGGATAACCCAAAAGGGATTTAGCAAATATGTCAGAATGGGTCATGGAGAGATTTATAGGAGGAATTTAACCTCCAGGGTTTGACATAACTTGACTTTCTGATCAGAAAGGAGGTAGGCCTGTAAAATTGAGCTGATGATGCTCATCAGTCCCTTCCCTGCTTGCCTCAGGGAGTAATCTTATCCAGTACTTCAGGCTTTCTTTGCCAACCCCATCTAGTGACCCAGAATTTCATCATAAGATTTCAAATCAAGTCAACAAGCATGTATTAAGCTCTTGTTTTGTGCCAGGCACTATGCTAAATGCTAATGAAGGAAGAAACATAACACATTTGTTATTAAGATGCTGGAAATACTGCTAGGATTTCTTCCTGGATCTTAACCATTAAATACCAGCTGTCTAGGAATCAATCTAATATAAGAATTGAGGGGCTAGAGCCAATATCTTATTTCTGTATTTTTAGAAAGTCTTATTGAGAGCTGAAGATGAATTTCTGGTAAGATATGTCAGGAAAGTTGGGTGTCTCAGTGGAAAGAAGCTGGGTGTAAATTCAAGATGACTCATTTTCCTGAATTCAAATCTATCCTTAGAAAAAGTGTCCGTAGACACTTAGCCCTGTGACCCTGGCCAAGATAACTTTGTTTGCCTCAGTTTCCTCATCTGTAAAATGAGTTGGAGAAGGAAGGGGGAAACCTCTCCAATATCTTTGCCAAGAAAATGCCAAATGGGGTCACAAAAAGTTGGGCACAACTGAAAATAACAAATGTTATATATCTGAAATGTACCTAGATAAAATGTGTACAAGATGTAGACATAAAAAGTTATACCAAAAGCAAATTAAGAGAACAAAGAATACTTTACCTCTCACATCTATGGATGGGGGAAGAATTTATGTCCAAACAAAATATAGGGAGCATTATGAAATACAAAATGGATAATTTTGATTATGTTAAATAAAAAAAAAAAGATTTTACACAAATAGAGCCAATGCAACTAAGGTTACAAGGAAAACAGAAAGCTGAGAAAAATTTTATAGCAATCGTCTCTGGTAAAGATCTCGTTTTTCAAATATAGAGAGAATTGGTTTAACTTTATAAGAATATGAGTCATTACTCAATTGATAAATAGTGAAAGAATATGAACAGGCAGTTTTCAGATGAAGAAATCAAATAGTCACATCTATAGTCTAATGAGACAGAAAAAGAAAATGATAAAGTTTTTGGATAAAATGTCAGAAAATTGAGATACTAATTTATCATTGGTGAAGTTGTGAATTGAATCAATCATCCTAGAGGGCAATTTGGAACCACAATCAAAATGCAATCAAATCTCACAAGATAAAAGAATCCACCATGTTCCAAAGCAATCCATTTCAACTTTGGGGTTGTTTTGATAAACAATTTTTCTTATAACAAGTTTCAATTTGCCCCTTTACAACTTTGACCCAAGCAGGGCAAGTTTATTCCTTCTTCCACATGACAAATGCTTAATTGTCCCTCCTAAATTTTCTCTTCTTTAGGTTGAACAGCCCAGGTTCCTTCAATTGATCTATATGATCGTAAAAAATCTTCATCATTGTGGTCTCCTTCCCCATACACTCTCTAGCTTATCAGATGGACTTCCTAGAATGCAACATTTATATTCTCTCTCTGGACATAGACAGCATTTTCCCATCATGAGTCTTTTGAAATTGTCTTGAATCATTGTATTGCTGAGAAGAGTCAACTAAGTCAATCATCAGTGTTGCTGTTATTATGTATGATATTCTGCTTCTGTACATTTTACTTAGCATCAATTCATATAAGTCTTTCTAGGTTTTTCTGAAAACTGCCTGCTTATCATTTCTTATAGCACAATAATATCCCATGTGGTACCTTGGTACTCATCATTAATTGGTTCCAGAAGGTATGACAAGTGGCAAAAATGACAACTACTGAATGAATTTTTCCCATAAGGAGTCCATCTTCAGTCTATAGCTTAACCATCTCCCTCCACCCAATACCCTAAGAGAGCTGCAGAGAAACAAGCCAGTGCAGCATAGCCAGGTTTCTCCCTTCTTGATCTAACTCACTTTCTAAGAGGAGTGGACATTTATAGTCTGGCCACCACCGAGGGCTTGGGTCTGCAGGAGTCCTGGGTCCTCTGCAGCCTATGCTTCCTCCACTCCTGCTCCAGCCACTGCTGCTGCTCTGACCACTTTATACCTCTTCCAGTA
Source organism: Sminthopsis crassicaudata (assembly GCF_048593235.1). Lineage (NCBI taxonomy): Eukaryota > Metazoa > Chordata > Mammalia > Dasyuromorphia > Dasyuridae > Sminthopsis > Sminthopsis crassicaudata. The sequence continues at coordinate 242,738,647 of NC_133619.1, forward strand.
CTACTGGAAACCAGGAGACTATATATTGCACCCACATCATCCTGCAGGAATGCCTGGCAATCTGCCCAGCAATGCACAACCTCAACATCATGGGCTGACAGTTTTGTGTATTTCTGCCTTCTCCTGAGGGCAATAGCCCCAGCCAGCAATGGGGTTGGACATTATTCCTAGTCAACCTCACATTCCTACTGCTCAATCAAAACAACCAAGTGCAGGAGAATGCCCAGCAAGCGTCAAGTGCTAAAGCATTTTTTTTTTCCTTGAAATGCTTTAAATACTGAATTCTGTGGAAGCAGATGGCTGCTAAGGTGCCATTGTAGTCTAGTTAAGAAGAGAATACAGAGGAATAAAACTTCCTAATCCTAGATCATGTCTCTTTATTAATTCAATCCCACATTTGCTCATTTCCTTACATTTTACAAAGCAGTTTTTGTAGTCACCTTGAAAAAAAGGAAATATAGGTATGATTCCCATATTGCGAAGGAAGAAAGTAAGGTATAGATAGAGTATCATACCTATTCTCATATAATCTGAAGCAGTTAGAAGTGCTGGGCCTGTAGTCAAGAAAATCAAAATTTAAATCACATTTTAAAAACTTAGGTGTTTGACCCTGGGCAATAATTATTATAAAGCACTATATAAATGCTAGCTATATTATAATTAGAGGAAGAGTAGTTAGGTGGCACAATGGATAGAGCACAAGGCTTGGAATCACAAACTCTTTATCTTCCTGAGTTTAAATCTGGTTCAGACACTTCCTAGCTGTATGACCTGGGCATTAACCCTGTTTGCCTCAGTTTTCTTATCTGTAAAATGAGCTGGAGAAAGAAATAGCAAATTTCTCCAATATCTTTGAAAAAGAAAATTCCAAATGAGGTTGTAAAGAATAAGAGACAACTGAAAAATGACCCAACAAAAAAGATAGGATTTGATCTGAGCACAAATCCAGGTCTCTTTCCACTTTACTACAATTGTAAAAAATTTCATATATGGATGTACATGTAACATACATACACTCATAAATGATCAATACAGGAAAAGACTGAGATGATACAAATTTCATATAGTATAAGGTTTATCTTCTTTAACCATATCATGTGCACAGTATGATGTCCTTACAAACATACCATTGCCACATTTCTGTTATGACATTAGAAGAGCTTATTTGCACAGGCAAGAAAAGAAAGAGGAAGAAAAAAATTTTCATGTGCATCTCAAAGAAATAAAGCAAAAGCCACAACGGATGTGGGTTTCTGCTACTGGTACCTTTTTTTTCCCCACTTCCTGAGCAGCTTGAATGAGATAGACTATGCAAGGTAAATCCAAAAACTGACATCCAGCACTCAATCATAGCCAGTCTTAGAGGCCACCAAGATGGAATCTTTGACAATCCTTCAATTAGTGACAACGGCACTAAGCCAATTCAAACATGGGTAGCTTATGGGGGTGGTAGAATTGAAAGAGAGTGGAATTTAGTCTGAAGGCATGAGTTTGAATCTTGACTTTGTCATCTTTATGTGTTTTACCTTGGATATATCATTTTACCATCTATTTCTCAGTTTTCTATTTCTATAATGACTGGATTGCTCACAGGACTCTTCTCCATAGAGTCTATGATTATAGCAGTCTCCAAGCACCAAAAAATAAAATAACTGATCAATAAACATTCTTCTGTTTTTCTTGTTCTCCTCAGAAACCAGTTATATTAACAGTTTTCCTTTTGTGAGTTCACTTTAGGGAGATTGGAAAAATGAAACCCCCATTATAACTATCACCATTTTTACAAAAGGAAATTAGCATAAAAAAATACAGGCTTCCCTACATACAACTTCATATAGGGAGAAGCTTAAATTAAAATATATGAGTTATAATGTAGGCTGGTTTTTTAAAAATGTGTTGAAAAATTTTGCTGATTTCTTTTTGTTTTTTCCTTTAAAAAAAATTACTTTGCTAGAAGAGATGACTATCTAGAGGAATAGGCAAAATGATACAGGGGAAATTTTGGGTCATGTTAAAACAAAAGATAAAGATAAAAATCTATTTTAAAAAAGAAGAATGCATGAAAATGGAGCAGCTGTCCCTCTCTGGGTCTATAAGGACTTCAGTGACAATTTTTTTCTATTTTTGTCCAAGAAGTGGGAGTGGTTTACTCATCTGTAAAATGGTACAATACCTTTTATGGCTATTTTACAACATTGTTGCAAAGATCAAAGGTGATAATCTATGTAAAGTATTTCATAATGGCAAAATGCTACATAAAACATGAGGTATTATTTTTAAATAATCATACTCTTTCTAATATCAAATATCAGTATCACCTTGCCTCTTTCATTTTTCTCCTGAATATTAGTTTATAAATAGCTGATCTACAGAGGTATTTGAACCTCCCAGTTGAAAGAAAACTGGCCCCTTAGCCAGGAAAGCCTCAGTTTGAATCCCACCTCTGACAAAAACTGTGTAACCCTCAGCATATCATAGAAACTTTTAGTGCCCCAGACACTGTAGGACTATGATTTGCTGGGAAATTATTGACCTAAATTGTTAGAGGAATGCCTCTCTTGCCCCAGAACTTGCACCATGGAAGAAATTTCAGGTTTGATGTTGTTTCTTAATGACCTAGAAATTTCATTTAGTTGTTGATCTTTAAAGCCGTTTTAATTCTTTCTTTTTCAGTTCTGTTGGATGAACTATTCTTATGCAAGATGTTTTGTAAAGAACATAGCATTAGTTTATAATCCCTAAGAATATAGAAAGTTGAAGTTGGCAGTCTCTGGAGCTACAGGGTATTTCTTGGGCTCTAAACTGCAGTAGGCTAATCCAATTATCATCTGCCCTAAATCTAGCATTAATATGGTGAGCCAGAGGGATAAAAGCCCAGCAGGTAGCCCAGATTTGAAAAACAGGAAGTCTCTTAGGCTAATCACAGTTGGAGGTGCCTATGAGTAGCTCTTGTGTTTCTAGCTGAGCAAGATAGGAAGATCCAGTGGAAATGGGGGTGGGAGGAGGGAGGAGCATTGTTGAACCATAAAATGCTGGCACTGTGATCTTGTCTAATTCTCTGAAATTCCATTTGAAAGGGAAATGTATTGAATGACTCAGACTTTAGGAACTAGCTTCATCATCCTGCTTCCCTAGCCCTCACAGCCATCATTCTGTGGAGGAGGGGCCAGCTAGCCCTTCTAGTTGATGACCAACTACCTCTTATGGGGCAGGTGATTCAGCCTGGCTGAAGTAGAAAGGCATCCTAATAGAAAGACAGAAGGCCGGGGAAGTCAAACCACTACACCATGTTGGTCACCATCTCTCAGACCTAGATGGCAACAGTTTAAAGTCCTCAGCCCAACAGTCTTAGAGAGTGACAGGGTCCCCTGAACAATATGCCTGCTTTTAACCCATCCCATTCTCCCCTTACTAAAACCATCACTGAGGGAAGAAGAGACCCAGCTTCCTCATCACCACCAGGCATGTCTACTGATGAGCTTGATGAGCTGACGTGTTTGGTAGATAAGTAAAAAAGCACAAGGAATGGCAGCACTTCCAAGATCATCAGTCCTGCTCCCATCTTAACCCTCAGAGTCATCGTTCAGGGAAGCAACTTTCTTGGAGAAGGAGCTAGCCATCCCTACTGAATGCCAACCAACTGTTACACAAGCCAGCTTGGCTAAAGCAAGTCAGTCCATCACTATCACCTTCATCATGGCCTTCCCTCTGACACTAGAATAGCCTAAGATTCTGAATCCAAGAGCCTTTGGAAAGCAAATGCTTCTAAACCACTGCCCACAGCCATCATTGGAGGAAACAAACTGAGCAAATTGCTCCTAAAGGTGATACACTCATTTACTGAAAACTCAGAAAAAGAAAGTTCTTGACATCAAAGTTCCTGACACTTTCAACTTGTTCAACATCACAAAACAGATAACGATTTTCTCGGTGGAAATGACACTAAAAAAGAAACATTCAGATCTGCTTAACCACACTGTACCCTAAGGGTCATGGGATCTTTCCAACAGACTTCCATCTGAAACTTTCCACATCTCTTTTCTCCCCTATTAAAATGTGAGTTCCTTGAAAACATGAACTGTCTTTTCTGTTTGTTTCCCAGGGCTTAGCACAGTGCTTTACATATAGTAAACGTTAATAAATGCTTCATTCATGCATTCAGCCATTCATTATGCATATGTGGACATGGGCATATTCATCTGTTTAAGGTCCATTTCAGGTCCATCCTAGCAATCTGACTTCAGACTAGAATCAAAATAACTACTGGTGCTATCATCCAGAAGCAGTATCTCTATTATCTCTCTTGCTTTGAAGCCCTTTCTTCCTTACAGCATTCTCATGATATAATTGCAGAAAGAAATCTTGATCCTCAGCATCTCAGTTCTTCTTGTGGGTGTTTTTTAAAATTTTGATGTAGGTTTTTTTTTTTTTTTGTCTTTTATATATCATATGCATGAAGAATCATTCCTTTTAACTGATAAAAAGTAGTATGACAGATGTCAATTTTAGTAGGTACTAATAAAATTCCAACAGAATGCTCATTAGCAGCCTAAAATGTTGGCTCTGCCAACTATTCCTGAGCCCACTACTCATTTTTCCTTTATAAATGGAATTTCTAATCTTTACAGCAAAATTACAGCAAAAATCTTTTATAGGAAAAAAAAAAAAAGAGAGAACAGCAAAGCTGTTCATTTACAATTGCCATCTGATGTTTCACTGGACAAAAATGCCAAAGAAAGAAGTGTTTTCCTTTCTACAACTTCTGTATTTTAGCCATTTTGAATCAATAAACCTGGTTTCTTTGAATTATAAAAATTAGAGTACTGAAAATTGTGTTTGTGGTCCTCTTGCTTTTTCTCCCAGGTTTATTCAACTATTTAGAGTAAAATATTTTATGTATCAGAACTCAAGCCCCTACCGTTGTAATACTTTCTATTTACAGATCATGCAAGTCACAAATCCAGTAGCAAAAGCATTAAGATATGAAAACTATATAAGTAACAAGAAAGTCTCAGATAGCAAACTTCCTTCATATAAAAACAGATAGCCTCTTAGATACTCCCAGGGAATATAATCTAAAACTATGCAGGCAATGTCCATTCTTCCCTCTGTTTCAGAACTCATGACCTAGACCTAAAAAGTCAGAGATCAGTGATATCAGTTGCATGGAATTTTGAGGAAATCTTGGGTAATCAGGCATCTACTGAAGCCATCAGTGATGAGTTCTTGAGTAACTGGATGTAGTTGGCAGAGAGGGCCTGAGTACTGATAGAATTACTCCCTTGGGCAGCAGGAAAGGGCACTGATAGGGATCAGTTTGCTCTCATAGTTCCAACCTTCTGTGGAGATCATGGGTAACCCACCTTGGTATGTTTGGTCAGAAACTGGAATTATGTCAAGCCCCTGAGGTTAAGATTTCCCTTATAAATCTGTACATGGTTCATATTATCTTTTCTGAGCACCTTTGTAACTTACTCTTTTAGGGTGCTAACCTCCTCTATAAATCTATCCTGTCACCTAAGGGCATACTCCAACCTACTGGGGTGTTCCTTTTTTCCTGATTAATTGTAAGTCCCACTAAGGAACTTATCTTTTCCATCAATAATTATTAAAATCTCTTTCCTTGTTAGTCCTCTCCCAATTCTATTTCATATTTACCATATTTACTAGTGGAATTCCAACAGAATGCTCATTAGAAGCCTAAAATAGCTCTACCAGCTATTCCTAAGCCCACTACTCATTTTTTCTTTATAAATGTATCTTTTCATTTTGTCTGTAATCTCTTCTCTAAATGAACCTACCTTTGGTCAAAAAGAATAGCCATTGTGAATTTTTTACATGACCAGACTGTACAGTGCCTAAATCTCATCATTCAGTGCTAAATCCAAAATACATCATTTGGAACTAGCAAGTGGTTTCCTAAACCACATGATTTAAACATTATCAGGATTCTGTTGGAATTTGTAGGCTCTAGTGTTGAGGATGGGAAGGGACCCAAAAGGTTGGGGATAGAGACTGATGTCTTGAGGTGTCTCAAAAGAATTTGCAGGCTTGAATCCATTTCCAAGTCAATGGGCAAAGTTTATTGTAATTGTAATGTCAATTGAAGTGGTCTAAATTCCAAGAGAACACCTAGGGTGGAGATGGTGACATTTGGAATTGGAGCCTTTGCAAAGAATGCATTAAGTCACATACATGGGCTGCCTCGAGGATGCTGAGGGCCCATTCAACAATCCTGAATGCCCCACTGCCCACAGAGTTCCCTAGCCTGACTAATGACTAAGGAGTTATCTCCCCACTGGTAGGGGCCCACAGAGTGACCAAGAGAACTGGAGAGAAAATATTAGGAACAAAGTTCTGATCCTCAAAGTGTTATTAAGAGTACACCTGGAAAAAGTGGAAAATAACAAGAAAGAAAGAAAGCTAAAGTGAGGGAGAAGACACAGGCAAGTTTACCCTTCTCTATCCAGTATGTTTCCTATGTTTCCAATGTTTCCAGGAGTCCTGCAGAGGGACTTGGGCTACATTGATCTTGTTAGCAATCCCCATAACTGAAATACACTCAAGACCACTCCAGGGAGACTTCTTAATACTTTCTGGGGTGCTTTCCCAAAGGAGCAAAAAGGGATTCCAGACAAGATAGGAGTAAAGGAAGTGCTTGCAAAAAGCTGCTTTTACCTAGTTTCTTTTTCTTTTCTTTTCTTTCACAATGGGGGAAATTCCTGGAATTATCCCCAGTGTTTAAGGAATTTTTCTTGCCATCTTAAAATGACTAATTGCCAAATTTCTTAATCATTGCTTTTAAAATTTTGAGAATCTGTTAAGATGTTATTTTAATTTTAATTAGGTAACTTTTTTGTGTAGCTCCCAGCTTGACCAGAGCTGAAGTCCATAGAAAAAAGTTAGGCTTTTTAAGAAATCTTCCCAGCATTCTAACTATAGCATGCAAGTTTTTTCTTAGTGGTTACATTTTAAATCTTTCCAGGTAACATTTTAAATCTTTCCTAGATCACAGAACAAAAATGACACACTTTCTGCACAGAAATGCCTGGAACAGGAAATGACATGAAAGAGGATTATTCCATCTTTGCCAAAAGCCATAAAATTTCTTTGCCAAAAGTCATCCTATTACATCCTATAGTCTCCTCTGGCATACCAGAGAAGGTAAAAAGGTAGCAAAGGTTTCCTAGGAACTTTGCCAAAAATTGCAAATTTTTGTTTAATTTTGTTAAATTCCTTCACTTCCCAGTGGAAACTTGCTAAGTGTAGAGCTCATGACAACCCAGACAAGTCTTCTCCCAATGGCTTAGAGTGTCCCAGCTACAGGATTGTGGGAGGAAAATGGTGGAGGGCTTACCTTGACAAGGAGGGAATCAAGCCAGAGGAAGCCAGATTCATCCCAAATGAACCACCAAATGTTGAGATTGGAAAAGTCCCCAAAAGGCTGAGATCACAGACTGATTTAATGAGGCATCCTAAAAGAATTTGCAAGCTTGAACTCATTTCCAAGTCAAGGGGCAAAGTTTATTGTAACTGCAATGCCAATTGAAGTGGTCTAAATTCCAAGAGAATTTGGCAAGGAACTCAGAGAAAGGAGATAACGTTATACAGTTGTTCATGTCATTGATATACTAATTTTATGGACTACAGGCAGAACCTAGGAGTGTTCTCAAGAATTTGGTTATCACTGACTAACAGACAGTAATGTTTGTTGACAGACTGATTGTTAGAACAATAGTATTCTATTCTAATAGTATTCTCATTCCCTTGCTATTCAAAGCAAATATCTGGGATGCTATTAATTCTTTAACCAGTTCACATATGTGCAGTTTCTGTGGTAAAAAGAGAGCTGTCAAAGGAAGCATTACAGATATTGATTTCAGCACATCCCTCATGAAACGTACACACTCAGTGGACATTGTAAGATTTATGTTAACTATGTAAAATTTTTCTTTCATCAAAATCTTTAATCTAATTTTAAACCAGTTAAAAAAATTAATAAAACAGATGTCCTTCAATTAGGGAAAGACTAAACAAACTGGCACATTTGAATATTACTGAGTAGTGAGAAACTATGAATATGATTGTTGTGCCACAGTTCCCTTTTATTGTTCTGCCTCAATTTCCCTAAATTGTTCTGCCTCAGTTTTCCTAAATTGTCCTGCCTCAGTTTCCCTAAATTGTTTTGCCTCAGTTCCTTGAATTGTTCTGCTTCAATTCCCCTGGTTGCAACCCCACTTTTTTGCTCATTAGAACTGAGATAATTAGAACTGTGAAGATCTGACAATTCCAGAAGATAAGACTCCAGATGTCCTATTTCAGATACCTAATTGGCATTGTCTATATCTCTAAGTCCCAGACTTCCTGGCTTTAGTTGGACACCTCCTAAGTCCTCCCAATTTGTTAGAATTAAAAGTCCTACCCTTTTTGAATCTACCTGAGCTTAGAGCTATATATATGTCATTGAGAACTCACATTCGCTGCTGAATGCTTTGAGATATCAGCTTTAGGGGCAACATGCCCCCAGCACAATCTTTCCCTCCCAAATAAAATATTAAAAACTCTCTAATGTCTATTATGCCTCAGTTTCTCCAGCATTACATAATGAATACAGAGAAAAATGGAAAGACATGAATTTATTTGAAGTGAAATAAGAAAAAACAAGTAAACAATATATAAAAACTACAACAATGCTGGGAAGGACAATAAAACTAAAAACTGACAGTGAAATTCAAAGCATAATCCCCAAAGAAAAGACTTGAGAAAATGCTTCCCTTCACTCATTTGTAAAGCTAAGAGGCCCATAGATATTCAATATTGTATATATTTTCAGATTTTTTCCCTATTTATTAATTCATTGATTATTTTTTCTGCTTCTTTCTCTTCTTCTTTTAAAATATTTTTTGTTATATGGAGTGACTCCCTCAAAAAGGGATAAAAGGAAGAACAGTGGAAAATTTAGGAAAATATAAACAAAAGATGCCAATAAAATCTATTTTGTAAAAATACCTTTAAAAATTGTATTAGTTTCTTTATATGGTTCCTTTTTATTTTTTGAAGAATTACACAGAAAGGAGAAACCAGGGACAGTCTATCTGTATGTGACTTCTGGATTCCCCTATGCTACTTATTGGGGTTGATCAGGAAAACTAGAACAAAATACATTTTACCACAAGGAGATTTAGATATATTTTCTTAACTTTACCATAGCTATTCCAAGCCAATGCTGATGACTACAATTATCCTAAGAGTGATTCAAGCTGATCTGAATTTCAAGGTTTGAAATAGCATGACAAGAGATGCTCATAGACATCTAAGAGTTAACAAAAAGAATTTTACTTAGCCATGGCATGAAAAGTAGAGCTCAACTTTCCTGTCTCTGGATTGACCATGCTGGTACAACAGTCAAACCCAAAGGAAATAAAACTCTTTTAGGTAAAAACTAGCCTGCTCTACATGGTAACTATTACTTTTATCACAGTACTTTATGCAATCTTAGGTGCAGAAGCCAAAGGTTTAGTCCTGGGTGAGGAACAAAATATCTAGCACAACTAAGAAAATTCCAATTTGACTCAAGTATTGTTCTATCGGGTAGGGGAGTGAGGAATGAAGCTCAGTTCTTTAGTTTCTTCTGAATTTCTTTTAGATGATGGACCCCCAGTGCTGCTTTCAATAACAACCTTGGTAACTGTGGAATATGTAGGGGGACAACCAGACTATGTAAATGTGAGGTATTGTGATTAAACTCCTCAAAAGTAAATGACCTTTTTGCTTCTTTTCATATCAGACCCCCTTCCTTTTGTTCAAAGCTTCCCTACTATTTCTCATAAATCATGAGAATACTTTTTTATTAAAGCTTTTTATTTTCAAAATAAATGCATAGATAATTTTCAACATTCACCCTTGCAAAACCTTGTGTTCCAATTTTTTCTCCCTCTCTTTCCCCTTACCTCCTCCCTTAGACAGCAAGTAATCCAATATATGTTAAACATGTACGATTCTCCATACATATTTCCACAATTATCATGCTGCACAAGAAAAATCAGATCAAAAGGGAAAAAATGAGAAAGAAAACTAAAAGCAAGCAAACAACAAAAAATGGGAAAATACTGTTGTGATCCACACTCAGTCCCATAGTGCTTTCTCTAAGTGCAGATGGCTCTCTCCATCACAAGTCCTTTAGAACTGGCCTGAATCACCTCACTGTTGAAAAGAGCCATCACAGTTGATCATTGTACAATCTTGTTGCTATGTACACTGTTCTCTTGTTTCTACTCATTTCACTTAATATCAGTTTATATGTCTCTCTAAGCCTTTCTGAAATCATCCTGCTGATCATTTCTTACAGAACAATAATATTCCATAATATTCATGTACCCTAACTTATTCTACCATTCCCCAACTAATGGGCCTCCACTCAGTTTTCAATTTCTTGACACTACAAAAAGGGCTGCTATAAATATTTTCACACATGTAGATCCTTTTCTCTTTTTTATGTTCATGAGAAAACTTTTAGGGAAATACAATAAAAATCATTTGATGAATAATTCTTTTTAAAAATTTTTATAATAGCTTTTTATTTACAAGATATATGCATAGGTAGTTTTTCAGTATTGACTATTGCAAAACCTTTTGTTCCAATTTTTCCCTTATTTCCCCCTTCTTCTTCCCCAGATAGAAGGTTGACCAATACATGTTAAATATGTTAAAGTATATGTTAAATACAATATATGTATACATGTCCATACAGTTATTTTTCTGTACAAAAAGAACCAGACTTTGAAATAGTGTATAATCAACCTGTGAAGGAAATCAAAAATGCAGGCAGACAAAAATGGAGGGATTGGGAAATCTATGTAGTGGTTTATACTCATTTCCCAGAGTTCTTTTGCTGGGTGTAGTTGGTTCAATTTATTACTGCTCTATTGGAACTGATTTGGTTCATCTCATTGTTGAAAAGAGCCACATCCATCAGAATTGATCATCATACAGTATTGTTATGGAAGTACATAATGATCTCCTGGTTCTGCTCATTTCACTCAGCATCAGTTCATGGAAGTCTCTCCAGGCCTTTCTGAAATCATCCTGCTGGTCATTTCTTACAGAATAATAATATTTCATAATATTCATATACCACAATTTGTTCAGCCATTCTCCAATTCATGGGCATCCACTACAAAGAGGGCTGCCGCAAACATTCTTGCACATACAGGTCCCTTTCTCTTCTTTAAGATCTCTTTGGGATATAAGCCCAATAGTAATACTGCTGGATCAAAAGATATGCACAGTTTGATAACTTTTTGAGCATAGTTCCAAATTGCTCTCCAGAATGGCTGGATGTATTCACAATTCCACCAACAATGTATCAGTGTCCTCATTTTCCCACATCCCCTCCAACATATCTTTCCCTGTCATTCTAGCTAATCTGACAGATGTGTAGTGGTATCTCAGTTGTCTTAATTTGCATTTCTCTGATTAATAATGACTTGGAGCATCTTTTCATATGGCTAGAAATAGTTTCAATTTCATCATCTGAGAATTGTCTATTCATATCCTTTAACCATTTATCAATTGGAGAATGGCTTGATTTCTTAAAAAATAGAGTCAATTCTGTATATTTTTTGGATTGATGAATAATTCTTGAAGAATCAAAATAGTGAAAAGATATAAAGAATGATTTAGAAAAAGAATGAAGACATAACAAATATATACCTAACATTAGAAATAAGATTCATTTCATACTCAAGTATTCATAGTGTATTTAATCATATTTAATTCTTGAAGAAATTTTAAACATCTCTGAAAACAAAACATCTCTGAAAAATAGAAACTATTATAAAATATTGCATGACTTCTGTCATTTCCCTGAAACTCCCGGAGTAATTTTCTAAATATATCTATTTTTATTCTGAGACTGGAAAAACATTTAAAAAATAAATTTAGAAGCTGTATTAGATGTAACAGTGCTGTTGAAATCCATGTCCACTGAAGTGCTGTTCTATCTTACACTGTTCTGCCTTACTACAAATTAACATTAGAAATACCTTATGAAGAACAAATTAGATAATCTGTCAGCAGAATAGTATCAAACTGATTTTATCTTACTTGCCTTCTGCCAGAAAACACAATCTATCAGCAAACATGATATTTGAAACAAGTTCATAACTCTAGAGGAGAATTTTCTCTGGAGTTTCTGAGTAATTCTCCACCTCTTCTTTCTCATGATCTACTTGATTTATGTATGTATGCACATCTAAGTTTCCTTGCATAAGAGGATAGTACAACCTTTGTCTATTCATCTGTAATGCTAAACTAAGGCTGCTTTTCTTTCTTTTTTTTCTTTTCTTTTTCTTTTTTTTTTTTTAGGCTTTTTTTATGATTGTGTGAAGAGAGGGAATTACTTCTTTGACGCTTCCATTCATGTTACACCCTCTAACTTCCAAAGAACTTAAAATAGAAGAGATAACTAGACACCAGTAGTGACCTTGATTGTCCTGTTTTAAGAACTGATACCTCTTTATAGAGTATTTAATATGTGAGTTCATATGAATGCATAAATCAAACTCTGAGAGTACTGACTTTAACAATCTTTCCCTAATTTTGATAAATACATTTAATGGCTAAAAGATTGAAAATGACCTACTTAATCTAAGCACTTATGCTGATGTCTTATAAATATTCTCTCAGTAAACATTTAAGGAAGTCTATTAATGCAAGATGAATAAACAGATGTAGATTCAGCCACTTATTTTTGTCATTAATCATGCTCACAGGGTTTGCCAGAATAGTTAAAAAAATATAGGAAAACTAATAAAGAGGTGATTTTGCTTCAAGAAGATCCATAAATTATTCTAAGAGACAAATAATTACAGTCTACTTTGTGTCTGTATGACTTTTTAGCATGCAAATGGGCAAATCTATATAAATTTTAAATTCTTGAAGCAAGTTAAAGAGAAGAATGTTCATAAGTATCAGTTTGACAGCCAGAAGGCAAATATGGGCTTCCTTCCAAACCCTGGACATGTTCCTCAAAGATTGCTTACAATTTCTTATTTACAGAGTTTTTATCTGGGCAAAGAATCATATTCTCTTAAATCTCAAAGATAATGTAAATATACATGTGCATACATACATTCAGAGAGGGAGAGGGAGGCATTTATAAAGAACTTTGGCATTTTATTCTTGAAAATTTTTTAAATGGTTGTGTAACATCATCTTTAGAGGTAAAACAGACATTTTAGAGATTTGCTTTGTTTAATATTACTGTGCTTAAGACAGCTAGTTGGTGCATGGTATTGTGCCTGGATTCAGGAAAACTTTGTTCAAATGCTAGCTTTATGATTTTGGACAACTCATTTAACCACTTTCTTCAACTTCACTAAACCTGTTTCTTTAACTGCAAAATGGGAACAATAATAGTTCCTATCTCCCAAGGTTGTGGTGAAGATCAAATAATATAATACTTGAAAAACACCTAGCACAAAGTAGATACTTAATAAATGCTTATTTCCTTTAAAAAATTTTCTGTAACTGGACATGTATTTATACATAAAAGGAGACTGCCCACTTGCCAGGCATATTATACAGGGACTCTGTTCAAGTATGGGTTGTACTGGATAGCCAATTAAGTCCCTTTCAACACTAAAATTTTAAGATTCTGGATTTCTGGCTTAGTATGTGGAAGTAAGATGTGTTGCAGCGGGATAGGGGGGAGAGTATACTTATTTTCTGTGGTTGGCAATGATAGGTTGTTTCTGGTTCAGATTAAAAAAAATAAATCAGTTACAACATAGTTAAAGAACAAAATAAAAGTGTTACATTCATTATACTTGGGCTTTGAATTGATATTTATTATATATGAGCTTTCCAAGAAGTTAATTCCTAACTTTCATTCACTATAGCTTAAATGCATGAGATCAGTACAGAGTGAGGAATTTTAAATAAGCTCAGATGATGTTTCAGTAAACATCAAAGAATTGATTTAAGGAAAGATTAAACTGAGAACTTAAAATTGGATAGGAAAACTAGGAAATGTTGATCTTTCAAGCTCAAAAGCAAACCTTCTCTAAACCTTCAAAGGAAGCAATCTCACAAACAAATGGTACAAATCTGAAAAAAAGGTGAATGACTCATCCTGGGATTCAGTGAGCTCAAATCTCCAGTGCTTGGAGGTCCCTGTCTCAACATGCTTTCATCTTACACATGACACATTTCAAAGTTTATATTAGAAATGCTTGTGCCCCACCCCAAGCCTATTTTCCATCTATTCTGTAACTTATTTTATAAGTTTATAAGCTTTCATCCTAGAATGCAGTATTTGGAATATTGCTGGGTGTGCAGGAGAAGAAAACCCTCTATATTGGTGGAGAGAATCCAAGTAAAGAAAGGAGGTGATGCAAGAGATTCTTGGAGAAGAGACAAATGTGGAGAGAAAGAGACAGATAGACAGACAGACAGAGACAGAGAGACAAAGAGAGAGACAAAGATGAGGCACAGAGACGAAGACAGAGATAGAGACACAGAGACCTAGAAAGAGACTTTAAGAGGTAGAGGCATAGAGGGGATTCAGCTCCTTAACATGTCTCTGATTTCTCCCTTGCCTCTCTAACGATTCCAGGGACTTGCCCCTGGTTGAGGTTGGGTTCTCTCTATTGATTGAGCTGAAATCTCATCTCACTCCCAACTAAAGAGCTCATTGTCTTGTGTGTATTTTATGGTGTATCTTCATCTGTATAACCTTTTTGTGTTTCTGGGGATCCCAAAATATTGATATTCTAGACCAGTGATATAGGTATTCCAACAGAATTTGGAGGCTTAGATAATATCCAAATCAAAAGGCAAAGTTTTATTAAAAATGAAACCCCAATTAAAGTAGGCTAAATTCCAAGAGAGGAAGAAAGTGAAAAGCAAAGGGAAAGCAGGTAAATTTAGAGGGATTTGGGAGTACAGAACAAAGAACAGAGCAGGGTAAATGACACCATAGGACTGAGGTCCACATGATTGGTGAGAAGTTTGAAATGGGGACTAACAACAACTCCCTTTCTTAAATTAAGAAGTGCTCATTGTTTGAGTCCAGATACAAGATAGCACCTCAGAATTTGGGATGACAACCAGACATCCTTGAAGGATAGCTCAGTGGAATAAAGATATTAGGTCCAATTCCTTTTTTTTTTTTTATTTTTTTTATTTTTTTTTTATACACATTCTCCAAGGTTGTGCCACATCACTCTTTTCTTAGAATGACTACATCATTCCCAAGGCCAGGTGTCCTGGGAGTTTCTTGAAAAGTATTTGGGCCACAATGAGGTGCTTTAAAGCAATTCCAGTAGACTTGTGATGGAAAATGCCATCCACATCCAAAGAGAGAATTATGCAAACTGAATACAGATCAAAGTTTTGTTGTTGTTTTTGTTGTTGTTTGCTTGTTTCTTTTTCCTTTATTATGTTTTTTCCCTTTTGATCTGATTTTTTTTTGCATAGTGACAAATATGGAAATATATTTAGAAGAATTGCATGTTTAATTATATCATTGCTTTGTATCTTGAATAGAAGGGAAGAAAGGGAGAAAATTTTGGAACCACAAGGTTTTGCAAAGGCAAATGTTGAAAACTAACTTTGCATGTATTTGGAAAAATAAAAAGCTATTTTAAAAAGTATTGGGTCTCTACTAATATTGGGACTTCTACCACATAATTCCCAAGACCAGGTAATCTAGGAGTTATTACTCCAATATTTCTAAAGACTGCCCAGCCTCTCCAGTTTCTATTGACTGTTTAATTTGGATAAATGGATTTGCTCATTAGTCTCTTTTAGTGTAACCAGAGTTTGTTAGGGAAGGAATTTAGCTAGACAGTGTAAGCTAAGAGCTAAGTTCTTAATCACACAATCAGCAATATTTAGAGGATAGGTGGATAGATAGACATAATTTTTGTCTGATACCCCTTTTGAAGACAGTTAAAGGAAAGTGCAAACACCTATACACAGTAGAAAAATTTCTGTCTCTCTTGGAATCGTATGCCCGATTTTAGGGATATCTATTCCTGCTATTTGTGAGTCACATTTAGACAGACAATACATATGTTATTGTTGGGTTGTTCAGTTACATTAGTTGTATCTGATTCTTTAAGATCCCATTTGGGTCTCAGGTTTTCTTGGTAGAGATGCTATAGTGGTTTGCATTTTCTTCTTTAGGTCATTTTACAGATGAGGAAATTGATGCAAACAGGGTAAAGACACTTGTCCAGGGTCACACAGCTAATAAGTATCTGAGACTAGATTTGAACTCAAGAAGATTAGTCTTCCTGACTCCAGACCCAGCACTCTATCCACTAAGTAAAATTTTCACATGAAACAAACATATGTACTGATTTACATATGTCATCTCTCTCATTAGAATATAAACTCATTGAAGAAGGAACTGTTTTGCTTTCTCTTTGCATCCCAACTTAGCACAGTGTTTCTGCATTTCAGTAATAAATAAATGTTTGTAAATTGTCTGAGTACTGTCAGTCAACTGCCACAATTCTTTCCCGTCTTTAATATAAATTGTTTTTGTTTAATTAAGAAAGCTAAACTAATTAGTTCGAACATTTTGATTGATCCAGTTTATGTCCATGTTATGTTCTGTTATTTTTCAATTGTGTTGGACTCTTTATGACCCTATTTGGGGTTTTCTTGGCAAAGATACTGGAGTGGTTTACCATTTCCTTCTCTAACATTTATATCTATAAGTTCCATGCAAAATTCAATATTTTCTATTCAATTAAATATTTTTTCCATTTGTTGATGGAAATTCAAGTAGAGTCAGAAAAATTCAGTTGTGCCCTTTCTCCTTGAACCATTATTATTCAGAAATAAAATGAAGTGAGATAGTCATGATTCCTATGGTTCAACAACAAATCCCTCTGAGAAATTTTTTTTAATAACCCATTTCCTCTCTGTTCATCCATCTAGATGATGCTGGAATGTGTGGTATGCATACAATTGCAGTGATCCCAGAATTCATAACTTTTTCCCAGGGAATGTAAGAGCTTAAAAGATTGATTCTATTTCCAGGTTTGTTTGTTTTTTAAACAAATTTAGTGTGCAACATTTTGCCTAATTTGCTTCCACTTAAAAGAGAGAAAAGAAAGGTAAGCCTCTGCAAATTTTTACTGTACACTCCTACCAACAACTCTTCTTAGTCTCATCATTCAATTTAGTTTGACAAAAATTAAGTAAATGCCTGTTATATAAAAGGTTCTGTATGAGATGATGGGGCTAGGAAGAAAAAAATCAAATAGTTCCAGCATTCTAGAATCTTACATATACACATATAAGTAAATACATGAATAGAAAA
This sequence comes from Sminthopsis crassicaudata, assembly GCF_048593235.1. Classification (NCBI taxonomy): domain Eukaryota; kingdom Metazoa; phylum Chordata; class Mammalia; order Dasyuromorphia; family Dasyuridae; genus Sminthopsis; species Sminthopsis crassicaudata. The sequence continues at coordinate 242,755,985 of NC_133619.1, forward strand.
TAACTTGGACTTTAAACAATGTTAACAACTTGGAATAGCAAGAGAAGTCCTATGGAAGGAGCAATATAGAAAGTTTTGGGTGCAAGAGATGTTTTGGAATAGAATTAACAAGATTGGATAATTATTTGGATATGGTGGGGAATAAGGAATAGTGAAAAAATAAAGATGAATGAATGAATAAATGAAAAAGCATTTATTAAGTTCCAAGTCCTGTGTTAAAGGTCAATAGTATAATACAAAAAGTAGGATGTTCCCTATTCTAAGGAGCTTTTTTCAAATAGGGTAATATGACATATATAGAGGAATGATGGTTGAAGCTGTTTGTTTTGGTTTAGAAAGTCACAAGGACAGTGAATTGAGTCATAAAGCAATTGGTTGACAGGAACAATATTGTTGATTTATGTTTCCAGAGCTGGTGGTGAAAAATTTCAGGAGAAAGAGGAGATCTGAATGGTTAAGGAGAGAAAATACTTAATGTATGACATGAAGATGGCCAGAGAGTATTGTGGTGGCTCTGGGGGTTTTTAGGCATGTTAAATTCATCAGTGAGGAGTGCAGGTCCCAGGGTGGGAGCTGAAGTACTCTATGAGAGATAAGGGACAGAGCAAGACAACAGATTTTAAAGACTGAGACTGGAGAATAGCAGAATTAGGGTCTCATTGCTGTTTTTGTCATTAGTACACCAAAATTCAGCATCATCTCTTTACTCTCTACTCAACAATCCTTTCCCCCACTTCATGTAAGAGAAAGGCTCACTACTTTCTCTATCTCCTAGAACAAAACAACTTGCAGAATCTGTGTGCAGAATTTTTTTCTGTGCATCAATTTAACTTCAGTCTTTTGTGTAGCAAAACAATCTGTTAGAGTTAAAAAGAACTTTATTGCTCATCTAGTCCAATTCCTTCAACTTATAGATGAAGAAACTGAAGATCAGAGAGGCCATGCAGCTATCAGTGAGAGATCCAGGACTCAAACTCAGTGGTCTCTTTACTATATCTGGCTACCCACCATAGCACCTGTTTCCAACTGTTTTACCTAAAAAAGAAAACATCAAGGGGTATGAGATGGATAGATTGTTGCAGAAAAACTCAAAAAGACTGTATATTTACTTTAGCACTAGCTGTGGTTGAAGAAGTAGCTAAGCCTAAGACCCCCAGGAAGTAGCAGCATCTTCCTGCCCACAGACCATTGGCATTGCTTCTAGCATAGCCATTACAGTCATTATTTAGGGAAGCAACCTTGTGGAGATTCCTCATTCCCACCATCAGCAACATTAATGGCCTACTCACTTCTAGCAACAAACAAATTTACTAGTCCAAAAGCCTGAAAATTAAACTCAGACGTTGTTTCCTGTTAGGATTCTTACAAGGTAATGCACTTGGTTCACACCTTTAAAGAAGTTTACACCTTTAAAGGAGTTCCCCCAAAATACCTCTACTCCCCCCCCCATCAACTCTTCAACTCCATAGTAAGCCCACTCCAAGAAAGTAACCCTCATGAAGATATGACCTGGCAACTTGCAATTGCTGCTGCCTCTCCCTTCATAGCATTCACACTACCAAAGATTCACCACTGTAGGCTAGTGAAGTAGTTCAACTTTAGACAATGATGCAGTTTGATCAATGGAAATGAACTCAAGAAGATGCACATATAACTCAATATTTCCTTGGAAGTAATTAATACATTGAGGCAATAGTGTCAACAGCTTCCTGTTTGCTAGTTGCAAGATGAATGGGAAAAGTAATGGCAACATATTCTTAAGAAGCAAAAAAAGAAAAATTAATGTTTTGAATGGCTGAAGTCACCATTGTGTCATTTGGGAAACATTGCAGGGCTAGTTAGTAATGTTAGAAGGTATGTGCCTTATTTATGAAGGTGTATGATGGCCCCTAGTGGTGTGTATATGAAAACTACACAGTTATATAATTTAAAATACTGCTCCCTAGCTAAACATTTATTCTTACTTGTTACTATTTTTGTAAAGGGTGTCTCCTTTGTTTTTTTGGATGCCTCACTAAAGTTGGCAGGTTTTTAAATTAAAAGGTCACTTTTCATCAGCATGAAAAAGCTATATACTACAAAAAGGAATGTTAGGGGAAATAATCTGAGTCGTTTTCATATTTGTTGAGATTTTTTCTAATAAAATGATTATATAAGGGACAGATGTTTTAGAAATATATCATAATAATGATATACATTAATGGACCAATAATAAGAAGGCAAAGTAAAACCCTAAATGACGCTTAAAGGACAAAATGTTAGCAGCAATTTTCCTTCAAAAGAGGTTCATTGAAAAAGCAAATTCAGAAAGTTGTTAAAAATTCAGAATACTTCATATATAGGAAATGTTGGAATTCATACAATTCATACAAGATTTCTTAATATTTCATCAAATGTATTTCAAACTTCTTTCCATATCCCTATAAGACATCCAGGTCTTCCCAATCATAAAAAACTTCCCCTGCCACCCCATTTCTCTCCTTTTTATTTAAATTCTTAGGAAAAGATGTAAGGGGATTGACCAAGTAAATGCCTGATCAATTTAATAAGTTGAAAGGATAATTTTACTCATGATGAAAAAGGCTATCCACTTCCAGAGGATGAACTCTGACGCATAGATTGAAGCATATTTATTTTCACTGTCTTGTTTTTTTTGCCTTTTTTTTTTTGACAACACTGACTAATACAGAAATATGTTTTATATGACTTCACATGTATACATATTGTTTATCTTCTCAGAGGATGGGAAAGTGTTGGGAGGGAAGGAAAAAATATGGAATTGAAAATTTTTTAATGAATATTTAAAAAGAGGGAGAGGAAAAGACCTCTTAGAAATAAAAATATGCCCTGGTACGTCCTAGAGGACATCGGAAGTTAGGACTTCCTCCAAGATGTTTGATGACTGGGAGTCAAGGGATAAAGGACTTTTGTTGATTGAGCAGTCCTTTTACCATACTCTATTTAAAAATGAGCTATGAAACAGTTCTGACCTTTTTATGTGCTTTTCTCTCCCTCTCATTCTTGTCCTTCCAAATTGGAGTATAACAAGAGAAAAGGGGAAAGATATTTTTGTCCTGACCCTCAGGAATAAATAGAAAATGGCAATCTGCAAGAGAAATACATGGTGATCCTTTTGTGCTTACTCAGGTGCCCTCAGTTTCTGGATTTTCAGCATCTTGCGTCTTTTGCCTTCTTATTTCTTTTTTCCAGAGAATAGTTTAAAAACTAAAGTTCCTGAGAATGGTTTTTCAGTAGCAACTAAAGGGCATAAAACTTTGTGTTCCAAATTTTTCTCTTTCTCCCCACATGCTCCCCTGGAGTTCCTGATGGAGTTCCTGAGGAAGCATATGGTATCAGTGGACATTTGCTTGCATGTGGCCTAAGAGACTAAAGTGGACTTCTCTAGACTTAGAAGTCACCTTATCTTCAATCCCAAATTTGAGTTTGATCATTTGACACTGGCCTATTACAAAGAGATAATTTTTCTTAATAATAGTGAATTCACTCTTAGTGAAGTCTGAATAAAGAGAATTACTTTGAAGCTTAAGGGCCAAATTCATAAGACAGTGGAGACAAGATCTTGACCTTGTTAAGCTCCCTATTACTATGGTTTGCTCAGATAGCATAGCTAAGACTTGACAATTGTTTGTTCAAAAAACATGTTATCTTTGGGAGAAGGTGATCTTCGTGAGTCTTGTGGATTCTTTTGGTACTTCATGTTTCTCTATTTGTTTAGACTCCTCTGAGTCTTTGGTGTCTTGTGCATTTTCCGAGATAGTGAAATAAAGACTTTCCCATACCCAATACCCATATTATACATTGAATATCTGTAAAAAGATGAGAGTCCCACATGTGCAAAACTGTTTGTAGCAGCTCTTTTTATGTGGCAATGAATTGTAAATTGAGTGGATTCTCATCGATTTGGGAATGGCTGAATAAATTAATGTATGTTAATGTAATGGAATATTATTGCTCTGTAAGAAATGATGACCAGGCTAATTTCAGAAAAGCCTCAAAGACTTACATGAATTGATGCTGAATGAAGTGAGTAGGACTAGGAGAAAATTGTATACAGTAAAAGCAAGATTATGAGATGATCAAGTATGATAGACTTAGCTCTTCTCAGCAATGTGGTGATCCAAGACAATTCCAACAGACTTGGGGTGTAAAATGCTATCCACATCCAGAAACAGAACTATAAAGATTGAATGCAGATCAAAGCATAGTATGTTCACTTTTTTTGTTTGCTTTTTCTTTCTCATGAGTTTCCCCTGCTGTTCTGATTTTTCTTTTACAACATGACTAACATGGAAATATTAGGTTAAATTAGCTTAAAATGATTATACATGGAGGGAGCTACATGGCACAGTGGATAGAGCATGAATGAAAAGGCTTGGAGAGGTCGAGGAGGATGAAAGCCAATGGGGAGAAAAGTCATTGAGCTTCTCAATTAGGTCATGAGTGTCTTTCAACAGTTTTACAATGTTGTTGTTCTTGTGTAAATTGCATCTTTGTGGAACATTATTCTTTAATGCCTCATCTCATCTTTTAAAATAGTGTAGTCCAAGCTCTCCAATACTCTTTAGTAGATGCTGTTGTGCCTTATATGATTCTAACTTTGGTTCTTTGATATTTCAACTCCTTTCAGGGTGCTTGAAGGTGTAGGATTTTGGAAGAAGGATTGATCTAAAAGCTTTAGATTTTGGCTGTGACATTCCTGGGACATTTCCTTAGAGGTTTTTTAGGAGGTGATTAGTGGTATTTTTCTATCTCTATTTTGCCCTTTGATTTATTAGGTCTGGACAGTTTTGATTTATGATTTCTTGAAATATAAAATTCAGATTTTTTAAAAAGAAATCATGGCTTTCCAGGAATCTTAAAAATTTAAGTTTGAAAACTTAAAACTTAAGTTTTAATACTTTAAAATATTTCTTCTTATTTTCCAGGTAAATTGTTTTTAATTTGAGATATTTTATTTTCTTCTATTTTTTCAACCTTTTCATTTCTTTTTTTTCCCTGTCTCATGGAATGAATCATTGATTTTTGTTTGATCTAATTTTCAAGGTGTTTATTACTCTAGCAAAGTATATTACTTTTTCTTGAGAGTTTTTAAAAATAGTTTTCTTTTAAATATTTATGTAGTTTTTGTGGAAAATTGAGTTTTGTCTTTGAGTTTATGCTTAAAGCTGTTTTGCCATTATTTTCCCGTTCTAATTTGGATTTGGGGGCAACATCGGATTTATAATAATTCTTTATACTATGTGTTCCTTCTTCAGTTTAGTTCAGAAACTGTGGCTCAGACCAATTTAGTTTTGATTTGGGTGACCTGAATGTTACTAATTTGGAGCATTGTATTTTCAGGGTTCTCTATAGTATCTCAAAAAACAGTGCTACTGAAGTCAGGATCTTAGAGTGTGTCAAAACCAGAAAATAAATGACCAAAGAGTCACAGAAATTATGCAAAAATTGTTAATTCTGAAAATACCAAAGAACTCACAAAGGTTAAACTCTGAAAAACAAGATAAAACCAAATAGCTAACAGAAATTAAAAGCAAGAAGCATTGTTTATTCCATTGGAGGAGGGAAAATAGACATATATACCAAGGGTCTCCTGTAGAAGGAGATCCAAAGCATAAAGGCTAAATCTTAATATACATAGGTGGGGTTAGACAGTTAACCGAGTAGTGAAGTACATTTGCACCAATAAGGGATAACAGCAACAATGAAGTAAGTTTGATTCATAGCAGGGCTTCATGGCTGGAATATGGTTCCTACTGCAGCTTGCTGAACTCAGGGACCAGTTGGAGCTGATATACTCCAATTCTCTCCAATTCATTCAGAAAATGAGCCAAAGGATTGCTGTTATGCCAAGGTCAGGGCACAACTTGATTATTGGGCCTTACTCTGGAAAACAAGATATCCCCTAATAGTAAAAAGAGAGGAGTGAAAAGAAAGAGATTGTTTAGGCATGGGGATCCTGACAGGTGTATTAGTGGGTGCCCTACTAGCAGGACTGGTTGCTAATGTCCTTGGCACCTTCCAAGATCTATATTGTAGGTTTTCAATCATTTTAGCATTTTCTAGGGGAGCCTTCTACTCATGCTACATCTGAAAGCCTAGTTTGCTACATGTATCTTTGGCACATCTCTGGTCATGCTAAGAGACTGATGGCTTGTTGACCTCCACTGGAGCTATTTTAGCTGGTGGTATCACTTTCTATTGCTGATGGTCTTCTAGTTGATATCTTGTTCAGTCCCTGGGTGGAAGAAATCACTGTTTCAATACATTTATTAAACATTATTTGGTCTGGTACAATTTGTTGGGTTTTACTGGAGTAAGTATGTGGGAGCTGAGCTGACTGTTTCTGTTTAGGCAGCTTTTGGGATTAGAATCTCTTTCCCATATTTGCAATGCAGATTTTGAGTAAGTGTCCTACTTCAGTGATTGTCCTTTCTCTTCTCCTTTCTGGTTCTTCATTTTGCTCAGTTTACCAAGGTTTTGGCTTTTATTCTTTCCTTTCTCTACAATCTCTTCCTTGAGGCAATCTTTTTTACTCCTTTAGCTTCAACTACTCCTTTTATGCAGATGACATCCAAATCTTTATCTTCAGCCCTAATCTCTCTATAACACAAAATCATATATATAAATGCCTTCAAGATATTTGCACCATATGAATGTTAAAAACTATCTTTGCATGTATTTGAAAAAATAAAAAGCTATTATATGTTTTAAAAGTTTGTACCATAATGTCCTATCAAATAGAACATTTTGGAAACTCAATTTATCTTTCTTCCTAAACCTGTTTTCCTTCTGATTTCACTATTTCTGTCTATACCTTTTATTACATATTTCACATTTTAAAATTTTCAAGCTCTTTGACTGCTCCCTTTCCCTATTCCTCTTATCAGTCCTACATAAGATACATCTTTTGCATTTATCTCCTGTTCTCTATTCTTACTAGCACCACCATAGTATAGGCCCCACCTACACTACTCCAATAATCTCCTATCAGGTTTTTCTGACCCTAATTACTCCTTCTTCCAATTTATTAATATGATTAATTAGAGATCTTCTCCTCTTCCCAGCCCTAGTAGCTATTGCTTTATTTACACAAGGTAATTCATACCCCTCTTAGTCTTGACTCCTCCTGAAAGTAACCCATAGCTCTGTCGCACATAACCTAAAGGGCTTAATAATTTTTGGTCAAAGACAACGCTTGGATGAGTAGAGAATTAACAATTCCTTCTGGTAAGATGGTAAAATCTTAGGCCTTAGTGATTTTCCTAAAGTTGAACCCTCCAAAATATATTATCTATTCTTATTTGAACATGAGCTTCTTGAGAGCAAGGACTGATTGTCTTGTTTTTCTATTTGTTCCCTGTGCTTAGCATAAACCTTCATATATATTAAGCACTTTATAGGTATTTTTATGTTCCATCCAGTCTTTTGCACAGATCTGGTTATTTCATCATCTTTTTACTCAAAATCTTTGGCAATTCCCAACTATAGTAGTAGTAATAACCTACTAAAGTACAGTTCCTATCATTTAAAATCCTCTACAATCTAGAGTGCACCATTCTAGTATCTCATATTTTTCACATGCATACACTTTATTCTCTAGTCAATCAAGACTAGTCCCTGACCCTGGACTTCCACTTCCCCACAACTCATTGTCAATTCATGATGTTCCCTATCCCTGGAATGGCCTTATTTCTTATTATTTGATGAGTTATCACTCACCTTTTAAAATTGAATTTAGATTCTGTCTCTCATGAAACTTTCCTTGCTCTCTTCTTCTTTGGATCTCATAATATTTTGTCTTCTCTAACATTTATCATGTAACACTGTATAGTAATAGTATTATATATCTATAGGGTTTCCCTCGCTAGCTTATAAGTTTCATGAGAACAAGGATTGGGTGTTAACTAAACTGTGTCAGAGTGCTTTACACACAGTAAGAAGTTAATAAATATTTGTTGAATGAATGAATATGCTACTTGACATAAAATTTTAATTTGTTAATCAGGTCCCACTTGTGCAATGTAGATTATTTTTCTGTCTCAGGATCTATTTCTCTGATTAAAAAAGCAAAGCTAAAGAAGTTTAATGTATTATTTTAATTGGATGAAATGAAATGAAAATCAAGCTGCTTCATCTGATTAAATGACTTAATTTGGAAGCATAAATCCATTTTATATTACCCAAAATGACAAAATCACAGAAAAGCATCCATTTAGATTTCAAGTTCCAATCCAAAACTCTTTTTTATTTAAACTTCTTTTTTATTTTTATTTTTTTTATTTTTTATTTTTTTTTATTTAAACTTCTTTTTTATTTCTCTAGTAGGTACTTCCAGGATATCAGATCTTTATAAAATTTTTATTATTATTCTGATCTTGACAAACAGGATTATATGCATAATAAATTCAGTACATTAGTTAAAAATAAAGTTCTACTTGTCTGATTCCTTTTGAACTTCCTTCAATTTTCTTTTGTGTATTTAATACAAATTCTTCCTTGACCCTATTATCATTCTTTTTTTTCTTTTTAAAAATCACTATTATCAATCTTCCTTTCTGTTCCCCAAAATACTGAACAGTCTATCTTTTGCCAAAAACAAAAAACAAACAAAAATCAAACAAAAAAAAAAAAACATTCCCTTGTAAAAAAAAATAATAATAATAATTATAGCCAAGAAAAGGAAATCTAGTTATTGGACATGTATCCAGCTCTAAAACATCATTTTCTGATAAGAGGTAGAGAGCATGTTTCATCATTGCTTCCCAAGTCTTGGTTTTCATGATTAGGGTCCTTAATTCTTTTAAGGATATTTTTCTTTACAATGCCATAGTCAGTGTATAAATCTTTCTTATTGCTGCATCAATTCATACAAGTATTCCAAGATTTTATACAAAATAAGCAGAGAACATATAAAATAACTTGGAATATATTTCCCAATATTCATCCAGGAATTATACTGATTCCCCCTTCTGCCAAGTCTCTACTGATTTTTTCGAGTCATAAATCCTGTAAATGTCATGCTGTAGAAGCAAAAGAAAATGTGACTTTTAACTAGCTGAGAGAATGCTAAGCACAACATTTCATACAATTCTGAAAGTTGTAAGAGATCTATTGGAGGACACACTTTGGAGGACTTTGACCCAAATAACATTACACCATAAACAAATCTGAGAAGAGGAGAGATATTTCACAACTATAGATAGAAGAAGAGTTCTTGATAAAACAATGGACAGGATCACAGGACCGAAAAGACAATTTTGATTAAATAAATTTAAAAAATATTTTAATAGTATTTTATTTTTTCCAATTACATGTGTTGATGTGTGAGAATTGAGGTAAGAGATCTCCTCTGGTTGCAGATTCTTTGTGACAATTAGCAAACCCGAAGTTTGTGGCAAAAGGGGATTTATTTGCACTAAGAAGACAGCTTTCTTAGTGGGCAAAGAATCCTATTAGGATAATTTTTCAAATGTCTGGGCATACAGCATTAGATGTATTGGGGCTGCTTTGATCTTTGGTCCCCAGCCGGGGGCCAATATCTGGATGAACCTGAGATTGATTTTCAATTCAATTTAATTCAAAATTTAATGAGATTACTTATCTTGAGAGTTTCCCTTATGTATATGAGGGTGTCCCCCTCCCAGAGGTGGGAGGTGTTGAGACCCTGAATCACTCTTCTCCCAAAGATTCCTTTCATAATCTCCCCCCACAATTTAAAGGGGACACAATTTACATTATACATAAAGCCAATTTTGAAAAAAAATTTTGATTTCCGCTGTACACTTCAATGCTGTATGAAGATGTATTCTGATGGAAGTGGATATCTTCAACATAAAGAAGATCCAACTCACTTCCAGTTGATCAATGATGGACAGAAATAACTACACCCAGAGAAGGAACACTGGGAAGTGAATGTAAATTGTTAGCACTACTGTCTATCTACCCAGGTTACTTATACCTTCGGAATCTAATACTTAATGTGCAATAAGAAAATGGCATTTACACACATATATTATATCTAGGTTATATTGTAACACATGTAAAATGTATGGGATTGCCTGTCATGGGGGGAGGGAATGAAGGGAGGGGGGGAATAATTTGGAAAAATGAATACAAGGGATAATATTATAAAAATAAAAAAATAAATAAAAAATAAAAAATAATATGGTAAAAAAAATATTTTGATTTCCATATTTTCTTATTCTTTCTCTAAGATGGTAAGCAATTTGATAAAGGTTATATATGTGTATTAATTTAAAAAATTGAAAAAAAGTTTTGCACTAGTGAAATAAATGTAGTTCAAATTAGAAGGGAAATAACTTTTTCAAAAGAAAAAAATTATTTCCCCCAGTTACATGTGTGAGAAATGAATGGGCATTTGTTTGGTTTCCACAAGTTGTGAGAGTTGAATTGGAGAAAAAAAACTGGAATTTTGAAGGTTGAAACCCACAGGGATATCTAAGAGTGCTAGGGGGTGGAGGTCAAATTCCCCAAAAGAAAGTAAACTCCTTAGGGACAGGATTTGGGTTTTGTAATCAGGGATGGTAGCCTGAGAATTGAAAAGAATTTTTTGTTCTTTGCTTCTCTCCTTTCCACTGTTATTTTCCTCTTCAAGAATGGAAACTCTTTGGGGGCAGGGATTAGATTAAGTGGGAAACACATTGCCTTGTTAGGCATTTGATAGCTTCAGTCTTTCTTACCTCACATTTTTAGACATTTAAACATTGTTTAGAAATACCAGCCAATGGGGAAAGGAGTTAGGGGGTTGGGGAGGAGAACTAACTTTGAGGAATAAAAAGGGATTTCCCCTTACTTGTGTGTGTCTTTCTCTCAAACCACACTTTGTATTTCAGAGACTGTGCACCCTTTCTCAAGAGAAAGAAATAAACTTTTCCCTGCACTTATACTCAAACTCCTGATTGTGTTAGTGGTCACTACTGTCCCACATACATGTAAAAACTAATTTTTTTGGTTAGTTATACTTGTATATTCAGTTGTTGTTTGTTTGTTTGTTTGTTTTTTACATATTTCCTTATGAATCATGTTGGAAGAGAAAAATCAAAACAAAAAGGAAAAACCATGAGAGAAAAAAAGAAAGTGAACATAGTATGTGTTGATTTACTATCAGTCTCCAATTTGGATGGTGTTTTTCATCCAGAGTTTATTGGGGTTGCCTTGGACCACTGAACTCCTGAGAAGAAGTAAGACCATCATCAGAATTCACTATTACATAATCTTGCTGTTGCTATGCACAATGTTGTCCTGATTCTGTTTTTTTTGTTCAGCATTAATTCATGTAAATCTTTCTAGGCCTTTCTAAAATCAAACTGTTCATCATTTTTTTAAGAACAATAATATTCCACTATTTTTAAATACTGTAACTTATTCAGCTATTCCCAATTGATGGGCATCTATCCATTTTCCAATTTTTTTGCTATCACAAAAAGAGCTGCTGCAAACATTTTTTGCACCTGTGGATCCTTTTCTCTTTGCTTTTGATTTCTTTGGGATACAGACCCAGTCATGGCACTGCTGGGTCAAAGGGTAGGCATAGTTTTGTAGCCTTTTGAACATGGTTACAAATTGCTCTCCCAATGGCTGTGATGTAATATAGTTTCTAGGGGAGACAGCAATGATTTTGAGGTCCTCTGATTTTAGGGGGGCTTCTATTCTAACAATAAGTCAGTAAATGTAAGTTTATTGTTGGATAAGAAGTCAGCTTTGCTAAGAGACTGACTTCTTAATGGCAAAGTCCTATTAGGGAAATGGAGGCTGACACTGAGAAGAGGCAGGAGTTCTGGCAGCTATGCCAAAGAGGCAAAGCATGCTACTTTGGACATTCTGCAAAGAAATGAGAGAGCAGAAATCTATTTTATGAGCAGATCTTGGAGACTGAGGGGGAGGGGGATACTTTGAGCTGATCAGAGCAGTATCTCCCAAGTGAAATCACTCTGAAGGCTTTTTCAGCCTGAATTTGAATGGAGATTGGTTATCAATGGAGGTGATTTGCTTAGAAATGGCCCAGACTGAAAAGCTCTCTCACAGACTCCAAGGAACCTGGGAGGCCAGGAATCAAAGGGGACAGAATTTCAGTGTTAGTTTTACAGATCAAAAGGGGGGACAGTTTTCATACCCCGTCAGGTTAACAAAGAGTCTGACAAAACTGAACACCACCAAATATGTATTTGTGTGTTTAAACACACACACATACTGTATAAATATATATATATATATATATATATATATATATATATATATATATGTGTGTGTGTGTATGTGTGTGTGTGTGTATATATATATATACACTGTGTTTTATTTTTATTTTATATATGTATATATAGATACATATAAAAAGCAAGAACAGCCTCAACATCTATTGTACATTAAAGAACAGAATTAGAAAAATGTCCCGAGTCTAGAATCAAGACACTCATACTTTTAAATCAACATTAACTGCACTTATTTGTATAGGGCATGGTGTTAGCTTCTCAGAAGAATAAAACTAAATTACCTTTTCCTCCCCAGAAATTCACGAAGAAAAATGGCCACAAGGAGGCCTCTTAAGGGAACAAATTTCCAAAACAAAGAGCTCCGCTCCTCCACAGCTCCTCCTGCAGGTTCACGGTGGTGGGGGTCTGTCTGTGAAATGTTTTATTTGTCTTTTATCTTAAAGCACTACTCGGAAATGCAGAGAGAAGCTATGAAATCAATGAAAAGGAGGAGGCTAGATAGGATTCCCTCTTCACGTTCTTTTAAGACGGGATTTACCGATTTTTCTTGTGCAGCAAGATAACTATATAAATATGAATACACATATTGGATTTAACCTATACTTTAACATATTTAAAATGTATAGGACTACCTGCCATCTATCTAGGGGAGGGGGTAGGGGGAAGGAAGGGAGAAGTTGGAACAGAAGGTTTTGAAAAATTACCCATGCATATGTTTTGTAATCAAAAAGCTTTAATTTAAAAAAAAAAAATACGGATTTGGAGTAAATTAGGGTTACTCGAACCTCTGCGTGTCACGGATCCCTTTTCAGAATGTTTTAAAACCATCATCATCGTCGTCGATATTGAAACAGAATAATCAAAAAAATTTTTTTAAGTTCACGGACCCCACGTTAAGAACTCTCGGAGCAGAAGGTGCTTCAGGTTCTTTCCCGATATTTATGCTAAGGAAGTCGTCCCTCCCGGTCTTCCACTAATTCTCCCTGGGAACCAGACTCGCCGAGTACCACCACCAACCCGGCGAGACCATGGGCGCACGCGCGCTCACTCCCCACCGCCCTCTGCGAGCACTACGGGCTGGGGACGTTATCGCGAGAGCTGTCAGCAGCCCCGCCAGACACAAACAGAACCCGCGGGACCCTCGGAATCTGGGGACCCTCCCCCAAGGAGTATAAAGAGATCTTCGTTCTCCCCCTAGGTGAATTCCAGCGAAGCCCGGGGGCGGGGCCCGATGGCCGGGGCCGCGCCGCCCTGGAGCCGGCTGGACAAGCAGCAGGACCGGGATGTGCGCGAGCTGATCCGGCGCGTGAGCGGCCTCCAGGACGAGGCGGACCACAACTTCCAGCTGGCCCTTCACTTCGCCTGGACCAATTTCAGGTCAGCGACTGGCTTTGTGGAAGAGCCTGAGCCTTCTTACCCGGCTTTTATTCGCCCCCGCCCTCTCACACCAGCTTTTTGCCATTATCCCTAACCTTCCCGGCCACCATACGAGCAGGCAGGTACGGAAGCTCCGCTCAGAGCATCTTTAGAATGTTCCCCGGATTTGCCCTCCTGCTGGTGTCCCGATCTCTATTGGCCCTTTCGGGCCACCGTAGTGCCCTGGATTGTTCTTGGCTATTAGGGACTGGGATTTTAGTCCAGCCTCAGCCTTCCCTCTGTGAACTAAGACGGGGGCTCGGGAAGGGCTCAGGGAGAGTAGCTGGACTGGGCGGATTCCCTTGAGGGTGGCATTTGGGGGGACCTGCGGGGCTCATGTTCTTCCAGAAGTTCGTACCCCAAGTTGCGTGTTTTATTTTTGTCCATTCCCTGAAGGACCCCACCATGGGGAGTAACCTGGATTCTAGGGGCAAGGACCGGAGAAAGGATCTTTTGTGGACTTTGTGCCGCGCGCTGCCCAGACGGGCCTCAGCTAGCAAAGCTATGTCCAAACTAAATAACCATCTGTAATAGTGACAGCCTCTCTCTCCTTTTTTTTCCCCATTACTTTCTTTCTTTTCTTTTTCTTTTTTTTAAATTATAGTTTTTATTTACCAAATATATGCATGGGTAATTTTACAGCATTGACAATTGCCAAACCTTTTGTTCCAATTTTTCCCCTCTTTCCCCCATCCCCTCCCCCCAGATGGCAGGTCGACCAATACATGTTAAATATGTTAAAATATAAATTAAATACAATATATGTATACATGTCCAAACAGTTATGTTAAGCGACAGCCTCTCTTTAAATAATATCTTAAACTTTTCAAAGAATGTTTTACATCCGTCTTCGCATTTGGTGCTCAGAACCACCTGGTGAGGGAAACTGGGCTAATGTATTCTGATTCTTATTTTACAATTAAAGAAATCGGTGACGACGTGCCCCTGCAAAGATAGGGTGGGAACTTAGTATCTTCCGTCTTTTACACTGTATCCCAAGTATCTTTTTGTCATTGAAACATTTTCCTGTTGCCAATGATTTGCGGTTAAGACTATATAACTTTACTTACCACTCTTTGACTCCAAAACGATAATGTGTGGTGTAAATAGCTTTTCACCTTTCTGAACTAATTGAAGTCCGATAACATGTAATTAGGGAATCTATAATCTGCTCTTCCTCAACCTCAGTAATTAAAGACTATGAAGCTTAGCAGTGAACATTGTTTCTTAGTAAGCATTACATAAATGTTAGCCATTAGTATTACTAATTACTATCTTGTTACTTTGTATTTGAGAAGAAATGGTATACTGGACAAGTTGAGTAAAGATTGAATCATTTTATCTATTTAAGACAGACCTTATAGACGAAATGATTTTTGAATCCTAATTAGGAAGGTAAGCAGTTATCAGATATTTATCAAGTCCCTGTTCTGTACCTATATACTACAAAACTATGTGTTAGATACAAAAGTGCAGGGTAGACTCCTTGCCCTAGCAGGGGTTCTCAAACTACAGCCCAGGGGCCAGATGTGGCTGCTGAGGATGTTTTGACAAATGGGCTGAGGGGCGGAGACAGAGTGTGAGGTATTGTTTTTACTATAGTCTGGCCCTCCAACAGTCTGAGGGACAGTGAACTGGCCCCCTATTTAAAAAGTTTGAGGACCACTGGCTCAGGAAGTTATTGTGTTTGAAGAGGAACAAGATGTGTATATGAAACAACTGTGATACAGTTTAGGAGAGTAAATGCGAAATTGCATGTTACAAGTAGTAACTATATAGATTTACTTATAATTGGAATTAAGGTAAAATTACTTTGGGCTCATTTAATTAGGCTCACTTTGTAAACATTAAATAGTAAAAGTCATCTAATTCAATCACTTTTTTAGTTTCAATAAGATTTTGAGATTGAAATAGAAACTTTTGGTATTCTTTATAGTAGCTAAGAATCTTGGACAGTTTTGTGTTGTTTTTAAAGTTACCATTAAAGGGAAATAGAAACTTAAATTAATCTTTAAATTGAACAGAAACTTTCAAGAACGTTTTCTCATAAGCAGACTATTTACAGAGTCCTATGTTTTAGTTAGCTGCATTAGAGCATAACTCAAGTTATAGTGAGAGTATTGTGTTCTTGGTTGTTTGTCATTGATAAGCTGACCAATGACATTAGGAAGGTGATGTCATGACTTGCAGATGAATTGGATTTAAGTAAAGCAGGGCTGTGCAGAGTCAGCTGCCTCACTCTCTTCCCAAGCCATCTAGGTCCAGTGACAAGATATAGATCTATTCACAACATAGTGTATTTTCATCTTTTTTGTTGTTATTTGCTTGGTTTTTTCATTTTTTTTCCTTTTTGATCTGATTTTTCTTTTGCAGCATGATAAATGTGGAAATATATAGAATAATTGAACATATTTAACATAGATTATTTATTGTCTAGGGGAACATGTGGGGAGAAAGAGAAAAATTTGGAACACAAAGTTTTATGCCCTTTACAAAGGTGAATGTTGAAAATTTGTTTCATATATTTCAAAAATAAAAAACTATTATTTAATAGATACATACATATACACAATATAGATCCAGATAACTAAACATCTAGACATGGCCCTGGATTTAGTGGTAGACCTTGAAACTGAGGTCTTTCCCAGGTCTTAGTTCATCTCAGGCATTAAAGGCTAGGTAAGAAGTGAGGCAAAAAAGGTCTCTTTTACTAGTTTAAAAGAAAAAAATCTTTCTGAGAGGGGAAGACCCTTAGGGTTTCTGGTCAAAACAGAAATAATTGCTATTTACACTCTGAACCATCAAAACCCAGTGACTAATTGAGACTTGAGCTGGGATTTATTGTTGGCCAGTCTGTAAGAGCAGATTTAATTGGATTTTAAAGCAAAGATCTTAAAAAAAAAAAAAATCTTACCTTTAAACTCCCAGATATCTTGCTAGATTTCAGTGATCAAAATTTATATTTCTTTGGGCAGACCACCTGCAGATAAGGAATTTGATTCCTTATGTGAGAGGGAAGGAAGAAAGGAAGGCAGGCAGGCATTGGGGTATCTATGCCAACAATAAAAGAAAGTTTTGAAGTAATAAAATAGATACATATAATAACTTAGAAAACAATACTAAGTTTGAAATATCCCAAGAGAAATAGAATTTAAAATGACAGCCTCAAGGAGTTGACTTTTTTCCAATTATAGGCTGGCCTCTAACTTATGTATTTATGTCACATAAATGAATGGCTATCTAGAAATGAGTTGGCTGAAGGCCCCTTATAGAGGTGTCTCTTCCCTCTCAGCTGCCCAAATTTAGAATTTTCCCTCTTCTTTTCTTCTTGAATTATAAAACCCTTACTTTTTTCTGGGCCAAATGGAAAAAAATCAAGGGTCATTTAAAATTTTTTTCTTCTCTTCCTTTAATAAATGCTTGTTGAATTAGTTTACTTAGTAGCATTGCACTTTTTTGCTAGCTCAATCTCTGAGCAATCTCAGTCTTGGTCCCCTATTCTAAGTAAAATAAAAGCACTTTGCACAGTGTCTGGCACATAGTAAGCACCACATGAATGCTAGTTATTGTTATTATTTATTTTATATTATTATAATATAGCTATTATTATTTGTTTTAATTGTAACTATTCTATGCTTTCTTATTTTTCCTCTGTATTCTTTTCCTTGGTACTTTAATTTGCTTCAAAGTGTTCTATAATTAAAATCTCTTTATGCAAATAATGAGGCAGCCAGGTGATACAGTATCTAGAATAGCAGGTCTGGAAATCAGGAAATCATCTTCCTGAGTTATATCAGGCCTCAGATACTGTAATATTCTCTCTAAAATGTAACGTTCTCTGGGAGCAGGTTTCTTGGGGGGCTTCTGGAGGCAGCCTTTCTTTCAATTCAGTAATCACAAGTGCATCCAGGGATTAAAGTCCAAATCCTTTATTGTCTCTTTCCAAGTCTTGTCTCCTTTCCTGCAGCTCGGTTAGCTTTCTTAGAGGTGTCTCTCCTTAGTTCTGAGAGTTTAAGCTCCTGCCACCAGTCCTTTGTCTTCTCTGCTTCTGCCAGCTTCTTGAGGTCCTCCTAAATGTGTCTTGGTTTCTGTAGGGGAGGCAAGGGTGCTACCACTCCTTTGGTCTTCCCTAGTTCTCCTCCTGGCTGAGCTTGTCCAAGCTTATATGGTCTCTTATCAAGGTATGAATCTTGTGAAACTACAGTAAGTACTAAGTACATGTACTGAACTAGAGAACTGTTAAATACCATGCTAAATAATCATTGTCTCCATCAATTCCACTGACTAAGTACCTTGTAAGAATCCTTTGTTTCAAGTTCAGAGTTCTGGGCCATAACAAGATACTTATTAGTTGTGTGGCCCTGAGCAAATCACTTCATCCTGTTTACCTCAGTTTCTTTACAGTTTCTCTGTAAAATGAGCTGGAGAAGAAAATAGCAAATCACTCCAGTATCTTTGATAAAAAGAAATCCCCAATGGGCTTTAAAGAGTCAAACATGACTGAATAATGAAAATGCAGGTGATTGTTAATTCTATATATCCAGCCACAATCTGTTCTCTGAGTTCCAGTGATATGTCAGACTACAAAGGACCAACTCTCTGCTGCTTAGTTTGGTGTGGCCAGTCTACTAAGAATGATTTTTTACCTCTTTAAATACAATAAAGTTATATAAAAAAAGTAAAAAATCTTTCTTAGCTTGGCTGGCTGGGATTACAAAAATAAGTAGTGGTTATGGTTTCCCAATCCCTGGCCAAAAGGATATAATACAAAACTGTATAACCTGGTGTTATACCCTGTGCTGTGTGACTCCAGCCTACCTCTAATACATTCACATGAGCTCTCTTTCATACCTGAAATGCACTCCATCGTCATCTATACACTTTAAAAATCTTTCTCTTCAAAGCTCAACCCAAGATTCTTCCAGGCCTTTCCTGATAAACTCAGTTGAGTGTTTTCTTACTCATCAGATATTATTATTTTTTGCACATATTTATTTTTTAAAATAATTTTATAATTATAACATGTTTTTTTGACAGTACATATGCATGGGTAATTTTTTACAACATTATCCCTTGCACTCACTTCTGTTCCGAATTTTCTTCTCCTTCCCTCCACCCCCACCCCTAGATGGCAGGCACTCCCATACATGTTAAATATGTTATAATATGTCCTAGATACAATATATGTGTGCAGAACAGATTTTTTTTTGTTGTTGTTGCACAGGAAAATTGGATTCAGAAGATAAAAATAACCTGGGAAGAAAAACAAAAATGCAAACAGTTTACACTCATTTCCCAGTGTTCCTTCTCTGGGTGTAGCTGATTCTGTCCATCATTCTTATCAGATAGTCTTAAAGCAAATTTTCTGGATATCTTCTTTGCCCCATTACATACTACCTTGTGTTATACTTATCTCGGTATGTGTCACAGAATCATAACATCAAATTTAGAAAGGAAGTTAGTGGCTACTTAGCATAACCTGTGTTTGGACCGGAATTTTCTATAGTTTCTAGTAAGCAGTTGCTTAGTTTTTGCTTGAAAACTTCCAACTCAGTAAAAACAATAGGAGATTATAGACTCTTTGGGGTCAGGAACTGTTGTGTATCATCATTGTGTATTACAGTACTTTACATATAGTTAATGTTTGCTAAATTGCAGAATTGAATGAAAAATATGTTGAGGAAAATTAATTTTTTAAAGTTTTTAATCCATGAGGGAGGGGAAATAGTGCCTAATATTTATATTTTGCTTCCAAATTTATATTTCAGTTAGATTTTTTTATATAGATGTCATAAAATTACCAGGAATAAATTACTTTCTTTCAATTTCATTTAGATTTCATCGTTTCCTAGATGTAAGCAGTCATAAAGTAGAGAGGACAATAGAGGGGTAAGTCATTGTGTGTGTGTATGTGTGTGTGTATGTGTGTGTGTGTGTACGTGCACATCAGTGTTTTAGTTATCTGTGGATATTCCCTTCACTAATCCAGGTCACAGTCCCTTTATGTCTCAGTAGATAGTCATCATGTATTTCTCTGGTCCCCAAAATCAGTATGTGGTGGTAGGTCTTCTGGTGATAAGCTTTTCTGAACTTTGATAAGATGAACCTTGATGAGAAATACATTCCCTTGTTAGGCTGGTACTTTATATTTTGCATTGCCTTTGAGTTCCTAATATACTTTGATGAGATATCTGAATAAAACTATGGAGAACATATATGTGTATTTAGCTTAAATATTTTTGTTGATACATTTCTTTTTGAAATATCAGTTATCTTTTGTTATTTTAGAATTTACGAAAAGCTCATCATTCATTCAGATCTCAGCAAAGCTGCCAGTTGGAAGAAATTAACTCAAGAGTTTCTACATGCTCAACTTCCAAGTATTAAGGAAGCAAAGGTATATTATTTTTAAAAATTCCATTCTGACAATCTTTATTAATATTAATCTTTAAGCACTCAAGGTATTTTACATACATTACACAAAAGAAGGCTTAGTCTCTAGAACTGAATTTGATTAGTTAATTGTAGGGAGTGTGTTTTTGAGGAAAGAATGCTAGGTTTGGAATTTAAAAACTTATATTTGATTCAGCTCTTGTTATTATCTGTGACCTTCCTTTTCCTGTGTGTTTCCTTATCTTACATTACTTGTTATGAGGAAAATATTTCGTAAATCTTGAAATATTATATAAATGTGATTTTTGTTTACATATGAATTGATTGATTCAGGCATTTCCATTACACTAAGTGCAATTTTGGCCAGTCATTTGCCTGCTGTCAGAATTAGGGTTCAGAGCCTGGAAGGAGCTGGTAACATTGTCTAGCTACTTTTAAAATGTGTGTTGATATTATTTGATGGCATTTGGTTGACTTTCACAGAATCACAGAATTTGAGAGTGGGAGAAGACCTCAGCAATCATTTAGTCCAATCCATCTATGAAAAGCAATTTCCATTATAAAATATCAAAAAATTAGTTGTCCAGTTTCTGTTTGAAATCTTCAGAGGAGGGGGAACGTACCATTTCTCAAGGTACCACATTCCATTTTGACATAGCTCTGTTAGGAAGTTTTTATTGACATAAAACTTAAATTTACTTCTATGTAATTTCACACAGTTCTTTTATAACATGGACTCAAGGCTTTTTATCAAATAGATTGCCTTCCTCTGGGAATTTTCTTTCTTAACTCATGGCATTCAAAACTGGAGAAATTCAGAAGAGATCTTGCCAAGGGCATCCTATAATAGGACTGTCACCTCCCTATTTATGGAAAAATTGATTGTAGCCTAAGACCTCATCAAGGTTTTTTGGGCTGCTTTAACCTGGCTACTGATTCATAGTGAGTTTTTCAAAATAGTTTCTGTCTAGCTATGCCTCTCCAATCTTATACTTGTGAAGGTTGTTGTTGTTGTTGTTTTAATAATCAAATGAAAGACTGCATTTATCCCTCTTGATCCTCATCTTTTTAAATCCAAGAGAGTAATCTAACCTGTCATGATCTTTTTGGATCCTGAATCTGCTGTCCACTATATTACCTCTCCCTTTGGCTTTGTGTCATCTGCAAATTTGAAGACCATGCTCTCTATACTTATTCAAACTATGGATAAGAATGAAAGCAATTCAAGCACAGATCCCCAGAATATTCTACTGAAGACCTCCTCACAGATTGACATTCAGTAATACCTGAATTCAGGAGGACCCGAGTTCAAATTTAGTCTCAGACACTTAACACTTCCTAGCTGTGTGACCCTGGGCAAGTCACTTAACCCCAGCCTCAAAAAAAAAAACAAAAAAAACAAAAAAAAACCCAAGAATAATATGAAATGATCAAAACCTTTGCTAAAATCTAGGTAAATTATATCCACAGCATTCCCCTTATCTAGTATTTTAATAATCCTTAAGTATTTCCCACCCCTTGGGAATAGCATACCTAGAGGAGATACCAGGAAGTTTCTTCTACACTCTAGAAGCAAATTGAAATCCCTTTAGGAAGCAGAGTAAGCAGAAAATGGGAAAGAGAGTATGCATTGCTGTCACTTTGAACCCTAAGAGAGAAAGAATTTTCTTTCTGTTATTTAATTGTCATTATATATCAGGAAAGATTCTGATCTACTTAAATTATCTACTTGCAGTGTGATTTAAGAGACTGTAGCCCTGAAATAACCATAAGATGAAGTTATTAAAAGAACATTCTGAACTAGAACAACATCATGTAGTAGAAAGCTAAATTGATTTGGAGTCCAAAGATCTGTGTTTTCCTGATGGCCCTGCTTGTTGTAGCATTGTGACTTTGGGCAAATTTTTTAATCATTTGTAAGTGTCAATTTTATCACCTGTAAAAAAGGAATAACAGTACTTGGAATATAGATAATGTGCCTAAAGTTTAGAAATTATCTTGCTGATAATATGAAGTATGGGTAACAGTGTAAATTTTGGCTAAAAAGAATTCAAAACTAATTTGAAGATTAATCTCAATACAAAACTTCACAAGTTTCACCAAAATTTGGAACAAAGAATAGAGGTTACTTGTAACAGGAATTATTAATAATGGGTAGCAGTTGTAGGAGATAGATAAAGGCTTGCTCTTAATAAGTATGTCCTGACAATTAGAGTTATCCCAAACAAGAATGAGCTGTCTCAGAAGTATGTTCTTTCTTTTTGGAGGTTTTGAATCAAAAGTTGCATTTCCATCTATTGTGTATCTTTTAGATGGAATTTTTTTCAGGTATTGGTTGGCCTAAATGACCAATTAGTTCTCTTCCAGTTCTGAAATCTGAGAATCAGTATTTAAAAGTAATTTAGGTTAATGTCTTAGACAAATAAATTTGGAAAAGAATATTATATAACTATTAGAGGTTAGGTTTTTAGTCACAAAAACTGGAGTCTAGGTTTTAATGATATGCTTTAGTAACACATATTTATTTACTTGTTTTAAAGACAGATACACATTATGCAATATTGTCACTCCTTCTATGTCTTTCTGATTCTCCATCAAACACCAATTATGTGGAAAAGCCAAGAGAAAAAGAAGTGGGTAAGTTAACATGAAGATTTGCATTAGCAGAGGACTTTTGTGAAAGTTCAAATTTTGTATGAAATGGAAATTAATTTCAAAATGAAATTTGTTTTGAAGATTTAAAAATTGTAATATAAATTAGAATCTATAGAAATGAGTGGGTTTTTCTGTATTTGTTTATTGAGAGACTTCATTCTTGAAATTTGTATTTCTTGATCTTTCTTTTTTACTTCAAAATTTATGTGATTTCTTTGTGTAGTTTTAGGTCTTTTCTGAGAAAGTCAATAATAAGCAAAACTATGTTATGTCTTAGAAAAGAAAGAAGAATTTGACTGGGGAAAATACTTGATGGAAGGTGAAGAAATTGAATTGGGTCCAGATGCAGATACACCAGTAAGTTACAGTAGTTTGGCTATTAAATATTTCAACACTTGCCAAGCATAAAAACTACCTGGAATAACCTATGGCAATACTTTGCTTGTTCTGCATATTCATTTATATTCTGATTCTTTCCAGAAAGGTTTTTAAAGCTACCTTTCCCTTTTTTGGGGAGTGCAAAAATCTTCTTATTATACAACTACATAACTATTGCTCAGGATTGCAAAGTTCATATCCAAATAGGAGTTTGAGTAGGATAAATGTTAAACTAGCCATCTTATCTGAGAACTTTTTTTTTAAAACTAATTTGGCTGAATATTATCACCAAAAAAAGATGGTTCAATCCTCCTTAATATTGAAAATTTTCTGGCCATGGCCAAATTTTATGAACTTTAAGAAGTGATATTATTACTATGTTTCTTCTTTTGTTGTATTCTTAAATTAGTTCCTTCTTGTTTAAATGACTCTAATTTTTGGTTTGTTTTTTACTATTTACTAAAAGTAAGTTCTGCTAACTTATTTGATAGAATTGGTCTGAAGAAAGTGAAGATGATGATGATCAACAACCTCTTAGTAGAGAAGACTCTGGGATTCAGGTGGATAGAACACCATTAGAAGAACAAGATCAAAATAAGAAAATAGTATCTCATGTCAATTGGAAAGGTATTTTGTAATTGAAAATGTCATCTCTAATATTACCTAATAAAATGTCATATTTTAAAATTTGGCTAATATATCTTAAGTTCCTATCTTTCTTCATACTTTGAAAAGCTCCTTTAAGTTGTTTGTTTGTTTGTTTTTTGTTTTTTTGTTAAGGCAATTGGGGTGACTTACCCAGGATAACACAGCTAGGAAGTGTTAAGTATCTGAGACCAAATTTGAACACAGGTCCTCCTAACTTCAGGGCTGGTGCTCTATCTACTGCATCACCTAATTGCCCTCCTTTAAGTCATTAAGAGATCTATAATTTTAGTATTTTTAAAGGAACACTGCATAATTAATATTAATAAGGAATGTTTATATGACATTTATGTTCTTCAGTTTGTTAAATAAACATGTAAGTTTTTCTTTAGCCTGAAATGTTTTTCATGGGGGGAGGGGTCACAAAATTTAAGGTTAAATTTTTCTAGAAGATGAGATTAAATTCTTATTTAAGCAAAAAGAAAATTTTAAAATTAAAAAAAAAGGGGGGGCAGCTAGGTGGCACAGTGGATACAGCACCAGCCTTAAATTCAAGAGGACCCCAGTTCAAATTTGGTCTTAGATACTTAACACTTCCTAGCTGTGTGATCCTGGGCAAGTCACTTAATCCCAGCCTCAGAAAAAATATATAAATAAAATAAAATAAGAAAATTTCTTCCTTAACTCATCAAAGAATCATATCACTTTTGAGCTGAAGTGGGTAAGGAACCATTGCTCCCAACTCACTCATTTTTATAAATGATGAAAGTAAGGCTTGGAAAGCAAATCTGATGAGTCACTCAACTCATTAATGATACTAGAATTGAAGTTTACTAACTCATGAAATTTTTATTTTTAGTAGCCTTTCTAGGTTGTATTGAAAAAATTTTTAAATTCTTTTATCATTCATTCAGAAAATATTTGTTCAATATATACCTAGGCATGGTGGTAGATAGAAGGAAAAATAAAACATGGTCCCTGGTCTCTCGGAGTTTATAGGCTAGTAGGAGAGAGAAAAGGGACAAAAATTATTGTGTGAAATTTCAGTAACAAAGGTACAAAATGCTATGGTAGTTTAGAAGGAGAGTTGTTTCTAGAGGGATCAAACAAGTCGGTTTAAAAGAGAATATTAGAGCTATGTCTTGGAATAAATAGTTTTTGAAGCTGGGGAAAGGCATGCTAGGTGGAATGAATTGCATGCATAAGGGCACCAAGAATGACAGGCATGCTAATACAACAATACAATTTATCATGTAAAGTTGGCAAAAGGGAATAATTGGAGAGAAAGCTAGAGAAATGTAAGTTGGGGCCAAATTATGCCTTTGAAACTTGTCTTATTGGATTAGGGGAAGTAGGTAATAGGAAACCACTGAAAGTTTTACAGTGAAGGATATGCAAATGAGAAGAGGTTTTTGTAGTAGCATTTCTTTTTTCCTTTTAGACATTTATTTCATATTTTATTTTCCCCCAATTATATGTAAAAACAGTTTTTAAAATTCATGATTTTTTAAACTGAGTATGGAAAAAGACTTTCTAAAAAAATCTTTTATTGGGGTAGTTTGGGTTGATTTGGTTTTATTTTTTTAAATAATTGCTTTCACTTCAAATGTCTGTTTTTTCTACCCTTAGATCATTGTTTTATAACAAAGAAGTACAGTTAAGCAAAACACATGGAAACATTTGATTATAGAAAGATTAATCTTGAAGCATTGTATAAAATGGAAGAGACTGGAAGACAGGAAACAGGATAGGGAGACGTTTCAGAAGTATAGAAAGAAGTAGACTGGATTTGTGATAGTAGAATGATAGGAAGGGGTTCATTACCTCTATGGAAGTAAAAATGATAGGATTTAGTTTGATTAAGATGGAGGTAGGGCCAAGGGCCACAGGTGTTGTAGCCTGTATAACTGGCTTCATAGTGTTGTCATAAACAAATCTGCCTTACATGCAGAAGATCCTGAGTTTAAAACTCAATGGAGCTATGTTTATCCATCTTAAGGTGGAAAGAGTATTGAATTTGGAATCAGACCTAAGTTTGAATCCTGGCTTTACATGTAGAACCATTGGATAGTTACTTCACATCTTGAACCTCAGTTTAGTTATCTATAAAATAAAGTTGGCCTACATGGCTTCTTGAGGTCCTTGCTTTCACTCTGTGATCTGTGACTCCCACCATTTTACCTGTCCATTTTCATCAAGGAAAAAAAGACAGCGTCCACTGTTCCTGCTCATTTTATTTCAAAATTAGAGCTTGTAATCATGGAGACAGATATTCTTGGTTGTGCAGTAAACCAGACTGTTTTGATTTAAACCCTTTCCCCTGCTTCCCCAAAAGTGCATAGTTGTGCACTTTGTGCAGTGAGCCTTGGAAGTGAAAGAACATTATGGCCAGTTTTTTGAGGAAGTTTTTATAAAAATGGAAAAGTATGGTGAAGTTGAAATGAATATTTGTGGTAATCTTGGGGATCATTTTGTATAAAATGTATATATAAAGTTTCACCATGAGAAAGATATAGAAAAGAGTGTCCTTGACTTAAACAATCACTGGTTTAGTGAAGAGAGAATTCATGCATTTTTCACCTTGCTGTTGGTAATATGAGAATGCAAGCAAGGAGTCTTCTATAAATTTGTTGCATCTAAAACTCACTTCTAAAAAACTATAACTGCAATTGCATGGACATCATTTTAAGAAGCATAAGTCCTGATCAAGATCTTGTGAATGTCATTCTTGGCTGAAAGATGATTGTGGTTGTGATAGTGGCAACAATGGTGGTAAATTGGTGAAATTAATAGAAAGAGGAAAACTAGATGAGCACTTAGGTGAGGGGTTGACAATTAGTTTTCATAGAAAATAATGTTACAGTTAAACTTTTTTCTAGTTAACTATTGAGAATATATGTCTCTTCTTAATAGAGGCAGCTTTTAATATTTCATAGTTTTCTTTTATTGGACTTTGAAATCCATAAGGGCAAGGATAATATTTTATTTTATTTTTTTTGTCCCATGTGGTAGGTAACGTGTACAATAGGTACTTATGTGCATATTTGTTGTTTGAATTTTTTTAGTTCTGGTTAATGACATTTCTTTGAATTTTGTATTTCATCACATCAATATACATATTAATCAGTGTTTTGATTCAATTCAATAAATATTTATTTTGCTTGCTGTGTTCAAGACACTATAGTAGGTACTGAGGATACAAAAACAAAACCAAAATAGTCTCAACCTTCAAGGAGGTTACAGTTTACTAAGATGATACAATCTAGCATACAAATAATTAAGTTCAAAGTAATTTTAAGAGACCTGGAAATATTGTAGCTAGAAGGATCAAGACAGGAGAGCCATCTCCTTTTCTAAAGTATTCTTTGTTTTTTGTTTTCTCAATAGTATTTTATTTTTTCAATTCCATGTAAAGATAGTTTGCATCATTCATTTTTGTGAGATTTTGAGTTTCAAATTTTTTCTCTCTCCCTCCTTTACTTCTCCTTCTCCAAGACAGCAAGCAATCTGATATGTTATACATGTAAATAATTTTAAGCGTATTTCCATATTTGTCATGTTGTGAAAAAAGAATCATAAAAGGGGTGGAGGGAGAAGCCATTAGGAAAAAAAAAAACTAACCAAACAAAAAAAGGTGGAAATACTATGCTTTTATTTACATGTAGATGACATTTTGCATTCCAAATTTATTGGAATTATCTTGGATCATTGCATTATTGAGAAGAGCTAAGTGTATCACAGCTGATTATGATATAATCTTTCTGTTATTGTGTATATTGTTCTCCTGGTCCACTCATTTCACTCAGTATCAGTTCATGTAAAACTTTCCAGGCTTTTTGGACAATATTTGTCATGTTGTGCAAGAAAAATCAGACCAAAAGTCAATTTTTAGTTCTTTGCTACTACAGAAAAAGCTGCTACAAACATTTTTATACATTTGGTTAGAGAGTCAGTAGAGACATTGCTAGACACTGTATGCACAGTTTGATAGCCCTTTGGACATTATTCCAAATTGCTCTCCAAAATGACTAGATCAGATCACAACTCCACTACCAAGGCATCTATGTCCTAGTTTTCCCACATCCCTTCCATCATTTATTATTATCCAAGTTGTGCTTTTAAAGAAGCTTGGGATTGAGAAATGAATGTGAGGAAGGAGTGTATCCCAAACATGGGAGATTCCTGTGCAAAGTCATGAAAGTGTGAAGTAGAATGCTATGTATGAGAAACAACTAGCAGGCTATTTTGATTGAAATAGGAATGTGTGAAAGAAAACCACATGAAGTAAAACTAGGAGGTTAAGTGGGAGCCAGATTATGGAGGACTTCAAATGCTAGGCTGAGGAGTTGGTATTTTATTCTATCATTTATACAATGGTTTATAATGAAGTTACTATTCCAGAAAATTCAACTTTCAAATATCTTTCCAGTTGGTGAGCCAGATGCACGAAGTTGGTTGGAGCAGCATGTTGTCCTTCAGTATTGGACAGCCAGACCCTCACGTTTCTCTCATAGTTTGCATTTGCACTCCAATTTATCTTCTGTATGGTAAGGCATTAAAAATAGTATTAAAAATAATGATGGAAGTTACTTTGAATTGGATAATTCTTGTCTTTTGAATTTTAACTGAGCTATTTTTCTATACAAAGATGGTACCCTTTTTGCAATTTATGTTTGGTTGAATTATTTTTAAAATATGACTTCAGTTTTGGATTCTCATGATTTATCATTTACAGTTCAATAAGTAGATTATTTTATTGATTTATTTTGCCTTCTATACCCTTCAAACAATCAAGAAGCATCTTGCTTTGTCAAAAAATCACAAGTTAATAGGTGTCAGAGATAGGATTTTAATTTAGTACCTTTTTTTTTTTTTTTTTTTTTTTTTCTTTTTGGACATCTGGGGTTAAGTGACTTGCCCAGGTCACACTTGCCCTTTTTTTAGGATGTGTTAAGTGTTTGAGACCAGATTTGAACTCAGGTCCTCTTGACTTCAGGCTAGTACTCTATCCACTGAATCACCTCGCTGCTCCAGTTTAATTCCTTTTTAATTCTTGCCATGTATTCTATCCACTATGCTTCCCTGTCTCTACTGCACCAAACATCCAAAATAATATGGCACATAGTAGGTCAGAATGAATGTAAAAATGAAGTTATTGTTGATGGTGATAAAGAAGATGGACCCCTCTTCCACTATAATTTTTATTACTTTATTCCAAAAACATGGAATGAGAATGAAGTTTTGGGTTTTAAGGAAGGAAAACAATGAAGATAGAATGAAGGTTTTTTAAATAGCTGAATAATATATATTATTATTTATATTGATCATAAGGAAAAACAATCACTAGGACTTTGAAATGATTTTGAATAAGTTTTTTGGAAGCATACTTATTGTTTTATGATTATGATTCTGGGGATGTCTTAAAATTATAATTATCAGTATGTTCATTATTGTTCACTGGTTATTACCACCAGGTGGCTCATAAAGTATAAAAGACATATTCAGAGTAAAAAAAGAAATTATTCCTGCCTTATTTTATTTTAAAAGAAATATTTTACATTACAACAGATGTTTATGATCTTTTTAGGGATCAACATTTATATAGTAGTGATCCATTGTATGTGCCAGATGACAGAACCTTTGTTACTGAAACACAGGTTATCCGAGAAACACTTTGGTAAGACTTTTTTTGTACTAAATATGCAAATGAGCTATACTTTATGTAGTATAAAGTGTAGAAGATAAGATTTTCCAAAGTTACTGAGCTAAATAAATCCTGAGGATTTGTCTGAGATATATAGAAGTTAATTGCTTTATTCAAAATCACAAGTTAATAAATATCAAAGATGGATTTGAATTTAGTTCCTTCTTGATTTTAGCCCTGTATTCTATCCACTATGTTTCCCTATCTCTACTGCACCAAATATCCAAAATAATATGGTATAAGAAAATTTATTAGTGGAAAGTTTGGAGTTTAGTTTGTTGAAAGGTTATATTTTGAGGATGCTACAAAAGGAGGTTAGAAATAAGTTAGTATGACATCTTGAAAACATAAGAAAATGTAGTTATACAGTATGGACATGTATACATATATTATATTTAATATATACTTAAACATATTGAAATGTATTGGTCTACCTACCATCTGGGGGGGGGGAGGAAAGAGGGGAAAAATTGGAACAAAAGGTTTTATGATTATCAATGCTGAAAAATTACCCATGTATATATCTTTTAAATAAAAAGCTATAATTAAAAAAAAAGTACTAAAAAAAAAAGAAAAAAAGAAAATGTAGTTATATAAAAACAGATAATGGAACACTAGAGGTATCTAATAAACTATGAAGAAAACATAAGCATAGATATTTTAATTAGATTGAGAGTAATCATATGTATTAGCATGTGACTTGAAGGCGTAAATACAGAAAGAAACTGGATTTCTTAAGAAATTACACTATATTCATGTAAAAATGGAAAACACACCCTGCAGTATTAATATTATATTACTTCAAACTTGCCCTCAGCATTTTGGGGCTGACATTAAATTTGAGAAGAACTGGTTACAAAAGATTTTTCACTGTCAGATTTTGAGGAATAAAATACTGTAGATGTTTCTCTTTAGTCAGAAGACTTTATGATTGGAATGCTTTAATTTTTGTGGTTAGGAAGCTTGGAATCAGACATTTATATTTGATATGCTTGATTTCATTTTGTAATTTTAAAATAATTTACCTTCTTTAAAACCTTGGATCTTTTTTCAGAACTTTGAAAATATTCCTGTGAAAGAACTTTTTTTCTAGATTTTAATTACATTAACTTCTCTTTTTTATTACAGGTTACTTTCAGGGGTAAAAAAACTTTTCATTTTTCAGTTGAATGATGGGAAAGTTACTGTGAGAAATAATATTGTAGTAACTCACTTGACACATGTAAGTCATTAGTAAATAAGTCTTTCCTTCTTTTTATTTGTTTAAAGTCTTACCATACTGAATGTAAGAAGTTTTGGGAACTTGTAATTAAAAAATCAGAAGTAAATATTTGTTTCTTATAACTTTGTTTCAGTTGATATAGACTTCCTGGTACCTGAATGTCCCGATATATAAACTAGGGATATCATTAAAAGAAAATAGTTTTTCTTTATTTCTGGCTCACAAAAATGTTAGGATAGATTATTCATTTCATGTATAGATTCAGCACTTGTACAGTGGTGGTCTACTTGTGTGCTAGATAATAGCACCTTTTTTCCTGAAATACAGATCATATGAGAAACACTTTGGTAAGACTATTCTCATTAAGTACATAAATGAGCTATCATTTGTAATAATCCTTAGGGGTAGAAAAAGTGGTTGGGACAGGGAGGGAGAAAAGAGACAAACTACCTGCTTCATTGTCTTGAATTTCCCAGTCTTTCTAGGTTTCATATTTTCATTTAGAAAATTGAGGGGTTTGGACTAGATTACTTTTAAATCTCTTAAATGTTGTAATCCTTTAAAGTCTTAGGCCTTTTGGTATTGCCCCAAAGCTATATACCCTAGTAGAATTTATTATCTCTTTATAATGTCTCTGTGGTTTTTTTAAAAAAAGTTTAAAATATAATTTTTCTTTGGTAATAGAGTATTATAAAATGAATTTTCCATATATTTTCCCTGGATGTGAAATTTGAATGTTCATCTTAAGTTTGTTTTCTTTTATAAAATATTCTGAGTTTTAATTAAAGTCATACTTTAAATATATTAAATTACCAGAGCCAAATTTTTATGTTAATAAATAGAAATTTGAGCTTTCTGGTTTTGAGTGAGACTAATTTAATTGTGAAATATTCTTACAGAACTGTTTAAGATCGGTGCTGGAACAAATAGCAGCATATGGCCAAGTCGTATTTAGACTACAAAAGTTCATTGATGAAGTAATGGGGCACAGCTCAGAAAGTACATTACATGGAAATGTTTCTACATCCAAGAAGTCTACTGAACCCCCATTTAGAACCTACCAAGCTTTCATGTGGGCCTTGTATAAATATTTCATTAGTTTCAAAGAAGAACTTAGTGAAATTGAGAAATGTATCATTAATAGAGGTATTGAAATAATTCTTCTGTTTTGCTTATGATATTATGGCTTATAACTTTTAAATTTTATTTTTGGTTTTATGATTAATACATACATTAGAAACTGTAAAAAAACTCATATGTAGCATGCATTTTGCAAGTTTATATTATTCTTTTTCCTATTTGGTTTATTTTTGTAGATACAACAGTTACTCTTTCAATAGTGATAGACAA
This sequence comes from Sminthopsis crassicaudata, assembly GCF_048593235.1. Classification (NCBI taxonomy): domain Eukaryota; kingdom Metazoa; phylum Chordata; class Mammalia; order Dasyuromorphia; family Dasyuridae; genus Sminthopsis; species Sminthopsis crassicaudata. The sequence continues at coordinate 242,787,999 of NC_133619.1, forward strand.
ATTATCACCTCGATTGGTACAACTCAAGGTTCTCCACAAAGTTTTTAGCACTGGAGTGGCAGAAGTACCACCTGATACCCGAAATGTTGTTCGAGCTTCTCACCTCCTTAACACACTTTACAAAGCCATTTTGGAATATGACAATGTTGGTGAAGCCTCTGAACAAACGGTATGCTGAACTGATGTTGAGTTTAAATCACATGAAGTGAACTAAACAAAACTTGATTTCCACAAGGTTTGTCAAAGAGTGCAAGCTCTTACACATTATATTAATCTAGAAAAATTTCCATCCCAGACTAAGTGAAAGAGTGTTAAGTCTGTCAAAAGAAGAATTAACTTAGCTTAAGTTTAGAGGTATCATTGAAAGTGGCCACAGGAACTCATAAACAATGTTAGCTCAGGTATAAAGGATTATGAATTGAATTTCTGGAGGAGTAGAGTACCCATATCAATAAAATTAGAAGTAATTTAGGCTTATGGCACACCTGAAGATGTGATATAAAATTTAAAAATCTAAATGTTTTTAAAGCCTCTATGTTCTTTTAGCAAAAGTAGTTAGAAATGAAAGAAAACATTTAGAGACTAAAATTTACAGAAGTAGAAGAATTGAACATTCATTGTAGTAAATGTTTGTAAATATAATTTTACCCATAATATTTACCTAATTATTAACATTTATGAACAATATAGTGAGTGGCAGGAGTATTGGGCCTAAAGTGGAAGTATAATACCAGTTCTGCTCCAAACTTAATATATGAATATGGATAAATCACTTTATATTTCTAGGCTTTACTTTCTTGGTCAGAAAGAAAGTTTATGTAGAACAAGGGCTTAGATTAGATGATCTTTAAAGTTCTATCTATTTCTAAGCTCTATCATAGATTTTTTTGCTTTAAAATCCTGTCTTTATTTTGACCTAGATATTCATGATTTATATTACTATTACAGCACCTGGAAAAGGCTTTTTATCAAGAATACATTATTCATTTGACTTATAATTACTGGAAGATATTGAAGATATAATAAACCTATAAAGCATTTTTAAAGGTATAAATAGTTTTAGGTTTGTTACAGTTTGGATATATATTATCAGAGTTACCAGACTAGCTCAGATAAAAGTGTTAATTCTTCTGAAATATATGCAAGTTAAAAGTAATGTTAAGCTTTCCTAGCCAATTCAGCTTTTGCTTGAGAAAGGTTGGTGATGATACAAAATACCGTAATACTTATTGGTGGTGATTATGTCTTTCCTTGTTGATTTTTTTTTTTTACTTAAATTTTTAAACTTAATATATAGCAAAAAACATAAACCTTTAGGGGTATAAAGAACAGAGAATTGTATATGAAATTGTTAACTAATATTTCATAGTTTGATTTTTAAGTTTATATTCACTTTATTTTGAGTAACAAAACTTTGTATATTTAACCTTCTGAACTTCTATTTTGTGTTTTTTTATTTTTCACTGATAATTTTCTTCATTTCCTTCTTTTTTCATGTCACGTTCACTGCCTACCCTCATCTGTTTCTTATTAACTTTCACTCAGTAAACTTTAATTAAGCACAAATTATGTGCTAGTCTGACTTGGTAAATTATATCTGAAGAAGGTATATTTTCTTGTATTTTAGTTTATATTACATATAAAAATTTTACCAACCTAACAGGCAAATGTTATAATTTAGCCTATTGAACATTATCTTCAATACATATATGAAAAAAAGATTTTCCAAACTTCAGCAATTTTAAGTGGTGAGATATATCAATATCAAGTGAAATAAACATGCACATTTTAAAAAATTCATTTATTGAAATTGAATTATATTCATTGATATAATTATATCAATTAGAGGTATAGGCACTATTTAGACTAATACACCTTCTCTTTATCACAATTTATCAAGTAGCCACTACATGCCAAGTATGGGGCTGGGAATAAAAAGACAAAAATGAAACAATGCTTAACCTCATTATTACCTTCTGCTGGGTAGGAAAATAACATATTTACAGAGAAGTAAATATAAAATGTATATAAAACATGAGGGTAGAGCCCTAACAAGAGGGGGAATCAGAAAATTCCTCTTATAAGAGGTGGCACTTAAGATGAAGCTTAGAGAGTCTCTTCACACTTTACAGATTCTTTCCACACACCCTGTACTGTCCAACTACACTGATATTTGTTTTTACTTGTATCCAATTATTGTGTACAGAGAAGAGCAAATAGGCCAGCTTGGTTAGAACATAGATCATATAATCAGTCTGGAAAAAGGAGTTGGGGCCAGATGATTGAAGACTAAACAGAAGAGTTTGTATCTTATCATAGAGAGTAGTGAGCCACTGAAGCTTCTTGATCAGGGAAATTACATGGTTGGACTCTGCTTGTCTACTTAATCTTCCGAACTTCTTTTGCTCTACTGATATCAGTGCAGTGTCTTCGGGAGCATAGCTTAGTGATTACTTGACAATTGATTGACTAGATTACTTAAATCTAGTAATAGATTCAAGTAGACTAATTGATAAGCTTTTGCACTAGTTCATGCAAAAGGTGATAAGGGCTTAAACTAAAATGGTGATGGTAAGAGAAAGAAAAGGCAGGGGTAGAGTTGATAAAACCTGGCAACCAGTTTGATATAGGAATTGAGTAAGAGTAAAAATAAAAGCATGGTATCATGGATAGGGATGGTCTTAGAGGTTAGGTTCAAATTTTCCCTCTGATAAAACTTACTCTCTGACTTTGTGCTCTTTGATGTCTTAGTTCCAGTTTTCTTAAGTTGTAGCATAGTTCCTGCTTCACTTTGGTGGTGGGAATTTCCTCCCCTTGGTTGCCAAAGTGATTTTTTCTAAGTTTTGGTCTGACCTTGCTATTCACCCTCGTTTCCTAGGAAATTTTATTGACTCCTATTTACCTCTAAGTCAAATATAGAATCTTTTCTTTGCCATTTATAGCCTTTCACAAGCTGACTCCTTCTTACCTTTCTGGTTTTATACTTTAATTTCTTTCGCACACTCTACTCCAGTTCTGCTTTTCTTCATGTCAGATACTCTATCTTCTAATTCCATGATTTTTCATAGGCTGACCCCATGGCCTGGAATGTTCTCCCTTACGTGTGCCTCCTGGCTTCCTTCAAGACTCAGGTCAAATCCTACCTTTTCTGTCCTATTAGCCAATCTAATTAGGTATAAGATACCTCAGAATTGTTTTAATTTGCATTTCTCCAATCAGTGATGAGTTAAGAGTATTTTTTATATGGCTATAAATAGCTTTGATTACTTCACCTGAAAAGTGTTGATATCTTTTGATCATTTACCAATTGGGGAATGGTTTTTAATTTTTTATAAATTTGACTCAGTTCTCTAAATGTTTGAGAAATGAGACCTTTATCAGAGAAACTTGCTTCAAAATTCTTTTCACAATTACTATTGCTAACTGTATTCCCTCTATTCTCTCCTTTCACCTTGTTCCTCCTCAAAAGTGGTTTCCTTCTGACTATATCACCTTCCTTTATATCACCCTCCTCCCTTCTTGTTTCCCCTTTCCTTCCTATTTCTGTACCCAATGAATGTGTTTGTATTCCCTCTTTGAGCCAATTCTGATGATAGTAAACTTTACTCATTTCCCCTTCCCGCCCCTTACTTCCACCACTGAATTAATGAAAACTAAAAGTTACTGTGAAAAAGGGGATATTCAAAAGGGCAAGTTCCTGAAGCAGACAGAAAGGGATAGAATCGAGGGCACATAAAGTAGAAAGATTGGCATTGTCAAGAAGGGTTTCCTCTTTCTCTAAGACTGTAACAAGAAAACAGAAGGGGGTCTGATATTGAGAGGATTTGAGATGGACAGTTGGAAAGAAGAAATTCATAATGGATGGCATACTTTTTTTTCTTCAGTAAAGTCTGAGACTATCATCCTCAAGTTTGAGGAAGAGAAGGGGTGGATAGTGTGAGTGGCTTGAGAAGAGGTTTGGAACAGATGCTGTGCAACATAGGATATTGAATCAGTTAGGGAAGTTAAAAAAGATTTCCTGTAGCAGTGAGAATTTGAGGTAACATATATTTGTAATGCATCCATTCAACAGAACTGTGTAACTTCCTTCAGTGGTGTTCAATAGTGTGCTTGTATATGTGAAAAAAGTATTGGGAAGAATCAAAAATTGGAGTTTGGAAAGGAATGAATATAGGATAATAGCCAAGAATAACTATGCTAAAGTGATTCCATATAAAGCATTAGAAAGGATTTCCTTTTAAATCTGTAGGGAAAAATTTGGGGAACTCCCTGTAGTGTATTAGGATGATCTGTTAGACTATACTGAATGTATTCCTCAGGATACATTTTCTATACTTCAGGGCAGTCTTAGGTATTATTAGATCATATATTCTTTTAGTTGTCTTAATAAGACAATTCCCATTTTTTAATACATGGAGAACTCTTATAGCTCTTTTTAAGCTTTTCAAGGTTGATATGGGTGGTTTTTAATGAATCTCAAGTCTTTTTATTGCATCTGCATATCATTTTGATTTTTTTTAATTTCACTTTAAATACTAGACCAGAGAAGAAATCTTGATATTTAAAAAAAAAAAAATCAATACTGCTTACTTTTCTTGTTATATCATTTTTGCTATGTGAATACTTTTATCTCACAGTTGTTTCAGGAAGAAGTTAAACTAGGTTATAATTCAGATAATGATAAAAGTTATTTTTCCTGGCAGATATTTAATAAGAAATTTTTTTCCTTATTTTAGTTTTAGAAGACTTCTTGCCTTTTTTCCCTTGATTTTGCCTATAAAATATTAACATCACTTTTTAAAATGACTTGTAAAAATGCTTAAAGTATGTCTTTTGTTATTGTATAATGTTTTTCTATAGCTGGAAGTTTGAACTATGAAATTTGATGTTATCAGGTCTCCCTCCTTTTTTCTCTTTGGGTTGAGACTGTAAGGCCATACCTACAGACTGTGGATGAGTGGATAGTACATGGTAACCTATTTGATCCTGCAAAAGAATTTATCATTCAAAGGTAAGAACAAAAGTAATAATTGCATCAGCAACCTATTACAAACTTGGTAATATTAGAAGTAAGCTGAACAGTAATTGTTCTACAGTGTCATGAAAGAGGATGATTATCTTTTTTCATTCTTTGAGAGGGCAGTGTGAAATAATATATGGGCATACCTCATTTTATTATGCTTCACTTTATTGTACTTTGCAGACATTGTGTTTTTTACAAATTGAAGATTTGTTGAAATCTTGCTTTGAGAAATCTATCAACAAAATTTTTTTAATAATGTGTGTTTAATGTGTCTTTATGTCATATTTTGGTAATTCTTGTGTATTTAAAACTTTCATTATTGTTTTATCTGTTATTGTGCTCTGTGCTCAGTGATATTTGATACTGGTATTGTCATTGTTTTGGGGTGCCATGAATTACACCCATTTAGAACAAAGTGTTTAATCAACAAATATTGTATGTATTCTGACTACTCCACCAACCAGTTCTTCTCCTATCTCCCTCTCCTCAGTCCTCCTAATTTCTTGAAACACAGCAATATTGAAATTAGGCCAGTTAATAACCTCTTAAATGTTCAAGTGAAATGAAGAGTCAGTTGATCTGGTAAACTTCATTGTTGTCTTGTTTTAAGAAATTGCCGTGGCTATCCCAACCCCATCCTCAGCAACTATCACCCTGATATTCAGCAACCATCAACACTGAAGCAAGACCCTCCACCACCAAAGAGATTTTGATTTACTGAAGGCTCAGATGATGATTAGCATTTGTTAGCAATAAATTAAGGCATGTACTTTTTGGACATAATATTATTAAATACTTAATAGACTACAGCATAGTATAAACATAGCTTTTATATGTACTAGACAAAACCCCAAAATTTGTGACTGTCACAGTTTCTGCTTTATTGCAGTGGTCTGCAACCAGACTTGCAATACCTCTGCTATGCTGAACTTGGAATTGAGGAAGACCTGGGGTTAAGCCTGGTGTCTGACACATAAGCTTTTCAATCCTAAACAAATCACTCACTCTCTTAGATGTCTCAGTCAACTCTGTAGGACGTGGCTACAAGAGAGTTTAATAATAGAACTTCTTGTACCAAGAATTCCTCCATTGAGGAAATTACAGATCTTTGAAGTGTATGTGGATTTTGTTCTTTGATATGTTTTTGATGAGATTGAGATAAAATAATTAAGTCATGGTCCCTGTTTCCAAAGAATTTAAATATTAGGACAGTTTAAAAGCCTCTGAGTCTCTTCAAGCTCTATATCTGTGATCTTATATAAAACAGAACATGACTTATATTAGAGGTGTAAGTTATATATCATGTGAGGCTTGAGGAAGAAGAGACATTTTTCACTGGGGGTTCAGAATAGGCCACATAGTAGAGAAAGCATTTAAGGTGGGAGAAATGAATAGAGAGTATTTCAATAGGAACAGAGGATGACAGTCATTGTAAATTTGTCAATTCTAGCTTGTTGAGACTTGGTTTAAATCACTCATCTGTTTAATTAGATTCTATATGCTTTTGTTTTTAATTAACCAGGCTACTTTTATTAACTCTTCCAATTCTGGGGTTTTTGGTCAGGAATCAGGCTCTTAGAATATTGTTATAGAAAGATATAAAACAGAAACAATAGTCTCATTATAATTAATCATTATCTCATTCTCATTTTAAAATTTATTTTATCTTATTTTTAATACTGGATCTTTCTATTTTATCAAGACTGGAAAAACACATGCCTGATTCCAGTTTTGATCAGCATGGGAGCTTTAACTGTTTTTCCAAACTGGAATGGTTCACCACCTCCCTAACCATCTTTTTCCTCAATCCTCCTTACCATATTCATATTATTTTTAGACTTAATAGGTTGAGTCTGTAGTTAAGGACTATTGAGGTCAAGTAATCCACTGGCCTCATCCTCCCATGATAGCATGGATAGCTTATATATCCCTATATAAGCACATCTTCTGCAGGCTCACTGATAGCATCTTGAGACAACTCCCAAAACAATCAGGATGACAAGGATGATCTATACCACCTTCTCTTCTATTATGTTTTTATATTTTGAATACTTTTCATTCCACATATCTTGTAGATTGTGAGGATTTAATATGATGACACCTATTAAAATATTCTTAAATTTTTCTGGGTCACTTTTATATGTGAGAAATTTTGTATAGCACTTTTATCTGTGATAATGCTCTAATTCTAGCAAAGTTTGTTGAATTTTCAAGGATATTCTGAAATCTGTATTTTTAGTGTGGAGGTTTCTTGTCTTGTTATTTTTCAAAATAAAATAAATAGCAATCTCTTGGTGTAAAATTCTAGCTACCTGAATTAATATATATCTTATTGGATATATATTCAGTGCTCAATTTTTCGTTCCTTCTGTACTTGCAGTTATGCTACTTTTTCTTCTGGTATTATTGATTTGTGATGCAGTATAGTCAATTGACACCTACTGTGTCATATATATTGGGGGACCCATAATTTGATTTCCTTGAAAACTATAATGTTCCTTAGTATAGCCATATAAAAGCATCTAGATAATGCTATTAAAAGGATGAGCTTGTTTCAGGGAGAAGCTTGGGGGTCATTAAAAGCATTGTTTAAGTTCACAAAAGTAGTCCACTTCATTCTACCTGTGTTCAGTCCTGGGCTCAATTTTTGGACAATTTTAATGTCTGTGTAATGGATAAGTTACTAATGGATAAGCTATATGGGTTGTATAGCTTACAGCTATAAGCTATATAGTTGTATTTATTTATATAACTAAATAAAGAATTATTCTTCATTTGTTTGTTTTTTTCTACCATAGATCATTAAGCCAAATTCTTTATGTTGTTTAGAAAACATTTCAAGACATTGGAGCATCTAATTTTGGGAATAGAGTCAAAGTACAAGGCAGGAACCCTTTAATGTATTTACATTAAAGAGTTTATGTGCAGAGGTAGTTATGGGCATAATCAACCTGGAGAGCATGGATAGAAACAGACATAAATGTTTCCCAATTCAGTTTAGCAGTTTACCTTCTAACAAAAACAAATTGTTTTCAAAATTGCCCTTTTTGCTAAGGGAACATATCTTAATAGGTTGTCACATTTAATGTTATTTTAAGTTTCTATGAAATATATTTAACTTGATTCAGTTTAAAGTATTCTAAATTGCCTAGGCATTGTCCAATAGGATTAACTCACAGAAAAAAAAAGTCACCTTCCTTATGTGTATGTATTAAAAAATAGATTCTATAATTTTATTATTGGCAAGAGCTTCCTCCCAAAGTTCTTACCATGATACTGTATAACTTCTGATAGTTCTGACAGGCTTGCACACATGGGCATAAAACTGTTTAAAATTAAAGACCAGGTTACACAAATGTAAAGTGTATGGCTTTGACATTATTTAATAGAAGCAATATTAATGTAGAGTGTAAACTTCTTGAAGGCTAGGATTTTGTCTTTTTATTATTATTATTATTATTGTATTTCCAGAATCTGGTTCAGAATGTTTCCAAGTTGGACACTTAAATATTTGTTGAATTTAATTTTGTTGACTTTTATATACATTTTTAATTAGCAACCAGTGATAGCATGTTTTTTTTTTGTAATTTTGAAAATCTAATTTTATATCAACAAAGGAATCTTTTAATTAATTAAAATTTGCACTTTATACTGTATACTTTACTGTAATAAGAATTAGTTTAAATGGGATTCTTGACTTGCCATAATTACTTCTTTTGGGTTAAATGGTTGAACTTTTTTTAATTTTTGAAAGTAATCCACTTGAGAATTTCATTTGCCTGTGCTAGAGTAATATAGATTTAAATTACTTTCACAGAGGGTGGTAAGAGAGATTATTAGTACCCTACCAAGAGAAGCAGTAGTATTGGATTAGGACTGTGGAAACACGATAGGACATGCTGTAGTGCATTTCTTAATTGATAAATCTATGTTGGCAATTTCATTTCATTAAGAGTAAAAGATTAATCATTAATGCTTTGTAATATTCAAGTCCATTCTGTTCACTTAAATTTTACTATCATTATTCAGTTTGTTTTAAAAGTGGAGGATAGGGGCAACTAGTTGGGGTAGCCCTGAAGACAGGAAGACTCAAGTTCAAATCTAGCCTCAGACCCTTAACACTGCCTGGCTGTGTGACCCTGGGCAAGTCACTTAACCCCAATTGCCTCAGCAAAAAATAAATAAAAGTGGAGGATACAGCTCCTGCATATATTTTGGTATTCCTGGAAGAGCAGATATGGTTTGTTAGAATGGATAAGTACATTTTTTTCTTACTATATAGAATTTTAAAATTTATAGTTATTTTGATTTTCTTTTTAGAAACAAAAATGTTCCAGTGAATCACAGAGACTTTTGGTATGCAACGTACACATTATATAGTGTATCGGAAAAAACAGAGAATGAGGAGAAAATGAGCGATAATGCTAGTGCCAGTTCTGGCAGTGATCAGGCTCCCTCAAGCAGACAGCACACCATGGTGTCCTTTCTCAAACCTGTTTTAAAGCACATTATAATGGCTGGGAAATCTATGCAGTTACTGAAGAACTTGCAGTGCTCAGATAGTTCCCCACACCAAGCTGCTTCAAGAGGTGAAAATGCTTGTTTTTAATTTTTCTGTACTTAACTGTAGAGTTATAGTTAAGACTATGTAGGAAAACATTTGAACTACTCACTGTTTAGAATCTAAATTGTCCTATTATACATGCTTGAATTATATTTTTAAAATAACTAAGACTACCAGGGATACTTATATCACCCCTCACAAATGAGGAAATTATGCCAATGTTGATGGTTCTAGTAAGATTTTAAGTGGTTTATTTAAAGGCCACAGTCTTCATTAGGAGCTTTTAGCACAGTGTTTGAACAAGCAAAATGATGAATTGTGCATGTATTATATTCACTTTTGTCTCAAAGGCATTTTTTTAAAAATAGCCCCCTAAAAAGCTTTTAATGAGGTGAGCTAAATAAAACATTGGTTGAAAACAGAAGTATTTACATAGGGAAAATATAGAATTATCTCCTAGATGCCCATTGATCCTGACAGTTTTGTCTGCTATTTACAGGTAGACTTAGACCTTCATATATATTTTGAGAAATTCTCCATAGTCTGACTGTTGGTACAGTTTAAGTGGTACAAAAATAAACAACTTTAGGATCTAAATAAGAGAATTGGTAGTGAAAAGTGTAGACATGAGGTTTTTGTTGTTTTTCATTTTAAATTACTCTAATGGCAGACTTTTTGTTGTTTATATCTTAACATGCATTCAACTCAGAGGAAATATTTCTTTTCTAAGTAATAGATCCTCATTATTAAATATAGTTACTTCCCTAGGGAGGTGAACCATCTTCCTGCAAGCATTTCTCAGAGTATTCTACAATCCCCATAGGCAAGCTGATTATCTAGGACAACTAACTTGAGTAATTTTTGTAGACAAAAGTATGACTCCTTGAATGTTAACCCAGTGTTTTCCATTGTGGTCATTTTGCCACTGTAAATGCATACAATTTTGGAGAGTTATGTTTATGTTAATGGTGCTAGTTTAGAATGGTCCTTTACTTTTATAGAGAGGTACTGAGAAAATTTATTCAGAACAAAGCAGATTTTTTTTTTTTTTTTTTTTTTTTTTGCATTTACACAAAACCTATTAGTGCTATCCATGGACCATGATGATGACAAAGATTCTTCTACTTTCACATTTAAAAATGAATGCCTTTTTGCCTTTAGGCTAGTATTAATATGAAATTGCTTATTTGGGCTTGAATTAATCATTTTTATTTACCAGGGAAGATTTTAATCTTAAATAATTTTCCTGTGTGCATCAGATGCAGAAAGAAAAAGTTTATACACACTGTTTCTCGAGTCTGTCCAGTCCCGACTTCGGCATGGGGAAGATTCCTTTACAGAAGTCATCACTGAAGAACAGGCTACCAAGGAAAGTTTGATTAAGATGCAATCTATAGCAGAAAGACATCTGGAGCTGGATGATGTTCATGATCCCTTGCTGGCCATTAACTTTGCAAGGTAACACAAACTTGCCAGATTTGTGACTGTAGAAGGTCCAGAGTTTATGCAGTGTTTAGTAACTGGTTAGGTAGAATTTTTTCTTTTTAAAAAACATTCACAAGGCATGCAAATCTTTTTGTTTAAAGAATGTGAGAGAATAGCATTGTTAAAAATTTCAGTAGCGTTTATTTGGCATTTTTGTTACTTCAGGTGAAGTTTGTTATGAAGCATTCATTGATATCAGCATATTGATGTAGATTTGTTGCTTTATTTTTTTCTCTCAGATACCTGAAGAAAATATTTTAGGATAGGAAAGTTTCTGATGTCTTTGATCCTGCACAAATCTTATATAACATATTAAATGTTATTCTTTCACTGGGTAAATTGTAGCATGGAAGCAATTTTAGAAACTTTAACTTTCTAGGCCTACTTTAATGTCTTAGAGTTTTTATTGCCTAAATTAGCCTTTAGTATCTCAGAAGAATTAAAATTTCCAAAGATTCCTGAATTTAACTATAGAGCTATAAGATAACAGATTTTCACATACTAAAGTAATATTTTTATGGTATGATTTGCTTTTGGGATGCTTGATACTTTTAAGAAAGATAAGTGAGCTTACAAATAAATTCCTGCATTGTTGAATCTAAATCCAGTTTGATGGTAGTAATAAAATATCAAGATTCATATTTTTATTTTGAAGGTTGTACTTGGAGCAGAGTGACTTTCATGAAAAGTTCACTTGTGATGATATTTGTATGGATAGATCATCTGAATCTGTGACGTGCCAGACTTTTGAACTAACCCTGAGATCCTGCCTTTACCCTCATATTGATAAGCAGTATTTGAAATGCTGTGGAAATCTAATGCAGACTTTAAAGAAAGATTACAAGTAAGATGGGAGATGAATTTATAACTTAAAATTGTTGGCTGTTTATTGTATTTTAAATGCAGTTCAAGGAGTGTGATTGCAGGTTATTTCCCAATTTTGAATTCATTTTAAAATTGTGGTGTTTGGAACAATTTATCTTTCAATACATTTTTCAGCATATTCTGATTATAATTAAGTAATGCAAATAACTTTGTCATTCTATTTAATTTGATGTGGTATAAATGTTTCATGCTTCCAATCTTGTGAACTTTTGTTTTTTCCATTTAGATTGGTTGAATATCTACAGGCAATGAGAAATTTTTTTCTACTTGAAGCTGGAGATACAATGTATGACTTTTACACATCAATTTTTGACAAAATAAGAGAAAAGGAAACCTGGCAGAATGTTTCCTTTCTTAATGTTCAACTCCAGGAAGCAGTTGGACAGCGTTACGCAGAAGACAGTTCACGGTAAAATATGGGACATTTCATATTAATGCAATCATGAAAGAATACCATTATGAACTTTTTTTTTAACCTTTCAGTTTAGGATGCACATGTCATAATATCCATGTATATTTTAAACCTCTTTTGAGTTCAATTTTACTAGGTTCTTCTTTACTATCTGTTTCTATGTCTCCCTTTCTTCCTCCTTTCATCCCCTATCATCTCTTTTCTCCCTTCCTTGTACTCTCTCCCCTCTGTCTGGCCCTTTTCCCCATACAGTTTATAATTTTGGAAAATTTGCTAAATCCCAGCTTATTAAACTGTAGGTCACAACCTCATATGGTATCTCATAATTGAATGTGGGAGTCATGAAATTATGATTTATTATCAGTAAATGCTTTATATCTATATACCTAGGGTCACATAGAAAATTTTCTTTTTTTTTTCTTTTTCCTTTTTTTTTTCCCTTGAGGCAATTGGGGTTAAGTGACTTGCCCAGGGTCACATAGCTAGGAAGTGTTAAGTGTTGAACTCAGGTCCTCCTGACTTCAAGGTTGATGCTTTATCCACTGCTCCACTTAGCTGCCCCACATAAAAAATTTTCAAGGGAAGAAAGGTAGAGAGTGGAAAAAGTGTAAGAAGCTCTGGCCTAGAGTCACTTTCTCAGTGTCACACAGCCAATATTTCTTAGTGTGTCATAGTGTCTACATAGGATAAAATGTCTTCTTTGCTTTCTGGTGTGTGGGGGGTGATATTACACTTATAGATATATATTATAAAAAATCCGTGATAACTTTGGAGTGATAGTTAACATATACAAATTATACTGCTGAATTTGAGAATACATCTTTAAGGGCTTATATTTTATGTGAATTATCAATCAATAAAAATTCTGCTGAGTACAACATTCTAGTGTCTTACAAGACTTTTAGAATTCAATTATATTTATGAAATATGTGTAGCTTCATATATTTAATTCAAAGAAGAAAAGAGTGGTTGACATGATTTTGTTGTTATTCGGTCATTTCAGTCATTTCTAACTCTTTGTGATCCTGTTTGTTTGGGGTTTTTTGGTGGAGCAAGAGGGTTTCTTCACAAAGGTACTGGAATGGTTTGCCATTTCCTTCTCCAGTTTATTTTTCAGAGGAGGAAACCAAGGCAGTGTGAAGTGACTTGCTAGGGTCATTCAACTAATAAGTGTCCAAGATCAGATTAGAACTTATGAAGATGAGACTTGTTGACTCCAGGCCCAGCACTCTATCCACTGAGATAGATTAATTATTATATATAATTAAAGAGAAAAGTAGAGACAAAGTTTGATAGATACTAGGAAGCACAATATAAAGAATTTTCTGTCAGAACTGTCCAAAAATGGGATGGGTCATAATGTGCTACATTGAATTTACTGTCACCAAAAATGTTTGACTAACTCTTAGAGTTTTAGGAGACATTCCTACATGAGGTGTAGTTAGATCTCTAAAACCCTCTGTCTCCAATATGGTATTGTATAATTCCCTAAAGTGACATAAAAACCAATTTGTGATTTATGGATTCTGTGATTCTTTTCTTCTGTGGAAATTAGCTGGAATAAATTGTATTTAGTTATTTTTATTAATGATAGAATTATGATTCTACAAGCACATTCCTATCTTCCCCGTTCTTAAAAAATCCATACTAAGACCCTGCTTTCTCCTCAAGTTATTCTCATATATCTCCCTTCCCTTTCAAAGACAAACTGGTGGGAAAGACAGTACTTGCTGTCTTCACATTAGATTTCACCCACTTCTCCACTTTTTGCAATCTGACTTCTAGTGACCCTTCCAAAGTTACCAGTGATCCCTGAATTGTTAAATTTGATGGCCTTTTATCAATTTTCCTCCTTCTCAATCTCTGCAGCATTTGACACTGCCAACCACCATCTTGTCCTAGATATTCTCTTTTCTTTAAAAGCTGTATGACTACTTCTCAGTTTCTCTTTATTAGTTCATCATCCATAGTGTCTTCCCTAATGGGGCACATTCCAAGGCTTTTTCTGGCCTTTTTTCCTTTCATTTTCTTAATTGGTGACCTTACTATCTCCCATGGATTTAATTATAGTCTATTTATAGATGACTTCCAAACTTGTAAACCCAGCACTTGTTCCTCTCTCCCTCTCTTTTCTTCCCTCCCTCCTTCCCTCTCCCTTCCTTCCTCCCTCCCTCCTTCACCTTTCTTTCCTCCCTCCTTCCCTTCCTCTTTCTTTCTTCCTCCCTCCTTCCCTTCCTCTCCCTTCCTCCTTTCCTCCCTCCCTCTCCCTTCTTTCCTCCCTACCTCCCCCCTTCTCTTCTCCTCCTCTCTTTCTTCCCTCCCTTCCCCCCTCTCTCTCATTACATTTTTTTAAACATTTGTTCCTAAAATTTTTAAGTTCTATTTTCTCTCCTTTATCCCATCCACAATTAAGAAACCACTTATGAAGTTATGCAAAACATTTCCATAAAAGTCAGGTTGTGGGGAGAAAAAAAACCTAGATTTCCCAATCTAATGAAAATAAAAATCCTCAAGAAAAAATAAGTTAAAAAGAAAGAGAGATGGAGAGAGAAATAGAGAATGCTTTGATCTTTATTCAGATTCTATTATTTCCTTCTCTAAATATGGATAGTATTTTTTCATCCTAAGTTCTTCAAAGTAGTTGTGGGTGATTGTACTTCTGAGAATAACACAGTAATTTGTGGCTGATCATGCCAGAACATTGCTATTATTTTGTATACAGTACATTTCACTTTGCTTGAGTTCGTGGAGGACTGTTTAAGATTTTTTTCCTCCTTAGAGTATCCTGCTCATCATTTCCCATAGAACAATAATATTCCATCATAAACACACACCACAGTTTATTGAGCAATCCCCATTTGATGGTCATCCCCTCAATTTCCAATTGAGATATCTCAAACTCAACACTTCTCTGTCCCTCAGTTTCATCAGTAAGTTGAAAAGCATTTATTAAATGCTTACTATGTGCCAAATACTTAGCTGAAGGGAATGCAAATGGTAAAAAAACAATCCCTGTCCTCAAAGAACTCATATTTGAATAAGGGAGAAAATATTTTAAACAACTATGAATAAAGATATATACAGGGTAAATTGGAGGTTCTTCCTTTACCTTTCAATTTAGGACACATGTGTCAATGTATATTTTAAGAGTTGGATATATGGATACATATTTGTTTATTTATTTAGATTGATGATTGTTGTATATTTAATTTAATTAGAATCTTTAATTAGAATCTCCCTTCTGGAATATTAATTATTTATAATTAATGCTATTTTTTCTGTCTTTGACAATACATTAAAAAGGTAATTCAGTAAATGAAAAAAACTGAATGTTTTTATATTTAAAGATGATTAAGTTATTTTATTTCCTTAAAAAATATTTTGGATAGCCATAGAATAGGTTTATGAACTCAAACTTTGAAGTTTCTTTCTTTAGCTTATCAATATCTTTTGAAAATGTTGATCCCACTAAGAAGAAACTCCCCGTTCATATCTTGGATGGCCTAACATTGAGTTATAAGGTATCTAATTATCTTGATTACCTAAAAATTGCTTTTTCTTATAAATCATCCAGGAGAACATTACTTTCCATTTACTTTTCCTGTTCTTTTCCTAGGTTCCTTGGCCTGTGGACATTGTTATAAGTTTAGAATGCCAAAAAATTTATAATCAGGTGTTTCTTCTTTTATTGCAAATAAAATGGGCTAAATACAGTCTAGATGTTTTACGATTTGATGGTAAGAAAATAAAGTATTGTCAAAAATTAAAGTATTAGAATATTGTCTTTGACATTTTCTACATACACACAACTAAGATGATACGTTTTATTTTATTTTTTATTTTTATTATTATTATTATTTTGGCTGAGGCCATTGGGGTTAAGTGGCTTGCCCAGGGTCACAAAGCTAGGAAGTATTAAGTGTCTGAGTCTGAATTTGAACTCAGATCTTTCTAATTTCAGGACTGACACACTATCTACTGTGCCACCTAGCTGCCTCCAGATGATACCTTTTAATCAATTATTTTACGCACTATGCAAAGTTGAAGATAAATTCTCTGGAATGTTTAGGCAAAAATAAAACTGAAATGCTATAACATAATTTAGAATTTAGCAAGAATGCTTTTGATATGAATAGAGGTATTGCCTAAGTTGTTTTTCAGATGAGAAGTTAATGTTAAAGAAATGTGAGTTTTCCTTTTTTATATAACAGTAATATTAAAGGAGAAATGAGAAAATTCATTATCTTCCTTTCCCAAGTTATTGAAATTTGAACCTCTTTCTCAGTCTTTTTCAAAGTATTACTGTTTGTACATTCTTTGAAATGTAAATAACTACTTCAATCAGAATTACTATCTGTAATGATAAAGATAGAGCTTCACGTAGATGAGCTTCCCACCCACTGTCTTCTTTTTCTTTTCTAGAATTGGTTAGTACTGCAGAAAAAACACCATTTAAAGAAGGACTATTATTTGAATCAGACCCTGTTGCTCAGTTTGGACCACAAAAAGAACCTGTAAAACAACAAATTCATAGAATGTTTCTTTTGAGAGTGAAACTCATGCATTTTGTTAATAGCTTGCATAACTACATCATGACTAGGGTATGTACCTTTAATGCTTCATTCCATTTCTCATTCTTATTACAGATTTAAAAGGAACTATTTAGCATTTCTCCTATATCCCTCATATACTCCTCAAATATACATATGTATATATATACATATCATATACTCCCTCTAAAAGTTTATATTCTTTTTTTTTTTTTTAATTCATTTTTCCAAATTATCCCCTCCCTCCCTCCACTCCCTCCCCCCGATGACAGGTAATCCCATACATTTTACATGTGTTACAATATAACCTAGATACAATATATGTGTGTAAATACCATTTTCTTGTTGCACATTAATTATTAGCTTCCGAAGGTATAAGTAACCTGGGTAGATAGACAGTAGTGCTAACAATTTACATTCACTTCCCAGTGTTCCTTCTCTGGGTGTAGTTATTTCTGTCCATCATTGATTAACTGGAAGTGAGTTGGATCTTCTTTATGTTGAAGATTTCCACTTCCATCAGAATACATCCTCATACAGTATTGTTGTTGAAGTGTACAGTGATCTTCTTGTTCTGCTCATTTCACTCAGCAACAGTTGATGTAAGTCTCTCCAAGCCTCTCTGTATTCCTCCTGCTGGTCATTTCTTACAGAGCAATAATATTCCATAACCTTCATATACCATAATTTACCCAACCATTCTCCAATTGATGGACATCCATTCAACTTCCAGTTTCTAGCTACAACAAAAAGAGCTGCCACAAACATTTTGGCACATACAGGTCCCTTTCCGCTCTTTAGTATTTCTTTGGGATATAATCCCAATAACAGCAATGCTGGGTCAAAGGGTATACACAGTTTGATAACTTTTTGGGCATAGTTCCAGAATGGCTGGATTCTTTCACAACTCCACCAACAATGTATCAGTGTCCCAGTTTTCCCACATCCCCTCCAACATTCATCATTATTTGTTCCTGTCATCTTAGCCAATCTGACAGGTGTGTAGTGGTATCTCAGAGTTGTCTTAATTTGCATTTTTCTGATCAGTAGTGATTTGGAACACTCTTTCATATGAGTGGAAATAGTTTCAATAAAAGTTTATATTCTAAATGAGGCACAGGTTGCTTAATACGATTGATTTCTCAAAAAAAATTTAAATCTAAAAGAGCATCTTTCTTTCACAGGAAGCAACTTTAGGAGACTAAGTATTTTTTTGAATATTGTTATCCTTACTTGAATTATTTCTGAAACTCATTTTGGAATTGTCTTTACAGACTATAGCATATTTATTTGAGTGTTCTCAAGTTTGGCAAAATCTTTGTTCTTTGTTGATATATTTAGTTTTTTGAAAGAACTCAGAATCATTTTGTGTTCAATTTTGGTGACTAGGATGGATGATCAACTTGACTTATAGTGGATTTCATTCAAAAAACAAAACCTACATCATTATCACCACCTCTTCTTTACCCCTCCCCACCAAGTAGAGCTACAAAGTAATGACTGACTTTGTTAAACAGTAATCATGACTTTATGTTAATGACATAGTTACAAAGTGTTTCTAGTTGTATGCACTTGTGTAACATTGTACAAAATATGTATCTTGAGCAAATCCATCAACATCAATCATGTGTCATGTCAAATAGTCTTAAAGAAATAGTGTAGGAAACCTCAAATAATTTATTTTGTAAAGCTTTACAAAATTAAATGTTTTCAGGATGAATTTGAAACGGAAGTTGGAAAAAAATAGTAAAAGATTTCACAACAAGTAGACACATTCAGAGAAGAGAAAAAACCCATCAATTTGAGGAGCTAAAGCTGCTTATTTTTCTTTTCCAAGATTCTTCACAGTACAGGTCTGGAATTTCAGCACCAAGTAGAAGAAGCAAAGGATTTAGATCAATTGATTAAAATTCATTATAGATATTTGTCTACAATTCATGATCGATGTCTTCTGAGAGAAAAGGTACAGTGACAAATTAAACTGGAGATACTTGCCTATCAGGGTAATAAATTGTCCTGGGAATTTATAATCAAGCCATTTATCTGGTTTTGGTATTATAATTAAAGGGCCACTAGGGTTCATATACTGAAATGGTTATGTTCTGGGAGAAATAATCTGTCTTTTTATAAAAGTTAGCTTTCCTCCTTATTTGTAAAAAATAATTTCATTTATTTGGTAGAGGCATAGTTTAGAAATGTTTCCAATTGAGTATGAGTTTGTAACTTTGAGCAAGTCTTAATACATTGACATTGCCTGCCAAATTTTTATATTTATTGTAAGTGGTTTATACTTATGATAGGAAATATATACTTATCATAAGAGATGATGATCTGATTAAGTCAGTGTTTTAACTTAATTCATTCTATGGAATTTTTAGTTCTTAGATACAGTAACTGCTTAGTAAATATTGATGTAATGGTTAATTATTATTTCATTTAAAATGAATACAAAATGATTCTGTCTTCTTTGGATTTAAATTATTAAAGTCCTAGCCATCAAAATGAATGTTTATTTTTATATTCCTAATTCTAAACAGGTGAGTTTCGTGAAGGAAGCTATAATGAAAGTCTTAAATTTAGTCCTCATGTTTGCAGATCGTTGGCAGGCTGGCTTGGGAGCCTGGAAGTAAGTAGGAGTCATTTTTAAAATGTTACTATTTTGAATGTTTTAGCAATTTAGGTTGGGTTCATTTCATAGTAGGATTATTATTGTTATTATTTTTGGAAACACTAACTTTGCCCTTAGTGCTTATTTAAAAACAGAGTTAAGTTTTTGTTTGTTCACTTAAACTAATATCAGGGGTACCACTGCTACCTTTTCTTTTATTTTTTAATAATTCAGAAGGTTACATGTTAGTAGAAAAAAATCTGGAAACTTTTGGGACAAACAGATGTGAAGACTCTGGTCTTAAATTATATTTCCTCATTTTGTTTTGCTTCATTATAATTAATGATTGTATGTTTGATGAACTTGGAAAGTTGACATTAAAGAGTTTATTATTTGCTGTTTCAAATTTTTCACTTGTAGGAGCAGCTAGGTGGTGTAGTGGATAGAGCACCAGCCTTGAATTCAGGAGGACCCGAGTTCAAATCTGGTCTCAGGCACTTAATACTTCCTAGCTGTGTGACCCTAGGCAAGTCACTTAACCCCAGCCTCCAAAAAAAAAAAAAAAAATTTCACTTGTATTTAGAAGGCATTTGAGTTAAATAATAAACTAAAATTCAGAGACACCTTAGTTTTTATCTAGTTCTCATTTTTTCCACTGTCTTTTCTGTTTTGTTTTTCTGCTTTGTTTTCTTTTTTATAAAATTAGAATAATGATCACTGAATCTGAAAATGTTATATAAACCCTAAAGTGCCTTTATAAATATAAGATTTTATATCTGATTACTTATTAATGCTTCTTATACCCATTTGTCCGCAAATTCATTTAATATTTACTATAGTTATTGGAACAATTTTTTTTTTAATTGGGCCTTGGGGAAGCTAGGTTGCACAGTGGTTAGAGTATCAGCCCTGAAGTTAGGAGGACCTAAGTTCAAATCTGGTCTTAGACAATTAATACTTCCTAGCAATACTTCCTGGGCAAGTCACTTAACCCCAATTGCCTCAGCAAAAAAAAGAAAAGAAAAAAAAAAAAAAAACTAGGTCTTGTTCTTGAAAATCTTACTTGTTTCAAATTATTACTGATAATTTATTTTTAATTTTCCTAATTAGTAAGTCATCTTTTCAGGCTAAACATTCAAATTTTCTTCAGCTAGGTTTTTTTTTTTTTTTTTTTTTTTTTTTTTTTTTTTTTTTTTTTTTTTTTGCCAATTTGTGTGTTTATATGAGGTAAAACTTCACTTCTTTTGATTTTCATTTCTCTTATTATTTAGTTTTTCAAATAGCTGTTAATCATTTCTAATTCTTCTTTTGAGAACTGTTTGTTCATGTCCTTTGACTACTACATTGAAGAATGGCTCTTAGTTTTATATATGAGATTGATCCTTTACTCAACAGTTTTCAGTCTAATGGCATTTCTGAATCCCTAAACTCTATTATTGTTCTGTTCATATCTCTTCTCCTTGTTCCCAGGTTATGGTAGAAAAACTTACATACCTGAATTATGTAAAATGGCCTATTTAATAGACTTATATTTAAATAAGAAGTGAAGTTAGTGTGATATGAATTGGATTATTCAACCCATGCTGACTCCTGATCCTCAGCTCTTCTCTTCCTAAATATTTATAAACCACGCCTTAAATACTCTGATAGTATTACCAAGAATCCATTGTCTAGTACCACGGTTTATAGTTAGAAATATATAAAATTAGGACAGTGGTTTATTATGCAGAATTTCTGTTAGGGAGCTCTAGTAATTGTTTTTGCCCCAATTCCTCAGAGATCAACCATAGAGGTTAAGCAGCCAAATCCACAAATTCTTTTTGTACCCTGCCATGTGGATTACCAGCAGACTCAAACTCATTGAAGGCACTTATCTTGGGTTTCAGTTTTCACTATTAATTTTTATTCTATCCTACTCATTCTAAAGATAATTAGGAGTTACATATTTTTGGTCCTTTATCATCATCTCACCTTCTCTCAAAAGGGGGCCTTATTTCTTTCTTGATCTTCCTTTTTCCTCCAACACTTCTCCTTCATTCTCTTTTGTTGATTGTTCTTAGTATTTTGTCCCAAGGTTTAGCTCATGCTTAACCTTATACTTCCTTACATTATTCACACAAAATTGTGCCTCTCTTTTGCATTCATCCTCAGTTGCCAAACTTTGCTTTTATTTCCTCTATTTTATTTCCTCCTTTTAAAATTTGAGATATTTAATGAGTACTCTGTGTAGCCACATCAATCTTGTCCATTTATTCCTCCTTAGATTTATTTCTGATTATCTTCCTGAGAGGCAATTAACCTGTTTTTTTACTTTTTTAGTTTTAGACCGTGACATTTCTAGCCTATATCTGAATTCTAAACTAGAATGTACTGTAGATGACCCATTGTTCTTCTCTTTATCTGTATAAACTCTAAACTGTTGTGGTGACTGACTTCCACGGTTCTCATTGTCATTTCTCCAGTAAATCTCCTTTGTGATCAGAATCACTTCCATTATAACCTATCAGTAGGACAAAGGAATTTATTAAATGCTGCACTTTTGTTAGAGATAGCATGTTAGTACATAAATCTTTTAGGTTCTGTGTCATTATTCTGTTTTGCCACTGTTTGACTTTTTGATTTAAGTTTGAAATTTGTCTTCCATTTTTTTATAGCTGACATATATTCTTACCATATATTATCACTTGTTTTTTCTTCCTTAGAACTTCAACAAAATATATTATATCATGCTTTCCTTCTCAGGTTCATATATTTCAATATATATAAATATCACTTTTCTATGAAATACTATTCTGCTACTCTCTCCATCTGATATATTAGATTGTAATATTTTGCCTCGAGACATACATAGCTAATTAGGCATCTTTCTAGTTGGGAAGGACAAACAATATTCCCTATCCAGAGAAAAGTGTGGTATAAGTTAGGAGAAGATGAAGAGTAAACTGAAGAACTAGGTTGGGTTGGCACAAGGAGAAACAAAATCCAATGGGAAATAAATGGGAAAATCTGATTATCAGAGCAAATTCAGGCTTCAAATTCTGTACTTGACCAAAAAGCAAACTATAAAGAGCTTTCCATACTGATAAGGTCAGGAAATGTGTCCACTCTGTTGCATCTTAAGGTCAAAGTATGATTTCTGCCTATTTTCCTTTTTATAGTTCTGTGAATTCTTGAGTACATCTACTGCTATTCTTTCAGTGTCATCAGCTTTCCCTCTCTGATCTGCAAAAACTTATTCCTATTTCTCCCTGGACCCTATGACCCTCTCATATATGTGTTTGTTCCTCATATTTAAATGCTACCCTTGAATAGATTTCCTTTGAATAGGTAGCTATACCTTGAGGCTTTTTCTTATTCCTGCCTTTTCATTTTAAAGTTGTTCTAACCAGATAAACTATTAGCAAATACATTTTTCCTGACTCTCTTGATTTCATTCATTTAATACAATACAGTAAACATTGTGCCTACTTTGGGCCAGCCACTACACTAAGTGCTAGGGATACAAATAAGAAAAACTGAGACAGTCCCTGACCTCAGGGAACTTACAGTCCAGTGGCAGATGACAGTACACTAAAAAATGCTGAAAAGAAGGAGGCATGATGTTGGTGGAGTTGTAACTAAACAGAGCAACTGTTGGAAAATGGAGAGAGAGCTCAAAATTCTGAGTCCTCTATAAAGGGAGGTTTTGGGAAGAGTTTTTTGCTCTTTCATCTAGCCCTCTAGTCAGAGGAAAGAGGCTACTGAGGACATTTGAGGAAGTGTTGAGTACCTAAACTGAAGCAGTCTCCACGGTGATGAGATTGTTCAGGGAGATGTGACACTGGTAGCTTATGGGAAATGAAAAGGAGGTTGGAAATTCTGATTCATTTTGTTCCTTATTAAAAGTCCCTTGTATCATTCCTATCTTAAATCAGAGGTGTCAAACAAGCCTTATATAATACACAGTTCTCATGGATATAACCAGAATCAGATTAAAATGAAATTGGGAAATATTTAACAAAATAAAAATACAGTAAATCATGGAAAATGTTAATTTGTGGTTTTCTACATCAGTTTGCAGCCTACAGGGAGCCTTATGTATGATTTAGTGACCTCTGTTTTTATTTGAATTCAACATTCAGTGTTGTTAATTGTCATCTGAAAGCCAGATTCTAATCCCTGATGACATTTTTTAAGCTAGCTATTGGTTTTCCACATATTACTTTTCTAAAGGCTGTGCCATCAATCACCATTGGTGATAAATACCATATGTGAGTCTTTTTTTTCCCCTTGGGGAACAGTTCATCCTTCTCAATACATTGAAACTCCTTTAATTTTTTTCCTTATCAGAAAGAACAATTTACACATAATTGTTTCTTTGTTTTAATTTTTTTCAAGTAACAGGCATTTACTTTCTTTTCTCCCTCCCCCCAACTCCCATGAGACAAAAATCCTTGTAAGAAATTTACATAGTCAATCAAGAAAAATTCTGCCTGTCTCATTCTGCATGTTGTATCTGTCATCTCTGTCAGGAAAAGTGGTATATTTCATCATATATCCTTTATAATTGTGATGGGTTGTTGCATCAATCAGAGTTTTTTTGGCTTTCAAAATTGTTTGTCTTTAGAATGTTATTCTTATTGCATAAAGTATTCTCTTAGTTCTAGTAATTTCACTTTTCATCAATTCATAGAAGTCTTCCCAAGTTTCTCTTAAGCCATTCTTTTTGTCATTCCTTAGGGCATATAGTATTTTATTACATTCATATTACCAGAACTTTAATTCACTATTGATAGAGCTGTGAATTGATCCAGCCATTCTAGAAAAAATAATTTTGGAGCTATGCCCTACAAGTTATTAAACTATGCATACCCTTTGACTCAGTGATAGAACTGCTAGGCCTTTGATCTCAAAGAGATCACAGAAAGAGGAAATACATATAGAATATGTCTATTTCTATATCTATTTAGATTATCTATTTCTATATAGAAAAAAGTTATTATAGTAGTAATACTTTGTGGTGATAAAAAATGGCTGAATTATGGTGTGAAACACTTGTCTCATCTGTTCTGTATCTTCAGTTTTTCACTGCTACCCAAAAAATCACACTTTTATATCATAGAAAAATATTTTCTTTCCCAGTATCATTGTCTTCCAGAAAGACATACCAATAAATAAATATCAATATTTAGCAAATTCTCCCCCTCCACACCCATGCTAGCAGTAGCCTCATTCAGTAGGTGTTCCAAGCCCAATCACTTCTTCCCTTCATCATTTCTCATTTGCTGCCTATCTGGTCTTGTTTTTAATAATATCTTATATTTAGTACCTTAGTCTAAGGGGATAAGAGTACATTAAAACCTGATCTCTTATAAGTCTTCACTATATATATATATATATATATATTTTTTTTTTTTTTTTTTTTTTTTTTTTTTTTTTTTGAGGCTGGGGTTAAGTGACTTGCCCAGGGTTACACAGCTAGGAAGTGTTAAGTGTCTGAGACTAGATTTGAACTCGGGTCCTCCTGAATTCAAGACTGGTGCTCTATCCACTGCACCACCTACCTGCCCCCTTCACAATATATTAATGAGTTAGATTGCAAGTATCATCTTTGTTTTTTGAAGAGAAAATTGAAAACCGAGGATAGTCAGATAAATTAGTGAAATTATATAAATCTATCAAAGTAAACTTGTTACCCTAGTCTCAAAACACTTAAAATGTACCTTTTTTGATAAAGGTGTGAACTAAATTTACATCTGATAATACTGAAAGGTAGAAAATCAATAGCATTGCTCCATATGCTTCACTAAATAGTAGGTTTTACTTTTTATTTTTATTGTACCTGTGATTTCATTTGTACAAGAAAACTCTCAGTGAAGAAACCTCCTCTTTCAATGTTTTTCATTGGTCTTTATTCTCATGTCTCTCTTCTCTCTTCTTAACTTCATATTCTGTCTTCTAACCTCATCATTTATCTGAAATTGATTTCTCCAAAGTTATCTTTGTTTTTTCTTTTCTTTTCATTTAAAAATTTTTTAAATTATTTATTTATTTTGGGATAATCAGGATTAAGTGACTTGCCCTGGCTCACACAACTAGTAAGTGTTTGAGACTGCTTTTGAATTCAGGTTGTCTGGAATCCAGAGCCATTGCTCTATTCACTCTGCCACTAGTTGCTCCTACCTATGTTCTTTAATTCCTAAATCTAATGGCTTTTTATCAACCCTTCCTTTATACTTTCTTCTTTCTAGATTTTTGTGACACTGATCTCTCCTGATTGTTGTACATATCTGACCACATTCCTTAGTCTTCTTTGCCAAATCTTCATCTTGGTTGTGTCTGATTACCCTGGGTATTCCTGTCCTGGGCCCTCTACTTCCTCTATACTATTTAATTATTGATCTCCCCAGCTACTGTAGATTCAGTTATCATCTCTGTGCTGATAATTCTGAGATTTCCAGTCTTTCATCTCAAACTGGATGTCCAATAGACATCTTAAATATATCTGCAGCAAAACTCTTTATCTTTCCCCCTAAAACTTCCCCTCACCCATTCCCCTTCCTGTATCTTCCTTATTAGTGTAAAGCAAAACTTCTTACACTGTGGATCTGACCCCATATAGAGTCATGTAATTGAATGTGGGGGTTACGAGATTATGATATATTATCAATAAATGTTTTACTTATTTTACATACCAGGGTTACATAACAATTTTCTTGGGTGAAAAGGGATTGCAAGTGGAAAAAGTTTAACCAGCTCTGGTGTAGAAGACAGCACCATCCTCCCAGTCCCTCAGGTTCACAACCTGGAATCATTCAGGATTTTTCACTCTCTCCCATGCCCTCTAATCCAAACTGTTGCCAAGACTTGTCAGTTCCATTTTTTCAGCATCTCTCCAATATGAATCTTTTTTTTTTTCCAATTATTTAGATCTAATTTTATTTGTTTTTTTTTTTTAATTTTTAAATTAATTTTATAATTATAACATTTTTTGACAGCACATATACATAGGTTATTTTTTACAACATCATCCCTTGTACTTCCTTCTGTTCCGAATTTTTCCCCTCCTTCCCTCCACCCCCTCCCCTAGATGGCAGGCATTCCCATACATATTAAATATGTTATAGTATATCCTAGGTATAATATATATGTGCAGAACCGAATTTTGTTGTTGTTGCTGTTATTGCAAAGGAAGAATTGGATTCGGAAGGTGAAAATAACCTGGGGAGAAAAACAAAAAAATGCTAACAGTTTACATTCATTTCCCAGTGTTCCTTCTCTTGGTGCTGCTGATTCTGTCCATCATTGATCAGTTGGATCCAATATGAATCTTTATGTCCTCTGACACAGCCACCAATCTAGTGCAGATCCTCGACCCCCTCATGACTGGACTATTGTGTTAACCTGCTGATGATTAAGTCTCTCCCCCTCTTCAGTCTTGTCTCTAAATTTAAAACCTATAATATCTTGGCTCCTTCCTTCCTTTTCAGTTTCTTGATACCATATTCTGAGATTCAGTAATGCTGGCCACTAGATACCCCATTTCCTGGATCCCTGAATTTTTACTGTTGTTCTCTATTCTTACAATCCTCTCCCTCCTGCCTCTTGGCTTTCCTGGCTTTCTTTAAGTATGAACTAAAATTCCATCTTTGTAAGAAGACTTTCCTGGACCTCCTCAAAGCTAATACTTTCCCTCTGAGATTGTCTATTTTAGGTCCATATCTTGTTTGTACATAGTTGTTTTCGTGTTGTCTCTTCCATTAAATTGTGAGCTTCTTGGCCATTCTTTGTATACCCAGTGCTTAATACAATACCTAGAACATAGTAGGCACTTAATAAATACTTGCTGACTTGGCTTGCTCTGAAACATATAAAATTAGAGAGTTGTCTTGGGATATTCAGTTTAGTAATTTGCCTAGGGTCACATAGCCAATATATATGAGATATGGGACTTGTCTTCTGATTCTGGGGCTAGTTTCTTACCTACCACCCCATGTTGCTTCCCTTTTACATAATTTTGAACCTATTTTATGATAAAGCTTTAATGTACTCTCTTTTGCTGGAAGAGTAAACTATATATGGATTCAAAAAATCAACTGTACAAGTATGGAATAGAGGAGTCCTAACTAGACAAAAGTTTAGGTGGAAAAAATCTCAGAGTTTTAGTGGATTAAAAGCTTAATTTGAAACATCAGAGTAACAGAATAGCCAAACAATGTTATGTAATATTAAGCTGCATTAATAGAGGCTTTGGTGAGATATCTCAATTAAACTATTCTGTTATGAGTACCACAGAAAACATATTACTAGGATGAGATCAGAGGGTAATTGCTAAGGACAGTGGGTAAGACTTGGGTAATGTGTTGTAGAAACATTAGATGAAGGGACAGACTGGGGGCAGGATGTATGATTAGTCCAAAGAAAAGAAATGCAGGTAAGGGTCATGGTATTTGTCTTCAAGTATTTAAAAGGCTTTAAGAGAGATTAAATTTGTTCTCATTGGTTCCAGAAAATGATTGGTATAAGTTTCAGAGAATCAGATTAGTCTCAGTGTAAATATATGCTTGAATTGTAATTTATTCTAAAAAGGAATGATGTGACTTGGGAAGAAAGGAAAAGTTTCCTCTTATTAACTGTATTCTAAGGAAGGCTCCTGGGCACTTCCAAGAAAGTTGTAAATAGGTTCTATTTAGGCATGAACTAAATTGGATGATCTCAAAGGTCCATTTTAATTATGAGAGACAATGATAAAATTTGTTTTAATTTTTGATGTACTTCTTGGCTTAAGACTGTTATTATTAAAATAATGCAATTTGAAATTAA
Organism: Sminthopsis crassicaudata; assembly: GCF_048593235.1. Classification (NCBI taxonomy): domain Eukaryota; kingdom Metazoa; phylum Chordata; class Mammalia; order Dasyuromorphia; family Dasyuridae; genus Sminthopsis; species Sminthopsis crassicaudata. The sequence goes on from NC_133619.1 coordinate 242,816,328, forward strand.
TTCCAAAGTGAAATTTATATACATAGTGACTTCTTGCTTTGTGTTCATGATTTCATCACTAATTTTTTTTTTTTGGAATTTTTTTTCACAGTATATATGCATGAGTAATTTTTTTTATAATATTATCCCTTGTATTCATTTTTTCAAATTATCCCCCCTTCCTCCATTCCCTCCCCCCTATGACAGGCAATCCCATACATTTTACATGTGTTACAGTAAAACCTAGATACAATATATGTGCATCACTATAATTTTAATGAAAGCTCTATTTTTTTTCTTTAGGATGGAATCAATTGAAAAAATGGAGTCAGATTTTAAAAACTGTCATATGTTTCTTGTAACTGTTTTGAATAAAGCAGTCTGTAGAGGATCCTTTCCACATTGTGAGTATATATAATCACTTAATATAAGTAAACATTTCCCCAATATGAACCCTTCTCTCCTAACACTGCCACCAATCTAGTGCAGGCCTTCAACCCCTCAGGCCTGGACTATTGCATACAAAATTGAGATATTTTAAAAATCTTTAAGAGATTCAATAATTCATTCACTAATATGAGTAATTATTAGTTTTTGATTAACAGGCTTGGCTTTTAACGGGTCTTAGTGAATAGGAATAATAACTCATATATAAGTTTAAGCATGGTACTTTTTACAGTTTGAAAATGTACAGTCTTCATTTTGACTTTATGACATGGGAAAAACAGCTATTTCTTAAAATAGCCTTATAACGTTTACAAGTTATATATGAAATTGTTGAATACATTATAGACATATATATTCCTTCTGCAAAGAAAAATGTAAGCATTATCTTTCATTAGCACATTCCCCCTAAAAATAAATCAAAAGTCCATGAAAATACCAGTAGTTGAGAGATGCTATAGTAAGGACTAAGACTAAGTCACTTAATTATATCTTTAATCTCACTGACTAGGTATTATTCCTTAGTATTTTAAACAATGGCAAAAGCACAAAGCAGTTCTATAATGAATTTTCTTGTTAGTCATATAATAAATATTACATTTAATAAACTAAAATTGGCTTTTTATATAATAGCTTTCTATTTTTTAAAAAAATGATGATTGTATAACCTTGCATCCAAAGTTAGTGAACAGAGATGACAAAATTTGCCATACCATTAGCCTTTAGTTAATTTATTTTTTCTTTTAACATACATAACTGCTAAGGATTTCATTTATATTTACTATACATTGATAAGTTTTTTGCTACTCCCTTATTAAAAATATTGAAAGTTAATTTTATTTTACTAAGTTAGCTTTCAGAGTTGTCAGTACAATGAAATTCAGGCCTAACAGATTGAGAATAAAGTATGTGAAATAAACAGTTTTGAAAAGAAGCTACCTGATAAGTCATAGTGCATAAAAATAATGGACATATTTAGTCACTTTTTTCCACACCTTGTTTAAAAAATTTAGTAGATTGAATATGTTGGCTACAGAAATCTATTGAAAATGTAGTTTCCTAATGTGTATGATATAGTAGTAGTTATTGCCAGATTTGTGTTAATCTCTCACCAGGCTTTTTTTTTTTAATGTTGGGTGCTTATTATGTATTATAGTAGATTATAAGTATTTTTAATATACCAAATATACAGTGGATTACAGACCAGAATGATTATATAATTTCATGTCAAAAATTCATCTTTAAGTATTTATGGTACAAGATATGGCTGGATTGGTGCATGGTAATTTTGAGAAAACAAAAATTAAGTAATGGACCTTAGAGAGAGTCCCAAGATATGGGATATAATTAAACAGTTCTGCACTAAGCAAAGTCAGTTGACATTTCTGGATTTGATTTTCTCATCTTTGCAATTGAGGTGAGTGCCCTAAAAATTCTAACTAGATCCAGAGTCTTCTGATTCTAAATCTTGAGACTGAGGTAGCAGCTATTCATCTAGAAATGCAGATTGTTAATAAAAATCAGAAACAGTAAAACTCTTCCATTTCTAAGGTTATTCTCAAAATTATTAAATATTGATCTAAACTTTTTTTGTTTTTATTCTACAGTGGAATCTCTGGCATTGTCACTCATGGCAGGCATGGATCAGAGTTAAGACATTTGCAATCTAGTGAATACCTCAAAAATTCTTCTTGTAGGCTTTATTTTCTGCATTATATTTATGTATTTTTTAGTTTTTTTTTTTAAAGAAATAATGCTATCTATTGTATAAATGGACAAATATTTTGCTATTTTTTCCTTCAAAGACTATTGTAAACTATATGGAATTGTGCATATGATAGTATGTAAATAATGTATATTAAGTACAGGGTATGAGTACTTTATTTTTTTCTTTTGTAAGCTATAGATATTCATGATATTGTCCAAAGTATCTTAATTAGACCATAAACTGAAATATTTCATATTTTTAATTGCTTATTTTTAAAACAGACTTAAGGCACTTTAAATTCTCATTTTGCTGCTATACATTCAACATAAAATTTTTTAATGTACTCCTAGACATTTATTTCTTTGAAGGTTGCTTTGAATCCATTTTAACCTTCTCTGAATTACATTAATCTCATTTTTTTACATGAAAACCATCACAGGTAGAATTCATAACCAAAAAAAATTAATCTTGTCTAATATTACTGTTAGAAAATGCTTATTATTCTATAGTAGCAACCACTAGAACATATTTACTTTTGTTTGTTGTTAATCAACAACTTGCTTTAGCAAAACAAAATAAAATGTTGTTACCATGCAATGTATTTGTATTTTATTTGTAAACCTGATGGCAGGCTCAGGCTTACATTTGACAAGCTTTATACCATCTATAGTTTTGCAGTTATTTCTTAAAACAAAAAATGGAAAAAATCCATGCAGCACATTTTACTAGAGGTCTTTACAGCTGAAGGGGAATGGGAATAACCAGTAGTGTTAGGTTACAGGTTGTGTGTTTCATAGACTTGCTTTATGAAATAAATCAGTTATGTTAAAACATGGAAGGTGCCGAGGTCATCCACTACATTCTGGGCCGTTGCCAGTCATCTTGCGTTATATCCTGCCACTGGACTAGAAGAAAGAATGAGGCTGATGACTTTGTACAATTTTGCGCTATTTAAATCTAATTCACCCACAAGTCAGGACATCATCCTGTGATGTCATCGATCCTTTTCAACAACAAAGGACTTGCAACAACTTATATATCTTGGACTTATGGAATATTAGAATTGGAAGGGAGCCTTAGAGATCTCCCAACTCATCCCTTTCTTATTATAAATGAGAAAAATGAGGCCCTGAGAAAGGAACCTAAATCCTAACTTTGTCTTCTTACTACTGTACCACATTATCTCTGTCTTGATTTGTATAATAGAAAAGCTATGCTTTGTAACATTATAGCTTTTTAAAAGATATATATATATATATATATATATATATATATATTTTTTTTTTTTTTTTTTTTTTTTTTGAGAGGGCCCCTACCTATAAAATGTTTCATGATATTAGATACTGATGTCTCACTCTTTAGTCAGATTCAGGGACTAGCTAAATAAAGACCATTTCAGTGATATAAGACAATTTTTCCAAATATTTTAGGAGAACCCTTTTGAGCACTACTGATTGGCTTCCTTGCCCTTTATTAAAAAAACAAACAAACAAACAAACCCAAAAAGCATTTATTGATATCTATATCTGTCTTCATTAGTTGACTAGATTTTAAGTTGAGGCAGCAGGATTGACTTTTGGCTTCATAACCTGTTGTCTCACTATAACTTTCTTCTTAGTTGTAAATATATAAATGATATACTGACGTCTAAGCTTCTTTCATTTGGTTGATCTTTTGGTACACTAACTAATGCTCCTTTTGCTCCGCAAAGAAAGACACAAAGCCTTTTTTTGTGCTCCAAGAACGCTTGTTCACAAGAATATATGTAAAGGATACATTAGTTCACTTTAGGAAGGGGATTGGAGTAGTTTCCTTAAATTTGATTTTGGCCATTACTCTTAGAATGGAAATCTGACAGGCTGAAATGCTAAAATGGAAATTTCTTTGAATTAATCTTTAAGCAATTTTGAAGGATTGGGGTTTTAATTAATAAACATAAATATATACTTTAAAAAAAATGGGTCAGATTGCCGTTTCTCAATAGAAACAACATTTGTCTAAATATTTAGAAAATTTTAGAATCATAGAGTGACAGAATGTCAGAACAGGAAAACCCATTAGAAATAATCCAGTCAGATTTTTACAGGTGGGCTAGTAAATATTTTCAGAAATGTGTTTTTAAAACAGTTATGTCAGAGTTTTAGAAATAAATCTTTATCTTCTATTATTAGATTGATTTAGAGATCTAATTTTAAAACAATATTATACAATCCCCATGAGCAACTATGAACTTAAGGACTTAAATGAACTGATGTCATGTGAAGTGAGCAAAATCAGCATTGTAGGATGATTAACAATAATCAATTTAGCTTTTTCTCAGCAATATTATGATTAGACAATTTCAAAAGACTCCTGATGGAAAATGCTACCCACATCTAGAGAAATAAATGAGAGTCCGAATGCCAAATGAACTATACTGTTTTCATTTTTTTTTTCCCATTTTTTTTCTTTTTATTCTTTTTCTTCTTTTACTACATGACTAATGTGAAAATATGTTTCACATGATTCTACCTCTATAAGCTTTACCAGATCACATGCTCTGTGAGGATGGTAAGGGGAAAAGGAAAAAAAATTTAGAACTCAAAATCTTTTTTAAAATGAATGTTGAAAATTGCCCTTATGTGTAATTAGAAAAATAAAACACCATTTCATTTTTTAAAAATTTTAATTTATTCTAACAAAAGCTGACTGACCAGCTATTCACTATGTTTCTATAGGGAATTTATGGTCAGATGTAGGTTGGACTTAATAACCTCCAAAGTATATTCTAAGTCTGAGAATCTGGTTCTAGAATAAGCATTTTATTCACCTCAGATTGTTGCTTGTAAGAATATAACATTTAATGTTGTAAAAAAATTACCATGCATATGTTCTGTCAATAAAAAGTTATACTAATAAAAAAGAATATAACATTTAACATTTTAGAGGGACAAATGTTGCTAGCATTGAAATTTTCTTATAGTTAAAATGAATAGCATAGTTTAGAAAATGCTGATCTAGCACTTAATTATACATAATATTGTATTATTAAATACTGGGTACATAATACCCAGTACATGTGGTCCTAGAAAGGTATGCATAAATATTATAAAATTAATTTTTATAAACAGAATCATTTAAAATATATTAGGGAAACATTATTTAAATGAATGAATTAATTTCTATGACAAATCTTTCCATGAGGTAAAATATTCTTTTGTAAAGCAAAATGTTTTTGTTTAGATTTCCATATCAGATCAAATTTGAAGTATATTTGAAATGGTTAGTTCAATGATCCAACTTTGATGCATTAGGATAAATTTTCACTAAAAAGCTCAATACTAATGCGTTTGAATTTAACACAGAAACTGCTCAAACAATATTGATTATAATTCACTGTGCTTTATCACCATGGTGCCATTACTGTCCTTGTAGCAAAGAAGAATTTGGTTCAAGTTTTTCCTCTGACACATATAGGATGTGGGAACTTGGCAACTCATTTAACCTCTCAGTGCTCCATGCACCTGTTGGAGGCAATAAATTCTGACCCACTTTGGTAGAGAAAGTGCCTTACCACAATTTCCCTGTACCTATGATGAAATCAAAAGTTTTTATTTTTTAATTATTTTATTTTATTTTTTATTACAGCTTTTTATTTATAAGATATATATGCATGGGTAATTTTACAGCACTAACAATTACCAAGCCTTTTGTTCCAATTTTTCCCCTCCTTCCCCCCATGCCCCTTCCCCAGATGGCAGGTTGACCAATACATGTTACAATTTATACTTTAAATTAAATACAATATACGTATACATGTCCAAATAGTTTTTTTGCTGTACAAAAAGAACCAGACTTTGAAATAGTGTACAATTAGCCTGTGAAGGAAATCAAAAATGCAGGTGAACAAAAATAGGAGCATTGGGAATTCTAGATAGTGGTTCACAGTCATCTCCCAGAGTCCTTTTGCTAGGTGTAGCTGGTTCAGTTCATTACTGCTCTATTGGAACTGATTTGGTTCATCTCATTGTTGAAGATGGCCACATCCATCAGAATTGATCATCATATAGTCTTATGGTTGAAGTATACAATGATCTCCTGGTCCTGCTCATTTCATTCAGCACCAGTTCATGTAAGTTTTTCCAGGCCTTTCTGAAATCTTCCTGCTGGTCATTTCTTACAGAACAATAATATTCCATAATATTCATATACCACAATTTATTCAGCCATTCTCCAATGGATGGGCATCCACTCAGTTTCCAGTTTCTGGCCACTACAAAGAGTGAAATCAAAAATTTTAAAGAAAAAGGAAAGTTTATTGTTATTGTAAATGCTGGTGTCTATATTTTTAGAAAAAATTAAAATATTTAATTGTTGGGAGGATTTAAGCCAAGCAATATTTTGGGAATAACCCTATTCAGAGGGAATAAACTAGATACTTAAAGTACTGCTCTCTCCCTAAGTTTTGTAGATTTACATTTTTTTTCCCCCAAAAGCCAAATACTAGAAAACATTGTGGTAAATAATGACTTTTGAAAGGAAAGGGCATACACCAGTGCCATCTATGGGCTAAGGTTTTTTCCAAAAATACAAAATTTAACTGAATAGAAAACTACAGATACAATTCTTGGTTCAATAATTTGTAGATGAGGTTTTTTTAATACTATTTTTTTCTCCCAAATACATGTAAAGATAGTTTTCAATATTCATTTTTGTGTTCCCATTCTGAAGAACAATTTAGAAATTTAGTCAAAGGGCTATAAAACTGTGTATACCTTTGATGGAGCAGTGTCTTAACTGGGCCTATATACCAAAGAGATTCCTTTTCTAAATTCCTTTTCTTCACATCATCCTGGTACTACCATACACAGTTAAAGATAAGTTCTATATAGATGCATACTATATAGGGTTGTATTAATTTGAGATACAATTAAAATTGCTTTGACAGAGAGCTTCCTTCCCTCTTTTCCTTGCTCAGAAGGTGCTATATATTCTGGATGAATTTCATTGCAGCAAGGCAGCATGGGATAGTAAGTAGAAACAGCCTTTGAATCAGGAATACTTGAACTCAAGTTCTGCCTGGGCCACATACTTCCTGTGTAACACAGGCAACCTCTCAAAGTATCATAGCAATTTTTTAATCTTTAATAGTTTTACACTGAGAAACACTTGATCCCAAGTACAAATCACAGGCTCCTGGAAGCCCTGTGAGTGTTTAGAATCACAGACTTACCTCTTTCTTTAATGGACCAAATCTAGGGCTGGGGCACAACAAGAAGTAGGGGATATTGATATAGGAGCTCTTTTGGTTTGACTATTCACCAATCTCCCAGCAGGAAATCTTTAGTTCTTATTTTTTACACTTTTTCTGAGCTCTTTTACATTTCTACAATTTCAACCCTATTAAGAACTCCAAAATATATATTTTGAAATTTTAGGAAAGGAATATCAAATCTCTCTCTATATATAACCTTAATGTTCCTCTCTTGAGCTCTAGCTCTGTATTTCCATATGTTTTACAAATTTCCTTCTTTTTTTCAATGGTAACTATGGCATACTATAAAGGCCAATTCTAATTTACAAAAGGTACTCTAACTTATGAGAGTAAATCACTTAACTCCTATGGGATTCAGTTTTCTTTCTTGCTAGATAGTGAGGTTGGACTAAATGATTGCTAAGGTTTCTTCAAGCTTTCGTCTTCTCATCACCCCCAAATCAACAAGTTTAAAAACCAAACTCATCTTTTTCCCAAACCAACCATTCTTCTCAATTAATCTATGGTTCCACCTCTTTATTACATCTTGAAATTATTTTTGATGCTTTACTCTCCTTGTGTTCCTAGTATGCAAATTTTGTCCAAATCCAAATTACCTTATACCTACATCATTATATTATTGTTAATCTAAAAATCTTAGAAAATAAACAGTAATTAATATTTAATCCAGAAACAAATATTTATCTAGAAGTCTAGGCTTTGTTATTTTCTCTGCCACTGTATCCTCTGGAAAACCACACCTTGTCATCCATCTAGATTTTGAGACTAAAGAATCTCTCCAGGTCTTTCCATTAGCTCCACAGCTGCACAGATACATGAACTTTTGTTCTTTCTTCCTATTAAAATATTAGCTCCTTAAGGGAAGAAGCTTTAAATTTTTGCTTTTGTATTTATATCCCAGGACTTTTTCATTCATCCATCCATCCATCTATATGTTATTAATTATAATGTTACAATAAAAGCTAAGAGAGAGAGAAAACTACATAAGACTCTGTCTATTAAGAATTATATAGGGAGATGAAACTCACAAATAAACAAAATACATAAATAGAATAGAAGAAGTACAAAAAATGCCATGAGAATCCTGGAGGAAGAAGTCAGAAAGCTTCATGAAGACACTTCTAAGGCAATTTCCATGCTTCAAGTCTCTGTCCACCTCCATATATAGTTCATATGAGCTGTCAAATTATTTTTCCTTAAGACATGTATTTGGAGGTAAAGGGAACTTTAGGGACCATGTAATCTGAGCTTCTCTTTTATTAATGAGATAACTAAGGTCTAGAGCAAAAATTCTTTACCCTTATGAGGTCATGTAACAATTTGGGGAGGGGAGTGTCATGAAAATTTTGGCAACAGGGGCAGCTATGTGGCACATGGATAGAGCACCAGCCCTGAACTCAGAAGGACTTGAGCTCAAAATCTGGTCTCAGACACTTAAAACTTTCTGGCTTGTGTGACTATGGGCAAATCACTTAACCTCAATTATCTCAGGGAAGAAAAAAATTGGCAACAGTAAAAGGTATTAAATATTCTGTAGAGATTTAATTTTTTTATGTAAAAATCAGCACATCTATCTCATTAGTATGTAAATTTGCCTTTGTCTTTAATAAATAATGTATACAAAGAATTGTGTTAAAGTAAATTTCTTTATGATTTATTATCAGTAAATTTTTACACCTATATACCTAGGATTATGTAAAAATTTCTCCATTGAAAAGGAGTAGAAGTTTAAGAAGCCCAGGTCTACACAGATTAGATTATTAAACATCATTTTCATCTTATCAATTCCTTGCCAAACACATTCAATCGACCCCTCCCCCCCCATGGCCTACAAGGTGAGTGTGAGCTTATTAGCATGGCATTTACTTTCAATTCTAATAAAGAGGTTAAAACTAATACTATCTTGTTTCTTCCTTGACTTTTTTTCTTTTAATAATTGTTAACCACCCCTTCTTTCTATATACTTTGGTTTCCATGATACAGCTCTTTCCTGGTTCTTTTATCTCTGCTACTTCTTTTCAGTCTCACTTATTCATTGTTCTCATCCCACTTTTTAAATGTATGTTTCCCTCAGCTCTAAATTATTTTCTCTTAACTTCTCTTTTTGGGAAATCTTACCAGCTCCCATTGGATAGATATGTCTAGCTCTTTTGACTCCTTGGAATTCCAATGCTGCATCTCCAATAGCAATTCTCTGACCAAATCAGAGCATCAGTACCTTTCAATCAACAAGCATTTAGTAAGCTCCTACTACGTGCCAGGTCTGTACAATGAATGAATCCTTACTAAACCTCCTCAGATAGTAGTTATGTGATTCTGGCCAAATCATTTCACCTTGTTTGCTTCAGGTTCCTTATCTGTAAAACGAGCTGGAAAAGGAAGTGGCAAACCACACCAATATCTTTGGCAAGAAATGCCTAATTTGGTCCTGGAGAGTTACTACTGAAAATAACTGAACAAACAGCAACAACATATGCCAGTGCTAGGATATAAATACAATGAATGAATTCCTACTCAAAGAATTTACATTTTAGTGGAAGAAAGAGGAAATAACAAGAACATATAGAGTAAATATAAAAAGGACAAATACAGAGTAATTAAATACAAGTCAAGTCAGAGAGAGGGCAGTAACAGTAGAATCTTATTAAATATGGTATATGAAATTAGAATTTTTTTATATACCCATAATATCACTAACAGACCTGTGCTCTAAAGAGTTCAAGGAAAATGCAAAAGGACCCAGATGTACAAAAATATTTACAGCAGCTCTTTGTAGCATATCCCCAAACTGGAAACTAAATGGGGAATAACTGAACAAGTTATGGTATACAAATATGGAATATCATTTTGCCATAAGAAATAAGGGGCTGGGTTTCACTAAAACATGAGAAGACATGAATGAATAACTAAGTGAGCATAACTAGAACAATTTATACAAAACAACAACATTGTAAAAATATATAACTTTGAAAGATATAAAAATCCTGATTAGTTCAATGACCAACCATGATTCTATCAAGCTAGTGATGAAACATTCTAACCATTTTCTTAGAGTAAGGTGAAGGACTGAGAGGATAAGACATAATTTTTGGATGTGGCCAATGGGGGAATTTTTGCTTGACTATGCATATTTATTAATTTTTTTCAACAAGGAGGGGGGTGTAAAGAGAAAAAATTTATTTTTGTTCATTGAAAAAATAGGTTTAAAAAAAGGTAATGTTTGGGTTGTTTTTTTAAAAAGAGATTCTATTAGGTAAAAGTGAAGAGAGTATTCCATCGTGGGAGAATGGTCTATGTAAAGGCAAGGATGCAGGAGTATCTCCTGTTAAGAATAAAGAGGGTAGTGTGGCTGAATTGACCAGTATAGGAAGGGAGGCTAATAAACAAAGAAGTTGGAAAGTTTGAGGACAGGTTGTGAAGGGCTTTAAAATCTAGACAGATATTTGAAATCAAATGCAAAACAAGAGAAAATGCTGGAGTTTATGGAGCAGAGGGAATAACATAGTACAACTGTTCTTTTAAAAAATATTTCTGGCAGCAGTGTGGAAGAGAGACAGAGATGAGGCAAGAAGAACAAATTAGCCTTGAAATAATTTAGTTGAGAAATGATAAGAGCCTGAAGTAAATTGGTTGTTATGTGAGTAGTGAAGGTATTGTTTGAGAGAGCCATTATGGAGATAGAAACTTCAATATATATTCATTGATTGGATATGTAGAGTGAGGGAGAGTTAAGCCTTGAGTATTATACTCAAGGTTATGATCCTGGGAGAGTGGAAGAAATGCGGTGCCTTTAATAGAGATGGGGATATTTGGAAGAGGAAGAATGGGATAGGAGAGGAAAGGCAATGTTATATTTTCAACATGTGAAATCTGAAATGTCTCTGGGACATCCACGAAATGTCCAATAGACAATTGGTCATGCAATGTTAAAAGTCAAGGGTGATAACTAGAACAGTATACAGAGACTTGAGAATCATCAGAATAAGGATAATAATGAAATCCTTGGAAGCTAATGAGATTACCAAGTGAGAGAGTATAGAGAGACTGCAGTAAGCCTAGCCAAGAATCTAAATAGCAACCATAAGTGAGGTATGATGTGGTTGGTGAATCTAAGCAGATTGGAGCAGTTCATCAGATTGGAGAGTAAGGAATCCAAGGTATGACAAAAACCCAGAGTAAAGAGTATTTAGGAAGAGGGGGTGGCAAATAGTATAAAAACAGAAAATAGGTCAATAAAGACTAACACTGAAAAAGATCATGAAATTTGGTAAATAAGAAAGTATTGATAACTTTGGAGAAATCAGCATCACTGAAGTGATGTCACTTTTTTTTTTTTCTTATTTACACAATATGGAGAAAGTAATGAATGGCTCAAGAACCTTCAACCTCCTTGAATCTGCAGTATATCCGGAAAGCTGTTATTTAACAGGAGTAGTTAGATTGGAATAGCACTCAACTACAAAACCCTTTAATGTCTGATCGCAATAATCTTTATGAAAGGTGTCTTGCTTGTTTATATTTTACAGATGAGAAAACTGAGCTCCAAAAAATTTAGATCTATTAGTACAATTATACAGGGATCTAGTCAGGACACCAACCAACTTCCTCCTAATCTAATAAAACGTTTAGGTGTAGTTTTTAGCACATAATTTTTGTAGGGCTATGCATGAATGCATGCATGCATGTATGTATGTATATATATATATATATATATATATATATATATATGCACATATTTATGTGTGAATACTCACAGATTGCTGTGCATCCCTTGTGTTAAAAAAGGCAGAGAAGATTATTGAAAGAGCTGTGCACAAGCAAGTGTGATAGTGATCTTGCTTTCATTGGGTTCAATCTGTGCATCTGACAATAGTATAGTCACCTTGGAACTTCATAAACCAGAGAAAGTAAAATGCAATTCCCCTTAAACCAACTTTTTGAACTGCTCCATCAGTCAAGATTGCCCTAGTGATTTTGTTTATGTTTTTTGTTTTGTTTTGTTTTTTAGGAGAGGCTTGATAAATATGAAAATATCTTCCTTCCAGATTATTTAAATAAACATGGTGAAACAGTTTAGTTGTAGTTTCTCATTCCTGAACATTCACCAACTAAGTCAAGGTTGTAGAACTTGTATTTCATCAGCTTGTCACGCTCGTCTTTGAATCTCTGGCACCAGACGTGGTGCTGTGCCCAGGGTGGGTATTAACTTTAGTTGAATCCTCTTCTTGCCGACAGATGTGGAGACATTAACAAGAGGGTACGTCAGTTTTTAGAGAGGGTGTCCTTTACCGATTCGGAACTTAAAGAAAACTTATCCACCACACGTAAAGACCCTTCTCATTACTTTCCCTATTACACCAGAGTTCCTAGGAATGTTTTGTTTTGTTTTTTTCTCAAAAGTTTGCAAACCCCTCCAGGTTTTTCTGCAAAGGAAGCAACACATGTTCTTCTCATGCTGTAAGAGAACATGAATACCTTCTCTTTTCTCAAGGGCGCCTAGTTTTCCAGGGCTGCTTCCTTCTTAGTTGGCTGGGGCTTTTCATCCAGGCTCCCAAATAAAAGAGCCTAGGCTCCATTTTGTGAAGGCAGGAAACTCCCTTCTCTACCAGCCTTGCAAAGCCGGGGCGGGGGAACAATAGCCTGCTCCTTCCATCCTCCTTCTTTACCAGATAATGGGGGCGTGTTAGGGAAGAGGAAAGGGGGGGAATGTGTGTGAGTGTGTACATCTCTGTGTGTGCATATATATGTGTGCGCGCACTAGGGCGGGCGGGGAATTGTCCGGACCTGAGCTTTGCTTCTCGGACGAGGTTTTATGGGTGGCCTGTCCTGGGGCGTAGGAGTAGGGAGCAATATAAAGGGGGGGGGAAGGGACAGGAGACGAAAAACTGAGAAAATAGGAGCTCCGTAGTTGAGGAAGGGGAGGAGAGGAGAGGAGAGGAATCTGGAGGGCCGCCTAAAAGCCGGGGTGAGGAGCGGCTTTGGGAGTGATCTGGGGCACAACGGGCTGGAGCTGGGCGGCGCCAGCGCTGGACTCCTCTGGACTGGACTGGAGAAGGCGGGGCTCGGCGTGTTTAAGGGAGGAAGGGGAAGGGAGAGGACGAGAAGAGCGGGAGGTGGAGCTGTTTGGGAGGAAGGGGAAGGGATGGGATAGTCACAGCAGCAACAGCAGCGGCCGCCGCCGAAGCAGCTGGGGCGCCCCCTCCACCAGTAGTACCACCGCTGCAGCAGCAGCAGCAGCCCGCCGCCGCCGCCGCCGCCGCGAGGAGGAGGAGGAGGAGGAGGAGCCGTCCGGACTGTGTCTGTGGTGTACTTGGGAGGACGAGGAGGAGGAGGAAGAGAAGGAAGGGTGTTTCCTAGGGTTGTTCCCAGTCCGAGTGACTCAAAGCAGGAAATTCCCCACGACCGGCCAGCCTGAGCTGGGAACGCAGGGTGCTGGGACCGAGCTCCTCTCCCTTGTCCGGGGGCTAGGTTCGCCTTGCGGGGGAACAGCAGCTGGGCAGAGGCGCCTCCCCCACCGCCCGGTAAGAAACTTTTCTTTGCTTCTTTCTCTCTCTCTCTCTCCCCCGGGCCCCGCACCATGCGCGAGGCGTGGGAGCTCAGGGAGTAGAAGCCGAGTCCCCACCGCTGCTTTTCTCCCTCGTCCACCAAGCGTTTGCACCAGTGCTTCCCCCACCCCCGCGCGATGGCCCCCTAGTAGCTGGGTGCGGGGCGGGGTGCTTCTCGTCTAGTTCGAACCAGAGTTAGAGAAGCCCCTTTCCTGGGGGCGCGTAACCCGCGACCAGGGCTGCGTCCAAGCCCGTGCGCGAGTGTCGGGGGGGGGGGGCAGCGGGCTTTGGACTGCACTGTGCCGGGGTGAGAGCCTGGCCGGGGCCCCGCTGCCTCTCTTCGTTATTCTGAGTTGGCTCAGAGCCTCAGTGTCCCCTTGGGCTAGAGGAAGGGGCGAGCGGAGCCCAGCCCTGCTTGGGGACGGGGCAGCCCACGCTTAAAAATCTCTTTTGGGTGTGTGTGTGTGTGTGTGTGTGTGTGTGTGTGTGTGTGTGTGTGTGTGTGTGTGTGTGGTGTGTGTGTGTGTGTGTGTGTGTGTGTGGTGTGTGTGTGTGTGTGTGTGTGTGTGTGTGTGTGTGTGTGTGTGGTGTGTGTGTGTGTGTGTGTGTGTGTGTGTGTGTGTGTGTGGTGTTCTCCCGTCAGTCCTTCCGACTCCTACACACCTTTCGGGTCTCCTGGAATGTCACTCCTTGAAATCAACTCCCAGAAAAAGATGCAAACCGTGACCGGGAGTGGATGTAATTAACCCCCATGGGCTTTCACCAGTTGTTAACTCTTCGCCACTAAGCCCTGCTTGATCTTTTGGAGAAAGAGGCCTCGAATTCGGTATTTACAGAAACCTTTCAAAGAGTCCCTGAGAGCCATGTGAAATACAATGACACAGATTTGGGGTTGTTTCGGTCATGTACGGTTCAGATCAGTATTGGCCAGGCTATTATATCAGAACTGGATGAACTCTTTATTTTTAAAAGGCATGTTTTCTTTTTCTATTTTCAAATCATGAAATAGAAATAATCCAATTGTTTATAAAAGAGAGAGTGATTAGGTGCATACTCACCAAGCATAGAAGATTGATCTTTTAAGTTTGCAACTTCTGCTTTTTACTATAGCAATCCTCTTCACATGCTTTTCCTTACAAAAGATGAGAGAGAACTTTCAAAATTAGAGAATTTGCCATAGAAGTGATTATTGAACACCAGTAATGTGTAAAGCATTGTAGATAATAACAATGATAGCTGACTTTTATGTAGTTCTTTAAGACTTGCAAAATGCTTTATCTCATTTGAAACTATTTCCCTGGGAAGCAAGCCTTAATATCCTTTTAATAAACTGAGGCCTGAGAGAGGCTAAGTAATGGAAAATGTAGATCATTTATATAAGCTCCTTAATCTTCCATGAAGATAATAGATCAAGACTTAAAACAAACAAAAAAAATTCAATGCAGTGCCTTTCCCTGGGGAGAGGAGAGGGATCATTCCAAAGTAAATGGAATGTGCAAGATGGAGAGTGTAAAGCAAGATTTACTTAGTCTTCCTGAGGTTGTGTGTTGTGCTCTGTAGCCAATATTATGGAAGCAACAGTCACTTTTTCTCTCCTGATAATGAGTTTTTAATATAATATGCAAAAATATCCATAACTTGTATGGACATACACAAATCGTGTGGGTGTAAGAAAAGGAATGGAAGATTAATTGAGGAGTCAAGTTTAAGCATCAATTTTAAAGGCAAGAGGAGGATCCAATGACAATCTTGGGGTTGATGTCTTTACAATGATAGACTGTAGTTGCTTATTAAAGCCTGAATTGTATTATTTGTTTTCTTTGGGCAGCTGAAACTTTGGTATCTCAATATTTTATACTAATAGACAATTTCAATACTGTATGCCTCAGTATGTCATTTACCATGATTTATATTCATTCTGGCTTGCTGATGTAAAATGGTAATTAATCACTGATTATGAGCTGTCTACAGGATAGATTTAAAGCAGTGTTTCAACTAGAAAAAATTCCAGTGCATTTTGGTGATTTGTTAGAACATTTGACCAGTCTTTTCAAGAGTCTGACAACTAAAAAAAAAAAAAAAAAAGACTCATTCTTAAAACTATACATTTTCATATAAGTACATGTCAGACGTTAGATTTACATTTGTTATTTTGTCATTCCTGGAGCATCTTTACTTCACATTTTCTATTTGAAGGGGTTTAATGTCACATTAATTAATCTGGGGCCTGAAACTTCTAAATGGTGGTAAAGTTGAACATAATTTCCTTAAAAAAAAAAAAGAAAAGAAAAGAAATTGTAAATGTTAGCATTATATTGCTAATTCCACTGGTGTTCATTCCTGTAGTTGTTGCACCGTTGTGATTAAAATGGAATTATGGTGTTAAAGATTTCCTGGGGGGAAAAAAAGAGGTTTGTAGGGTTAGAATGTTTCTCTCTTTTTATTAATGAGGCAACTGAGACACAAAGGGATGAAGTGAGTTTTTTAAGGTTTCATAATTTTTGTTTAAAATATTGCACCAAATTCTCAAATCACTTATTTTCATTCTTAATTTATGATAATGGAATTAGTTACCATCAGAAGAACCTGTCATTTAGATTTTTTTTTTTTTTCACGGTAACAGTAGTGGATTTCTACATTTTTCATATATCCTCCCTCAGCCCCCTTTTTGACCTATTCCTTTCCCTCCTTACATATATTCTACTAATTGAGCAAAGGATTCAGATATTGAAAAAAATACAATAGTTTACAGTTACAGTTTTATAAATAAGCTACAAATAGGTCCTTTTCCCTTTTCTTTGATCTCTTTGGGTACCGACCAGTAGTGGTTTTGCTGGGCCAAAGGGCATGCACGGCTTTATTGCCCTTTGGGCATAGTTCCAAGTTGTTCTCTGGAACTTATAAATCAATATGAAGATAATACAACTGATGGATCTGAGGCATGGAATGTGCCCAAGGTGATACAGCTAGGTGTTAGTTGATAGATCTGGGACTCCAGCTAAGATCTTTTTGACTTTAAACAAGAATATATTGAGACACCCACACTGATTGGTGAATAGAGACCTGGACCTGGAGTGAGGAAGACCTGAGTTCAAATGTGACTTCCTCTGGATTACTTGAGGGAAATCATGTAACCTCTGCTTTCCTTAGTCTACTGGAGAAGAAAATGGCAAATCACTTCAGTATCCTTGTCAAGAAAACTCTATGGACAATTTTGGGGGACTGATCCATAGGATTACAAAGAATTGCAACAACTGAAAAACAAATTGAGAGTATAGCATATTAGATAGAGAATATCAAGAGTCGAGAAAACCTGCATTTAAATTCTGTCTTTGAAATAACTGCTGGCTGAAATAACCCTGCCCCAGAACAACTCACTTAACTTGGCATATCCTGTAAAATTGTAGAACAATAACTGATCTTTATTGGTAGAGGGGGGTTTCTCAAAAAAAAAAAAAAAAAAAAAAAAAAAGCATGTGACTTATAAAAATGTTGCATTAATAATGAAATGGAGTTATAATCATGATAATGAAATCTGGTAACACCAGTTCTTTTGTAGTCTGAGTTTTACATGAAGACAAGAAGAGTTACCCACGCCAGTTCCCTAGCTCTATGAATAGAACTTGATTTTTCTTATTTAATGGAGAAATACCATCAATACCTTTACAATGCTGTGGTATAGACTTCCAGGCAGCAGACGGCCTCATTGGCTGCTATTAGCAGAACTTCAAACACATGCTCATCTATAAGACTTACATTAGTCATTAAGGGATCTCGACTTCCCTAAAAGGGTGAACTCCTTGGAGACATTCTATTCTGTGAGTCTTTCCTGACATTCAGTTTAACAAATTGTATCAAAGAGCTATTATGTGCTTAGGAAACCTAGACTCTTTAGGGGATACAAAAGAAATTAAGAAGTAATTCTTGTCTTTAAGGTGCTTATAATCTTGTTAAGTATTTATTGATCAGCTCAGTGGGATATCTGCACTTGACATAAAGCTAGAAAAGAAATACTGATTTCCTTTGTCTAAAAATAAACAGAATTACTGCAGGAGAAAAATTATTGGAGTGAAGGGGCTAAGAGAGCAAGAACAAGACTGACATATTGATAAAAACTAATTATCCCTCCCATTCCATCTTTCTTTTTCTTTCTATGAACATGCCCAGGGCTCTCCTATCCTTTTTTTGTTTTGTTTTTTGTTTTTCCTGAGGCTGGGGTTAGTGACTTGCCCAGGGTCACACAGCTAGGAAGTGTTAAGTGTCTGAGACCAGATTTGAACTGGGGTCCTTCTGAATTCAGGGCTGGTGCTCTATCCACTGTGCCACCTAGCTGCCCCTCTTCCATCCTTTAAAAAAAATTCTTAATTGATTATTTCATTCCTTCAAGTTATTTGCTTACAAAGCTTTATTTTTATTTTTATTTTTTTAAATTTTAAACAACCAGAAATCTAAGGCAGAAAAAAAAAATATTTTGTCTGTTCCTTCATACAGTCTTCTCTCATTCACTTTTCAACCCTGTGTAGTCTGGCTTCTGACTTTCTTGTTTGCGACTGCTCTTTCCAAAGTTATTAGTGATCTTTTAATTTCCAAATTTAATGACTTTTTCTCCATCCTAGTCTTTCTTGATTTCTCAGTAGCTTTTAGCACTATTAACTATCCTTTCCTGGGTACTCTTTTTTTTTTTTTATGGCATTGCTCTATTTTGGTTTTCCTCTTAGCTGTTTGATGCCTCCTTTTCTAATTTTTTTGTTGGCTCATCATCCATATTATACTCTTTAAAGGATGAGTAAATGCCAAGACTGTCTTTGTCCCCCTTTCTTTAACTTTTCATCACCATGATCAAATAACACTCCTTTGTTTGGCAGTTAAAACCTCTTCACAGTCTGTCTTTAACATTTATAAATTATTTCTCTTCATACAATGTTGCTTTACTAGTGGTCATAAAAGCAAGACTATTGACAACAAGGCCACGCCTTTGAGCTGTTCTCATGCTGTTCTCATAGATTAGTGCTTTCTTCCTACACAACAATCCATTTCTGGGCTTTTACATAGGCAGTTCCCCACGTTCCCCCATGCCTTTTATAATCCCTGTTTTCTTTCAAAGCCCAGTTTAGCCACCACCTTCTCCATGACGAGTGTCCTGATACTCTCAGTTGCTGGTGTCCTTTTCTCACATCCAAAAAATTACTTCATATTTATTTGTATGTACTTATATATACATTTCTCCACAGAATGCAAGTCCCTTGAGGGTAGGGACTATTTCATTTCTATATTTGCATCCTCAGCATCTAGAACAGTGATTATTTGAAACGTGGTTATTCCAGTGATATTGATTGTGTGATCTTATGCAATTCACTTTCCACATTTGGATTTCTTCATCTATGTAAAATGAGAGAATTGGACTATATGCTACCCAGGGTCTCATTTACCCTTAAATCTTTTCATTTTGTAGTATCAAATACTTTTCACTTTCCTGATATCAGACTAATCTTGGTAGGGAGTGGAAAAATAGAAAGAAAATTTCCTGATTTGGGGACAAAATTTAAGGTCCAACAGGATTTTTCCTAAATTGGTAAAGTCTTTTCTCCAGTTAAATAGTAAAATTGTTTTCAAATTGGCAGTCGAGGAGAATATCCTCAGGCAAATGAAGATCATTCTTCCTATATTTGTCAAAACAATACTATCACATATCCATGCTATTTATAACTGTAAGGTAGGATGGGCATGCATCCTCATTTTATTTTTATTAAACATTTATATACTGTGTGCCAGACATTGTGCTAAGAGCTTTACAAAAATCTTGTCTGAAAAAAACATTTAGAGTGGTTCACAAATAACTTGTCACAGGGATGATGCTAATCTTCTTTGTCTAGTTCCATTTTTAGTATATATGCTGCCAGAGCTGGCACTATCATCCCCATTTTCAGATGAAGAAATGCAAAGGGCTGAGAGATTATATAATTTACCTTAGGTCATAGAATGAGGATTGTTCTAATGCCTTTGAGCTGTCTCATACTGCCTCTGTTAATATCAAGTTAGTTTCTTAAATATAATAAATGTGAAACTTTTACCTGAGTTAGCTTATTGGCCAGTTGTGAAAATCATCCCCATCCTTTAGGACAAATCTTTTGCCCAGATAGTGTCATAGTTAGGCAATGACAAATTATTAATACTTTTTACTTCCATTTTAATAAGGTATAGACAAGCTGCATGAAAGAAAACTTCATGAGACTTTAAGAATGAACATTCTAGGTATGTCAAGGCACTGATACCTAAACCCTGTGAATTCTGACAAGTCAAGTCAACAAGCATTTTTTTTAGTCCCTTTTATGTGTCAGGAATTGTGCTAAGTATTCAAGATTGTTGTTCATCCTTCATTCTTAAAGAGGACCAATGACATCATAAGGGTGATGTCCTGACTTGCTCTTAAATTATATTTAAGTGATACAGAGCTACTCAAAGTCATTTGCCTTACTCTCTCCTCCAGAGTCATTGAAGTCCATTGGCAAGACAAGAGTGACTGGTTTAGGATGCAGTGGATGATGTTGGTCTTTTAAATTAAGATCTTTCCCAGGTCTCAGTTTATCTGAGGTAAGACTCCTTCAGTGAGTAAAGGCTAGGTAAGAATTCAGACAAAAGATGGCCTAATTTAGCATTACAAAAACATCAATCTTGGAGAGATCATAAATGCAAACTGCATAGGACAAAAAGTATATTGTCCTAGCATTTGGAAAGGAAAATAATAATACTAAAAATAAAAATAAATAAATAAAATGAATTTTTTTTTAAAGTGTTAAGGTTGCCAAAAAAAAAAAAAAAAAAAGAAGAAAAAGAAAATTTCTCCTAAGTAAACAACTGTGATTTGTGGATCTTATACTACTTTACAGGAAGGTATCAAATCAACACAAAAATATAGCTTTCCCTTTGTTACAAATAGCTTAGTGTAAGCTACTTGCTTATATATTATGTCAAAACAATATACCACTAAAAAAATCTTCTCATGTAAAGTCTATCATGTCAACATTTTCATACCCTACCCTGGGTTTAGACTAATTATTGCTAAATCAAAAAAAGCTGGGAGAGTAAGACTGTTATTTAGGTTTCTATTTTCTAATTATATTTCTAAGAGTCTGACTTCTGTTTAAAAAAATTTAAATCCTCATTGATAGACATATAGAATCTGAGTTGGAAAGAACAAGAAGGGTTTAGTGAGATTAGTGTTATAAAATTTATTAATGACCTGTTAGGACAGAGCTCTGAAGAGGCCCTGATTGAAAATTCTTTTGCTAGTTTGAAGCCTAACCTAAGACATTTTATCATGATTGGGCCTATAGTTATTGAGACTAAATGGATGGCATTGAGCAGTAATGATCAAACTTTTTTTTTTTGTCTCACAACCTTTTAAAATTTAGATTCTCCC
Organism: Sminthopsis crassicaudata; assembly: GCF_048593235.1. Taxonomy (NCBI): domain Eukaryota; kingdom Metazoa; phylum Chordata; class Mammalia; order Dasyuromorphia; family Dasyuridae; genus Sminthopsis; species Sminthopsis crassicaudata. Next base: position 242,837,678 of record NC_133619.1, read on the forward strand.
ACCTCCCTACCCTAAAGAACTTTTGTTTATAGGAATTATATCTATCAGTATTACAAAATTAAAATGTGAGTAATAGTGTTAAGACTGAGTTGTGCATGAAACAAAATAATAATGGTAACTGGGATTGTTTCATTCTTCGTACTTTTACCCTCACCTCCTAGCACAGTGTCTGATTTATATAGTAGAGGGTTTTAGGCTCAGATGGCTTGCTGTAGCTCAAGTACAAAAGCCAGTGTGGGAGGATATAGTAGTTCTTCCTTAGGAATGACAGGTACAAAGTAAGGGAAGCTGCCCCAAGTGAACTGATGCTGTATCCTTGCTAAGTATCCTTTCTGTATTAGCTATAAAACGGTCTATCAGTGTCTTATTTCATTCCAATTTCAACCTTATAAAGCAGTCTAGAATACTGTTATCTCAGACCTAAAGCAGAAATCCTTTTTACCACTTCCTTAGAAGGTACTCAGGTTGAAGTAGATGTAAAAAAAGTTGTAACAAATTTTCAGCATATCTTTCTAATTTATGTATAAAATAAAATCTAGTCAATCAACAAGTTTCATTACTTTTTTTTTTTTTTTTTTTGCTGATGCAATTGGGGTTAAGTGACTTGCCCAGGGTCACACAGCCAGGAGGAAGTGTGAAGTGTCTGAGGTCAAATTTGAACTCAGATCCTCCTGACTTCAGGACTGTTACTCTATTCACTACACCAATTAGCTGCCCCAGTTTCATGACTTTTAAAGAAAATTCTAGCTGAGTGCAAGACGAGATATTGTTTTTACTACAATATTCAATTCTTAAGGTTCTATGACTACTTTGGTTTAAAAAATAGAGAATTATTCTGAAAAGTGAGGATATCACTCCTTTGATTTTTTTTTTTTTTTTCATTTTGTTGGATAAGAAAATAAAAAGATTTTCACAGGGTTTAATTTTTTTTTTGTTATAGTTGTAAAGTTTAAGTATTTATTAAGTATTCCTATGTGCTAGACACTGAGCTAAACACTAAGGATACAAAGAAAGGCAAAAAAAATCCCAACCCAGTTCCTGTTCTCAAGGAGTTCACAATATAATGGAGGAGACAACAGTTCAGACAACTATCCACAAACAAGATATAGATAAGACAGATTTGAAATAATCTCCTAGAGCAGGTACTATGACTAAAGAGGACTGGGACAACCTTCTTTATAAAAGATGGATAAGAATTGAAGGAAGCCAGGAAGTAGACATGAGGAAGGCAGGATACTAGGTATGGGGGATAGTAGTAAAAGCATTGGGAGTTAGGAAGTGAAGCTTCTTAGCAACATTACCTGATCATAAACTATATATATGGAGGGGAGAAAAATCTAAAAATACTGGAAAGCTAGAAGGAGACCAGTTATGGAGGACTTTAAAAGCCAAACAGAGGATTTAATATTTGATCATGGAACAATAAAGTTTACTGAATGGGTTTTGTGATAGGGATGATTTGATCAGTCTTGTGCTTTAAAAAGATTAATTTAACAATTCTGAATGGATAATGGATTGTAATGGGGAGAGACTTGAGGTAAGGATTCCAACTGGAAAACTGTTAGAATAATTTAGGTATGAGGTGATGTAATGTCAGAAGAGAAGGAGAAAATGAGACAGATTACCAAGATTGAAAACAAAAGAACTTGAATGTGGGGATCTTGGATATTTTTGTTTTATTTTTGAAAAAAGTAACTTATGATTGCTTAAATTAAAAGATGGGAGAGAGTTTAGAATTTTCAAAGAAAGGTGGTGTGATAAATGACTACAAGTATTCTTGGTTGGTTTAAGTTAGGCATCTATAGATTCACTTAAGACATTTTTGGAGATCTATTTTTGTAGTTATTGAAGTTATGGCCTGCTATTATCATTCCAGTGCCCAGCATGCTCTTTTTCCTGCATAACATCTTAGGGATAGCCTTTCCTTAAAGACATAATTCAACTGTTCTCTACCTCATCTTTTCTAATTATTATGGTTTTCCTAATTTTACCCAAATTATTTTGCTATAACATTTTGCACTTATTCATCACATATATTTGTTGTTTCTCTCTCAAAAGAATGCAAACTCCTTCCAAATAAGATTGCCTTTGTATCCACTATGTCTGACACATAATAAGTATTTAAATGCTTTCTGAATGAAATTTTGAATTATGTACATGTTATATCCCTATATTCGAATGTAAGCATCCCAAAGTTAGTAATGTTTTTTTCCTCTGTTTTTTTGTTTTGTTTTTTTTTTTTTTCTTGCTAACCCTTTGGCAATGGCATAGTATCTTGCACATAGTAAGTATTTAGCAAATATTTGGTGAATTGAATTAAATTTACCTGTTTTATGACTATTGAAATTCATCATGGAATTTAACATCTTTCCATTTTATTAGACTCTTCAAAGGATATGAACAGACAATTTTCAGATGATGAAATTAAAACTATTTCCACTCATATGAAAGAGTGTTCCAAATCACTATTGATCAGAGAAATGCAAATTAAGACAACTCTGAGATACCACTACACACCTGTCAGATTGGCTAAGATGACAGGAACAAATAATGATGAATGTTGGAAGGGATGTGGGAAAACTGGGACACTGATGCATTGTGGAATTGTGAAAGAATCCAATCATTTTGGAGAGCAATCTGGAATTATGCCCAAAAAGTTATCAAAATGTGCATACCCTTTGACCCAGCAGTGCTACTACTGGGCTTATATCCCAAGGAAATACTAAAGAAAGAAAAGGGACCTGTATGTGCCAAAATGTTTGTGGCAGCCCTTTTTGTAGTGGCTAGAAATTGGAAAATGAATGGATGCCCATCAATTGGAGAATGGTTAAAAAAAAAAAAAAAAAAAAAAAATTGGAGAATGGTTGGGTAAATTATGGTATATGAAGGTTATGGAATATTATTGCTCTGTAAGAAATGACCAACAGGAGGAATACGGAGAGGCTTGGAGAGACTTACATCAACTGATGCTGAGTGAAACGAGCAGAACTAGGAGATCATTATACACTTCAACAATGATACTGTAGGAGGATGTATTCTGATGGAAGTGGATATCTTCAACATAGAGAAGAGCTAATTCAATTCTAATTGATCAATGATGGACAGAATCAGTTATATCCAGAAAAGGAACACTGGGAAATGAGTGTAAACTGTGAGCATTTTTTTTTTTCTTCCCAGATTATTTTTACCTTCCGAATACAATTCTTCCTTTGCAACAACAACAACAACAAAATTCAGTTCTGCACATACATATTGTACCAAGCATATACTATAAGATATTTAATATGTATGGGAATGCCTGCCATCTAGGGGAGGGGGTGGAGGGAAGGAGGGGAAAAATTCAGAACAGAAGGGAGTACAAGGGATAATTTTTTTTTTCAATTTTGAAGTATTTATGGATGGAAATTATACCTATCATTTAAGTTTAGAACAAGAAATAGTTATTTTTTACTGTAACATGTTTCTCCAGAAACCAAAGTAGTTGCAATAAGACAATCATCAAAATGTACTTATAATACAAAGGGATTTCAATAATGCATTTATCACATTAAGACCTCTTATCATTATTTGTGAACCTGGCTACAACTATTCCTCTATCCCATCTTTTTTATCTTAAGCTTTTTCAGGGAAAACATTGTGTCATTTCCTGCTTTTTCTCCTTACTCTTTTACCCCTTGAATGTTATTGATCAGTTGTCTAGTATTACCTATTGACCAGTAAAGCACTTTGCAGGTAGCAGATATTTAATATTTGTTAAATCAATACCTACAAATGGTTAGTGAGTAGGTACATTTTGTTAAGAGAAAGTAGAATACTTCTCACTCTGCCCAAATTACATCCTGAGGAAACAAAAAGTGTTAATAAGCACTATCTCCACTGACCAGCAATTTCAAGAACAAAAAATAAAATAAAATAAAATTAATAGGGTAAAAAAAGTGAAGAAAGTTGGCATCATCAGGATAAGGACAATGATTTGATGACAAACTGATATTACATTAAAGTTCAGAAAAGATCATTTAACATTTTCAACCCCAGTTAGCAAATTTACATATGTGGTTCTTTAATAGTTACACAATATTGAAACACCTTGTCATGAATTTTTAAAATGCAATTTTACTTGCAACAATCATCGATTCATTGTCCATCACTTTCTTTTCTTTTCTTTTTTTTTTAATTAATAATTTTTTATTATATATATATTTTTTATAATATTATCACAAGGGATAATTTGTAAAAAAAAATTACCTATGCATATGTATTGTCAAAAAAATCATAATTATAAAATTAATAAAAAATTTTAGTTTTCATTTTGGAAAAAAGAAAAAAAAGACTCTTCCTGACCCCATTCACATCTAGCAATTTGAAGTGATTGCTTTATTCACTATCCTTCTGCATATTCTATAATTGCTGTGGGTTTTTTTTTTTTTTTTTAAGATTGTAGAAATCAACCACATGCCAAAATTGTATGTAATTAAAGATGGGAGTTTGGAACATTTTTATAAATAGAATGCAGTATTTTTGCAGTGCAGTCTGAAAACTACTGAGTTAGAATATCTTAAAATTGTCAACTCTGAGAGGCTGATTTGGCCTAGAAAAATCATATTAGAACAAATGATAAAAGCAGGAAAAGGCTTTTCCAGGACAGTTTGGCTTTTACAAACAGAACTCCCATTGTAAGGATGGTGAGTCTGTAAAACTCTCTCTTCACATGACTACAAAAATATTTGGGACAGAAAGATCTTGAGTGTAATCCTGGGTTACTAAAAGAGTTGGTCTCTGTGTTAATACACTTGGTTGTTCAGAAATATAGGGAAGTTTTTAAATAATTTTGCATTGGTGATTTTCCAAACTTTTCAATTTAAGGATTTGGTGTGGAATTTTCTGCTAGAATCCTGTTTAATATTCCCAAAACCACTGTTCTTTTTCTCTTTCCCATAGAGTTGCCAAGAATATTCCATTTCTCTTGTAACTCTTTTCCTTCATATCAGTCTTCCTTGGAAACCTTGAATAATTTAGTTCTTCAGAAGAATGTTCATTTCATCTCTTTGATTTCTATCTTCTACCAATCCAGAGATATTACTCCTTTGTGTAGAAACTCACTAAGAGTAATTAAAAAGTAATTCATAATTAAAAATTCTTGACATAACTCTTTCTAGCCACATTTTATCCATTCCATCTCTTCTCCTAAATCAAGTCAGTTCAGCAGTTATTAAGCACTTAGTCTGTGTTAGGTGGTGTGCTAAGCACTGAAGAGAAAAAGAAAAGAAATACAGTCCCTGTTCTGTAAAAGCTCATAGTCTAACATGAGGGGACAACATGTACAGAACTATACACAAACAAGATAGAGACAGAATAAATTGCAGATAATTTTAGGAGGTATTAGCAAAAAAAAAAAAAAAATCCATTCTTTAATATCATCAAGATCTCTCTTTCCTCTGCCTCTCACTTATTTCTCAGGTCATCATTATCTCTGCCCTGACTTTACTTCCCTCAAGATAGTCTTGACATTGTGGTTAGTTGGATCAATCCTACACTAGTTACTATTTTCAAATGCCTAGTACCCCTGTTCTATCAAGGCTAAGTCTCATCCTTGGATTACCTAGACTTGTCTCTATAGCTCCTACTCACAGGCTGCTGAACAGAGTGGGAGGAAATCATACAATCATGCTGACTGGATACATTTTAAATTAATGTTATCCAACTTCACCTGCTTTTCTTTGTGTCATCAGTCCTTTGTTTTCTTCCCCTGTTGCTTTCTTCTCACACCCCACAAAAGTTTTGCCTAAACCTTCTCCTCTTAAGCCTCCTATATGTCCTTTCCCTCTTATTGCCCTCTTTATTGAGAAAATTGAAACTATTTGATTTGAGCTAACCCTTTCACTCTCTTCATCTTAAACCCCCTTGCCATCATCTCCCATTTTTTCCCTCCCTTTCTGCCAATCCTCCCTTTCCTTCCAACTTCTTCAGCAGATTATATTCATGGTCATCTCTCTTCTCAAATCTTCACCTTCTCCCTATCAGGTGGTTCCTTCCTTATTGCCTTGAAACATTCCCACATTTCCCTTTAAAACATCAGACACATCTTTAAAACTTCACTGGACTTTACCATCCCCTCAAGCTGTTGCTCTGTATTTCTCCTCTTTTTTTCAGCAAAACTACTTTTAAAAGTCTCTTAAATTTACTGCCACCATTTTCTTTCCCCTCACTCATTGCTCTACATTTTACAATATGGTTTCTGACCTCATCATTCAGTTAAAATTATTCTCTCCAAAGTTAGCAAGCATCTCTCAAATTGTCAGATCTAATAGATTTCATCTTTCTTGAGCTCTCTCTCTTTGGGTTTTGGTGAAATAGTCTACTGTTTCCTCTGTTTGTTTAAACATTTGTCTCTTTTGCTAGCTCACTATTCAGATCACACATTCTAACTCTGTGGTTGTTCCCCAAGACACAGTTTTAGCCCCTTTATCCTTTCTCTCTGTAAACTCATTCTCTATTTCTATTGAAGGTGACCCCATTTATCCAGCCTCCCAGGTTCATCACTTTAGCGTTACTTATAACTTGCTCCTCTTTCAATTTACAATCTCCAACTCTCCATTTCCGTGTTCACAGCATGTCTCCCATGTTTTCCTCCCCTCTTCCTTCTCTCACTGATACCATCTTCATTTCTAACCTTCATTATAGCAATAGCCTCTCTATTGGTCTTTCCTCATTTCAAATCATTCTCTGCACTGTGCTCAAAGTGATTTTACTGAAGAACAGATCTGACCACTTCACAAATTCCACTGACTCAGTGCCACAATGAATAGTTGGTCATTTTTTCTGTTTTCTCAATGAAATGGGCATGATAATACCTACCTCCCAGTGTTTTTATGAACATTGAATGAGATAAAAAGTACTTGGCAAACTTTAAAATATTGTATAAGTACTAGCTACTAGTACTCTTATTGATTAGAAAATCAAATTATGCTGTTCAGTTCCTTTTCTTAGGTTCAGTTTTTTTTTTTTTTTTTAGGCATGTCTGACTGTGACTCCATTTAGAATTTTCTTGACAGATACTAGAGTACCATTTCTTTTTCCAGCATTTTACAGATGAGGAAACTGAGACAAATGGGGTTAAATGACTTGCCCAGAATCACATACCTACTATCTGAAGCCAGATTTGAACTCAGGAAGAGGAATCTTCCTCATTCCAGGCTCAGAACTCTTTGCACTATGGCATTACCTAGCTGCCCCTGAATCAAATATAAGGTTCTCTTTTTAGTTATTAAAGTCCTTCACAACTTGGCCCCAACCCATCTTATTATACATTACACTTCCACCTGCATCAAGCAACCCAGTCAAACTGACCTCCTCTCATTTCTCATATATAATAACACTATCACCTTGCTAATAGAGATAGTTTTATTCATTGTATTTGTATTTTAAGGATTTAGCCAGGTTCCTGGTGCATAGAGATATTTAATAAATGCTTATTGGTTGATTGAATTGCTGTGGTCAAAAATGTCTTGATGGCCAGTTTTTCTGGGGGGATGAACCACTCCAAATTCAGTAGGCTTGGTACTTAGACAGTTACCAGGCTGAAGGATTTGAAGCCTTTTTAGCTTGGCTAACCCTTCTAGGGCTTGTGTTTGACTTTCTTAATCTTTGAAAACCTAGCAACATTATCCTACTCTGATGAAACACAGGGGACGGACTTGAGTGAAAGCAGTATTGCATTCCTTAGCGCCCATTGCAATGGAAAGAGATAGTTCTTGATGTCAAATCTAAGAAATACTGAAAAATTCCAAATTTGATTGATTTGTCCATTTCCCTAAACTGTGACATATAATTTGTCAGAATAAAAGAAGTTGTGTTTTTTTTGTTTTGTTTTGTTTTGTTTTGGGTTTTTTTTTTTCCTGAGCCAAGTGACTTGCCCAGGGTCACACAGCCAGGAAGTGTTAAGTGTCTGAGGCCAGATTTAAACTCAGATCCTCTTGACTTCAGGTCTGGTACTTTACCCACTATACTAACTAGCTGCCCCCAGAATTTTTTTTTAAATTGTTCTTGAATGGGGTTCTGTTTGTGAGAAGCAAGAGTTAAGAGTGTCCCTAGCTTCATCTCTATGCACTTGCCAGTATAATGCTTCATTAGATGCAGAGTTTATTTAGTAATAAAGTGTGCTTAGCTAAAGTCATTGTCAGTTCCAGGTCTCTTTTGTTTATTTTAATATTATCATAGACACATAGGAATACCTATTTCATGAGTTCAAATCTGTCCCTAGATGCTTATTAGCTGTATATCCTGAACAAGTCTCTTCACCCTGTTTGCCTCAGTTTCCTCATTTGTAAAAATGATATGAAGAAGAAAATAGCAAATTATTGTAGTATTTTTGCCAAGAAAATTTCAAGTGGGGTCACAAAGAATTAGATATGACTGAGTAACAATAGATGGAGATCTGGAAGTGACCTCAGAGGCCATCTGGTCCAACTTTCTCATTTGGCAAATGAGGAAATGGAAGGCAGAGAAGATTAAATGACTTTCCCATTTTCCACATTTTTTCCTTTTTAAAAATTGGTATCCTTTGTGTATGTATTTTTTACATCATAGTTATTTCCTCATCCATTTTTCTACTTAACTATAGCTTGTTTTTTTTTTTTTTTTTAACAAAGCTCTTTATTTTCAAAACACTTGCAAAACCTTGTGTTTCAAAAATTTTCCCCCCTCCTTTCCTCCCACCTCCTCTCCTGGACAGCAGATAATCCAATATATGTTAAACACTTGCATTTCTTTTATACATATTTCCAGATTTATCATACTGCACAAGAAAAATCAGAACAAAAAAGGGGGGAAATGAGGGAAAAAAGCAAAAAGCAAGCAAATAGCAAAAAAGTGAAAATACTATGTTGTGATCCACATTCAGTTCCTTCCCCCTGTTCTCTCTGGGTTAGATGGCTCTCTCCATCACAAGACCATTGAGACTGCCCTGAATCACCTCATGGTTGAAAAGAGCCATATCCATCAAAATTGATCATTGTATAATTTTGTTATTGCCGTATTGATTCTCAATTTTCCACTCAGTCTTTCCCCTCTAATATACAGTTAATTGTCAAGAACTATTTTTCTACCTTCTCTCATATTCTCCTTTTGACTGCTCTTTCTGACTCCAAGCCCAGCCCTCTATCTACTTATCACTGAGCTTCAAGTAACTAAAGTCTCCCAAATGAATAGCATTCTTACTTGTTTAACACATATGATTAGGGTGTATCCTCAAGTTCAGCTTTTTGTCATTAGTGATATCATCTGGAATTTCAAGAATGACTATTGCATACACCCTTTCTCTACTGGTCTCTTGAGCTTATTCATTTGTTGAGCAAATAAATATTTGAGTGCCTTTTGTAGTTGAGGCCTTTTACCATGTGTTTTGGGAGGAGGAGAAGAGAAGAATCAATGATAGGGTTTCTCCCCTGAGTGAGATTATAGTTTAATAGTGGTAGCAGGAAATGTACAAAGATAGATATTTGATAAATGACAGCATTAAGAATTTAAGTTTATTAACATGTTTGGCATATATGGGACTGCCTGCCATATAGGGGAGGGAGTGGAAGGAAGGAGGGGAAAAGTTGGAACAGAAGTATTTGCAAAGGTCAATGTTGAAAAATTACCCATGCATATGTTTTGTCAATAAAAAGCTATAATAAAAAATGTTTAATTTTTAAAAAATCATACTGGGTTGTGGTCTGGGTTAAATATGGGTTAAAGAAGTCTGGGTTGGGGCAGCTAGGTGGCGAAGTGGATAGAGCACCAGCCTTGAATTCAGGAGGACCCCAGTTCAAATGTGGTCTCAGACACTTAACACTTCCTAGCTGTGTGACCCTGGGCAAGTCACTTAACCCCAGCCTCAGAGGGGGAAAAAAAAAGAAGTCTGGGTTGAGAAGATGTCATCTGAATGGTTTTTGATTGGATATTTTATGGGTAACTCACATTTTAGGGACTATGATAGTTAAAGGAGAAGAGTTAAGAATTTGCATGTAAGATATTTTAGGATTGATGAGTAGAGCTGTTTGTAGAGCTGTTTGCCTAGAGAATTCACATGGCCAAGTATTCCTGAAGTATGTTTGAAGTCAGTCAGTCCACAAATATTTGTCAAATACCTCCTATGTGTCAGACACTGTTGGGTGATGATGAATGAAATTATCCTTCTTCCTATGGAGTTTATATTCTTCTAGAAGGGGAATAATCAAGATTTATATTCATATGTACAGAATACAGTGGTTAAATATATAAAAATTTGCTTGAGAGGATTAGCAAAGGTTATGTCCATTGGGACTCTAAAGCACTCTTGATAAAGTTGTAAACTGGTCCAACAAACCAAACTTTAAACTACACCCAGAAGGCTATAAAACTGTGCTTGTCCTTTGACCCAGCAATACAATATAGCTAGTGAGTTTGAATTCTCTTCTCTAAAACTGTTCCATGGCTTTCATCTGCCTACAGGATAATAATAACATCAAAGTTTACCAAGTTTTTGTAAGACATTCTGATGATTTGTAGTAAGAAGATTGTAGGGAAGTCAGGGAGACCCATTAGGAGTCTTTTAAGAAAATCCTGATACCAAACACCTGAAGTAGGATGGAGCTAGTGAGAATGAATGGGAAGATACCAGAGGAAGATTTATGGGAGAGGTGGTAGGAGGAATTTAGGGCTAATTACCAATTGGACAATTCTCAATTAACATATGCTTGGAGAATGACCCTCCCCAACTATTCTATGCTGGATCAGTGGGTGTGGACAAAGAAGGAAAAGAGAGATGAGAAGGTGGAGTAGGATAGACAGGATCATTCTTTTGGCAGTGGAGAGAGAGGAAGGAGGTATGGAGATTGCTAGGTCTAATCCCGACAGGGACCCAAAAGACCAAGAATAAAGACTTTTGCTTATCCTGACTCCAGCTGAAGATATCCAGGGTCACAACAGGAATTGACTGGAGGCAGAGAAGGAATGTAAAGGGTAGCAGTCATATAACTTAAAGGTTTTGACCATGAGAAGATAGTGATATTTACTTTGGCTGTCCCTCTTGGTATGCTCACTCTCCTAATCTCTACCTCTTAGCCTCTCTTGACTTTTTTCAAGTTCTAGCTAAATTTTTATCTTCTACAGGAAGCTTTTCTCATTCCCCTTCATACTAATGCCTTTTTTCTTTTTATTATATCCAATTTTTTGTTTATGACAACCTATAAAGAACTCTCCATCAAATCATGGTAAAATGCAATTCCCCTTGGACCAACTTTTTGAACTGCTCCATCAATCAAGACTGCCCTGGTGATTTTGTTTATGTTTTTCAGCATTCATTTTTGTAAGATTTTGGGTTCCAAATTTTTTCTCCCTCCCTAAGACAGTAAGCAATGTAATATAGTTTATACATGTACAATTATTTTAAACATATTTCCATATTAGTCATGTTGTGAAAGAAAAATCAGAACAAAAGGGAAAAGCACAAGAAAGAAAAAGCAAACAAATAAAAAATATAGATTAAAATAATATGCTTCGATCCACATTTCAGTCTCCATAGTTCTCTCTCTGGATGCAGTTGGGAGTTTCCATCATGTTTATTGGATCAGTGCATTGCTGAGAAAAGTGAAGTCTGTCATAGTTGATTATCACATAATTTTGTCTTACTATGTTTTCAATGTTCTTTTGGTTCTGCTCACTTCACCCAGCATTAGTTCATGTAAATCTTTCCAGGCTTTTCTGAAATCAGTTTGCTGATTATTTCATATAGCACAGTATATTCTATTACATTCGTATGCCATAACTTATTCAGCCATTCCTCAATTGCTGGGCATCCACTCAACTTCTAATTCTTTGCTATCCCCAAAAGAGCTACCACAAACATTTTTGCACATATGGGTCCTTTTCCCTCTTTTATGATCTCTTTGGGATACAGACCCAGTAATGACATTGCTGGACCAAAGGGTATACATGCACAGTTTTGTAGCCTTTTGGGGATAGTTCCAAATTAGAGAGAGTCAACTTCTAAAGTCAGAAAGCTCAGGATTCAAATCCTGTCTTTTGACATAGACTATTTGAAGGAAACTTTGTGCAAGTTCCTTGAACTCTGTCCATTTTAATTTTATAATATAAGTTTCAGATCTTCTTCCCTTCTTTGAAGAGATGGGGGATGATGAAAATTGTTGGGTTGTTTCAGTCATGTTCAATCTCCCTGACCCCATTAGGATTAACAAGATACTGGAATGGCTTGCCATTTTCCATCTCCAGCTCATTTTACAGATGAAGAAACTGAAGGAAACAAGGTTAAGTAACTTACTCAGCTAGCAAGTGTCTGAGATGAAATTTGAATTCGGTCCCTCTTTACCCCAGGTCTGGTCCTCTAACCACTGTATCACCTAGCAGATGCAAATTTGCATTGCTTGAAGGAGCTTTCTCTTACTTAGGATCATATATTTTGAAATGGAAGGTTCTTTAGAGGCTATCTACTCCAAATCACTTAGGAAATTTAGGCCCAAAAAGATCAGGTTGCTTGTCTAAATAACACTAGTAGCAACTAGTTAAAGAGGGTTTGAACCCAGAATTCTGTTGATTTTTCTTTTTTTTAAGCTTGTTTCTTCCAAATTATACAACATTGTTTTGTTTTGTTTTTTCCCCCCATATATGTTGTTGTAACTTATTATTTTTCTGGTTCTATATACTTCACTTTATATCATTTTGATATACAATAAGGTTTCTTATATCTGAATTCCATATATATTGTTTCTGAGGGCAAACTCTTTTACATTCATACATCACAATTTGTTTAGCCATTCCTTATTCAATGTTCTTATTTCTTTGCTAGCACAAAAAATGCTGCTATACATATTTTGGTATGAATGAGACCTTTTTGTATTGTCCTCCTTGGGGTTCATGAGTAGCAATGAGATCTCTGGGTCAAAGGTTGTGGACACTGTAGTCATTTTCTTAACATAATTCAGATTGCTTTCCAGAAAAGTTGAACTAGTCAGAGTGCCATAAGCATTCATTCGTTGCTGTATTTTGTATGTGTATTTACTTCTGCAACATGATAAAGATTTTAATGGGACCCACACCATAAGCACTGGGTTTAAGGCTCTTTATATCAACATTTCTGTGACAAAAATCACAAAAAAGGAGAGCCTCTTCTGTGGGTAGAAACATGATAAAAACAAATAATCACAATAGGAAACCCAAAAAAATTAATCCTTTACTTCCTATACTTTGTATAACCTATGATTGAAGACAGGGTAACACAACCCCTATTTATTTGCTTATTTTGCAGCAAACATACAAAATGTAAAAACTGGCCTTCCCTGAAGGAGTTCACATTTTAATAAAGAAGTAACATACCCTGATAAACCATTAATTAATAATACTAAGGTATTCTTATTTTTAATATGATGAATATTGATAGATATAATCCACATAAAAGAAGGTTTGAGGGCACATTCTCAATAATTTTTTATAGTTTAAAGGAGTTTTGAAACAAAAATTTTTGAAAACTGCTATATTAGAGTATAGTTCATAATTATTCAGTTAGCTGAATTAATTGAAGGTGGCTACTTGCTCTTACAGTTTCCTAATTCAGAATGGTTTTCAATTTCCTGTTAATTATTCTGGATCATTTTTTTTCCAGTCTGAGGATAACACAAAAGAGTAAAATCAAGTAAGGGGTGTTGTGAGACTTGAGAGATAATGTATAAAAAGACTTTGAAAACCTTAAATCTTTCATAAATGCTTGTTACAGTTATTATTAGCCTAAACAGGCCTCTGGTATGCTAATAACGTCATTCTCTGAGCCTTCCTCTGCCCTCCTGCACAGCTCCTGCCACATAGTAGGTACTTTGTGTTTGTTGATTGATTCAAATAGTAGAGGAGCAGTTTGGTTGTGTTCAGCTAAGGCACAAGAATATGGGAAATGGCAGTTTGGATGCATTGCAGGAAGCATGAAGAGGAGCAGCTTTACAACAAGGCAGGAAATGCAAGAAGGAGCCAGATTGTGAAGAGTTTTACCTTGAGATACCAAACAGATGGAAGGAAAATGTTTCTATTTTGAATATTTCAAATTTGAAATAAAAGCATTGGCGCTGGAGTCATGGGAGGAGAATAATACAGAGATGGAATAGTCCCAAATTGCCAAAAGCAATTGATTGAGGATGTGAAGGCCCAAGAAAAGACTATTGGATTTAATAGTTAAGAAATCCTTGATAATTTTTGATAGCTATATTGTAGTCAAGGTGCTGGCTTCTCTTTGCAGGGTATTATGAGGCAAATTGTTTTTGAGAAAGTTGGAAGAGTGAAGAGTAAAGGGCTCTTTAGGAGTTTGGTATGGAATGGGAAGAGAGATATGGGATTCTAGATTGAGGATTGAAAGGCTAAAAATAAAGTTGTTTGGATTTTTTGGCCTTTAAAAAAATTTTTTTTAAAGCACTTGGAAACCAGAATAGTTTTGAGGGCAGCAGAGAAGGAGCCAGTAGAAAGGACAGAGAATAAACATGAGAATAACCATGGAAACAATTGATGGGGCCCAATCTTGGAAGAGAGAAGGATGGAATCAAGGGGTTGAACTTTGGAAAAAAGGTCATCTCTGATACTAGAGAAAAGTAGAGAGTCCAATCTGTATCTCTAGCTCTATGTTCCTGGGCAAATCTCTTGACCTCCTTGCTTCAGTTTCCCCCTCTGTAAAATGGGGATAATAATAGCACCTACCTACAGTGGCAAGATATAGATCAAGAAAACTGGAGATGGCCCCTAATCCAATGGAAGACCTTGGCCTAAGGTCTTCAAAGATCTCAGTTTGACTGGGGCCCCACCCATTCAGAGTTGTAAGAGCTGTATAAATGTTTGTTGACTCTTAAGGTCAGTCCAGTTCCTTCATTTCTAGGAATCTAGAATAGTTCCAGATGTACAAGAAATGCTTGTATTATTGCTTCCAACAACAGACTCTTCAGATTGCTTGGTATGTAGTTGATTTAGAATATTAATGAGATAGACATAGTCATCTTAATACCTGCTATCACCAGCATTTAAGCTTCATTTGATTAAAGTAGTGATGTTTTATTTAAATGATTATATTTAGCAGATCTGGCACTCTAGAAGATGTACAATACTAAATGTTTCTGTTCTGCTAAATCTGGCATCTTGTACCTCCTGAGATTCTTAAAGAAGTTGTGACTAGAATAAACAATCTGCAAGAGGAAAGGGACACACCCTTGAAGCCTCCTATTCTGAGAAATTCCTGTAACTAGGATAAATACTTCACTGCATAAGCTGTTACCTTATCTATTATTTGTGATAGTGATGAGTCATCACTCACAGGGTCTAGATATGGCCTGAACAGAATAATTTAAAGCTGAAAAGAGAAGTGAACTATTTGTGTTTTCTTTCTTGAGGGGAACTCCATTTTCAATAGGAGTACCCAAATTAGCCTGAAAGGCAACTGTTCAGGGTGGCCCCCTGAATTAGCTCAAATTTTTATGGGTGGATACTTAGCTAACAGCAATTAGAGACTGCTGCTACTTCGAGACCACTGTATTATTCTTAATTCAAAACAGCTGAATGTTTATACAGTGGATTTTTTTTTTTAATACCTCAAAATAAACTGCGTGTACCCTTGGGACATAAAGAGTTAACCAAAAGTTAACTTTCTGAAGTCCTTGTGGCAGGTGGTTGATTTTACTTAAACTCTGTAGGACACCAGCACGTAAAACTTTGTAGAAAATCCTGCTTTATAACACAGCTGCTTTGGGAGAAGTATAGAAGAGAAGGGAACAAAGACTTATTAAACTTCTGTTAAGTTACTGGCACCTTATTAAGTGCATACCAAATATTATTTTGATCTTCACAACACTCCTAGGAGATAGCACTGTTATTCTGCCCATTTTAAGATTAAGGAAATTGAGTCAGTAAATGGCCCAAGATCACTTGTATAAGAGAAGTTCTGAACTCAGGTGGTCTGGTCTCCAGGCTCAACATTCTAGTAAGCAACCTAGGCCCATGTTTGTTAAATTAAATCAAACAACCTTTGTTAAAATAAAGAGGCCAATCATCAGTCCAGGAAATGAGAATCAAGTCATTCTTATGTCCATGAAAGGGGGGAAGAATGGGGGAAAGAAAGGGAGTAGTTTTTGTTACCAAGCAACTTAATATTCCACTGGATTATCATTGACAGTCTAGTTGTTAACAATTGGGTTTTCATAAACCCACAGAGGGAAATTATAGAAATAGTATGGAAAGAAAAAAATTTGTGTAACAAATTTATCTGATAAAAGTCTTGATAGGGATCAGGATGGGATTTGTGATTTCTATTGATACTGGGCACTTCCTCTATCAATGCAAATTATACTTTTACTATTCATAGTCTTAGAGTTTCATTTGGAAGAAAGGAGCCGTATTTTTTTTTCCTATTGACCACTTTATTGATATTTTACTTTATTACTTGAAGATTACAAGGTTTCATCTATGTCAATAATCTCTCTACCAAAAAATCACAACTTATCTATGCTGTGATGCTGCTGTTGCTGTTCATTTTAGTCATGCCTGATTCTTTGTGACCCAATGGACCCAATGCATACCAAGCCCTTCAGTCCTCCACTATGTCCTGAAATCTGACCAAACTCATGCTCATTGCTTTCATAGCACTATCTGTTCATCCCATCTTTTGCCATTTCCCTTCTCCTTTTGTATTCAGTCTTTCCCAGTATCAGGATCTTTTCAGATGAATCCTGTTCTTTCATTATGTGGCCAAAATAGTTAAGCTTCAGCTTTTGTAGTTTTCCCTCTTCAAGAATTGCCTATTTGCATCCTTTGATTATTTGTTGGAGAACTGGTCATTTTCATACATTTTGAACAATCTCTCATATCTCAGGTATCAGAGTTTTAAAAGACAGTTTGCACAGAGGATAAACATCAAGCCCTAGAGCCAGGAAAACCTGAGTTCTCATCTGGGGCAAATACTGTCTAGGTGATCCTACTTTCTTCCCCCAAGTTACTGAAACTCTCAGGGTTTTAAGGTACTTTCTAAGACTATAAATAGTAAAAGTACAATTTGCATTGATATTTATCCTTCCAATCAATTATCCAAATTAGTTTCTTTTTAAATACTATTTTATTTTTCCAAATACATATAAAAATAGTTTTCAGTATTCACATTTGCAAAATCTTATTCCAAACTTTTCTCCCTCTTTTCCTTCCACCCCTTTCCTCTAGGTAGCAAACAATCCAATGTAGGTTTAAACATGTGCAGTTCTTATAAACATTTCCATATGTGTCATGCTGCACAAGAAAAAAAATCAAATCAAAAAGGGGAAAAAACATAAAGAAAAAAAAAAAAGGAAGCAAGCAAATAAACAAGAACAACAAAGGTGAAAATATTATACTTTGATCCACATTCAATCTCCATAGTGTGAATGGCACTTTCCGTCACAAGTCCTTTGGAATTGCCTTGAATTACTTATTGTTGAAAAAGGCCACGTCTATCATAGTTGATCACCACATAACCCTGTTGTTTCTCTGTATAATGTTCTCTTGGTTGTGCTCACTTTATTCAGCATCAGTTCACATAAGTCTTTCCAGGCTTTTCTGAAATCAGCCTGTAAAGTCCTTTGGGTATAATACCGAATTGCTCTCCAGGATAGTTGGATCATTTCCACTTCACTAATAATGCATTAATGCCCCAGTTTTCCCATATCTTCTCCAATGTTTATCATTATCTTTTGTTGTCATTTTATCCAATTTTGATAGGCATGAGGTCAATAACCATACTTTAAAAATGTTCCAAATTTCTAATTGTTAGAGAAATAACAAATAAAAACATTTTGAAGTTCTACTTCATACCTTGCAAAATTGGCAAAGATGACAAAAAAAAAAAAAAAAGGAAATTACAATGTGGGTAAACAGGCAGCACATTATTTCTCTCTTGGTACAGCCCTGAACAGGTATAACTGTTGAGGATGAGAAGGGACCCCAAAAGGTTGGGGGTCACAGATTGATGTTATGAGATGTTTCTTTTCTTTTTTTTCCTGAGGCTGGGGTTAAGTGACTTGCCCAGGGTCACACAGCTAGGAAGTGTGAAGTGTCTGAGACCAGAATTCAAGGCTGGTGCTCTATCTACTGTGCCACCTAGTTGCTCCAGTTATGAGATGTCTCAAAAGAATTTGCAAGTTTGAATCTATATCCAAGTCAAGGGGCAAAGTTTATTGTAATTGTAATGCCAATGAAGTGGTCTAAGTTCCAAAAGAATTTAACAAAGAACCAAGAGCAAGAAAATTGATTTATAGGACAGTTAGATCAGAGCTTTATTACTTATTTGCTAACTTTATGGCCTACAAGCAGATTTGAGAGGTAGTCTATTCACTATTGTCTCAGGAACTTGGTTATCACTGACCAACAGATTATCTATCTGACAGTCAATAATGTTTGTTAGGACTATTCTAAGGACAGAAAACTTTGAAATCATTGACAGATTTTCAGAACAATAGAATTCCAAGATTAGGGGAGGGGACCTTGGGATCACAGATTTTAAAACCCAGAAGACTTTAGAATCACTGATAGATTATTAGAACAGAAGCACCCCAAGATCAGGGGAACTTCCCTAGTGCTGTCTCCCTTAGAAGCTATACTATTTCATAACCATTGTGGGAAAAAGTTTGAAACTATGCTCGCAAAGTTACACTCTTAGACCCCATGATGTTACTTCTAGTTGTTTACCCAAAAGTTAGGAAGTATAAGAGTGTTCCTAGTAGCTTTTTTAATAGCAAAGAATTGGAAATGAAGAGCATTTCCAGTCATTTGAGGAATAATTGAACATATGGTATATGAATGTAAAGTAATGCTATTGCACTGAGAGAAATGACAAAGGGATAGTTTCAGAGAAACTTGAGTAGGCAATGAAAGAACTGATTCAGATTGAAGTGAATAGAATCTACAGGAGAATTTATAACAATATTGTAGAAGAAAACAAAATTTATGATAAGACTGTGTTTAGTGCAGTGATCAACCATGATTCCTGAGGATCTATGATGAAGCAAGCTACTCATCATAAGAGAGAGGGGATGGACACAAGATGAAGAAAGGAGATGTCAATTCTTGGAAATAGCCAATGTGGGAATTTGTTTTACTTTACTTGACTATGAATGTTACTAGGGTTTGGTTCTCTTTCCTCTCCCTCTCTCCTCCCACTCCCATATCTGGGTGGAGGAGAGGAGTTGGAAATCCTGGGAGGATTAGGGATGAGATTACCAAAAGAAAAGAAACAAAAGAAGGTCACTGAAACTTTTTAAATTCACAGAAGAAACCTTCAGATCAAAATCTGAAGGAGACAGAGGCTAGCTGGGAATAGCTTTTTGAATTAAATGCTGAACTATATGTGATAAATATATCACATATAAATATTCAGTTTTTGTTCAGCTTTCTATATAGAAATGCTCATTTTATTTGCTATTTTAAGACTGCAATACAGTTGTTAAAGGAGAGATAACTCCATTCCCTATACTTCACCACAATGAATTTATCAGGAAATGAAATAATTTCTTTCTCCAATGTTTATTCCACCTTGGTTCTAAAAACCACTCATTGTTATTAGAATCCTAATCAAAAAACTGGGTGAAATGATGCCATTTTCATTAAGTTATGTTTATCTCTTAAATAATGAGATCTTTGTGGAAGATTAACACAAGTACAATCATTCCCCAATTGAAGACTATCCTCATCTTTTCTAGTGTTTTTTTGCTAGTTTAAAAAAAAAAAAAAAGAAACTACTATAACCACTTTTGTACACATGGAACTCTTTCCAACCTCTTAGGCAAAGAACAGTAGCATCACTGGGTCAAAGAGTGAAACATTGGGTGTATAGTTCCAATTATGGTTGGACATTCACAGCTTTACCAAGAGAGGAATGGTCTGTTTTCCAATAGCTTCTCTAACAATTTTTAAGAAACGCATCTCATATCAACCAACTTGCTACTAATTCTGGGAAACCCAACAAAACTGTTGGTTCCTAACATTCTATAGTGTTACAAGTGCTGTTATTTCTTCAGCTGAAATATTCTCTGATTATAATGTGTAATTCATTCTGCTAGACAATGATAGAAACATGAACAGAAGTAAGACCTAGTCCTCTCAATGATCAAGTCAGTAAACATTTATTGTCTACTATGTGCTAGGCATTATAGATACAAATACAAAAGTGGATTTTGGTACGTTGGAAGACTTGCTTAAAGTCTACTGAGTCTTCACAACACAAATACAGGTTGTGTATAAAATACATAAAGTATATGTAAATATACAGAATAAATATATAAAATAAAGAAGTGCAAAGGCCCCTCAAATTGGGAAATGGATGACCTTTGATCTTGAGGGAGGCTAGGGCTTTCAAGTGGCAGACATTAGGATAGAGATCATTTCAGACATAGGGAAGAACATGGAGGCATGAGATGTAGCATTGTGTAGGAGGAACAGCAGTTTGGACATTTGGCCTAGAACAGAGAGAGTGTGATGGGGAAAATTTTGTTATCACCCTGGGAAAATGGGCTGAGGGCAGATTGTAAAGAGCTTTAAATAACACACTGAAGACTTTATGTATTGTCTCAGGCTTCTTGAGGGTGGGAGTAGACTTGTGCTTCAATAATATCAATTTGGCAGCAGAGGATAGATTGGTTTGGGAAAGAATCTAGATGCAGGGAAACCAATGAGAAAGACTATTAGATTATTTATTATTATTAATTATTATATTAGTTTGCCTTAGAAGTGATAAGAACAGGATAAGGACATGTGGAATAGAGAAAGACAATATGTAACAATTTTTTCCTGATACTTTATGTAACATTTTGTTTTGAAGTTCTCTTATGTACTTGTAATATAGTGTTGCATGTATTGTTTACACATTTTCTTTTTTCTAAACAGTAACTTTTTTGAAGGCCAGCACCACATTTAATTAAATGAGATATTTTCTCCAGCGCCTAATAAACTGCTGAGCACATAGTTGGAATTTAACAGATGTTCATTGAACATCCTCCAAAAAATACAAATACAGATTAAGCTATAAACACACAAGGGATATATAAGGTAAGGGAAATTTTAATTGTTTCTAGCTGCAGAGATCAAAAAGAGATGACATTAGAGACATTGTTTGAAGGGATAGGTAGACTGTTAGTTTTTTGGATATGGGGAGATCACAAATTATAAATCTTACAATTGTCATTTTGTTGAATCCTAAATTATAAAACAAGATGTAGAAAAATGTGCCATAATTTCTCATCATTGATAAATTGATAAATATAGACACTCAAGTCAGGAAAACATTTTAAGGCCAAAATCATATGAAATTTATTCATATTTGTGTCATCGTATGCAAGAAAATTGAGTAGATGTTGCCATGGGAACTATATTGAGAATATTCTGACTTGAATTTCAACTTTGAAATTAACATATTTGGGATTAAATTTCCATGTATAAAACATACATTCCATGTATAAAACAAGACATTTCCTTTAGATAGATAGAATCTTGTAGAATTCGAGGCAGCTTCATTTAGACCAATATATTTGTAACTCTTGATTTCAAACTTTGACATGTAAGAGATAATTTGATTTTTTTCCTCCTCCTTCCCTCCTTAATAAGACAGGATTAATTTTTTTTTTCTTTATTGAAAAAGCAAATAGTTTTTAATTTGATTGCAGAATTAGGGATTTATTTGCTTGCAAAGATTTTATTGTAAGCAGTGGTATTTAGGAATGAGTTTAAAAGAAATGTAATGTATTTGAGTTTGGGTTTTTTTTGGAGGCAGTTGGGATTAAGTGACTTACCCAGGGTCATATAGCTAGTAAGTGTTAAATAATCTGAAGTTGAATTTGATCCTTCTGGCTTCAGTTCTGGTGCTCTATCTATCCACTGTGCCATTTGCTGTTCCTGCCTTTGAACTTTTAATTGTAGCATTTTTACGGTTAGTTGATAAAGTTCTGACTGTCAGTGTTAAGATTATATTTCATATTTGGATAGCCACTGTCTCACTCATACTGGAAAAAGAGTTCTTTCTTTTTCCTGAAAAACATACCTGACAAATGGTCATCTACTTTTTTGAAGACCTCCAGTGAAGGGGAAAATACTAGCCCTCTTGTTGGATAGCTCTGCTAGAGGTTTTTTCCTTTTATAAGCCTCAATTTACCTCTTGGCAATTTAATAGCTAATATTAAAATTAAATGGTGCTTTAAGGTTTGCAAAGTGCTTTTACATATATTATTTGATTTGATTCTTGCAATAACATTGTAAAGTAAGTGCTATTATTAACTTAATTTTAACAAATGTGGAAACTGGGTAAGAGAAGCTGAGTGGTTTGCACATGATTACCCTGAAAGTATCTGATTCAGGATTTAAATTCAGATCTTTGTGACTCTCGGGTCCAGCACTCTGTCCATTAAGCCAGCTCATTCTTACTTTTGCCTTCAGATTTAAATAAAATAATTCTTCTTTGCTATGACAGCCCTTCATATACTGGAAGGCAGTTGTCTCATCTTCTTTGTCTTCTCTTTCCCAGGCTAAATATTTCCAGATTCTTCAACTGAATCTCATGAAGTAAAAATCACCTTTTACTATTGATTTTACCATCCTTAAAAATATTCTATAGCTTATTGATGTCCTTACTAAAATTTGACATGAGAACTGGACACAATGCTTTGTAGGTATGGTCTGAGCAGATAGTCCTGAGGCAATCCACAGTACTATCACTACCTAGAACTCTTAATATACCCCAATATTTTTGGCTACTCATAACACTGTTGGGGTTTACTATCAGTTCCATATTTTAGAAAATTTGATCTCTAGACTTAGGTAATACATTTTGTACAGTACTTGTGAAAGTGATCTTTGGAACCCAAATATAAGACTTCATATTTGTGCGTCTTTTCATCTTACTTGATTTGCCTTACTTTTTTGGTCTAAAAAATTTTTGGTTCCTGACTCTGCCATCTGAGATGTTATATGCCCCTACCAGATTTGTGTCAGTTACATGTAGTATCGAAGTATCACCATGCCATCTATGCCACCTGAATTATTGAGCAAAAAAAAAAAAAAAAATTAACATAAGGAGAAGCACAGATCTCTGGAGAACTCCAGTGTAGAACTTTCAAATTGACATTGACCTAGTAAGGACTATTCATTGTATCAGCCAAAAACAATTTCTGAGTTCTCTTACTTGTTTGAATATTCAGTTCACATTTTTCTATCTTGTGCTTAAACTAGCATGCTGCTATGCTTCAGATGCCTCCTCCCTCCACCCCTATTGCTCTCTTTTCCAGACTAGCCATCTTTCCTTCTCTGTACTTTGCCATCATATCTCCACGTGGGTAATTATACCCATTTTCTTTTCATTTCTCTTTAATGTATTGTCTTTCTCTATATGAATTAAAACTCCTTGAGAGCCAAAGTTTCCTTCCTTCCTTCCTCCCTCCCTTCCTTCCTTCCCTCCCTCCCTCCCTCCCTCCCTCCCTCCCTTCTTTCCTTCCTTCCTTCCCTCCCTCCCTTCCTCCCTTCCTTCCTTCCTTCCTTCCTTCCTTCCTTCCTTCCTTCCTTCCTTCCTTCCTTCCTTCCTTCCTTCCTTCCTTCCTTCCTTCCTTCCTTCCTTCCTTCCTTCCTTCCTTCCTTCCTTCCTTCCTCCCTCCCTTACTCCCTCCCCCTTCCCCCTTCCTTCCTTCCTTCCTTCCTTCCTTCCTTCCTTCCTTCCTTCCTTCCTTCCTTCCTTCCTTCCTTCCTTCCTTCCTCTCTCCCTCCCCTCTTCTCCTTCCTTCCTTCCTTCCTTCCATCCCCTTAATTAATAAAGAGATAATGATTTTTGATTCAGCCTTGATGCTTTTATGGGCAATACTTCTAGATGTTCATTAACAATCACTTTAAAAACAAGTTCTAGGATTTTGCCTGAAATCTTAAAACTAGAATTCTGAGCTATGGCTTGCAGATTCCCTTTTCTTTCTTTCTTTCTTTTTTCTTTTTTCTTTAAATCATGTCAACATTAGCTTTTCTCAAGTTCTCTAATAACCTTCCTGTTCTCTGAGGTCTTTCTAAATGACTGACAGTGACTCAGCAGTTACATCCCCTAGTAATTTTCCTGCCCAGGGATGTAGTTCATCTGAGCCAAGTGAACTGCCCTCAACAAGGGCTCTGGCTAGGTGCTCTTACTATCTCCTTATCTATCTTGGGTATCAGCTTTCTATTAGTTATATTTGTTCTGTTTTTTCCATTCTAAATATATCCTAACTGACAGAAACAAACAAACAAACAAAAAAACCTCACAAAAACAAAATCAGGCAAAGTAAGAATCATCATCTGTTTTCTTTTTGTCATCATGTTCTGTACACTCTGAAACTGGGGTCCTACTCACTGTGAATCTCTTCTCTTATCCATGCAGCTTTATCTACACCCCCCTCCCTTTTTTTTTTCCTTTAGCTAACTGACTCAGGTTATTCTGACTTACAGTTAAGTTGGCTTCTGGCACTAGTTTATAGCATCATCCCTTACTGTGTTAACTGCCCTTGATTGCATCTTCTCTGTGTACCTTTTAAAAATCTAAATTGATCAGTGGATTCCCTGTGTGGACATTTGGTGTCCTCAGACTCCTAATTGATTCAAGGAAAACAAACTTTGATTTTCTACTAAAATTCTCTGGTATTAGATATCCTTCTTGTTCTTGTTCTTCTTGTTCTCTTTTCTCTCTCTCTGTCTTTCTGTTCTCTCTATTGTAGGTATGTATATGTTTCTCTCTTTTAAAGAAGAAAAGGAACTTCTTACATAACAATACTTCCCCTCCTCAAATGATTTAATTTACATATGGAACTTGTTGCACCAAAAATATTGAAATTTTCTAGACTTTTAATAGTTACTGTTTGGAGAAACAGACATTTACATAAGTTTAGGAAGAATACAACCACAAAAATCATAGAAATATAATCTAGCCTTTCTTGCTCCCCACAGATGCTAGAGGAGAAGTCATTAGCCTTTTTCATATCATGGGTCTCTTTGGCAGTGTTGTAATGGCTATTTTTAAAATCAAGTTTATTTTTTGATGAACAAAAATCTTTTTTTTCTCTTCCTACTTTCTATTATGGGGGAGAAAGAAGGGAAAAATACCCTTTAATCACAGTTAAGCAAAACAATCCTTTGCATTACTATAACCCAAAAGCATTTTTCATTTTGTACTCTGAATTTCTCACCTCTCTGTCAGGAAGTGGATAGTGTCATTCATATCATTGATTTTCTAATGTACTCTAATGCTCATGTCACTCTATCAGCTTATACAAGTTTCCCCAGATTTCTTAAGACAATTTTATTCTATTACATTTATATAGCACAATTTTCAGCCATTCTCCAATTTAAGAGCACCCCTATTGTTTCTGATTCTTTTCTACTAAGAGAAGTAATTCATTTTGGATCCCTATTGTTTTAATCAATTTGATAGAATCATTTCAAAGTTCTGTATGTAAGGCCCCAGAGTTGTGAGCTGCAAATTCTAAGTTCGTTTGCTTAGCTATAGGAAATGAAAGTCCTTCCACTCTTGTTTTGCCTTGTGATGATGACCAAGCCCAGCTTAGCAGAGGTGACAACTACATGGAAAGTCCCCCAAGATATTTTTGTATCTTTAGGCCAATCATTTGTCCAATGGGAGCAGATGACCAATTTATGACTACATTTTATAACTATGATAGCTGGTACCATTTCTTCCTGTGCAAATTAATGAGAAGCTTGTCTATCTTATATGGAGATATTCCTTGCTTCACCCTAATGGTGACCCTGCTAATTCAATGGAATTATTCTTCATTTGGTACAATTGTTCTAGAATGACTGGACATGTAGCTGTATAAAAATAGGAC
The DNA here is from genome assembly GCF_048593235.1 of Sminthopsis crassicaudata. Lineage (NCBI taxonomy): Eukaryota > Metazoa > Chordata > Mammalia > Dasyuromorphia > Dasyuridae > Sminthopsis > Sminthopsis crassicaudata. Next base: position 242,863,537 of record NC_133619.1, read on the forward strand.
CCTGGAAGACATCTCAGATTGTGAGGAAGAACTGAGGACCCCTTCATTAGAGGGAACCATGGACCCTTTAATACTGTGTCAGTGGTTCAAACCTCTGCCTCAGTTTCTCTTATTGTGGATGGAATAATTTTAATCCCACACTACTTATTATGAAAAAAAGGCCTGCTCTGAAGATTTTTATACAAATGGGATATTTTCCTCTTTTTCTGATCTCTATAAGTATAGACCTACTATAATAATAGGTCATAGGGTATGCACAGTTTATTATTTGGGGGCATAGTTCCTAATTGCTTTCCTTAGTATCTAGAACAGTTAATGACTCTATGCATTGATAGGGCTATTTTCTTGCAGATTTTCTAAAACTTATAATTTTCCCCTTTTTGGTCAATTTTTCCAGTCTAATTAGTATGAGATAGAATCTCAGAATTGCTTTCATTTATACTTCTAATTATTAGTGATTTGGAGCACTTTTTCATAAAATTTTTTATAGTTTTCATAGTTTAATTTCTTTCTGTGAAATCTGCCCATTCATGTCCTTTAACCATTTATCAATTGAGGAATAACTCTTATTCTTGTATATTTGAATCAGTTCATTAGGTATCTTAGAAATAAATATCTTATCAACAAAACCTGGCTGTGGATTATCCCCCCCAAAAAAAATTTTACTTGTTTCTCTTATAATTTTAGTTACATTGGGTTTATTTCTGCAGAAATTTGGATTTTATGTAATCAAAATTGTCCCTTTTATCTTCTCTGATTGTTTCTATCCAAAATCCCCTTCTGTCTTTTTTTTTTTTAATTCATGAAATAAAATATGTAAGATTATAAAGGAAAACAATTACATTTGATATACAGTTATCAAAACAAGTTTTTTTTTTTTTTTTTTTTTTTTTTTTTTTTTTTTACTATGCACCAATTCATGGTTAAGAGTCTCTGGAAACTTTTCCTTATAATATCCTTCTTAGATACTCTGCATATATCTTCCATGTACCTAATTATTTGTATTCTTTCCTCACTAGAATGAAAATTTCTTGAGGACAGGGCTTGTTTTTATTCTTTGAATCGTCCATGTCCAACATACTGCCTAGAACATAGTTAGAGCTTAATAAATGCTTATTGATTGATTGAACAGTTGAGGAAATGAGCCCAGAGAGGTGATGGTCATGGTTACATGTATAACTAAAATATAATTATAACTTTCCTAATTCATTTTTTTCTACTGTGCTACCATAGTACATTTAAATTATTGTGCCTGTGTAAGCAAAATTACTTCTGATTTGGGGATTTTAAATCATGTTTGCATTAATCTTGTTGGGGACAGCTGGGTAGCACAGTAGATTGAGTGCTGAGCTTGAATTCAGGAAGACTCATCTGAGTTAAAATATGGCCTCAGACAATTGCTAGCTGTGACCCTGCTCAGTTTCTTCATCTGTAAAATGGGCTAGGGAAGAAAATTGCAAACTACTCCAGTATCTTTACCAAGAAAACCTCAAATATGGCCACAGAGTGAAAAAAAATGAACAATAAAATTAATCTTGGTTGGCAGAGTTACTAGGTCTCAAAGATTTGTACATTTTTCTTAAAAATTTTAAAATCTAGAAAGGCTTTGAAAACCATGTTTGTAATATAAACATATAACATACAATATAGAATTTGAATTGCTAGTTGGCACTGTACCACATATATCCTAGTAATTGTAAATTTTACATGGTTGAGTTAACTTGGCTTTTAAAACCTTAACTTCTGCATTTTCTGGCTAGTGGTTATTTACCATGTTTTGCAACCTTAATGTTGAGCTACTGTGGCAGTTTCTATTTTAAACAGATATAAAAATTACTACTTTCAAACCCTCTGAAATTCACCCACCCTTGGGTGGAACAAGGCCCTTAATATAGTTATGCCTGACAGCTTGGCAAATTCTTAGCTTTTTTTTCCCCTTATGTTATAAAACTTTAAAGTTACAGGTCTCTAAGCTTCCTTCTGGATCAACTGCTATGCATTGGCCTTGCTTTCCCTCTCCCCACCCCAATCTGGACTGTTCTCTTGCTTTAATGAACCAGTGGCTTTTTTAGATTTCATTTAGTAGTCATTTATTGAGTACTTACTGTATACTAAGGATTTGCAAAGCTTTGGGAGAAATATGATTCATGTCTTTCTTTAAAAAAATAGAATATTTTACTTTTCCAAATACATGCAAAGATAGTTTTCTTTCTTTTTTTCTTTTTTCTTTTTTAATAGCTTTTTATTTACAAGATATATGCATAGGTAATTTTTCAGCATTGAGAATTGCAAAACCAAGTTTAGTGAGAACTGTTAAGGGATTCCCTAAGTTTTATGTTATTTAGAAAATGAAAGAGGCAGCTGGCCTTGGAGTCAGGAGGACCTGAGTTCAAATATGGTCTCAAACACTTAACACTTACTAGCTGTGTGACCCTGGGCAAGTCACCTAACCTAGTTGCCTTGCTTTACAAAAAAAAAAAAAAAAGAAAGAAAGAAAGAAAATGTAGAACTTTTATTCAGTTTTAATTGAACTAAGAATTTTGAGCTACTTTGTACATGCACCTATTGATTTTCTTTTAGAATGGAAGCTTCCCAATGACAGCAATTGCTTCATTTTTTGAATCTCCAGCATCTGTGCCAGTTTTTGCCACATAGTAGCAGCTCAATAAATGATTGTTCATTGAGTGATTGAATGTCACTTAAGAAACAGTGTTAGTAAGTAACATATACTGGAAAGCCTTGAGGGCTAGGCTAAGTAGTTTGGACTTTTACTAAGAATATTACTTTTTCCAGACTTCTGATATATATAGATAATTTACCCTCTGATTGGAGAATAGAATAACAAACTCCTTCCAAAGTTTAATATATATTGAGGGTTCAGAATTTTCAGTGACCTCTTCATTTTCTACTAATTGTTTTCTGTGTGGTTTCTACTCTGATACTGTGCTTCTGGGCTAATGATCCCTACCTTCTTTTGGGGATTGTAGACAACTAGGTGACAAGTCAGAAAAACTTGAATTTATATACTGCCTCAGATGTGTATTAGCTATATGACTCTGAGCAAGTCATTTAACCCTATCTGTCTTGGTTTCCTTATTCTCCAATGAGCTGGAGAAGGAAATGGGCCAATCATTCTAGTCTCTTTGCCAATAATACCTCAAATAGAATCTCGAAGAATTATTGACCTGACTGAACAACTTCCCCCCTCAGATTGTAAACTCTTTGAGGGCAGAAACTGTTTCTTATTTTTATCTCCTGGACTTAGTACTTAGTATTATGACTGACATATTGTAAACACTGAATAAATATTTATTAGATTGGCTATCTCCAAATCTGTTTCTTCTTAAGACTTGATATACTACTAGGATAACCTATTTAACATGTATGGGACTGCCTGCCATCTAGGGGAGGGGGTGGAGGGAAGGAGGGGAAAATTCAGAACAGAAGTGAGTGCAAGGGATAATGTTGCAAAAAATTACCCATGCATATGTACTGTCAAAAAAAAAGTTATAATTATAAAATTAATTTAAAAAATAAAAAAAAAAGAAAAGAAAAGAAAATGTACCACACAAAGCTGGTACTCAACAACAACAAAGACTGATATACTATTTCTATATAAACTTTAACTGGGATAAGATAGAAATTTTATTGACCTGCATGTACATTTTTTATTATTAATATTATTACTAAAGCTTTTTATTTTTAAAACATGTGGACAGGTAATTTTTCAACATTGATTCTTGTATAATCTAGTGTTCCAAATTTTCCTCTCCTTCCCCCTACCTCCTCCCCTGGATGGCAAGTAATCCATTATATGTTATACATGTTAAAATATATATTAAATCCAATATATGTAAACAAATTCGTACAGTTATCTTGCTGCACAAAAAAAAAATCAGATCAGAAAGGAAAGAAAATGAATAAGGAAACAAAATACAAACAAACAGCAAAAAAAAGTGAGAATACTATGTTGTGACCCACACTCCGTTTCCATAGAACTCTCTTTGGGTATAAATGACTCTCTTCATCACAAGATCATTGAAATTGGTCTGAATCATCTCATTGTTGGAAAGAGTCACATCCATCAGAATTGATCAGCATATAATCTTGTTACCATGTACAATGGTTTTGCTCATTTCACTCAACATCAGTTTCTGTAAATCTCTCTAGGCTTCTCTGAAATCATCCCACTCATCATTTCTTATAGAACAATAATATTCCATAACATTCATATATCATAACTTATTCTGCCATTCTCCAATGGATGGGCATGCACTCAGTTTCTAGTTCATTGCCACTACAAAAAGGGCTGCCACAAACATTTTTGCATGTGGGTCCTTTTCCCTCCTTCCTTTAAGATCTCCCTGGGACATAAGCCTATTGGATCAAAGGGTATACAAACTGCCTGTACATTCTTGTTTTCTGCTTCCTAATGACTGTCTACAGTGCTTCCTTGTCCATTCTTTGAGCTAAGGCTGGCTGTTATTTTCTATTCCTCATAGCTTTCACTTCCCTAGTCTTACCTAATCGTTTTTCTACTTACTGCCCTAACTTGTCCATACTCACTTGCTTCCCTTCATCTTCACAATAGAGTACTTAAGGGCAGAGACTTCTGACTTAAGATTCTGGCTTTCTGATACAAAATTCAGTAGCAATTTAGGAATTCATCTCTTTAGTTTATTCTTGTTGTTGAGTAGCTTACAGTTTGGTGGGGGAGACCAAGCAGACAGCTATATCCAAACAAAATCTCTACATGATAAATTGCAGATAATCAGCAAAGAGAAAGCATTAATATTAAGAGGGATCAAAACAGGCTTCTTGCAGAAAGCCAGGAGATAGAAGACAAATGAGAGAATTCCAAACAGTGAAAAATCTAGGTAGTTGGAAAATGGAATTTCATGTAAGAGATACAGGGAGGAGGCCAATATCATTGGAATCAGAGACTACATAGAAGGGAATAAGTATGTAAAAAGACTTGAAAAATAGCAAGGGACCAGGTTATAAAATCCAGACATGGAGTTAGAATTTGATCTGGAATAACAGGCAGCCTTTAAGGATTTCTGTGTAGGGATGTAATTTTTTTTTTTTTTTTAATGGAAGTAATTCCATTGTGCAGTACCTTTCACAGATAACCTTTTCTAGTGCTTCACCATTATAGCAAAGTGACCCTGGATTCTTTATGTATAAGTAAGGCATAGCCTGCAAAATTGTGAAAACAAAAGCCATAGAAAGACACTATGGCCACCTGTGATTGTTGGACCAGCCTAGCTATTTTCTGTTTATCCTTGCAGCTCACCACCTCCATTCCAACCATAATCCCTATCTCCTTCCCACAGAAACTTTGGAATTCCCTCCAACTTTTTGAAGTATTGAACTGTGTATTGTATTGTGTTGAGCACTGAGAAAAGATGCAGTACTGAGGGGCTGTGAGACTGTTGTATAAAGAAAAATGAAAATGAGCATTTATGTAACATTTTAAGACTTGCAAAGCACTCTGAGATAAGGAGAGATACATAAGAGTAATCCAGAAGCAGAGGGAAGGTTGGGAAGGGCTTCCTGGAAGAGGCAGCTGGAACAGAAGTGGGGATGGGCTATCCAGGAAAGAGTCAGCCATTTCTTGGAAATGTAGAAGACTGGAAATTGGAAATGGTAGAGACAATTAGAGTTGGCCAACTATAATTTATATAGGAGGTAAGGGAGGTATGTGAGATGAGGCTAGAAAGTGAGGTCAGAGGTAAAGAACCAAGCTATTCAGGAATACCTTGATTCCTATTTTGGTATATTTTTATTCTCTTTCTTAGACCTAAAGTAATTTTATCCCCTCTTATCTACCTTGCCAAATGCTTCTGTCTTATGAGCAGGAGTAATCACTCCTGCTTACCTTCCCCATGCCTTCCTTTTTGTTAGTTGAGTCATCCAGTTTGTTTCAGAGCTAAATTGGCCATATGCCTCTCTGCAGTGGTCCTGCAGAGCTCAGCCTTTGCTAGGTAGCTTGATTTTGTTTTTAAGCTCATCCCTTTTGGCACTCTCTTCTGTTCTTTTGGCAGCTTCCATACCAGCAGATTGAAGGTTAGGATTGAGATGATGGGGGTGGTGGAGGTGGCATTTTTAATTTTTTTTTTAAATTTGTTTGTCCCCCAGGTTAATGACTGTACCGGCTTTAAAAATGCATTTTAGATAGATAAATATAAAAGTTCTTTGTCCATTATCACTTGTTAACAGAACTGACAAATGAATGGAAATGATCCCAGGGTGACCTGCCCTCTTGGCTTATGGAGCTTGCTCAGGGAAAAAAAGGCCAGATCATGAAAGAGCTCATTGGAACATTCCTTCTTTTCAGGAAATTAGGTGCTGTGATTCATGGCTTTGTTCCTGAAGCATGTAATAATGGTGGTTGTATTTTATGGCGATCAACTCATGGCCCTTAGCTAACACACTGCTTTGTAAGCTGGGTGCTGGAAGCCCCTGACAGTCACAACTTAAATGGGAGCAATCAAAAGTGAGCAGTTGAATCAGTCCCTGTGTTTTGTGAGGGGATCTTTATGTAAGGCAGACCACAGCTCCAATGAAGGCCAGAAGGTAGCATGGTAGTGGATTTGGAGTCCAAGGATCTGGATTTGAATTCCTTCTCTGATATGGACTTATACTCAGTATAACCTTAGACTCAAGTCACTTAAGCTCTTTGATCCTGGGTTCCTCATCTCTGAAACAGGAGAGTTGGGCTAGATGGCCTCCTAACATTCCCTCCCTCCCTAAATCTAAGATAATATGATATTGATTTGTGGAAGGAGTCTTCAGTCTGCTTCCTTTTAATGGTGTTCAATCTGTCCATCATTCAACAAGCATTTATTAGACAATTACATTATTTCAGCAGTGACCTAAATGTTAAGGATATAAAGAAAGACAAAAACATAACTTTCAAGAAGGTTGGAGGAAGGTTCAGGAGTATGAGGTGCAAAGGGATTGTAGAGGAGTTATAGTATTAATGAGTGAATAAATGGAAAAGGATATTTATTAAATGCTTTTTATGTTCCAGACACTGCTGACCATTGAATATACTTTACCCCCCTTAAAAGCAAAAAAAAAAAAAAAAAAAAAAAAAGCAAGACAGTACTGTTCACAGTACTAAGTTTGTGGTAGCTGTTGAACTGTTTTCAATTGAGTCTGACTCTTCATGATCTTTGGAGGTTTCTTGGCAAAGATACAGGAATGGTTTGCCATTTTCTTCTCCAAGTCATTTTACAGGTGGGGAAATTGAGATAAACAGTTATAAGTGACTTGCCCAGTATCACATAACTGCTAAATATCTGAAGCCACATTTAAACTCTCCACCATCTCAGATACCCTTATATTCTAAGTGGGTAAAATGATATATAAAGGGAGCTAGAGTTAGAAAGGGGGCACTGGGTATGTGGACTAAACAAAATAAAGTGAAATCAGAGATTAGTTGTTTTGTATATGGTATAACATCTTATACTTTTTGAAGCACTTTCAAAGACTTTACATTATTTGATCATAAGAACCCAGATTTCTTTCAGTAGCTTTTCTACACTAGAGGAAACTGATTTTTAATTTTCCAAAGTAATTGGCAGTTTAAAATGATGTGCCTTCATTCCAGCTAAGCAACTAGAAAAAAAAAATTTCCTTTAAATCTCTCATTAAGATTATTTTTCTCTATCATATTGTTTTTGTATAAATCATTGTATTTCTTCACTCTCTGTTATTTCATAAATTCCTTCCCAGTTTCCTCTGAAATTTTGTTTGATTACTTTCTGGTACATTATGCTCACACACCACAATTTCTTTAGCTTTACCCTCTTAGTTTTCAATTTTTAGCTGCCACAAAAGAGCTGCTGTAAATATTTTTGTACATGAAGATCCTTTTCCTTTTCTTTGATTTTTATTTTGGTGGGGAAGGTAACAGTGTAGGCCTCGTAGTGATATAATTGAGTCAAAGGGGATATACAGTTTAGTAAATCTAGGCATAGTTCCAAATTGTTTTCCAGAAGACTAGATCAATTTGCCATTTTAGCAACAGTATACTAGTGTTCTTGTTTTCTCCCAAATCATGCAACATTTGTCATTTTCTCCTTTTGTCATCTTTGCCCTTCTGATAGGTGAAAAATCTCATGTTTGCTTTAATTTGCATTTCTATAAATTACTTATGATTTAGAGTTTTTTCATGGTAGTTGATACCTTGAATTTCTTCATTTAAAAATGTTTATTCATATCTTTTGACTATGAATCTGTTAGAGAATGGCTCCTATTCTTATACATTTGAATTTCTTACAAATTTGAATCAATTCCTTATGTTTCTTGGGAATGACGCTTTTATCTGAGAAACTTGTTTCAAAGATTTTTTTTCCCCCTCAGTAAACTCTTATCTAACTTTTTTTTTAATACCACATATACATTAGATTTATTTGTGAAAAACCTTTTAAATTTTATGTAATCAAAATTAACCATTAGTCATGAACTCTTCCCCTATCCATAAATCCTAGAGGGTTTTTTTTTCCCCTTGCCCCCAATTTGTCTCTGGGTTATGTATACATTTAAAGCTTATTATGGTATATGGTATGAGGTATTGGTTTAAATCTCTATATGTATTAAACATCGTTTACTGTATATATGCCAGACACTGGAAATAGCAAAATAAAGACAAAAATAGCTCTTGCTCTCAAGTGTCTCACATTTTTAATGGTGACACAAGAATAACTGGAGATAAACTTGGCCTTCAGAAAGTTTTTTTTTTCCTTGAGATGCAACATGTGCAATATGTTCTCAAAATAAATGCAATTTGTGCAATAATTTTTTCATTCTTATTAGATTATAAACTCCTAATTTTTGTGTCCAAAGTACCTGGTACTTGTATGTACTTAATGTTTATTAAATTAACAAATTCATTTAAATGATTCAATTTGTTCTTAACTTCAGGGGCACAAGCTCAGGTAGAGATGATTAGCTTTTAAAAATTTTTGAGCCTTGATGTGTTTGCCTTCTTTGTAATGCTGAAACTGTTGGTTTATCTTCAGTGGTTGTTTTTGGCAATAATCATGCTTTCAGTGTCTGGCTGCATTTTGGGACAATTGTGTAGCCTCCTTGGCTTTGTAGCAACCTTTGACTTGGAAGTTCTCAGTGTATTCATAACAGCCAGAGTTTACCATTTTCTGTTGTCATGGAGGTAAACTGGCATTGATTGTACTCCTCTGGTATTTGGAAAAGGCCAAACTAAAGTCAAGATTGCTTATTTAGTAAAGCTAAACATATGCAGTTTCTACTAAGGAAGTATATGATCAGTCATATCATTGTTGTGTGTGTGATTTAATATTGTTAGAGAAATTAAAATTTTTTAATCATTCTATTGATTTTGTTGTTGTTGTTGTTCCATATATCATCCCATGGTTTTCCTAGGTAACCTTCCTCTTCTTCCCCCAACACCTTCCTTGAGAGCCATTTCATATGACAGAGTATTTTTTTTAATTGAATAATCTATGTACATTGATAAATAAAATATCAGTTATAATGTATATAATATATATGTTGTAATAACATATATAATATACATGTATATAACATATCTCAAGGACAAGTACTTTGTCTTTGGAAATTTAGCACAAATGCAGATATAGAAGTGATAATAATAATTCAGTTCTGTGTAGCTCTTAAATATTTTAATAGCATTTTCTTCACAACTCTTTGATAGAGAAAATACAGGTATTTTCTTATTTTTTCCAAGATCTCAGATTTGACTGGTAGAGGGAACTCCTGGTAAGGAAATGGTTTTACAATGCATATGACTGTAGAACTACTCCTCAATACGTAATCTTAGAGATTTGCCTAAGGCACTCTAAAGTTAAGAGACTTGCTCAGAATCCTGTATGTAACTGATATCTCTCCAAGCTGGAATTTGAACCTGACTTGGGGGTTAGCTACATATACATTATGTCAAACCACCTCTCAACACAAGTAGGGCTGCCTTTTCTTTCCTTCAGAAGGGGAAACTGAGACTGAAAAGGTTACATCACTTAGGATCTTAGATTTAGAGTGGGAAATATAAGTAGAGGCTGTCTAGTCCATTGTTTTCATTGAGAAACTGAGACAATGACAATACTTAAGGTCATGTAGGTAATGAGTAGCTGTCCATTTATGATCACTGTGTCTGTCTCTCTCTTTGTGTCTAGCAGTTTCTCTCTGTCATGTCTGCCTCTCTGTGTCTTTGTGACTATATGTCTGTCTTTATGTGTCTGTGTCTTTGTGTGGGTGTCTTTCTGTCTGTCATACACACACACTATCTAAGTGTATCTCTGTCTCTCTCTGTGTCTGTATGTTTCTTTCTGTCTGTCTTGTATGTACATATTTATTTATATATTGTTGTTCCCACTATCCCTCATTAGAAGCTAGTTTTTTGAGGGAGGGATTCTTTCTTGTGCCTTTCTTCAGGTGGCAATAACATGACTGACTACAAAATAAGCATTTAAGAAATTCTTGCAGCCTGACCAGCTGATATATTAACCTGTGTTCTCTGACTAAATTCTGTGTTTTTTTACCTTTCTGAGTAATAAGGGTAAAAAATAAATCCCAGCAACGTGGTCTAAGTAAATTTATGTGATGGGAGAGATCATTTTCCATATAGGGAATCAAGCAAGAGGAGATGACTTCTGAACTGGGCAAGGAGAGTTTACAAATTTCCAAGCATTTGGGATAGCCTCTATGAATACACAGAGGCAAGAGACAACAAAAAAAGATTAGAGATAAGAATAGTGGCCATTTGGGCTATAGAAGTGGGAAGAAATAAGATAGAAATGATAAATTAGAGTCTTTGTGGAGGTACTTAAATGTCAGACATGCATTTTTTATCTTTCTTTAAAAATAAATAAGTACATACAATTGTGTTGTAGTCAGTATATACAGCTCAAATTCTGCTGATTTTATTTTATTTTTTTTTTACTTTATATCGACCTTGAATAAGTTTTCAATATTTTTTATGCTTCCTATTTATCCTTTTATGGCACCACAATATTTATTATTAATAAAAATTATTCAGTTCTCCAGTTGTTGCCAATAAAGGTCACCCCTCCCTTTTTTTTAATTATTAAAAAATACAGAAGCTTTAGCTATATTTACACACACACATACACACATACACACACACTGCTTTTCTCCTTTTGCATTGCATTTGAGAGTCCTAAGCAGTGTAATTTGCTGGATTGGAAGATAAGGTCAGTTGTTTGACTTTTGAAGAGCATAGATTTAGAGTTGGAAAAGACATTAGTGGTCATCTTCCAGCCTTCTCATTTAATGGATGAGGTCAATTATGTAGCAGAATTGGGATTTGAATTCAGGTTTTTGACTGCAGAGCCAGTAGACTTTTCACTGGTCCATAGTACCTTAAAGCTTAATTGCATGCTATCATGTTGCTCCCCAATATATCTATACTAATCTTCATTCCTGCCATTAGTCTACTAGACTTTTACTTTTTATCTTATTGGCAGAAGGGAGCCATCAAAGGAATTTATTTAATAGCATTTAAATTTTTCCAATTATATGGAAAGGCAGTTTTAAATGTTCATTCTTTGAAAGATTTTGAGTTCTAATTTTTTCTCCATTCCTTTCTAAGGCAGCAAACAATCTGATATATGTTAAATAATATGTGCATCCTTTTAAACATATTTCCATGTTTGTCATGTTGTACAAGAAAAATCAGACTCAAGGGGGGAAAAACATGAGAAAGAAAAAATAATAAAAAGGTGAAAATACTATGCTTTCATCTATAATCAATCTACATAGTTCTCTCTATATGTGATTGGCATTTTTCATCCCAAATCTATTAGAATTGCCTTGAATTGCTACATTCTTGAGAAAAGCCAAGTTCATTACAGTTGATCATCCCATAATCTTATTACTGTGTACAATGTTTTTCTTGTTCTGCTCACTTTACACAGCCTCAGTTCATGTAAGTCTTTTCAGATTTTTCTGTAGTCACTCTGCTCATCATTTCTTATAGAACAATAGTATTCCATTACCTTCGTATACTATAACCTATTCAGCGATTCCTCAGCTGATGGGCACACACTAAAGTTCCAGATTCTTGCCACCACAAAAAAAATTTCCTATAAACTTTTTTGCACATAGGAGTTCTTTTCCTTTTTTAATTTTTCTTTTATTTTTTTATTTATTTTTAAAATTATCTCTTTGGGATACAGATCCAATGGTGAGATTGCTGGATCAAAGGATATGCATTATTTAGGTATATAAGCTAGTTATTAATGCTAGCTATTACATAACTCAGCAAACCCAGTTATACTTTCTTATTTTCAATTTTCTTAGTCACCTTTTATTAGGGACAGTTTAGCATTTTTCCCTTGTGAAAAAGTCATGATTTCTAACTAGTAACTATATATATATATTTTTTTTTTTTTTTCTTCTAGATTAGACAAGACTTCAAGTTGTGTTATATCAAAAGTTCTTTTTTTCCCCCTTCTCAATAGTATTTCATTTTTCCAAATACATGTAAAGATAATTTTCAACATTAATTTTTGTAAGAGTTTTACACCAAAGGTTTTTAACCTTTGGTCCTCAGATCCTTTGGGATTATGTGAAATTAGGTGGTGAAAAATTAACCTAATTAATTTCACTAACCTCTAACTAAAATTAAATATTTCCTTCAATTATGGAAAATATTCAAAGAAGAGTTCATAGGGTTCATCAGATTGACACAGTGGTCTACAATACAAGGCTTTACCATGCAGCAGGCTGCTTAAAAAAAAAAAAAAAATCCCCAACAGATTCTGTTGATCACATTGCAGTCTAGTTTCTGTACCTCCTTAACTTTTGAGCAGCTGACAGAAAGGAAGTAGATGACTATCGCAGAATCAACAAACATGTTCACCTAAACAGGAAGACTCTTCTTCCTCATTCAGGACTTGATTTTGTGGTGAACTCGGGAGGAAAAGCTGCTGAGCCACGGTAATAAAGTGGATATTTTCTTAAAATAAGTGCCACACCCTAAGTAAAAACCCCAATTTCTTCTTTGCATTACCTCTCTTCTCTAGTTCAAAGTGCAAATTTTAAAATATACTTGTACCCTGTTTTGCATTTATAGTAGATGTGCAAAACAATCCTAAGTGTTTTGAAATAGGAAAATATATGAAAATTACAGATGTATTATGGCCTTCAACTGATGAATTTTCATTTTAGAACAGGTGCCTGGGCAGGGAGGAACAAATGTTTTTGCAATAAAATTATATTAATAATATTTTTGGTCACCTAATTAAATTATCTTGTCTCCCTTTTTTGTTAAGTTTCCACATGCTGATTACATTTAAAATGAAAATAGAAACTTGGGGAATTTTTTTTCTTCATCCTACTTTTTTCCTATTGCTAGCAACTGTGAGAGCATACTTTATATATTTCTCTCAATATTTACTGTAGTTACTTGTAGAAGTCTAGATTTAGAGATGTAAAGGATATCTCTCCAGTCCAATGTCTCTCTTTCATATTAGAGATGAGATCCTTAGATTCAGATAAGATAAAGGATTTCATCTAGGTTATTTAGCTGCAAATAGCATATTCAGCTTCTGACTCTATCCAAATCCAGTGCTCTTTCCACCATAACATGCCACCTTATTTAAAAAAAAGTCTATTCTTGGGAGAGGAACTATTTTCAGTAATGTTATAATTAAATCTGAAGGATCTGGGGACTAGGTTAGTTTCATGTATTTAGTATAGTGAGTGCCTGGAGAAATTAGGCCTTTTATTTTACTTTTAGAACTTTAAATATTACTTTGTTTTTTCAATTACATGTAAAGATAGTTTTCAACATTTATTTTTCTATAAGAATTTGGGTTCCAAATTTTTTCTCCTCCTTTCCCCAAGATGGCAGGCAATCTCATATAGGTTAAATATGTACAATCGTGTTAAACATATTTCTACATTAGTCATGTTGTAAAAGAAGAAGTGGAACAAAAGGAAAAAATAAAAAATGAAAATAGGCTGCTTTGATTTGCACTCTTAACTCGATAGTTCTTTCTTTGGATGTAGATAGCATGAGTTTTTTGGAATTGGCTTGGATCATTGTATTGCTGAGAAGAGCTAGGTCAATCATAGTTGATGATCCCATAATTTAGCTATTACTATGTATGATGATCTTCTCCTGGTTCTGCTCACTTATCCAATTCTGTCTGCTTATTGTTTCTTATAGCACAATAATATTCCATTACATTCATATACCACAATTCCCCAATTGATGGACATTCCCTCAATTCCAATTTCTTGCTGTCATAAAAGAGCTGTAATAAATATTTTTGTACACCTTGGTCCTTTCCCCCTTTTTAATGATGCCTTTAGGATACTGACCTAGTAGAGGTATTACTGGATCTAAGGGCAATTTGATTGTCCTGGGGGCATAGTTCCAAATTGTACTCTAGAATGGTTGGCTCAATTCACAACTCCAACAGTGAATTAATAGTATACCAGAAATTGTGCTTTTTACAGGTATAGTAATTTTTAAAAAGATTTAAAAATGTATGTGGGATTGGGAGAAGCAAGACTGCTTTAGTTTTGTCTCAGAGCTTTATCAGCTGAAGGAAATTGGTTTGTGTGAACTATCTGAAAAATTAGCTATATGGTGCAGAAATGGGTCTAATTTGCTTTAAGTTGAAGGAGATGCTTATTATTTGTTTGAATAATGGGAAACTTCATTAATAAACTTAAAAATATGTATTGTCCAGTTACATTGAAAAAATATATCTGGTTAGTTAAAATAAGGTATTCTTCCATTGAGATAGTATTTTCCGACCCATGAGATTGGCTGGTCACCACCTTTGTTACTAGTTGCCCAAGTCTTGTTTTAGACTTAGAGCAACCAAAAGCAAGATAGTTAAGGAAATTGTCCATCTCTAGAAGAGCACTTACTTGATGAGGTTAAGATATTTAGGGGAAAATTACCCCCTTGAGATTGCAGAGATATGGAGGATGTTAAAAACAGAAAGTTTGTGGCTTTTTACCACTAACCAGTTTTTAATTCACTGAAAGGTTTTTCATGCTTTTGGTTGTTCAGCTGTGGTTTTTTCTCTCAAGCTTTGTGGTTCTGAGACAAACTGCCCACCTGTTTATTAACCTCTAGTTAATTTTGATCTGAAAACTAGTGATTTACATGCAGCATCAGAAAATGTGCTGAGACATTATTTGGGGGTTTATACCATAAACAACGATCCAGGTGTTCCGTGGTATTCTAGAGAGAAGATTTGATTTCTTGGCTATTTTGATGTTCCAAAAACTTGTTTTATTTCTTCTGGAGAAACCAATTTTCATTTTGAGTTGTAGTTTCTTTCTTTAAAACATCTTGGAGTCAGCAGTTTGGGGAGTTAGGAGGAGCTATGCAATTACTTTCTCTTTGTCCTCCCACTATTGTTTTCTAGTCGATAAATATAAATAATTGGTTCTATGTTTAATTCATCAACTCTAGTGCCTTTAGCAAACAAAGATCTATAGATTGAGTTGGAAGAGCATTGTTCAAATCCCACCTCTAAATTTAAGATCCCAGATAAAAGGAAGTTTAGGGATCATCTTCTCTAACTACCTCATTTTATTGCTAAGGAAGCAGACTCAGAGAAATTAAGTGATTTGCCCAGAATTATATGGTAAAAACTGGGATTCAAACTTAGGTCCTGTGACTTCAAATCCAGGGTTCTTTTCATTATATCCAAGAGCCTCATGTTGGAAAATAATCCCTATAGTTCCCATCTTCTCAGGATTTTTTGTGAGAATCAAGTGAGATTGGGGCACCCAGATGGTAATCATAGAGTACCAGGCAAGAAATCAGGATGACTAATCTTCCTGAGTTTAAATCTGGTCTCAGACACTAGCTAACCTGATTATTCTGGGGAAGTCACTGAGCCCAGTTTGCCTTAGTTCCTCATCTGTAAACTGGGCAGGGAAAAACTCACTCTAGTATCTTTGCCAAGAAAACCCCAAATGGGGTAAAAAAAAAAAAATCTTACACAACTGAAACAATTCAATAACAACAATTCCAATGTCATATTTTTCAAAGTAGAAAATATTATTTTCCCTCTAATCATATCCCAGCATCAAATCCCAAACTGTTCACACAGGGACTAAGAGTTCATGACAAAGTTTAAGTCTTCCCTCTATGATATTAAATAGAGAATTTGACATATTTCATAATGTTTATGTAGCATGTGTAGAGTATAAAAATAGGCTTAGTTCTTGCCATTCTGTCCCAGAATTTTCTCTATCATCCCTTTATTCTGGGGCAGTTAAAACATGATTACACCAGTTTTCTTTTTTAGTGGCCTTTGTGGCTAAGGATCTAATGATATATATATCTAATCCAGACAAAAGGAGGTATTTTGAAGGGATTATAAAGTTTACCTACATCTGGGTGATAAGAGCATTGTTACTTTCTTAAATTCCCCTTTTTATCTATACTTGTTCTTTCCTTCAGATCCCGCCCCAAAGAGCCATTTCTGCCTAAGTCCTGGCTACATCAGTCTTCCTTGTCTTTCCCACTCCTTTTGCCTCTTCAAGAATGCTGACTCTTTTGGGGCCAAATGAGCCGTCTACCTTGAGCTCTTTATTTGTTTATGAGTGAATATGGGGCATCAGAATTTGTAGGAACCCATAAGAATATCTCCATATCTCCTAGTGGGAAAGATATTTTTATGGTTTTTTTCTTTTTTCTTTTTTTTTTTCTTTTATTTTAAATTCATGAAACAAAACAAGCATTTATATAACACAGTACAATAAAAAACATGATTATACATGAAACTGCAAATTTACCATGTACAACTTGTTATTCCCTCCAAATATTTAACAAAGATATCATGTACATTTTTTTCTTTTTTTTCTTCCTTTCCTCCATCCACCTTAGAGATGGGTACCATTAGACACTAGTAGGTGTAAGAGAGAGAATGTGTGTGTTACTCTATACACATACACACACACACACACACACATATATAGACATATATGTGTTCTTTCTCTAGATAACATCTTCATATATCCTTTATTTTTTATTTATATATTTATAATAGTTAAAATGACTTAGAAAGGAAACAAAATACAAACAATAACAAAAAGAGTGAAGATACTGTGTTGTGATCTACATTCAGTTCCCATAGTCCTCTCTCTGCGTACAGATGGCTTTCTCCATCACAAGTCTATTGGAATTGACCTGAATCACCTCATTGTTAAAAAGAGCCACATCCATCAGAGTTGATCATCACATAATCTTGTTGCTCATTTCACTTAGCATCTGTTCATGTAAGTCTCTCCAGGTCTCTCTAAAATCATCCTTCTAGTTGTTTCTTACAGAACAGTAATATTCCATAACATTCATATACCATAATTTATTTAGCCATTCTCCAATTGATGGGCATCCACTCAGCTTCTTGCCATTACAAAAGAAGCTGCAACAAAATTTTTGCACATGTGGGTCCCTTTCCCTCCTTTAAGATCTCTTTAGAATATAAGCCCAGTAGAGACACTGCTGGACCAAAGGATATAGACAGTTTGATAACTCTTTAGGCTTAATTCCAAATTGTCCTCCAGAATGGTTGGATCAACCCACCAATAATGTATTAGAGTCCTACTTTTCCCATATCCCCTCCAACATTCATCATTATCTTTTCTTATCATCTCAGCCAATCTGAGCAGTATGAAGTGGTTCCTCAGAATTGTCTTAATTTCTCTAATCAATTGTGATTTAGAACATTTTTTAATATGACTAGAAATGGCTTTAGTTTCTTCATCTGAAAATTGCCCGTTCATATCCTTTGACCATTTATCAATGGAGGATGGCTTATATTCTTATAAATTTGAGCTAATTCTCTCTATATTTTAGAAGTGAAGCCTTTATCAGAACCCTTGGATGTGAAAAAAAAAAAAAATTCCCCAATTTTCTGCTTCTCATCTAATCTACAAAACCTTTTTAATTTAATAAAAAAAATTATCCATTGTGCAATTATAATGTCCTCTACTTCTTCTTTGGCCATAAATTCCCTTCTCCACAGATCTGAGAGGTAGATTATCCCTTGTTCTCCTAGTTTGCTCATATTATCACACTTTATGTCTAAATCATGAACCCATTTCCACTTTATCTTGGTATAGGGTTTAGAGGTTGGTGAGTTAGTTTCTGCCATGCAATTTTCTAATTTTCCCAACAATTTTTGTCAAAGAGTGTGTTCTCATCTCAGAAGCAGGAGTCTTTGGGTTTATCAAACCCAAGATTACTGTAGTCATTGACTATTTTGTCTTGTGAATCTAACTTATTCCACTGATCCCCTACTCTCTTTCTTAGTAAGTTACCCCAGCTCCGAGTTTATATTGAATTTTGCATTCAATTCTGATTTCTAGCAAGATGGCTCCAGGTTGTTGTTGGTGTCTCTGAATCATTATGTCCCAAACCCAGAATAGAACTGCTCCCTTCTATTCCAGATGGGCTGTAGGTTGCTTGTAGCAGGAATTTTGGGACAGTTACTAAAACAGAGCTTAGGTTTGGCTTAAGCTACATTCTTGTAAAAAGGGACCACAAAAGACTTGTTTAAAAGTCAAGTCAACAAACCTTTATTAAGTACTTGCTCTTTTCCAGGCATTCTATTAAGCTCTGGGATAGAAAAGAGGGTGAAAATAGTCTCAGCTTTCAAGGAGATTGTTCTTATAGTAACTAGGTAAAGCTACAGAGTAGACTGAAAGTGACCTCAGAGAAGTCATTATTATCTGGTGGGACAGCCAGAAGTCTCCTGTAAGAAGGTGGGTTCTGGGCCTTTTTGAGTCTTGGAGGAAACCAGCTAGATCCAGAGGTGAAAGTGAAGAGGTGGAACTTTTAAATGTAAGAGATTCCCATGTACTCATTGACAAATACTTAAACGTGACACAGTAACCTGGAACTCCAAAGACGGCCTTTCTGGCTGTATTATGTGTTCAGTGGCTCACTGAAATTTACAGCTTCAGATAAGGTTCTGAACCACATTGGTAGCAGGAGTTTTCATCATCTAGAAATTTTCTGATACTTGTGAAATCATAAATCTATTTCCTTTCACTATCTTGAGAAAGAAGGGGGGGGAAACAGGAATTCACAGGTACTTGGAAAGATTGGTAAGAATGACAGAATAAAATAAGCACAAATGAGAAAATATGCAGTGACTATGATGATGAAAATGGAAAAATCACTCAAAGGAAATAAAACTGCCACATGATTGATTAACTAGTGAAGGAAATCCAGAATGAAACATATTTTTTGGCAGGAATTTAGTTTGTTTTATGATTTATTACAATGGTTTTTGTTTCTCTCTTTTTTCTTTTCCATTGGGGACGGGAGAAAATAAATGCTTGTAAATTGGGGGGGAGGGGAATTTATTTAAAAATCAGCAAAGGTGGCAGAGAACAGAGAGTAAAACAGCTTTCACCCTACAAAGCAGAAGGGTGAAGGACTACTATTACAGTACATTGAATGAATGCATTGTTAAAAACTAGCTGCTATGGTGGGTTTTTTCAATGGTTGTTTTTGTTATTGGGGGCAGGGGGAGTAGTTGAAGTGACCGATACAGGAAGACAATGACAGTGGGCATTAGTGAAATATATTTAAATAGATAAAAAGTGTGTCTCCATGTGTAAGACTGTGGTTGACAGAGGACATGTTTGATTCGAATAACTTGGTGGATTGATTGTCTGAATGCTACATTAGCAGCAGTAGAGATTTCAGTAGGAATCAGAATGAGGAAGATGACATACCCATTGATTACTAGGAAACTTGCAAATTGTTGCAACTCCATTCTTGTTTCTGGCTTGATATCTCTAATGGTTTTCTTCTGACACATTTAGACCTCAGGAAGGGAAGGGATGACAGTATGGGAAAAAAAGGGTAGCTTTTTAGATTTGTGAAACAATTTGAAAAACATTATCCATGTTTAAGAATCCTGTTTCATTTTCTTGGCTATATGACAGGATCAAGATGACTGCCCAGGTGACCCTGGAAGATGCTCTGTCCAATGTGGACCTCCTGGAGGAATTGCCACTGCCAGACCAGCAGCCATGTATTGAGCCTCCACCATCTTCTTTGCTCTATCAGGTAAATAATTTTCAGAAATTGCAATTGCACTTGAACAAGTAATATATAAGGGGCACCATGATATTAGAAAGCACTGAATTTGGAATCAGAAATTCTGGGTTCCACACTTGGCTTGGATACTAGTTTTACTATTTACTATTTCTGAACTTTGAATTTCCTCATTTGTAAAATGAGTATAATTTTGTACTACTTGAAATATTATTATTATGTTTTGTAAATCCAAAATAAATAGTAATTGTAATTAATGTTAATTATAATTTTATTTTAAATAAACCTACCATTTCCTTTCTAAAGCTGTACTTTATTTTTTCTTCTTAGCCAAACTTCAACACTAACTTTGAAGACAGAAATGCATTTGTCACAGGCATTGCAAGATACATCGAACAAGCAACTGTCCATTCTAGCATGGTAATTCATTTGTTTATATTTATTTATTCTTTGCAATAGGAAATCTAAATGGCAAATAATAGATTTTTGAAGTTAGCCCCTAGTCCCTTACCTCCCCCCTTTTTGGGTATTCTGTTGATAGTGATATCCATAATAGTGATAGTGATTATCCATTTAAGAAAAGGTGATATCATTTTCACCAAGAGGAAAAATATATAAAGAGAAAAATAAACATAATTAGTTTTTTCATTTGATGTATTTTTACCTCTTTTACATCTACATTATTGAAAAGTAGAAAGTATAGTAAGTATAATATTTGTGATTCTTTTGTAAATTTACCTCCTGCTTTTTTCTCTTGATATTCTGGTACAGCATGGATTTTTTTTCCCCCCAGTATTTATCTCTTTTTCATATAAAAAAACCAAGGGCCAGTTTTGTTTTTTATTGAGTATGTTTAATTAAGGAAGTTTGTAAGTAGTATTTAGATATGAATTTGCATTTTTCTGGAGGACAAATAATGAATGTTCCATTGATACCCAAAGCAGCTTTCATTTGGGTTTAACCATATGCCTCAAACCCAGCTCAGCACTGATTAAAGCATTATTTAATGGTTAGAAGAATTTGGCATTAAAAGACATGTTAGGTTTCCTGAGCTCTGGAGGCTATGTCATACCATTTAAAGTTGTATCTTCATATTTATCTCTTTAAAGGAGAGTGCTCAAGCCATGGAAAAAGGAATGTTAAAATCAAAATTTGAAGGGGAGGTTTAATGGTTTTTTCTACAGAGTTTGAGGACAAAAAAATAAATTAGCTCAGTTTAATTTGGCTTATTATATCATTGTAACCACACTTCACTTTTTTTAATTACATATTTTTCACTTGGAGATTTCTTGCCTAAGTGTTCCTTTGTGTTCTTATATTCACTTGTAGAATGAGATGTTGGAAGAAGGTCAGGAATATGCTGTCATGCTATATACGTGGAGAAGCTGCTCCAGGGCCATTCCTCAGGTAAAGAAATATAGAATATCATGGTTCTTATAGATTTCATATGTATCTTTTTTTCAAGCTCTGCCCAGGGTGTCCATAGAAGCAATGTATACCTCTTTCCTCTACCATCATTTAATTGATTCTGTGAAGTCAGAAGATTTCAAAGATGATACCAATGATAGATTGGATGATTTTTGTCTAGGACCATTTTAGCTCAGTGTCAAGAAGTCAGCAGACAGAATTGGGCTCTGGTTGTTAAATACCCCTCATGAAACTGTCTGCTGTGACAGAGAGAAGAGTTGAGCCCTCATTAGGGGACAGAACACTTTCACAACATAAGAA
The DNA here is from genome assembly GCF_048593235.1 of Sminthopsis crassicaudata. NCBI lineage: Eukaryota > Metazoa > Chordata > Mammalia > Dasyuromorphia > Dasyuridae > Sminthopsis > Sminthopsis crassicaudata. Next base: position 242,885,342 of record NC_133619.1, read on the forward strand.
CTGTGCTCAGCTTGGGGATTACAGAGACTTCCTACCATCAAGGATCTTATCATTTTTTTAAATTAAAATTCAATATTTTTAAAATCATATTTTTTTCTTTTTCCTACTCTAGTTTTCCCCACTTCCACGGGGAAGTAAAACAAAAACAAAACTTATTAAATATGCATAGTTAATAAAATGCAATTCCCTCATTGTCCTTGTCCAAAATCATTTTTCTTGTTCTGAAACTTTTACCTCTGTCAAGATGATCAAACATGCTCTATTACCAAGTCTCTGGTTGGACTGTGAGCTCCTTGAAGACATGGACATCTCTTTCCTTTCTTTAGCTGCATTACTTAAACACATAGTAGGTGCTTGATAAATGTTTTTTGAGTGATTGGTCACTGCATTGATCACACTTCTTAAGTCTTTTAAAGATGTTTGTATTTGCAGTGTGGCTATTGTGTAAATTGTTTTCTTGATTCTTCCCACTTCATTCTGCATCAGTTCATACAAGTTTTCCCAGCTTTCTCTGAAACCAAAAAAGTAATTCTAAACAGAGTGAAAACATGAATATAAATAAAAAGTAAAGATATATATAAAATAGATGAAAGGTAATGTTAGAGGAGAGGCACTAATTACAAGGGGAACTTGAAAAGGTCTTCTCCAGAAGCGGGTGCTTCTTGAAGCAGTGCAGGAGTTTTAAGAAGTAATGGCGTGTTTAACATACATTGGATAACTTGCCATCTGGGGGAGGGGTGGGAAAATTGAAACACAAGGTTTTGCAAGGACTAATGTTGAAAAATTATCCATGTATATGTTTTGAAAATAAAAAGCTTTAGTTTTTAAAAAATGACATTAAAAAAAAAAAAAGTGATGGTGAAGAGAAGAGGAGGACCATTCCTAGCATGGAGAACTTCCAGTGCAAAGATAGACAAGAGAGAGAACTACTCTCTTGTGTGAGAATAGGAAGTAGACCTGTGTGGTTGGACTATAGAGCTTGTGGAGGAGAATAATGTCTAAGAAGATAACACATCCTCAAAATATTTAAGTGTTCCAACCCATAAGTTGGAGAATGTCTGAACAAGTTATGGTATATAATTGTAATCAAATACTGTTATGCTATATGAAATGATGAACAGGTTGATTTCAGAAAAACTTGGAAAGATTTACATGAACTGATGCAGAGTGAAGTGAACAGTACCAGAACATTTTCCATAGTAACAGCTATATTATGAATAATTGAATGATTTAGCTATTTTCAGCAGTACAATAATCCAAAACAGTCTCAAAGGAATCATGATGAAAAATGTCATCCAACTCCTGAGAATGGAGTTTTAATGGAATTTTAATGCAGACCAAAGCTTACTATTTTTTACTTTCTTATTTTATTCATATGTATATATGGTATATGTGTGTGTAGACACACACACACACACACACACATATATATATATATATGTATATATACATATATATATATATAGGTGTATATATGTACATAAATATGCATATATATATACACATATACATGTATTTTTTGTTTGAATTTTCTTTCACAAAATGACTAACATGGAAATATATTTTACATGATTGTATATGTGTAATCCATATCAGATTGCTTACCATCTGAGGGAGGAGAGAGGGAATGAAAGAATTTGGATCTAAAAATTTTAAAAATGTTAAAAATTATTTTTCTATGTAATTGGAAAAAAATCAAAATATTACTTTAAAAAAAGTTTTACAGAGACCAGGATCCTGCCAGGATATAGTGCTTGTGAAAAGACTGACTATTATCTAAGATGAAAATTTCTTAATGGCTTTATTTTTTCTTCAGGTCAAATGCAATGAACAACCAAACAGAGTAGAGATTTACGAGAAGACCGTGGAAGTACTAGAACCAGAAGTCACCAAACTGATGAATTTTATGTACTTTCAGGTAAATACAGAAAAGTAAGCCAGGGAAATTGTGTGTGCAGAAGTGCTGACAAACTTACAATTCCTGTTGAATACTTCTAGGTCTGAATTTGAGATTTTTACAAGCATGAGTTGTTGAAAATATATATTATTTATGAGGGACTCCTTCTAAATTGGAAATATATATATATATATGTGTGTGTGTGTGTATATATATATATATATATATATATATATATATATATATATATATATATAGCAGATACTTGGCCATTTTTGCTTATTTCTTCACTTTGTGCATGAAAAAATACTGTTTCTTCTTCATTTGAAAGCTTCTCATTTCCTTCAGTATAGCTCTTTGTCTTCTGTACAGTTCCTAATGGTGTAAAATGCAAAATATCTTATCATTTTTCCCCAGAAGAATACTTAAAAAAATTTTTTTAAGTAGATTTTTTGAAAGTTTTCCTTGCTCCTTTATTTTAGACACTATGTATTGCCTGAGGTTTTTTGTTGTTGTTGTTTTTTTTTTTTTATCACTGGGAGTTATCTACAAAAAGTAGAAATTTTAAAAATATCTATAAGGCTCTGAGTTTTTGTTTTTTTTTAATGGCTTAATACAAATGAAGAAGTCAGTCTTATAGACTTTGTGCACATAACTCACAGGCTGTGTATTCAGTCCTAATCTTTCCTTTGAACTTTGGTAACCCCAGTTGCTTCTTGGACATACTTACTGAATGATCTGGAGACATATCAAACTCAACAGAATTTATTTATCTCTCCAATTTTTTCTATTTCTGTTGAGGGCTCCACCAATTTTCCAGGAGCTAGAGTTTGTAATTTTAGCACCAGCTGTTGCTTGGTTACTATCTACTAGGAGGTATTCCATCCTCTTCTCTACCTCTTGGAAGTTTTAGTTTTTCTTTGAAACTCTTCTCAACACTACTTTTCACATCAAGCCTTTCCCAGTACCTCAGTTTTTAATACTGTTTCTTCCATCATTACCTTACATTTACTAAGTCTTTTGTGTGTATCCATTGCGTGTATGTGTATATATTTTTCTTTCTCTAGAAACTGTAAGCTTCCTGAGGGCAAGGATTGTTTAATTTTTTTCTTTATATGTCCAGCATTTAACGTGGTATCTGGCACATAGTAAGTTCTTAATAAATGCTTTTTAATTGATTGATTGTCTCTGAATAAATGCTATCAGATTGATTATGAGAAAACTTTTCTCATTGATTTAGTAATTTCTTCCTTTTTGCTATCTCTCTTCAGAGAAATGCTATTGAACGTTTCTGTGGGGAGGTGAGACGCTTGTGCCATGCAGAGAGGAGGAAGGACTTTGTATCTGAAGCATATTTAATCACCCTAGGCAAGTTCATCAACATGTTTGCTGTGCTGGATGAATTGAAAAATATGAAGTGCAGTGTGAAGAATGACCATTCAGCATATAAACGGTGAGCTTCAATGACAGAAATCCATGTAGGATGTCCCTCTGCTTACGAGACCCCATCACAGTGCAGATTTCCTAGGGCATGATATGAGCCTTTGTTATGTTCTGGCAGTCATTTCCCCCCAGTTTCTTAATCTCTGTACATTTCTTCCCAAATCAAGCTTTGGATATTGTCGTCATCAACAAATAAATATTGATCATATGCATGCATTAGGTGCTAAATTCATAGGGAAATATAAGACATCTTCAGCTCAAAAGGAATTGTCTAATTAAGAAATCACAAGCAGTATATAATTTGAAGAAAATAGGCAATGCTATATTCTTCAAAAGGGTGGATTGAGCACTCAAAGTCTGCTTCTTTAGAAAGGTTATCAACAATAGTCATCTGTGTCCTTCAGATCCTTAACCTTGGAAATGAGGTTTTTTCCCACCATGTCTGACAGTTACCACCATACTCAGAAGATGCACATAGGCTGCAAATATTAGGAACTAAGCTTCCTTTGAATACATGCTAATATTTGCTAATAAGATATTATGAAAAGGTATCATGTAGGGGGAAGGAGAAAGAAGAGAATTCTTATCTGAAAATAAATTGATGAAAGAAAATGTAGCCATACATTGGCTGGGATATCCAGAAATTCTCAAGGCCCTATACGCATGAATCCATGTCTATTCTCAAGCAATATGTTTGCTATCCTATTTAATTGTTTTATTATGGAGAACCCACTTAAAAGGGAGGTTGTGTGATGTTTTTAAGAATTCTGAGGACTTTTGAAAAAGAGAAAGATAGTAGTACAAAGTAGGAGTAGTTGGCATATATAATGCCTTTGGAAAGAGGTATAAGACTAAGAATTGATAAGGAAGAGTGTATTGATAAAGGAGTGATATGGAAATAAACTTGGCAATAGGATAAGTGTAATAAAGACTGAGGGTAATTGAGCTTGCTATTGCTAGTTGATTAGCTTTTTTTGAAGGGGGAGAGAGAAGTTTTCTAATCCATCTCTATTCCCTGCTAAGTACTACACTACTTATAAAGATGAAACAGGAGTATCATATGCTGCCATATCTGCAGTTGTCTTTCAGAACTTTTGTAAGCATCTTCTCTGTCACACACACTTAAAATATTTGGAAGTATAAAGTATAAACAAAGTATTTTGTATACTTAAGGAGTGATCCTATGCTTTCATGGACTATGATATCAGAGATGTCCTTGTTATATCTCTAGAGACTATGTGACATGAATAAATACTTATTCTTTTAAAAGGAATTCAGAAAATTCATAGTCTTTTGGGGTTGAAGAAATACCTGGAGTTCTTTTAATCCATTCCTCTAGTCTTCCAAGCAGTATAACTCTTGTGACAGCATATTATGTAAATTTAATATATTTTTATAAGCTTTTTATAAAGTGCCTATTATGTGTACCATAGAAAAGCATTGGAATGGGTTGGGAGATTTGGGTTTTTAATCTTGGTTTTTATGCAGTTATTTTACTACTCTTCTTGGCTTCTTCTTACTTGACTTTTGTGAAGTTACTTTACTAATGACAAGCAGCTGCTGGTAAAGTGGACTCCAGTCAGGAAGACCTGAATTTAAATCTAGCTGCAAGACACTTATTAGATGTGTGATCCTTGGCCAATTACATAACCTCACTTTGCCTCATTTCCCCATCTGTAAAATGGGAGTAATAATATTACCTCCAGGATTATTGTGAGGATTAAATGAGATAATATTTATAAAAACACTTACCAAAGTGTCTGGAACATAGGAGGCAGTAAATAAATGTTTATTCCATTCCTTTCTCCTTCCTTCATGGTCAGTTTTTGTTTATAAAATAGAGGGATGAAGTAGAACTGGTGATTTTTAGGATTCTTCTCAATTTTTAATATCTGTGACTCTCCAACCAGTTGACTTTGTAATGTGATCCAGTCCATCATAGTACTGGCACTATTGTAATACTATTCCTAAGATCTATGGATGCTTCTGTGGGAAAGGGACTGTGACTGGAACCCATCATTATTGTTTTATATATATGTGTGTGTGTGTGTGTTTGTAATAATAATAATTATTATTATTATTACTGGCATAATCATGGTTATCACATCAATCCATAAAACAAAAATATAAAATGGCCTCTAGCCTCTTGTGACCTATTTCTCTTGCAGCCTCTGAAGATGTGAATGCTTAGATTTATATAGTTTATAGACAGTATGTAAATGTTAACTTACTTGTTGAAGATGCTATAAATGTGACAACTTGTGTAGTGACTGAAAAATTTAGAAATTGAATCATCTCAATCTTGACATCAGTATAAACAAAACTAGAAAACAAAAGAAAGGTTGACATAAGTGAAAGGATGGCTCCCAAAGCTCCGCTTGGGAAATCAAATAAAGGAGTTGGCAGAGTTGGTTTTATCATGTGTCCAAATACAAGAAACATCATTTTGTGGGCTGTTTAGATATCATATATAATGTATTTATAATCATAATTTACAAAAAAGTATTATGAAAACAATTGTAGTTTACATGCTTACATATGCTAAAGAGAAAGGAGAATTCATAAGATGTTCCATATTATATCAACTTCTCTACTTTGATAACTCACTGATTTCAATTCCAAGATAGGTCTAGAAAAAAAAAATGTCAAAAAAATTGGAAAATAGTTCAGTAGCAAGGGTTCAGAAACCAAAGACAGTTTATATTGGAGATTCACGAGTATATATCATGGTTGTTATCTTCAATAAAATAACCACAAGGCACTATATTTGTTGAGTGCTAAGTAACATCACAGAAAATTGAGATATATTTTAACAGGCAATGACTTGTTACTCATATTGGGGATATTGTTAGGTCGATTGTCAATGTATAGTCATACTGCTGACCAGAAAATTAGAAGAATCAGTAAAAATGAGAAAAAGATAGTGCTTAATTAAAACAACTCCAGTCTTATTGAAACAAGCTGCCATACTCACACTGAAAAATGAGAGGTGTATAGTGAAAAGTATAATTTTGCATAAAAGTTTAATTGATGTGTCAATTATCATAATGAGATTTACAGAGACTAAAAATTTCTTCACGCAGCAAATACTTGGTTTATTTGCAGAGCAGTGACATGTGGTTACTAAAGGCAATGCTAGTTTAGAGAGTCTAAAAACTCAATTCATGGAGAAAGATGATGGAAGATTATAATCTGTATGGCCCTGTAAGAAAGAAAGAAAACCAGGAAAGAAAGACTTGCCAAGAAATCCATTTAGGGAATATCATTCCAAAGGCATTTAAGGCTGAACAGCAAACGAATTTCTTTACCTCCTCTTTTCCCACCCCCTCCCCCCCAAAAGGAAAAAAGATCTCTCAAATATGTTTACTTTTATAACAAATTCTTTTCATTATTAAAGATTAGAAACTAAAGTCCTAGATATGTTTTTTGGAGGAAGTAGAAAGGGCATTAGAAGAAGCAAAGATGAGAAAGATATTTGGGCTAGAACCTGTGTATACAAAGGAGATGACCCAGTTTCCCAGTTTTTAATTTGTTGAAGGATTGATTGCAAGAGTTTCTGTCTAAAGGAGGAGAAGGTGGATGAGATGTTAAAAATATCTTGGACTTTATTTTTATGCCTGTAAGACAATTCAGTAACATCAGTAACTACCTACCTATGTACTTATTATTTTTTTTTTTTAGAAAATGTTTATGCAAGTAATCTACACACTCATTGAGCATATCCTTGATGACTTAGAAGGAAATAGACAGGCTTTCACAAATGATAGCCTACGGTGTCTAATGTATATATATTTTTTAATATATTTTATGTTTAAATCAGCAAAAATCTTTTTCTCCTCATCTCACTCACCTATCTACCACCATCATGGAGAACAAAAGTGTTTGAAACATCTGTCGTTGAGCAAAACAAGTTCCCTTAATCAGTCATGTCCAACAAAAATATGCCTCATTTTGCACCCTTAAATCTTTTGCCTCTGGAGGTGGATAGCATATTTCATCATTAGTCTTCTGGAATTACAGTTGATTATACTGATGAGAATTTCCAAATTCTTTCAAAGTCATTTGTTTTTACCATACAGTAGAATATTAATCATGTCAATTAATTGAAAGTTGCAGATTACACAAGAGTCCTCTCTGCTTATTATTATGAATTGATTCCTTTAAAAACCATTGTTTGGCAAGTATAAAAACCCTACAGGCTCTCCTCCAACAAGATGGCTCTCATTTATGTGTCAGAATTATACACGAGTCCTTGAATGCTATGACAACAGTGATAGCTTTGTTCATTGAACAACTCTTTGCTTATTATTATCACTTAGGACATAAGACAGGCAGACATATCCTTGCCAAGGACATTTGCTATTGTTAGGTAGCAAATTTCAGTGAAAGGAGTTGTTTATAGATGAATTGATCCTCCCAAGGTTCCTAATAATTATAATAGATAGTTGAAATTGTGCTAAATTGCATTAAGCTGTGGAATATTACAAAGTCTCCAAAATAAGATCTCTTGACATTCAGTAGAGTTGTGCTCATTTATGGCACGTTAACTGGACTTAAGAATGTTATATCCAAATTGTAAGATGCTAATGGATGGACAATCTTATGGCTCATTGATCAGCCAGTATATAGATTAAGACTTTGTAGATGGACATTGAACTGAGGTTTCTTTGGAAAATCACAACAGTTCTTTTAGTGAGTTCAAATTTTCCCCTGAGACTAGTGCTTCCCCTCACCTTTTTTTCCCTTAAAACAGATTTTTTTCCTTGCTTTTTTTTTTTTTTTTTTTTTTTTTTTTTTTTTTTTTTTTTGTTATTCATGTATATTAACTTTTAAAATACACATTTCTTTATGGATCATGTTGGGAGTGAAAAATCAGAGCAAAAGGGAAAAACCACAAAAGAGAAAAAAAACACAGAAAAAAAGTGAGCGAGCATAGCATGTATTGGTTTACACTCAATCTCCATATCTCTCTTTCTGGATGCAGGTGGCATTTTCTATCCAAAGTTTATTGGGATTGCCTTGGATCACTGAACCACTGAGAACCAAGTTTTTCATAGTTGATCATCTTGCTATTACTAAACACATATATTCTTATGAGGGGGCTGAGACTTGAGGAAACTATAGCATTTAAAGAACTGAGGTTTAGAATGACCTAGAGGAGTGATGAAGAAATGGCCATAAAATTTTTTTTAGCCTACTGTGAACTAATATACACTCAGCAGAAATGTTTAAAGGATGCCATCAAAGAAATATATAAATCAAAAAGATGACCTCATATTTCAAGATATGATGAGGAGTCACTATGGGATGAATTTGTGTTCAAATAGTGTACTCATAATGGTAAAGGATTGGAAAAGGAATACAAATGAGACCCCCGCTGGGGGGGGGGCCCCATTGATGAATTAATATAGGGGAAACACAAAGAGTAGGCAGACATAAATGAGTTGTAAAACATATCTGTTAGGGGAAATAGTCATATCACTTTAATTTGTTGGAGTAAAAATAGCTGACATTTATAGATCACTTTACATATATTATCTCATTTGATTCTTACAGATGATGAGGAAATTGAGCATTAAAAACATTCAGTGACTAACTTAGGGTCATACAACTAATGGTTGAATGGTATAAATGGAGTTTGAACACATAGACTTCTTGATTCCAAGTCTCCCCGTCTTTCTACTACAATATACTGTCATAGCCCTTCCCCCATACATTTTGGACAGTCACCAATATCATTTCATTCTGATTTTGATGTAAATTTTTTCTGCTGAAGTGAATAGTAGGTTTCTACTTTGACTGCTTGGGGGACCATTTTCTGTTAGTTCCTTTTTTTATAGATAATCTTACTTTGGGGATTAGCAAGAAGAAACTATATACATGGAAGAATCATATGTAGAAAATGGTAAGATATATATATATATCTTATCAACAAGAGACATCACTTCTTTGAGAGGATGCACTTTCATTGGATATCTATAAAGTGCAGTAGATAGAATGCTGGGCTTTGAGTCAAGAAGATTTATCATTCTGAGCCTCAAATGCTTACTAGTTATTAGCTATTAACTCAATTTCTTCATCATTGATGAGAATCAAATGAGATAATATATGTAAAGTGATCTATAAATGTCAGCTATTATTACTTCAGTAAATTAAAGATCTCAATGATATTCCCCCTAACAAATATGTTTCATAACTCATTTATGTCTAGCTATTCTTTGTGGTTCTAGCCATTTACACTGTTTGCTTTAGTTCCTTGTATGTAAAATGAGCAGGAGAAGGAAATGACAAACCATTCCCGTATCTTTTATAAGAAAACCCTAAATGGGAACCAGAAGAATCAGTCACAGCTGAAAGCAACTGAACTTACAGCACCACTTTTATGGTGCTCTTCCCTGTGTCTTACTAGACAGTTCATGGGTTGCTGTGGCTAAAGAAAATTCATCTTATAGTCAAACTTCTGATGATGAGCCTCTCCTCACTGAGCTAGGCTGGTCCTTGACATTAGACATCTAAACATGAGCCCCATGTTCTCTCCTTTTCCAGCTTGACAGAACCTTGTAAAACTTGCACTCCACTGGGACAGCCTTTGAAAACCCAGGATTATTTCAAATCAGTGAATCAGACTGACAGTTATTGAACATTGATAGAAAAAAAAAAAAAAACTAAACAGTGTTAGCCCTCAAGGGTCTTGCATTCTATTGTTATCGCAGACAAGAGATAAAGCAAATTTGAAATGGGGAGAAGAGGGATTTCTTGCCTTGTCATACCTTTTAGTTAGGGTTTTAGTTATGTAGAGACTCACTGAAGCTAGCCAGCCACCCTGATTTAGTATGGATAGGATATGCTTTGATGCTGGAGGACAAGATAAAGGATCAACAATATTAATGGATAAATATTAAATATAAGCCAGTTAGAGATCTAACACTTGGTAGTTTGCAATAGTTGGATGAGCACTGGATTTATAGTCAGAGGGCTCAGTTGGAATCTCAGCTTGTCTACTTGTTACCTGTATGCTTCTGGGCAAATCCCTTAACTACTCTGGTTACTTAAAAAGAAGGTGGTAAATCTAGCTCATCTTTGTACTCTAAAATATGTGAATTACTGACAAAATGTGGAAATACCTCACTAAATGAGCTGGGAAGGAATCATGCTTAATTTTGGAAATGGGTTATGGCCCCCCTTCCCCCCCTTTTTATTTTATTTTTTGTTGGTTTTTTGCTGAGGCAATTGGGGTTAAGTGACTTGCCCAGAGTAACACAGCTAGGAAGTGTTAAGTGTTTGATGTCAGATTTGAACTCAATTCCTCCTGACTTCAGTGCTGGTGCTCTATCCACTGCTTCACCTAGCTGTCCCATTTATAATCTTTTTTATCCTCCTGGATTTATCTAGTATCTGGTGAGGTATATGGACTTTTTCGTAGAATATTGTTAAATACAAAAGCAAAATATGTAGAATTAAAAAATAAACCAATTCAATTGAAATGCTGTTATCAAAACTATTCTTTTAAAAAATTAGTTCATGAACTCATGAACTGGGAAGTGAATGTAAATTGTTAGCACTACTGTCTGTCTACCCAGGTTACTTGTACCTTCGGAGTCTAGTACTTGATGTGCAACAAGAAAATGGTATTTGCACACATATATTGTATCTAGGTTTTATTGTAACACATGTAGAATGTATGGGATTGCCTGTCATGGGGGGGGGAGGGAGTGGAGGGAGGGGGGGATAATTTGGAGGGATAATACAAGGGATAATGTTGTGGAGAAAAATTGCTCATGCATATATACTGTGAAAAAAAAAAGAATCTGTGATTTAGAAAAATAGATTATTTAGGAGAGAAAAAGCTTAAATGAACTTAAATGCTATATGTTTGTTAAACCAGTTTTCCATAGCTAATTTTGTGCTGTGATTAAATTATTTTCTTCCTTTAACTTTTGCATATCTAATTTAAAAAATATTCAGATGGAATTGTATTGTTTTCTTAGAATTAACTCTACCCCCCTTTTTTTTCTTTCAAAGAGCTGCTCAATTTTTACGTAAAATGGCCGACCCACAGTCCATCCAAGAGTCCCAGAACCTCTCCATGTTTTTGGCAAACCACAACAAGATTACTCAAGTAAGCTTCCACCACCACTGTTGAGTCAAGCACAATTACATCTGTGTGCACAGATGCCATGGCAATCTCTGGTCTAGGGTTGCCTGGTGGGTGGAATTAGTGGGCGAAAACGTTCTCATTTTTTGTATTCCAGTCTCTACAGCAACAGCTCGAGGTGATTGCTGGTTATGAAGAGCTCCTAGCAGACATTGTAAATTTGTGCGTGGACTACTATGAGAATAAAATGTACTTGACACCCAGTGAGAAACACATGCTTCTCAAAGTAAGTTGCGTGGGAGCGATTGTTGCCAGCCTTAGACAGTAGTGAGGGAACAGTGTGTGTTCTCATCAAATCACAGAGCAGGAGTCATTTTGACAAATGCCCTTCTTTCTTCTTGTGCTCATTTATGAGCTTATAAAGGCATTTTACTCCCTCTACCTAGCAGGCACAGTACAGGTTCGTGACAAATTTTTTGATTTGTGTATTGCGCAAATTGGAAGCAGTGGGGTATAATTATAGCTCTGTTTTAGAAGAAAATGTGCTTTTGTGTGATGAAATGAATGGATCAAATGCCATGCAGGATGAAGTGTGGCTTATTTCTACAAAATAGGTTTTTGGTTGTTTTTTTTTTTTTTTTTTTTTTTTTTCTGAGTGCTTTTGTAATAAGACTCCATTTACTAATAATCTTTTAGGGTCATTCTCAGGGGGAGTGAATGTTTCAGGTGACAGCATATCAAAGATAAATCCAACGAAGTCACACAACCAGGAATTGTCAGCCACAGGTTATTACTAACTTCAAATCCAGTATTTTCATAGTACATCACTTAGGTAGAATCCTAAATTGAAATAGCAGGGTTTTTTCTTTTTCTACTTTACATTTGTTTCAAATAAAATAAAAAAGAAACACATTATGCTTAAATTGAACTGTTGGTAAAGAAATGTAATTGCACATATTTTGTCCTGGATGAACTAAATTGTGTTTTGTACTGTACTACATTTTGTGTGTATTCTGCATATACTTCTATGATCTTCCCCATTAGAATGTCAGCTCCTTGAGGACAGGGGGTGTTTCATAATTGTCTTTGTATCTCCAGTGCTTAGTTCAATTCCTGACACATAGTAGGTATTTAATTAACATTATTTGATTGCTATTTTAAAGTTTTTTAGTCTCTATTTAAAAGAGTAGCAGGACAGACATTCCCTTGACTCGAGAAGACTCAACTTTTAAAAGATGCATACAGCTTCCACCCTTGCCAAAAGATGTATATAAATTCCATCTTTCTTTCTATTAATATTCCACAATTCCTTTTTCTGTTCCCTTATTAAGATGAAAGTTATGTATTCCCAGCTACTGCTTACATGGCCCTAATCATTTTATTGAAGCCATGTCCTGTTACTGATCATCCTCCTTTCATTTCCATCCATTTAGGAGCTGGACCAATTGGAGAAAGTATAATATTTCTCCATGGGGTGGGGATATGTTCCTGTAATCCTCTTTTGGACCTTGAAATGCATTCCCCCCATCCCCTTAGAAACAATGTTGTAAAGGTTGGTGAGGTTTTATAATCCAGCTACATTTTGGTCACATTATGGGTGGCATAGAATTTTTCTAGATTAACCTTGGCACCTAACTACAGTTGTTTCTATTTGAAATTGAATTCCAGATTTCTAACAACTGACATGCAAATGAACTTTTGGAGCATAATCCATTCATAAATTGGGTACTGCCTGTGCTTTGCAGTATTTTGACACAAAAGCAAGAACATATTTTATATAATTTTTTCCATAATTTTGACTTGAACTGTATACTTGCTATGTCAAACTGCTTGCAAAGCATCTTTGAAGAAACAGATGCCTCTGGGAATGGTTCCTGCTACTTGCTTTATCTGGAGATAACCTATAATCTAAAGCATTAGATTTCAATTATGCTGTGAATACTAATTCTGAAATTCCTACATTGACACAGAACAATTGAAAAATCTTAGCTTGATAATTCAGAACCTACATCTTTGTAATGTCTTTGAGAGGCTTTGTATTGTTCCAGCAAAGCCTAAAACATTTAGCAATTGTGTTTGATAAGACTTAGAAGATAAAAATAGAATAATTAAACACTGTAGCACACATAAAAAAAATTCCAGGCATAGAAGAATGAAAATTCTTGATTAAACTGTTTCATGTATGAAGAATAAATTTTGACTTAAAACTAAAGAATTATAGGGTACATGACACAGTGTTTGGGGTGATAAAACTTGGAAATCAAAGTCTTATGGAAACATTTTGTTATAGGTGATGGGATTTGGTCTCTACCTGATGGATGGAAGTGTCAGTAATATCTACAAGTTAGATGCCAAGAAAAGAATAAATTTAACTAAAATAGACAAATTCTTTAAGGTGAGTTAATTTCAGTGCCATTTAAACTATATGATGTGGGGGCAACTAGATGGTGTAGTGAGCAGAGAACCTGTTCTGGAGTAAGGAAGACCTCACTTCAAATATGTCTTTAGATACTTGACCCTTACTTAACTAGCTGTGTGATCCTGGGCAAGTCATTTAACCTTAATTGCCTGGCAAAAAACTATATGGTGTAAATAAGTGCCATTGAAAAATGCTATTGTGATTCTCTTTGTATCCCTTAACACTGTGCCTAGCACAGTGTATACACTTAATAAATGCTTGCTGATTGATTTGTTGACAGTAAATGTGAACATTTTATTCCCCTTATATTACCTTGCTTCACTTTAGCATTATGTGGTCAGCCAGGTAAAAGGTAACAGCATCTGGCCATAAAGAACTAGTTGTCTCCACAGAGAATGTGGGGTGTGTGTTTGTGTAGGAAATGACTATTTAATTTTAATTTTTTCCCCATTTTGAGTGCAGCAGCTTCAGGTGGTCCCACTGTTTGGTGACATGCAGATTGAATTGGCGCGATACATCAAGACCAGTGCCCACTATGAGGAAAACAAGTCTCGGTAGGAGTACATTGCACTGTTAATTTGCCATATTTGTGTTGCTCTACTTATTCCTAGCTTACCCTTCAAAAACCAGCTAAGAACAACATGGAAGTAAGCAAACCCAGAGGTCCAAGAAGTTTGTCTCAAAGTCTACTTTATTTTGTGGTAAAAGTACTTTAACTTTGCAAAGCTTGTTGACTTAAATCAGTAACCTATTTTTATTCACAGTTCTGGGTATTTGATTGCCTTATTTCTTAGATACTAAGATTTTAAAAGCAATAACTTAGAAATAGAGGGAGATAGAGAGAGGTGTACTGATAGTGGTAAGAACTGGTAGCCTAACATCAAGGTAACACACCTTTTAGCTCTTAAAAATTCAGTATTCAGAGCCATTGGATTGGGAGCCAAACAGCCTTACAATGCTCAATAGCTACTGAGAGCAGTACTGGGATCTGTTATAACTCAGTACAATAATGGTTATTTTTAATAACCTTTAATCATTAAGAAAAATTAGTATTAAATTGGTGCACTTGCCTAAGGCATCTGTGGCATAGTGAATAGAGACTTGACCTCTAAGTTCCTTGAGCATTAACTGACTTTTGCCTTTTTTTTTTTTTTTTTTTTTTTTTTGTATCCCCAGCCCTTGCATTGTGCATACAATAGGCATTTAATAAATATTTATTGAATAAATTGGTGGGTTTTTAGGCTCCTAGGTTAGATGAAGGGACCTTTGAGACTATCAATTCCAGTACCCTAATTTTACAGATAAATATTTTGAGGCTCAGGAAGAATAAGTGCCTTATTTAAGTTCTCAAGAGATAGGGAGAGTCAGAATTTGGATTCAAGTCTTTTGCATTCAAATCATTGAGTGCTTTTTTCTGTCCTACCACCCACTCCATTTCTTTCAAACTCCTTTCCTGCACTTACTACAGGTGTGACCCTGGGCAAATCACTTGAACTCTTATTATCCCCAGGCAATAATAATCTAGGTTGCTGAGAAGGTGTATATCTGCACTGCATACCAAAGAGATTTTTTTTACCTAGAGTTCTTTATACTAATGAGATTATTGTCTGTTTCCCCCATACTCTTTCCAAAAAAAGATTTTCTCCTTAAAATGTTAGGAAAGTATGTAATAAATTTAATATTTTCTTGGTAAGGAATTGAGAAAGATTTTTATCAGAGAATATTTTTTAAAATTTCCTGGCCAGGTATTTATTGACTGTTACCTAGGTGGCTAAAGTTGGTGGATTGCTTGTTCTGGAGTCCTGAGTGACTATGAACAAAGCCAAAATTGCTAAGCCTGGTAGCAGGAAGGTGATCCCCACTCTTGAAGTAGTACCATCAATTGCTTTAGGGAGGGACAAATAAAACCAGATTGGAATAAAGATTAGAACTCCCATCCTGATCAGTACTTGGGATCAGGCCCTGGAGTTAAGGTTGCATTTCTAGCTCAGGCTAGATAAGGGGACCCAGTATGAAAGAAAGAGAAAAAATTTTGTTAATACTTAGACTCAAGACCCAGACTTTCTACAATATCCTTCTGTGTAAGTACAACTTGTTACCATATAATAATATTAGATGAATGAGATCTTTAGGTAGCTAGATTCTCTATATGTTTTGTTGTTATTGGTTGGAGCATTTCCCTGATCTCTGGTCTTTCAAATACAAAATAAAATAAATCCGCCACCCTGAGGCTGTTTTCTTTCTTTGACAAAAGCTGATTTTTACTTCTTGTTTTTCACACAACAGATGCTAACCAAATAGCACCCAAATAAATCCCTTTTTGAAAGTAAATTCTTTTTAAAAAGGGAAAGGAATAAGCATTTTTAAAAAGTGCTTGGCACAGTGCTAAATAAACACTTGATAACTATCTTGTTTAATCCTCCCAATAGTCCTACAGGCTAGATGCTATTACTATCCCCATTTTGCAGTTGAGAACACTAAGACAAACAGAAGTTCTTTTTTTTTTTTTTTTTTTTTTTTTTTTTTTTATTATATATATATATATATATATATATATATATATATATATATATATATATATATTTTATAATATTATCCCTTGTATTCATTTTTCCAAATTACCCCCCCTCCCTCTATTCCCTCCTCCCGACGACAGGCAATACCATACATTTTACATGTGTTACAATATAGTCTAGGTACAATACATGTGTGTGAATATCATTTTCTTGTTGCACAATAAACATTAGAATCCGAAGGTACATGCAACCTGGCAGACAGATATTAGTGCTAACAATTTACATTCCCCTCCCAGTGTTTCTTCTCTGGGTGTAGCTACCTCTGTCCATCATTGATCAACTGGAAGTGAGTTGGATCTTCTTTATGTTGAAGATTTCCACTTCCATCAGAATACATCCTCATACAGTATTGACAAACAGAAGTTCTTAAGAGACTTATCTAGGATCAAAGTTGTCTGAGTTGTGCCAAGTTATCTGAGATTGGATTTGAACTTCTTCCTAACTCCATTCCCACCTAGTTGCCTCTGGAAAACAATTGGATTAGTAAGTATTTTTTGAAAGCAGGCAAAATCCTTTTTTCTAAGAACTATCCCTCAGCTACATTTCTTCATTTCTTAAAGGTACAATGTTTTAGAATAAGCTCAGTAGCCAAAATCATGCAAAAGGAAAAAAAAAAAAACTCAAAAAAAGTGAAAATAGTATGCTCCGATCTGCATTCAATCTTTATAGTTATTTTTCTGGATGTGGATGGCATTTTCCATTCCAAGTTTCTTGAAATTATCTTGGATATTGCTGAGAAGAGCTAGATCAATCATAGTTGACCATCCCACAATCTTCTTGTTGCTGTATACAATGTTCTCTTGGTTCTGCTCACTTCATTCAGCATCAGTCCATGTCAATCTTTAGGCTTTTCTGAAATCAACTTGCTCATCATTTCTTATAGTACAGATGTATGTCATTCCATTCTTATACCACAACTTATTCAGCCATCCTCTTATTGATGGACATCCCCTTGATTTCTAATTCCTTGACACCAAACTGCTCTATTATTTTTACACAAATGGGTCTTTTCCCCTTTTTTATGATCTCTTTGGATACAGACTCTAAGTTAAAGTCTTAGCAGGTCTCAGTTTGACTGAGGTAGGACCCATTCAGTGATTAAAGGCTACGAAGGAAATGAGGTAAAAAGAAAAAAAAAATCTTGTTTTATTTAGTTTAAATGTCAGGGTTTTTGACTGAAACAGAAACAGTTGTTATTTACATTCATTCTAAAGCAATCAGGGCCCAAACCAAGTGGGGCTTGGGGTATGGGATCTTTGAGACACAGAATGATTTGGGTGTAAGGGAGATCCTTAAGAAAGAAATTAGCTAGTCCCAAGATATCTTGGGACATAGACTCTAAAAAAATTTTTAAGAGATAAAAGACTGACCTCAAGGAGTTTACAGTTGAAAGGGGAAACAACATGCAAGCAAACATACACAAAGTTATACACAGAATAAAGAGGAAATAATTAATAGAGGGAAGGGAAGATGTTATAATTAAGAGAAGTTGAGAAAGGCTTTCTTTAGAAAGTGATAATTTAATTGCCATGTCAGGAAGTTTCATATGAGAAGACATGGCACCAGTCATGACAATTTGGTGGTACTTCAGGCAACTAAAATTCTTCTCCCTCTTCAAATAGATGGACGTGTACGTCTTCTAGCAGTAGTCCCCAATATAACATCTGTGAGCAAATGATCCAGATAAGGGAAGACCACATGCGCTTCATCTCAGAGTTGGCTCGCTACAGCAATAATGAGGTTAGTGACATAAAAAATGCACTGTTGACTTTATTCACACCAACTGCCTAGCTGATGGATTGATCTGCAGGAAAAACAACATGCAAGTCTGAAAGCACAAATTAGAGTCTGGAATACTGTTTTTAATCTCACATTTAAGACAAAAGTTTTAGGAACTTCAAAGTGGTAATTTATAGTGTGTTGCTAAGTTAGGTGAAAATAACATGTACAGAAATAGCACTCCTTAGGAGGAGGTAATTGGGAAAAGGAGAAAGTAATTTAAGACACATAATTTTAAAGAAAGTTGGTATCACTCTAAGAAGAAAAATCTCTATCTCCATAAAAAGAACATATCTGTCTTTTCATTCATTACATTCTTATAGATAAATATTATCTTAGTTACATCTTTCGTGTATTGCACATAATATGGACTTAATAAATGTGTTTTCATTCATTACACAGTTCATTGTTCATACTGAGCAATGTGATCATCTATAGTCGTGGTCCTGATCCAGTTTCATTTCCCCCCAGATGTTTAGTTGGTTGATTTTATATTATTAGAATAGATTATTTATGAAATTGTGGTATGTTTAATTAATTCATTTGTAAAATATATATCTTCTTTTAAAAAAATATTATAGTTATATTCTCCTTTGCAACAAAGAAAAAAATAGTCACATAAAAATCTATCAACAAGTGATCTTGTCTGATATTTGCAGTCTTCTGTACTAAAATCCCCCATCTCTGTCTATGCTATATTTTCTAACTTACCGTAACATAACTTGCATATTTTATTTAAAAGTGTTTCTCTTTTTATTATGAAATTGACAAAAATCTACAAATGTAAACATTCTAATAAAGTAATTCATAACAGAAAATTATATATGAAACTTAATTTTTGTTATGTACAGTTTTTTAAAGGATTGATTACATTTAATCTAATAATTTATCAAAACTACCCTTTTGGCCTCTGTCCCCTTCTGAACTTTTTAATGATCTTCTTTTCTGTGCATGTGGTTTTTTAAATATTTGATTGAGAAAACAGATATTTTACACAGACTTAGCTAATGATTTTAGTAACTAGGGCAAAGGAGGGGGTAAGGATGATTTAGGCTCATTTAGGGAGAGGGAGGTCAGGGAATGGCTTGAAATGAGTTGGCCACTACTTAGTGGGAACCTTCTATGTTACCTAGGTGGAAGGTTATTACCTTGCTCTCATTATCAATCTGATTTCCCTTGAATCTTTCCTTGTTGGTTAACAGTGTGGGGTGTAGCATGTAATTCACAGAATATTGATAGTATACATTTGAAGGCTTCAGAGAAGTGTTAATTCCTTAAACAGAGAAGTCTCTAAAAATCTCTTTTATTTTTAGAAATTGATTAGCAGTACACACTGTACACACTATTCTTCTTCACACTTGGATTTTTATTTGCTGTATTTCAGGTAGTGACTGGTTCTGGACGGCAGGAAGCTCAGAAAACAGATGGAGAGTACCGTAAACTCTTTGATCTCTCTCTTCAAGGATTACAGCTGCTGTCTCAGTGGAGTGCGCATGTCATGGAAGTGGTATGTCCTTTCTACTCCAAAAAAGGGTTTTTTTGAACTTGGAAAAGAGCATAAGAATTGTCATCTGTAATGAATTCAGTTGGATTTGGGAAGAAATGCTCAATTTCTGATCCTTGGTAGGGAAGAAGAGAGTGGAAAAAAAATCAGAAACCTTTTGTTTTCATTTTAAAATTTGGCCATATTAGTGATAACTAATTTCAATTTTTAAAAAATGATCTCTTTAATGTCCTTTATTTGTTTCTTACAAATGAAACATAACAAAATTTTAAGTGGCAAAACATCTATTCAGAATTAAGCAGTTGGACTAAAAGTCTATCAACAGCAATTTTGTTCCTTTTTTGTCGGAGAATATGGCATGTTATTTATAAATGGTATAAACTAGACTATTTTAGAAATTAGAACTTTTTTCTCTTAGTGCTTCTCTTTTTATCTGAACTAATTAAAAGATATTCGTAATATATTTTCATCAGCTAGATGGAAATTTTTGCCCTAATTTTTCATATAGCATCATAAGAATGTTTGGGTTGAAGGGACCTCAGAGGTCCTCCTTAAGCACCATGCATAAACTCTCCTTAAACTTTAACCATGTGCAGAGTATTGTACAGATTGGTTTTTCTTTTTTTACTCCTCAGCTTCTTTATTTAGAATTTTTTATCCCACAGTATATATGCATGAGTAATTTTTTTTATAATATTATCCCTTGTATTCATTTTTCCAAATTATCCCCCCCTCCCTCCACTCCCTCCCCCCGATAACAGGCAATCCCATACATTTTACATGTGTTACAATATAACCTAGATACAATATATGTGTGTAAATCCAACTTTCTTGTTGCACATTAAGTATTAGATTCCAAATGTATAAGTAACCTGGGTAGATAGACAGTAGTGCTAACAATTTACATTCACTTCCCAGTGTTCCTTCTCTGGGTGTAGTTGTTTCTGTCCATCATTGATCAACTGGAAGTGAGTTGGATCTTCTTTATGTTAAAGATATCCACTTCCATCAGAATACATCTTCATACAGCATTCAAGTGTACAGCGATCTTCTGGTTCTTGTACAGATTGTTTTTTGAGGGAAGGGAATGAATGTCTTACTTGTTGGTATTTTATCCTTAAAAGCTTATCATAGTGCATGGTACATTGGAACATTTAAGTAAACATAATAAAAAAAAATTTATTCATTTTTTTTAAGCTTACATACGTTTACATATATATGTAGTATGCATTAAGCAAATCTTTGGCATTTTTCATAACATTGTACTTTCTGTATTATATGTGTGTGTGTGCCTTTTAGAACATAAAGAATATATTTTGGGGGCAGCTAGGTGGCACAGTGGATAGAACACCAGCCCTGAATTCAGGAGGACCCAAGTTCAAATGTGGTCTCAGACACTTAACACTTCCTAGCTGTGTGACCCTGGGCAAGTCACTTAACCCCAGCCTCAGGGGGGGGAGGGGGGGAAGAATATATTTTGCCTTTATCTCAGCATGGCTAGATGGTATAGTAGGTTCAGAACTCTGGACCTGGAGTCAGTAAAATCCAAGTTCAAATCCAGCCTCAGACACTTAGTAGCTGTGTGACCCTAATTTTCTTGGCAAAATACTGACATGGTTTATCATTCTTTCTCACTTAACCCTGTTTTCCTCAATTTCCTTATCTGTAAAATGAACTGGAGAAGAAAATGACAAACCACTCCAGTTTGTTTGCCAAAAAAATCCCAAGTGGAATTACTGAAGAATCAGACCAATTCAAACAATTGAACTAAAACAAAATAGGAACTAGCTGTGGAAATAGTTTATAGGACAGTTATTGAATCACAGCAATTGAAAATCACATGATGTGAATAACCTTAAAAAACCTTTGGAAATGACTTAATAACTACAAATATGCATTTGGCAGTAGATAAAAAACATTTCATACAATAGGGACTTGTGTCTTATGCATTGTTCTTTCTTTCTCTTTTCCATTTTTCTTTTCAATACCAGTATTCATGGAAACTTGTTCACCCCACTGACAAATACTCCAACAAGGACTGCCCTGACAATGCAGAAGAGTATGAGCGAGCGACGCGATATAATTACACCAGTGAGGAGAAGTTTGCTTTGGTGGAGGTGAGAGGGTTATCTCTCCTTGTGGTTTGGATTTTGCTTTCTTTCCTGAGTCTTTTTTTGTTTTTTAATTGGGTATTATTTTTAATACTATTTTATTTTTCCAAACACATGTAAAGATAGTTTTCTACATCCATTTTTGTAAGACTTTGTGTTCCAAATTTTTCTCCCTCTTTCACCTCTCGCTTTTCCCGGATAATATAGGTTAAATGTGTGCCATTCTCTTAAACATATCTCCATATTTGTCATGTTGTGCAAGAAAAATCACACCAAAAGGAAAACAAAAAACAAAAAACCATGAAAGAGAAAAAAAAAAAAAAACAGAAACAAAAAGGTGAAAATACAATACTTTGACTAACATTCAGTTTCAATAGTTCTCTCTCTGGATGTTACTGGAATTTTTCATCCCAGATTTGTGGGAATTGCCTTGAATAACCATGTTGTTGAAAAGAGCCAAGTCCATCACAGTTGATCATCACATAATCTTATTACTGGATACAATATACTCTTGATTCTGCTCACTTTATTCAGCATCCATTCATGTAAGTCTTAAAAAAAAAAAGTTTAAAAAAAGAGGCACACTATTAGGTGCTTTATTCTAAGCTAGCATCTATTTGCTTTTTATTCTTTTATTTGAAATCTTGGAGTGAAAAAGGATATTTTGGAATGAATATTTTAAACTCCTAAGATACAGATCCAATCATGTTGCCCAGCTCAATAAATTCTAGCAGCTTCCTATTGCTTCCAGGGTCAAATACAAAATGTTTCATTTGGCATTCAAAACACCCTTCCTACTTTTCCAGTTTTTGCACACCACATACACTCTGATCCTTTGACACTGGCCTCTTGGCTAACCCATGAACAACAAACACCATCTCTGGACATTCTCTTTCTTAGTCTTTTATACCTGGAATGCTCTCCTTCTTCCACAAACTTCCTTTGGGCTTCCTTTAAGACCCAATTAAAATTCTACTTTTTCCTCTTAATTCCAATACCTTCCCTCTTTTAATGATTTCCTGTTTATCCTGATTGTAGCTTACTTTGTTGATATTTGTTAGCATGTTGTCTCCCTTATTATATAGTAAGCTGCTTGAAAGCAGGAGCTGTGTTCTGCCTCTGTAATCCAGTGCTTAGCATAGTAATATTTATTTGTTGTTTGCTGTTTTCAAAAGAGCTTTATTCTAAAATTCTGCCCTTCTGTTATTTCTACATTTCAAGTTAAAAGTGAAGCATTCAGGCATTCCTATTTGGTTTCCATGTGTCTCTTTCCTAGAAGAATCATAGTAGAGCAAACAGCTATTTACATGTAGTAAAATAGATGGAAAAAATGTTTTCTGTTTATGAAAACCCTTTACCCATATCACATCTGTTTCCAAAACCTGTTTTCTCTTGTTTTGTAATGTGTTCTTATAGATGTGTATTTATTTCCCTTTAGCCTTGGGCTTGATCTAGGAACATGATTAAAATAATGTTTCTCTTCGTAGGTGATTGCAATGATCAAAGGCTTACAGGTACTGATGGGGAGGATGGAAAGTGTGTTCAATCATGCTATTCGTCATACCATTTATGCAGCTCTTCAGGATTTCTCCCAGGTTACACTCAGGGAGCCTTTGAGACAGGCCATCAAAAAGAAGAAGAATGTCATTCAGAGGTTAATATTGATTTAATTTACCTTCTTGTCCCTCTCCCCGATTTCTATAATTATTTTATCATATAGGTTGTGAGTGGGGCTTTTTGGGTTAATTTTTCTTTTTCAATAAATGCACTAAAAAGTATGAGGTATTGAAGAGAAGAATAATCTTGAGTCAGAAAAAGCCAGTTTTAAGTCCTGCCTTAGATAGGCAGATAAATAGACAGATAGATAGATACAAATTGTGTAATCTTGGGCATATCACTTAACCATTCAGTGCCCCCTAGCTCTCTCAGTTTGAAATTTCTAGGAGATTTGCTCACTTGAAAGAATAAAGAGAATGTTAATAAGGGAGCATTCTTCATATAGATAAAATTACATGGAAAAATTCTCAAAACTAACTTAAGAATTTCTGATATTGTCTCCCCTTTGAAAGGGTTTCATTCTTTCAAAAGTAAGTTCTGTCCTTATCCTAGCGATGCTGCCATCACTTACAAGTAATTCACAGAATTACAGAATTCTAAACCATAGTCTAAAGAATTGTTTACTAGAACATACAAGATAAGGTCATCCAACTTCTTCTGCTTGAAGAAGTTCTCCAGTGAGATGGAATTCACTCTGTTAGAATAATCCATCTCATTTTACTTTGGGGCAGCTCCAATTGTTAAAATTCTTCTCCTATAATGGCCTTCTGTGGCTTGGAGGTATTTAGTGACTTGCACAAAATCATATGACTAATGAGCATTAGAGCCAGGAATTGAACCCAGATCCATAATTCCAGGTTCAGTACTCTAGTATTTTAATGTTATGATATTTCATTCTTTTTATATTTTTTTCCTCAATAGTATTTTATTTTTCCAAATACATGTAAGATAGTTTTCAACATTCATTTTTGTAAAACTTTGTGTTCTGTTTTTTCTCCCTCCCTTCCCCACCTCTCCCCTCCCCAAGACATCAATCTAATATTTTATTAATATTAAATATTAATATTTTAAATTAAATTTAACATAAAATATAAACACATAAAGCATAAATAAATATAGAAATATAAAAATATAAAAAACAAATATTAATATTAAATATGTGCCATCCTTTTAAACATATTTCCATATTTGTCATATTGTGTAAGAAAAACTAGACCAAAAAGGAAAAAAATAAGGAAAACAAACAAAAAGGTGAAAATACTATATTTTGATCCATATTTAGTCT
Source organism: Sminthopsis crassicaudata (assembly GCF_048593235.1). NCBI lineage: Eukaryota > Metazoa > Chordata > Mammalia > Dasyuromorphia > Dasyuridae > Sminthopsis > Sminthopsis crassicaudata. The sequence goes on from NC_133619.1 coordinate 242,910,008, forward strand.
TCATAGTTCTCTCCCTGAATGTTATTGGCATTTTCCATTCTGAGTCTATTGGAATTGCCCTAAATCACCTCATTATTGAAAAGAGCCAAGTCCATCAGAGTTGTTACTGTGTCCTGCTCTCTTCACTCAGCTTCAGTTCATGAGGCTTTCCATGACTTTTCTGAAATCAGTTTACTCATCATTTCTTATAGAATAATATATATTTTTTTTACCTTCATATGTATTTCATTCTTTAAAAAAATTATCTTTCTTATGTATTGAAACCAGTATGGAAGTCCTAGTAGCGCTCTCTGTATTATATATTATATTATAAATGGATTTTTTTCCTCAGCAATATTTTAAAACCCCACTTTTTTGTGGATGAACAGAGGTGAGTTTTCATTTTATATTCCCATAGACAAATTGATCTGTGGTTGTGTCTGCCTTGATTCTTTTTGGTGGGTAGCATAGAAAACACAGTGGTTGCTGAATGCTATTTTATTATGATCACTTTTTTTTTAGCCAGCTTTTCCTCATGTTACTCATTTTAATTTACTACTCTTTCCCTTGGTTCATAGCTGGTAGAAATAAAGTGAATCTAACTTATGAAAGGTCAGAGACTGTACCTGTGGCTTCATTCATAAACAGAACTTCTAGATGAGCAAATTACCTCTAACAAAGTAGGTTTGGGCCTTTCTCTGAAACTTAAAAGTATTATAAAAGTTACCCAGAAGCCTGGAAGGTTAAATAACTTGCCCACAACCTCACAGTCTGTTTGGGTCAATTAGAACTGGATAAATATTAAAAATTAGTTTTTGTTGAATGAATGTTAAGTAATATCTTTGAACTATACTTAAGAGATAAACTTTTAGATAGAGATGTAATTATTCTTTCTAAAACATGTGTATGTGTGTATAGATACAACACACACACACACACACACACACACACACACACACACACACACACACAAACACACATATACATTTATTTAAAAGCCATATAAGAAAAAACTATAATGTTAGAATGAGACCTTCATGCTACATTTGTCTTTCCCTCATCTTTTAAAATTGGAGTTAATTGAGAGTAACTGTATAAGGTGTTTTGAAATGCGCTAATACTTTTAAAATAAATTTAAACTTTAATGATTATGTGTAAAGATTTGACATTGTCCATTTTTGGTGATCAAATGTTTTGGGATTGTGGGTATGCTCAGTGTTTTACAGGCCATCAGGAAAACAGTATGTGATTGGGAAGCAGGACATGAGCCCTTTAATGATCCTGCTCTAAGAGGAGAAAAGGATCCAAAGACTGGCTTTGACATTAAAGTTCCAAGACGAGCAGTAGGCCCATCCAGTACACAGGTATTCCTCTTTTTTCACCCTGTGCCAATGTATATGTCTTCCACAGTAGAGCTAGGGATATTTTTTTAGACTGCTAATTCTAAAGGTGGAAGCTTGTTATTAATAGGGCATTGAAAGGAAAATAAAAATGTCAAATTGCTCTTCCTTGTTTCTTTCCCTTTCTTCTCCTGAATAAAATAATGAAAATATGTCATTTTGGTTATGTAATGACCTACCCATTGGCAATGACTTTTCCCAATCTTATTTCCCATTCCTTAGTCAATTTTTATTTTAACACAATCCAAATTTGGAAGTTATACAGCCAAACAAATTTATTTTTAAAAAATAGTTAAGTTTTCCAAATTTCTTTCTTTGCATACAGAAGCTCATTTACCTACTTAATCTCCCTTCCTGAAAACTTGGGTGAAGAGCTATGTATAAGTGTGATTATAAACAATTCCTATATTGTGCTTTTATGTAGTTTTGTTGTTGTTGTTCAAAATATGTGCTCATGTTTTTATATATGGAAATCTGCAAAATGTTAATCTCTGTAAAGAACAAAAGTTAAAATTGTAAGTTTTTGTGGCTTTTAGTGTTTCATTATTATTAAACCACCATCAATGTTCTCTTCTCTTTGGTATGTTTGAGCCTTAAACTTCAGCAGCTTTCTGTGATCATTGCCTTTCACAAACTGATTTATTCAGTCATTTGTGTTATTTTTCCTTTTCTGGGGCTAAATACTTCTGACTGATCTCTTCTGTTAGGTGTCGTTTGTAATATCTTCAGTGATATTGAAAAATTTCTTTGAAAAATGTCAGCCAAAAAAAAAAAGGCTGACTATCTGAAATCTTGAAAGTCTCCACAAAGCTTTAAAAAAAGGGGGGGGCAGAATTCGATAGTTTAGATTTGGCTTGCCTTTGTTGGGTGACTAAGTTTACACTTGCATGTTGACTGCATTGCTTTCCACACCTAACAGACTAATCTATTTTCTCCTCTTGTCTGATTCCATTTCCTAATTGACCCACGTGTGTTTTATTAACGGATTCTCTCCCCCGCCTTTCCCTGTCTGTTGGTTTTTAGCTCTACATGGTGCGCACTATGGCAGAGTCCTTGAACTCTGTTGAGCTGTTGAAGCAGCTCAAGTCTTTGGGAATGGAAAAGCTTTTGCATGTGGTAAACAAGTTTCTGAGGCAGTCCTACATCTATCCACCTCTTTTAACCTTTGGTGGTAAGACATTACTTTTTTTAAAAGTTTATGGCAATAAGGTGAACTGTTCCGCTACAAGTTGTCTGAAGAAGTTGATTATTGTCCAAAGGAGAAAGCCAGTTTTTTCTCCATTGGTTTATTAACTCCAATCATGGGATACCCACATGGGATAGCCACAATGATGCTTGTTCTTCCCCTTCCTCGAAGGGGAACCGTTTCCTTGACAACCCCCAGGGATTATCAATTTGTAGCCGAGCAGTCGCTTTCTTTGGTTTTCACAGTTTTGCTCAACTAATGTTCCATGTGTATTTTTCCCCCTCCCTTTACGAATGTTTCCTTGAATGATACAGCTTTACATGGTGAGAACCATGCTAGAGTCCCTCATTGCAGACAAAAGTGGTTCCAAGAAAACTTTGAGAAGTAGCCTTGAGGGGCCCACCATATTGGACATAGAAAAATTTCATCGAGAGTCATTCTTCTACACTCATTTGATAAATTTCAGTGGTAAGAGATACAGATGATCAGTGTTCAGCAAGCATGTCCTAACACCGCTAACACCATCCAGAATGTTTCCGATTGCTTAAGAGTTAACTTTGCTCTAGTCTGTTTTCTACTCACCCAGGACAGTGAAGTGTTGTAACTTTTGCACCATGGTCACTTTAGATAATTCAGTGTTTGTGCTGTTTTGTTGTTGTTCTTGTGGTTGTTGTTTTTTTAAAGCTAATTCTTCCCTGGCTATGGCACTCTTGGCAACAACTATATAGTAACTTATTGTTTTTCACCTTAGCAAAAGCCAGGGCTTGTAATGATTGTTAAATATCTATAATTTTAGACCAGAATGTGATTGTAAGGAACACCATGTAATATGGATTGTAGCATTCCTTAACCTCATTACCCACTGTAGCATTCACAAGTGTTTAATGTCTAGACTTGATATTTGGAAGATAGTAACTAACCCACTTCCAAGATCAGGCAAACCAAGTTGATGTTCTTCTTTTTCTTCAGGATATCCCTTAGTTCTTGTTGGAATTGTAATCGGAAACATGCTACCCAGTAGATTTCGCCTACTGCCATCAGATGTATCTAGTCTTTGTCACCACCACATTGTGCTGTCTGTCATGTTGATTTTGTTGCCTGGCACTTGGCTTTTAAAGTGCTGTATTTGTCCTGGCTCTCATGCTTGTCTTCAACAATACATGTATTGGAAGGCAGAATCGTGAAGGCATTTTAAAAAATCTTAAATAGCCTTTCACAAAGCTTTCAACTATTTTTATTACTGCCCATCTGTATTGTGTGATAACTGTTGTCTCCATTTCTTACTGGTAGTCCTTAAAGAATTTTTTTTTTTCTCATGAGAAGAAAAGTGATCCTTCATATCTCTGCCCAAACGCTTTTTCGTCTTTCATTATTTTAAAAAAAAAAAAAAAAAGTCTTTTTTTTTTTTTTTTTTTTTTTTTTTTTTTTTTTTTCTGTAATGTGCCCCTTAGCCAAGAGACATGTCGATGTGAGAGTGGGAATTATGCAGTGGAAAGAGAAATATGTATGGAGTCAGAGAACCCAACTTCTGAACCCAGATAGTACTTATTAATTATGTGACCACCTGCAAATTATTTAATTTATCCAGACTTCACTTTCCTCCTCTGTAAAATGAGGATGCTCTCCTCTAACCCTAAACTTTTGGTCATCTGAATTGGCAAAAGTCTGGTGATCGACAATGGTGGGCAGTTCAGTAGTATTTACTACTCACCTGACATAATTTTCTGCAGATGCAATGCTTTATATCAATATATACTAAAGCCCTCTGTCCTGCCTCTTAGCTTTGGACTCAGTTGTATTTTTCCAATGTGTTGATCCTTTGGTAATCTTTTTTTCCATTAAAGAGAAGCTTTGAGTAGCCTATTGGGATGCTTTTGTAAATGTGTGTTTATATGGACGTGCATAATTTTTGTTTTCCTGGGGATAAGGATTTGGGCAGTTTTGCTCTTTCTTTCTTGTGAATAGGTCCCATTACTACCTAGCTCTGGGAAATTTTAATATCCTCTGCATTGTCATTTTATACAAATGGCAGCCACTATTCTAGCTTGCTTTTTCTGTTAGCTTCTGGTAATGTAAAAGACTAATGCAGTATGATTTTAACTTCTTGAAGAAACTCTTCAGCAATGCTGTGACCTCTCCCAGCTATGGTTCAGAGAATTTTTCTTGGAATTGACCATGGGCAGGAGGATCCAGTTCCCTATTGAGATGTCTATGCCATGGATCCTGACAGATCACATTCTTGAGACCAAGGAAGCATCCATGATGGAGTAAGTTTCTCTCATCATCTTCCATTAATGAGTTTATATGAGGACACTGGATGCTTTGTCATCTAACATGTATTTGTTGTTGACTTATTTTATTTAAAAAAAAAGGATATAAAATTAATCAGTCAGTCAATAAGTATTTATTTATTAAGCACCCACTATCTGCCCAACCTGGTGCTGTTTATCAAGGATATAATTACACAGAATGAAACAATCTCTAGTTTCAAGAAGGTTCTAGTTCTAATCCAGTGAAGCCAAAATCAGATTATTGTCTCCATTTTACATTTAAGGAAACTGGTTGACAAAAGTCACTTTGAAGGCAGGTCTTTCTGATTTCAACTCTAATGCTCTCCTGGGTCACCTAGCTGTGCCTTTGACATCATTCAGGTGGTCATTTCATTTCTGAGGCTTTTATACTGTTGGATGGGTCTCCAGAAGGCAATTACCTATCATAAAAACTAAATAAGCCATCTGAAGTGGAGTCTAATTCTTTACATCAATCTTCAAGTACTCTCTTAGGCCCTGGGACTACAAAGATAAAACAAACCTGCCCCTGCCTTCCTACTGGTGAGAATGTTGGGATGTGGATGTAAAGACATTGGCTTGTTCCTTATTGAAAGAGACATTTCTTTTTCTTATTTAGAAATAGATTTAGAGTAAAAAGTTACAAGTTCATAAGAATAGTTATATTTTGTAAATCAGGAGTTAATTTTCTTGTGAGGTTTTTATGTCTCACCTTTGAAATCATCAGATAAGTTTGGGGAAAATAGCTTAAAAACCTTATTTTTTTCTTACTCCAGGTATGTACTTTACTCCTTGGACCTGTATAATGACAGTGCTCATTATGCCTTGACCAAATTCAAAAAGCAGTTTCTTTATGATGAAATTGAAGCAGAGGTAAGTTGTTCTGTTTATCCAAATAGTTTTTAATTCAACAAAAATTGATTAAAATGTATACTATATGCAAGGAACTCAGTGGCTTAAATATTCCCCAATTGTATTTTAATCTGGTTCAGGCAAATGTGAGACACAAATATCTCTAATCCATAAGAAAACCACTTATTGAGGCAGAGATGCCAAGCCAATTACTATTAAAGGGCCTTGGCTCACTTTAATGAATGGGTCTTAAGGTCTTCCTCACTATCTGAAATACCCCTTTCCTCTAGGGCCTAGTTTTATTGCTTGGTAGACCTGTATCTTGACTTTCCAGGAGAACTTTCAGTTCTTGATGATGGACAATCACCAGTAAGAGATATCCAAATATGGTAAGAGTAAATGCCAGTGACCCACCCCATGTTAAGCAATAGAGAGCTGTAAGTAGCTAGGGCAATGCAAGGACAGAGTCACCCACTGGTCAAGGGCTCATAGGCCTGTTGACCAAGTGCTATAGGCCCATTTTCCCAACAATGGAACTATGAAGATAGAGGAACAATCAAAAATAGTTGGGGGACTTTGCATATCATTAAGGATTGGTTACTTACTGAGCCCAAAGAAAGGATAGAGATCCTCTAGTTAGCTTCCTGTGGTTAAGTGGTGATCTTAATAATAAGCAAGTGAATTTATAATTTAGTAGTTTTAAGTTTTGGAGCCTAATATAGGAAATAATCTAACCTTAACTAATTATCCCTAAATATATGTTAAGTATGTACTAATACTAATTGATTAGGGTAGATATAAACAAGTATAACTAAGATAACAAGTATAGCTACTGAATAATACTGAATAAAATAGGAGTCTAAAAATCATTTCATACATAATACTCAGGAACCTTGGCCTTCATCATATACATCTCTTCAAGGCTATTCTCTGTTAATCTTCATTGATTGATGAAGTTTGTTGATTAGGAATATCCCAAGGTGATGAAATCATAGATTCAGGCAAAACCAAAAATCTTAAGTATATTTCACATTTACAAATTATATTTGAACCATTTGATGATCCCAATTCTATACTTTGTTCTGTGAAAATAAAAAATTTAATGCTAATTTCCATCTTTTTTCCATTAAACCAAAATAATTAATTATACTTCTTCTCAAAACTTGATACTGACTTACCATAGTCTGAACCAGATATAGAATGATCTCTTGAAGGTTCTTTTCTGTGTTGAAAACTATTGAGTGTAAATAATTAATATACAAAACTAATACTTAATTCATATAGATAGTCTTTTTAAGGTTGCAAAGAATTTGACATAAATGAGCTGATTTGGCATGTGAGATAAGTAGGGTGAATGTTATTGTCTTCCTTTTACAAATAAGGAAACTGAGGCCCATGGATATTGAATGACTTGCCCAATCTCATGACTATTCACTGATAGCCAGAATTTTGAAACCAGCTCTTTTGATTCCATGCCCAGTGGTTTTTCCATTATACCATCCTATCTCTACTAATGCTAGATACCAATGCTGTTTGAGGATAATGTGAATCAATAGATAAGATAGTACCACAAAAAGCTGAAAATATTGAATATATGTAATATAATAGGATCACATAGCTTATATTCTTTAGGCCTTGGAGAGTGATCCACAGTTCTTTCTTCAATTGTACTTTGAGAATTGCCTTTAAATTTTGTTCCCTGTTGTTCTTAGCTGTTTGGGGCAGCTAGGTGGCTGTGGATAGAGCACCAGCCCTAAATTCAGGAGGACCTGAGTTCAAATCTGATCGCAGACACTTAACACTTCCTAGCTGTGTGACCCTAGGCAAGTCACTTAACCCCAGCCTCAGAAAAAGAAAAAAAAAATTGTTCCCATTAACTATTTAAGCAAGGTGAATTATTTTCTACTTAATTTCCCTTGATTCTCTGGGTTTGATTAAAAATCATCCTCATATATATCTCTTGAATTTTTTTTTTACAACTAGTAAATAATAGAATTCCTTATACACAAGTGCCTATGTAAATGCTGGAGACTTTACTTTATCACTGATAAAAATAAAATCAATACTTAATCATCTTTATTATGATTATTTATCATCACTTTTAATAGCATGATTTCTCATAATGCATCCCTTTGATCCAAAGATCCCATTATTAGATAACCATCTCAAATAGGTCAAAGATAGAAAGATGTAGTATGTTATTGTTATTGTTGTACTTTGTATGGGAGCAAAGCAAAAGAAACATAGTATGTGCTTATCAAGTGGGGAAGAGCTAACAAATTTTGGTTTAAGAAATGGAATGTAAATAGGCAGGAAGAAATGATGAATATAATGAATTCAGGGAAACATGAAATCAATCTCACAAAAATTAGGGGTCTTATCAGGTAGTAGAAATAATTTTCCAGAATTCTACAATACATTTTATAAGAGCATTTGGATCTCCTATTAGAATGATTATCCCAACATTCTTTAAAAATAAAAGTTTATTACAAAGCTTTTTTTTTTTTACATCATCTATATTTCCATGTTAATTTCTCTTCCTTAGCTCTTCTTTATAAAGTATGAAGAAAGGAAGAAAGAGAAAAAAAAATTCAACAAAGCTAAAGACCATATCACAGAAGTCTGATATTACATGCAGTATCCAATACTCATGATCCTGAATTTTTTGCTAAGGAGAAATGAAAGATACATTATGTATCTTTTTTTGGAGTCAGACTTCATCATTATCATTTTGTAGCAGCCATGATTTATTTATTTATTTATTTGGTTACTATTATTACAATTATTAGTCATGAGGTAATTTTAAAAAATCTTTCTTATTACTGCATATGATTTTCCCTGTTTCTTTGTATTCAACACATTCATCATTTCTTAATAATACAATAATATTCCATTGCATTCACGTACCACAGTTTGTTTAGTTATTCTTTAATTGATAGGTGACTATTTCTAGTTCTTTGTTCATCATAGCATTTTCTAAGGAAGCTTCTTTCATATTCTATGACTTTGAGCCATACAATCTTTGGGGGAAAGCATGGGGAGTACATTCTTCAAGCGAGTATGTCTTCTCGTTAGGGCTCCCTAAAACCTGGAATGCGGTTGAAGGGATCACGAGGCAGAGTGCCATAGTTAAGAAAACTATTAAAAGGGAGCATATAAGGCTGAGTTCTAATCTCACTTCTTCCATTAACTTATTTTGTAGCTTATGGGTAAGTTATTTCAGCTCTTAAGAACTATTTCTCCTTTAAAAAAAAAAATACATTAGATTAGGTAATCTCTTCCAACTTTACAATTCCATGATTCTACGTATTAGTGGTAATATCAGACTCTTCTTTCAAGGGGAAGCATAGTGTAGTGGGTAGAATGCTGGATCCTGGCATAAGAAAGAACCTTTTTTTGTATCCCATCTCTGACATTTATTAGTAACTATCTGATCTGCAGCACAATTCAATCTCTTTGAATCTCATTCCCTTTGTCTGTACAATGGAATGAATAATATCTTATGGTACTTAATTCCAGGGTTGACCAACTGAGAAAACATAGGTTTATAGTTTGTCAAGTTGAAAGGGCTACATGGATGTCAATTATTATTTGTCAAAACACCTCTAAATGTTGAAGGGAAAATTAGAACTTTTATGTATTTTTTTAATGTGATTACTATTGATTTATTAATACTTAAAAAAACTTGTTGCATGTTCCTTTTTTTAAAGGTGAATTTGTGTTTTGATCAATTTGTCTACAAATTAGCAGACCAGATATTTGCTTATTACAAGGTTATGGCAGGAAGGTAAGTATTAATTAGGATTATGGCATTAGCCCAAGAAAACATTTAACATTTTTTTATTAGAATTTACTATTCATTTGTCATTGGATGATAGACTTTTTCCCCTCTCCCTTTCCATCTTAGTTTGCTCCTTGATAAACGGTTGCGGTCAGAATGTAAGAATCAAGGAGCAACAATTCACTTACCGCCATCAAACCGTTATGAGACATTATTAAAGCAGAGACATGTGCAAGTAAGTGATTTGTTTTTTCTTTTATAGTGTAAAAGCATTAGTTGGTGGTAGATATAAAAATGGGTATTGGCAGGGCTTCATGTGCAAATGCATGGATAGTGCTTAAGTTGCAAAAACAATATATTCAACTATAAACAAATAGTGAAACATGTAAACATTAATATCTGATCTCAAATTGACTATCTTACCAGTAGCATGAGGGATGGAGGAAGAGGTTAAGGAAAAAGAACATGAATTTTAAGCAGGGGGATCATCCTTCCCAAGAGTCAAATGAAGGCCCTGTTGCCTACAACTAGACACTGACATAGCTTTGGTAGTAGTTAGCAAGAGTGTTTTCATGGTCATGGATTGCTTGCCCAGAGTTTCACAGATTTCTTTGAGAAGCAGTTGCTCAGGGCTGTTTGTTTCCTTTCTTCATGAGTTACCTGCAGGAAGTGATTGAAAGCCCTTCATGAATGAGTGATTACAGGGAGAAGAGAGCTCTTGCTGGGGATTTTCCCTGGGAGAAGATGACATGTATGAGCGACTCTGTTGTTCTATTTTTTTCCATGGCTAATTCATTGCTTCTAAGTCTGTGAAAATATTTTGACTTCATGCTTTTCCCTCAACACACATACCCAATTGATGAGTTTCTCTGTCATTTATTTATTGTTCCAGCACTCATTAAAAAAAATTAAATAACTTAAGAGGAGAGTCAAGGAAAACCATTAAAAAGAGGCAATGTGGGACAATGGGATGAGTGCTGAACTTGGACTCAAGAGAACTGATTTGAATCCTGGATTTATCATTTGAAAGCTGTGTTACTGTGAGCTAGTCATCTTATTTATCTGAGCCTTGATTTCCCCATCTAGAAAGGAAGGAAAGAAAGAGAGAGGCTAGGAAAGAAGGAAGAAGGAAAGAAGGAGGAAGGAAGGGAGAAAAGAAAGGAAGGAAGGAAAGTAGGTAGATAGATAATACAAGATACTGACAACTTCTAAGAGTTGTTGTAACTGAAATACTTTATCATTTTTGAAGTGTACCACAAATGTGAGTTGTTATAATAAAATATAATATATTAATAATAAATATAAATTAATTTTCTTCCTCCCCATCCTCAATTATTAAAAATTGCTGTAAAATTGCTAATTTCATTACCTTATAATAATTATTTTAATAATATGGCTGATAAATAGTGCAGAGCCATCTGTAATGTAGGTCCAGTTATATCTTGTGTCAAATTGAATAGGGACTTAGTATTGTGGAAAGATATCTGGAATACTTCTTAAGAGCACTCATAATCCAGCTTTATACTACTGTATAGCCTTAGGAAAATCATTCAGTTAGAGACCAAACTGAGCTTGCCCAAATTTCCTTTCAAACAATTTTAAATAACACCTCAAAATGAATTCTGGAGTAGCAGAACCCAAAAAAGGATGAGATAAAGAATTTTTCAGCCAAGATTACTTGTAAGATCAGCAGGAAAGATAACAGGAACCCAGTCCCACACAAGCCATACCCTAAAAAGCAGCAACAACAACAACAAAAAAAGCAGCAACAAATTTTGGGAACAACTGGCTCCCCAGTATGGCTTCCAGAACTCTCAGACAATAAGGAGATCTGAAAACTGATTAGAAGATTACCAGAGTGTCTTTGCAAGTCTTCATTCCCTCTTGTGGATCCTGGTTATAGTCTCAGAGTGAAGAACACCAGCACACCCAAACCTGCATTCATGGTGGAGAAGGAAGGACTTTGGTTCCAGGGTGGCAAAGAGTACTTGTGGTTATTCATAAATCAAATCACAGGCTAGTAGAAACACATTTCTCCTTAGATCATAGCACCTTGGAAAAAACCCCAGAACTAGCTCAGAAAACAGCTACACAAAAAAGCCCAACTTTAACATAAAATTAAAAGTTAAGAAATAGGCTAGGAAAAAGAGTAAACAACAACAAAGAATCTGACCAGAGGAAGTTACTGTGGGGATAGAAAAAAATCAAAATACAAATACAGAAGACAACAAAGTCAAAACTGCTACATTCAGAGCCTTAAAGAAAAATGTGAATTGGTCTGACACCCAAAAAGAATTCTTGGAATAGTTCAAAAAAGATTTTTAAAATCAGGTAAGAGTGGTAAGTGGAAAAGTTGAGAAAAGAAATGAGTGATGCAAGAAAATCAAAGAAAAAGAGTCAATAGCTTGATAAAGGAAGTACAGAAAAATAATGGAAAAAAAACACCTCTTAAAAAACAGAATAGATCAAGTGGGAAAAGAATTCCTTAAAAAGTGGAATTGGCAAAATGGAAAAAGATGTATAAAAATTCACTGAAGGGAACTTTGTTCAACTTGGCCTCACATAAGTCCAATTTGTACACAAGTCAAGACATCATTGGCCTTGGACAGACAATAACAACAGCATTCATTTAGCTATTTCTGGTTCCCAAACTCTAGTATGTGGAAAACTCCATTAGCTCTATGAAGAAAACCTTTCTTACAAAAGTGTCAATGATGACACCTACATTAATTAAAACAAGTGTTTACTCTCTTGATCTTAATGAAATTTTATATTTTTATACAAATACTTATTTTCTTTCTTATGTATTAACCAAATTTAAACTATTAAACAGTTTCTTAAAGGATATTTAGAAAATCTTTTTTTTAAATTGGCTTCAGTTGTTCCCTTTTCTTTCAGCTTCTTGGTAGGTCAATAGACCTCAATCGTCTGATTACTCAGCGTATTTCGGCAGCTGTGTATAAGTCAATGGAGTTGGCAATTGGGAGATTTGAAAGTGAGGATCTAACCTCAATAGTTGTAAGTACCATTGTACCATAGTAGTCACTTGGGGTTACATTGTTCATTCTCTTGACCTAGCTTCTTTTTTTAGTAATACAGTTGAATGCCCCTTTTCTTTTTTTTTTTTTTTTTCCTGAGGCTGGGGTTAAGTGACTTGCCCAGGGTCACACAGCTAGGAAATGTTAAGTGTCTGAGACCAGATTTGAACTCTGGTCCTCCTGAATTCAAGGCTGGTGCTCTATCCACTGCACCACCTAGCTGCCCCCTCCCTTTTCTTCTTTTATATAATTTTAAAAATGTTTCTTTTTAAAATCACAAAATTAACAATTATTAACAGTCAGCTAACATTTATTAAATGCCTGCCAATTGCCAGGCACATTTGTAAGCAAAAGAGAAGGAAGACACTTGAATAAGTAACTGTGAGCTTCTGTTATGGATCATTTGGGTTGTTTTTGTTTTTTGTTTTTTCTAAGAAGTATATATATGCCATATATGCAAATATATGTACAGACATGTATGTGTATGTAATATGAGGGTGTATATGCATATATATATATATATATATATATATATATATATCAGAAAGTTAATAGTGTTGGTGCTCATAATTGACTTGGCCATTTCATATACCACCTTACTATCTGCATGCATTTTAGTCAGAAATAATGTCCTACGCAAAGAACAGTAAGTGTATAAGTCCTTTCTGTCAAAGAAATTTAGATTTAGACATTATTTCTATGATAAAGAAATTCAACAAGCAAGCTGTCTTAGGCCAGTGATAAATACTTTTAAAGGTTTTTTTGTTGTTTAGAGCTGTAAACTATTTATATTGTCAGACTAAATTTTATTTTAGGGTCAGAATTTGCCTAATAATATATGATTTCCAGATAGCTAGCTATCTTGAAATCTTGGTGTAATAGTGAATTTTCTAGCTCCATATGATATGGATAAATTTATGCAAATGTTTAAATCTGGTGTAACTTATAAAGTGGAGTTAGTAAACTTTTCACCCACTAGCCAAATTTGGATGCCCATTACTTTCTAGGGCTTACAAATTGGTTTTTACATCTGCATATTTAAAAATTTGTATATTTGCAAATGTAAAAATCAATCTTAGTTTATACATCACTTCAAAACAAATCTTGAGACATTCAGTGCAGAGGCTGAAGTTTGCTGACCACCATTGTATTGGATACCTTTCTTAGGTAGTTTGTCAGTGCCAAGCCTAGCGATATGTAGTTTAAAATATCTGGATTTAAAAGTGCCTATGACCAGGATTTTGAGGTAAAAGTCCCAGTCATGGCAGATTAGGTGGAATGTTAAATTTTTTAGATTTGGAAAATCAAAATTAAGCCTGATGATTAAAAACTTAAGCCTTATATTTAAAGATATGACTCTCATTTGTCATCATATGTCTACTGTATGTACTTGATCCAAAACTTCTTTTTTCTGAAGTATCTTAGAACTGTATTTCTTACCCTATCATATCTAGGATTAAGAAATCTGTCTTTATGAAGTTAAGAGAGTTTAAAGAATGGGAGATCTCAACCTTGCTCCCTCAGAACTAGATAAATCGAACTACAGAATAAATAAGAAAGAAGTTAAGGAGGTAATTAGAATTTTTAAAAAGTTATGTATGGTAGACCTTTGGAAAAAATTGAATGGAGAAAGAAAAGTATACATTTTTCTCAATGGTACATGGAACCTACACAAAAATTGACCATGTATTAAGGCATAAAATCCTTAAAATCAAATGCAGAAAGACAGCAAAGAAATCTCTCTCTGCTCCAAAAGATAATTTTTAAGCACTTAAGAAATTAGTATAAAGTAAATTCCTTGTGGTCAGAAACTGTTTTTTTCTTTGTTTATATGTCTTTAGAGCTTTGTTTCTGATAGTGTCTTAATAAATGGTGGCTGAGGACAAGTATCTGGAGCAGTGGATAGAACATCAGCACTGAAGTCAGGGGACCTGAGTTCAAATCCAGTCTCATACACAATACATTTAGTAGCTATGTGATCTTGGAAAAGTTATTTAACCCCATTTGCTTTGGCCCTTTCTCTCCTGTACCCTTCTTGAAAAAAAAAATGGTGGCTGAAATATTGAATAAAGTCCCCTACAAATATAAGATGTTATTTTTGTGTTATTGTTAATATCAACCCATAGTCTATTTAGAGTTTTTTTAGTTACTAATTTTCCCTCCCTCCTTTTGCCTCCTTACTAATCCATTGAGAAGGCAAGAAATATAATACCCATTATACAAAGGAAACCATGCAAAATATATTTCTGCATTAGCCATGTCATGTTCTAGTTGTGTCTTTTACATCTTCTTTATTGTCTTCAATTCATTTCTCTTATCTCTTTGTGATCAGGAACTGGATGGTCTTGTAGAAATAAACCGTATGACCCACAAACTACTGAGCAAGTACATGACCTTGGACAGCTTTGATGCAATGTTTCGAGAAGCCAATCATAATGTGTCGGCGCCATATGGAAGAATTACTCTTCATGTCTTCTGGGAACTCAACTATGACTTTCTCCCAAACTACTGTTACAATGGGTCTACCAACAGGTTGGTATTGTCTATTTTATATGTCCTGATAACATTAATCATGCCAGATTTCTAATTGGAACACAAGTAGGGGAAGCTACTTGTTTAATGTAAGGGAAGTGACTCATTTATAGGATCATAGTTACAGAGCTTGAAGCAATTTCAAAAACCACCCAATTTGACTTTCTTATTTTACAATTGAGGAAACTAAGATTGAAGGATATTAAATAACTTGCTCAAGAAAGTGGTAGAGGCAGGATTTGAATTTCCCCTAATATCGTGCTATCTTTTATATTCAATCATCAGCAAAAATTATCTTGAAAATCATACTTGTCTAAGACTGAGGAGTTTCTCCTGCAGTATCGCCTAGTACTTCCCCATTTAATCTTCTCTAGATAATTTCTTTTTCTCTTCTATCCTACTGAAACACTCAGAATCCCTTTAAGTACAACTTGAATTCAGAGTAATACTGTTTTTGTGAAGGCCTTTACATTGCAACTTTGGGCTTGCTCTTTATTAGGACTTTGTTTATTGCTTAGTTAGAAGTGGCTCTTTGACTCTGTAAATTGGCAGCACATCTACTGGTTATTTTAAGGTAATAGCTTTTAAAATTTTATTTGGGAATAGGGAATAAAGTAGGAGTACAAGGGAGAAAAGCTATTTAATATCTGTACTCTTCTCTCTTGTTTTTCTATAGAGCTATCTTTGGGCATGTTAAAAAGACATAGTAATTTAGTTTCCATAGCTAAATTTCCTCTTTTACAGCTAAAATTTAAATGAATATATATCTTTATCCCTCTCCCATACTAGCTCTTTCAGTAGATATAATTTCCATCTTTGGTATTTGTATCCCCAACTCCGAGCACATCAGCTAGTTGCATGGGTGATTAATAAATGTTTGTTGTTTGATTAATTTATGGATTTGTCCAAACATTTAAGTTCCTTGTTGCTAGACAGACCTGCCTGTGTGACTGAATTGATGGTTTGGAAGTATGTGAATACTTGATTTACATTAGCAATTAATTTCATCACTAAGCTTCTTTTTCAGGTACCTCTAGATGTCACTGTTAGATTTTCTAATGGAAATCGTTTAGTTCCCAAATGCAATTAGATATTACAGCAAATTCTGTTTTACAGATAGCTCTATATGATTTTAACAATAAAAACTACATTAATTGATCTAAATAAGCCTTAATTATGGGGTAGGATGATAAAAGCATATGTATACATTTCCTCTTTTCCAGAAAGGCATGAGGGAGATGGGGCTGAATTAAAAGTAGTAGATAATGGATCCCCTATTTTCAGCAATACTTTTCTTTTCTAATATATTGGTTTCTATTAATTCCTGAAAATCACAAATAAATATCATAAGACTGAACTATGAATATCATAAAACTGAACTATGAAAATGTATATTATTATAAAATCTTAGAGTTGAAAGAGTCTCCTTCCCAAACTATGAGTAAATGAATTAATGAATTAATAAAGCACCTATTAACTATTTACTGTCATGACTTCTGCTCTTAAAGAGTTCACAATCTTATTGAGAGATAATCTGCTCAATGCCCAGTGCCACAATATTCATTGATATTTTCAAGAAACATTTATTAAATTCTTGCTAGGTACTGGTAGGAATATTCTGCTGATATAAGTCCTTAAATATAAAATCCTTAATTTCATGGATCTTAAAAGATCAGTAGAAGAATAAGATATAATTGTTATCCTCATCAAATGGTTATCCTATTCTTTGGCTTTTGACTTTGACTATTAATGTCTCAAAGAACTTTAAATTTCATGCAAAATATTTTTTTTTAAATTATATATATATTTTTATAATATTATCCCTTGATTCATTTTTCCAAATTATCCCCCCCCTCCCTCTATTCCCTCCCCCCGATGACAGGCAATCCCATACATTTTACATGTGTTACAATATAGTCAGGTACAATAATATTCCATAACCTCTATACCACAATTTACCCAACCATTCTCCAACTGACATCCATTCATCTTCCACTAAAAATATAACCAAATTGCTTAGGGTTTTTTTTTTTTTTTTCCTGGCTTTTCTTTCAGCATTATCATTATTGTGTTAAGCAAACTAAACAGTAATAAAAAAGTGATTTTTATATAGCACCTGAAGGTTTGCATATATTACCTACATTATCTAATTTGGTACTTGAAAATTATGAGATTAGCCAGGAATTCACTAATAGAGTGTCAGGTATTTCTAGTGATTCTTGACTTTGAAGTGACCCTTATTATTTTAAGTCCTAAAGATTGTCCTTCATTGATTGACCAATAGTTGGCCCCAGAACAAACCCCATTTTGTCACAATTTGGGACCTGATTGGCTCAGAGTGAATGTTGATGGTGATATTTTTGTTTTGACCAGAACCCCTAAATGTTTTTTCCTTTTATGTGTGTATGTGTAAGTAATAGGTAATAGGTAAAAAAGGCCATTCTTTCCCTCTATTTTTACCTAACCACACTGAGACCTGTTTAAGACATTAGCTTAAAAAGGCCAAAATTTCCCTCTGCATCTAGGACCTCTCCAGGCATTCTAACTTGTGTCTTGCCATTGGACTCAGGTGGTTCTGAGGGACAAGGTGAAGCTCATGACTTTGCATAGCCTAGTCCAGGTTATTGATTTCCATGATGTCATGGTCCTCTTTGAGAATAAAGGGCATCTACTCTGGATAGTCAATTTTAAGGAATTGCAGTAGTTTTCTTCTAGTTTTTCCTTTCCATGTGATCAAAGAAATGTGATCATTCTTTTTGGTTTTTCATAACAATATTAGAACTTATATAACCCTTCAGGGTATGTAAAGAGCCTTTTATTTGCTTTCTCATTTTCAGGTAACCCTCTGAGGTAGATGTTGTTATTATTCTCCCCATTTTATAGATGAGAAAACTGAAGCCAAGGTTAAGCGAATGGGGTCATATATTAAGTGTCTAGGCTAGGATTTGACCTCCAAACTTCCTGACCCTAACTTCCACACTTTTCCTTTCTCTATCTGTGTGACACATTTTGTTTCATGTATTTCTGACATATTAAATCTATTTCAGTTCAGAGATTCACTGAGTAATAGATTCAAGGCCCAAACCCTTTTGTTCAATGATGGTCTTAATGCCTGAGGACATTAAAGGAATTATGGGATTTCTATAGCTTTTCTCCTACTCCAGCACTGTTCAAAGTTTTGCATCCAATTGTCATTTCACCCCAGAATTAAAAAAAGGTTTTTTCTTCCCTACTTTATTTGACATACATGTGGACTTTTTCTAAAACCACTCTTCTTTAGACACTTGGGTATTTCCAACACTTGACAAAACTGTCATTTTTGCGGCTGAAGTAGGAAAAGTGCTAAACTATCTATAGTATTTTAATTCAGAGAAATTAATATGTTTCAATAATTCTTTCTTTAGGAGGGGGATAAAAATTCTGTACCAAATGTGGCCTCCTAAAAATAATCCACATTATCTGTCAGAAGCAAAGACATTTGACAAATAGAGGTGCATATTGAAGAGCTTTGGGGTGGAGGGAGAAGTCTTGCCTGTTTTGGAAGGCCCATGTGTCTTGAAGAGCAAATCTGATATAAAGCAATTTGGTACTAATATCATTTTTACCTTTTCCTAAAATAATAATGATAATAACTAGCATTTATATCTCATTTTAAGGTTTACAAAACACTTTACACATATTATCTCATTATATCCTGGGATGTAGATGCTATTATTATCTCCATTTTACAGATGAAAAAGCTAAAGCAGTGATTTGCTCAGATTAAGTGATTTGCTCAGAGCCATATCTCTAGAAGTGTTTGAAGCCAGAATTGAATTTTTTTTTTTTTTTTTTTTTTTTTTTTAAATTTTGAGTTCTAAAACTAAGGTGAAGTATAGGTCATTAGATTTTGAAGGTAGTATTCAATAAAATTCACTTCTAGCTAAGAGTCTTGTTATAGCCAGTTAAATTTCAGAAAGCTCAGAATTGTTGTTCACATTCCTCCTGATAGCTTTCTAAAGGTTGTGTTTTCTCCTAACATACTATGTGTGGTATGTTATGTCCCGGGTGCAAAGAGAGCTCTGGAAGATCCTACCAAGTTATAAGGATTGTGGGGATAGACCCGTTTAACATTTTCAAAGGGTCCAGCCTTGCTAAAATTCAGAGATATTACTTTCTATATTGGTTGGTAGAAATTGTTATATCAATTGACTGTCTATCAAGTCCTACAGATTTTTTGATCCAGCTAGATGGTTAAATACCTGTCATATATGGAGGGTAATGATTTATATACTTAAAAATATTTAGGAAGAATCTTCTACTACAGTTATTAGTTTATCCCTTAATTAATCATTTTACTCAGTGTTCAACAGGATAGTCCAACAGGGAGATGGAAGATAGAAAGGGGTTGAAAGGATGGAATATGAGAGAATGCAAATCAACTTTTCCTTTTTAAAATTTTGGACTCAATTTCCTTTTCCCTTTAATCATTTCATTTCTTGCTGAGCCCACAAGTTTCTTCAGAAGAGAAACACAGTTGGATTAGCGAAGCAGCTGCTTTTACCAAATTTTTGTCAGTTTTAGTATGCCTGTTCAGCCCTTGAAGGACTTGATATGTTAAGAGCCTTCAGGAATAAGTTGTGATCTGTTTAGAATGTAGAGGAGCTAGAATTTAGTTTTTAAAAGTCTTCTGAAATGATTCAAATCAAGTATATGCCAAAAAGTCTTTTTGCTTTGCTATGAACTTTTCTAAGGACTGATGCTTTCCCTGAAAAGTAGTTAGATGAATGAGTATAGAATTGCTAGAAAGATTAATTGGCTTCTGAAGCATTTCTCATCTACAGATGTTCATTTGGGTGCTTTATCATCAATATGCTCAAAACTTATCTGGATCACCATAAAGATGGAATTGGGCATTATTATCAGTCCACAAAAATAATTTCAGGAACTTAAGGATTTAACAGTGCAATCAGCTGGCTGATAGATATTTTTGATTGTATAAAAAACCCTGAACAAATTTTAATTTTGGAGCTTTAGCATAATGATCTATGTGCCAAAAAGTAAGCTAGATCATAAAATATCTAGTACATCAATCAACAAACATTTATCAAGCATCTGCTCTGTGCTGGGTGCTGGGGATTGGCTGAACTCACATTCCTTCTGAAACAGTGTAGGAATTAAATTTTATATATAGCACTACAGTTGGCTTGCCTTCAGGAATAGCTTTGTTTTGTTGTTTTTTGGGGGGAGGGGGAGTCTTAATTTTCACTTCATTGCACTAATACTGAGATGAAGCACAAAGCAAGATGTCTATCGCTTGCATTGTCAATTTATCATCTTTGATGTTGATGTGAGCTGAGAGTCTGTAAATCACATGGAGGTTTATAATTCCTTTTAAGTGAAATCTTACAGCTACTATTTTTAATGTCCTTTTTGACAAAGAAATTGGTGTGCTAGTACCTACACATGTTTTTTCCTTCTCTTATTTCTCCTTTTCTCTTCCACTTATTCACTCCTCATTGTGAAGGATGTTTTCCCAATTATTAGTGAGAAAAAAAGCTCTGTATTTCCATGTTTCCCCTGCTCATGATTGGGTGCATTGATGGCAGCTGGGATAGCTTTGTCCCTCAAATGTTTTAATCAGCTCTGTGCTGAACCCAGGGCCATCCAGAAGGGCATTTCAAGAGCTATAGGCAAAAATAAAACACACATATAAACACACAGATATAAATGCCATACAGTTAAAAAATAAAAATCATAAGGTCATAGAATTAGATCTAGAAGGGACCTGAAAAGTCTAGCTCTGCCCTTTCATTTTATGAATCAGAAACTGGGACTTTGCAATTACAGATGATGTACTCGGTCTCACACAGGTGTTCTAAGAAGAGCTGGCATTTGAATCCAAGTTCCCTGTCTCCAAACCCAGTCATTTTCCCATTATAATCTACACAGCCATATATTTTTCCCCCTAGTTTCCTAGGAAGCTACACATATTCAGTGGTCCTAGAGTCATCCTCAGGATATCATTAGGTATGGAACCATTTTAATTCCAGAAATAATTATCTAAGATCCCTGAAAATCTAGAGAAGTAGAAATGACAGGATTATATGAAAATAAACAAACACATAATATGGGTATATATTATATATCCATATACAAAGTATTCACATGTTTGTGTGCCTATAGTACCCACACATATTCTTTTCAAGATTTACAGAGCACTTAGTGTAGATTATTGCATTTAACCTCACAATCCTGGGAAAGTATTATGGGTATTACCTTGGGGTACCTTGTGAAAAGGCAACAGAGATGTAAGACAGGGAGCATCGTGTTTGAGGAGCACCAGGATGGCCCAGTTAACAGTAAAACAGAGTTTGTGGAATTATGTGCAATAAACTATAGAAAGCCAAGTCACCATAGTTTATAGTTCTCTATTCTTGATTTAGATGCAGGATTTGAACCAGAGTTTCTGGTGACTAGCAGACCAGCATTTTTTTCAGCTGACCACACTTTCCCATCAAACTGATTTTTTAGGGCAATTTGGTAGGTAACAGTATATAGAGGGTCTGGCCTGGACTCAGAAATTGTTCATGTCAGACTTCATAAATAGTTGTGTATATGAGATCCTCTGCTTGCCTCAGTTTCCCCATCTGTAAAATGGAGATAAAAGTACTTTCAGGATTATTGTGAAGATAATATGTGATAATGTTTGTAAAGCACTTCAGCAGATAGTGCCATGGCTATATATAAGTTTGATCATTAACATTCTTATCATCTAACCACCTTTCTTTCTTGATGCAGACAAACATCATATATTTTATAATCCATTATATGGATGAAACTAAATGGAAAATTGTTAGTGGATTGCATGTACTGCTCACTAATCTGACCAGATTTGTTACGTGTTACAGTAATCAGTTTTAAATGGGTCATTTTATTTGATGGTACTTTCTCATGTCAGGGAGGAAAGGGAGGTGACATTTCAGAGAGGCAATATAGGGGTTTGGTAGTGTATGGGGGTAAAGTACTTTATAGGGAACTTTATAGGTAGGCTATTACTTACTGCTAGGATTCAAGTTCTCTTCATTACTCAGTATAAAAGTCGAAAAGCCTATTCCATAGTAATAGGTTGAATAACTTGGGATCAATGCTATTTTAAGACTTTAGACATAATTATAATCTCTGTAACAAATGGATTTTTCCATGAATGTTTTTAAAATCACATTGTATTTGTTGTACTAACCAATCTCTTTATGGGAGACTAATTCCTCAGTTTTGTTTATTTTTAGCTTCAAAATGAGGCATGCAAATAGCAGGCATATATTGTAACAAACCTTACAGAACTGACATAACTGAAATTGTTTAAAGGTGAATAGCCAGTAAGTCTGAAATTTTGTTTAGTTAGGACTGTTGAATCATATAGGGTTGGAGCCAGAGATCATTTGGCTCAGAGGATCTTAAGCCTGGGGCATGGATAGATTTTACCTGGTATACACTCAGGAAAGAAATTACATCATTATTCCACTAATATACTGAAATATAGCATATTTTTCAATTACATTTAAAACATTACTCTGAGAAGGCTTTATTAGCCTGCCAAAAAGTTTCTGGGACCCCCAAAAAGAACAAGAACTCCCCATCTTGTTTCATGTCTTTACTTTTGTAGATGAGATTAATCAAGTTTAAGTGACTTAACATAAATTCATATTTATTTTCTTTCAGCAAGAGGTCCTTGCTACTCCTCTCCTACTCTGTCCCCCAAATCTTAACTATCTGAATAAGTCAGGGATGCAAGAGATAGTATGTAAAATGCCTTTTTTTTTAATGTGACTTATTTATGATAAGGTTATTCCAATTATTATCCATTTGGAATTACTAGAAATACTTTCCGTTGGGCATTTCCAGTATCTATGACAAACACCATCTGTGGCATTCTGTAGCTAGTTCTGAGATATTTTGTTGCAATAGATTAAAGAGTTTTTTTGAATACCACAAGAGCATTCCAAATCGAAGTTTGAATATAAGCTTTTTTTTTTTTTAGAAAAAAACTTTAAAGTCTTTTTTATAAACTAATTACTAAAGGGATTTTGATTTAGAGTCACATATCCTCTAAAATTATTATTTTAAGGCCTTTTAATAAAACAGCATAAAGTTCATTCATAAAAATAAAAAAATAAAAAACTTGGGACATTTCAGGGATTCTTACAATATAGTTGAGGAACACCACTTGCCTTACACTTCTATTGAAGCCATACTCTGATTCTTCATTATGATGACATTGAGCTCTTGAGTGTCTGTATGTCATGTGAGGACTACCCTGAGCCTAAGTTCGGAAAAGGTTCTGTAGTTTGTTAGAGGCCAAAATAATTCACAAAGGTGTGTCAGGGTTTGTGATCTCCATACATCCAGAAAATATCTATCCGGATGTGAGACCACAGGTCCTAGAAATATTTAATGTGAGCCTCAGAATATTTGAAATTATTTTATTAAGAAAATTGTCTCTTTAACTAATTCACTGTTTCTGAGCCTTTCTGAACTTTTTAATGTATCTATTCTTGATATATTATTTCTATATCTATTATGAAGAAGTTAGGTGGGTCAGAGGCTAGAGCATTGGACTTGGAGTCAGAAGACCTGAATTTAAAATTTAAATCTAGTCTACATACCTAATTGGATCCAGTTTTGGATTCAAATAATCAAGTCTTTTTTAACTTCCCATATGACCTCCAATGGAGATGTACTAATAGCCCTTAGTAATGAGGAAATGTGATTAACCTGTGAAGGAAATAAAAAATGCAAGTGGACAAAAACGGAGGGATTGGAAATTCTATATAGTGGTTCACACTCATTTCCCAGAGTTCTTTCGCTGGGTATAGCTGGTTCTAGTCAATACTCCACAACTGGAACTGGAGTTCCTAATGTGGATAGTATTCTTGTCCCTTGGTCACCCTATCATTTGTAAGAGGGATATATTGTTAGATTTTTTTTTCTTTTTTTTTTTTCAAATTTTTTTCTCAATTATATGTAAACAAAAATTGTTTACATTCATTTAAAAAAAAAGGAGTAAAGCTTGTTTGCCAAGATTCTAAAATCCAGAACTCCTTGTTATTGAAGATTGTATATTTAGACTTCTAAACTGCCATTTAAAGTAAATGTATTCTTCCTATCTGAAGTATAACAGCAAATTTAAACCTTAATAATGATTTTTGAGGTTCTATGGTAAAAATAAATAATTTTGTGAATCATCAAAGACAAAATCATGTTGAATATAGTCTTTATGTTCAGTCCTTTTTTGTAAATCTTTGACAGTTGAATGCCGGGATTATAGATTTAACTCTAAAAATGAACATTGAGATAGTTTAAGCCAATTCTCTTATTTTTCAGGTAAAGAAATTGGGAAATTCAGACTAGCTTAGAAATAGAAAGGGAGTACTTGAAATAGAGGGAGTACTTGAACTCCGGCCTTTTAATCCTCGTAGCAATGTTTTTTTGTTTGTAGTGTTTATTCAGTTCAGTTGTGTCCAATTTTTTTTTGACCCCCATTTGGGGTTTTCTTGTCAAAGACACTAGAGTAGTTTACCATTTCCTTTTCCAGTTCATTTTACAGATGAGAAAACTGAGGCAAACAGGGTTAAATGATTTGCCCAAGATCACAAGCTAGTCAGTGTCTGAGGCCAGATTTGAACAATGAGTTTTCTTGATTTTACATCTGGCATTCTATCCACTATGCTATGAGTGAAGGAGGGTGAGAGGGGAAAAGGAAGAAAGGGAATGAAGGAGGGAAAGAGAGACAGACAGAGACAGAAATTATGACTTCTGGGGTCAAAAAGTCTTGGTTCTGATCTTTATATATAGATATAGTTAACTAGATGATTCCATTTACCTAAATATCTCTTCCTGAGCCCAAATTAGATAATAGAGAATAATGAGATATTTTGTGTAAACCATTTTACAAACCTGAAAACATACAGTGTAAGCTGTTATTGCTACAGCATTTGTTTTTTAGTGGTTATGTGACAATTAATTAATGAAAAAAAAAATCTGAATTTTAAAGCTTCTCAGCTCAAATATTTTTACTTAATAACATTTTTTTTTGTAAATTTTTTTTCTTTTAGATTTGTTCGGACAGTGTTACCATTTTCTCAGGAATTTCAGAGGGATAAGCAACCTAATGCACAGCCCCAGTATCTTCATGGATCCAAGGTAAACCATCATGATTTTATTATTGTTATGCTTTTGGAAAGAAATCTGTGAGTTAACAATGAAATAAGTTTCTAATTTTAATTTTAATATACCTAGTCCAAGATTTTTTTATATTGGTATAGTTGTAGGTCTTTGTAATTGAAAAGTTGTAAGGTTGAAAATATAGTTTTGCTCCATCTTATTAACAGCTTGCTTAGAAATAAACCTTTGCCAGGTAAATGTTTACCTCCAAGTACAAATAAATTAGTGGAAAAGTAAGAGGCTTTTATAATTTTATAGTTTTATTGAATTTTAGGCTAACTCTATTATTCATTTCATGCCATTTCAAATCAGAGGTGAAAATGAATAATAGAGTTAGCCTAAAATTCAATAAAACCATAAAATTATAAAGCCTCTTACTTTTCCACTGATTTATTTGTACTTGGGGGTAAAACACATTTCCTCATTACTAAGGGCTATTAGTACATCTCCATTGGAACTGATTTGATTCATCTCATTGTTGAGGAGGGCCACGTCCATCAGAATTGATCATCATATGGTATTGTTGTTGAAATATATAATGATCTCCTAGTTCTGCTCATTTCATTCAGCATCAGTTCATCATGTAAGTCTCTCCAGGCCTTTCTGAAGTCATCCTGCTGGTCATTTCTTACAACACAATAATATTCCATAATATTCATATCCCACAATTTATTCAGCCATTCTCCAATTGATGGGCATCCACTCAGTTTCCAATTTCTGGCTACTACAAAGAGGACTGGAAGGTTAGCAGTTTTAATATAGATTATACATGTTATACAAAACATTTTCAAATTAGCCATGTTGCAAAAGAAAATGCAATTCAAAAAAAATCAAGAATAATAAAATTTTTAAAAAGTATGCTTCAATTTGCATTCAGAGCCCATTAAGTCTTTCTTTGGAGGTGGATAGCTAAAGTGTGATATTTTTTATTCATCCTCAATCACCACAGACAGAACTTCTTGATACTTCTGTATTTCTCATGACTGACCAGGTAGTGTTCCAGGTTACTTGAGCACTGATTATATAGATAGGAATCTTATATAGATCTTGCTTCTTCTGTCATTTTGCTTTTCATTAATCCACACATTTATTTAACCTATTATATACTAGGCACTAAGGAGACTACTACTAATAATAATAATAATTGCTAGCATTTGAATACATTTTAAGGTTTGCAAAGTGCTTTACAAATATTATCTCATTTTGTTCTCACTGCAACTCTGGGAGATGTTTGCTATTATTATGTACTTTTTATAGATAAGGGAACTGGGGCTTAGATGGATTAAGTCAATCAATCAGTAAACAACAGAACTAGAGAGCAGCTAGATGGTGCACTGAAAGAGCACTGGGCTTGGAATCACCAACATTATTTTCATGGATTGAAATTCAACCACAGATCCTTACTAGCTGTGTGAATCTGTATGCAAATTTGCTTTCATCTTTAATAAATGGTAAAATTATGTGTTTACCAATGAATTGTTTTAAAATGTTATATCTTGCTAAGGAGTAAGGTCACTTCATCATGTGAGACAGGAGTGAAAGAGGAAAGAGTGGTAAAAGGCACCTGAATCATAGGAGGTGAGGACAAGGGGAGAAGAATGAGCTTATGGCAGATGGTCTCAATTTTTTCAGTAAAATGTGAAACAAGATTCTTATCTGAGAGAGTGGAGAGAAGGAAAATCATAGGAGGTTTGAGGAGTGATGAAAAGATTTTAAAAAGCCACTGTGTAGAGTGGAATAATAAATTAATAGGGATATATAATAATTACCTAGCAGCAGTGAGGACCTAGATTAATTATGTAGCATAAATTTATAGTAGACTCAGAACATTTATATCATTTTTCTCCACATTATTTCAGGAGTACATCTGTAGAAGTCAAGATGACAAATGATGGAAGTAATCCAAATTGACTTTTGGTCGGGTTCAATCAGTGATAAAAGAGATAAGGATTCCTGAGAAGAGGACAGTGTAGTGTTGAATTGGTTCCTTAAGGGATCAAGATGGGAAGAAGAAAGAAAGGGGTAGTGATGGGGCAATGGCCAGGTTGAGAATTGAAGGATCAAGCTACCAGATGTCCTGATTCAGATAAAGAAAAGGATTTTGTAAGGAAAAGCAGAAAGAGAGGTGAAAAACTAATACATTTTGACTGGATAAAAGGATTTCTTTCTTTCATTTTTTCTTTTTATTTATCTATTTATTTTAAACTTAAATACAAAATAGGAAAAGAAAAAAAATTGCCATGTGCTTAACAGAACGTAAGAGAGGATTCAAAATACAAAGCAATAAATTTTCATTTCAAGAAAGCCTATATAATAAATGCTTCATGTTGTATTTAGAATTGTCCATGTTTTTGTTGCTTCCTTGTAGGTTTTCTATTCTCTGCTGTGCACTTTTTACTTTATTCTTTTTTTCCTTTTCCTTTAAGTAGGCTACAATTAAGTGTAGATATGATTATATATAGGGAGTTCAGAATTCTTTAAAAACAGAGGTGTTATATTTCTGGGTGATGGCAAGGTCAAGGGTATTGGCCATCTTTGGGTGTGATTAAGAGGATAGATTTGTAGCTCTTGGCTAGTGAGTAGGGTAAAGAACTGAGTGGTTAGGATATTTGAGAGAGAATAAGTATTATATTGAAGTCCCCTAGTATCAGGGGGCAGGAATTGAGGAGGAGAAAAAAATTATGAGCCATTAAGGAAGGAGAGAGAGTGACTTGGGGGTTTGTGTAGATAACAGCTATGAAGATTTTGACTGGGCGATATCATGAACCCCAAAGAAAGAGAAGTTATTGAGTGATGGAGAGAGGTGAGAATATTCCAACTCCTGGTACCCTGACCCGTTAGTTGAGGAGAAAGTTAAAGTGCAGCCAGTGCTGTAAAGGGTGGCCAAGGTGGTTATGTCATGGAGGGGAAGACAAGTTTCAATAAGAGCTAGTAGAAAGAAGGAATAGAAGAGAAGATTTTAGATGTAGGAAAGTTTGTTGCCTGTGGAATCTGCATTTCAGAGGCTACTATGAAAGGGCTGGGTGGAGTTACATTGAAACTTAGGGTGGAAGTGTTGAGGGAGATGGGAATGAGGAATCCATTGCTGGAGGGCATGAAATAGGCATAATAATCCACTGGAGTTCTGAGTTACTGGGATTTGAAAGATGTGACCAGGTATGAGGATATATATTATTGCACCTCTTTTCTATATTCAAAGAACAGGCACAGAGCTGGTAGCTAGTTGATGCAGTGGATACTGCACCAGCCCTGAAGTGGAGGACTTAACACTTCCTAGCTGTGTGACCCTGGGCAAGTCACTTAACCCCAATTTCCTGGTCCTCCTCCCTCCCAAAAAAGAACAGGCACGAGAGAAGGTGGAATTCCTGTCTTTGCAATGGAAATTCTCCACATCCCTGACGAGAGATTGGGCTGGCATTAAACAGTGGCAGGTGCCTTGTGGTAGCACAGATAGAATAGGTTGCTTAGGGACAGATGAAAGAAGCTAGCCTGGCCCTTACCAGCCTTTCCTTGGGGGAACATTGACTTTTTCAGGGTCATGCAGCTAGCAAGTGTCTGATACTGGATTTGAACTCAAGACTTTTGAGACTCCAAGCCTAACACTCCATTCACTGTGCGATCTACACTTAATGAATTTGGTGTTATAGCTTGCCATGCAGATATATTCTCCTATGTCTTAACTGCACAAAACCAAAGTTGAGGTCAGAGTTTTGGAATATTTCCTGAATCTCCCTCCCACTTGGGTGTAGTCTATTTTTCTCCATCTCTCTCTGTTTAAACTCTGCATAATAGAGACTAGGTCCCCTATCTTTCTTTCCAAATCTCAAGCTCTTTCTTCTCCCTTTTATTGTGGATTAAACTCAGTTAAACTCTTCGTCTTCCAAAAGGGCAATCTTAATGCTATTTCAGGCTCTCTGTTCTCCTACACCCAAACTGCTGCCAAATTCATTTAATTTTTTAGAGCTCTCTTTATATATTCTGTCTTAATACCTTTTTCTGTGCAAAAAGGTAATTTCTAAAGCCATTGCATCTGCTCTTTTGTCTTCCTGGGTTTTTTTTTTTCCCCCTACTTTCTTGCTTCCCCTTTTAGTATTATTCCATGCCTAGTGTCATGATGGGATGTACAAAGTTTAGGAGGAAAGGGCTTTAACACTTAGGGAAAAGAAATTAAGAAATGGGGTGTAGGAGATAATGCTGGATCTGAGTCTGAGAAGAAACAATATTCTGTGAAATAGTAGTAAGGAGGGAAGATATTCCATGCTGTTAGCCAGTGAGAAGTTGGGGCCTTGGAAGATGAAATGTCTTGTGTGAGGAACAGTAAGGAGAGCAGAACAGATAGAGAGAAGTATAGGATAAGGAGAGATTGAAAACATAGGAAGGTTATAAAAGACTTTAAAAGCTAAATTTCTTTTTGATTCTGGAGGTCATAGAGAGTCAGTGGAGTTTAGTGATTGGCTGGGTGGCAGTGTTGTAGGAAGATCAGTTTGACAGCTAATTGGAGGATGAACTGAATGCAGAATCTTGAAGCAGGGACTGAATTCATGACCCTCACTAAAATAACCACATTTACTGCCTTTAAGTCTGATGACTTTTCTTAGCAACAATTAAGATGTCCTCTTTCCCCATCAGTAATCATTGGAGTGTTCTGTTCTTTATTTGGTCTCATTTGACTCATCTTCATGAGAAAGTGTTCCTTTCTTTATCATGTGGTTAGAAATGGAAGAAAATTTATGGATCGTGTTGTCCAATTCTCTTATTTTATAGATGAGGAAATTGAAGTACAGACAAGTGAAATGAGCTGCCCATATTTACATATGAAGTATGTAGGCAGCTAAGTGACCCAGTGCAGGATCTGGAGCCTTGAAAACCCGAACTCAGATTTTGCTATATCTTTTCATTTCATTTAGTATTAAACTGATAAATAGTTTAACAGTGACCCTTCCTAGTTCTCATTTTAGTGACAGCCCTCGAGCTGAACTGAATGCTGGTAACTGTTCTCAGGATATCTGCAGGATGATGGTTTTATTATGTACTAGAGTGGCTCATTGGAAGATTTTTCAGACCTGGGGCTAGATGATAATAAATATTCACTGTGGTTGCTGAAAGAAAATCCTTCTCTGTTCACATGTTGTCAGTGATTTTAACAACAATAACCTCCCCTCCTTCCCAACCACCTCCTATTCCTTCCATTTACCTTATCGTGTTTAATGTTAAGCTGAAATACAGAGAAATTGAGGATTAACCAGTGATTTTTAGATGGATGAGTCAGGTTGTCTAGTGCAATTGGAGAGCTTTTTTTTTTTTTAATTATTTTGTTTTGCTTTTCAATGGAGTAGGAAGGATAATTTACATGTTCCTTATATTCTAAGATGTGTGTAGTCAATTTCTCTGAGCCATTCATGCTTTCTATTTTCTCATTCTCTTCTAATTAATCTCATAGAATCATAGAATGTGAGAACTGGAAAAATGTGATAGTTTCTTCTGGATCAATCTCCTCATTTTATAGATGAGGAAACTGAGATCCAGAGACCTTGGTAAAGTGCCAGGACTTTGGTTTATTATATCATTGTCATCACCATCATTACCAAAAATTGTGTGTGGTATGTGTGTCCTATTTTATATAGGCACTGTGCTTAGTATCTTACAAATGCTCCAACGACTCTGGGAAGTATGTGCTGTTATTACCTCCCTTTTTCAATCAAAGAAACTGCGGTAAGCAGAGCTTAAGTGACTTGCCCAGGGTCACTTACTGTCCAGATTTGAATTCATGTCTCAGTCCCCTCCTATTCCCTTCCCAATTTAACCAGTTTCCACCATAGTCTTTCTACTTAACGAGGAGCTAAAGTGACATCTCTATACAACAGACAGGACTTTTGCAAATATCTTCCTGATTTTTTTCTGTAAAGGGCTAGAACTGAGCAATGCACTTGGATAATGAAGCACGTGAGACTAATTGCCAATTGGACGGTTCCCTATTAACTTGTTTGAAGGTTGACCCTCCCCAACTGTTCTGTGCTGACTTGATTGGTGGGACAAAGAGGGGGAAGTAACTTGTGTGGGAGGAGTAAGAGAAACTTGGGTGGTGGAACTCACGCTCACTTGCACTCGTGACCTGGTGTTGGAGGCGACGGTAAAGATCTAGAATAAAGACGTTTAGTGGTCCTGACTCCTGCTGATTTCTGGGAAGATAGAGTTCCAGCATTTTTCCTTGTTGTTTTCATGCATTTGATTGTTTTATTTTATCCTTGTGCTTCAATCCTGTATCTTTCTGCCAGCAACAACAGGAAAGTCGGACACATTTTGAACAACTAGATAACAGTTATTTTCTGTTTTGTCTTGACTATCTTTTTGCTTTCGGTGATACATGGAATATTGGACTACATGGGGGTATATCATATTCTTAAGGAATGCTAAAATGGCCCCAAAAACATTCAGCTGTGAACCAAATTCATTAGCAGAAAGCAAGCATTATATTTAAATTGATTTCTTGGATCATTAAAAAGAGGTGATTTCTTCCTAAATGCATTGTTTTTCAGTCTTAAGGGATAATAATAATCTCTTATTATCAAGGGGAGTTCATTTCATTTGTTGCAATTTGCTGTTCTGCATACTTGCTTATTTCAAGAGATTTGTGATTTCATGTATTTCTCTTCCTATAACTTAGTTATTACTCTTTCATTCTTTAGAAGATTGTAATATGTTGCTTTGTGGCATTAATTGGGTCTGTCCTTAAAGTCCTTTGAACTTAGTGGAATTTGCAGCAGTTTATGCTTTATTGGAATAGCATTTGAGATCCCAAAGTTACTTCCATGTCATGGGGGAAGAATCAGAGGGCGGATTTCATATAGAGATATTATTTCTTTTCTAAATGAAATCGCCTATTTAAACCAGGGTATGAATCCATTTGTTTAGTATATGAGGCACTGAACCCAATTCTCTAAAAATGTAAATCAGATTTACCTGGGTTTAACATGTATAGCCACACAAAATGATGCTGATTTTATACAAAAGTCAAAAAGGATAAGGCTAACAAAAGTTTTATTGCCAACTTGCTTATCTACACAATCATGAATAGAAATGAATTCTAGTGCATGTCTTTAATTCTCAAAATCATGTAATCAGAGTGTTAATTGAAAGAGCTTGAGGTGCTAAGTACAATGCTTAGCATGTAGCAAGTACTTCTGGTCTGATTGTCACCTAGAACTGAATTAAAGTATCCTGGAAGTGGCCTGATTGGGTCAAGTATGATAGGATGATTGCCTCTTTAATGTTAGATTCTGTGCCTCTTGTGACTATCTAAGATCATCTTATTTTTTGGAAGCATCACATACTTGACTCATCAAACTTGAAGTCTAAAAAAATCCTAGATCATTTTTGCATAAATTACTATGTCATAAGCATATCCTTTCTCTATTCCTAGTTATAAAGTCGATCATTTTAAGCTAAGTTAGGATTATTGTTATATTACAATTATTCCCATGAAAATTCATCTGGCACTTTTCTGTGCAAGAGTAAAACTCAGAAGAATCTGTCAAAGTCTCCCTCTAGTTGTCTGATTTTAAGCAGAAGGAAAACATCTTACAGATGAGGACTCAACATGAGGTAAAGGAAAATTTAATCATAACCAGAAGTTAGATAGCCTTAAGTATTTTATCTGTGGAAAGAGGGATAATAATACACAAATTCTTTGTTATAATTACCTTTTGTCATAGGCAGCTGGCAGCTCAGTAGTTAGATTGTGAAGTTTAGAGTCAGGAAGAGCTAAGTTCCAATGAAGCTTCAGACACTTAACTATATAACCCTACTCTAGTCATTAAAACTCCATCTTTCTTTTTCCTCAATTGTACAATAGAAATAAGCCCACTTGGTTGCCAGGATCAAATGAAGTATTTGTAAAGCACCCAGCATAGTGCCTGATACTCAGAAGGTGCTTAATAAATGTTTTTTTCCTTCCTATAACATAACTTGTAGCTTGGTGTTTACTTTTATTGCGAAATATTATTAGAGATCCAACCAGGATCTCTTCCAATTTTACCAAAATACATAACGGCAGACTACCAAACTCAGAAATAGGCTTTAAAACAGTTCTCTCCATTGGTGGCTGAAGTTAGATTTGACTTGAAATCCTAATTTCCCAATGACCAACCAATCTGAAAATTGTCAGAATGTCCCAATGTCATACTTACTTGTAATTCTTCATTTTCATCGTGCTGATATCTTAAGGCTTCTTTTGTGTTTGGGCATTGCTGTAGGAATCAGATAATTGTGAGAAACGGACTTAGTCCAGTATGGTCTCCTTCTTTAGTTTCTAAAAGGTCTTCATGGGGCAATTGTGCTTTAACTATTTGACTTTCTGGGCAGCTAGACAGTGCAGTGGATAAGAGTATTGGCCCAGAAGGCAGGAGGCCCAGAGCTCAAATCCAGCCTCAGACACTTAACACTTCCTAGCTATGTGACCCTGGACAAGTCACAATCCCAATTGCCTTGCAAACAAACAAAAAATTGTCTTTTATTTTACAGAAGATGTGATTTTCTTGGTGAGGGTCAGTGGTTTCTAAGAGATTTCCTCTGAATTCCAAATAGATACTTTAAATGATTAAAATTAAAGGAAAAGCACCCTAAACTGGGGAAGGTATTTAATCTATCTTGGATTACTTGTTGTCTAGGGGAGATAGGTAGAGGAAAGGAAGGGAGAAAAATTTGGCACACAAGGTTTTGCAAGGTTGAATTTTGAAAACCATCTCTATGTATTTTTGAAAATAAAGTTATTAAAATTTTTAAAAATAAATCACTATGAACAACAAGAACAAGGAGATTTTAAATTAAAAGACAAATACAAATCTCCATTGGTAGGTAAAGGAGTTTGTTCACAATAAAAATCATAGATTCAGAAAAAAATTTACATGTAGAATATGTCATATGTATGTATATATGTATATGCATGTGGCATTTTGTTTACATCTTTGGTTTCAAAATTTCAATATTAGTAATATGTCAGTTTTTTCAAGTTTTTAATAAATTCAGTGTTTTCATTTATATGGTTTGAAATTGGATTCTTGGTTTTGAATTGTTTGTCTTGCCACCCCAAGTGGATTAGATTATAAGCCTCTTGAAGTCAAGTCTGTGCTTTAAACTTTTCTGTACCCAGCACAACAGTTCCTGACACATAAGTGCTTAATAAATCCTTCCTTCTTTTCTCCCTCCCTCCGTTCTCTTTTGTTTGAATGGTGGCAATATTACTCTCATTAAAATCCTATCTAGTGCCCATTTCTGGCATGAAGATATAACCCTGGGTTTACAGAGATTATCCCAGTAGAATATAAAGGCCAGCTTTGAGTGTGGGCCCCTGATGGACTTGCTGTCATGGTTGACTTATGGTACCAGGTTGTTGGCAGACACAGGGAATGCTGATACCAATTATATCTTATACATACATACATACATAATTATGCAGAAGCTTTCCACACAACTGGTTGTTTTTTTTTTTTCTTGAGAAAAATACCTCTGATTTTTCTTATCCCCATTACCATTCATATTTTTAAAATTTATTCATTAAAACGGTATAATAGCCTTTGCTAATCAAAAAGCTCTTTTGTATTCTCCCTCATACACATAATTGAGTTAAGCAAACTCTTACTTTAAGAACTTTTATTTTTTTCTTAAACTGGTACAGGTCAGGGAAATGTAGGCTGCAAAGAAAAATAATAAATGGAAGAATGTAACCAACTAGAAGTCACATATGGCACAGAATTTAGAGTACTTCATTTTTCAGTGGTTCTTACAAGGATTTGTTATAGCTAAAGTTAAAGATCTTAATAGTGTTTTTACTTTTAAAGTAGTTAAAGAAAGATTTTATCTAAAGAAACTAGAGCACAGGCTTAAGACCCAAATACATTCATACACACAGAGTCAGATTTATTAACTATATTTATGTTGTATGTACTTTTTATGTCTTCCCCCAAAAGGTGTAAGCTCACTGCAAGTAGGGATGGTTTCATTCTTTGTCTCTGTGTTTCCAGTGCCTTACACAGAGCTGGCACTTAATAAATACTTGTGGATTAGTTGGTGGTTGATTGAAGCTCTTGGACTCCTGTGTCTACAAAACCATCCCCTCTCCTAGCTGAGGAACATGGGGTGTCTGGCCTGCCACTGACAACAGCTGTTGGTGGTTACATTTCAGCAGAGGAGGCTCCGGAAGAGTTGAGAGATTTTCTTTTATTGTTACAAGCTGGACTTCATCAGCTTGTTGGTCTTCAAGGTTTGGAACCAGTGACTGGCTGGATTTCTCCAGGTCACCCCGCTCCCTGCTGCCGTGGTTTCTGCGGCCTTCTCTCCCGTTTGGTGGCGGCGTTCCATTTAGGTCTCTGTTCTGTTCTTGCCTCTTGCGGCACCATATGTTCAGGCACCCATAGAGCAGAATGCCGGCAATGATGAGGAGCAGAACACTGCTAGTTAGCCAGATCCCCAAGGCCAGGTCTTTCTTTCTGTTGCTTACGGAGGACGGATCTTGTTCCTTTGTCTGAAAAATTCTGCACTGGTCACTGGATGGGTTTGCTGATTGGCAGGTTACACAAAGAATGTACTTGGTCAAGGGAGTTAGATTTTCAATTACAAAGGAGGACTGGCTGGCAGGGACCCTTTCTTCCCTCTGAAAGCTCTTCCTTGAGTATCCAGACAGCAGGCTGTCCCAGTTGGGGTGGTACATGATACTGTAGAAGCTGTCAGCACAGCTGGCCACAGTTGGCCACACAACCATGGCAGTGCTTCCAGTTACATTTTGCACGATGATTCCCATTTTGATGCTGCTTGAGGAAAAAGTTCTTCCTTAAAAAATAAATGGAACTTTTTTCAGTGTAGTGCAGGAATCATTCTTGAGAATGTGCTAAGTGAGCCCCAGGAGAAAGAAATGTAGAATTTGAAAAGAATTTATTAAGTAATAGCTCTATGTAGTTGTGTAGCCATTTATTAAGCACTTATTTGTGAAAGATTGTGACAGGGACTATTGATAAGAACTTGAAAGCAACGGATTAATAGAATAAAGAAGCAAAGAGGTTCGTTTAGTCTTCCTATTTATATTTCCAGTGTCTAACCCAGTGCCTGGCAAAATGTAGGCATTTAATGACTATCACTTGGGCAGAGTATTAGCTCTCAAATTGGAGATCCTGAGGGGTCAAAACTCACCTTGCAAAGGAAATTGTTACCTTGCTGACTTTGGGACCTCATTTACTAGAACTGGAAAGTAAGAAGGCTAGATTATATCATCTCCAAAGTCCCTTTCAGCCCTAGATGTATGATCTTATGAACTTTAGAAAAATTCTACTTGGCTAATTTAAAGCCCTAAATCTTGTAATGAAAGAACTTTTTTTTTTTTTTTTTTAAATCCCATGGCCTTTTATGAATCTTCATTTTAGAATTCTCACAACTCCCTTCTCTCCATTTGCTCAATTCAAAATAAAACAGAGGAGAATCAGTGAATAAGAATTCTGTCTTTGGTTGTAAGATCTTTTTCAGTATCCTAGGCATTTTTCCTAATCAAAATAAAGGAAGACATCTGCTAAATGTTTTACACTATGGGCACCAAATGATGCTTCTTGGTTAAAACATAAAATTGTAATAGGTCCCTGCTGCCATAAGAATAGATTGTATAAGTAACAAAAATACTAATTTCATTTTATTTGTACCTCCCCAGGTGAAGGCAAGGGAAAAACTACATTTTTAATACTTAATTTGATCATTCAAGTTGTGACTTATTCTTAGTGTCTGTTTTCTCCTGTTGCTGCCTCACTGGGGCGGAGCACAAGTGAAAATAAAGACTGGAGAAAGGTTGAGAAAAGAGGATCTCTCTTAAAAGCATTTTTTTAAATCAGTGCAGGAACCAGATTTTGATTAAAAACATTTTGTATCGATTATACTTCTCAAACATAATTAGGACTCTACTATGTTTACATTAGAATATCCTAATTTGGAGAGCATTCAAAGTCATTTTAAAATTCACATAATGCTCATTCCAATTTACTTTTCGAGTCATTGAACACAGGTATAAATATGTTGAGATATATATTTTATCTTAGGAGTTCTTTATGTTAATTATAGATTTTTGGACACATACTGACAGACAGTAATCTAATAGATACAGTATATACATTTGAGTAGTTCTGCTTCATTAATGTTTTAACCCCAGAATGGCAATATAGATTCACCCCAGTATCTACATAATTGAATCATTTTTATCTTGAAGGCTAAATTCTTGATCTTTTCTTCAGATGCATCCAATTTTTTTTTTTTTTTTTTTTGCTAATATTTTTTAGTTTTTTGCTGGTCTTTTTCAATAATTATTTTGAGTTAGTAGTTGCTCAGTAAGTGATTGTTAAGTTTTTTTTTTTATATTTTTGTTGTTATTTTTATGGGAAGAAGTGGAACTGGTAAAATAAATTTTTGAAAATTTGGCTGTTATTAAAATGAATTACCATTAAGGAAGACATCCCTTTTAAAAAAAAAAAAAACTTTCCCAAAATAGTGTTCCCATTTCTTTTTCCTTAGGGAACCCACAATATTTAGGTTTCTGTTTTTCTACAAAAAAAGTATCTCATTGTTATAGCTGAAAAAACATTCATAGAAAAATAAATATTATTAAGTATATTTTTACATGGTTTTCATCAGTGAAACAAATGAAAGCAAATGAAGATGATAGAATTTCTTAATGCCAAAGGATAAGGAATGTCTTTATACGAAATGTCAAATGTGGCAGCAATCTATTATTAAAGTCTTCAGTAATGATATTTAGTTAATGCTTTGATTGAGCTTACATTTAGAAGATTACAAAACCCTTCATTCGTTTAGTATATGCTTCTGGTGATAAGAACATTATGGACAAAATATATTTATTTCATGGTGTATGATAGTACACTAGACAGTTTTTTCAAACCTAAAAACCTTGTAAAGTTTTAACATTTTTAGTTCACTGTTTATTCCATTGGATGTGTATGACTACATTTATAAATACAAATATACTTTATACATTCTTTTTTAAAGATAGATTTTAAATTGTACTCTTGCACACAGTATATCCAATTGAACATTATAAGACAAATTAAATATATTTCCACTCAATCTTGGTCCTTCACTCTAAAAATTAAAAGGTGGCCAGATTTAGGGAGAAGGATGGAGGAGGAAAAAAATAAACTAAGGTATTATAAAAGGGTAAGTTCCAATTTCTGTAAAGTTTTTAAAAATATTTATTATTATTATTATTATTATTATTATGCAAACTTGTAGTATTTAGTAAAAAAGATTTACATATCTAACTCAAGGATTCTTAAACTTTTTTTGTGTGAAAACTCTTCTGGAAGTCTAGGATCCTCCCAGTGTTCCTTCCCCTCAGGGAAGGACAGGGAGAAAGAGACCTGGTAAGATTTTTTCAGTCGGGGTAATTAAATGGGCCAACACATCAAAGGGCCCAGCCTGGAGACTGATAAGACTTAAATGCCTGTTCTGACTATAATCCTCTTCTCCATTTGAAAGTTTGCCTCCATGACATCACACAAGATTCAGCACCTGCTATAGTGTTATTTGCACTCCCTAGCGTGTGGGAGATACCTTAGCATGCAGATAACAGCTAATGTTATAAACTTACTGACCATGCTGTGGGGGAAAAATAATTGCGTTTCCATAAAAGAACCTATGGACTCTCTCAGACTGGTGCTTTTAATTATAAAATAAAAAGAAACCAATGGTTAAGGAAATAGATGTATTTTTTTTCCCCTATCCAACTTTACATACCCCGTAAAATCTGTCCAAGAATAGGATCTCAGGTTTAAAATATCTGCTTTAGCCTGTCGTGTATTGGATACACAGTTTAGATTTCCCCAAAAAACTCAATTTTATTCAGGGTTTAAAATTTCTTTGAACTTAGGTTTATATGTTTGTTTTAGTTGGAATAAGAAGGAATTGAAAAACAAGGAATTAAGTATTCAATAATAGTAATTTAAATGGGGGGGCAGGATTTGATGTGTGGAAGGAACTTTATAAGAACTAAGATTATCTATTACCTTTATTCCAAAACTTAGGTTTCAGAGAATCATAGAATTTGAAAAAAGTTTTTAAATAATTAAAACTTCTGTCATTTGGGAAAATGATTTGTGGAAAGTTATCGTAATTGCTAGTTCTTTAAATAAGTACCTCAAAAAGCCCTCTAGAGGTATGAATAAAATAGCAGTACTTACCTTAAAAGGATCCAGTGCTTTTGGAAAAGATGCTTTTCAGCGTTTGATTTGTTTTGAAAGGGGAGCAAACTCTAGCTTTTCTGTGTCCCTGCTGCCAGGGAAGGTTATTTCTTGAAGACCTATATTCCCATCATCATCTCACTAGCCTCTGGAGCTTGAATTCTTGTTGCCCGATTCATTTTTTTTTCCTTCCAAATATTCCAGGCAACACTGTATTCTGTCCTTACTTTTATTCATCTGTACGCTTGTAGTTCCTAAGTAGTTTAGTTGCTGTGCTCATTCATGAGATACACCCCCCTCCTACCACCACCAAGAAATGCTGGCATTCTCTGGCTGCCTCTAGGACAGCTCCCTGAACATCCCATCACATTGTGTAGCTTCGTGATGCTCCAAATGAAAAACATTAGCATTTCAGTGACATCAGCAGGGGAAAGAGTGAAAAGGTGGAGGGGGGGGGAGGGAAAGGAGGGAAAGAGGAAGGAAAGAGGGAGAAAGGGGAAAGGGAGGGAGGGAGAGAGAGATTTTGTGTGTGTGTATGTGTTTGTAAGGGAGTGGGAATGGGGGAAGGGTGGCAAGAGGGTTTGGGTTAAGTAAGATTTTTATTTTTTAAAGAGACCAGCTTCTTGATGAAGCCAGCCTAAGCTTTCATGGAACAGGTTTCAACTCTTAACTATCAATTTGCAGCATTTAGGATTTGATAATTCCTTCTCACAGTTTGAGCCAGCATATTTGGTTAGGCTGTTCATAGGCAATATGAATATACATATTTATATGTAATAATTTTTAAAAGCTAAGAGCATCATGCCAGATAAATTGTAATATTAAAGAGGAAAAGCATGTTCAGAGCTAAAAACTCTACCATTTAAAAGCATAATTAACCATAAGCTATATTTAATTTTGTTTTCAACAGAGTTCTATTGCATTAAATAATATCATGGCATATAGTAGAAATGATTTTGAAAGAAAGGAAGCAAAGAAATTTTAGATTTCTAATGGGTGGGAAAAACAGGACTAGTATCTGTAAGAACAAAATGAATAAAACGTGAAACCATCTTGAAAGATCATATTGGAGTATTTCTAACCTGTGGTTTTATATCCATTAGAGAGAAAAGCAAATCCTTTT
Source organism: Sminthopsis crassicaudata (assembly GCF_048593235.1). Classification (NCBI taxonomy): domain Eukaryota; kingdom Metazoa; phylum Chordata; class Mammalia; order Dasyuromorphia; family Dasyuridae; genus Sminthopsis; species Sminthopsis crassicaudata. The sequence goes on from NC_133619.1 coordinate 242,950,612, forward strand.
TTACATGTTTAGTATTGATAAGAAATACTCACCCAGATATACTCTCCAGTCTTGTACACATTAGAATCAATCAGTAACTATTAAATTTCTACTACGTGTGAAGTACTATGCTCTGCAGTGATTTGTAACTGTGATATATCTAAAGAAAAAATAAATCTGCCCTCTTGTAAAGAACTTCATTTAGTTTTTACTACCAAACAAATCTTGTATCCTTTATAGCAGGGTTCTCAAACTAGGGCCCTCGGGCCACATGCAGAAAGCCGGGTTATGGCAAATGGGCTGAGGGGAGGAGACAGTGTGAGTTTTTGTTTTTACTATAGTCTGGCCCTCCCACAGTCTGAGGAACAGTGAACTGGCCCCCTATTTAAAAAGTTTGAGGGCCACTGCTTTATAGACTCTTCCTCCATCTTCATCCCATCTCTACTCCAGCTTACTTGAACTGGATAAAAATATTAATTCAATAGAGAAACTGTTTTGGTTCATGCTAAGTCATTTTGCTCAAAATATGCTACTTTAAAAACAACAACACTATGTTTTATATTTGGTTTAATGTCCAGTAATTTAGTGCAGCTTTTGTGATCTGGTCCAAATCCCTGATCCTGACAGTGAAACTTTGTTTTAAGAATGGCATTATTGGTGAATTTGAATTGTGCTTTCATAATTTTTTCATTCAAGTAGTTTTACTATTGTTCCTTTTCCTTCTTCACTCCCATTTTCCCTTTTTGAAAGTGCTCATTCCTTATCAGTTCTGTCTTCCAATTTCATTAGAATATTAAAATGTTTAGAGGTAGCTAGATGGTGCAGTGGCTAGAGCATCAGCCCTAAACCCAAGTTCAAATCTATTCTCAGACATTTAACACTTCCTAGCTGTGTGACTGTGGGTAAGTCAATTAACCCCCATTGCTTATAATTGTTTATAATTTGTGATTCCTTGAAAGCAACATTCTTTAAAATTCAGGATTCTAATCATCCTTCATGTTCTAATCAAAAGCATTTAACCTTTTCCAGGGTCCTGTTGCGTAGCTTCTCACAATCTTGAAATATTAGTTATGGTTGGAATTTGTGGAAGTTAATAGCATGTAATTTTGTTTTGTAATTTTGTTTGTGTGCCAGTTTCCACAGTCTGATATTTAAAGTGTAGCTTTGTCACCAGGTACATAACAGAGTCCTCCTTGCAGATTAAATTGTATTTCTGTGAACAACAAAGCATCCTGAGGTGTTCTTGTTGGACATATTTTCTAGAATCAAAACTCTCCTGAGTCCTCTCTTCTCCAGGCTAAACATCCTAGCTTCTTCGCCTGAGCCTCATCTGCCATGAAGCTGATACTTTCCCACTCCCACCTCCACCCCCACTGCTCTCTTCAGTGTCCTTATTAAACTGTGACTTCCAGAACTGAATATAGTACCCTAGATGTGGGCTGATCAGGACGGATTTCAGGGGGATTATAATTTTTTTTTATTCCTGAAAGCCGTGCCTTTTTCTGCATCCCTCCCCCCCCCCCTAAAACCACCTTTTTCAGGCTGGCAGATACTTAATACCCCCCCACCCCATCTAAAATTTATGGTTGATTTCTTTGAACCAAAGAATAAGATAACATTTATGTCTATTGAATTTCACCTTATTAGATTTAGCTTGAATGTTTTAGTATGACAAGGTCTTTTGGCACACTGATCCTGTCATCCAGTGTCGGCTTTTATCCCAAATTTGTGTCATCTTGCGAATTTGAAAATAAATCTAACTAGCTTTTATTTTACAGTACTTTATACTGTGTAAAACATTCTTACATTCATTCTCTAAATACCAACCCTGGAATTTCAATCTCCTTGTGGCTGTGAAGTGTCACATTCTGCAGCAGATACATTAGTCACTGGCATTGCCATCCAAGTATAGCATAGCAGCTCTTTCTTTCCCCTCTCTCTCCCTCTCTCCCTCCCCCCCACCCCATAGTTGATCTAATGAAAGGACTTAGGTTTAGGAGGTTTTAGTCACACAAATAATTAGTTGTGTGACTACAGACCAAGTTAATTAGCTCAAGTCTCCCTATACAACAGGGATGTTATTTTAACTATCTCCCGAGATTGTTGGGGAAAGGATTTTATATCCTTTAAATCACTATATAGTTGTATTTGTTGAAATGTATCTACAGTTTTGCATCCAAAGTACTGACCCTGTTTAAGGTTTAAGAATGCTTAAGAACACTGAATAAATGGTTCTGTATCTTAGGTATCATTCATGCGAGCACAAATAATGTTAGCTGGAAGAAAGCACAGTTAAAAGGCATAAGTATTATTTTCCTCATTAACACTTATCAAAAGTAACAGATTCTGGAAGTAAAGGCAGCTTTAAGCAATGGTAATTAGTTAAGAAAGTAGCATCTGAGAATAAATTTCGGATTTCTGAATCATAATTTAAAATATAGGAATAACAGGTACCTAGCCAGGAAGAGAGCTCTGGTAGAGTTTGTCTTGTGCCTTGTAAATCTCAACAAAAGGGCTTTTTTTAGTTGAGTGCTAGAGAACAAAATTTATTTTAGAGTGGGCACTATTTTATTGTGAAAGTTTAATCTGACAAGGTCTTTTAGGATACTGATCCTATCATCTAATGTGTTAGCTATCCATCTCAACTTTGTGTTATCTACAAGTTTGAAAATAAATAAATATATTAATAAATATATAATAATATATAATAATAAATTAATAATATTAATAAATTATAGTATTTTATACTACGGAATGCATTTTTAAATTCGTCCTCTAGTTTTAGAATTTTAAGCTCTTTGTGGCTGTAGAAGTACCATGTTTGCCCACCAATACATCCAATTATGGGAATTGCTATCCAAGTATAGAATAGCTCTATTCTCCCAGTTGCATAGGTTAGAATACAGTGTAGGAAGAAGTTCAGTAGTAGGAACATCTGGAATTTCAGGGTACATGAATGAAATCTAAGAAAAGAGCCAGCATTAAATTACAAGTCTATTAGGCAAAATTAGTCTGTGCAAGGAAGGAAAATTCAACCTCATAAGACTAAAATATGTGACTGGAATGTGGATCTAGAATGGTACGTAATTCAAAAGAAACAGGATACGCAAAAAGGGACAAATAACATAGTTGAAAAGCTATATTAATGAGGAAAAAACCTAGCGTTTATTAGCATGTTAGAGAGCATTAGGATAAAGAAAAACAATAAGAAACAGCATTGTCACTGGCTGGCCTGAAAGAAAATAGAGGTGTTTTGAAGCACGGTAAACATGGTTCAAAGATATGATAGTGGTAGGAGATTTTAGTTATTCAGATATCTGCTGAACTCTCCCTCTGCCTTAAATGGCTATGCTGGGATGGCTACATACAGAAAGAGATTGAGGGGGAAAAAACACAAATAAGAACCCCTCCAAAATATACCTGAAGTTTGTAATGATTTGTAACTAATGATTTGTAGTCTTGACTTATTGTTTCAGAAGGTAAAGGAAACCAAGGGGATTTCTCTTCTGTATCAGATCCTTATGAAAAGTCAGGTTGTTGTAATACCAATGGGGACCTAGTAAACTCTTCCTTTTAGAATTTGTATGAAAAACTAAAGAGGAAAACAAGAACTTAGTCTGATGTCCACTGTAGATTTTAAGACTTTATTTCAGAGAATTTCAAGAAGGGACAGGTAGGATCACAAGAAGTAGAGTTCTACAGGGAAACAGTTGCTGTAAGGATGGAGGAGGAGAGTCTAAAGAGATTGGTGGTGATGAACTAGGTAATCAATCAACTCTGATTTTTTTAAAGACAGGTACAGAAGATGGAAGCAAAGAAGGTAACAAGATAAATATAAAAGCATGGCCTGGCTCTATAAGATTTTAAGGCATATGGCTTTTCAGTGGTACAAATTCCTTGTTCCTCCTCATTCCTCATCTTCTGTGACTGTTAAACTTTCTCTGCTATCTGAACTTGACTTCTGACTCAAATGAGATAAGAGCTTGAGCACATAGTGGATGCTTTAAAATGCATATTCTCTTGAGGAAACCAAGTTATCAATCTTTGTAGATGATTTGATGTTAGAGAATAAACTAAAAAATTACTAGAAACAATTCACAACTTTAGCAAAGTTGCAGGATATAAAATAAATCCACATAAATTATCAGCATTTTTATATATTACCAACAAAGTACAGCAGCAAGAGATACAAAGAGAAATTTCATTTAAAAGAACTGTAGATAATATAAAATATTTGGGAGTCGAACTGCCAAGGCAAAGTCAGGAACTATATGAACATTACAAAACACTTTCCACACAAATAAAATGCATATTCTCTTTCCTTCCCTTATGAAAAAAGTCTGTTATTATTAAAGGGGTATTTGATGAACATAATATTTGGAACATTATATTCCAGATGTTGTCTTTGCAAAGGAGGGCAGTAAAGAAATGAGCATTATTAAGGTTTGTTATGGACTTAGCACAATGCCTTGTGCTAAATCGGATTATTTATTATTATTCACATTTTACAATTGAGAAAATTGAGGCATACAGATTAAATGATTTGCCCATGGCCACACTGCTAGTAAGTTTTTGATGTTGCATTTCAACTCATATCTTCCTGGCTCTAGGCCCAATCTTCTTGCCACCGTATCACCTAGATGCAAAGTTCTTTCATCCTCACCAGTACAAGATAGGAGGGAAGATAGACTAGGCATCAGATTGTCTGGAAAAAAAAAAATCAGATTTTAATGGATGTCAAACTCACTAGGACTTAAGAATATGTTATGTCAGCCAAGAAAGCCAATGATATTAGATTGAATTGAGATATCATGGGGATTTTATTTGTTTATTTATTTGTTTTTAAAGCAATCTGGTGTCCACATTAAAGTGGTGATAGACCAATGTTCTTTTGACCTGATCAGACAACATCTGGAATATTGTGTTCCATTATGGTACTTAATGATAACTGGAGATTGTTGAGGTATGGGAAGGAGGGAGAAGGATGCTCAGCCAAGATGCTGAAAGGCCTTGAGTTTATTCCATATGAGGATCAGATTTAAGGAACTGGGGGTATTTAGCTCCATTAAAACAGAACATCATGGAGACATGGTTGTCTATATATTTGAAGGATTTTTTACGTGGAAAAGGAATTAGGCTTGTTCTGCATAATTCAAGAGAGGAAAAGTAAGAAATGTGGGGGGGATAGTTGTGAAAAGTCAGATTTTAGTTTGATTTCAGGGAGAAAAATCTTCCTAATACTTTGTGAGTTCCTTATCATTGGAAGCCTTCCAGCAAAGGCTGGAAAACTTTTTTTCAGGTATATTTTGGAGGGGATCTTATTTGTGTTTATATATGGGGGAACTTGAAAGACTTTAGGGTCATTTCTAACCTTTAAGATTTTGTACTTCTAATTTTGGGCCCTTTCCCAGTTTCCAAATGGAAGGGTAGCATAATTAGGGCCCAGCATTCTTATGCCCTCCTATGGAAGAATACCTGCTTTTTTCCCCTCAATCTCTTTCTGTATATAGCCATCCCATCATAGCCATTTTATATATGATTTGTGCCAGACAAATAGAAAGCCAATTTGATTACTTGAGTTAAATTAAAAGGGCAGACTGGTAAATTCTGTGGGCACATTTTAGTATCTATTTTCAAAGCTTCTACAAACCATATCCCATTGTGCTCTTGCTGTACTTCTAAATCAAGACCAAATTCTCAAACTTGCAAACTAGTAGCAGTCTGGCTCTATGTCTGTGATTATGCCCCCCTTCATATAACAAAGATTGTGCCAGCATTCAGCATCAGATGCTCTCTCTTGCCTTGCTGCAAGAGCTACTCCCCACATAGTTATTAGCCTGTGTCTTTTAAATATGGATTTGCCCAAAATGAGATTTCTTGACCTTGACATTGAGAATTTTGACTCTCTTAAATATTTTTGTACTTGTTAGGAATTTTTTAAAATCTTAAAAAATCTAAAACTGAAAGATCTACTATGTTAGATGAAAAAGATTTTATATATACCCTGAGATTTTTTTTTTTAAAACCATGATTAAAGTCAAAGGAGTCCTCAACCTTTTTTTTTTCTTCTAAAGCTTACCCAAACAACAACCTGTAATATTTGCATTTTATATAAACTGCTTTCTATATATAGTTTATATAATTGAATTTGGAAAGGTTATCAAAAATAATTACTATCCCATTTTTGATCCATTATTAGTAGTTATGACTCACTGACAATCATATTGGTAAGAGAGAAGAACCTAGGTCTGTTAGATATTTCTTTAACTTTCAGGTCTAAAAAGCAGGATGTTAACTGCCTAGGTATGTGCCTGACTTAATTTGCCTCCAGGTATTCTTTGTTTATTGGAAGTCACCTGGGGCTATAAATTAGGAAGCATAAAGAATATAGAAACTCCTATCCACTCTGGTTATCTTTGAATTCATGGTACAGAAAAGGGATTCCTTGTAAATTGTGGAACTTTTAGTTTTAGGGTGGAACTTTAGTTTTAGTGTGGACTTCTTAGCTTTTGGGGCCCTTTTCCACAATAACAGTAAGTAATCGAAAGAAATGTTGAATTTTATTCAGAGGTTAGTGAAAATAAAGATGTAATTTTCTCATCCTAGTTCATAGATCCCTTTCATGAGAAGCCATACTTCTGGGGGAAGGAGCACCAGATTTGGTATCAGGATTTCTGGCCTCTAATCCAGTTTATAATCTTACTAGCTCTTGGATTGTGGATAGATCACTTCATCCCTCTGAACCAGTTTCTATATCTACAAAATAAGTCTAGTAAAACTACATAAATGTGAACAGATGATATTTGTACTACTATTATTGGAGGAATTAGTGTGAATAAGTTCCTCTGGAGTAGGTTATATTATTTAATTTTGTACTGCATATTTTCATTGGGCTGGACCCAATTACAATATTTTACATACAGTTTCAAATAGTACAAATTCAAACACATGCTACTATTTAAAGAGATTCACTATTTGCATTAATCTGGACTTGGTTTGTATTGCAAAGTTTCTGGGCATTGAAACCAGTTCGTTTGCTTATCCCTGTATGATTAGTTAATATTTTTTGAGCTGCTTAATCTCAAAATCCTGTGACTTTAAAACTAATACTGTAATCAAATCTAAACTAAATAGTACTTACATTTTTCTTCCCTGCTGAACTTACTTGTATTCTAAAGAATGCTCACATTCTTCAGTAACTAGTATTTTTAGGGAAATATAATTATGATAAGTTCATAATGTGAAAACCACGGTTAGTAGTGTTGGCCCAATTTCCTAGAATATATGACTTGGGCAGAATATGTGCTTTGAGTCTTTATTCACTTTCTGCTCCTGGAGGACAGGAGTTAAACTTCTTGTTTTCTATTCAAGTACTCTGATTATCAGTTAATATCTAATAGTTAAATAAACTCTTAATTTGAACCAAAAATTCAAGCCTAGGAAGAATCAAGGAATAGCAGTGATAATTTTTAGAGAAGGTAAACACTCAAAAGTTGAACACTCAAAAGGAAATATAGGAGAAGTATGAAGTTCCCTACTTCCAAATCCTCATCTCATTCCCACGCTATTTACTATATTCCAATTTTTCACTTAAGCAGAGACTATTTTATTTTAAATGGAAATTCTCTTTAAAAACATTAATCTTTAATTCTCTTTCAGAAATCTGTTTACTCCCTTTTTCAAAAATTATAAAAATATACTTTTTTAAAGCAAGTTTTTCTAATAGGATTTATTTGATATTTGTGTTTTATTATTTTATTCTTGAATTTAGTTTTCATCTTTGTAGATGAAGAGCTGTACATTTGCCTTCTGCTTCCATTGAATGTGAAGACATATTATTCATAATGAATGTTTTCCCCATTCATCTTCTTTTTTCCTATTCTCTAGGCTTTGAACTTGGCCTACTCTAGCATTTATAGCAACTATAGAAACTTTGTGGGTCCTCCACATTTTAAAGTCATCTGCAGACTTCTTGGCTATCAAGGCATTGCTGTGGTAATGGAAGAATTGCTGAAGGTCGTCAAGAGCCTGGTAAGTTTACAAGTTTATATTTCTCCTATCTCTTTTCCTTTTATCTGGACATTTTAATTGTTGTAGGTTGAAAGGGAGAGAGAATCCCATTTTGCATTCTGTCCATTGTGATTCTACTTTTCTTTCTTTTTTTTTCTAAAGAAGGATTAAATTTAGCTTCATCTTCTCTATTTGGAATCCAAGAAGGAATAGCTCCAGGCTATTTTTATTGATTTGTCTGGTTTAAACACACACATAAAAGTAGCATTAACATTTTGCTTGTTGGGTTGAATTTGAAAAATAATTATCTACTACTGAGGCACTGTACAAAAATTATTTCTGAGGAAATTGAAATACAATTTTAAATACATCACATTTTTTATTTTTCTTCCCCCCATCTTTCTTTCCTCATGCGAATAGGATTTCCAGCAGATATAAATCAGTAAGACTGCCTACCTAAATATAAACTCCAATTTACAACTATAGCCTCATGGCTGAGTATCTGTTTGGGATTACATAGATTGAATTCATTTTGGGGATGCTTCTCAGTCATATCTCTTTTGCTTATTTTGTCTACACAGATTTCCTTGGGAACTTCAGAATTTTAACTCTGTCATTGTATATAAAAGGTTTATAACTGTCATGGAAGCACAGAGGGTAATAGTATATTCCAGATATATTATTTTGTGTCAAAGAAAGAATGCAGAAGGTTCACAGGAACCCAAAAAATCATTTTATTCTCTTTCCCTCTAGTTCATATTGCTGTGATCTACACAGGTTTCAGATCTGTTACCCCAAGGGTTGGGATTGAAGCCATTTGTAAATCTCTTATGTTCTCGAGTCCTTTATACCCCACAGATCTATACAAATCTCGAAGCCTTATAGTACAACCCTACGTATTAAGGTAATCCTCTCTAGAGAGGAGGAAAACAGATTCCTTTAACCCCAGAAGGAAAACAGCCCTAGACTTGCTAGAGAGGAAACCTCCATTCACTCTGGAATTATGTGGTCTGAATATTTCATAGGAGAAAGGGAATATAAAGCTTTAATTTTGTGTCTCTCCCTCATAGGCCCATCCCTTTATTATTTCTCAAGCTTAAGTGATCAATCGTTGGCTCAAAAATTCTTGACACTTCTCCAAAAGCATGGGACTTGGGAACTCCTCTGTCTTAGACATATAGCACTCCTCTCACAGCAGCTGTCTTTTTAACCAAGAGCATATGCCATTTCCTCATCATAACTATGAACCTTAGGGATTATGGGCACAGGTTTTACAAAGAACTTATGTCTGGTCTTTGAAGAATTCTGCTGAATCTCAACTGGGTTCCCTTTTAGAGACTCTATTAAAAGCATTCATATATAACTTTACAGTAGATAGAACCTCAAGACCCAAGTTCAAATCCAGCTCTAGATATTTGTATGTATGATGAGTAATGAAAAGTAATGACAAAGGACCCTAGTGTCTTTGTCAAGAAAGCCCCAGATGGGGTCATGAAAATTTGACACATTGAAAAGACTGAACAATAACAAACCTAATTAAATCATGCTCAGTCCTGAAATCACTCCCTTGGGATGTTTGAAGCTATTAAGGAGCCTCAGTCTTTTCCCTATCCTAATCAGTGGCCTCTCTCAAATGTCATTCAGTTAAGCTGGTTCTCTTCTGTTTTCTTTTTAAAATTTTTTCTTTTTTTTTTTCCTTTTTTAATTTTTTTTTTTTTTTTAACCAAGGGAAAGGAAAGGATGCCATCTGCATCCAAAAAAAGATCTAAGGAGACTGAATGTAAATTAACACATGCTACATTCACTTTTTTTTCCTTTTACATATATTTCCCATAATTTCCCATTTGCTCTGATTTTTTTCTAACATGATTCATAAAGCAATGCATATTAAAATAAATGAACTTACTACAATTGGAGGAAAAAAAAGATTTTGTTTGGTACTAATAATAGGGAAATAGTCATCTAAATATGGCCAGACAGCTATGAATAACTATTGCAAGGAAAAGGAAAATTATTCAATATTTGCTGAAACTGGATTCTCTGGAAAGAATAAAACCACAAGATGTTTTTCAGTAGTTCAAGAGGGAAATAAGAGTTATGAAAGTAGATTTATGGCCTACACACCGGAAATCATCGACAGAATAGAAATAGTGCCTATGTAGCAAACCTCATCAGAGAAAGAAAAAGAACAGTAGGTTGGAAATGCAAAAGTTTTCTGTAGAAAGGAAATTTTATTTATATCCTAAAGGAAATCAGGAAAGCCAGTAAATGAAGATGAGGAAGGGGAGAGCACTTGAATTGAAGGCTGATCTGGAATGAAAAAGCAAAAAGCAGTCATGTTACTAGAAAATAAGATCTCTATAAAAACTGAACATTGACCTCAAAGAAAGGCAGTATTAAGACAACTTAAAGATCTTAGGGCTTCCAGGGGAACACAAGTCAAAAAACCTGAATACCATAATGTAAGAATTAATAAAAGAACACTGCCCAGAACTTCAAAAGTGCCAATTAGATAATCAATAGGTTATCTCTAGTAAAAAAAAAAATCTATCCTACAAACTCCAAAACATAGTGGATAAAGTCATAGTTTCAGTGGCAAACAAACAAAATACAAGTGATCAAAGAAAAAAATCTTCAAATATAAAGAAAAAAAATTTGAATAATTCAAGACAATTCTGTATCTGCTAAAAACAAGAGAGGGAAGAATGTTCTCTTGCTAGAGAGTTTCTATATGCATGCATGTTCTTCTTTCATGTTTAATAAAGTAGTATGTTAATATAATGTAATAATATTTGGGTTGCACCCAGAATTTCAAAGATTTTTGTAGTACTTTAAAATTAACAAAAAATGCCTTCCGCCAAATGACATTATGAAGTAATAGAAGTACTGTATTAATTTTAACTATTAGGAAACTAGTTAGGATGAAGCAATCTGCCCAGCAGTCACATTGCTTATTACAAAATCAGAATAAAATGTAAACTTCTTGGGGTTGTTTCTTCTATCTAGCACATAATGCTTAAATGAGGTGATTGATTTTTCAGATCTCAGATGTTGAGACACCAAGGGATTTTTTTTCCCCCCAAAATACCACATCACCTCTCAAAATAAAAGTAGGGTAGTAAAGGAGAACTTAGATTGGATGGCATTTAGAACTTTGGAAGTAGAAAAAACTTTGTCACTGATGACATTTTTAAGTTCTTTTAAAGTAGAAAACATTTTTGACAGATAGATACTCTGTTTTGGCTCTTAATGATGACTAGTAAAAACCTGCTATTTTTCCTGTGGTTCTCTTATTGAATCTGGACTTTGTGGTCTTGTGATTAAGATAGTAGTTAATTACACAGAGAGAAGGAAAAGCAGTGTAAATAAGGGCTCCTGCAGACAAGTCAAGGCTTAGCCACTCACTCTTGGGTACTTACTGGAGTTAAAACTGTAGGAGTTCTATTTCTCTAATAAATAACGCATCTCATGAACATAAATAAGAATTATTATTTTTTTAATCAATGTATAATATTGACCAATTCATGCCCATTATAATTAACATTTTAAATTTATTTTTTGCAGTTGTGACTAAGAGCTTTATAAAAATAAAAAAATAAAAAAGCTATATGTTCCAGATTTTAAAAGTCCATCAAATTCTCTTTAAAATAATTATTGATGTCTTGTGCTTTTACAACATCCACATTTTCCTCTCTATTCTTCCCCATTTACCCTCCCAAAGAATCATCTCTTCTAACAAAGAATAAATTTTTAACATGGGGGGGAAACCCAAACCAGCAAAACTAATCAGTACATCAAAAAAGAAAACCCAAAACCAAGCCACTGTTTTATGCAGTATGTCATACCCACAAACATCACTTCTGCATGAGAGTGAAAAGAAATGTCTTTTCATATAATTTCTTTGAGTCTATGTTTAGTTTTTATAATATCACAATGTTCAGTTTCAGTTTTATGATTTTGTGTTCTTTCATTTATATTACTATAATCCATTTACATGTTTTATTTTCCTTTGAGTCAGTTCATATAAGTCTTTCCATAATGATCTGTATTCATCTTATTCCTCTTATAACATTAATATTCCATTGCATTCATGTAGTATCATTTATTTAGCTTTACCCCAATCAGTGGGCATTTGTCTTGTTTATAGTACTTTGCTAACACAAAAAAGTGCTGCTATAATATATTTTGCCATATATAGTGACTGCCTCCTCACACATACACTAACACACAATTTCTTTTTCTTTCTTTTTTTTTTTTTTTTTTTTTTTTTTTTTTTTTTTTTTTTTTTTTTTTTTTGGATGATCTCCTGGGGCATATATCTAGAATTGGTATCTTAAAGTCAAAGAACAAAGAATGAAGGCCAGAGAAATTGAATTTCCTTGAAGTGACAGTTGGGTTGTGAACCTGACTTCTACTAAACTACAATCCAATGCCATTTTTGCTCTACCACAATGATAGATTTTTGCAGAATATTGGATATTTAGGAGTAAATTTCACAAACACCTTAGAGTAAATTCTGGTGTTGTATCACCACAAAGACTAGGAGATTTACAAAGTCCAAGAATCTTGCCAAGGGACTTTCAAAGAGGTTGAACATATAGGAGTCAGAATTCTTAACAATAATTTGGCAGTAGCAGCTGTGCCTCAGAAGTTGTGCAAGGAAAGTATGCTTGGCAATTTCCTTTCTGGGCTTGCTTTTAAAACATTTCTTCAGTAATAATATCAGTTTTTGGGTTTTTTTTAGGTTAATAGAAATTTATCTTCACTCCTGATTCTTTGTGGGAGGAAGAAGGAGAAAGAAAGAGAATCCTTGTGACAAAAATGCATAATTGGGCAAAACAAATTCTCACTTTGGTCACATCCTCACTCTGTCAAAAAAAAAAAAAAAAAAAAGTCTTATTCTCTATTCTGATTCTATCCCTTCTCTGTCAGGAGATGGGTAGTAGCCTTCTTTCAACATCATTCTTCTGAAATCAGTTAATGATTGTGTTAATCAAAAATTATCTCGTCTTTTTACTAGAATATCATGCGTATTGCTAGAGTTGAGTCACAAAAATACATACTGCTCTTTAGAGGTGGTGATACCTCAAAAATAAAACATCTTTTTTTTTTTAAATGCAAGGGAACATAAGCTATAGATTGGCTCAAAAAAAACTCTGAAGAGACTGGTAATAATGGTTCTTGTATATGGAAAATTTGAGAATCATTTTAGCAGTACCAGTTTTTAGATTTATTCTGAGCAAAAGCTTCCACTTTTGTCAATCTCTGCTTCTGTGAGTCATAGGTGCTTCTGTCTTAAAATGGCTAACATCCTGATTATAGATAGGCCTTTGACAGTTGGACCAACCCTCAGATATGGTGAGTCAAACTAATTTAAAATAAATCATTGAAACTCGGGACTTTTATCTACTAGTTGATAGCAATTGAAGTTGAAAGGATTTATGAGATGGAGTTATTGTTTGTAAAGTGCTTTAAATAACAAGAATGTTAAGTGTAAAAGAACTTTTCCTTTGCAGTGCCAAAAGTATTTTACAGATTCAATGATGAATCCTTTGAGGTAGTTAAAGTCTTACTAATATTATTTCCATATTAATAATAGTATAGAATTTGAAGCATAAAGGAGCAGATTAATTTATCTTGAGTCATTTAGTAAGTCAGTAGCAATTTAGGATAAACCTTAGGCTTCCTAATTTCTGCAAATACATGACATGTTTAGGAACATTTAACACTGGCTGTATTAAATGAGTTTTATAAGATAAAGAAATTATGGTCATGGTCTGGCTCATTTATTTAGGGAAACTGACTCTTAGTGAAGTAATTTGCTCAGATCATCCAGCTAGTGAGTTTCTGGGGTAGGATTTTTAACTTAGAACTTCTAGACTCCTGAGTCCAGCACTCTATTGGATCTTGTCTAATATCACCCTTGATTGCAAGTGTCCAAAGTTGGATTTGAATCCAGATACTCTTGAGTCCAGAACCAAGGTTGTTTCTACTGTTGTGAAGCTGCCTTGTCAGTGAAGTTCTTATTTTGGGGTCCGAGGACAAAGTTACTAATGAATTTGAAGATGTGTTATGTAAAACAGAATTGGCAAACACAAGAGGTTCAACACTACAGCATGCTGCTGGAACCAGATTAAAATGGGAAATAGAATACAACTGATACTGTTTCTAAATCAGGATGTTGTCAATGGGAGATCCTTATACAGTTTAGCAGTGCTATTACTATTTGAATGTAACCTGAGGTTAGCATCTCTTTTAAGTGCCTGTGTACTGGGGCACTGGGGCATGTGTGTGGTACAGATCCTGTAGCTTCATAATGAAGAGTAGTAATGATTCATAGTGAACCATTTCAGTAGGTAGTAATCCTTAACAGATAAAGGGAGACCAAACTTAGCTCAGCTGCCATGTCTGCATAATGAAATTTTGAGAGTCGTGATAAACATCATAACAGGGAGCATAAATGGAATGGAATGTACTTGCACCATCAGAAATGACTTTGGAAGAATTCCAGAAAATAGAAAGTTTTCTTGAATAGTTGTAAAGTATGAAAAATAAGGAAAGTAATATAAATGCAGCATTCTAAGTAAAGCAGCTTCAGAGGCATCCAAGCTCAGTTCAGTTGCATTGACCAAACTTGATCCTAGCAAATAGGGTGATAAAACATGTTTCCCTTCTCTCACAAGAGACTGTGGGTGCAGAATGTTGCATATAACTAGCTAAGGGTTTTGTTGCTCAGTTTTGCTTAACTTTTTGTTTACTAGGAAGGATTCAATGAAAGACACATTGGTAAATGAGTGGTGGTGATTGCTTGGGAGCACGGCAGCTCATGGAAACTGAATCCCGAGATTTAGGAAATATGACCAGTTAATATTTGGAGCACCCATATTGGTGAATTACCAAAGCATTCTAAGTAACACAAGTTTGCAATGTTTTACTCCCTGCAGTTGCAAGGTACCATTCTTCAGTATGTGAAGACATTGATGGAGGTGATGCCGAAGATCTGTAGACTGCCCAGACATGAGTATGGCTCTCCTGGTGAGTGACAGTGTGTGTGTGGTGTGTGGTATATATGGGGGGTTGTGTGTGGAAGGATTGTGTGTGTGTGTGTTCCTTTCCTTATAGAAACACAGTTTAAATAATTTGTTGACTACTAACTAAACTTCGTCCCTCAGTTAAGCATCAGATGTTTAAGCACTTCTTGTTGTTTTTCCTTCCTTCTCAAAAACACTGGGGTTTACAAGAACAAAGTATAAATACAAAGAAGGAAATAGTCCCTACTTCAAAGAGCTTCCATTCTAATGGAACATATACATAAACTGTACCATACAAACTTCCCCAATATAAAGCAAATAAATATGAATATATACAGAGTAGTTGTAGATAGAGGGGTCAGAAAAGGCTTCATTCAGACTTTGTGCATAAGCTGGTTCTTGAAGGAAGAGAGGGAATCTGTAAAGGTAAAGAAGGGTGTCCATTCTAGGCTTGTCTCTTAGGCAGGGCAAAGGATGGGGGAGGAGAGGGAAGGGTTTGTGAGGAATAGAGAGAAGGCCATTTTGGCTAGATCCAAGAGTGGGAGGAGTTCTAGGATGACAGAATAAATGGAAAAACCTTACATTGTTAATAACCTATCAAATTGATGGCTTTGAAATGAGTGTCTAAATTCTTTATGAAATTCTTATGGGAAAAGGAGGAAATGTAGGTTGATATTAAGTAATCTGGCTCATGTTTGAAGAAAAATAATGCTCAAATAAAATTAGGATTCTCTATTCCCAAGAAATCCATTATTTGTTGGTAATATTCAGGTTTTGGGAAAGGGTGTGATGTTAAAAGAGCAGTCTCTAGCTGTTGGGAACACAATATGGAACTTTGCTTTACCTCTGGTAGACTTTTCTTCTCTTCTTGTGAGAGGATGATGGTGATTCAAGAAGACTGAGAGGTAGTTGCTGTTCTCTGACATCCCCACTGAGAGGCCGTTGGGTTGTCTGACCTTTCTCCTCTTCCCTCTGCCTCCAATTTATTTTCCCAGTCCACAAGCAACACCTGTGTCAGTAAAGGCTGTTTTCACAGCTGTGGAGGCTCTCGGAAAATTGACCTGCCCCTTAGAGTGCACTTAGGCATGGTCCTTAATATCTAACCATATGTAAATATATGTTATTCTTCTTATCATAGCATTTAGATCTGATCCATTTAGAAAATAGACTTTTGCAGGTACATTTGAAAGGTAACTCCCAGGAAGGAGAATAGACATTAAAAGCCTATTTCATTCCTGTATATGTATATATGCCATTTGTAATAACTAATCACAGGCCCATTTTAGTCACATTTCCATCTTCGGGGAGGTACTAGAAACCCTTATTTAAATCCATAAGCTTTTTTCCACTCTGCATTACTTCCTTTTGGATCTTAGTTCAATATATTCATCCACTTACCAGCCTCTCTACCACCAGGTTGCTACCTGAACTTTTCTTGCCCAAGGGAGATATTCATTAGCCCTGTCCTAGAATGAAATGTCTTGACCTTTGCTTTAGGGCCTAAAGTATATTGAATCCCTGCTTATTTCAGTAGAAATCTATTTTCTTTTTGTTTATGGCCACACATCAGGTTTTACCCTTAAGTAATTTAGCACTCCCTGAATTTCATTCCCCAAATCAGACTCTTCATTAGGAAAGCTTTATTGGGTTTGAGTGATTAAGAATCCAACCATTCCAGCCTGTTGTTTTTTTTTTAATTTACAGATTTTTCTTCTAATGAGAATTTGTCCCTACTTAAGGGAAACATAAGCCACAGATGGGCATATTAGGTCTTTAGGAGCCTTAACCAAAGATTCTGTTCCCATGGTAACAGTCTTAAAGAGACTTGCAGCATACTTATTTTGAGGCTATTCAAATCAAATAAGATAGTTTTAATGATTTCAGTAACATAGTCTCATAGTGAAAATTGAATATTGCAGGAGTCTTTATCTTTAAAAAGAAAATTAAAGAGTGTGCGTGTGTATGTTCAGTGTTTGTATTCCCTATTTGTATTCCAAATGATAATAATAATAGCATCTATATAGTACTTTAAAGTTTGCAGAGCACTTTATAAACTATTTCATTTTATCCTCACAATAATCCTTGGGAGGCAGGTGCTCTTGTAATCTCTAATTTGAAGTGGAGGAAATTGAAATTGTAAGAATTTGTTTGCCTCAGTTTCTTCAACCTTAAAACAGAGACAAGTACCTACTAACAAGGTTGTTGTGAGGATGAGATACTTTCTAGTTTTGAGTCTGATTTTATATATCCATTCTGCTACCAAGATATATTAATATGTGGTAGGTTTATGTGTAGGCAGGAGTTGGAGAATTTAGTCATTCATTGAAATCCAAGTCATCACTACAGCAACACAGTACAATGGACTTTCTCCTGCCACTTTGGCTGGAAAAGTAAAAGTATGCATTAGCCTTTTTGGTGTCGTGAACTCACCTGTTGTCAGTTTGGTGAACAATATGGATTTTGTTATGTAGAGAACTTGTGGTAAACTGATTAATGTTTTTTAAGTGCACAAAATAAACTACAAAGGATTGCAAAGTAACCAATTATGCTGAAATACAGATATCAAAATATTTTAAAGACTAACAAGACTAAATAATTGGTATTTCTATGGCTCTTCCTCTGGGAACACATACTCAATAGATATTCTGGAGGGAGTTTACAAAAACAGAAGCCAAGGCAACCAATGACATCTCTGAACTCGTTAGCTTGCTTCCATTTGACAGTCTCTCCTTCTGGTGAAAAGGCAGAAAGAAAATGAATTTTTAACAAAGGTCCTAAAAGTTTTACCAGAAAAATCATTCTTCTAGTGGGAAAATGTTTCATATTCAGTGATTAAGTTAAAATGCATATGTACACACATGTGAGTATATAAATCACTAGACCCAATGACTATTTGTGATGCATCATGTTAGGTGCTGGGGATACAAATATAAAGAATAAACAACACATGAGAAGTATAATCGGAATAAATACAAGGAGAATATAATTAAGTATTAACCACAAGGTTATTTGGGAGGCGGGACAAAGCATTTGAAGGCAATCAGGAAGGCCTTTTGGAAAGTGGTACTCAAGCTTCATTTCAAAGGAAGAGAGGGATCTGGTGAGGCAGAAGTAGAAAGAGTCTGTGTTCTAGGCATGGGTGGTAAGAGACAGGAGATGGAACTCGACAGAAGGAAAGTTGGACCAGAAAGTTTAAAGCCCAGTTGTGTGGCTGGGGGAGTGTGTGTGTGTGTGTGTGTGTGTGTGTGTGTGTGTGTGTGTACCTTATTTATATTATTATTAACTATATTAAAAAAATAATGAGGAACAGCTAGGTGGCACAGTGGACAGAGCAACACCCCTGAAGTCAGAAGGACCTGAGTTTAAATTAAACGTAACCCTTCCTAGCTGTGTGACCCTGGGCAAGTCACTTAACCCCAATTGTCTCAGCAAAAATAATAAAAATAATAATAATGGTCTATGATTTTTGTAATGTAGAAAAGGTTTTCCATCAGTTATTGGTAGTGGTATCAATTCTGCATCTCAGTGTGGGATACCATGGTATATTGGGAAGAGCAGCCAGTATATAACAAATGTGGTCTTTGAACCCAAGTTTTCTTTATCTGAGGCTGACCAATCTATCTTCCCTTATTATCCAGTGGTGTGGTTCATGTAGAATGCTATTAATTAAAATTGTTACATATTCTAGGAATTACATTATTCTAGGCAAGTAAACATGTCAAGAAAAAGGGCAATAAATCAAGTTCTAGCAAATTTTTATATTTACATATGTGTGTGTATAAGTGTGTTTATTTGAATAGATCAACAGATAGATTCCCCCCATACACAAATATTTGAATAGTAAAACTCAACTATTTTAAACCAAATCCATTCAGATATAAACTTCCTGAGATCTGGGATTGCTTGGTGTTTAAGTATTCTCAATCTTTGCATAGTATCTTACAGAGAGTAGGTGTTTAATATTTACTAAATGAATATGGACCCTGAGAAGCAGTTGAACTCTGAATGAGAATAGTCTTGATTGTAGAGCATGGATAATAAAACTCACCTCTCTTATAGGGAGGTTGAAGGACTAAATATTTTGTGAAATATTTTATACTCTATACATTTTTTGTGGTTTGGTTTTGCTTCACTGTTTTTCAGTTTTTACTAGGTAAAGTGTATGAAACAAGGCAACAATATATTTTTGAAGTCTATCATAGAAAATATGAGTGCTGTTTTGCCTTCAAGAAATATATTTATAAAAAGATATGCTGCTCTGAAATAAAATTCTAATGTTTTTGTTGATTTCAGATGAAGATGGTTCCAAAACCATTCCAAGATTCTCATAAAGAAAAATCTCAGTCCCATCTGAAATAAGGCAAATCTCCAGTGCTTATTTCCTCGTTAGATTTTTGTGACTGGGGTCTTATAATAAAGCAATTGTGATTCAGTGCTTTTCCAGTTATGGATTGTTCCATAAGTAGGAGGAGCCCCCCTCTTACCTTAAGAGGTAAAAGGATCAGAGTACCTATTGATCAAAGTCACTGTTCCTAATCCCTCAGTTGCCATTCCAGGGAACAGATTAAATTCAAACTCCCAGTTTAAAAAATCAACAACAACAACAACAAAAAAGAACCCCCACTAAATTAATTATGACATTTCCTAGTGGACATTAGCTTTAACCTAACCAACAAAAATTATCTGGGCAAAACCCTATTCTAGCCTCTGAGATGATTTAGATTTTATAAAAATAGCTGATAAACCATGAATTTAAAGATGACTTTTAAAGCAGAAAGATAATTTATTTAAAAAGTTATTTAGGGGAAAGTTTTAAGGTAGTCTTAAGAAATTTACTGATTACCATAGTCATTTTTAGTGACTGCCTATTATGTTGTGGGTACCCAGAATTCTATTATGTGCAAGACATGATGCTAGAATGAGAATAAATGGTTACAATGCAGAATTCTATTTCAATGATCTATATTTAAATAAAGACTAAGGAGAAGGAAATAAAAACATTCAAGGGAACATTCAATAAACACATAAGGATCAACAGATGTATGGGAAATCACAACCAAAAGTACAGAGATGACTTTTACTTAAGAATTCAGGAAAAGGGGGCAGCTAGGTAGCACAGTGGATAGAGCACCAGCTCTGAAGTCAGGAGGACCTGAGTTCAAATCCAGTCTCAGACACTTAACACTTGCTAGCTGTGTGACACTGGGCAAGTTAGTTAACTCCAACTGCCTCAACAAAAAAAAAAAAAAAAAAATATATATATATATATATATATATATATATATATAAAAGAGGTGTCCTGATGCTAATATTTAAACTTTTGCCCATTCCTAGCATGGACTCACTCCTTCAGGCCCAACTCTATTCTAAAGTAATTAATCTTCAAAATCGATATGATACAGTAACTTACTGTTTAAAAATAGAAAAAGTAAATGAATAGAATAGATAAGCACGAATTAGAAATGTAGTAGCCCAGTGTTTTTTTTTTTTTTTTTTTTTTTTTTTTTAACTCAAGAATATTGACAAGAACTGTTAAGAAAACTAGAAAAGCAATTTCTTTCTTCCCCTTGTTCGGAGAACATAATCTTAAACTTTATAGCACTACAAGTTTTTTAATAATAGAGGAAAATATATGGAAGATACTTTTCTAGTAAGGAAAGAATTCTTAGTCAAAGAAGAGGTACAGATAATCATAGAAGGTCTAAAAAGGTAATTTCAGTTATATAAAGTAGAAAACCTTCTGCATGAACAATATCAACAAACCAAGGATAAAAAGAGAAAACTTTCAATTGATGGAAAATGTTTTGCCTCTGTTATCTCTCATTTAGGGCTGATATCCAAGATATGTAGAAAATGAATACAAATTTAACCATGTCACTTCTTAGTGGATAAATGGTTAAAAGATATGAATAGTTTTCAAAAGAATTTTGAAAATATTAACTATACAAAATCCAGTTCCAAATCACTAAAAATTGGAAATACAAATTTAAAAACAATTTCTAGGTATTACTTTGCACCCAGCAAAATGGCAAAAATGACGAGACAGAAGTAGTCAGCACAGGAGACACTGAAGGAAATGATGTGACCTTTTATAGAAAACAAACTATTTGCTGCTGGGGGGGATGGCTAAGAAAAATTTCTTATTAATAAAATAGGGTATTATTTCTCAGTAAAACTTCCAAACACGAGAAAATAAAAAACTTGAATAGATATGAGGAAACCTATAGAGAGTACAATAAACAGAATCAGTAAAATAATAAATATGGCTATAGAAACATCAAAGAACAATAGTACTAGTTATACTGACCAGTATTGCTGCTAGAGAAAATTTGAAGAAATCTCTCTATCTTTTATTGGAAAAATGGGAAATGATGAGGTTGGAATACTCTTATCAGATGCACTCAATGCAATGAATAGCTTTCCATACTATTCTTTTTCCTTTGTGAAAAAGAAAGTATATGTAGAAGTGACTAGTATAAAAACAAAAGGCATCAGTAAACTTAAAAAAAAAAAACAACCCTTAGATTTCACAATAAAGATATTAATGAACTTTATGGGACCTTTTTTTTAAAAGGGTAGTTGAAAGAGGAGTCAAATTGTAAGATGAAATGACCATTGTGTGTGGTCTACCCCTTTTTTAGATTGGCAGGTGATGGAGAGGAGAGAGAATGATAGAAAAGATGCCAGAGTCAGAAAATAAATTTTTAAAATAATTAAGACTGAAGAAATATGTCGGATCACAGAAGGAAAGGATTCAGGCAAGGAGTCAAGATTAAAGATGCATAAAGGCAAAGGAGATGACAAAGATGGAAGAGGTTAGCCCTGACAAAGGGATAATATACCTTGTGAAACTGGAGTAAAAAAGAAATTGGAGAGAAGATTTTGTTTGCTTTTATAATCACACTTCAGTAGGGTTTAGGTCCTCTGCTGAGAGAAGTGGGACTGCTCATGAACTTTCAAGACTTGAGATTAAAGGATACTTACCACAGAGTATAAGAAAAAGATCCCTACTCAGAAAGAAGAATGTGGGCTAATCAAGAAAAAAAATCAATTTATGGAGAGAAATTTTGTATCATGAGCCTGCATCCCAATAGAATTTTTTCCTAGAAGCATGTGAACGCCATAGCTAATATGTATATGTATATGCTCCTCGAACATGGGACAATGGTTTGGGGATTTTCATTTTCTTCCTTCCAGCATTGACTGGCTCTTTTTGCAATCCCAGGAATCCTAGAGTTCTTCCATCATCAGCTGAAGGACATTGTTGAATATGCAGAACTGAAGACAGTCTGTTTCCAGAACCTAAGGGAAGTGGGAAATGCTGTCCTCTTTTGTCTCCTCATAGAACAGAGTTTGGTGAGTGTTCAGGATTGTCATCTGAGTTAGAATTTACAAATCTTTGATAATGTTCATGACAGTTCTACTTAGTCTTAGAAATCAGATTTCTTTTTAATGGGAAGGATTAAAATTCTTGCAAACACTATACCCTCTCCCCCAAATGAAAACATGGTTTTTTTGAAGAGTATTTTGTTATTTTTATTTTAGGGGGCAGGAGAGTCTTGTAAAGTGTTTTGATTACTTATGTTCATCAAATCATAATTGGTGCCCACAGGATTATAGAATTTTATTTTTAAAAAAATAGGCACTGTTAGTCAACAAGCATTGAGTGATTTTTCTGACCTGCACTGTGCCAAATTACAAAATCTAAAATGACACTACCCTCAAACAATTTACAAGTTTTGAATACTGGAATGAGATTGGAAAGTGGATTTAAAAAAAAGACAAGAACCTTCCTGAGGCAGTGGGAGTAGAGGGATTTTTTTTTTTTTTAATTGACCCAGGTAACTTCACTTAAATCCATCTAGATAGATAGACAAATATGCCTTATTTTAAGAATTACATTTTTAGTCAACTAGGTTATACCTAAATTATAATTTTTTAAATATTTAAATTATAAAAGGATTATATATTTTTTAAATAAAAATTTAAAATATAAAAAGATTCTATTAAAATAGCAAACTCTTCTAGTATATTTGAAATATTCACAAAAATTCCCTTTTCATGACACATCAGGATACATTTAAAAGTAGGATTACAAACCTATCATTACCCCAAAAGCATTTTACAATTTTTACAGCTGGGTAAACCAGCTCAGAATGGTTAGGTGATATGTGCTCATAGTTTAATGAAGTCATATTTAAAAGCTTAATTTTGCTCTTCCTTGTTAGGAGTCCTTTCTTGTTTACATTTTAGCTAGAGCTATTCTGCCAAGATTGCCTCAACTGAAAGATAGAACAGTATTGTATAATTTTAGAATCTGAATAGAACAACAAAAAAAGTACCAAGTGCACATTTGTGTCCAAGGGCTCATATTATATGAGCTGCCTTACAGCATTTGTGATAGTGAATTTCATTAAGCATTGGTTAAACAAAAAACAATTGACAAATGGGAATTGATACACCAGGAATGAAGGATTTTTCCATTTCTTAAGAATAGAGCTAGTCTCAGTGCCTGTTCAGTGATAAGTGCCTCAATTTAGGTAAATTATAAAAGTTTCAACTCAATAATGAACTTCCAAGGCCATAAATTTATCTGTTCCTTGACCTGTCTCCTGCTTACACTATTATGTCTCCTTGTTCTTCTACTCTTCATGAGGCATTTCATCCACACAACAGATTTTTGCTCGATACTCCTTTATTACGTGGAAATATGGAGCCCATTAATCATTTGTGCTTAAGATTGGAACCTCTCCTTTAGAATATCTGCTCTTCACCACCAGCATCCATACTCCTTAAGAATCGACACAAATTGGCTATGTGAGCCTAGACAAAGCCCCTTAACCTCTCAGGGTCCCCAACAACTGTAGTAGTAAAGCTGCTGATCTAAATTAGTGGAGTTTCCTTGGGAGGGGATCCCTTAGCCCATAATGAAATCACAGGTGCAGACCACATCCAAATAGGGCAAGCACTACACTAGATGAAGTCAGGTTCCTGATGTACTAGTGCTTTATATCATGCTACATGGTTGCTGCTTTTTTGAGTTTTATTGAAGGTTTCTAGAATTTTAAATATTTTGAGATGTTTATTTCTTTATGCAAGATATGAAGTGACTAAGTGACTTAAGTTTTTTGTTGATTTTCATAAGGTGATTTAATCATTGTGGTGTAAGAGAGTAAACATAAAACTTGGGGGGGTCAAGAGCCCTGGGTTCGACACTTCTTTATGGGCTGCAGTTTTGGGCAAATCATTTAATCTTTTAGCCTCAGCCTCCCCCTTTTTAAGGAAAATATTTGTCCCCTTTGTCTTATGAGGTAATTCTGACATTATTAATCTTTTGGCCTATTTCAGGCCATTGTGCTCATTTCTTTTTTTGGCTAAAGTATGAGGGAGTCTTTAAGAAACCTTTTTTTTTTTTTTTTTTTTTTCCCCTGGGAGGTAGGTATTTTATGGATTTAAAACTCACTCATTTGTTGTCTCTTCCTATCACTGAAATCAGTTTTGCTTGAGGTCATCTCTTTAGGTGAACAGAGCTTGGCTTAGATTAGTTGATTTCCTGGGCTAGCATAGGGCTGAAAAATAAACTCATCACAATACTGTTAAATTGTGGGATTAGTGCCCTCTAGTGTAACTTTTGTAAATAGCAATATTTTTTTTGGCCTTGACTATTCAAAAATATCTTTTTATCATATTAAGAGGCTTTTTCCCCCCCTAACTTGTATTTTTCTCATTGGTTTTTAGTCCTTAGAAGAGGTGTGTGATTTGTTGCATGCTGCTCCATTCCAGAATATCTTGCCAAGGGTTCATGTCAAAGGTAAGAATAAAGCATTATTTTGTTCTTTTTTGCCCAGTATTATTTAGGATACCATTGCCTTTTCCAAGGGAGGTCAGTTGATAGTATGTACAAATAGAAAGGTCAAACCTACAAGTCAGTATTTTGTCTGAATTAGTTTTTGATATATGCAGCAAAAACATAACTTCTAGTTTGAGTATACTATTTTTCTGCTTAATCAAAAGTAATTACAAATATTACATAAAACAAAATCATTTTTCCATTACTTTATTTGCTTACAAATTAAATACTTCCCATTCCCCAGGGAATTTAGGATGTGATTTATGTATATTTTGTTTTTATTGTTTCAGAAGGTGAAAGACTTGATGCAAAAATGAAAAGATTAGAGTCAAAATATGCTCCATTGCATCTTGTTCCTTTAATTGAGAGATTGGGAACACCTCAGGTATGTAGTTGTTTCCGGGGAAATGAGCCATTTAAAAAATTGTTTAGTCAGTATTGAGATATGATGGAATTACTAAAAGGATCATAGGTTTAGAATGATGTGTTCTATTTAAAACATATTGTCATTGAAATTACATGGAGGAAAGAAGAAAAGCAAGATGTAGGAAAAATAAGGACCTTTTTTCAAGATAGTGAATATTACTTGAAGATATGTGCTGCCAGTTGACTGATACAAGAATTAGAAGACACAAAGAAATACAAAAAGGATAATAAGGTCTCCAGGATTATCTGTTGTCTAGAACACAAGTATGGCCTACTATGAGGCAACAGAAAGCCTACATACATACATTACACATGCATAGTACCTATGTACCTGGGCTACAATAAGAAATAGGATCGATTTTTACACTCTTGACAGAGTCTTTGACTCACGGTCCCAAATGTATGCATTTCAGCTGTACTGATCAACTCAAACCCAAAGACAATCTTTATGTACACATCTAGCATGAGGGGGAGTGTTGAGTCATACTAATAGGCTTTTTAACTATTAAGTGTGTACAAGAATAAGAGTCAGTAGCAATAGCAGCATGTTCAAATACACAGTTCTAATCTACATTACTTGAAAGACTAAAAAAGGGGAGAAGTTACTTGCAAACCATATAGTAAGCAGATTTGCTGAGAAGTCTGTTGATAGGTATCTTTAAACTCATATTTCTTGGGATACATTTGAAGTCCCACTTTTTTTCTCCTTTGCTATATTTAAGTGAAGGGAGGGAGAGGCTTAATTTAAAATCATACTTATTTTATCTAAAAGTTATTTTCTCTTGAATACTAGCAAATTGCAATAGCAAGAGAAGGAGATTTGCTGACCAAGGAACGTCTCTGCTGTGGTTTATCTATGTTTGAAGTGATCCTGACGCGGATTCGGACATTCCTAGATGATCCAATCTGGCGTGGACCTCTCCCAAGCAATGGGGTCATGCATGTGGATGAATGTGTGGAATTTCACAGGCTTTGGAGTGCGATGCAGTTTGTGTACTGTATTCCTGTAGGAACACATGAGTTCACTGTGGAGTAAGTTTGTTAAATTTTAATCTGCCCCAATTTTTTGCCAGATGCAAGGATACTCAATATAATGAAAGGTTTCCAAAGGGATCATCATTATTCCTACATTAGGATAATCTGGAATTGGGGCAGCTAGGTGGCGCAGTGGATAGAGCACCAGCCTTGAATTCAGGAGGACCTGAGTTCAAATTTGGTCTCAGACACTTAATACTTCCTAGCTGTGTGACCCTGGGCAAGTCACTTAACCCCAGCCTCAGAAAAAGAAAAAAAAAAAGATAATCTGGAATTATAAAAATTCAAGTTTATAGTAGTAGAGGATTAGAATATTCACTTAGATCCACTTAACAAGACAGTCTTTAAGGACTTCAGGTTCTCAGCTAAGAAAGAAGATGACTCTTCCCTCCCTCTCCCCAACCCCTGTAAAATGGAGACTAAGTCTCCAAACCTAAGCAAACATCTAGCATTTAGGACAACTAAATCCAATACCCAGACAATGAGCAGAAAGTAGGGACAAAAAGCTCTATGCTGTTTCCCTAATTCTAAGCTAGCTTCTTTAAGGAGATGAAAATTTTAAAAAAGCACTTTTAAGATCTTTGAACAAGAAGTTGCTAAAAGATAAGAGTTTGGAAGAATTCTAGGGAAAATTGCTCATTTTACCTTTCTTACAAACTTCCTTTATTGGTTTTGTTTAACTGAGAATTGATGCATTTGGAATTTGTGCTATCACAGATGAATATGAAAAGTTAATTTCAGCAAGCCTTCCATTCTAAAGAGAACAGAATTGACAGGAACTCTAGGGATCATCTGAGCCAATGTCTTTCACATACAATATGTAATGTAAAAGAACACTGAAAGATTGACATACCTACAATCACAAAAAGGCTTACAAAGCATTTTATGCAATTATCCCTTCAGTTTATCAATAACACATCTAGTGAAGTATTTATAAATAACAAACTGAGGCTGAAAAATTTGCACATGATTACTTAGCTAGTTAAGTGGAAATTTTAAGTCTTAAGGCCAACTCCACCCCTGCCCCATTTATGTAGTTATTGCCGTGTGTGTGTGTGTGTGTGTGTGTGTGTGTGTGTGTGTGTAAGTAAAGAATTATGTAATAACACTAATTCCATTCAAAAAAGCTCAATTACACTTTGTTACTTTTTTTCTCTCCAGACAGTGCTTTGGAGATGGGCTCCATTGGGCTGGATGTATGATTATTGTGCTTCTAGGACAACAGCGTCGCTTTGATGTATTAGACTTCTGCTACCATTTACTTAAAGTACAAAAACATGATGGCAAAGATGAAGTGATAAAGAATGTGGTATGTTGAAAAGGATCCATATAGTTTCTTGTATAGTAGGATTTCTAAATGCCCACATAGATGGAACTTTTTTAGGGCAAAAGCAAGATTTATTTCTTAGCTGCATTTTTACTATAAGAGTGATGGCTGTTAAATAAAAGATGTGAGTAGAAGAGGTTCAAGCAAAACTCAGGATGAGAGGGGAAAGAATGCAAAGGGTTAGTAAATTTGGCAAACTACAGCAATCCCCTACCTTCCATTCCATAATCAAGACAAATTGGGCTCAGAAGCACATTTAGACCAATGGGTGGAGTAAAGTTTCTCTTGGCATTGATAGTTTTCATTTGAACAGCATACTTACACAGGAATTGTTTGCACTTGTGCCAGGATAGACTTTGATCTACTATATGGGATTCTTTGAAAGGTTCAATGTTTAAATTTGACTTTTAAGTAGTAACACTATTAATCTGGACTTTTTTCAGCCTTTGAAGAAGATGGTCGAGAGAATTCGAAAGTTCCAGATCTTAAATGATGAAATAATTACTATCTTAGACAAGTACTTGAAATCTGGTGATGGAGAAAGCACTCCTGTGGAACATGTGCGCTGCTTCCAACCCCCCATCCACCAATCTCTGGCCAGCACCTGAGGGATATACAGCTTGTCAAATCTTTAGCGTGGTTCCATTAAATCACAGTAGCATGCTTTCTTCTCCCTCCTTAATAGCTAAAGTTTAGGAAATATTTTTCAGTATTTTGTGTGTATGTGTGTGTGTGTGTGTGTGTGCTTGTTAAAAAGGTGGTGCTCTTTTGATTTCAACCTAAAAGCTTAATTTTATAAGATCTATACTTATTTTTCTAGACTAAAATTTTATATGCTTTTGGAAATTAAAAAGTCTGAGAAAAGTAATGGTTGCTTATTGTTATGCCATAATCTTCTTATTTAGTCCTTCAGCTGACAGTCCCAGCAGCTAATTACATAAGGAGGCTGTTGAGTTAATTTATTTATCAATTGTCAGTGTTCAAGGAAGATAGAAAGAATTGTGGACTTGGGTGAAAAAACACTTTATATACCAGCTAATTGTAATAAAATTGTTTATGTATTAGAATAAAGCTACATGCTCAATTATTTTTAGTGTTATTAAGATTTTCTGGTGGTGTTTCATGAATGCTTTCTTTAATAGTTGCTTTTTCTTGCCAAGGGTTGTTACTTCCCCTTCCCCAATAGAACTGTCAAAATGTAGTATGTGAGAGATATGATTTAAAGTTATGGAAATAAAACTAGTGAATCATGACTTTGTTTCACAGTCCATTTACTAAAATATTCACTTTAACAAAACTCTCCATGCATTTCACCCCTTTTTGAGGCCCAGCTGACCTGGAGGTCACAGAATGAGTCTAGAACTCATACTTTCATTTTTAGGCCAGAGTCAATTTTAAGGGCTGCAAAGTTGTTTTTCTTATGAAGCACATTCACAGCTTGTTACATCACAACAAATTTGAATGTAAAACATTAAGATACAGAATGTTAACAAGCATAATTTTCTACAGCAGGCAGTTGTCTCGCCCTTGGAAACTATAAAACAGTAAAATTTTAAAATGTTTGGAGGAACAAATTCATCTATTTTTAGCATTTTACAAACTGAAAAAAAAAATTGTCATATGCTATGTTGTCTTCCTTTATGTTAATGGAAATAGTATTTCCTGGCTTCATTCCTTGGAAACCAACTACTTTATTACTGTAACATTTCAATTACTTTCAAAGGTCTGTGTATGATAACACTTAAACCACATGCTGATGTCATCACAAATTGGTCTACAAAAGGAAGTAGGTGTGATTATCATACAATTTCTCAAGATTTTTGGTTTTTGGGTATACACCAGAAATAAAGTTTCAGATGCAAGAAAGAAAATTCAATTAGACCATGCCTGGCAGGGTGACTATAGTATTTCTTAAAAAAAATAAAAATAAAATAAAATAGAATTTTTTCTCTCTCCTTTTTATGGTTTCTTTTTAAATATACAGAGAAAACATTCTATGGATAAAATCTACATGCTTAGGTGAAGAAATCTAGGAACCTGAGAAGGAAAACATACTTCAGTCTATAATGACAAAAAGAAAAACAATTTTTGCTATACACTAAATTATTAGGACAAGTAGGAATTAAAGAAATAGATAACAAAAGCTATGAAGGCAAAATAAAGGTAACAATGATTATCCAGTTATTTAAACATTAACTGGAACTATTAATTCCTTAGCTTACCTTACTGATAATTTCTTTCATGATAAAATTTATTCTAGATCAGATTCTCATACAGAAGGAAGAACATTACTTGGGAGTGGTCACTCATTCAGAACAAGTGTCCAACATGTGGCCACAACATCCATAACTGTGTCCTGAACCAAATTAAAATGTAATTGGGAAATTGTTCATAAAATAAAAACATAACATTACATTTGAAAACTAAGTTAAGAAAACATAGCCCACATTAATCTTTACATACAGATTGGTGGTGAACTGTGTTTCTGAGTGTGATACCACAGCCAAGAAGATTTTTTCATTTTCACCAATTAAAGTTTGTAATAAAATGAGACATATGGTGGGACATTTGGCCTACATTTAAGAAAAAACAGATTTCAAAAAGATTTTTTTAATGGGAGGGATGACTAGGTAGGATACTATGACCTTTGAAAAGCTACAAGGAAATACGCTGGTGAGATGAGAGATTCTAAATAATGAAATCCGAAAGATGAGACAAAATTCTGATGAGTTTGTTAAAGGAATTAGAAAAGTACAAGTGCTCATTATCAATTTATATTTAAGGGTGAATAGGACAAATAGAACAGAAAGAAAGGCAGTTAATAAAATGAAGACAAAAGTATAATACAATCCTTTAAGAAGATTATAATCATTCTGAATCTCAGAATAAATTGAGGCTAGCAAGAAAAATACAGAAGACCACAGAAATTATGAATACCACAGGCCTGGAGAAAAAGGGTAGAGAGAAGAGATAATTGAAAAAACTCAAAAATCAAAGGGCCCACAATAAGAACAAGTAATCTTATTTCTACTTGTAAATTTTCAAATCAGCAGAAGGCTCCTTAAAAACATGTAATAAATACTCATACTAATGCAGAAAGTATAGGGAGTTATAAGCTGGTAATATTCATTTATGGCTCTCTATCAATTGAGAATTGCTATTAGTGGCTTGGACAAAAGCATAGGTGGCATCAAATTTGCACATAACAAAACTGGGTAGGATAGGCAAAGCCCTGAATGACAGATTTAAGATCTAAAAAATGATCTGGCTAGGTTAGAGCACAGATGAACTGAAATTATTAATAAATATAAATTATATAAAGCCTCTTGGAGAGACTTACATGAACTAATACTGAGTGAAATGAGCAGAACCGGGAGATCATTATACACTTCAACAACAATACTGTATAAAGATGTATTCTGATGGAAGTGGATATCTTCAACAAAGAGAAAATCTAATTCAGTTCCAATTGATCAATGATGGACAGAATCATCTACACCCAGAGAAAGAACACTGGGAAATGAGTGTAAACTATTTGCATTTTTGTTTTTCATCCCAGGTTATCTTTATCTTCTGAATCCAATTCTTCCTGTGCAACAAGAAATTCGGTTCTGCACACATATTGTATCTAGGATATACTATAACATATTTAACATGTATGGGACTGCCTGCCATCTAGGGGAGGGGGTGGAGGGAAGGAGGGGAAAATTCGGAACAATAGTGAGTGCAAGGGATAATGTAAAAAATTACCCATGCATATGTACTGCCAAAAGAAAATTATAATTATAAAATTAATTTTAAAATAAATAAATAAAAAATTTAAAAAATTATATAAAGCCTTACTAAAGTACCAAAAAACCCACCTCATAATTACAAAGTCAGAAAGGTAGAAATTTGAGAAAAATCTGGGGATTTTACTGGACCACAATAAGTTATCAACAAGTATGAAGGCAGACAAAAAACCTAGTTTGGTCAAAAAAGTTAACATGGACTCTAGCAAAAGAGGCATAATTTGCAAGCACAAGAAAGTGACAACCTACTATATTCTGCCCATGCTCTGAAATACTGTTCATATCCATCCTGAGCCAAGCGGATGGAGAGCCCACAGAGGTAAGGATTTTAGTAGTGAACACGTGGGTTTTCTGACCAGGTGTTCACTAGGGAACCAACAAGTCAGGACACTATGTGAGTAGGTATAATAAAGGCTTTTAAGATTACACATGCCTGTTCCTGAGTGCACTACCGGTTATTAAGCTATAGATTCAAGAAACCATGGCCAGAGACCTTTGAGGGCCTCAGAGGAGGTGAGCCGGGTTGAGTTCACACTGCAAAGGTCAGTGGTCAAGAGTACTCTGTTGGGCCTAGGACAGACTAGTAGTTGTAACTGCCAGGAGGGCACGTTACAAATACCTGCTCTGGAATACTGTTTTTGGCTGTGGGAAGATCAGTTTAGAAAGGATATTATTTAGTGGTAGGATATCTTGAGAAGGGTGACCAGAATGGTGATGACAAATGAGAAGAGGTAGAAGGACCCAGAAATGTTTAATCTGGAAGAAACTCAAGAGTACACAACTCAATCTAATTAAATCTGAAAGGTTGCCAAGTGAAAAGGGAGTTAAGATTTCTTTGTGCTTGACTTCAGGGGACAGAACAATGGCTTGATATAAGGAAAATATTTCTAACACTGACAGCTAACCAAAAGTGGAAACAGACTCCCTGAGTAGCAATAAAAGCTGGATAATCCCTAACTAGATAGGTTATAAAGGGGATACTTTTCCTACAAAGATTATGGTATCTGGGGTCTCTTCCAACTACAACTAACTACTATACTTTTTAAAAAGCAGCATAAATTTAGGGGACTTACACTTAAAATTTCATGTTGGTATCATTTGTAAATATTAAAATCATGGTGTTTTTTTTTTTTTTTTTTTTTTTGCTATGCTCTTAATCAGGAACTGAAAAAAGATTTCTAAAAGCAATGCTACCAGTAATATTTGTGAATAGTGTTCATGAAGGCTCTTCAAGTGATAGCAATGTTTATTTCTAAATACTTCTTATTAAACAATTTTAAATCTTAAGTCCTGTAAAATTTAAGTGACAGAAGCAATAATTCATGTGATTAAAACTTATTCTCTAAAGTTATTCATTTGGAAAAAAGATTCAATTGAATTTTTTTTCCTTTTGTCTACTTTCAGAACCATTCAGCAAAACCTGTTATAGATGAAAATTACACACTTTATATTGGAAAATAGGTAATTCCAGGACCATATATTTGGTTATCAGGAAAATTAGACTGAAAAGCTATCTCTAATTCCACAATCTTAGGTCCAAGATAGTAGTTGAATTAGTTCTTCAGGCTTTTGGAAAAGTAATTTCTTTTCTCAATTTGTTTCTCAAAAAGTATTTCAAAAGTACAATTTTATGACTTAGTGAAAAGAAAATTAGTTACATTCTTGGCTTCCTCATTTAACCAATAACTTTCCTCACTTATGCTATAATATTAACTGGCCTCCCTCACTCTATTATTGTGAATATCAAATGAGCTAATATAAACTGCTATATGGAGATACAATTATACAAATGTATTTAAGTCTCTCCACTCTCTAGAAACTGAAGTCTCACCCTCATATCATTCTAACATTAAGGAATAACTACAATAGAACATTAATAATAGTACAAAATGCAAAATTATCGATAACTCACATTCATATAATGCTTTAAGGTCAGCAAGGCACAAGGGAATGAAAACACTTGTAAGCAGAATTGTTAAACTGCATTTTAAAGAAATTCCTTGAATTTGTACATTAAGTATTGTCAATGTGGTAACTGAATCATTCATAAATAC
This sequence comes from Sminthopsis crassicaudata, assembly GCF_048593235.1. Taxonomy (NCBI): domain Eukaryota; kingdom Metazoa; phylum Chordata; class Mammalia; order Dasyuromorphia; family Dasyuridae; genus Sminthopsis; species Sminthopsis crassicaudata. The sequence goes on from NC_133619.1 coordinate 242,984,115, forward strand.
CTAAAGATTTTACAGGAGTCACTGTATTCACTTGACAAGACAAATTATATATTTGAAAATCACTCTTATAGTTGAACCAAAAATTATTCTATTTCTTATCTATTTGCCTCACTTAAGATTCATTCAAAATATTTCAAAATTAAAGTAATTGTATTTCTCATTTCCCATAATCTATTACTATTAATTATAGATTAATTCATGACTCATCCAACATGAGTCACAACCGTGTAATCCACAGGATACTATATTGGAATATTTTCTTCTTCCACATATTGGAAGATGATTAAGGAAATGTTAATGCATTGTCATTTGGTAAATGACAAGTGTTCATTTCAGTTTTAATCAACAATGAAGAAATAAAACATTTTATTTTTATAATTAAAATTCTCAGTGCAGTAAGGGGTTTTTTTTGGATGAAAGATTTGAAGTTTGAAATCATACAATTATACACTGTTAATAGAAACCCAAACCAATATTTAGGTCATCTTAGTGAATTGTCTTATACTTCATATATTAAGAAAAGCAAAGTCATTATTGTTCTTGTCCAAAGTAGTGAAATCATTAAAAAAAAAAAAAAAAAGATTGTCTTTAGACAGCATTTAAAATGACAATTTCTATTTTCAGACAAGCTCATTTTACAGCAAAACAAAACAAAAAAACACACAATTACAGATTAAGTCTTTAAAAATTATATCTATTTTCAAAAAGTCATCAGATTTCCATTTCTTCTAGAGATGTTTTCACCAGTTTGTTGCTCATTTCCGCAGGCTAAGCTTCCTTCATTATTATTACAGACTTCATACAAGCTGGACAGATTACCATTCACTACTTTTTCATCTTTTCTAAAAGACACAGGCAGACTTGCTAAACTAAAACTGACATCTTTAAAGGCATGCAATAAAAAGATTCCCACAATGATTGTAAGGAAGCCACTCAAAGTGCCAATGATGTCATCGACAGGCATGTTTTGCCACTCTTTAAAAAGAATAGCTGAGCAAGTTAAAACAGATGTAGTGAAGAATACATAATATATTGGAGTCACTATGGATGTATTAAATATATCCAGGGCCCTGTTTAGATAATTGATCTGTGTACTTACACAGAGTATAAGGCTTAGCAGCAAAATCCAGGACAGTGGGTGCCTCAGCACAGGCTTCCCTGCAAAAAGTTCTTTAATAGCAATTCCCAGGCCTTTAACACAAGAGACAGAAAATGCTCCAATTACGGAGCAGATTGTTATGTAAACAAGTATGTTCGTTTGTCCGTGGCGAGGTCCCACCACAAAAATTAATATCAAGGACACAATGACAACCAATGTTGCAAAGACGACAAAACCTGGAGGAGAGAAGAAGGGTAATATTTAGTTTAAAATGTTAAATGCAAAGAGAAAGCTCTGGCATTTTGTAACACAGCCCAGGGGAAAAGGAGCATAATAATTTCAGGCCACAGAAAAATAATCCAAATTATTTTACTAAGGAGAGAATAAGTGAAGATCTCCAAGGTACGCTGACTGGCCCCAGGTCACAAAGTTATCATATAGCAGAGCTGATTCAGAATCCAGGTCTCCAGTTCCCTGGCCAGTCATCCCACTACATGATGCCACTCAACTTTCAAGTGAGGAATAAATTTACTACAACAGGTAAAATTTATTACATTTTTGTTAAAAGCAAAACACAAAATGTGTATCTCCATTTATGTTGCTAAATATCCAGTTAGTAATTTGTGTAAAAGGATTAATCTGTTTGCCTACACTTTAAAATAAGACATTGTTATAAAATGCAGGTTCTTTCTATATTCCACTCTTCTAACATGATCAATTTCTAGACCTAGCAGAGCCCTATCTATTGATACATTCTCCAAAGTATCAGTACACATACAAATGCAAAAATAAAAAGGAAAAAAAACAGTAGCAATTAATACACAAAGATTATTACCTGCTTTGTAAAAATATAAATTAATTTTGTGCTCAAAGGACACTACAACTGAATAATCTAGGACGACAGGGGGTAAATTTCTACAGTATGTAGCAACATAGGGGGAAAAAAAATCACATGGAAGTGGCTTACAAGTTAAAGCCCAAATTTGAAAAATAATACAAAAAAAAGAGACTTATGTGATCTTTTTCTTACCTGGATCACCCAGCTTATGTGACATCTCATTTAAGGTCTCTATCTCTTCCTCTTTTGGAGCATGAATTACCATAACAGTAGACCCTAAAATACTTAATAAACATCCAATTTTTCCATGAAGATTAAGTCTTTCATTTAGAAAGTATGATGAAAGGATGGCACTATAAAGAAAAAAAAATTATCCCAAACATTAAAAATGTTTAGTTTATCTTTCCCATTTCTAGTTTTACAGCATATGTGAAACAAATACTCATCCAAACAGTGGGGAGATAAAATCTGAGAACTAATAACAAATAATGAATGCATATAGCATAGTTCTAGATCTCATTCCAAATAAAATGCTACTTGTTAAGAATGATAAATCCAAATAATTATTTAAATTTGGGAAGAATAAAAATGTTCAGTGCACTGAATTAAGAAAATAATCTGGTATAAGTCTTACAATTTTACAATTACAGAATCTTCAGAGGATCTCTCTGTGTAAAACTAAAAATCACTAAATATTGATTCCTACTGGGCCGCAACAATGATTGCTTTATACAAAGACTTTTAACTTAACATTAAAAACTGAAGTCCAACTGTTAATAGAAGATTCATAAGCAAAAACAGATAATACTAAACATTTTTATTCTTGCCATGCAAAAAAGTCTTCCTTACCTTACAAGAACACTAAGAGCTCCTAATGGAGTCACTAATGTGGCTGGTGCAAAGGCATAAGCAGCAAAGTTGGCCACCTCACCAGCTCCCACTGTGGGTTGAATTAAAAAAGAGTAGGGTCAGTTTCACTGTTATTAATCAAAATTATGTTGTTGTTGTTGTTTTTAAATCCTGTATTTATATACGTTAATACAAATTACCAGTTAAGATTTATGCAATATTATGTATGGATTATTTCATCTGCTTAAGCATTCTAAACATTTTCCTGATTTAATTGTTAGGGGTTCCTTTTTCCATGTTAAAGGAAACTTTCTGGGACAACATGGCAAACCAACAACAACAACAACAACAACAACAAAAAAAAAAAAAAAAAAAATATATATATATATATATATATATATATATATATATAATATATATATAAATAAACTAAAGGGCTTAATTGAAATAATATAGAGAGCACATAAAGTTAATGCCTAAATTTAAGAGGCAAAAAACTAATAGTAAGACACTTATAGAATTCCTATACTGAACAAATATATAAACAGTGCAAATCAGTACACAATAAACTTTTTCTGAAATACAGAAAATGAAAGAAAACAGTTGTATTTTTTTAAAAAAATATTTCCCAAGAAGTTTCAAGCCAGTAAGTCTGACTATTACACAGTGTAATATACTCAACTGTTGTTTTTTTTTTTTTTTAAATCAAGAAGCTTAAATAAAGCTACTAGTTTTTATATTTTAATGTCTTATATTTTCATCTAGAATACTGAATGTTTTTAATGGTACAATCTAAAAGAAAGAAAAAGAGGCTGTTTTGAAGTTCCTCCCACCCTTCCTGGAATGACTCAGGCAAAGAAAAAAGGCATTAATGAAATGTATTTCAAGGTTTCTTTTGGTTCCAACTTGGAACAAGAAAAATTGCAAAATGCTAACAATTTAAGTCCCAAATGTCATCACCATTCTTTGAATGCCTTTTAAAAATAAGTTAAAGAATTACTGAGAAAAAAATTATTTTTGTTTCTTCTTTAAAATGTCCTAATGAAATTCAGGGTTTTTTTGGGTTTTTTGTTTTTAATTTTCAGAATATGCTCAACACTAGATGATTCAGAAAAATATATCATCACTTGAAATATATGGCAACTACCAATGTTACTGATAAAAAAATTTTTTTTTTATTCATTTTTCCAAATTATCCCCTCCCTCCCTCCACTCCCTCCCCTCGATGGCAGGTAATCCCATATATTTTACATGTGTTACAATATAACCTAGATACATATGTGTGTAAATACCATTTTCTTGTTGCACATTAATTATTAGCTTCCGAAGGTATAAGTAACCTGGGTACATAGACAGTAGTGCTAACAATTTACATTCACTTCCCAGTGTTCCTTCTCTGGGCATAGTTATTTCTGTCCATCATTGATCAACTGGAAGTGAGTTGGATCTTCTTTATGTTGAAGATTTCCACTTCCAACTGATAAAATTTTTACAAGAAATGACAGTGCTATTAAGTTTTCAAAAGGACCATGAATAGCTGTCATTATACTGAGGGAGGAGAAGAATGTTACCAACAATAATCTGCTAAACCCAGATAAGTAGAAGAAAATATTTTAATATATCTAACAATCTATTAGTTATCTTAAAATAACTTTAAATTTTAAAATAAAATAGAATACATTAAAATCCTTTACATAAACTACTTTTAAAACTCAGGGACTGCATAAAAAAGTTTGAATCTAAAATGATAATATTTTCTGTCATTTTATTTAATACATACTTGACAGAAGTCCAGCCCACCATAACCATTCTTTAAGATATGCATGGCCACCTTGACCTGAAAATGAAGAAAAAATATTTTTTAGACTTTTGGAAGATCATCAAATTCTAAACATTCTGACCACAATCAGTAAGGACATGTAGAAATATAAAGGGAATATGGAGGAAAATATTTAGTATTTAAAAAAACCACATCTTCAAAATATTCTTTGATAAACATGCAAAAAAATTTTCTAATTTATAATGCAAACATATGTATAAATATGAAATATTCAAAAAAAATTAATGAGGGTGTATAACATTTTTGCCTCTAAAATAAAGTTTCCCCAAAAAGAAAAATATAAACATATACTGAAAAGTCTATATTAAATGTATTCATTATGAAAGCTTTTTAAAAAGATGTCAATTCAAATAAAATTGTTTATTCACTTTTATTTTCATAATTCTCATCTTTGATAATTTTGTTCTTTTCCCTTATTTTTCCACAACTTCTTACTTTTGCTATCACTTAAAGAACATGATTATAGGTCAATTTTTGTCCAACTCAAATCTATCTATAGAAAAATTGGACAGAATAACAGAATTTGAAAATTGGACGGGCAGCAGTGGCCATCACTGAACCAAAAAGATTCTCTGTAGTAACATACCAATCTCTATTTGAAGGGTTCCAAGGAAACAGTTCTTAAGGAAGCTTAAGGAAGGGAAAGTGAAGAAGCCAAGCAAGTAACCACAGGAAGGAATAACATTTTTGTGCTTAAGGAAAATGTCCTTTTTTTGGGGGGAAGGGGGAAGCAGCAGCATTTATTTCACTGATCACTTTCATTCTGTCAGCAATATAGACTATTCAAAACTAGGGGGGAGGGATGGAAGGAGAGGGGTACTGAGAACAAAACTAAACACAAATAGCCTAAAAACCTACAAGATAATTTTATCAAGAATAAATCTTTTATAGAGAGCATAAAAGAGACATAACTTACCTGCTCTCATGGAGCCTTTTCTGGCTAGCCTTAAAAGGCCCTTCTTTTTTAAAATGAAGCTTCCTCCAATGAATATACTGGAGCTCATAGCCAATCCCAAACCAATATAAAAGTCATATTTTCCACGATCCTGGCTCATCTCGTTAAGTACTAAAGTGTTCAGGTGAGTCACATTGATCACAGAACAAAGAAACTGCTGGTATTAGAGGCCAGGTGTCACACTCTTCAATTCTAAACACACACACAAACATAAAAAAAAAAAATTAAACAATTCATTACAAATACAGCCAAACCACAAATATAATACTTAAAATGTATGAACAATAGAAATTCTACTCCCTTTTTTCCTAAAGAAAAGTTTTCCAGGGAAACTAGTTGGTGTAGTGGATAGAGCACCAGCCCTGAAGTCGAGAGGATCTGAGTTCAAATTTGACCTTAGACATTTAACACTTCTTGCCACAGTAACTCTGGACAAATCACTTAACTCCAATTGCCTCAGCAGAAAAAAAAAAAAAAAAAAAAGGAAAGAAAAAGTTTCTTTTCTTATTTTTTTTTTCTGGAGACTATAACTTCTTATCTCACTATGGATGGAACCAAAATGGCCACAGAACAGGCTTATCCCAGTAATAATCAGCACAAGAACAATTGACTATGCTCAGTTTTTCTAGCCCAAGTCAGTTTGCCTTTTATTAGGCAACCTAATAGGTCCCTTTCCCCAGGGACTCACCTGTATCATTACCAGATTTAGTGCAAATAACTATCAGTTTTATTCCCCTGCAACTCAGAATCCCTGAGTTTAAGGCTCCCCAGACTCAGGGATAAAAGGCAAAAGCCACCATCCCCATTTTTTCTTCATTTTTATAATATTAAATGTCTGCCTTTAATGAAAAAAAAAAATGAAAATAAGCTTAATAGGATTGGAAATTTAGTCTACAAAAAAGGAATTTAATGAATATAGCAACAGTTGGATAAAGTTTTTTCTTTTTTTAATTTGCATCTCTTTATTTTTTAAATGAAGCCTTTTATTTTCAAAACATATACACAAGCCTTTTTGTAATGGCTAGAAACTGGAAAATTAATGGATGCCTATCAATGGGAGAATGGTTAGTTAAACTGTGGAATATGAATATTATGGATTATTGTTCTGTAAGAAATGACCAGCAGGATGAATACAGAGAGGTTTGGAGAGACTTCCATGAACTGATGCTAAGTGAAATGAGCAAAAGCAGGAGATCATTATACACTTCAACAACAATACTGTATGACATTGTATTCTAATGAAAGTGGATATCTTTGACAAAGATTCAGTTCCAATTGATCGATGATGGACAGAATCAGCTACACCCAGAGAAGGAACACTGGGAAATGAATGTGGATTATTTGCATAGAAAAAAATTATTCCATAACACTCATATACCATAACTTATTCAGCCATTCTCCAACTGATGGGCATTCACTCAGTTTCCAGTTTCTTACCACCACAAAAAGGGCTGCCACAAACATTTTTGCACGTGGGTCCCTTTCCTTCAAGATCTCTTTGGGATAGAAACACTGCTAGGTCAAAAGGTATGCACAGTTTGATAGTCCTTTGGGGATAGTTCCATATCACTCTCCAGAATAGCTGGATCTGTTCACAACTCCCACCAACAATTTATCAGTGTCCCAGTTTTCCCACATCCTCTCCAACATTCCTATCTTTCCCTGTCATTTTAGCCAATCTGAGGTGTGTAGTAGTATCTATCTTAGAGTTGTCTTAATTTGCATTTCTCTGATCAATAGTGATTTAAAGCACCTTCTCATATGATTAGAAATAGTTTTAATTTCTTCATCTGAAAATTCTTCATTGGATAATGCTATCATGGCAAGAGAAAACTAAAGAAATAAATAACATGATGAATAAATGTTAACTCAAGTCCTGTAAACTGAATTATTTTACATGTCTACAGTAATGAGGCCAGGCTGTTATATAGTACTTATTTCCCTTTAGACACTCAAAGATACCAGGGACCCCAGGTTTTCAAGCAGGGAGGACCTGAATGATCTCTGTTGCACAGTACTTCACAGTAAGGATTCTTTATCAGATACAGTTGAATACAGTAAATATTTGAATACAATGTGAGACAGATTCTAGATGCTCTTCAATGGAGAATGAATGTAAATTAACACCATGCTAGGCTCACTTTTTTTCTTTCTGTTTTTTTTCCCTCATGGTTTTTCCTTTTGTTCTGATTTTTCTTTCCCACCATGACTCACACAGAATTATGTAAAAAAAAAAAAAGATTGTATATGTAACAAAAAAAAAAAAAAAAAAAAAAAAAAGTTTTACTTTCAACTGGGGAGAATAAGGGAAAAAAAAAAAAAAAAAAAAAAAGAAATGCTCTTGAAACTTGGGGAAGGGATGATGACTCAAAATGATGACTGCTGGAACTCAAGGATTCATTGAAAGCCAGATAATGAATATTCTTATACTAACCAATTACCCATGAAATAGGACATGGCAGAGTACTCTCAGAGAATTATAATCAAAGTAGAAAGACAACAAAGGAGAAAGTGTAACAAAGAGGCAAGTGAGACCCAGAGGAGAAAAGTGACTTGTCCTGCGTCACAGAAATCTGACAGAATCTCTGTATTTGAGACAGAGATACCATGAAGCTGGGAGATCTTTCAGAAATGAAGCTAAATTGCAGTTCCTCATGTTCCCACATGGGAACCCAGGCGGAGAACCATGTAGTATCCATTTGGAAAAGTCTAGAAATATTCCACAATTAATGTGGAATTATTAAATCTATAGACATAGTTTAGTATAAAGTATTTTATATATATTATTCTGCTACTGGCTTAAAAGTTCACAAAGGAAAGTGTTAAGATAGCTTGGTACAATGGAAAGAGCACTGGTTTGTGAAAGAGCCTATTCAAATCCCAGCTCTGCCAACAAATGACCAGGGTCTAAATTTCTCACTTGTACAATAAGAAGACTGACCTAAATGACTTCTTAAGTGCCTTTTCAGCTTAATGAGTACCAAAAAGGAGGAGGTATAGAAGGCAAGGAGGGACTTCAAAATGTCTATACAGGAAACTTATACTTGTGCTTAAAAAAACAAAAACAAGGGAATGGGAAAGGAGGAAGTTTTTCGAAAAATCACTATGCCTTTCTCTGATCTTTACTGATTTATTAGTTGACTTCCACTATTTCTTTCAGACTGAGATAATCTACAAACCCATTCACCTTTGATATTGTTTTTTGTTCACAGAACTATTACAATTTTTAAAAATGGTAGGAATAAATAGCAATTTACACTTTACATAATTTATGTATATTGAATAGTTACATAATACTCAAGTTTCTTATTTTTTCCCGCTTTATATTATTTCACATAAGCTTTTCCATATTTCTTAGTAGTTTCCTATCTGTCAATCTTTATAACAAAAGTAGCATTATACTTCTATCAATATACCACATGCTTCTTAGTCATTCCCTAGCTACTAGGCATTTGGGTTGTTGCCAACTTTTAAATAGAGTAAATCCTTAAAGTTCTTTAAATAGAGAAGCTTTTTTTTTTCTTCTTTAATTATTTCAATAGGTCATACTTGACATAGTAGAGATAAATGACCAACTCCTGGGTGCATTGTCAAACTGAAACATTGAAAAATGGCACTAAAATGTACTGCCACCAATAAGATATAAATGTACCTGCTTTTTCCAGAGTTGCAAAGTTGTCTTAACTTTTATTTATAGTTAATAATTTAAAGAGTGTGAAGTACTTCTCAGTTATAATTTTATTTAATTATTAGTGAAATTGGACCTTTTCCCAAATGTTTTACTATTTGTAAATTTTTGGTTATATTCTATTTGTCTAGCCAATATTACTCATATAAACTTGATATTTGTCCCTTGTAAATCTTGAAGTGTTTTATAATGAGTATTAACATTTTCCCCATGGTTTCTTTTTTATTTTAGTTTTATTGCTATCCACTGTGCAACTTAAAAATTTTATCATCAAAATAACAAGTTATGTTCCAGATCATTTCTTCTATTCCAGAGATAGAATAACATAAACCAACCACCAATTTTTCTGTCAACATTACAAGCAAAACCTCATAAGAGCAGGAATTCTGCTAACATTTTATATCCTTCATTTCCCCTTTCACTCAACAGAATTACTGGCCCCCATATTCTTTTCACCTAATGTCATTTTCCTAGGAATTAGTAACAGTAGGTAGGCTTTATCTGTACTTTCATAGTCAGGATGTCTCTTGTATATCTGTGATAAATATGCTATTGCACTTTACCTTATATTTTTTGATTTTTAAAACTACTTAAAACCTTTCATTCTAGGCAACTCCTTAATACTAAAGTTACCAGTAGGTAAACTATATTGGTAAAGGGACTTTCCTCACAGTTCCCTATATCAGAGGGATGTGTCAAACATACAAAACATAGGCCCTGCAACAGCCTGAACCAGATTAAAATGCACTTGAGAAATATTTAACAAAATAAATAAAACACAATAAAAAAATTACATTCTAAAATTAATATGTAGCTGGCTGGTTTCCATATGTGAAGATTAGTGATCCCCATTTCTGAGTCTCACATCACTGTCCTAAACCAATGAAACCATAGGTCAAACCTTTCTTCACAGCTAATTCCAAAAGAAATTGAAACTATCCTATATGCTATTTACTGTTACATATGGTGCAACAGATTTTACAGGATCCACATTTATTTTCCTCTGCTAAAATACAATTTTCCTGAAATCATTTATTATGACAGTTCACCCCAATGTTTAAAATCTCACCAAGTTAAATAATCATAAACTAACCTTTTATATGTATTTGGATTTAATCCTTGAATCTCTATGTCCCATTGATCTACCTTCTTATTTTCTTCCTAGCAACTTCTATTTATCAGGTGCTAAAGCCAAAATAGGTTATTTGAAGTGTTTGAATTATACTACAATATTCCATTCTACCATAATGCTTCTCATATATCACATGCTTAGAGAAAAAAAGACACTCTCTGTCTCTCTCTCTTTCTCTCTCTCTCTCTCTGTCTCTCTCTCTCTGTTTCTCTCTGTGTCTCTCTCTCTTTCTGTCTCTTTTTCTGCTGAAATGCTATCCATACCCCAAGAATAGTTTAATTGATAATTTTCCAAAATTTCAAACTTTCCCTGATTTCTCCAATAATCAACAGTAATCACTTACATTTCAAGTCTGCTGCAGCCCAATAAACAGTGCTTTGTCAAAACTGTGAAACCTCAGTTTTTTCTTCTGAATCCTGTCTTTTATTTGTGTACCTTTTCTCACTCCAACTCATTTCTCAACTTCAGGCCAACAGTACCTTAGTACTTTACTTTCTTTTCCTCAGGGGCAGACTATATAAATAATTGAACTTGCAGGAAGACTGATCACCCTTTGATTAAATATATAACACACTGTTCCCTCTGCCTCAAGACTTCCAGCTACATACTTTCTCTTTTCTAGAACATTAAACGTAACTTACTAATACTTAATAAGTTCTATATCATAACCAAGCTTTATAGAAAACAAAGAAAAACAAACTTTCTTTTAAACACTGTAATTCTTGCCAACAGAATGTTTTAGAATTTATCTTCTTGTTGCTATACTTATCCTGAACTAGTAGCCCTGTGTAATAACTAATTTTGCACAACTCACCTTAAAAAAAAAATCTTTTAGTTTATATGTAATGCATATCTGAAATGTTTAAATATCTTTATTTACAAAAACAAAATCTTTAAAGACTTCCCTCTGGACACAAAAACTATAGCTATTTTCAAGAGAACATAAACAAAAATACATTTTGAAACTAAACAATAAACTAATAGAAGACCTTCTGATGTAATGTCAAGCTTCTAAAAACAATAATTTTCAATCACTAAAATCAAGAATTATTTATTTCCACTAAATTACAAAGAGCCAGGGAGAAACAGAATTACATATTTACATTTTCCTCAGGTATTATCCTACATTTTTCCTTTAGACATTTTCACATATGGAGAAATGGGGAAACAATAGTAAATCTACCTGGACTAGAAAATAAATAATTAATGGGAATTAAGACTGTTCTTTGACTAAGTGAAAAAGGCATGAAAAAAGTTAGGTTTGTGGTTTCTGGTTAACATTATGTCATCTAGAATCACTCAATTATAAACTAGCCATAATTTATAAATTAGATTAACATATATGATATATTCAAAATATTCAGGCATGAAACTACAATGTTAACTTTGAAAGAATAAAAATAAATTTTGTTTATCCTTTTTATTAGTTAATTACTAGCTGCTTAGCAAATGTACACAGATCACATTTTATACAATGCTTTACACTATGTGAACTGCTTTACTGATCTTATTTCATTTGATCCTCTTATAAGCCCTGCCAGGTAAACAATTAAAGTATCATTTACGTCCCTTTCATATGAAAGGAAATGAAGACTTCGTGAAGTTAAGATGACTTGTTACAGTAACATGGCTAAGAGGTGTATAGGCTACACCTATATGAAGTTGAACCCAGGTTTTTTGATTCCAATCCCAATGTTCTTTTCACTATGGCAAACTAAGTCCTTAGAGGCTATATATTAAACAGTAACATAATGGAAATGTAATCTACTAAATTCTTTCAAAGACCTTCAGTTTTTAAACCTGGGAGCCTATAAACTTTGATAATTTTATATAAAAATTTATAATTGGTTTCCTTTGCAATATTATATGAATTTTATTTCAAACATTTAAAATACATTGTGAGAACTGCATAAAGATCACTAAGCTACCAAAAGGGACTAGTGGCACAAAAATGGTAAAAATTCCTACTTTAGCAATTCCAATAGATTTGTGGTATCTGTATCCATAGAGAGAAAACTATGGAGACTGAAGGTGGATCAATGCATAGGATTTTCACTTTGTTGTTATTTTCCTTTTGTTTTTTCTCTTTTGATCTGATTTTCTTATGTAGCATGATGAATATGAAAATATTTACAAGTTTCCACATGTCTAACCTATATCAGACTGCTTGCTGTCTTGGGGAAGGGGGAGAGAGGGAGAAAAACTGGGAACATAAGGTTTTACAAAAGTGAATACTGAAAATTATCTTTGCATGTATTTGGGGAAAAAAACTATTTAAAAAAATCCCTACTTTAGAAAATATGATCTTTATTATGTTTTAAGTTCACACAATGACACAATGATTATGATTAGGATTCTGAAATAAGTCTCTACTAAGAAAAGAATGTGCTAATATAGTAACACTGAACTTTTAGGATGGTTAATGTTCTTCAAATCAAGAACTTCTTGGTTTTTCTATAGCATTTGACATTCCCCTCCTAAAAAAACTCTTATGAGTACTGGTGACAATCCTCTTTCCTGGTTCTCTTGCCTGTCTAATCAGTCTTTTCTAGCTCTTCATCTGTATCACATCTAAAGTACACTTCAAGGGTGGCAAGGGCATGTTATGTTCTATATTGTCTTAAGACACCCCTCCCCAGAGGAGCCTCAGCTGCCCAGTCCTACACTATAATGGGATAGAAAGACTGACTTCAAACTTCCTAGAAAGATGGAGTACCACCAGGCCTTACTATATGACTTACCACAATCCTAAAGCCTTCTAGATCTTACCAACGGTCTTCTTTTATCTTCCAGACCATTTGGTACTGTTATTTCAACTTACTGATACAATCTTGGTTTTTCTGGGCCTTTCCATTTTATTTGCAACTGATAAGATAGCACACAGCATTTTCTTTCTTTTTTTTTTTTTTTAATCTCTAACATTTTGCATAGTACTTGGCAGATACAGAGCATTTAAATGCTTTCTTCCTTTCATTCATGATTTCACGAATAACAATAGCTATATGAATAAAAATAATAAAAATTACCTATAGCACTTTATAATAATTATCTCATTTGAGCTTCCCAACAATCCTCTGAAGTGGGTATATAATCTCTATTCTATAGATGAGCAAAATAAGGCAAACAGGTTAAGTGACTTGCCCAAAATATCGCTGTCTCAGGACGAATTTAAACAGGTTTTCCTGACTCCTGGTCAGTTCACTATCCACTGAGATACCTAGCTGCCTCTAGATAAATCATTTCAATAGAGATAACTTCCAGATCTAGATAGTTAATTCCACTTTCTTTCCAGATCTCCAGAATTGCATCACCAATTGTCTGCAGAACACTTCAAATTAAGTATTTCATAGTCATGTTAAAGCAAAACATACCCAAAGCAGAAATCATTGTCTTTCTCCCTAAATCATCTTCAAATTGCAATATTTCCATTGACAGTATTGCCATCCTCCTTATCTCTCTAAAAGTGGCCTTAACCTAACTATTCCTTACGTTCCTTGACCCATCTCTAATCAGTTGCCTAATTTTGTCATTTCTATCTCTAAGACATCTCTCATATCCATTCATCCCCATTCTGACATCATCTTAGTTTAGATCTTTGTTACCTTTAACTTAAACTGCCATACTGACCTCCTAACTGTTCTTCCAGCTTCAAGTCTTCCCCACAAAGTAAAAATTAGGTTCTTTAAGTATCCAGGTTTCCTCTACTCGATAAACTATAAAGGTTCTCAAATGCCCTTGGGAAAGAGTTCTTAAATCTTTTTCATGTCATGGATACCTTTAATATTATGATGAATACCACTGATTAAGAATTTCTGCACTAGGATAAAATAGAAAAATTTCACAACTACTTTATCTTGCACTCTAGGGTCTAGCTAGACTTGTGCTCTTGTCCCTCATCCAGCACTCCACTTCTATGCCTTTCATTCCCCATTCTTAAATTCAATCCAACTTCTAAATATGATTCATAAAGGTCCTTCCTTTAAGACTTAGTTCATCCTTTGATCCAGCAGAAACTGTCTGTATTCCAAAAAGATCATAAAAGATGAAAAAGGACCCACAAGTGCAAAAATGTTTATAGTAGCTCTTTTTGTAGTGGCAAGGAACCGGATATAGAGACTGGCTGAATAAATTATGATATACAAATGTTATGGAATATTACTGTTCTAAAAGAAATAATCATCAGGATGATTTTAGAGAGGCTTAGACAGACTTACATGAAGTGATGCTAAGTGAAGTGAGTAAATCAAGAGAATAATGTACACAACAATTAACAAGAATATGTGATGATCAACTCTGATGGACTTGGCTCTTTTCAACATTGAGATGTTTCAGGCCAATTCCAGTAGACTTATGAGGGACAGAGCCATCTGCATGTAGAAAGAAGACTATGCAGATAACAACATAGTATTTTCACCTTTTTGTTGTTTGCTTGCTTGTTCTTTTCTCATTTTTTCCCCTTTTGATCTGGTTGTTCTTGTGCAGCATGATAAAGTGGAAATATGTTTAGAATCACTGCACATGTTTAACCTATATAGGATTATTTGCTATTTAGGGAAGGGAGAAGGTGGGGAGGGAGAGAGAAAAATTTGGAACACAAGGTTTTGCAAAAGTGAATGTTGAAAACTATCTGCATGTATTTTGAAAAATTAAAATGCTATCATTATTAAAAATAAAATAAAACTTAGTTCAAAGATTTTCTACTCCAAGCTCTTCCTAATCCCTCCCACAGCCCACCCCAACTATTAGTGCCATTTCTGCTTACACTATCCAAAGCTTAAATGTGCAATAAGACTTTTTGAATAGCACATATTATATATAGAGTGTCTCCTTGGAAAGAATATAATTTCTTAAGAGCAGAAACTGCCCACCTTTTTTTTATTTGTATTTTCAGCACCTAGCAGAGAACCTATGCTCATAGTTTTTGCACCTGACATATAAGATTGCTTAAAAGCTTTCTAATAATTCTTCAGTAATTATGGATTGAAAAAATTAACTAAAAATAAATTTTAACCATCTTTTGCATGAAAAAGGTGCTATGTATAATTTTTCAAATAGCAACTTAATAAAAACAAGTAATTCAGGTTGAATACCTAGAAAAGTTGATCTAAATTTATTACTTCCACTTTCCATCTCCTCTACTTTGAAAAGTATATCACTGTACTATCTTCAGGTTAGAAATCTGGTGTCACCTTTCATTCTTCCTTCTAAATAAATCCCTTCTCTATAATTTTCTTCCTTTTGGATTTAACTCTTTCCTTTCCAATGTCACTAACTTAATGTAGGCCCTTAACCTAAATTCTATCAGGGATTTTTATTACCTTTAGTCTCTCTCATCTCTAAATAATCTACCAGACCAATAAAACTCCTAAATATCACTTTCATTGTGTCACACCTCTCCTCAAATGTCAGCTACCAAACTGCTTTTCCTTCAATGCTTCTATAACCTGGGGTCATCTTTCCTAGCTAACTTTCACCTGGGTCGTGCAGGTATTCTCACATGCCCCACAAAACCATATTCATTTTCAGCAACTTTGTATTTCTTAGGCAATACCATGGATTGTGCACTTGTTTTGAAATCAGGAAGATCTGAGTTTAAATTCAACCTTAGACACTTACTACTTGTATGACCCTGGGCAAGGCACCTAACAAGTCTGCCTGTTTCCTCAACTGTAAAATAAGAATAATAATAGTATCTATTTTCATAAAATTGTTGTGAGGATAAAATGAGATAATATTTACAAAGGTCTTAGTTTAGTATCTAGCATATAGTAGATACCTAGTAAATCCTTGTTTCCTTACCCTATTCCCTATTAGTAAATCAAAAGCCATTTATTAAGCACCTAACACATATGTACCAACCACCATGCTATGCACTAGGAATAAAAAAAAAATTAAAAAAAAGATAGTCCTGTGGATAAGAAGCTCACAATCTAATAGGAGAGATAACATAAAAACAAGTTAAAAACAGGATAAATTGTATGAAATAGTTATCAGAAGTAAGGCAATAGAATTACTCATCCCCAAACTTTTGGCTCTTCTCTCCCTCCTCCCATTTGTTTATAAAGCTTCTACTCTCTATTACAAGGGATGATTCGTTGCCTAAAGGAGGAGGAAAGATATACCTAGAAATGAGATAATATGAAAATCAAAGATATTAATAATAATTTTAAATTTTATTTCATCCTTCAAGGCTTCTACCTTTTCCAGCAATTCCATCCCCTTACAGATCTCTTAGGGAAACTTTTATTGCACTTAATTCCTCACAAGGTAGTATTTAATTATTTTGATTCACATTAGATAAGTAACTGTCTTGTTAAATAGACTACAAGCCTCTCAACAGGATGCCCACTTTGTACTTCTCTTGTATCCCTCTTAGCACGTGATAGAGTTGATACTTGAATATTTTTTTATTACAGACAGATTAGGCATAAGAAACAAACAGGCTAATTTGGTAAAATTGTGTTATTGGGAAGAAAAGAGGAGAGCAACAACAAAATATCAAGTTTCCAACTGTAATAAAGGCTAGAGACACTAAGTTAATGTATAGTTTAATTACAATTCAACCTGAAAATAGTATTTCAACTCAGATGATATTTGATTCATCTAACAGCTCTGCAAATCACATAACATATATTAATTACTTAATTTTTAATCCCTTAATTTTTAAGAGATTCAGTAGAGATGAGGTCAAACTAATAAGCAACCAAATAATGCGTTACTTTCCCAAGTTACAGGTTAAGATCCTTGTCAACTTTATCTCTCTCCGGGAAAAGAGGGAATGTATGTAATAATTATGTAACACACATGATACACAATATGCATACTAATATACATATGTAAAGGGGAAGTAAGATGAGGTAAAGGTGGAATGACAAGGACGTACCCATCAATGGCTATTATGTGCCAGGCACCACTAGAGTGCCAAGCACCATGCAAAACTCTAGGATATAAAGAACCAAGTGAATACTACTCTCTAGTCTAAATTATAACAGTGATATGCCCAAAACACCAGGAAAAGGAATCTAAACTTAATTTTTAGGAAATATTCAGCAATCTATAAGTAGGAGTGGCATAAAGCCAGTGTCAGAGGCAAATATTGAAGTCAGATGTTCCTGACAAGTTTCTATCCACTATACCAAGCTTCTTCTAAGCTGAATCCTAACTCATTAAAAAAAAATTCAGTTTGTTTTGTCTGCATTGCTCTTTCTCTTTATCTGGAGACTTCTGCTTTAATGTCCCAGACAAATGTCATCTTATCATCAAACTTTCTTCAATTGCACAGTTGCTAGCTTATTCACTTATGCACCATTTTGTTACAAAGAGGCTGTACACGTTCTAGTTGTGTAATCCTGAGTAGGTTAATTTCATGAAATTACAGGTCTGGGACCATTCTCTGCACCACAAAAAGGAAAAACAAAACAAAACATTTTCTGTCTCTTAGCTTCAAGACTATAAGGTACACATGGGCAGGGATTTGTGCCTTTAAGTCCAGTATAGTGCCCTGCACCTGAGAGGTGTTTAACAAATAGATGAGGAGTTGAAATGAATTGCAGAAGCTCTGGTGGAGTTGCTCCCTGCACATTTCTGAATACAATGATACAGAGGAGAGACTGCTGGACTTGGAGACAAGCAGACCTCAAAACCTGAGAAAGTCATTTAGCTTTAGTCCCCCAAGACCAGTCCTCTTCACTTAGCCATGGTTGTCTTCAAGGTTTTCTTGATCTCTTCAACTAAGAAGCCCCACACTCCCAAATTACTTTAAATTTAATTACTTTGGGTGCATACGCAGTTATGAGCTTCATATTTATATACATTTTTATTTGTACTTGTGTCATTAAAATGCAAGCGTTTAGTGAGCACCAATATTTTCATTCTTTATATGCATTCCCATAGCCTAGCAGAGAGGCAGCGCGCAGTAACAGCTTAATTACACTTGTAAATCAACCGATTTCACCGGTAAAATCGGCGTACCTACTCCACAAAGTTGTAGCGGGTAAAGAGCTTTGCAAACACCATAGCTTTGTTCACATTTGTATGTATACAATATAGATGATTAGAGATGTAAATGGCCACGAGATATATTTAGTTTGAATATGCATAAATTAGGAATGTACATAATAGCTAACACAAACAGGTAGGATACGTAGCATACATATATGTCCATTATCAAACTTTATTTACGTATAAGTGTATGATAGATAATCTACATATACGTATGTAAATTAACACACCCTTTTCTTTCCAGTAATGAATCATGGCCTTTCCTCTCTTCTCACCGGGGTTTACAGGAAGCCAAGTGGATACCCCCAAAGGACCGCGCATTCACCCGGGACAAGCTACAGGTCGAGTGCAACCAGCCTCATTTGGACGGAAGAAAAGCAGAAAAAAGAGAAGCCGGCAGAGCGTGAGCCCGCAACCACGACCTCTGACCCCGCCCGGCCCCGGCCAGAATCACCTGAGACTTCTCACATCCCCATACAGGCCGCCGGAGCCGTCGCAGCCGCCCCCTCTTCCTTCACCATGGAGCCGAAGCTGCTGGGGTCCGGGGCAGCGGCCGCGCACACTGTCTCCTCCATCGGGGTGCGCCAATCTCAATTAGAGTTTCGGGGAAGTACAAACCACAGAGGTAGCCACCGCCCCCGGCAAGTGGAAAGCGGGAGGGGAACCAGAGAAAGCTTCCGGGCGGGCGCCGGCCGAGTGACGCAACCCCAGCCGGCGTCCCCTCGGAGTTCGCAGCACGTCGCGCACGCAACACGTAGTACGTCGCGCATGCACGTCCGTGTTCCGTACACTTCCTCTCTTCACACTATTTGTCCTACACTTTTCTTGAGACTTTTTTTTTTTTACTGCCCTTTGCAGCCCTTTGTAGGCCTCTAGCGAGCTACTAGGAAGGAGGAAGCCAAAGCGGATAGAAGAGAGTGGTCAAGACTGGGGAAGGAAATTCTTTAAGGATCTTCCGAGCCTTAGACCACTTCCCGTACCGGGCTCCGGAATCCTAGGGCGGTAGGATTCTATGGTCGTTGGACTCCGAGAAGGCCATGTGACCTCCAGTTCGGTGTAGACTCGTCTGCTATTGTTAAGACCGATTATTGCCGATACCAGATAAACTTTTTTTTTTTTTTTGCAGCTTTCAGCTATGGCATACCAAGCTGGACAAAAAGCTTAATAACGCCAATAGACTAATGTCGCTAATTTGGTGTATTAAAAAAAAGTTGCACTCAACTGCCAGGTCAAAAGAAAGATTTAAAGTTAGAAGCCGATTGTTCCATAGCATAGCTTAGATTTCCTCACAGAGTAGTTCGACAACAGCCTCTTGTCTACAAAAAACAAAAACTCCATTTGAGGTTTTCTTGGAAAAAACATTGGAAATGTTTTCCAGTTACTTCCCCAGATTATTTTACAAGTGAAAAAAAACTGAAGCAAACGGCGATAAGTGACTTGCCTAGGACAGGTATGTGTCCTAAGCTGCATTTAAACTCAGCAAAACTAGCCTCTCGGAGGTTTCTCATACGTGGAACCGGTGACAAAATCCACTTTTGCATTAATTAATACAAATCTGTAAGAAAAAAAAAAGAAAAAAAGTATTCTGTATATTGTTACAATCATGTGGAGCAAGTGGATTTTCCCTGATAATGTGTAGAATAAATGTTTTACTGATAAAATGTTCTTACTATGGTTGAAACGTAAGACACCCTGGTCGGTGGCGCAGGTTTAGTGAAAGAATTCGCAAACTCAGTTTGTCTTCAAGTTTAGGGGCTGAGATTTAGTATGCTAACTGGACTCAATTCCAAAAGAAATTAGCAAAGAACTAGGAATAAGAAATAGATTTAGAGGGAAAAGGTAGATCTTGTGCTTCACGTCATTGATAATTGATATGCCAATTTTATCGCTTAAAGGGAGAATTGAGAAGTAGTCTGGAAAGGTGGAGTTGAGGAGTGGTCTGGTATGCGCCCCATTACTGCCTCAGAAGTTTTTATTATTACTGATCAGCAGATTTATTTATCTGACAGCCTGCATTGTTTGTGAAACTGTAGCACTCCCAAAGCCACGTGGCCTTTGTAGGAGCTATAACATCATTAGAATAATAAGGCATCAGGTTCAAGTCCTAAACTTGAAAAAAATAAGAATCTGTTTCATTGCTCCTCCTTCCTGCTATCAGATTCCAGATGAGAGATTGCTTTTAAATGAAGGAAGAGAAGAAAATAAATATATAGTCCCAATTCTGTGTCATACACTTTTCTAAGGCCTTTTTACACACATCTCATTTTATCTTTATTTTTTATGTAATGCTAGTCCACATGTTGAGGTATGAGAAAACCTTTTTTTTTTTTTTTTTTTTTTTTTGTGGGGGGAGGCAATAGGGGATAAATGAAATCACACAGCTAGAAAGTGTTAACTGTCTAAGGCCAAATTTGAACTCAGGTCCTCCTAACTTCAGGACAGGTGCTCTAACCACTGTGCCACCTAGCTGCCCCAGAAGACAGTCTTTTTAGCAGGCAAATTCCTGATTAGGAATTAGCAAAGATGGATTTACACTGAGAAGAAAATACCTTCATCGGTGGGCAAAATCCTTTTACGACTTCTGCAAAGGTTTACACTTGAGAGATTCCCAGAAGGCATTAGCCTTCTGAGGTTTGAAGCTGAGGAGATCAAGGACTAATTTTTCAAATCAATAGAGGGCAGTGATTATGTTCCAGGCCAAGATATCCAATTAAATAAGACTACCTATCAGGGTATTTCCCTTATGGATGGGAGGGTTTGAGAGTCAGAAGCACCCTTCCCCCAAAGATTAAAAGGTGCACAGTTTACATCGGGGTCCTCCAAAGATTAAAGGGGACACAATTTACATCACATGTACTTCTCGCCATTCTGAGACTTGGGTTTCCTCTGTTTTTTAATATCAAACAATGAAACACAATTTAAAGTTCTTTGAAATGTTCTAAAATTCAAATCAATAATACAAATTCATATAATACATATCCATCAAATTATCAAAGTTGATTTAAAAAAAAAAAGGAAAAATGGTAAATGGTTTGTGGAAAAACAGGTACATTAATTCACTATTGGTCTTAAATGGGGCCAGGTCTATGAGATATAGTGAGTCAGACCTTAACCCTAAAGGTTCAAAAAGTCATGTGATCCCTATTCTCAGAGGGTTGTAGGGCAGAAAAGGTCAAACCCTAGGTCTAAACTGGTCTAATGCTTTGTTTCTGTATAAAATAGGCCTTCAAAAAATGTCTCTTCCCAACATCACTTCTCTCGAAGTTGATGTTGCCCACCAAGACATCTTGGCATTTTTCTAACCAATAAAGCTTGAGTATGAGAAATTCTTTCACTACAAACCCGCCCATAAAGCTTTGGAGAGAAGGACCACAGATCCAACCCTGCCTCAGATCACACCCTCATCAGTAAGTATTTAAGGTCAGATTTGAAATAAGAAAAGTCTTCCTGACTTCAGGCCTGCACCCCATCCATGTGCCACTTAGCTGCCCCTAATAGAATCATATTTTTCTTATAAAAATCAATCATTTCCTAATTATTGTTGAATATATCAGATATGGAGGTTGAATAGAAGGGATTTTTTTTCCCACTTAAAGTAAAACTGTTTAGAGAGAAGACTACCATCTCAAAAGAGATTAAGTAGCCACTTCAGGCAAGGTCAAATGGTGAAGTGAAGCAGGAACTTGTCCAAGTTTTCCCCCAGACCCTTCCAAATACCTTTAAATAATGACTTTAAACAAATTCCAGAGCATCAGAACCTACAAAAAGTTCAACAATTTTCCAGCCAAAGGCAGCTTGGAAAGTCAGCATGAGGGGTCTGTTGCATTAGGGTGGATCTGGAGTGCAATTGTACAGCAGACTCCAGCACTGCCTGGGCCATGGGATCTTTAAATTGATGGCCAGTGATCTCCAGACTTCTCAGCCCACCAAGGCCAAGGACGACTGATCAGGAAAGCTTTGATATACTAGGGTGTGAGGAGAGCCCCAGCCCAGGATGGGGCTTTGGCAGCCACTGAATCATCATCAACGATAGCAGTGTTGTGGTAGCAGCAACAACCATGGCAATGATGGCAGAGGCTTCCAGAGATCTGTTTACAGGTAGGGACCTCACCTCCTCTCCAGCTTGTCAGAGATAACAGGGGCCTCTTTCCTCATACTTGAGGCAGAACCATTCTCAGCTCTGGTTTGCAGGGCTGGCTTACAGGATAGTTTGCTAGAAGGATCTCTGAAAATAGCTACCAAACCCCCTGAAGCTTGGAATATTATATCCTCTACCCTGGAAACAGAACCCTACTTTAACAAAGAATTAAATAATAAGCTGGGGAAATGAATAAACAACAGAAAAGATTCTGACAATTTAAAGTTACTATGGTGATAAGGAAGAACAAAATACACACTCAGAAGAAGATAACAAAAGTCAGAACTCCTATATCCAAAACATCCAAGAAAAATAAGAATCGGGTTTAGGCCATGGAAGAGCTCAAACGTGATTTTGAAAATGAAATAAGATGGATAGAGAAAAAATTGGGAAGAGAAATGAGAGTGATGCAAAAGGAAATACAAAAAGCTAAATATTACAAGAATCCAGAAAGAAGCAATTCAAGCATAGCAGAGCCACAGTCAAGATAACACAAGGTTTAGCAGCTTCTGGAAGTGAGGGCTTGGAATATGACAATCTGGAAAACAGTGGAACTAGGATACAACCAAGAATCACTTATTCAGAAAAAGCAGTATAATCCTTCAGTAGAAAAGGTGGCTATTCAATGAAATAGAGAATTTTCTTTTCTTTTTTTTTTTTTTTTTTTTTTTTTAGTTATTATAGCTTTTTATTTACAAGATATATGCATGGGTAATTTTTCAGCATTGACTCTTGCAAAACCTTCTATTCCAATGCTTTCCCTCTTTTCCTTTACCCCTTCCCCCAGATGGCAAGTAGACTAATATGTGTTTAATATGTTAAAGTATATGTTAAATACAATATATGTATACATATCCACATAGTTGAAATAGAGAATTTTCTAGCATTCATGATGAAGAGACCAGAGCTGAATAGAAAATTTGATTTTCAAATAAAGGACTCAGGAGAAGAATAGAAGATAATCAGGAAAGGGAAATCATAAGGGACTTAATAAGGTTTTTACATTTCTCCATGGGAAGATGATACTTGTAACTAATTTTATTTATTTTTAATATACATTGCTTTATGAATCATGCTGATAGAGAAAAATCAGAACAAAAGGAAAAAACCATGGGAAATAAAAAAAAAAAAACAAACATAGCATGTATTGATTTATGTTCACTCTCCATAGTTCTTTTCTGGGTGCAGATAGCATTTTCTATCCAAAATTTATTGGGATTGCCCTGCAGATACTTGTAACTCACAAGAACTTTCTCATTAGCATGTTAGAAGTTCTATAGACAAAGGGCACAGGTATGAGTTGAATATGAAAGGATAATATCTAAAAAATAAAATCAGAGGATGATAAATGTACTAGAAGAAAGGGAAAGGGAGAGATGAAATGGTGTAAATTATCTGCTCTATTTTAGTTTTTGCTGTATCTGCCCCTTTCAGGGGGCCGGGATGGCGAATAGGAAGTTTGAGAATAAAACACTTATTTCATCACCTTTCTTTTCTGTGTTCCTTTTTATTTTTGCCTAGGCTAAATGGATTTAGGATATCATTTCTACCACATAGTTAATTTTCTAGCTATATAATATACATCATGTTCCAGAAATTTTAATTTGACCTCTTCACTTCATTTCAGTGTTAATTCTTCTAATATCTTTTTTCCTACCTCCAAGTGATAGAATTGTTTTTCATGGGAATGCTTCTAATATTAGATTGGCTCTTGATTTAAGACAAATGTTTTTTACTGTGCTAAGGAAAAATCCCTCTATATCTATTCATCCTAGCATTTTTATAATGAATGAATTTTTAAGGCTTTTTCTGCCTCTGTTGATACATTGTTTTGGTTGTTTTAAAAAGTAGTTTATGTGGTTTATAATAATAAAGTATGTTGATGAGTTTTATTCTTTTAGCTGACCTGACTAAATAAGATATTACTAAAAATAATGTGATTGTGATTTCATGTGTTTGTTTATAATGTAGGAAAGTGTAAAACATTAATGCCTAATGTTATAAGTAATATATTTGATTTATGTAATTTTCTTAGTTTTTTTTTTGTGGGACCGGTTGGGATTTTACTCTATATTAATATTCTAAAACAACATAAAATAGCAAGAAAAACAAGGCATATTTAGGGAGTTTTTAAAGAAGTCTATTAATTTTTTTTACTTCTCTGTGGTTTAATTGCATTATTATAGATAGAGAAATTGAATTGGGGATTATCCTTTATCCCCTTTAAAAATACATGTGTTATGTGGACAATTTATTACTTCTTATCCTTTTGTTAATCATAATCTATATTTTTGTGCCAAACAATTTTATTTTTATGCTACAACTAACCAAATATTTACATACCTTATTTTTTAAAGTTTTCCTATAGAGTAGCTCACAACCACCTGAGCTATTGACTTGTTATGCCCTGAAAAATTTGTACACAAAGAACAAAGGAATGGTTCACACAGTCTCAGTCCCTGGTCAGAGGCTGCTTAAGGTCATGAATGGTGGGATGGGAGGGAAAGGTAGGCTGAAGAATGAGTCCCACTGATTTGGGGATTGGAGGGATAGTCATTCCCTAGAGGTTTTCACAGTCCAAAATAGAAAGGTAGAATAAAGGAAGACCCTGTGTTAGTTATTGGCCTGAGGGAGAAACTTCTTAGATTGGAGCCCATCTGAGGTGATACTAGGAAATGGTATAGAAACATGTCAGAGATCTCTAAACCTTCAACCCACACAGACATATCAGTAGGTTGATAGAGATTGATGGCCCCTGTTTGAAGAGCTACTGGGGTGAGAGGGGGCAATAGATCTATCAGTGGATTATAGCATTCAGCTACAAACCAGGAGCTGTGGCAGTATGTATAGCTTCACTCATCCTTAGTTTTTCATTTAGTCTAAGAATTCTGGTTTTTTAACCCCCTTTCCTCAAACATTCTGTCCCCCTCAATTCTTTCCTTTTTCCTCTTTTCTTTTTGGTAGAATAGGGAGAAGGTTGAACTGGGTTTTTATATTTCTGAGGGGTTTAGAAGCCCTTGGATTGTTTCTACTTTCTTTGAGGAAGACCAGTGACAGAATTTAGAGCTATGAGGAACTTTAGAGAACATCTTGAAACATTTATATGTGGGAATTGTGGGAACTGAGGCTCAGAGAAATTATGTGATTTACTGAAGATCACAAACCCAAATAATAGAAAAACTAAATTGTGTGACTCAAAATCTGGGATTCTTTTCACTATCCCATAACTGATTCTTCTAAATACCTTACCTTTGTGCAATATTTCTAAATTTGTATATTCTTTTTCCCCTGTAAATCCTAGAAAATTTTTATTTTCTGTAATGTTTTAATAAGAGAAAGAAGAGTCATGTTATAGTCACCCAGCTAGGGTAGCAGTGGGAAAGAGGGAAAAGGTAGTTAGAGATTAAGCATTTTTATATCTACAATAGAAGCACACAGTCTGGCACCTGACTTATACTTGAAGTCTTTCCAGTTTGGTAGGATCTGTTATAACTTGAATTTCATTCCATTCACACAGCCTTTGAGAACATAGTCAGCATATAGGATCATCAGCCTAAAGCTGGAAGAAACTTCAGAGATCTAGTTCAATCCCTCATTTTATAGGCAAAGCAAGTAGGGCTCAGAGAGCTTAAGGAGTTTGTTCAAGCTCACATAGGAAGTTATCATTTGAGGAGCATTCAAACCCAAGTTCTTTAACTCTATAACCAGAAATCCTTCCATTATAACACATTGCCTCTATGAACAAAAACAGGTGCCAAGATTTTTAAAAAATTTAGTAGTTCCATGAAAGTTTAGCTCAAAGAACAAATGAATCTCTGCTCCAGTCATTCTTTAGAATCAGTGTTACAGTATGTTTATACATAAAAATGACTTATGAGATAGGATGGAGGCTTCAAAGCTGTGCCATTTACTTTTAGCTTTTAAAAGTATATAATATAAACTATTGTCATAACATGTCAAAACAAGCAGTATTGTTCTTTGGTACCAGAATGGAGTTGTCATTATCATAGTTATGAAATGTATACTTCAGTGGTTCAATCCTCTCCTGTATAATTCAGACAGAAATTGAATACCTGAACGACCTCCTTGAACATATAGAGGAAAAACCAGAATACTAATCTTTATAATGAGAATTTCTGGCAAAAAAAAATTAAGATAATTTAAACCTTGTACCTATAGAAATACTTCAAGTATGCAAAAAACAACAAAAGAAGTGTCAGCTAGAAATAAATTATTTTATTTTAAAACACATTACAGGATAATAAATATGTTATTGGAAAACTTAGTAAATAGCCTTTTATAATTTACATGAGGCAACTATAACATGCCAAAACTATCTTTAAAAAGCAAAAGATAAGCAAGAATTCTTAGTCATTAACAAATGTATATACAGTATTTGGAGGCTAGTAAAATAGATCTTTTTGATCTCCTTTGATGCAACTAAACTAAAATAACATTTATGTAACCAAATGCAATTATGCCTTTTTATATTCTAGAGTACTCCCCCCCCATTCAAGTTTTACATTTCCATTTTCAGAAAGACAATATTTTAATTTTTTAAAAACAATACTCAGGAAGTTACTGTGCAAACAGCATCCTTTTCCCCCAAAGTGCAAACCACCTATATGGAAAAGCATTAGATCTTTAATTTCTGAGTTACAAAAGAAAATAATCTTCACTTTTCACTGTGATAATTTGGCACTAATAATTTAGGAATTTCTGACATTTACTATAGTGAATGTAAAATATATCAGAAATGTGTGGGAGCAGTGAACACTGTGCTCCAGGATATCAAAGAGTTAAGTATAAAGATTGAACTACTTGAAAGCAGGGCATTAAGCATAATTAATTACAAATTTGTTCTAACAGGAAATTATAATCTTTTTTTTTATTACAGGTTATAAATTTTCTAAAGAACATAGATCTAGATAGATTTCAAAAGCCTATAAAGACCTCTGTTTAAGTTGGAACGTCAGAGTGATTCATCATGCAAACAAACCTTTCAGTGAAGCTCTGATTTTTGTTTTTTACGTCTGTTTTTTTTTTCTTTACTTGAGATAAGACAATATAAAACCCTTTTTTGTTTTTTTGTTTGTTTTCTTTTTGCTGAGGCAATTGGGGTTAAGTGACTTGCCCAGGGTCACACAGCTAAGAAGTATTAAGTGTCTGAGGCCAGATTTGAACTCAGGTCCTCCTGATTTCAGGGTTGGTACTCTATCCACTTCACCACCTAGCTGCCCCTAAACCCTTCCTGTTTTGGAAAAAAAAAAGAAAAGAAAAAATGGAAAATTGAAAGTTTCCTATTTTTACATAAATTTAATCCTGTATTTCTTTTCTTTTTTTAGGACTCAAAATTACTCTATTACAAATCAATGTTTGATTTTGTAATTAACATAGTGTTTTTATCCTATAGTAATCAAAATACTCCAAAATGTGAATCAAGCCTCACAAGAACTTATTTTAAGAATTATCCCCATTTGATGGATGGGGACCTGAGGCACAGAGGTTAGGTTAACTTTCATAGGGTTGCACAAGTCACTGGCACAAGATAGAATGAAAGCCTTACTCTGTTCTCTGCTATAAATCCTCAGCCATACTACTTCTCATACCAGTGACATTGATTAAAGGATCTATGTTTTATCAAATATCTGGTATCTCCTGTAGAAATTTTTGTTGGTATACAGAAACAAAGTTTTCACATGTAATTTAATTTATTTGAAACATGAGCTTTTATTACTTTAGCAATATGCCAGGAGTTTACATATTTAAAAAACCCAACCCAACCTCTAATATTGTTAGGCCAATTCTTATTTCTATTCATATTAATCTTTTATCTTTTCATATACACAATGGAGGAACAATAATCTAGCTTTATAAAGCTCAGCTACACTACAGAATACAACCTAAAGACTACTTCACAGGAAAAGCAACATAATATATATCTAAGGAATATAAAATAGGTCGAGGTATATTATACCATCAACTTTCTAATAATGAGGCAATGTTCCATTTACAAATTCTGAATCCTTTTTTCTTTTAGATTCAGAACTGATACAACTTTTGCCCTTAAATATGAATATAAATAAACCCTAAAATAATCAGAGATTGCTTTTTCAAAGGGAGGAAGACTAAGTGTTAGGAGTCAATAATATGCTTTTACTCCCTGAGATGGCAGGACATGAATAATAGATCAAAATCTGCATGATGAGTAAATTACTTTCCAAGTGTCAGGTACTTTGGGAAGTGCAGTGATTCCTTTCAGGACAGCAAGCCACAATAGTTAAAACCTGTTATGCCTAAATCAGGATAACAGGTATTTAAAGGTCTAGATTTCTAAAAAAACACTTCTTTCCTTCTCTGCTTTTCTGAAAACCATTTTGCTACTGAAAAAGAAAGCCATCAAAACATATCTACTTTTAATGAGTAGATACCCTCCCTTGGAAAACAATATGACAATTTTTAGTCTGGAGTTTGACCTTATTAAGTAATAATAAGGTTTCTTGAAAAGTAGTTAACTTATACTCAGCAAGTAATTTATTCATCTGGCAGGACCTATCCAATATTTATTAAGTGTTTACCTATTGTGGAATACAGAAGATGAAAACTGACAGCTCGTTTAATAAAGTGATATCTTATACCGGAAAACACATATAAGATTTTAGAATGGAAAGAACACAGCTAAAGAAAAGAATAAGGCTGGCTAGATGAAAAAAAGGAAAGTGGATCACAAAATACAACACAGAAAAAAAGGTTAAAGACAGGCTTGACAAATGGGAATTACAAGAATATTGCTTATTGCTGAACCAATAACAAAACATATATTTCATTATCATTCTATTCTGAAAAGGCTGTGGTTACAGTGCAAGTGATGAACAAGGCCACTAGAAAATCTTGGATTCCTTCTCGAAGGCTCTAGATTTTGTCATTCCCATTGTTGTCTAGATGAATATTTGGCAGTTAGCAGGCTGCCTTTTCTCTATAAAAAGGAAGAGAGAATGAAGAAAAACTGTTTTGATGTGGCCTATCAGCTTGGGGTCTGAAGAAGGATCATCATCACAATCCTAACATTACATAGAAAAAATTAGGGTTAAAAAAGGTCAAAAATAACAACAAAAAATTAAGATAAGGGAACAAGGCACCATCCAGGCAGGAGGACAATTGTCCCTTTAGTTGTATGTCAAGTGAAATCTAAACACTCTAGTCTAATTATGATTTCAGACAAAAACTTTGAAGATGCTCAGGAGGTAAAAGAGGCCTCTCTATGAGGGTAAACTAGTAATTTTGTGGTTTTCATTTTTATAAAAGGAAAAGCAAAAGATAGAACACATCCATATCATGGTGCTACAACCTATCATTCCACTTAAAACAAGTCCCTTCCCTCTAATATCTCCAATTTATACTGTCTATATCTTATCTATAAATAATTATTTCCACATTATCTCTTCAACTAGTCTAAGAACTCCTTGACAATAGGGGCTGTGTTTTTCCTTTTCTATGTGTCCTTAGTGCATACAAGAATGACTGGAACATAATAGATACTTAATAAATGCTTGTTGAGTTTATTTGACTTTGAAACTACATTAAGAAAATTGTAGTGTTTTCTTCCAAAAGGATAAGAAAATAGAAGGTGCTGAAATGATGCTTGCTTCTGGAAAGGCTCAACTCTTAGAACTGCCCTATTTTCTTCTACTTATTCCAAGAGTTTTAATTAAATTGAAAATATGATTCTAACCATTTTCCCCATTTTATTTGTAAATTAATATTAAATTAACAATGTATAGAAGGCTGCTTGAAATCAGATGTTATTTGCTCTGTGCTATTCACCTGATAGTTCTTCCTTTTTAAACTTGATAGTATTTCTAAAGGACAGGTAACATTAAACTTTGTATGACTTGGCCTAATAAGAGTAACTCTATGCTGATAAGATACTTTTTATATAAACTAGGATTTAAACACTATCTGTATAGAGTATTCTGGGGATTGTATTGTGGGAGTCTGCTTATAATTAGTCTAGCATCTAAATATAGAGAATTGTTTGTGGAAAACTTCAAATATTCTATTTTTATTTTGACATTCAGACTCTCACAAAATCTCAAGAAATAACATTCAAACTGTCATTCCTAAAAAAAGTAAAATATGATAAAGGACACTAAATTTTAGAAGCTTTTTCATTCTTCAGATACTAGGTTTGACAAAGAATAAAAGATTTCTGCGCCACACATGAAAACCCGCCTCAACTTTATATGGTTGTACTATAATATGAAAATATTTTATGCCTCACAGCATTGAAAATATTGCCAATATGTCCTGTCCTGAAAATTGAACACATGAAATAATTGATTAGAGTCTGTGTTGCTAAATATTTTGTGCTAAATATCCCCTTCTAAAAGTTAAATAAAATATCCTTTAATAGAAATTGAATATTTATGGTAGATCAGTTAACAATAACAAAGTTAGATTTATAACTTTTAAAAAGAATCATCACAATATTAGTGTCCTTACTCATAAATTACTTCTATAAAATGTAGTTTGCATTTTAATGTTTTTTCTTTACATTAAATAGTAGTCTAATTTAATTAATTAATTAATTTTTTTGTATAAAGTTTCCTACAATTTCATAGCCCTATAAATTAACAAGACTTTTCAGATGACATTTGATTTTTTTTAGGAACCATTGGCTTTGTTTTATTTAGAATCCCTATAGTCAGAAACTAATAATATTGTTCTTTACCCTAACTCTTTATTTTCCATAGTTTTGTTGTTTCATTAAACTGTCACACAATAAAATAAGTGACATTTTTCTGGGATTTCTTTCACTTAGTGTTTTAGTCTTATTTCATTTAGCATTACTAGGTACAGAACATTAATCATAATCAACATACTGTTTAATGAAGTACTAATTTGCAAATTGTAATGAATGAAAAGTCAAGAGTCAGAATGTTCTTTATTGGACAACAAACTCACTCAGCTGTGATCATCAATTCTTGCTATAAACTTTTTAGAAAATTTATGTTGCAAATGTTGTTTTATAGTCCAGTTTCCATCCCAATTTATTGAAATTAGCTTTAGCTTATTTTTTGTCTTTCTCCTACAGTTCTTGATTTCCAGGAACTCAATCTCTGCAGTAGTTTGCAATCTACTCTCTTTTTGGAAAGCATTAGAATTTAGCAAATAAGGAGTTATTTCTGAAAAGCCATTTAATCAAGATACACAATTCTTCCTGAAACAAATCATTAACCTACAGAGTTAATAGACTTAAAGCTGGAATTTGAAACTGCTATAATTGCATAAGCTGAACTGCAAAAAAAGATGTCCTTACATACCAAGTTGTCTTTAGTCTGATAATAGCTACATACTAAAGAAATCCAAATAGCTTTGAAGTGGTCTTAGATTGATTACCTTCTCAGAAACATATTGTGTTTTTCTGGATGACTTACGCATTTTTAGAATTTGAGAACATTCAAAAAACCTATGTTATTTTGATTTATGTAATGTTAATTTTTTAAAAGAAGTTTTTTTTTTTTTCATTAGCTCAGTCAAATTAAGGGGTATTTTTAAAATGCAAAGGCACTGAAACATTTGAATTCTTGACATGTATTGCAAACAAACCAGTACATCATTTCTTTATTTCTTTTCTTTGCCTCTTCCCTCCCCAATGTTTGCCATTAACTGATCTTGGAGACCTACTTTTTTAAAAGAAGATTTTCAATTAATTTTTAGTGGTTATCTTTTACTTGAATAAATACCTGACTTTTACATCATACATAATCCAAAAAGACAAATGTGGAAATGGTCACTAAAATTGTTAAGATTTCAAGCCTAAGGTCGAATTAACATTTCACATCCTTTTTTAATGTAAGGATCATAAAGGAGAACATTTGGCATCATAAGAATAAAAGGGAGCACCATCTTTCTCTCTCTCTCTCTTTTTTTTTTTCTATTTAAATTGGCTAAAAAAAATTTTTTTAAAGGAAATGACATTACTGAAAACTTCTTTGTTAATAACAGTGAGAAACAGAAGACTAGTCAACAAAAAGGTAGGATGCCTCGACTGCCATTCCACAATGCTGAATGGGGAACCTCAGACATTTTGGGAGGGATTTAATTTTCAGGGGAGGCAGTGCGTCAGTCCCTATGCTGTTTCAACGCTTGGCCCTTCTGCTGACGATAGCCACTATAGTGCTGATGAATGCCATATGTAGTGGTGATTTTAGGGATATGGACATTTGTTCACTAGGAATTTGACAGAGGCCATCTATTAATTCCACCAACAACTCAAACATCTCAGATGTTTGTACATTTCGGTCTCTGCAAACCTAGGTCAAATTCAGACCAGTAACCATATCCCGCTACTGGTTCCCTGAGCCACCCAATACCCATAAATGTATTTTAATCAGTTTTCATGTTAGGTTTATTCATCTCCCCAAGGTTGAAATTGAACTCTTTGAAGACCTGTATAAGGACAATGCCAATGGAAACCGTAGTGAATCCACACGCCATTCCCAAGAAATCTACCAGTCCTACATTACTCCATTCCCGAAAAAGAATTGCTGAAGCTAACAAGACCAAAGTGGTGAATACAACATAATAGATGGCACCAAATACAGAAGAATCAAAGCACTCCAGTGCCTTATTAATATACCGAAACTGAATGATGATGCTACAGCCAAGTACGGCTAAAAGGACCAGACAAAGGTACAGGGCTCTTTGACTTGATGGATTATTATGAAAGATGTCTTGAGCAGCTAGCCCGATTCCTTTAGTGCTTGGTACAGTGAAACTCCCCAACAATGAGCAAATACTGATGTACACCATAATATTAGTGGGTCCATGGGCTGGTGCTATCCAGAAGATGAGAAGCAGCAGCATGAGGAGCACTATGCATAGGTAGCCAACAAACACTGAAAAATAAATAACACATTGTTAATTAAAGAGAAAAACAAACAAATAAATAATAATTCACAGCACATTTAAAAAATTTTTAAAGTAAACATTATAAATTAGTAGATAAGATACTCTAACATTAACTATTCTTAATCTGCTCTCATTAGGCTATAATACAAATAATGCTCTAATCAGTTTAATTAAACTTTTCATTAAGTTTCCTTCCTTTTCTTTTTTTGATGAGGGAACTGGGGTTAAGTCACACAGTAAGTATTAACTGCTGAGGCTGGATCTGAACTCAAGTCCTTCTGATGTCAGGTCCACTGTACCAAAAAGCTGTCACAAATTTCCTTCTTTCTGTTACATTCTGTTCCAATATATAATTTCTTGTCTTATTGGATCTATGGTACCATTGATATTCATCCTGGCAATGCCTTCTCTTTTCATAAAATTTTTCTGGTTGTTTCATCATAAATCATTCATTGAAGAGCTACCCTAATCCTATAACCAATTCTCCTTTTCTTCCATTCTACTTGGTAATACATGTTTCTACTAGTCTCTAGACGTAACATATGAATGTACTACTTGGGCTGATCTGTCATCTCTTATATTAAAGATCTGATTATATTTGACTGGTTTCTTTCTTAATCATGTATATCCTCAGTAATTGCCTTTTGTACTGCTTTTTATGCATAATCCATGTTTGATAACATGCTATAGCCTGACACCCTAATATAAGGGAATTCAGTGATTCACAGTCATTTTCCTGGAGTATACTAATAAAGCAGGTACAGTTTGAGATGACTGAGCATTATGTAATTTGCCAAATGATCTTGAGCTCAAACTTTTCAATTCTTGGTTTACCTCATTACCCATCTGCCCGGAGGTAGCTGGTGATGCAATGGATAACTTACTGGGTCCAGAGTCTGGAAGCTCCAAGTTCAAATGCAGCCTAGGATACTTATTAGTTGTGGGACCCTGGGTAAATCACTTAATTTCTTTTTGCCTCAGTTTTACCAACTATAAAAATGGGGATAGTAGCAGCATCTGTCTCATACAAGTACAGTTTGAGGGTCAAATGAGATATTTGTAAACAACACAAAACCAAACCAAACCCTTAGGATAGTGCCTGCAACATAGGAGGCACTGTATAAATACGTATTTCCCCCTCCTTTTTCAATTTCCATCTATGACATAGATTAGTAGATGGCCTAATTCAATGGAGCACCCATTCAGCTACATATCAACAAGGGCAACATAGTTTTATTTATTTTTTTTCCCAAAATGGATGGTCAAGAACTAATATTTTTTAACTTATTGCTATGGATCACTGAGCAGATTGTATATATAGTACCAGAACACAATATAACTAATACACTGTAATATGTGAACAGAAGCAACTGGAGAATTTTTTTTATTAATAATTTATCCTTTTGTTTGTATCTAATGGAAGATAAATTTCATGATACCAGAGAATATCTGCAGTAAATATATTTTTCTGTTTCAATAGTTTGATTGCTGTCAATACTCAATGCATCACTAACAATAATTTCAGTAGATATATCAATATTAGAGATTTGTATGATAATGATGAATACATGATAAACTTTCTCTGGGGATGTGTGAAAATGCACTTGTGCTCTAATGCTTCTCTGAAATCACACACTGAGGGGAATTATGATATTTTTCTCACTCAGTTGGCTGCTGTAATTGTATAAATGCAGTCTGCAAATGTATTCCTATTTCCCTTTCATATTTTTATCAAAAATATCCTTGATGCAATTATGGGTCATTTTGTAGATAGCAAAGCTCTTCTCTAGACATTGGTTGTCCAATGTTGTTGCTCATGTTTCCTCAGCCACTTTTTAAAAAAAGCTCTCCTTTTTTTTTGATCTCTTTGGAGCAAAGCAATAGTCTTAATAATATATATGTCATATCATATAATTACTTGTTATATAATAGCATATAAAATACTATTTTAAAAAATAAAATGCTTTCAGGTCTTTAATTTATCTCTTAATATATTAATATGTTAAGTTATATATATAAAACTAAAAAGTATATATTGCCATTTTAACTTATCTCTTCTAAATCTATTGGTTAGATTTGTCTTATTCTGAAAGTGGTACACTGAGGTCTCCTACCTATTATAGCTTGAATTAATAAATAAAACTAGAAACTTTTTTATTTATCAAATTAACCAATGGTTTATCTATTTATCAGTTTTTTACTTAAAAAACTGATAAATAGATAAACCATTGGTTAATTCGATTTTAAAAAAGATAAGAAGAAAATCAAATCACTAGTATCAAAACTGAAAGGGATGAAATCACCACCAATGAAGAAAATGGTTAGGAGTATTTTGCCCAGTTATATGCTAATAAATTTGATATTCTTAGTGAAATGTATGAATATCTGAAAAAAATTATACAGATTAATATAAGAAGAACTAAAACAAACAACCCAATCTTAGAAAAAGGCTAATGATTTGTTCAATTTGTTCAATTCATCAATTAATTTCCTAAGAAAAAATCCCCGGGACCAGATGGATTTACAAGCAAATTCTACTAAACATTTAAAGAACAATTAATCCCAATACTTTATAAACTACTTGGAAAAATAGGTGAAGAAAGAGTCCTACTAAATTCCTTTTGTAACACAAATATGGTGCTCATACCCAAACCAGAAACAGCCAAAAGAGAGAGAAAAAAATTAAAAGCCAATTTCTCTAATGGATATTGATGCAAAAAATTTAAATAAAATAGTAGCAAATAGATTATAGCAATTTATCACAAGAATCATGCACAATGACCAGGTAGAATTAATACCAGGAATTCAGGCTGGTTCAGTATTAGAAAAACTATCAACATAGTTGACCATATTAGTAACAAAACCAATGGAAATCTTATGGTTATCTCAATATATGTAGAAAAAGCCTTTGATAAAATACAGTACCCATTCATTCTTATTAAAAAATACTAGAGAACATGGAATGAACGAAGCTTACCTTAAAATGATAAGCAATATCTAAAACCATCAGCAAGCATTATTTGTAATGGGGCTAAACTAGAAGCCTTCCCAATATAATCAGGAATAAAGCAAGCAAGGATACCTATTATCATTTCTATTATTTAATATTGTACTAGAAATGTTAGTCTAAGCAATAAGAAAATAAAAAAAATTAAAGGGATTAGAATAGAGAACCAACTAAGAAACCACCTGAAATCATTAACAACTTTAGCAAAGTTGCAGGATACAAATTAAGCCCAAATAGATCCTTAATACAGCTAAATATTATCAACAAAGTCCAGCAGTAGGAGATAGAAATTCCATTTAAAATAAATGTAGATACCATAAAATACTTGTGAGTCCACCTGCCAAATGAAACCCAGGAAGTATATGAACACAAATATAAAAAAACTTTTCACACAAAGTTAGAACTAAACAACTGAAAAAATGTCAATTGCTCATAGCTAGGCTGAGTCAATATAACGACAATGAAAATTCTAACTAAATCTATTTTATTCAGTGTCATACCAATCAAACTATCAAAAAATGATTTCATAAAGCTAGAAAAAATAATAAAATTAATCTAGAAGGAAAAACGTTCAAAGATATCAAGAGAATCAATAAAAAAATGCAAAAGAAGGTGGTCTAGCTATTCTATATTTCAAACAGTATTATAAAGTGGCAGGTAATTATCAAAATAATTGTTACTGGCTAGAAAATAGAATAGAAATAGATCCAATGGAACAGATTAGGTACAAGTTATATTGTAGTATATGACCATAGTAATGTAGTATATAATAAACCCAAAGAGCCAAGCTTATGGGACAAAATCTCCTTATTTGACCAAAACTGCTAGGAAAAATGGAAATCATTTCGGTGGTTATACACCAATATTTCACACCTTATTCCAAGATAATGGATACATGATTTACACATAAAAGGTAATATCATAAGCAAATCAAGAGAGCATAGAACAATTTATCTAGGACCAAGGATATAAAGAGCATTACAAAATGTAAAATAGATAATATTGATTATATAAAATTAAATAGTTTTTTTGCACAAACAAAACCAGTTTATTTCAATTACAGTTGCTTCAATAAGCTTTTTGCTCTGTGCTAATCTGTTGTGGTAGCACACAGGCATCCATGTTTTTGAAGTACAAGTACATTATGGCACTATATCTGAAGCTGCTGAATGGATAATATGGTAAAAAAAATTCTAGAAAGAAGATTAATTTAGAAGAAAACCATATCAGAACTTAAAGTTTGCTTGAGAAATACACAGTGATAAAGTACTTTATTATTTGTATTATAAATTTTGTGTAAAAAACTATTTTTGCATATATTTTGAAAATATTTAGAAAATTATATTATACCAATAACTATTATGATATCAGAGGATTATACAAATTGGAAATTTTTCAAGAGAGTATTACATTAGTAAAAATTTTCAGTAAAGTTAAAAATTCCTCAAGTTCCCTTAGGCAACTTATCTCCCAAATACTTAAACAAAGAAATGAGTTACCTGGATTTGTAAGTTTCTCTTCAAGCTCAGCCTGAGTTGTTACGCTCTCAGATTTCGGGGAATGAATGATAAGAACAACAGAACCAGCACAACTTAGCAAACATCCCAACTTGCCCAAGATGTTCAGTTTTTCTTTCAGAAGGTAAGAAGCTAAAATAGACCTTCCACAACAAAAAGAAAATGAGAATTTAAAAATCAAGCTATTTGTCATATTACAGTAACAACTTTTACTTCAGGTCCTACTTTATTTAACAATATAGAAGAACCCAAATTTCTCTGTGGTATTTCTTAGTTGGGTTTAAGAAAAATGAAGGATAGGGCCCAGGCCTGTGATTTTACTGGTATAGGAAGTTCTGGGTGACAAATCTTCCTCTACTAATGTGGGTCAACTCCTTCTCTGTACATCTTTTTTTTTTTTTTTTTTTTTTTAATTTTTATTTTTTTATTCATTTTTCCAAATTATCCCCTCCCTCCCTCCACTCCCTCCCCCCGATGGCAGGTAATCCCATACATTTTACATGTGTTACAATATAACCTAGATACAATATATGTGTGTAAATACCATTTTCTTGTTGCACATTAATTATTAGCTTCCGAAGGTATAAGTAACCTGGGTACATAGACAGTAGTGCTAACAATTTACATTCGTTTCCCAGTGTTCCTTCTCTGGGTGTAGTTATTTCTGTCCATCATTGATCAACTGGAAGTGAGTTGGATCTTCTTTATGTTGAAGATTTCCATTTCCATCAGAATACATCCTCATACAGTATTGTTGTTGAAGTGTATAGTGATCTTCTGGTTCTGCTCATTTCACTCAGCATCAGTTGATGTAATTCTCTCCAAGCCTCTCTGTATTCCTCCTGCTGGTCATTTCTTACAGAGCAATAATATTCCATAACCTTCATATACCACAATTTACCCAACCATTCTCCAATTGATGGACATCCATTCAACTTCCAGTTTCTAGCTACAACAAAAAGAGCTGCCACAAACATTTTGGCACATACAGGTCCCTTTCCACTCTTTAGTATTTCTTTGGGATATAATCCCAATAACAGCAATGCTGGGTCAAAGGGTATGCACAGTTTGACAACTTTTTGGGCATAGTTCCAAATTGCTCTCCAGAATCTGTACTTCTTTAAAGAATTGCTCAGAACACTGATACATTGTTGGTGGAATTGTGAATACATCCAGCCACTCTTGAGAGCTTTTTGGAACTATGCTCAAAAAGTTATCAAACTGTGCATACCCTTTGATCCAGCAATATTACTACTGGGCTTATATCCCAAAGAGATCTTAAAGA
The DNA here is from genome assembly GCF_048593235.1 of Sminthopsis crassicaudata. Taxonomy (NCBI): domain Eukaryota; kingdom Metazoa; phylum Chordata; class Mammalia; order Dasyuromorphia; family Dasyuridae; genus Sminthopsis; species Sminthopsis crassicaudata. The sequence continues at coordinate 243,023,378 of NC_133619.1, forward strand.
AAGGAAAGGGACCCACATGTGCAAAAATGTTTGTGGCAGCCCTTTTTGTAGTGGCCAGAAACTGGATGGATGTCCATTAATTGGAGAATGGCTGAATAAATTGTGGTATATGAATGTTATGGTATGTTATTGTTCTGTAAGAAATGACCAGCAGGATGATTTCAGAAAGGTCTGCAGAGGCTTACATGAACTGATGCTGAGTGAAATCAGCAGGACCAGGAGATCATTATATACTTTAATAACAATACTATATGACAATCAATTCTGATGGACGCAGCTCTATTCAACAATAAGATGAACCAAATCAGTTCCATTTGTTCAATAATGAATAGAACCAGCTACACCCAGCGAAAAAACTCTGGGAAATGAGTGTGAACCACTACATAGTGTTCCTAATCCCTCTGTTTTTGCATTTTTTATTTCCTTTCCAGGTTAATTGTACATTATTTCAAAGTCTGATTCTTCTTGTGCAGCAAAATAATTGTATGGATATGTATACAGATATTGTATTTAACATATACTTTAACATGTTTAACATGTATTGGCCTACCTGCCATCTGGGGGAGGGGGTGGGAGAAAGGAGAGGAAAAATTGGAGCAAAAGGTTTTGTAGTTGTCAATGCTGAAAAATTAGCCAAGCATATATCTTGTAAATAAAAAGCTATTTAAAAAAAAAAAAGAATTGCCCAGAGTCCTGATTTGAATAGGATTATAATGCCAGTATGTAGCAGAGTGGGTATAAATCTGGCCTCCCAAGCAATGTGCTTCTTAAAAAAATTTAACTGTAAGAAATTAGAAATATGTACAAATATAAACAAGAAATTTTAGTATTTAGAGTAGAGTGATGATGGTCTTGACAGAGGTTGATAAGAAACCGAATAAGGCTCACTGATTGTTAGAGTTCTATACCATTCCTCTCTGATCTACTTGATGAAATTACAGGGTAAGGTAAAAAGTATATAACAAAGATAATAAGATTTTACATTCTTAAAGGAAGTATGAATAAATGTTTATACTTTAAGGGGCAGGAAGAAATTATCAAATTAGTAAATTTGATGTAATTATATGGAGGGTAGCTATTAATTAAGAGTTAGTTAAATGGTACTGTAGATAGAGCCAGACTTGAAATCAGGAAAGCTCATCTTCCTGAATCAAATTTAACCTTAGACATTTACTAGCTGTGTGATTCTGAGCAAGTCATTTATTCAGCTTCATCATCTCATCCCATCTGGAGAAGGAAATGACAAACCACTCCAGTATCTTTGCCAGGAAAATCCCAGCTGGGATTATGAAAAGATGGACACTACTAAAAAATACTGAACATTAGCTGGTTGAAGAACCATCCATACCTCCAAGAGTCTTTCTGTATCTCCTCCCTTCCTAGCACTTTAGGCTACATTCCCTGAGGTTAAGGTCCTCTTGGAGAAAGAAGGTCAAACAGCAACAATCTTCTCCACAGTTGTACTTAATTTTGCAGCTAGAATCCTTGGATCTGCTCTTCTGAGTTCAATGTCTCTTACTGGGTGCATTGCTCTACTGAATGATGCCATTGATGATGGGTAAGGGGAGGGAAGAAGGAAGAAATGAAAAGAGAATCTCTTCTCTATCACTAGACTAGAAGAATAAAAGGGAAAGCCCAAGATTGATTCGCCTTTAAGTGTTGAGTTTCTGTTATATAGATAAATTTCTTCTCAACTGGCTCTCTTGAATGAATCTCTAAAGAGCATCTCATCCATAGAATGAGCTTTTTAACTCAATAGAAAGCGTGACTGTTTTTTAAGTCATTTTAAGGATTTCCAGGGTATGACTGATCCTTTAAGGGGCCAATAATTAGTCGCCCTGTAATTATACCAAATTGATCGAGGAACTGCTTTTCTACCTCCTAAAGGGGTAATAAAAGTACAAAACACTCCTTTACACATCTTTTTAAGGGAATAAAATCTCATTTTGTTACTTTACCTTCACAGCATCAAATTGGATAAAGGGGAACCCAGCTGATCTGGGTCCCTTAATCAAATCCTCTCTCTTCCAAATTATAATAAACAAACAGAGTTTCATTTCCCACTATTTGTGTGTGTGTGTGTGTGTGTGTGTGTGTGTGTGTGTGTGTGTGTGTGCTAGTTTAAGAATTGCCTTAGTTGTGAGAGGGGCATCTAAATAGCACAGGATTTAAAGTGCTGAAGGTCAGGAGACTCATTTTCCTGAATTCAAATCTGATCTCAGACACAGCTCAGACCCCAAATCTGGCCTCTACATCACTTAATCTTGTTTCCTCAGTTTCTTCATCTGTGAAGTGATCTGGAGGAGGAAATGGAGAACCATTTCTATATCTTTGCCAAGAAAACCCCAAATGGGGTCAAGAGTCAGACATGATTGAAACAAATAAACAACAAAAACAAAAACAAAAACAAAAGTTGCCAGAGCAAAAAATAGAATATCTCACCACAGAACAGAAGGTTATCATATCTGATAAATTATCACAGGTTTATAAGAATATTATCTATAGTCTTAAGAGTTACACTGACTCTTTAATATAATGAATATAATCTCACTGTCAATTTGTTTCTTAATTCTTTATATTGAGACTAAGAACAAAGGGTTAATTATGATGTATCTTATAAGAACCTAATTGCTGAAATCATTTTATAGATCATTAGTTGCTAATGTTTCTTATATAAAGTGACTTTGAGATCACTAATAAGTTTCTCATTATATTGCCCACATTGTACTATGCTCAGCACTCAACCCTCACATTTATATAGCACTTTTACAATAGCAAAGTTTTTCTCACAATATGTTGTAAAATAGGTAAATTAAGTGCTACAGGGGGCACAGGTCTCTGTCTTCCATCACCTAACAGAAATGGAACTCTGAGCAAAAAGCACAACACAGGAGAGCATTATTAAGTCACTGTAGTGTTAACTGTCAGAGAAAGGGATGACCCAAAGGGGGTGGAGGAACCCATCATAATTTCACTAAAGAGATAATATTTGAATAAATAGAAAAGTATTCTGGGTGGGGGGAATAATGAGAGCAAAGGCATTAAATCAGGAAATAAGGTTGGTATGTTTATAAGAGTTATTGAGTTAAGTCTTGTCTGGTGACTCCACTTGGGATTTTCTTGGCAAAGATACTAGAATAGTTTGCCATTTCCTTCTCCAGTTCATTTTACAAATAAGGAAACTGAAGCAAATGGTGAAATAACTTGCTTAGTGTCATCCATCTAAGAAGTGCCTGAAGCCAGATTTAAATTTAATATTTGTTATAATAAGAAGGATCTTCATAAGACTTAGAGAAGTCCTCATGTTATTTGCTAAGTGATTTGAGAATTGTATTAAAAAGAAATGTATATTCTGTCTCTGTTCTATTTTATTACACATAACACAGGGGCTAAATTAATTATCTGTATTCCATATTAGGATGACTGAAGAAAAATAGAAGTACTAATGATTCAAAAAGATAATATATATTTATTGTTTTCTCTATTATGATACTCTGAAATTTACTAATACTTCAAACTAGACAAGTAAATTCAACAAACATTTATTAAAAACCTACTATGTGCCAGGAACTGTAATCAGTGAGGGGACAAGGCAAAAGTAGGTAAAAATGGTATCTGTTCTCAAAAAGCTTACATTCTAATGAAAGGATCTCACAATAACAGGGTCATATTACAAATAAGTCTGGTCTAGAAGAATCTCAGAAGCTATCCAGCTTCTCTGATCCTTTCCTGCTTAGATCATTTCACTATGAAGGAACAGCTCTGACTTATGCAAAAGACAGTTTTAAGTCATTTAAAATATGCTTGTTTTACAATTCCCCTTTAAAAAGATAATAACTAATCCCATGTGTCAGTTGTATTTTAATAAGTCTTATTATTTTCCTGGCTAGAGTAAGCATAATCCCATTTTTATTAAAAAGGACTTAGTTGAGATCAAATGAGAATATATGCACATGAAAGTGCTTTGAAATCTACTGTGGACTATTACAAATGAAACATATTAAGCACTAGACAACAATGAAAAATCAAAGCCTTTCATGAAATCTGGTAAAATCTGCCAAGCTCTAATTGAAAATAATCCTGAACTGTTTGTTAGGATTTCAGTGAATAAATAATTTTTAGGCACAGGAATTCACCAGATAAATAATGTGGCACTTAATTCAGAAACTTCAGAAATACTGCAAACATTCATTTGGAGATCTGCCTGAGAGCCACTTCAGAGAGAATGGCTAACTGAGAGGAGTGTATGCCTTTAAAAAGGAAGAAATAATTCCTCCATCTTCAGAACATTTGAATTAAACTGATTAGGAAATACTCAAACTAAAATTTAATAGGAAACAATTACAAGGGTAAATAGTGAAATTTATCTTAATCCAGGTGAAACTTCCCTTTTAGAAGCCTATAATGATGATTAAAAAAAGTAAAGCGTCAGAGATAAAGCAATTTTGAAGTTTCTTCTCATATACCTTAAGTCAGCAAGATAATAAACAAGAGAAGCCTCAGAAAAATAAGTATATTACTATCCTGTGATTCAACTATGAAGTGGTTCCACCATTCTTGGGAAATTATTTGAAATTAGAGAGAAAAGTGACTAAGTTATTCATATGCTTTGACCCCAAGATATAATTAATTACAGGAACCATGCCCCCCAAAAAGATTGAAGGCAAGAGTTCTCACATATACCAACGCATTCAGAGCAGCATTTTTTTTTTGTCAGAGCAATCAGAAAAAAAGTAGGTATCTGCTGACTGACAAATTTTCAATGCTAAATTTCATTCAGTATGGAATATGAATATAATTATACCATGAGAAAAGATAAATATGATGAATCTCAAGAAATTTTGGAAGATTTTTTTTTTTGAATTTCAAAGTAAATAGGATCAAGAGACCAATGAATATAATGACCATAATCCTATAGAGAGGTGGAGGACCATGGGCATGAGATCCTGTATACTTCATTGGAAACTGATGTGTCACTTTATGTTACTTAACTGTTTTTTCTTTGTGTAACCAGGAACATGGATGTGCAGAACTTGCTTTTGGTCAGTTCTGAGGGATTCTGGCCCTTACGGGACAATGGTGAATCTCTGTTGACTATAGAGCAGGAAAAACTGCTGACTTGTTTAATGTTTAGAAGGAAGTGACTTGATCCCAGGAATGCTCTATTTCTAGATTGCAGATCATATAACAACTATTCAAGTCTTTTCCATCCATGAGAGTTAAAGGAGTATCCTCTCTTCCCCCTGTCCTAAACATGTTCTCATGTATTATCTAAAGCAGAGGTACTCAACAAAGTATTTGATCTTGAGCCCTTGATCACAGTAATATGTTTTAGAAAGTTGGGTAGTGCAATGGGTAGAGTGCTGGACTTGGACTGAGGATGACTGGAATTCAAATCCAATCTTTGAACACTTACTAGCAGTGTGACCCTGAGGAAATCCATTTACTCTCAGTTTGTCTCATTTGCCTGAAAAGTGGGGACAATAATAACATCTATTTCCAAGATTGCTTTGAAGATAAAATGAGATACTTACGAAAAATAATTGTCACAGTGAACAAGTCTACCAGAAATCCTTTTTTTAATATACCAGAAAGGACAAAGCCACTTGAAGCCTCATATGTAAGTCAATGAAGGAGAAGGAAAATGGAATTGGCCTGGGGAAAAGGAAGTTTAAACTCTACTCCTGGATCTACCATCACCTATCTTTATGGCTTTAATAAATCTTTCCAATCTCTAGGATTCTACTTCTTTATCTGTAAGAACAAATCGGCTGATCTATGTATTTTTTATTATTCCTTTCAATTTTACTGTCCTATAACTTGGTGCTCATTTGTGCTTTTGCTTATAGCAAAACAAAAGCTGAGACAGTCAAGATACCATATAATTGTATGACAGAAACAAGCAATTTATGACCTAAAAAGATAGCTAATCTCTATCTCTCCTGGGATTTATAAGCAGGGGTTCTTACATGAACCCCCATAGAATTCTAGAGGTTCCTGATAATGGACAGATAAAAATTACATCTTTATTTTCACCAACATCTAACTGAAATCCAACATTTAAATATTTAAACTTTTTTTTTTTCTGAGTAGTGATCCATAGGTGACAGCAGACTGCCAAGGGGTCCATGATACAAAAAACTATTGAGTCCCTGATAAAGAAGGAATAATTTAATGATGTAAAAAATTAAGTTACCCAAAATGCCCTATGAAGTTACAAGTTTGGATTTTGTGGAATGTCAGGAATTTTAAAACATGGTGTTTGCTTACATATTAAATGCTGCTGTGTGAAGGCAAATGAGACTTAGAAAAAACAATACTGAATCTTAAGATAGCTTTTTTTTTGGCAAAAGGTTTGATATTTGTTGAAAGTGTTAGAGCCAAGATGGAAGAAGGCTCCCATATACAGAACTCCTTTAAATAGGTATAAAATATGTGCCAGACTGCGTTCTGATGGGAAATCTAGAAAAAGTCAGTGAGTCATTGTCCAACCCAGCTTGGCATAAAGAGTGATTCAGGGAGGTTACAGACATTGTAGATTAGGCTCTGGTCAGGAATATGTCTGCCATGAAACACTGGTATCCAGGCAGAAGTTATGTGATTGGTAAGACCTCTGCCCAAGATCCACTGGAACCATACCAGGGCACTGCAACAGGGACAGGTGTGAGCTCTAAATTTTGTTGCGGGTTTTGAGGTCAGTCACTCATAGCAAACTGAGAAAGAAACTTATGCCCCAAGGTGACATAGCTGGGTAAGGAGCCCGTGAGAGGTAGAACAAGAAAGGCAGAAGTTTAAAATTAAGCTAGAGCAGACAGCAGCATCGAGGAGGCTCCAATTCCAAGAGGAGAACAAGGTCTCACTCCCAGCATCTAGTTCAGAATGCAGAAGAATCCTAACCAAAGAAGAGTCCACAATTTCATCTTTCAGAACCAGTAAAACTTACTAGCTACTGCCATGTGCTGAGTCTATTAGCAGTCTAGGCTTATTCAGACCCAAACCCAGGTTAAGAGCTTAGACTAAGGGGCAGAGCCAAGATGGCAGAGAAAAAGCCAGGAATCTGTCCAACTTTTCCCCCAAACTGCTCCAAATTCCTTTAAATAATGACTCTAATCACAGTTTAGAGCATCAGAATACCCCAAAATACAGCCAAAGGCAACTTAGAAGCTCAGCAAAATAGATCTGTGACACAGGGTGGGAGTCCAGTGTGCAGTCCTGGTTCAAGGTGCACTGGTGCAGCCCTGGCCCCAGCCTCAAACTGGGGCTCGACCTCTGAATCAGACGCAGTAGACTAGGGCTTAGAGACCTCTCAGCTCAGAGACACCAGAGAGGATCTGAAAGGTCAGCAGAAAAGATCTGTGGAACCAGAGTTGGAGGCTACCAGGCAGTCCCAGCATAGGCTCAGACCTAGTATCAGTGAGGCAGGACCTCTGAATCAGTAACAGGACTGATGGCTTTCACACCTCTCAGCTCAGAGATCCCAAAGAGGAGCTAGAAGGTCGGCAGAAAAGGTCTGTGGAACCAAAGTGGGAGCATACTGGGCAGTCCCAGCATAGGCTCAGACCTGACCCCAGCTGTGGCCTTGGCCCCAGGGTCAGTGAGGCCAGACCTCTGCAACAGCAACAGTGCTAGAGGCTTCTGGACTTCCCAGGGAGCTCAGGGACACCAGGGAGGGCTCAGAAGGTCAATGAAAAGCGCTTGTGGCAACAAAGTGGGAGTCTGGTGTGCAGTCCCAAGTGCAGAGCTCCAGCCAGAACACTGGCTCTTACAAATATACTGGGGCAGGGACACACCTAAGAGTGCTTGTGGTCAAATTCCTGGAAGGATCTCTGAAAACAGCTGCACAAATCTCCTGAAGTTCGGAACAGTATATCCCACCCTGGAAACAGAGCCCGACTTCAACAAAAAGTTAAAATCCAAATATTAGGCTAGGAAAATAAGCAGAAAAAGAATTCTTTTTTTTTTTTCATCTTTTGTTTCAATAAAATTTCAACTTCATTGAAAGTTATTATGGTGACAAGAAAGCTCAAAACACATACTCAGAAGATGATAACAAAGTCAAAGCTCCTACATCCAAAGCTTCCAAGAAAAATAAGAATGGGTTCAGGCCATGGAAAAGCTCAAAAGGTACTTTGAAAATCAAGGAAATGCAAAAAACTAATAAGAAGAAAAGAAAATTGGCCAATCGTGAAAGGAGGTACAAAAGCTCACTGAGGAAAATAATTCCTTAAAAAATAGAATTGAGCAAATGGAAACTAATGACTTTATGAGAACTCAACATACAACAAAGCAAAACCAAAAAAAAAAAAAAAAAAAAGATAGGGAAAAAAGTGAAATAGATCATTGGAAAAACAACTGATCTGGAAAACAGATCCAGGAGAGATAATTGAAAAATTAATAGTTTATCTGAAAGTCATGATCAAAAAGAGTATGAACATCATCTTTCATGAAATTATCAAGGAAAACTGTTCTGATATTCTAGAAGCAGTGGGTAAAATGGAAATTGAAAGAATCCACTAATCACTTCCAAAAAGAGATCCCAGAATGAAAACTTTCAGGAATATTTTAATCAAATTCAGGAATTCTCAAGTCAAGGAGAAAATATTGCAAGCATCCAGAAAGAAACAATTCAAGTACAGTGGAACCACACTCAGGATAACACAAGGTTTAGCAGCTTCTACAATAAAGGACTGGAGGGCTTGGAATATGACATTCTGGAGAGCAATGGAGCTAGGATTACAATCAAGAATCACCTACCCACCAAAACTGAGTATAATACTTCAGAGGAAAAGGTAGCCATTTAATGAAACAAAAGGATTTTCAAGCATTCATGATGAAAAGATCAGAGCCGAATAGAGAATCTGGTTTTCAAATACAGGACTCTGAAGAAGCATAAGGAGATAACCTGGAGATGATATCATAAGACACTTAATAAGGTTTATCTGTTTATACTCCTACATGGTAGGATGATACTTGTAACTCATTAGAATGTTCTCATTCATTATTTCGGTTAGAACAAATATATATAGAACAGAGGGCATGGGTGTGACTTGAATATGAAAGGATAATATCGTTTTTTAAAAATGATAAAATTAAGGTGTGCGAGAGGAATGCTGGGAGAAAGGGAAAGGGAGAAGTGGAATGGTGCAAATTATCTGCCACAAAAAAGAGGCAAGAAAAAGCTCTTACAGTGGAGGGAAAGAGGGGAGGAAAAGAGTGAGTTCTCATCAGAACTGACTCAAATAGGAAATAACATACACAATAGAGGTATAGAAATCTATCTTATCCTGCAGGAAAATAGGAGGGGAATGCAATGTGAAAAGTGAGGGGAGGGTAATAAGAGAGAGGGCATATTAGGGGAGGGAGTGGTCAGTAGCATTGACCTTTTGACCTTTTTGATCTTCTTTTGAGAAGGAACAGGATGAAAAGAGGAGAAATACAATTAGCAATAGTAAGTGTAAAAAATTTTTTTGAAGCAAGTTTCTGATGGAATATTATTGTTCTTTGAGAAATGACTAATAGGATGCTCTCAGGAAAACCCAAACAAACCTGGAATGCCTTCCATGAACAAAGTGAAATATACTGTATACAAAGTAATAGTAATGTTCCAGGATGAGCAGCTGTAAATGACTTACTTATTCTCAGTAGTACAATCATCCACAACTACTGTGAAGGAAAAATCCTATCCATATCCAGAGAAGGAACTGATTATGTCTGAATATAGATCGAAGCATTCTCTAATTTTCTCTCTCTCTCTTTATTTCTAACTTAATTTTCTTGAGGATTTTTATTTTCATTAGGATGGGAAATCTATGTTTTCTTTCACAACTTGACTTTTATGGAAATGTTTGCATATCTTCACATGTGGTTTCTTAATTGTGGGTGGGGATAAGGGAGAGAACCTAGAACTCAAAAATCTTAAAAACAATTGTTAAAAAATGTAACTGGGAAAATATTAAATATTTATATTATTATGATATATTAAATATAAATATTCCAGTTTATATATCATAATATATAATTATATTAATAATAATTATATTTCAGTTATATTTCATAAATAAATAAATACTTTTTCTTTAAAAAGATCTTAGACTAAGGAGGAAACAATCAGATTTCATTTTGGATTAGGTCATTCTGGAAATACTCTAAATTTGTAGGTCTCTAGATTATCCCAGAGATTCTAGAATAATATAATATTCAATATTCCAAGGAAGTAGCAATAGGATCAGCTTTTCCCTTCCAGAAGTACAACAGAACCCAGCCCTAATATTAAGTCTAAAGGTAGGAAGAGGCTGAAAAATAAAAAAAACAGAACAAAAAAAAGAAGTCTCTAATAAAGTGACATGATGACAGAGAAGCTCAAGACATAAACTTGGAACAAGAGAATGACATCAAAACATCTAGAAGCAAAACCTCAGAGAAAAACAGAGCCTGAGCATTTAAACATTCAACTAGAATAGCAGGAAGAGATGAGACAAGAGTTAAAAATAGAATTTAAAATGTTTTTTATAAATTAAATAAGAGTGCTTTAGGAGAAAATTAGAAAAGAATTGACACCTATGCAAGAAAGAATTGGAAACAGAATTAACACCTTGGCATAAGAATACAAAACCTAGCCCAAGCAACAAACTTCTTGAAAATTAAAATGGATTGACTAAAAGCCAATGTCTCTATAAGGCAATAAGAAATATTAAAGCAAGTCAAAAGACAAAAAAGAAAAAAATGTAAGATATCTTAAAGCAAAAACAACTGATGTGGAAAACAAGTTAAGGTGATAAAAATTTAAGAATCATTGCATTATCTAAATACCATGACAAAAACATCTTGACATCCTATTTTAAGGAATCTTTAGAAAACAAAAACAAAACAATTTTTTAAAAAGTGCCCAAATCCCTTTAAAACAGAGAGCCAACCAGAAATAGAAAAAATCCATCTCTAGAAAGAAACCCCAAAGTCAAAACTTCCAGGAACAAGATAGCCAAAATTCAGAATTGAGGTGGAGGAATCTTTCTTCTTAAAAGGACCATATGGATATTTATAATACCATTCACAGATCATACATAAATATCAATTTAAAAACTTAAACAGTGGGAGTTTGTTGTATCTAGCTTTCAGCTTATCATTATCTGTGGTTGCTTATGGAGGGCCAGACCAAATGATTTTGTGGATCTTAAATAGCCCATGGGCAGGATATTCCCTATCCCTGATTTAAAACTTCCATGTCAAAGAAAAAATATTGTAAGCAGCCAGAAAGAAAGAATTCAATTATGAAGGAGCACCAATGAGGATTCAATACATGAACTTAGTACTTAATATAGTTCTACAAGATTCACACCTAAGATAATGTAATTATAATAGGGCATATAAGCTGGGACAAACTCAGCCAGACAGATTCATTTCATCTCCCACCTTTGTGGGGCTGGAGGATGGAGCACAAGTCCTGGAACTGAGACAGACTTCAAGACAGAGACCGTCGTGGTGGTCCTCCTGCCTCCCCCACAGAAACCAAGACACATTCTGGAGGACCTCAAGAAAGCTGGCCCGGGCCCCAGGCAAAGAAACTAGACTTTGAAGGAGAAAATAAAGAATTTGGACTTTCTCCCTCCCTGGCTATTCTCCTGGTGATTACTTTGCTGAAACAAAGGCTGCTCCAAGACCTCCAGAAAGCCAACAGGAACATTATAGATATGTATGTAAATATATACATATCTGTGTATTATACATATGTGTATACACACACTTAGATCTATGTGTTTTCTTCTTTATCATGTGGTATGGAGCCTCTTTGATAAAGCAAAAATAGCTTGGTATCTCATGGACATGGACAAATCTCATGGACTGGACTAGAGAACTATTAAGCATAATAGTTATGCTAAACTAGATAACCATTATCTTATCAATTCCACTGAGTTAGCATCTTATAAGAATCCTTATTTCAAGTACTGAGTTCCGGCTCTTAACAAATGAAGAGGAACACGAAAAGGCAAATATGAATGAACCATGATAAAGGATTAAATCATAATAAATTGCTTATATTAAAATATAGGATGATATGTGGCCCCACCCATTCCTATCATTATCATCTTGGAGTTCTTAAAAGAATTGAAAGGGAAGAGGAATACAATGAGGGAATTGGGAGTTAGGGAAGAAGGGAAAGGAAAATTAGAGACAATTATCTCTTATACTGAGGTACACAAGGAGATATCTATACAAATAGGGAGAGGGATAAGATCTGACATTTGATCATCACTGCCAAATGAACTAGTCGAAAGAGACCATACATACACAGACACATATACATACATATGCAGTTGGGTACAGTTGGGTACAGACATTCATTTCACTGTAAAGAAAAATGGAGATGGGGGAGAGGACAAATATAAAGAAGAGCAGATTAAAGGAGGTATTCATCTTTAGCAAAACAAATTCTAAAGGTACAAAAAATGTGTATAGCTCTTTGAGGAAGTAAAGAATAAGAATCTGAGAGAATGTCCAGAAATTGGGGGATGAATGAACAAGTCACAGTACAAATTAAAGTACTATAAATATGACAGAAGACTATTGTGCTACCCTCTCATCAGCAAAATGACCAACCATGATACTTGAAGATTAAGGACTCAGAATATAGAATGGAACAATTTTTTTTTTGGTAGGGGTGGAGGGTATGGCCAACGTGGAAATTTGTTTTGATTGACAAAACATGTTTGAAATTGGTTTTGCTTTTCTTATATTTTCAACTAGGGGGAGGCATGGGGTGGGAGAGTGCACAGGAAGATTTTGGCTGACCAAAGCAAATAAAAATATTTTTTAAAAGTATACTCATATTGTTTCTAAAGCCACACACAAAAAATCAGTCTATAGAAGTGATGCATGTATGTATACATACATACACATATATGTAAATATGTATGTATATATATATATATATAAAAGGAAAAATGAATCAGTCTTTTAAATAATTTTTATAAAAATAATTTTATAAAATCATTGAATAAAATACTATTTATTGGAAAAATTAGTAAAGAATGGAATTAATTAAATCATGCAATATTTCTGTTTCAAATAGTGCTTTGCAGAGCTTGAAGTCAGTGAATGTTACAGAATACTTGGAATAGTAACATTTTTAGTATGACTGATTTTAATTATTAATGGTCATTAATAATGATTATTATTTATATTATTATATATTAATATAAAATAATAATAAACATTAATGGTCAATCAGATGACAATATGAATAACTTAGTGAGCAATAACTATATAATATATAAATGAAAACATTTATTAAGTGCTTATTATATATACTGGGCCAAGTATGTTACTATGCATCCAATAGTTATGATTTCATTGATGTAATTATGTTTTCCCCTGTCACATATAACCCTTATATGATATTTAGTAGATGGTCTTTTAGCCTGTTTACTATGTTATCAGACCTATGGTTTTGGGTTTTTTGGTTTTTTGGTTGTTTTTTTTTTTTTTTTTTTTTTTTTTTTTTTGCTGAGGCAATTGGGGGTGTAACTTGTCCAAGGTCACACAGCTAGGAAGTGTTAAGTGTCTGAGGACAAATTTGAACTCAGATCCTCCTGACTTCAGGGTAAGTGCTCTATCCACTGCGCCACCTAGCTGACTCCAGAGCTATGTTTTAAGAAGATCAATTTGAAGTTATTACAGCCAAAATTTCATCACACTGCAGCCAAATGTGAAAAGCCTTTCCAAACTCTGCTAGGCTGATTCTCAGACAAAGGATACCCAGTTCTTCACCAGGCCTACAGCCAAAGCCTTTCCACTTTGGTAGGAACTTCCAAGGCTTATGACCCATTAGTATAGACTTTGAAATCCCCAAATTTTTGTGACCCAGTGAACAGTCTGACTAAGGATGTAAAGGTAGGAAAGTAGAATAACTGCTAGGAGAGTGTGAGAAATGGATGGACATTTCGTTTCCACAATTAGGAAAATTAAGTTGGAGAAATGAAACTTAAAATTAGAAAACTGAAACCCACAAGAATATCAAAAAATAATCAAGAGTGGAGTTTATCTTCCCCCCCCCCCCCCCCCCCAAAGAATGCAAGCTCCTTGGGGGCAGGTACTGACTTTTATAGCCTGAGATTTGAAAGTAATCTTCTGTTCTTTGCCCTGTTAACTTCCCCCTTCTAAAATGTAAGCTTCTTGGGAGCTGGGACTGGCTATGTAATGAGGAGTGCAGATTCATGTTTTGTAACTTCTGTAACATCTAATTAATGGGAATCAGGGGAGGGACTTGTGCTTCAGGAGAGGAAATAAAATCCCGCCTTTGGAGTTTCAAAGGTGTGTCTGCTCACCTAGGCACCTATTGCAACAATGTAAAATAAATCTTTCCCACATTCATGGGTGAGTCAGTGGAGTTCTTGGTAAGATATTTTGTTTCTTAGGGAGTATGGCTGCCATATAGGACTTTTAAAAGAAGGGTAATAAGAGAAAATAAGACTGAAAAGGTAGATTGCCAAATAGAGAAGAGGTTTTTTTGTTTGTTTGTTTGTTTTTTTAAATCACAGTCTAAAGAGTATGGACATTTAGTAAACAATGACTATGTAATTGCAGTTTTTGAGCAGGATATTCACCTAAAGTGGTGCAATGCATAAGGCTCTGGATGAAGGAACACTCAAGTTCAAATGTAGCCTTAGATTCTTACTTAGATGTGTAATCCCTGGGTAAATCATTTAACCTATTGTCTGTCTCAGTTTCCTTATCTATAGAATGAGCATAATAACATAACCTCCAGGATTGTTGTGAAAATAAAATGAAACAATAATTTTACAAACCTTAAAGTGCTATATAAGTGCTCATTGATGATGATGATGATGAGAACTTTGTTTTAGGAAAATTAATCTGGTAGCAGTATGTGGAATAATTAGAAGGCAGAGAGATTGGCTGAGAATCAATTATGATAGTCCTAAAAGAACGTAAAAGGGCTAAAACTAAGGTGGTAGTGAAATTACCTTAGGTACAGAGAAAATAATAAAATTAGAAGAGTAGTTCATAAACTATAGGGGCCAAATCTAACCCACTGCCTGTTTTCATATGCTAAGAATTGTTTTTGCACTTATAAAGTTTTGTTTTATTTGAAAATGTAAATAGCTCACAAGATATACAAAAACTGCCCCACTATGGATTAGAACAATTTCACATCAAACTGATACAACCATTCTGGGAGAGCAATGTCCAAATGGCAGTCAAAATGTGATTTTCAAACTTTGATCTAACTATACCCCTACTGCATCTGTATCTCAAAGTGATCAAGAAAAATGGAAAAGGACCCAAATATTCAAAAATGTTTATATCTTTTTCTAATGGCAAAATATTGGAAATTGAGGAAGTGCCCACCAATTGGGGAATAGCTGAACAAGTGGCATATGGATGCAATGGAATACTCTTGGACCATAAAAAATGACAAGCAGGCGAAAAACTCACTATGGAAAATGTCCACATTGGGGGGGGAAGGGGGAGGGTGCAACTATGGAAACTGAACACAGACCGAAGCACACTATTTTCTTTTTTTGTGTGTGCTTTTTGTGTGTTTTTTTCTTTTCTGTTTCTTCTTTCACAGTAGGGCTAATGTGGAAATATGTTTAACACTATGCACATGTATAATATATATATAAAAGCTTGCTTACCATCTTGGGAAGGGCAAAGGGAGAAAAATTTCTTACAAGGACTTGTTCTCTCCTCACCAGTTTTTTTCATGAGGGAGAGAGGAAGGAGGGGAGATGGAAGGAGAGAACATAAGTTCTTATTAACCTAAAATTAATTCTAAAAAGTTATAGCAAATTGAATATAAAAAAAATTAGGAATTTGGACAGTTCATATAGTTGTGGCCTTTACATATACAGGATACAACTATACATAAAGCACTAGATTCCAATGCAATTTTTCAAACATTTTCAAATTTTAAAATGTCTGCACTCTTTGTGCAAGGTGACAGTGAGGACACAAAAATTAAATACGCTCACTACACCTATACTTTCAAAAAGACTCTGGAATTTTTAATCTAAAAATTTAGTTTAAAAGCCAATGATTCAATGAATTTTAAAAACAGCCTTTATCTCTATTCTTCCCTATTTTTCTCTATAATTTAGCTTCTGCCAAAAGACAAATAGGATACAAATATTCAACAAAGACTTAATTTTAAAAAAAAAGCTGTGTAAGTGTATGTCCCATACAAATAATTAAAATATTTTTTTTATAATTACAGAATTGAATCTAATTGGATTCATAATTAGTTTTAGAATACATGCCAAGAGAGTTATTAATTCTTTTGAAAAAGTACCATGTTTAAAAAGTAGGAAAATAAAAATTATTATTCATTCCATAACTGAAAATTATAGATGCCTGTAATTAAGTCATACTGACACATTCTGAAATATACTAAAGAAAATTTCTGGAAGAAAAGTTATCTAATAAGTAAGATTAAATTAAATGTGAGAAATTCTGGCATAGGGTAGAAAAATGTAATTTTCTATTTTTATTCGTTTAGTTGGGAAATTTTAAATTTAAATCAAAACCCCCTTCATATCATATTGCAATGCAAAATTCCAATGCTCACCCAAATGGAACACCAAGAGCACCAAGGGGAGTGACCAGCACAGTAGGAACTGCTGTATAAGCCAAGAAATTTCCAATTTGACCAAGAGCCACTGTCAAGAGAATCATAAAAACAGATCTTGTAATCATTACATTCAGATGTCCTTTAACATAAAAAAATCAGTATTTGGACTAGGAGTGACGGCATAATGATGGAACCTAAATTTTTCAATTATTAGTTTGAAAAAACTATTGACATATATATATTACAAAGTATCCTACTCCCAAATTCTGGAGAATTATTATGAAACCATTAAAATGATTAAAATAATTTTAGTTCTCTAACCAATATTAGAAAAATATAGCATTGAAATAACTAATAGCACTGGCAATCCAAATAAAAACAAAGTATGAGTTAGATTAGAATATGACAAATTAATTTTATGGAGTTTCTCCCCTGAACTGATATAATTAGGGTGGATAACACATAATATTATATGTGTTCTTTAGATATATGAGGTAGACTTGAAACCAATGTTCTCAAAATATCTTAAAGTATTCACAAACACTCTCAGATTTGGAGTCCTAGTTGGTATTGATATCATATACATGCCAATACTAACTGAAAATGTATAATATTTGTGTATTTATATGTGACATATATTTATATACATTTATTTGTATCAATATACTGAAAATTAGATTTATATATTTACTTAAGCTTAAATATGATATAATTTTACATATAGTAAAATAATATAATTTACATTAATTTCAATAAAAAGACATTTCACATTTCTTACAAAAAAACTTTTTAAAAAATCTCACAGAATCTTTTCAATTTCTAACATGTCTTTTTCTGAGGGATTTAAGGCACAGAATTAATATTCTCATTTACCTATATGAGCTATCATATAAATTATTGTGTAGTATTTGTTTTGATGAACAAAAATAAATATTTTAATATTTGAAATTCCACTTAATTCACGTGGTACCTAAGTATCTCCTTGGTAATTTGAAAAAAAATAGGATATTTGGTATATAAATGGCCTGAAATTATGGGCATAATTTGTGCATTGGGAAAAGCTAACTCAGAGACAAGGTTTGAGGTAGAAGAAAAAGATAATGGAATAATTTTCCCCCTATTCTTTCTTCCTCATTCTCATGCCAATTCTCTCTATCCATCCCTGCCTCCTTGCCATTTCTACCCTTATTTATTCCATTCCAAAAAAAAAAAAAAAAAAGAAGAGTGAGGGAAAAATGGCTTCAGAAAGATACCTCATGTACCCAGAATGAGTAGAATGAAGTTAAAAGCCATCCAGAAAGAACCAGTATGTCATTCCCCCAGATTCCTAGCTATGTTTGGAATGAATGCTAGGTTTTAAGAAAAAAAGAAAAAAAGTCATTTTTAAGACATACTTACTTGCAATTGTGCCAGACCACCAAACTATGTCTGTTAAATAAGAAGTACCTGTGAAGGATTAAGAGGAGAAGAAAATATAGTAACAGGTGTATGTCTGTAAAATTAACACAACTGCATTTTTATGTAATGAGAAAAAGCAAGAAGTTAATAATCACAAAATTATTGTTGGAAGGAATCTCAGCGATCATTTGGTTCAACCCTGCACTTTAACAGACTTCTCTCCTCTATTATAACATCTATCTATCTATCTATCTATCTATCTATCTATCTATCTATCTATCTATCTATCATCTATCTGACATTACACATATATTACATATATACTATAAATTATATATACCATATATAGACTATATACTATATGTCTATATACTACATACAGACACACAATATATGTATATATATAATATACTCTTCAATCATATTAGTAAAAAAAATTCCATTCTCTCCAATCACATTAGTACCATTTTTGTTTAACAACTCATCCTACCTCTTTTATGGATCATTGTAATTGCCTAACTCATCTTGTTTTCAATCTCTTCTCCTGAATCAATTAAAGAAGCAGTTATTTAGCAGAAACTCTGTATAAGGTCCTGGTGTTAGACACTGAAGATATAAAGGCAAAATGAAACAGTCCTTGCTCTTGAAAAGCTTATCTTTAAAATGTACATAAGTAAAAATAATATACAAAGCATAGGCAAATTATAGCAAAGAGAAAGTATGTTAAGGGAAAAGAAAAGAGGAAGGGAAGATGGGAGGGATAGAAAAAAGAGGAAAGCAGGGAAGGAAAAGAGAGAAGGAGGGAAAAAAGATGAAGAGGAGAGACAGAGAGAGGGGCAAAAAGAGGAAGGGAAAGAAAGAGAAAAAGAGAGGGGGAAGAGGGATAGAGGGAAAGAGAGAGAGGGGTAAAAGGAGAAAGGGAAAGAGGAAGAGGGAGAGGGAGGGAGAAAGAGAAAGGGAAAGTGGGAAAGAGAAAAAGAGAGAGGGAAAGAGAAAAAGAGAGAGAGGGAGAGGAAAGAAGGAAAGGGAGAGAGGAAGAGAGGGGGAAAGAAGAGAGATAATTCATAACTGGGGGGAAGCAATATCAGAAGAGGCCTCTTGTAGGAGTTGGCACCTGAGTAATGCTTGGTGGTTGTTTTTGTTTTCCAACGATCAAGTATTAATTTTTTTCACTTTCTACTCATAGAGACAAAAGAAACAAAACCCTTGTAACAAATATCCACAGTACAACAAAATAAAACCTATAGTGACTATGTCCAGAAAAGTCTCATTCTTCATATCAAATCTATCACCTCTTTGTCTCAAATTGGGGGGCAGGTATTCTTTATCATTGCACTTCTGGAATCACAGTTGGTTACTGTACATTTTAAAATGTTATGACTTGTATAGAAATTGCTTTCCTATTTCCAGTGATCTATGTCAGCTTTTAATGTAAGTAGGGTTTTTAAGAAACAAGTGAAGCAGAAAGGCTGCTTGAGGAAGATTTTGCTTTTTTTGTTTTTGTATCCCTAAAAGTTAGCACTGTGCTTCAAATATAGTAAGAACTTCCCTTCTTGTGAATTGATTATTAGATACTGATAGACTAAAATGTATCTCTAGGAAGAGGTAAAGAAAAAGAGAACATTCTAAGGGTGGGAGACTATGTCAAAAGACACAGAGGTTAAGTGATGTTAAATATAAGGAATAGTTTGTGGGCCAATGTGACTAGGACAGAGGTATGGAAGGAAAATAACATGAATGCAATATGAAATCAGAATGAGAGCTAAGGGGTCAAGGAAAGCCTTCATGAAGAAAGTGACTCAACTGAGTTCAGTAATTTAGTAAACCAGAGATTTTAACAGGGAGAGAGGAGGGAGTACGTTTGAGGCTTGGGATACAACATGGTTGAAGTCAAAGAGATGGCAGAGGGAACATCAATCCAAAGGGTACTGTTAGGACTGCCCAGAGTTTGAGAAAAGAGGTAAATAGCAGGAAATGTACAATGGAACAAGGAATGGAACAGTTGGGAAGAGTTTTAAATGACAAACTCAAATTATATTTGATTCCTGACCCCGAATGGAACCCAAGCTGGTGAAGGAAGAATAGGTAGATGATGCAAGTGCAGATCTGCCCCTGGGGAGAGGGACCAATTGAATCACTGTCCATACTTCCTTTCAACAACTATAACTTCATTTTTCCTTAAATGATGGCTATCAGAGAGTAGTAGATAAAGAGCTGACTTTGAAGCAAGAAGCCCTAGGTTCAAGTTTGGTCTTTGACATATACTAGCTGTATCCTGAGATCCTGAGAAAATTATTCCAACTTTTAGACCTCTAAGCACTCAGATCATGTCTTATTTGTATAGGTAGGGGAGGTTTCCTCACTGAAGGGTTCCCAGGACCACTGAAATCATAGGTGCAGTTCATGTGCCTACCCCATCACTATATTGATTCTGTACATTATTATTAATTAGCATAAATAATAAAAATAGTATTATTCTGTACATACTCTTAAATTGTTCTCCTTGTTGAGAGACATTAAAAGAACTGCAATTTCTCTCCTCTTCTTCCTGTTCAATTTTGAACTCAGTTAATAGTACATAAGCAGGTATTTTCAGTGAGAGATTTAGAATATGAAATAGGATAAGTGGAAAATTTAATATTACACTGCTTATCTTTCTTCCTTGTGCTCTCAATTGAAGGTTTTATATTACTGACTCTCAGGAATTTCACAAATTAAATAAGGTATAACAATGTTATTTGAAAAATGCTACAAAATATACTTATCACTAGAAGACCACTGGAAGATTCTTTGTCTAAAAAGGCCTTTTTTAGGTTCAAGCAGTGAAGCCTAATATGCTCTTTTTCTCTCTAATTTCTAATTTACTGACACAGAAACTGAGCAGAAACTCTGTCCCACATATTGCCCACCAAAATTCACAAAACCCAGATGAAATGGCAAATGCTGCACTGGATTCTCCCTCTAAAAACAAGCACTTTAAATATGACCTTGTACCTCTCACAACTCAGTGAAGAAATTAATCACTTTCCCCACAATACCCTCTCCTTCTTGCCATCATTCTATATCTGCCAAGGACACCACCAATTCCTGTAAAGCACTCAAATGAATTCAACAAATTATTTAGTAAGTACCTACTGTGTATTAGGTACTGGGAGTACAAAGATGAAAAACAACAAAATCTTTGCCTTTCATGAGCTAGCCAACCAGGAGACTCAGGGTCAACACCCTGGCAAGAGCTTTGATCCTTCCTCCTTAATGTTCCACAGAGTCCCTGCATTTTGCTCTAGTTTTCTTTGGAAAGTCTCACATACTTCCCCATTACTTTGTGTGTGTCTGAGAGGAAAATATTATGCTACCTTTATTTCCCAATATACTCTTCCTTACCCCTGCTCCAAACCCATCTTTATAACAAATGTAACCAATCTAATGAACTGTCACAGGAAACAGTTTGTCACCATACGTTACATTTAGCATCAAGGGGAGAAAAAATAAGTTCTTCTGGCAAAAGCACTGAAGGTAAGCTTAACTTCTTAAATGTAATTTTCATTTACATCATGAAAACAACAAAAAAAGATGAAAATATTATGCAGCCTCCATAGTTTGCTCTCTGGATATGGATGGGACTTTCCAACACAAGTACATTCTCCTCCTCCCAGTCCCTCCAGCTCACAATCTAGGTGTCATCCTTAACTCCTCATTATTTCTTATACCCCACATCCAATTTGTTCTCAAGGTCTGTTGATTTCACCTTTGCCACTTCTCTCAAACATGCTCCCTTCTCTCTGATACTGACCATTCTGATGTAGGATTTCATCTCCTCATTCCTGAACTACTACAATAGCCTGCTGATGGGCCTGCTTACCCCAAGCCTTCCCCTGCTCCTATCCATCCTTCTTTCCATGAGCAAAGTGATTTTCCTAAAGGATAAGGCTAATTATATCACTCTCCTATCAGTAAACTCCAGTATCTATCATTTCCAGGATCAAATACAAAGTCTTCTGTTTGGCATTCAAAAGCTTTTTCATAAACCAGCCCTCTTCTACATCTCCACTCTTCTTACACCTTACCCCTCTCCACAAACTCTTTAATTTAGTGTTACTGCCCTTTCTGACTGTTCCACAAATAAGACACTCTTGACTCCAGGCTTTTTCTCTGGCTGTCCTCCAGGTCGGGAATGCCTTCCCTCTCCTCATTTCCTCCTACTGGCTTCCTAGCTTCCTTTTAATTCCATATTCTACAGGAAATCTTTCCCAAACCCTATTAATTCTAGTGTCTTCCCTGCCTTAATCACTTCTTATTTATCCAATACATAGCTTGTTTGTACGTAACTGTTTGCTTGCTGTCCCACTATATTGTGAACTTCTTGATGTCAGAGACTGCATTTTGCCTCTTTTTTTTTTTTTGGTATCCCCAGAACTCAGCACACAGTGCCTGACACAAAACAGATATTTAATAAATATATAGAGACTGGCTGAAATGTTTGGTGACTTCTAAGAACCTCATTTTGATCCAACATAGAACCTAAACGAAGAGAATGCTCTCCAGTATCATCCCATTCTCCCTGTCAGCAGAGGACCTACCTCATAGTTTACTGAGTCTAGAAACCTGAGCCTACTCGTCTCCCTAACTCAAAATTCCTTAACATCATGCCCCATTTTAATCTTACACTTCAGTCGCTGAGAGGAAGTAGTTCAGCCAAGTTCAACCAACTCCTCAATGTATACCCTTCCCTTAACAATCTCTCCAAACAGACTATGCCTAAGATATTATTTTTCTTCTCTCTAATTTTCAATCTCTTTCTAACTATTGGCAATGAGGTAAGCCTCATTGCCTATAAACACACCTAGGTCTTCCACATCTTTAAAAAAAATCAAATTATAGCATCCTATATCTCTCTTTCCTTTCATAGTCAAACACCCAGAAAAAGCTACTTTCCAAAGATACTTTCATTATATTCTCTTCCTCTCTGCCCTTTTCTCAAATCTTTGCAATTTAATTTCCAACTCCATTCTATTGAAAGAGATCTGCAAAGTTATCAAGAATCAACTGATTGCCAAATTGCCAATTTTCATTTTTTCAGTCCTTATACTTTTTGATTTCTTTGTGGCATTTTACAGTATTAGACTTTTCATCTCCTAGATGTTCTTTATGCTTTTGGTTTTTGTGGAACTATCTCTCTAGTTTACTTCCTGCCTGACAATTCTTTCTCAGATACCTTTGTTAAATTCTTATTTATATCATGCCATAGGTGGTTATACTGCCCAAAATCCTATCCTGAGCTTCTCTTTTTTTATTCTCTCATTTATTCATCTACTCTCATGGGTTCAATTATCTCTAAGATGACTGTCAATCAAAGATAAAAATAATATTATAGGACTATATATATGTATATATGAGATAAAATTTATTTTTTAATCTCAAAAAGTTTAAATTTCACGAGGAAAGGTATTGTATCATATATTTATCTCCCATTAATTACCTTGAATGGAAAAGATGCAAGGTGTAGTGAAATTTGGGGCTAGGTTTCACTCAATAAATTCAGTCCAGAATTAGAATACTAAAGAACTTTTTGATGTTCATTTTTTTTCAGTTGCATCCAATTCATTATGAGCCCATTTTTCTTGGCAAAGAATTGGAATGGTTTGCCATTTTCATCTCCTGCTCATTTTATTGATGAAGAATTGAGATAAAGAGGGTTAAGTGACTTGCCCGGGGTCACACATATTTAAGGCTAGATCTGAAATCTGCCTTCAGACCCAGTATTCTATCCACTGCAGCCACTTAGCTGTCCCATAATAAGGGACTAGAGGAATATATATATATATATATATATATATATATATATATATATATATATATATATATAATATAGAAGTCTGAAAAGGAAATGGTACCTGAAGTTTAAACAAATACTCATTCAGATAAAATACCATTCCAAAGATTACAACAAGTAATCAAAAAGGAAATAGTCCTTATATTATAATAGCAATTTACCCTTCTCTCCCCCCATATCAACTCACCATAAGTGGTCCTTTTATACTTTGAGTGATAAGAAAATTAAATCAACAAAGATGCTGAGAACAGTCTTTCTGCCCTCTTAAAACAAATGAAGCCCATTTTACACAAAAATGGTGTCATTTCTATTAAAAGAGTGGCAGCAAATTCAGAAAGAAATAGGTACCACTAAACCATACAGAAAGATCCCTGTCACATAGAGACTTAGAAACCATATCCATGTTAAAAATTATCTACATTCTATTATAATTTTTATTTTGTTAATTATTTCCCAATTTTATTTTAATCTAGTTCTGACAAGTCACAATCTTTCCTGTTTTCGTTTCCTCATAAGGAAAATGGAACTAAATTATATTTGCAGAGTTGGTGTGAGGAAAGTATTTCACAAACCTTAAAATACTATTTAAATATTACTATGTTCACAGCAACAGCAAATGATGAGAAACTTGAGACTTAGAGAGGTTTAATTATTTGCCCACACTAGAAAGTCCTACAGGTGAAATTCAAATTTAAAAACTCTCTCCTAACACTCTAATGAGTCCTTCATTTATTTTTTCCAAAACACCTGATTGCCTTTTTTTTCAATCACTTTAGAGGTGATTCCCTGTTGGAATATCCTTCTGAAAGTTTTCATTTCTATATCATCTAGGGAAATGTTCTAGATTGGGGATTACTAGATTATTTTTGTCCATTGCACAGTGTTTGTTTTTTTTGCAATAAGGAATCCTGACACTTTGGGAGAGTATCATGTAACTTCCATGAGTTCATACAATATGTATACAAGTGCATATGATGGTATATGTTAAGTTTCATATCATTCTATGCAGTGATATACCCTTTGAGAAGCACTGTTTTAAATCCTATGACCAGAAATCACAATCACAAGTATTAGTTTGATTTTCATGAGAATCATAACCTGCCAGGAGACCATGTGACAAGTGAAAAAGGAATAATGTGGGGTAAAAAGAGAGAGAGAAATGTGGTTCAAAAAAAGGTTAATTTCAATTCTACCCAAAGAAGTAGATTCTTATTCAAGATAATAGGACATCTTCCATTCGAATAGAACCTCCAATGAAGTCCATTCTGATTCTGAGACTATATCTCTGTGACTTAGATAATGTTCTACTGCCTATCATTCATGGGAATTGTTAACTAAATACAGAACCAATGGGACTTTTTAGTCTGGAGACAAAGCCACTGTAGTTCATTGCCTTTAAATTTCATTTCTCACCTATCCAACTACTATAACAGTAAATAGTAAATAGTAAAAATTTAAAGATAACACAATCTTTATTATAGTTGTAGTTGTTTGTTCTTCACTCTCAAAGAAAACCATGACATCTGGGAGGGGATGCCATGATATAGAAGTGAACTGGATTTAAGTGAGGGAGGGCTGTGCAAAGTCTCCAGACTCAATTTTTTTTTCTGGAGTCATCTGGATTCAGTTAACTATAAGACATGCATCAGGACCATTGGAGATGGCCCTGAATGCAATGGGACACTGACATTTTTAAGCTAAGGTCATTAGCAGAACTTAGTTTGACTTAGGCAATGCCCAATTGATGGTTAAGACTATGCACTGGTATACTGTCCAGGTTTCACAGGTATGCAACAATAAGCTCTCCTAAAAGCTCTCCTCTTTCATACTTTCCCTTAGAGCCTCCCAAACACTGAGCTAGCTCTAGCATCACTTGTGTCAATCTCATTTTCAATGTAGACATCCCTGAAAAGTATACTGTCAAGGTAAACGAACTTATCCACAGCATTCAAAACTTCTCCATTTGCTGTACCCGATGGTTCCCCATATGGATGCTGGCTGATGATGGTGCACCTGTGTTTTCTTGGTGTTTACTGTTAGGCCAAAATTAACACAAGCAGCAGAGAAACTATCCATATTTTGTTTCATCTCAGCTTCAGAGGCCATATTGAGTGCACAATCATCAGCAAGCAAAAACTCCTGCACTAACACACTCCCTCCACTTTAATTTTGGCTTTGTAGCTTTTCAAATTGAAGAATTTACCACCAGTGCAGTAGTTTTGACTTTGATGCCATGTTTGTTCTCGTTGAAGGGTTTTGATGTCATGGCTCAAAACATCATGCTTTTTAGCATGGAAGCAAGCAAACAGCCTTGTTTCACCCACTGGTGACTGGGAAAGTTCAAGGGCATTGTCCATTATCCAGAACTTAGGCAAGCGTGCCATCAAATTCATCAGTATAATACTAGGTAACAAATGAGGCAGAAAATAGTGTTGTTGTTTTTTTAATCTAGTAGGAAAACATATCAATCTGGGAGGGAAAGATCCTCAGGATTTCTGGTTAAAACAGAAACAACTGCTATTTACATTGTTAGGCTCTGTATAGCAGGCCATACACCCTCCCTCCCCTTTTTTCATTTGTGCAATTAGAATTGGAAAAATTGAGTTTAAAAAGAAAACTTTAAATCGTGAAGCTCCGATTTCCCTTTGCATACCATTGTGACAATGAAGGATAGAAAAGAAAAACAGGATCCAGGCACTTGCCTCTCTAACTTCATCCCTGACCAAAAAGTAACCTGGCAAAAGAATTATTGTCAAGGACAATCTCGTGTCCTGCAGTTATGTCCTCCATATCTACTGGTCCTACTCTCCTGATACCTTTCTTTGAAATAAAGGTAACAACAGCTGCAAGACTAATTGCACTCTCGCTACTGTATTTTGCTTGCTAAAAATCTTATATAAACTCTGTGCCTCAGTTGCTCTGGGCAGAATGCTTTGGAAGTATATTCCCATTTTGGTCACTTAGCTTAAACTCTCCACATTAAAGATCAAAAACAATCTCTTCTCGCCTCATTTTCTCTAGTGTCATGATATTTACTCTAAGCCATCAGAGTCAGTGTAAAAGAATTGAGGGGTATAAAGAATTTGTATCGTATAGGCACAATAGTTTTACATTAATCCTTCAAAAATCACACAGAAATTTCCTCTACTTCTCTCCTAGTGAAAAAGCTAGCTCTTGCTCTAACTGAATTCTTGGGTTATTATCCTTCTGTTTCCAAAGGAAGACTAAACTATTTTCTTGCTTTCTTAGTAGCTAGAAAAACAAAGGCCCTTTTTACCCTGATGTCAGTCAGATCTATCTGCCAAGGGGTGTTAAATTAAAACTTCCCTCTTCAAAGTCAATTTCAATCATGAATTGATGGCATACTTCTGTCCACATATTTCCTCTACATGTTAGCTAGCCTGCTGAGTTTCCTTAATCTCAGTTTAGCAAGAGTTCTATTCCCTTCTTAACCTATGACCAATTTTCCTTGTCTACACAGGCTCTTCCTGGTCTCTACCATTTTTGGCTCTTTTAAAAACTCCCTCCATCACCATCCTATCTCTGAAATCATCACTCAAAAATCCCTCTTTCAGACAACATTAACACAGTACCATATGGTGAAAGACTCTCTACTCTGGCCAGTCTCTCTGATTTTCCCCCATGCTGAAACACTCTCTTCCAATCTGACTAATCTCCCTGCTTCCTTTAAGTTTCTACTAAAACTTCACTTTCTGAAGTGTGTGAGAATCATAGCTCACAGTATGAAAGAATTAAAAGAGATTCTCTTAGTCACAATGGAATAGCCTCTTAAAGAGTCTAGCAATTGGACAGAATTGGGGGAGTTTTATATTCGGAAAATTTGAGGCTTGACTAGCAGACTAACAGCCTACATGGAGAGAACAAGGTAAAGGTAAGAAAAGAGCCAAGATGTATTTTAGAAAGATATTGTCAATTAGGATGGGGTTTTTGCAGGGAACAAATAAGGAGACACAGAGAAGAGATTTTATTGCTCCATATTCCTTAGCTAGATATGCGGTTTTTGCCCCTGGATTCTGACCCATCATCTCCCCCTTTCTGTAATTTGGGGAGAGGAAATTCTAGGAGCAAAGGCTGGCAACCTATCACTTCTTTCTGTTAATTACTTCCTATTTATTATTTATTAGCTTACTTTTGTATATATTTGTTTTTATGTTATCTCCCTGATTAGACTGTAAGCTTCTTGAGGGCAGGGGCTCCCCTATTAGAAAGGGGAGTTTCTTGATGGGGTAGCTAGTAGAGAGAAAACCAGTCCTGAAGTCAGGAAGATCTGAGTTCAAATCTAGCCTGATACCCTTACTAATTGTGTGACCCTGGCCAAGTCACTTAACCCTTTCCTGCCAAGGTTTCCTCATGAAAGCTGGAGAAGGAAAATGGCAAACCATCCTTTGCTAAGAAAACCCTAAATGGGGTCCAGTTGAACACAACTGGGAAAAAACTGACTGAAAACAAGCTCTTTGAGGGCAGAGAACTTCTTTTTATACCCCCAGGACTTAGTACAGTACCTGGAGATGCTTAAGAAATGTTTACTGATTGACTGGTGGATGAATCTCCAGACACTATCTAGCCACTCCCTTCATTTTATAGATAGGGAAAGTGAGAAGTGGTTTATCCAATAGCACATAAATGATAAACATCAGAGGCAGTTTATGGACCCAGATCTTCTGACTCCACAGAAAGTAAGCCTTCTGCTGTATCATGTTGCCTCCATCAACTATAGTTACAGTTTAATACCTCTGGCTTTAGCCAGAGATGTATGTGTGCCATTTTGAAAAAAAAATCTATTTTTGTGTGCCTTTATAGTCTGTTGTCCCTCCCACAGTCTCATCCAACATGGAATCAAAAAACAAACAAAACCCTTATAAACATGTGTAGTCCAGTAAAATAAGTGCCCACACATTGGCCATACCTTAAAATATACGTATGTCTCTGCATTTTAAATTCATCTTATCTGTCAGGAGGCTTCATCTTCAGTCTTATTCTTAGGGTATAATATTACATTAATCAGAATTTTAATATCTTTGAAGATTGTTTTTTCCCTACACCTATATTGTTATTGTATAATTTGTTCTCCCTACTCAACTCCACCCTTTTTTAAAGATTTCCCCAAAACTGGATATACTCAAAAATCTACATATAATATTAATACTTGGGATGGGTTATTTTTTTTAATGTTTAATATAGATGTCATCTGTAAAGATTGGTAGCTTTAAATCTGTGATGCTACAATGTGATTTTTGCAGTGTTACTTCTCAAATTACTCCAGTTCCCTCCTGGAATGCTGGTTCGTGGTTCTGTTTTTCCTCCTTGTTTGAGAAATCTTTGGAAACTAAGCTAAATCTGAGCATAGCAGTTTGAACTGTCAGACAAAGAAGTGTTTATAGAAAACACAAAAAAGATTTGTAGAAATCATCATGCCAGTAATGTTGGCGTACATAAATTTTATGCCTAAACATCTAATATTTAGATATAAATCTATGTGAAAAATTTCCTTGTAGCATGTATTTTCAATTCTGCATATATGCAAATATATCTGGGATTTATACTAATCTTAATCATCACAAAAATAAAAAACAGATCTTCCATTTAGATATGGTGCAGCCAGTAACAAAAGAAATGTCTGCTTATAACAAAGAATGGAGAATGAGAGACACTCAGTCCTTTAAGAATTAATGCCTTTCCTTCAAAAAGATTTTACAAGTTAAATAGTCTTTCTTAGCTGAGTCCTTAATAAAAAAAATCCCCAAAACAATTATTTGCTTCCTGATGTTAATATAGCTAAATATATACTATAAATATTATTTATAGATACAAATATTCTCAATTAATAGATGGATTTCTCAGATGAACTCATGAAATTCTATTTTATCTATATTTTGAACGAAGTACTGGAAATTTAAAAAAAAAATTCATGGATATTCAGGGCTCCTGGGGCAAACTCCTCAACCATCTCTATGGACTTTTTCTTAACCAGAATCACAAAACTTGTGTCAAAGGTGTAAGGAATTACTGTTTTGACTTAAAGTTTAAGTGTTTTGACTTAAAAGGATTTGTAGTCTCTCAGTTATGGAGAGCAGATTTATAAATCTTAGTTAAAAGACTAAAAAATATAAAGAAAGATTTGTAAAAATTATTTTTAATTTTTTAAAAACAAAGATTATCTCTTCCTCCCACCTTTGCCCCCCTGCCCAATTTACAATGCAAGAAAAGCACAATTCTCTGATATAAACACATATAGTCAAACAAAAATTGCCACATTTTTGTTGTTTAGTTATTTTGGTCATGTCCAACTTTTTGTGACCCTGTTTAGGGGTTTTCTTGGCAAAGATATTGAAATGGTTTGCTATTACCTTATCCAGCTCATTTACTGATGAGGAAATTGAGGCAAATAGGGGTAAATGACTTTCCAGAGTCATACATTACTCATGTCCAAAAAAATTATGTTTCATTCTCCATCTTGAGCTCCTTACCTCTCTATCAAAGATCTTCAATCAAGACCTTCTATCAAAAAGTGGGTAACCAGGGCAGCTGGATGGCACAGTGGATAGAATACGGATCCTGGAATCTGGAGGACCCAAGTTCATATCGGGTCTCAGACACTTAAAACTTCCTAGCTCTTTGACCTTAGGCAGGTCACTTAACTCCAACTGTTTCAACCAAAAAATATGTGGGTAATCTGTTTCATCATAAGACTTCTGGAATTATGGTTGGGAATTATGTTGATCAGAGTTTCTAAGTCTTTAAAAGTTCAATGTCTTTATAATATTGTTAAACAAGATTTACTTTGCATAACTGACTAGACCAGGAAACATGGATAATACAGTGAAAAGATCATTGGCTCTGGAATTAGAGTACCTGAGTTCAAATTCAACCCCTGAGGCTTACTATGAACTTGATTTTAAGTAAATCATTTAACTTCCCAGGGTCTTAGTTGCTTTATTTGTAAAATGAAGTGGTTGACTTCCAAAGTCTTTTTCTAGTTCAAAACTAAATGGCACTATGAAATAGAAAAATGAATTTAAAAGGTCAAAAGTAGTGGTTCTCAAAACTTTTTGTTCTTAAGATTCCTTTATATTCTCAAAAATTTTAAGGTCTCCAAAAAGCTTTTGTTTATGAAGATCCTATCAATATTTACTGTATTAGAAATGAAAGATGAAAAATGTTTAAAATATTTATTCATTTAAAATAATAATGAAATCTACTATTCAATAAAACATTTTATGAAAAAATAATTTTATTTTTTCAAAAGAAAACAAGTTTAGTGAAAAGACACATTATTTTACACATATTTGCAAATTTCTAACACTTGGCTTATTAGAAAACAGTTTGATTTTCATATTTTTTCCTACCTTCAACCTGCTGCAATGTTGTTTTGGTTAAAGCATATAAAAAACTGCATTTCACATAGATATATATTTAGGAAAGGGCTAGCATAATATCTTAATATTATTATGGAAATATGAACTTTTAGACACCCCAGAGGTCCATGGATCACACTTTGAGAATTGTTGGTTAGATTAAAACTGGATTTTGTAATCTATTTTCAATTCTATTATATATAAATAAGGATATGTTACTATTTGTCTTTAAGGTATATGTTCTACTAGACATATGTTTATTTAAATTATTTGTTTTTTTCAAAGCCAATATCTGTAGCAGAAGCTCTTATTTTCCACATACTATTGTCTCTTTATGGAAAGATGATCCATCAGGACAGGGTGAGGCACTTGGAAACCTCTGACATCCTCCAAGCCATTGACAAAAGCTGATACAGAGATCTCTTCTTAGTATGGGATAAAGATCAGATGGTATTAGATCTAGCAGCAGCCTTGGATACTGTTACTGTCCAGTTGGTTACTGACAGGTTGGAAATTCCTACTGGGAACAACTGAGTTCCATTTCAGAGATTCCAGTCTTTCTTCTAAATAAAGACCTCTAAGTAAAAACATTAGTTGCATTGAGGTTTTATAATATCCAGAAATGTTTTCCTATATTACCTCTTTTCATTCCATAACATTTTTTTTAAAGACAGGACCTCAGAACCAGGAGATTATACACGGCAACAGCAATATGGTGATCAATTCTGATGGTTGTGGCTCTTTACAACAGCAAGGTGATTCAGGTCAGTTCCAACAGTCTTGTGATGGAGAGAGCCATCTGCACCCAGAGAGAGGACTGTGGGAACTGAGTGTGGATCACAACATAGCATTTTCACTTTTTTGTTGTTATTGTTGTTATTTGCATTTTATTTTCTTTCTCATTTTTCCCTTTGATTTGATTTTTCTTGTACAGCAAGATAATTGTATAAATATGTTTATACATATTGGATTTAACATATATTTTTACTTAACATATTGGATTACCTGCTCTCTACAGGAGGGTGTGGGGGGAAGGAAGGAAAATTGGAACACAAGGTTTTGCAAGGGTTAATGTTGAAGAATTACCCATGCATATTTTGAAAAAAGTTTTAATTAAAAAATAAAGAGAGGATTTGTGATTTCACTGGAGTTGGAAACATTTTCTACTAATAGAGTTGGGCAACTCAATCTTTAAGAGAATTGATTGGTAATATTGAGAGGTTAAGTCATTTGCCTTGGGCCATATAGCCAAATAAAGTCCTGAAAAGTCAGACAATACTGAAATGTTGCTGTTGTTTGTCCTTCCTTCTGGAAGAGGACCACAACCTCAGGGAGGGGATGCAGTGATGTGCAAGTGAATTGGATTTGAGTGATGGAGGGCTGTGCAATCTTTCTCCTCCAGAGCCATCTGGATCCAGTGGGCAGACATAGATCAGGAGATCTGATGATGGCCTGGATACAATGGGAGACCTCGGCCTTTTTAAGCTAAAATCTTCAACAGGTCTCAGCAGGCCACATCCATTCAGTGATTAAGACTAGCGACTGAGGCAAAGAATTTTCTCTTTCACTTACTCTAAAAAAAATCTAAATAAATAAAGATGTTCTTACTGAAACAACTCAACAACAAGAACAACTACCACAAAATATAGCCAGTAAACTCAAAGGTAGGACTCAAACCCAGGTTTTCCTAACTGCAAAGCCAGCTGTCTATCCACTAGACCGTGCTGCTTCTGACTTAATTTATAGGACCTAAAAATAGGCCCAATAACAAGTTGACATCTATTTATAACCATATCTTTTCCTATCATTTGTCTGAACCACATTGCTCAAAACCTCAGCTAAAAAGATTCAATTATCCTTTCCATATTAAATTATACCATATATTTTTCTAGTGTTCTTATTGTTTCTGTTTAGTCTTGCTTGACTCTTCATGACCACACTTTGAGGTTTTCTTGGCAGAAATACTGAAGTGGTTGGCCTTTTCTTTTTCTAGCTCATTTTGTAGATGAGAAAACTCAGACAAACAGGGTCTTGCTCAGGGTCACTTAGCTAAGAAGCATCTGAAACTTGATTTGAAGGCAGGATGATGAGTCTTCCTGACTTCAGGTCCAGCACTCTTTGCTACTTCGCTACCTGGATTTCTGGTGTTATTATTATATTGCTATCTAGGTGAAAGTCTTAAATTCTTAAGATTCATGTTTTGGGTAAAAGTTTTAAATTCATAATAATTATCAAGATCACAGTAGAGATCACACATAATTTTAGGAAATGTCTGACAACACTTAAAAGGGAGAGACCTCAATTCTAGAATTTGTTTTCCATAAAGGAAAGGTACTTTTCTAAATATGTTCAAGTATGATAATTTTTTAAAAATGGAGATATATAAAAAAATCAATGTTTGATTATTCAGGGACTGATTACTCACGCATACTTTTCTTAATAACTTCATTATTCATTAACTTAAACATCAGGGCATAAGGTAATAAATTGAAAATAAATAAATAAAATTACCAGTCAATATTATTCATCCTTGAATGAGTAAATATTGAAAAAAGTATTGAAAGAGCAGATCCTGAAACTTGGTAAAAGATGTTTGTATTATCTGCCCATTTAAAATCTCGTGTTCTCTCTTACTTATTAGTACCAATATAAAAATTTCTTAAACCTAATTGCTTTGTATATATGCCTAAATGAGTCAGTAATCTAGAAGTCAGGGAATTTGAAACTTTTTCCACTTGCAACTCCTTTTAGTCCAAGAAATTTTTAGGCAACCCTGGGTATATAAGTATATAAAATAACTACACAAATCAAATGTTTGCTGTTAATAAATCATAAAGAAATTTACTTTTAAAACAATTTTAGTATGCATATAATTTTACCATTTATTAAACACAAAAGCAAATTTGTATACTAACGAAATAGATGTGTTTATTTTTATGTAAAGAATTAAATCTTGGTAGAATATTTGATACCTTTTGCTATTGCCAAATTTTTTGCAACCCCCATATTCAGTTATGAGATGCCATGTGGGGTCATAACCACCCAATTAAAGAAGCATTGATCTAACACATGGTATCTTGAAATCAATAACTGTGTGTGTAGTTGTGTTTTTAAATTCTGAAAGATGTACAACTGAGCAAAAAAAAAAAAAATCCAACAATGTAGTTTGTCAATTTCAAGTCTTATCTAAAGGTGTTGCTATCACTAACATAAGCAAAATAAATAGACAAATAGATATCATACAAAGACATGATGGACAATGAAAGAATGTCCTAAAATCTTGAGGCGGCAATCATGGAATCATAGATTTGGAGCTAGAAGAAAAAACCCTTATTTTAGAGTCATCTACTCCAACCCCTAATTTTATTGACAAGAAAAGTCATATTTAATCACACACACACACACACACACACACACACACACACACACACACACACACATAGGGATTAAACAACTTGTGCAAATTCACAGTGGTAGTTGATGGCAGATTTATAATTCCAAAATCAGCTTTGTTTCCAATGTATCAATTACTGATATATGACTATGAGTTACAGCTACATCACTGGGTTCCACATTCAGCTTTTACATCCTTGTATACAGGATGAAATCCATTCACTCTGAGATAGAATTGTTCACTCTAAATAAGGATGACTTTATCACCTGCCTAAAGTATTACTGTCAAATGTATTTATGTATTTAAGTGTATTTAAAGATCTCAAAGAAGGCATTCATGGGCCATAATTCTAGAAACTAAAAATAGTACACTTACATTCTAGAATCTGACTAATCAAACTAATTTAATTACTTTGGCACCTCATGACTTTGAGATAATTGTTCTCCCTAGGCATTTTATAAAATCTGCTGGAATATTGTTACTAATCCTATGAACTGCCAAAAGCACAGAGAAAACAACAAGTACTTCTGTAAGAAACTTCTCTTATATTGGAAAGTTTTGGCTTTCTCTTTAGAAGACCAAGCCGTGCTGGCAAAAAACTATCTCTTCTTTTAATTTAATGTTTTTATTTTTGTTTTACCCCAGAGGAAAATGCAATGGATTTGTGGGTTGGGTTTTGTGGTGGTCTTTTAAAAAAATCATAAAGCTGGAAGGGGCATTAAAGGCTAGCTCAACCTTTACCCGAAAGATTCCCTACCATAATAATCAATCAATAAATATTTATTAAGCATCTACTATGTGCCAGGCATTGTTTTAATGAGCACTGGGGATACAAAAAGAGGCAAAAGGGGGGCAGCTAGGTGGCTCAGTGGATAGAGCACCAGCCCTGAAGACAGGAGGACCTGAGTTCAAATATGACCTCAGACACTTAATACTTCCTAGATGTGTGACCCTGGGCAAGTCACTTAACCCCAATTGCCTCAGCCAAAAAAAAGAAAAAAAAAAAGAAAGGAAAAAGAGGCAAAAGGTAGTCCCTGCCCTCAAAGAGCTTACAATCTAACTAGGGAGACAACATACAAACATTATATACAAATCAACATACAGGATAACTAGGAAATAATTAACAAAGAAAATAATAACAAAAGTCTGCTGGAAGACTACTAACCCACCGGCACTTTCTACTTCTTGAGGCAGTCTATTCCTAGATTTGAACTCAAGAAAATGAATCTTCCTGACTTCAGGCCCAATATACTATCCATTACCTAGATGCTCAATTTTTTAATTTTTATCTGCTACATCACAGTGCTGATTCATATTGACTAAAAGCCCTCAGATCTTTTTCAGACAAACTGCTAAGCTTTCCACATAGTGCACTTGTGAAACTGGTTTTTTGGACTTAAGGGTAAGACTTTATATTCATCCCTACTGAATTTTATAGTATTCAATTTGGTTCAATGCTCTACCCTGCCAAGGACCTTTTCAGAACTTGACTTATTCAATGAATTAACCAACTCTACGACTCTACCAATTATATGCCACTAGAAAATTTAATAATAATCGGCAAATAACAAGAAAATGTAATCATTTTAACAATTTCAAAACTAATAAAAATTGCAACAGACAAAAGAGCTAAAAAATTTCAGTTCTGGTGGGTTTGGGGAAAGGATGACAAAGATACAGTAATAACACATGAGGAACCCATCCTAGAGCACAACTTCTATCTCTTGCGGTGATACTTAATGAAGCAAAGATAGATAGACACCCCCTTTTCAAATAATATCTGTTCTCCCTTTCTATTACTATTACTCTTATAAAAGTGATGGGTGTTGAGTGGTTGCTCTCAGGAAAATTTGAGTTTCTTTCCCATAGTTTTATTGTGGTCTTCTCATAAAAAATGTGTCAAGAAGCAGTTTTTATTTTCACAAAGTTCTCCTGGGGCCTACTCAACAGTCTGGCCCTTGAGCAGCATGTCAATCACTTACTTCAGTTTTGGTAAACCATGTTAAAGTCCTATTATAGCAGGGGCTCTCAAAATATGGCCCGGGGGTCAGATGCAGCAGCTGAGGACCTTTATGCTGCCCACCAGGTTATGGCAAATGGGCTGAGGGGCAGAGACAGAGTGTGAGTTTTTGTTTTTACTATAGTCCGGCCCTCCAACAGTCTGAGGGACAGTGAACTGGCCCCCTATTTAAAAAGTTTGAGGATCACTGCCTTATAGTGTCATATTGAGATTTGGAGGTGACTGGGTTCTCAAAGCATTGCCAGCACAAAGAATCCAGCCCATAAGTGTTGTTTCAGAACCAGTCTAGGCAAGAGGCTCATGATTAGAAGCCATAGATACCTACTAAGGTAGTAATAGGTTACAAACTACATCCATGAAGTAAGTTCAGCAATGAAACAGCTGATTCTCAAAGTATTAACTATTAAAGCAGGTGAATTTCAGGCTTCCCCTTAGATAGAAGACTATAGCAATTATAATAGCTAATCTTCATAAAAATTTGCAAAACAAATATTTTACATATATTACCTCTTTTCATCCTGATAGCAACCCTGTGAATATGGTGCTATTACTACTATTCCCATTTCACAGATGAAGAAATTGCCCTGCCCAAGTTCTAATAGAAATAACCACCTGAAGCAATATTTAAACTTAAATTTTCCCAAGTACAATACTGTACCATTCACCTGTCCAGGTGGGGTACATAATATAAATTAGTATTAGTGGGGTGGATTTGATATAAATAGTAGACTTGACCAGGAGCCAAGCTCTCAGACAAGAGGTTCAAATTGCTCCTCTACAAAATTAATCCGCACCAGGTACGGGGAAAAGGAGAACTTGATCTGCAACTCCAAGGTTAATCTATCATCCTGAACTATAACTCTCATTTGTCCAGATGTCACCAGGAATAGCGGTGCCAGGATTAATAGGAACAAAAAGCTGATTGACAGGTCTGCCTGAAATCCCAACAGCCTTAAAATTAAATGGCCATAGTCACTGGAAGTTTCTAGTCAGGATCCAAACAATACTATGTCTATAGGGCTCTCCTCTCCCATTATCTAAGTAATACCAAAATGTTGCTAATAATTTTCTCTAAATGATTAAAAGTTTGGAGATTGACTATGAAATTTAAAAGTCTGCTAATAATTTTGCATAACCCAGCTTTAAAGAAAAGTTTTTAAGTCAATAACATTTCTTTAACGTGAAAGTAATAAAAATTCTGGGAGTGAAAATGGTTACTTTGTAAATCACACTCCAGGCAGGCCAGAGGTGGAATCCAGTAGACAATAGGTTTGGGATCAACAAAATCGCTTCCTTAAATGGAGACTACTGTATGTCATTCTCTCCAAGCCTACTCCTCCTCCAGATCTTGAATGGAAAACGATTATTTTCCGCCCTTTGACGTTTTGAAAGGTGATATAAAACTGTGGCTGAAACACTTAGGAGAATTTCATTCTCAGATAAAGGTTAACCGCCTCCCGATTGAAACTAGATCACCAGCAGAAAAGGAATAGAAACATTTTTAAAATGCACTTTCCTCTCATTTTCCATGACTGGAGGCGGGACGGAAGAGGGGAAAGCAGGTATTTGGGCAGATGGAAGAGTAACTTTAAAGTTTGTTGGAATAGAAGATTCGCTATAATGGACATGACCTCTGGAGGGTTCTTCACTAGTTTGATTCTCTGTTCTCTGGGGGTCAGTATTATTGACGAGTCACCCCTTAATATACATACCCACAGCGCCAGAGGGATCTAAACTCTAATTAGTGCTTTAAGTGAAAATATATATTTTTAAATTTTTACTCAAATTCTTCTCCAAAACCCCAAGCTGTGTACTTGCTGTCTACAAACCAAACAAAAAAATTATAAACTGAGCCGAAGCAGAGACCCTGCCCCAATAATAATGGGGCGGGGGCCGGGGAAAGTGACTAGGGCCACAGGAAGGGAACAGGGGTTAGTTACTGGTCCAGCGGAGCAGGACCTCGGAGCGGCGCGAGCCGCGGCTCTGCAGCAGGGGTGGGTCGGCTGCGCTCCTAAGTGCGGATGGGCGCTGCAGCTCCATCCCTGCCTCTGCTGCTCACGCTGCACTTAGCCCATCTTCCGCAGGGGTGGGCGCTATGGACCACTCAGGCTACGGGGGAAAGGGTGACAGCATCACCCGGAGAAGCATCAGCCACACAGGAGGATACTGGGGGAGGGAGGTGCGCAGAGGGAAGCATCTCTAGGTGGCCCCAGGCCAACCCAGACAAAACGGTTTTTAATAAACGCTTCCTCGCCGAAGCGTTCATCCCAGACAATCCCACCCCGCCCGCTTCAAAGGCGCCCGCTTCAGAAGCACCGCGTTCCCAGTCCGTACCTCGTCTCTTTGCCCTCACGATGCCTTTCTTCTGAAGCACGAACGTGGATCCGTTCACCAGACTGGAAACCACCGCCACGCTCAAGCCCAGAGACACGGCGGCGGGGCTGGGGCTGTGCGCCCCTTCCCCGGCTGCGGTTGCCGTTGCAGTCATCATCTTTGCCCAGCAGAGACCGAGCTTCCTCCCGACTTGCTGCCGAGAGCTGCCCGGGCGCCCGCGCCTGCGCACACCGCTGGCATCACGTAACAGCCTGGCTGGATGAATTTTTCTTCTGCTCCGGGTTTTAGCAGCCACTGCGAGGGGAGGGAATTAAGCAGGAAGAAAAGCAAAACTTTGGGTTCAACGCAAGGGTAGAAGGAGGAGGGGATGCGGGCAGCAAAGAGTGAAAAAGGAGCGCGAGCACCTGCTTTGTATTTTTCCAGGATGAAAGTCATGATCTCTAATTAATATTTATGGAGTATAACAATAATAACAACAATAACAATAGCAGTCAATAATAGCTAGTATTGTTATAGTGCTTAAAAATTTGCAAAGTGCTTTACATAAAGTATTTCTTTTGACCCTCATAATAATCCGAGAGGTAGGTGCTATTATTATACCCATTTTATAGATAAGGAAACTGAGGCTAACCTAAGTGATGTCCAGAGTTACAAACGACGGGCAGAGTTTCGATCTTCCGAACTTCAGATCCAGCAATGGGGAGTGGGGGAGGGGAAGATATATTAGTGAGGACCAATGTCATAACAGATTTTGGTGGAGAGAAATGGTTTTGTTTCCTCAAATAGAACTTAGGTTGAAGTCAAGCTTTAGGGAAATGTTCTGAGAAAATGTGGAAATTATATGTTTTTGAAGAATGGGGAAGTTGAAATTTGGCATATCCAGAGAGGAAACTTTTCCTGGAGTAAAGAAGAGATAATTTACTTCTTTAATGTTTTGCTGTTAAAAATATTGTAAGATAGGTAGTGAAATGGTATAATTCCTATGTGACAGATGAAGAAACTGAGACTCGATGTCTTTCCTATGGTCATACATACAGTCAGGAAGTGTGAAGTAGCAATCGGTGTCCAATGAGGTAATCCTAAATTCGAGTTACCGAAATATACTCTGGACGCTGGGTTATTATGAAGGACAGGACATAGCCTAGTTGATGCAGAAGCATTGAGATTTGTCTTTTTGGAATAAAAAAAAAAAGGTAAGAGATGAAGTGAAAAAATGACAGAGAGGGACAGTTCGGAAGCCTGGAATGAAGAGTTTAAGTGGGAGGCAGATGACAATAGAGAAGTAATTGGA
The DNA here is from genome assembly GCF_048593235.1 of Sminthopsis crassicaudata. Lineage (NCBI taxonomy): Eukaryota > Metazoa > Chordata > Mammalia > Dasyuromorphia > Dasyuridae > Sminthopsis > Sminthopsis crassicaudata. The sequence continues at coordinate 243,063,609 of NC_133619.1, forward strand.
TATTTCTAAAAAGTAACATGACTTAATTCCTCAAGAAAGATAAATTTGACAGTCTTGTTTCCAACTGATTTATCAGGAAGAATTGCCATGATCCCGTTGGAAACCCAGAGTTAATATATGTAAATTAGCATGGTAGTCAATATATAAATGGCCACTTCACCATTTAGAGTGGTTTTATTTGCTGTGAGGTGAAGAGCCCTACAAGAAGATTTCAAATTGTTGTTAGTCATTTTTAGTCATATTAAACTCCTTATAACCCCTTTTGAGATTTTCTTGGCAAAGTTACTAGTCAAATATTCGGTCTGACCAATGGGAAAATCCCACTCATACATTCCCCCTTCAGCAGGCCAGGGAACTCACTCAACTGATTAACCAGCATTGCCCTAATAAGGATATTTTACAAGTACTTTCTAAAGTGTGTCAACAAGGGGGAAAAGTATGATGTTTGAAAGGGCTGACTGGTTTTATCATGACATACAGGAAAACTATAAGAATTCATTCAGCTTTACATTACAAGGAACAATGATTAATATACTGTCACTGGCCTGTATGTTTGGACTTACAATTCAAAAGTAAGTGACTGTGTCTTCAGAGACAGATGAACTCCTAGAGTTAGCTAGTCTTAGCTAAGGACCGTCTGAAACAGGGACTACTGAACCAAACACAAGACTACTTTCCTTTCAGTACTGCCTGATAAATAAATATCCTTCCAATTTCATGTGGAAAATATTCTTATTTTTCTTTAAGATGCTTTTGTCAACAATAGTCAACATATATATATATATATATATATGTGTGTGTGTGTGTATATGTATACATGGATATGAATATAGAGAAATATGTTTATATATGTATACATATACATATACATATAAACATATGATGTAGTAGAGGATGATCAGGACATTCTTGATCACAAGATTTCCTTCTCCCCATTGATAAAATTATAGAAGATAAGGAGAAGGTAACACAAACAATAATATATTAATATCTTCAACAAAATGCAAAGAAATGTCTATACTTTGTAAGATATAAAGATTTTTTTCTTTTTTTTTATTATTATAGCTCTTTATTTACCAGATATATGCATGGGTAATTTTTCAGCATTGACAATTGCAAAACCTTTTGTTCCAACTTTTCTTCTCCTTTTTCCCCCCCCCTCCCCTGGATGGCAAATAGACATGTTAAATATGTTAAAGTATATATTAAATACAACATGTGTATACATATCTATATAGTTATTTTGCTGTACAAGAAGAATCGGATTTTGAAATAGTGTACAATTAGCCTGTGAAGGAAATCTAAAATTCAGGCAGACAAAAACAGAGGGACTGGGAATTCCATGTAGTGGTTCATAGTCATCTCCCAGAGTTCTTTTGCTGGGTGTAGCTGGTTCAGTTCATTACTGCTCTATTGGAACTGATTTGGTTCCTCTCTGTAAGAGGCCTTTAAATGGGTGCCACAGCGCATCGGGAGATTGAGGCCCTGAAGTAATTTCTGTGGATATTAGGACTGCCCTTGGGCAGGATCCTGGCCATATTGAGATAGCTTCGTAATGGGTGACTCTCTCGCTGATTGGCTGTGTGTGTGACCTCACAGGCCCTATGTAAGCCCACTGCAGGCAGCAACCGCCCTCTTTAACCTCGTGCTGTTCACCCTGGCTCCCTAGCCTGGGTGGCCAAGCCAAGATGGATAGCCAAAAGAGGTAAGGGTTTTGGTAGTGAACACATGGGTCTTCTGACCAGGTGTTCACTCGGGAACCAACAAGTCAGGGCATCAGTCAGGGCATTATGTGAGTAGGTATAATAAAGGCTTTTAAGATTACACGTGGTTGTTCTTGAGTGCGCTACTGGTTATTAAGCTATAGATTCAAGAGATTGTGGCCAGAGACCTTAGAAGGCCTCAGAGGAGGCGAGCCGGGTAGAGTTCACACTGCAAAGGACAGTGGTCAAAGGTACTCTGGTGGGTCTAGGACAGACTAGTAATTGTAACTGCCAGGAGAGCACGTTATACCTCTCCTTGTTGAAAATGGCCTCGTCTGTCAGAATTGATCATCATATAGTATTGTTGTTGAAGTATACAAAGATCTCCTGGTCCTGCTCATTTCACTCAGCATCAGTTCATGTAAGTCTCTCCAGGTCTTTCTGAAATCTTCCTGCTGGTCATTTCTTACAGAACAAGAATATTCCACAATATTCAAGATATGAAGATTTCTGCTCAAATTTGATGAAATTAGAGGAAGATTAAGTCATTTATCACAATCTTGATGGCCCTTTTAAAAACTGATAAATGCAAGGATTCTCGACTTTTTTTTCTGTGCATCCCATACTATCTTGGCAGTCTGATGAATCCAATGTATTTCTTCTCAAAAATTTTAAAAATGTATTAAATAAAAGAAATACTTTTTCAAATGGAACCAATTTATTGAAATATAATTATAGAAATTTTTTAAAAATTTCATAGATCCCAGGTGAAGGCCCCTGTGAATAATCTAGGTAGGAGACAGTTCTGAGGAATTTTAAGTTGTAATTATGGAGAAGTAAATCATTCTGGGCCATTCAGAGCTGAAATTCAGAGAGAAACAAGTCCAGGGAATTCAGCTGAGAGGACTTCTCAGCAGAGATGCTGTGCCCAGAGGAGCAGCATAAGGACCCCAGTTGAAGGGAAGGACATTGAGGATTTGCAGTGCCAGAAACATGAGTACCTGGGCCATAGGTTCCTTATGTATGTGTTTCTCTATTAGAACATTTTATGAATACAACCGCTCTTCCCATTGATACTCTATGTAGTAGAGTTAGAATACAGTCCAGGATTATGAGGGAAGTACACCAGTAGGGACTCATGAGCTATTATTGTTTTAAGAGTTCAGATAGACAACTCTGATGGATGTGTCTCTTTTCAACAATGAGATGATTCAGGCCAGTTCCAATGGTCTTGTGATGGAGACAGCCATCTATACCCAGAGAGAGGACTATGGGGTCTGAGTGTGGATCACAAAATAGCATTTTCACCTTTCTTCTTGTTGTTTGCTTGCATTTTATTAATTTTTTTTCCTTTTTGATTTGATTTTTCTTGTGCAGCATAATGTGGAAATATGTATAGAAGAATCGCACAAGTTTAATATATATTGAATTACTTGCTGTTTAAGGGAGGGAGTGAGGGAAGGGAGAGAGAAAAAAATTTGGAACCCAAGTTTTTGCAAGAGTGAATGTTAAAAATTATCCACATATATATTTAAAATAAAAACATTAATAAAAAAAGAGTTTAGATATATAGAGTACCTTGAATTTGGGGATAAATGCTTTCTTAGAACCTACCCTTGTAATTTTAGTTAGGATAATATCCTTGGTAAGGTGGCTAAGGAGGCTGAACCCTAAAGCCTTGGGAATGACAATGTCCCCCAGATCACTAGCCCTGCTTCTAACTTAGCCACAGCAGTCATCATGCTGGGGTACAATCCCTGTGGAGATGAAATCCAGTAACTTTCTGTAGGAGCTATCAGCTCTACTGCTTCAGCAACTACAGCTGCTAAAGAAAGATCCCTGCAAGAAAGCTCTTGTTTAAAGGGAGCTTTTGCTCCTTTTAAAGTCCTTTGCATTCATTTAGGGGAGGGTGTGAAAGAAGGAAGGGAAAAGTTTTTCAAGGGTCAATGTTGAAAAATTATCCGTGCATATTTTCCCTCTGAGGCAATTGGGGTTAAGTGACTTGCCCAGGGTCACACATCTAGGGAGTGTTAAGTGTCTGAGGCCAAACTTGAACTCAAGTCCTCCTGACTTCAGGGCTGGTGCTCTATCTACTGTACCATCTAGCTGTCCCCATATGTTTTTGAAAATAAAAAGCCTTAATTAAAAAAAAATAATGCTGTATTTAACCTCAAAATTGTCTTTTGCATGGTCATAAGGCTCAGTGTCTGAAATGAATAATTTTATCAAAGTGACATAAGGAAAATGCAATACCACATGCTTTGCCATTGTACCCCAATAGTTATGGGATATTCAGTTTGACTTGCAGCTGACACCCCCCCTTTTGAAAGTTACCTTCTTGAGAGCAGGATCTCTCCCTCACTTAATACAATGCTTTGAATTTGCTGTCCTTTGTTCATGAAGAGGACCAAATGACATCTCTATGTTAAGTTAGTGGGTCTGATTGTAGCCTAACAAACCAATACGAGCTCAGAATGCTGTACCACAGGTCGGACACAAATAGTCCCTATGAACATTTGGGGTGACTTCTCTAATTTTGCACATCTCACATGTCTTCTGAGCCAATTCAATTCTGCTTTGTTCATAGAATACAGAGCCTTTGATAAAGGCATGCACAAAAGTACCTATTATTTCTCTAGAGTGTCAATGTTCCTGAAAATTGTAGCCTACCTTTTCATGGAAGAGGGTTTGCCCAATGAGTTTTAAAATTTTTCACACATTCAAGAAATAAGATCTATCTAAGAAATAAGATTGTGTGCTTGGATGCATACAAGAGTAATCATAGAAGCCAAAATAAACCAATGGAAACATTAGTCAAAGTTTGATCATGCTGTCAGTGCTGTTTTTCCAGTCCTTTAGCTATCTTTCTTTTTCCAGGTTATCCTACCTGCCTTTTCTTGTCTCAGGCCTGGTACTGAATCCAAAGTTCTATTTTTAATTACACTTTTCTTTTCAGCTGTTGTTAAAACATGGAGAACTGGAATTTTCTCATTGAAACTCATAACAGTGTTGAATGTGCTCAATAGTGTATCACAACTGAAGTTAGAGAGCTTTTGGAATGGGACAGCAAATAATATAACAACTTTTGACTTCGTAGTCTTGACTGAGAAAACCCAGAATTAGTCATTCCTGAAGAGGAATAACTTCAAACACAGGAAAAATCCATTTTCTCCTTTCTGAAGGAAGCTCCCTCTAGTGACCACTCTACTTAATCACAAACCACTCTGGTTTTCTTTACTAGCATAGGATTCACATAATTTGAAAATAGAATTCAGTGTTTATTAGTCTGAGAGCACTGCAAAATGATAAGAACCAACATTCATTTTAGGAGAATTTTATCTCTATTTCTGACAGGCATCTGATCAGCTTCAAGTGACAGGCATCTGATCAAGTTCAAGTTAAAGTGAAATGAGCTCTCATTTTGATCTTTGCACCTTCCTATGGGTGCAACTTCTCACTAGTTGATTGAAAAAATGGGTATATAAAGAAGACGGAGTTTGAATCTCACTTCAGATACTTAATAGCTCTGTGATCCTGGGCAAGTTATTTAATTTTCCCAGTTTCCTCTTTTTAAAATGAGGGGCTTGGATTCATTGATCACCTAAGATATTTTTCAGCTCAGAGTCGATGATATATGCAAAACCCCTGCATTTTTGTCAATCATTCAAACCTCAGTGAGGATGAATGATTAAACGTCTGATAAAGAATGAATTAATTGGCTCAGGTATATTCTAGGCTTATATAAGAGAACTGTCAGAATTCAACCTTTTTCATTTTTGTTGCTGAGTCATTTTTCAGTCATGTCTGATTCCTCATGACCCTATTTGGAGTTTTCTTAAAGAGAAAACTCTGGGGAGTGAGTAGACAAAACAAATATAATCTTGGGGCCATCCCCAAGATTGAACCTGGTCCATATACACCATAAGTATCAGACACAGTTTTCAGTCTCTGTATGATCCACACCATTCCAGAATGCAGCCAGAACCAGAATAAAATATAATTGGGAATTATTTAGCAAAACAATTAAAAATAGAATAAAACATAGATAATGTTCATATGTGGTTTTCTAAGTCATGTGACTTGTAGGGAACTTTGAGTATGATTCAGTAGCCTCCATTTCTATTTGAGTTTGACACTACTTTATATACATAATTGATTTTGGGATACTAAGGCAGAGGCTGTAGTTCTTATCTGTTGTTGTTCAGTTATTTCAGTAATATCCAACCCATGTAGGATTTGATTTTTTTTGCAAAGGTCTTGGAATAGTTTGCCATCACCTTCTCCAGCTCATTTTACAGATGAGGAAACTGAGACAAATAGGGTTGTTACTTGTCCAGGATCACACAGCTACTGGATTTGAATTTGGATCTTTTAAAAAAAGTTAATATTTCATTTTCCCCCAGTTACATGTTAAACAATTTTTCTTCACCTCCATTCCATCCTCCTTGTTAAGAAGGCAAATATGAAGTTATACAAAATATTTAAATTTAAATCTTTCTGACTCCAGGCTCAGTATTCTATCTACTATGCCACTAATCTATCCTAATTCTTATCATTATTCTTACAGCATTCTTGCAGCATTATAAAAATGTTTATCTTACTGACAAGAACTCTCAGCATGGATTAATTTGAAGACTATTTCAAAGCTCATTATCTTTAAATTAGGAATTTATAATTCCCTTTTGTAAGATAACAACTAACATATCCATCCTCATATATTAACATTAAAGCATTAATAAGGAACCATTTGCTACTTAATTATCCCTGTTTGTACTTTTAAATAAAGGGTACTCATCTATCAGCTAAGTAATTCTCTGTTTCTTCTTTAAGACAAGTAAAAATAATGATTGAGACTAGAACCTTGTGAGAAATTTAATAACAGTGTCAATTTAAAAATTTTTAACTTTTACTAGTGACCTTTTAAAATATATATATATATATATATATCACAATAATTTTCCTATCTAGTCTTCCTCTACCCTCCCCCAGCTTCTCTCTTGTAACAAAGAAAAACAGGCAAACAAAACCAAACCATGACTATTCGCATCTGCCAAATTTGACATCTGTAGTAGTCATCTGATCTTTCAATTTAATCACATTATTGCAGTCATTGTGTATATTATTCCATTGTTTCTGTTTACTTTGTTTTGCATCAATCCATGAAAGTCTTTCTGAATTTTTCATATTGGTTGTTTCTCAACAAGGCAACAAGTTTTCCATTACTTTGGTAAAGTACATAGTTTCTTCAGGACCCTTTTCATAAAGAATAATTAATGATGAAAAAGGCAAAAAAAAAGGGGGATTTTGTGAAAAGGGAGAAATTTATATTGATTGCTAAATGTTGTGGGATATTAGTGATTTTATGGATGAATGTTTTGATGTGTAATAAGAGAAGAAAAGAACTTTGTTTTAATATGTACCACAATATTTGAATGAAGAAACAGATGGGATTTGGGCAATTTTTAAAAAACAAGTTGATGTAATACCTTACTTGTGAGGGGACAGTTCATTGTTATAAAAAAGCAGAGAAAGATCTTTTATTCTTCAAAGACTAGAGAAATGTGGTTATAAGAAACAGGCATCAGAAGGTTCACTACATTATTGGAGACTAATATGCTGGATATTTCCCTTAATGTGTTATTTGTGTTATGTGTTACTATTTAAGAATTAATAAAGTGAAAATTCTAAAAACACTTGACAATATGATTTTTAAAGGGTGATAGATTTGACAGAGAATATTTGACAAGTTATGATAGATAAAGGCAAGTCACTGACAGTAAGGGGGCTTTCACTGAAGCCAAAGAAACTCAAGATTTCCCAAAAATGAGAGAATAGTGGAAGGAAAGGAATAGAAATCTGATTAGAAAAAGCAATACTTGGGTAATTTGCTGGAACATCCAATTTGCAAACATAGCAGGAAGGATGAAAAGTTGCTCTGTTGGTGAATGAATTTCAACCTTACTGTAGAACCTTTGTTATGCTTCATTATAGAGACATTTAAGGAGACCCTACCCCATTAATAGTGTTACATATTCATATAGCAAAATTTGTTCTAGTTTTTTTTTTTTTGTTCAGTGGTCATTTACTTTATTTCCTTTTTTTTTTTTTTTTTTTTTTTTTGGCTACCAGAAAAAGTATGGTTGTCAATATCTGGATATATGTATTGGATCTTTCTTTTTGTCTTTAACTTTCTTGAGGTATATCACCAGTAGTGGGATTTCTAAGTCATAGACTCTAAAATATTTAATAACTTGAATTATTTAAAATAATTTTGCATAACTTTCACAATTTACAGTCTAACAACAATATATTAGTGCATGATATTTCATCACTCCTACAGCACCGACTAATTCCATATTTTAAAAGAAACTGCCTTTTTGAGGCATAGTGGTTAAAGTGCTGGGGCAGGAATCAAGACCACCTGGATTCAAATCCAATTTCAGACATTAGTTTGTGTGACTTTGGGAAAAATTACATAACCTCTGTTTACCTCAGTTTCTTCAACTGAAAAATGGGAGGTAATAATACCACCTACTTTGTAGGGTTGTTGTGAAGTTCAAATGAGATAATGTACAAAAAATGCCTCACAGAGTAGGAACTATATAAATACTTATTTCCCCATCTTCCTCTACTTTTGCCATGTCCGACAACAGTGAGATGAAATCTTAAAGTTGTTTTAGTTTGTATTTCTCTGATTATTAGTGATTTGGAGGAGTTTTCAGTATAATTACTGATCATTTCCATTTTTCTTTTGAAAAATGTTCATATCCTTTGTATACCTATTTCCTGGGGAATAACTTTTGATCTTAACTCTATGTTAATTCCTTATTTAATTAAGAAATAAGACTTTTCTAGAAGTTTTAACCTTTATTTCTCTTTATAACTTCTCTTATTCCATTTTTATTTTCTTTATGCAAAAGCTATTAAATTACATATAATTGAAATGGCCAATTTTATCTTTTATGGAGTCTTCTATTCCTTGTTTCATTAAGAATTCTCCGTCTACGTGGCCCTCTTCAACAATGAGATGGAACATCAGTTCCAATAGAGCAGTAATGAACTGAACCAGCTACACCCAGCGAAAGAACTCTGGGAGATGACTATGAACCACTACATAGCATTTCCAATCCCTCTGTTTTTGTCTGCCTACATTTTGGATTTCCTTCACAGGCTAATTGTACACTATTTAAAAGTCCGATTCTTCTTGTGCAGCAAAATAACTGTATGGATATGTATACATATATTGTATTTAATTTATACTTTAACATATTTACCATGTATTGGTCTACCTGCCATCTGGGGGAGGAGGGGAAAAATTGGAACAAAAGGTTTTGCAACTGTCAATGCTGAAAAATTACCCATGCATATATCTTGTAAATAAAAAGCCATGATAAAAAAATTCTCCATCTAGCTATAATTGTACTTTTTTCTATTACTTTTTTTTAAAATTGATGATAGGATGCCAATATTTAAATCATGTATGCATTTGGGGCTTAAATGTGGTATATGGAATAAGGTGCTGATCCAAACCTATTTTTTGCCAAACTACTTTCTAGTTTTTGTAGTAGTCCTTCTTGAAAATAATTCTTTACTTCTAAGTATTGCTTGTCTATTTTGTTCCACTTCCACTTTTTAAAAAAATCAATATCAAATCCTATTCATAATGATTACTTTGTAGATAATTTGAAACTTAGTAATGCTAATTTTCCTTCATTCTTGAATTTTAAAATTATTTCCCTTGAGATTTTTGACTTTAGTTCCTCCAAATGAATATTCATATTATTTTGTCTTATTCTCTGAAGTAGAGCTTTGGTAGTTTGCTGTAACATCCAATTTGCAAATTAGGATTTTGAGATTAAAAACCTAGAAAAGGAAGGAACATCAGAAGCCATCTAATTCAATACCACATTTTATAATTAAGAAATTGAAATAAGAGTATTAAGTAGCACAATTTTTATTATATTGGCGTGGTCCAGCCATAAATAGTAAATATTTAATTCTTTTATTTATATAATGATTGCTTTGTAGTTGTGTTTATATATTCTGAGTATATTTCCAAAAGTAAACTCTAAGATATTTTATGCATTTTGTAATTATTTTGAATGGAATTTTTCTTTCTTTCTCTTTCTCCTAGGTTTTGTTAGTGACATATCAAAAGTTTCACTTAGTATTTTTTTTAATTGCAATACTAATGTGTAAGTAAACTAAATCAATGATCAGATATTCTGCAATTCAATTAATGAATTAACAGGATTTATTAGCTGCCTATTATGTGCCACGTGCTGTATTAGTCACAAAGTCAAAAACCAAAAAAATGGTTCTTTTGCTTAAGGAGCTTGCTTTCTCTTGGGGGAGATTAGAGACATAAACTAAGTAAAGACAAAATTATTTGCAAGATAATTTTGTGGGGGAGATATCCTTTAGGAAGATCTTGAGAATTGTCATACAGGAGATGTTATTTCAATTGAATTCTGAAGGAAATGGGATTGTTAGACGTTGTACTGAGGCAGGAGAGCATTCCAGCCATGGTAAATGGCCTCTGGAAATGTGCAGTCAGAAGAAATGTCATTTGTGAAGCTGGATTTTAGACTATGCAAAAGGGAATAATGAATGCTAAAGCTGGAAAGATAGGTTTTAAGACAGGGTATGAAGAGTTTGTATGTAATTCCATTTTTTAATTCGCTTTTTTATTAAAACTTTTTATTTTTTAGCTTATTTGATCAAGTAAACAAGTAAAGTTTTTAAACAAGAAAAAAAACATACTTGAGAAATAATAGCTTATTTGATCAAGTAAACAAGTAAAGTTTTTAAACAAGAAAAAAAAACTTTTTATTTTCAAAACATATGCAAGGATAATTTTTCACCATTGACCCTTGCAAAACCTTGTGTTCCAATTTCCCCCTTCTTCTCCCTATCCCCTCTCTTAGATGGCAAATAATCCAATATATGTTAAAAATGGTAAAAAAAAATGCGTAAATCCGATATGGGCATTGTATGTAATAAAAGAAACAAGGAACTATTGGAATTTATTGAGGAGAGTGATATGGACAGAGCTGTGCTTTGAGAGTAGTACTTTGGCGGCTGTTTGAGGCAGGGAGGTTACAAAAGACCAAACAAAAGCTCTAGAATAATAGGTTGATACACATAGAGCTGGATGGGATTTAGATGGGAGGTCATCTAATTCAACTATCATTTTATAGTTGCAATGAAATTCCCAAGGTCACACAGATAGTGTCAAGGTCAAGGTTTGAACCCCAACCCACATCAATGGTATGCTGGTAAATATTTAATAATAGGATTTTTGGGAGGGGGATTAATGTACACACAACAATGGAGATTATATTTAATCTTCATTAATAACATTTTTTCCAGATGTCTTCACCCTGCCATCCCATCACATCCCATTGACTCAGATGTAGAGTTTTTCTCTTTTATCACTTTTGTATTCTGTGCTTTGTAACTCTCCAATTACTTAAACCCTCTTCCTCTCCTCCCTTGTCTTAGTTCCATCTTTTTTTCTACCACTTTAGATTTATTTTATTATTGTTATTATTTTTTAAGAACTGTAACTCTTCTATTATCACTGGGTTGAGAAGAGGGCAAAGCTTCTGCTGCTAGGCAAGACACAACCTGAGACTAAAATTTCACATACTTCTATTTTCAGGCCCTTGACCCAACTCAGAAACCTCACGTCTAAGTCTATATCCCTATTAATCAGTCCCTCACTTTCAGAATCAGCGCATCTAACACCAGACCCTCACTTCAATGAAACCCAAGAAATAAAATATCAGAGAGATACCTAAATTCACCCTTGTAATGAACACTAGCGAACAGCTTTCTCAGAAACCGGTCCACCCCCATATTCAACCTTCAGCATCCGTAGTCTCCTTGCTCTGAGGGAGAAAAATGTGTTTCATCAGATCCATCTGATCATTATAATGAATCTGAATTTAATGGCCTCAGTTCAATTTTCATTTGAATTATTACCTCTCAACTTTAGGAACATAGCCACAGACATCTAGGTCTTTTACTTTTAGAACCAGAGCCTCTAACAGTTAATGGGGTCTCTTCTCAACAATCTAGGCCAGAGCTGAAGATACTGGTATCAGATCTTAGCTGCTGGAACAGTTACTGATATCAAACCTAATCTCCCATATTCTTTATCATTCATAGGACTCTAGAGGATGAGAGTTGCAGTCCCAAAGAACTACATGCCTAGCAAATTCTTTTCTTTTATTCTTGCATTTCCAGGAATACAGAATTCATGGTTGCATAAATAAAAATCACCCTTTTCCATCCCACTACTTTGTTTTCTCATCTCCATCCATTTTAAAAATAGGTATCCTTATTTTAAAAATAGGTAATTTTATTCTTGTTACTAAAATATTTGTGGGAAATAACATGTTTCTAAGGAGCTTAAGTATCTATGGACAAAGTCCGTGGTGAATGTAAGGGCCAGATTGTAAATGCAGGGAAGGCCTTTTCCTTCATCTCAGAGAGAGGGAGATGTTTATCTTTATCCTAGCTCTGTCTACTGCTATTCCTTTTGTTCAGCAGAGAATAGGGCATAAAACCAAAGGGTCCAATAGGCCCAAAGTTATAGGATTCTACCTCCATGATAACATATCTCCTGTGACTCCTAGGGAACAATAGGAGCTCAGCAGTGCCTGTAGAAGTGGAAGATATATACAGAGAATCAGAATGGCCCAGGGAAGAGATGAATCTGTGAGTGGGAACGTTTAGGTATGGGTTTCCAACTCCATTCTCCAGAGTTGGGCTAACCTACCTCCTTTTAGCTTCCTATGTTTGGGGACCTGGAATTTTCTGCTATCCTTAACAAACTTCCATTCATGTTAGATCTAGGATGGCTTCCTTTCTTCTTCTGTTATTCCAGGAGGCCAGGATCCCTGCAGAAGATACCATTTCAATAGTTATCTTTTTTAAAACTAGTTTTACATTTTTTTTTTCCAGAATCTACACAGATCCTGCAAGGGATATCAGTATACTTCAATATTACTCTCTCTAGATTTGGGTTACAATTATCTATTGACATCCAGAGTACTCGCCTTTTCTTGAATTCAGTACTTAGCTAATGGTCTTCTTCTACATCCCATCTGTTACATATGTTAATGTTCTCTCTAGGATTCTGATCTTCCAATTCCTCAATATATAGAATTCCCATGGACTACTACTCTTTCATTTCACTTTAGGAACATAGAGAGATGGTCATACCTAAGACCTCACCATCACCCAGAAGCATTCTTTTTTTCCTCATCAAGAATTTAGAAATTCCTGTGCCCTATATAACCTCCTATGATTCCAACACACTCCCTTGTGTTTCTTTCTTCTGTAATCTGGTTTTTATTCTGATTCTGGTCTATTATCCCTCAGTACTCTCTCAAGACATTATTTCTACTCTGAATTTATTTTCCTCCTTTTCCAGCATTGATTCTATCATTGTCTAGTTTCATTTTCTATCAGTAGTATGAAATTCAAATGGAATCGGATCCCTGTGGGCCAAAAATCCAAGTTATTTAAGATGACTTAGGAAGTGACAACAGCCATTATCTATGTATTTTTCAAATTTATTTTTCAAATTTTATTAAACATTTCCCATTTGCATTTTTTTACATTTTTATTTTATTTTATAATTATAACATTTTTTTGACAGTACATATGCATGGGTAATTTTTTACAACATTATCCCTTGCACTTACTTCTATTCAGATTTTTTCCCTTCCTCCCCCAACCCCCTCCCCCAGATGACAGGCAGTCTTATACATGTTAAATATATTACAGTATATTCTAGATACAATATATGTGTGTAGAACCGAATTTTTTGTTGCACAGGAAGAATTGGATTCAGAAGGTAAAAATAACAGTTTACATTCATTTCCCAGTGTCCCATTTGCATTTTAATTTAGTTATGGAGGATTTTGATACTTCTCCATTCCTTCATACTGTTGCTGCTCTTAAACCCCAACCTTGGATTGCCCTACCTGCTATTCATAAATTAAACTAATCTAGAGGAAGACATCTAACTTGTTGACTGAATCCAGGACAACTCTATGTTATCTAAGCTATACAGCCCTCTCATAGCATTAAGGCAGTACTTTTGTCCTGATTCCTTATCACACTTCCCCCAGCCTCTGTTACAAACCTTCTGTTCTATCTTTAAGCTTCCTGCCTTTCAGCATAGGACTTAATTTCATACTTTACTAAGAAAATAGATTTAATTCACTATGAACTCTTTCTCCCTTCTCATGCTTTAGATCTCACAAGTCATGGACATTATTTTTTTTTCATCCTTTACTTTTCTAGCTGCATTAAACCATTTCTAGACTGAGGAAAACTAAACATTTGTTTTCTCTTTCCCAAGGGCCCCTCTTTCTTAGAGTGTTTAGAGTTCCATTTTATGGTAGTCCATTCTGCACTCTTAAGGTAAAATTCAGGTTTTTTTCCCCTAGCCCTTCCTTACTCTTTGTCTTCCTCCCATGAAACTTAGGGAGAATCACTTAAAAAGTTTTAAGACATAAGACATGGCTCTTATTGATGGTATTCCCCAAAAAATGAGAAGAAAGGACCTCCATATACACTATTGATCAAATATTGGAAAGCTACTTATTTCCTCCCTACTATCGGGGGTATTCCCAAAAAATAAGAAGAAAGGACCTCTATCTACACTATTGATCAGATATCAGAAAGCAGGCAGAAGCAGGAATAGGTAAGTTATTCTAGTCGGGAGGTGATGGTACCTTGCCTATACTAGGGAAGGTACTAGTAATTGGGAAGGTGGGAAGGAGGAGAAATCTGCTGGCTTGCTGCTCCATCACTGGAGAAGACCCATAAGTCATGGAAGTGGAAAAATAAAGGTGCTGCCTGTATGTGTTGATAGAGAAGGACTTGTTAGAGGGCTAGAGGAAGTTGATAATGGCAGCCCAGCACTGGAGATGGTCCTGTGACATCTCCATAGATGTCATTAGATGGTCACTATGGATGGTACTATAGAAGGCAAATCTTGGTTGCTTGCTTAAAACTCAGCAACGGAGATGGTCCTAAGACAAATCTGAAGGTAGGTGAATGACAAATTCTAACAAATATTTCAAAGGATAACTAACCCAATTTTATATAAATTATTTGCAAAAATACAGAAGGATAGTATCCTATCAAACTACTATGACTCAATTCTGATCCTGATGCTTAAGATAGAAATATGTCAGAGAAAAAATTCTATAAACCAGTATCTCTATTGAATATTAATATAAAAATGAATAAAATATTAGAAAGGGGTACAATGACATTAAAATATTATATACTATGATCCAGTTGACCATAGAAATGTATCATTATACATGTCTCCCAGGAATTTAGGGTTGATTCAATATTAGGAAAACTATAAATGTAATAGGCAATATTAAGAACTAAAATAAATAGGATTATATAAATCAAAAGAGGCTTAAAAACTTTTGATAAAAAAATTCATTTACACAGAAAGAAGAGGAATAAATAGGTCTTTCTACAATATAGTAAACAATAGTTATCTAAACCTAAGAATTAGCAAATCAGTAATGGAGAAATACTCAAAATCTTTTCTTTTTCTTTCTTTCTTTTTTTTTTTTAAAGAATAATATAATTAAAATTTTCCAGTTCGTTAAAAATCTGCCTCTTCTTCATCTCATTCTTACCCCTGCTTGAAAAGGAAAACAATGCCCTTTAAAATATACATTATTATATTTTAACATGTATAACATATCAGATTACTTGCCATCTAAGGGAGGGAGTGGGGGAAAGAGGGGACAATCTGAAACACAAGGGTCAGTGTTGAAAAATTATCTGTGCATATGTTTTAAAAATAAAAAGTTTAAAAAATAAAAAGGAAAAATATATGTTATGAAAATATATAAATATACATATATGCATATATTCATAATTGATCAAAAAGTTCTCAAATTGTCCATGTCTGGAAAAATATATATATATGTCTCAGTCTATACTCTAAATCTAATACTTCTCTGGAATAACCATTCTGTTGTTCAGAGATTTTAATCAAAGTTGTTTGTTTTCACCAGTTATACCAGTTTTTCATCACACTGATGATAGTCTAATTAATAAGAAACATTTTAAAAATGGAAAATGGATTCTTGTAAACTGAAATATATGGAAATATGAAAGGGAAGGGGAGAAGGGAGATGGGTGGTAGAGCATAGAATTCTGTATTTGGGAGTAAAGAAGATATAGTTTCAAATCTTTCTTCAGATACTATCTAATGACTGAACAAGTCATTTAACCTCTTTTGGCCTCTCATATTTAAAATGGGGAGAATAAGATGTCTATCAATTGGAGAATGTCTGGGCAAGTGGCTTATGGTTGTGATGGAATATTATTGTGCTATAAGAAATAACAAAGCAGGCTGATTTCAGAAAAACCTGGAAAGACTTACATGAACTGATGCAGAATGAAGTAAGCAGAACCAGAGGTACATTATACATAGTAAGAGCAATATAATCAGATGATCAATAATGAATGATTTAGCTGTTCTCAGCAATATGATGATCCAAGACAGTTCTGAAGATCTTTTGATGAAAAATGCTATCCACCTTCAAAGAAAGAGCCCCACTGAATGCAGATTGAAGCATATTATTTTTCAGTTTATTTGTTTCATGGTAGGTTTCTTTATTTGATTGGTTTTGGTGTATGTTTTCTTTAACAACATAACTAATATGAAAATATTTTACATGTATAATCTATATTAAATTACTTGCCTTCTCAAAGAGTTATGTTAATTGTTTTTACATGAAACTGGGAAAAAAGTAAAAATATTATTAAAAGTAAAATGGGGAGAATAATGACCTATTTCATTGAGTCATTGTAGGAGATAAAAGGAAATGATTTTTTTCATTTTAGCAAATATTTTTATTGTAATTTAATTCTTCCACAAATTCAGAGCTATTGACATAATACTTTATAATTTATTGATGAATATGATGGTCTCTACCTCAAATCATAATTATTTATTGAATAACTAGGCATTTGTTTATCTCTGCTGGACAAAAACAAAAATGAAATAATTTATGTAAAGCACTTTATGAACTTTAAAGATCTATATAAGTTTTAGCTATTCATATAAGAAGAAACACATAGATATGATGATATATGAGAAAAAAAAAACATCACATACAGGTAACGAGTGTAACGTCCAACTTCAAGAATCCAGACTGGCTCAGGGTCTTCTAGGATTCTAGTAGGGGTTTAGGAGTCAGTAAGGGGGTATAAGGAGAAAGAACCCTGTGTTAAACATAAGGTATGCTGGACTAATTGTGACCAGATCTGAGTCCTAGGAAGCTGAATATAGAATACCTAAATCCTAGGACCATCCTCATTTCCTTTAAACAGTTTGATATCATTTCTCCTCGTATCTTTTCTTTTCTAGGCTACATAGTTCTTTCAACTGATCCTTTTATGGCATGGTTTCAAGTTCCCTCAGTATCCTGGTCAGCCTCCTCTAGAGATGTTCCATCTTGTCATCGTCCTTCCTAAAATATGATAACCTAAAAATTATATTCCAGATTTAGGTCTGCCCAGGGTGTTGCACAGCTGGATTGTCCTTCCTCGTTCTGGACACTGTTCCCATGTTAATTCAGTCTTAGCTTCTGTTGAATTTTTTCATATTGAATTTGATATCCACTAAAATAATTATTGTGATGACAATGATAGCTAGCATGTATATAAGGCCTACTATGTGCTTTCCAAATATCTTATTTGATCCTCTCAAAAATCTTGGGAGGTGACAATTATGTCAAAACAAAAGGTATCATTTTTAAATGGGGCAGCTAAGTAGTACAGTGGATAAAGCCCAGGGCCTGGAGTTAGGAAGCTCTAAATTCAAATTTGTTCTCTAGCTGTGTGATCCTGGCCAAGTCACTTCACCTCTGTTTGCCTCAGTTTTCTCAACTGTAGAATGGGAAAAACAATAGCACTTTCCTTGCAAGGTTTTTGTGAGGATTATTCCCATTTTACAGTTCAGGAAACTCAGTCATATTCTATATGTCTTCTATAAAATAGAAATCCAGTTCTAACCCAACTTTTTCAAGCATCTGACAGAAATTCGGATTCCAAAGCAAGGTGAAATCGGAAAATGTTTCAATTGATTTCCCCTTAGCAGTCTCTAGGGATGAGGAATAGGAAGTAGAAAGGGAATACTTCTGTTTTTACCTTAATTTCCTCCCTCTACCCCCAATTTCTTGGCAGCAGGCAACAGAATTTGCCTTGGGGGGCTAAGGATAGACTGGATCTAGATTCATAGTTCTGTAGAGAATCTGGCAAAGAAGCTCTGTCCTATCTAAGGGGAACTTCTTGAACCTTTCATGAGGGTGAAGAAAAGAACTTTTAAGAGGTTATTCTTTTATTCCATGGACTTTCTAGCCCTGAACTCCCTTTTCCATGGAAGTACTTGTGGGTCAGTGTGTCACAGGCATATTTTCTATTAACTGTTCTTACAGTAGATACCACTTTAGTAAATAACCCTTTCTCAACAACTACTTTCATCTGCCTGAATGAATGAGTCTCCCGTGATAACCATGGTAGGAACCCCAAGAGGTGCTCCTAACCTACATAGTATAGTCAGTTCTACAATAACAGTTGTTTTGAAAATTAGAGTTTCTTCCAACATTATTGATCTATTAGGGAATAATAGCTGAAGGCCAAAGACATTGCCATTATTTATTGTAATATTTATGTTATCTCTTAACTATTCAGCATGCAGAAAATTGCACTACCATTTTTATAACATTCCTATCTTTTTGCAGATGTTTCACTGATGAAGTGTTTAAGCATTGTGCCCCAACCTCATTTTCCCCACAAACCCCAGTGATTTTTGTTATGAGATTTTGCATATTATCACATTTTTTGGAAACAAAAACCAGAAATACTCATACTAGAAAAGCAGCTTTCCAAACTCGCAGGGATTTATTTGTATCCCCAAAGTGACTTTATAGCTGAATTCTGGGGTTTGAACTCATCATGGCAAGTGTTACATTTAATAATAATAATAACTAACATTTATATACCACTTAATTTGTGCCAGGCACTGCGCCCTCTCACCTGATACCGATAATGTAGGAGATAGGGGCTATTGTTTTCCCTATTTTATAAGGTTCACATTCCTAAAATTGTAATTTAAGTCAGTTAATAGTTTAAATCATTTACCAAAATTACCCGAAAAAAATAGTAGTTACAAAGCATTACCTTCATAAATCTGGGCTATATTGTTCTATAAATCCACAAAAAATATACAATGGGAAGAGTGGGCACAACTGAGAATATTCCTGGGTAATTCATGGTCCTACTGGGCTTTCTCTTCTCATAATTCTTTCTGCTGCAAGATAGACATGTTTTTTTCCATGTGGTTTAACACATTAACCCTTTTTGTTGCCGGCTCTTCTAGGCTGGGGAGAAAATAATTTCCCCTTCCACTTCACTTTATATTAGCCAGTACATTTTTTTTTTGGTTGCTGTGGGAAGGTTTGAGGTACAGTTATTAATTGGGGAATCGGTGTCTATAAAAGTGAGAGTAAGTGATTAAGTCTAGATTATTAATTTTTTCCTGTTCTTATTACTTAATGTCTATTTTAAGTATGGATTCAATTCTCATTTTGAGAGACTTCTTAGAAGAAACATTTGTACTAAGCATGACAGATTTTAATAATTTTTGCTTGTATGCTAAGTTCATAAGTGGTCTTTGAAATGTAGTCTCTTATGATGAATTAGCATTTATATAATGCATAATGCTTTAAAGTTTGCAAAGCGCTTTATACATACTATTTCATTATATCCACATGATAGCTCAGGAGAGCTACTATTATTCCCATTTTATGGATGATGAAATTGAGGTCAATAGAATTTAAGTGACTTGGCTCAAGGAGGACCTGAATTCAAATCTGGTTTCAGACACTTAATACGTGTTTTAAGCAAGTCACTTAACCCCAACTGCTTCAGCCAAAAAGCAAAACCAAAAAAAAAAAAAAAAAAAAAAAAAAAAGGTTTTAAGAAATTGTTTTCTACCAACTTTTGCAGGATTTTGCCAACCTTTCGCCCCTACCCCAAGACAACAGTGGATTCTATCAGTGTTGCTCCCAGGATACTTACAGAAGCAGATTATTTATCTTGAGATGATCATTATCTTTAAATGTCATTGATCATATAGGATCCCTATGTAAATTATGAAAATTGGTCTATCTTTGGTTTCTCTCAACCTATAAGGACTGCACGTGTCAGAGACTAATCATAAGTTCAGAAAGGAATGTCCAAGATCAGATCACAGATCTGATTAATTAGCATTCCGGAAAGACTGTCCACAGGTTCAGGCACCTTCCCCCTGGAAAACTGGCACTGATAAATATTCAAGAACACTTGCTGGTGTTGGAAGCAAAGCTTTTGTTTTTATTTATTTATTTTACTACATGTATAGGAGCAATTCATCCTCAAATCAAATTGCTGCCAGAAACCCTCATATGGTGACATCTATTTGGATCATTGTAGAAAGGCCTGAGGCAAGATCAGAAGAAACTTTACAGATCTGGAAGATTGTTTTCTTTATTTGGAAATCTCCAAGTGCATTCTAAAATTTACTATCTACCAGAGATTTAGATGCTTGTCATTCATCTATTGGGGCAACTGGTGACACTATGGGCTTAGAATCAGAAAGACTTATTTTTGCAAGTTCAAATCTTGCCTCAGATACTTCCCACCTGTGTGATTGTGGGTAATTCAGTTAATCCTGTTTGCCTCAATTTCTCATCTGTAAAATGACTTACCTGGAGAAGGGAATGGCAACTCACTCCTGTGTCCCTACCAAGAGAACCTCAAATGGGGTCACGAAACGTTGGATGTGATTGAACAACAGCAACAATTCATATTTTAATAAATTTCACTGGATTACAAAGGAATCTTGTTTTGCTTTGATCTTTACTGGGAGTTGTGATTGTTATAACTATTTAGAGACCATTAGCTGCTAAATGTTGTTCTTTAACTCTTGGAAGTATCCCAATGAAATGAAAATATTCGCTATTTTCATCTCTACCCCCAAGATTTTCCTAAAACAATTAAGAAAAACTACCTTATAAAGTCATTTCAACTGTGAATACATATCATTTTCTACTTATATTATTTTCTGATTACTAATAGGAAGGATTTCTACTTTAACTTTGGTAATTTTCTTTCTTGTTTTTTTTTCCCTGAGGCAATTGGGGTTAAGGGACTTACCCAAGGTCACACAACTTTGGTAATTTCCCACCAACTTTGGCAATTATATTTGACCTGAATTTTATTGTCTTTTAGTGTGATCTCTGTTTACAATTCCCATTCATTTTATCTATTGTTCCTCTACATTTGCTTTAATCGTTTTACAATCCCTCATATTTCTTTGAATATTTCATGTTTACCATTTTATATTGTAATAATATTTAAATTACATTTGTGTACCATAGCTTGTCCAGGTATCCCCTAAGCATCAGGTACCTGTGTGGTATATTGTTTTTTGTTATTACAAATAATGGTGATAGAAATATTTTTGTATATATAAATTTATAAACATTTTGGGAAATCAAAGAGGAGATGAATAAAATTGAATAAAGACTACTGAACAGAATAAAACATCTGTTTGAAAAAAAATTAAGAAATGTCAATCAACTTGTATTTATTAAGTACACTTATGTACAAAACATTGGACTACAAGGACTATCAAACTGGGCACACTCTGGTCTAGCAGTGTTTCTACTGGATCTGTATCCCAAAGAAATCATAAAAAAGGGGAAAAGACCCACATGTGCAGAAATGCTTGTAGCAGCCCTTTTTAAAGTGGCAAGGAACTGCAAATTCAGTGAGTGATGGTTGAATAAATTAAAGTATGTGAATGTAATGAAATAGTATTATTGTATAAGAAATGATCAGCAGGATGATTTCAGGAAAGCCTGAAAAGACTTGCATGAACTGATGCTAAGTGAAATAAATAGAACAAAGAGAACTTTGAACACATCAGTAACAATATTATGTAATGATCAGCTCTGATGGATCTTTTCAACAATAAGGTGGTTCAGGCCAATTCCAATAGACTTGTGATGGAAAGAACCATCTGTATCCAGAGAGAGCACTGGGGACTGAGTATGGATCACTACATAGTATTTTCACCTTTTTTTGTTGTGGTTTGCTTGCGTGTTCTTTCCTTTCTCATTTTTTCCCTTTTGATCTGATTTTTCTTATGCAGCATGATAAATGTTTAGAAGAATTGCACATGTTTAACCTGTATTGGATTACTTGCTATCTAAAGGAGGGAGAAGGGGAAAGGAGGAAAAAATTTGAGACACAAAGTTTTGCAAAGGTGAATGTTGAAAACTATCTTTGCATGTATTTGGAAAACTAAAAATCTAGAAAAGACCATTACCTGGATAGCTGCTGAAGATACAAAGATTTAAATGATACAGTCCTTGTTCTCAAGGAGATTATTCTGTGGGGAGAAACATGTCTTTCCCATATCTCTGTGTGTGTGTGTGTATATATATATATATATATATACACATATACACATATATATACATATATACATATATATATACATATACACATATATATGTATATATATATATATATTACATAACAAAAGTCAGATCCATTAGCCAATGAGAGAGAGAGAGAGAGAAGAAAACCAAGTAACAAGATGAAAAAATTCAAGATGAGTGGGAAAAAAAAAGAAAAGAATCAGAAATTACTTTACCCAACTACATGCCAACAAACATAGAAACTTTAATGAAATGAATAAGCATCTACAAAATATGCAGACAGAAATCAAGGTATTATGAGTCTGAGTATCCTAATCTTGGAAGAAGAAATTGAGCAAGCCATAAATTAACTCCTGAAGGAAAAAAAAAAAAAAACTTCCAATGCAGAAGGATTTAGAATTGAATTGTATCAAGCAATCATGGAATAAATAATGTTTGAGCTACATGCATTGTTCCCCAAAATAGAAAAAGAAGTCATCCTAGTAAACCCCTTTTTTGACACAAAATGCACCAATCAAGGAAGGAAGAAAAGAGAACTATAGATTAATATCACTAGTGAATATAGATATAAAAATATTTAATGAAATCTCATCAAAGTGGTAATAGCCACATATGTAAAAATATTCATCATCATAAATTGAATTTATATACAAAATGACAGCATGGTTCAACATTAAGAAACCAAAAAGCATAATCAATAACATTAATAGCATCACTAAGAATGAGTACTCTTTTATGTTAAAAATCCTATAGAAGCATAGATATGAAAGAAACTTTCCTTAATATAACTAAAGACAGTTATCAAAAACATTATAAGACAGTTAGTCCAGAAGTTTCCCAAAAGTTTAAGGATAAAACAAGGCTGTGACTGTCTCTACCTTAATTTGATATAGTATTAGAAATGCTGACTATAGCAATGGGAAAAGAAAAAGAAATTAAGGGAATAAGTATAAACAAGAGCAATCAATTTTATCTCTAAATTTTGTATGATAAGGGAAAGGAATGTTTTATATATGTCTTTGTATTTCCAGGTATGTGCTTACCTCAGTGTGCTGGCACATGGTAGGTTCTCAATGCTTTTTGATTAGCTATTAGTTTTTTTTTTAATCTAGTAATTTTTATCACTTTAATAATTTATTTTAATTTTATTAATCTTTGCTATATACAATGACTGACAAAGTATTATGTTTAATAAATGCTTATCTAGAAATGTTAGAGGACAAGACAATTAATCAAAACTATTACTAGCCTTAATAAAGTAGTGTAAGGCAATATAAGTACTGTCTGTGGATGAAAGGCTTCTGGTAAATACTAGTTGTGTAACTACCAGCAAATCATTTAATTCTTCAGTACATGTCTCTAGACTATACTGGCAAATGAGTTAGTTACCTGTCTGAATCAATTTTTCTGTGCCAGAATACCCAAGACTGATAAATCACAGAACCAGACAAAATAAATCCATAAAAATCTCAGTATTTCTGAATAAATTTTTATGTGCCAGAGTACTCAACACTGATAAATCACAGATCTAAACAAAATAAATCCATAAAAATCTCAGTATTTTTGAATAAATTTTTCTGTGCCAGAGTACCTAACACTGATAAGCCACAGACTTGAGCAAAATAAATCAATAAAAATCTCAGTATTTCTAAAGAATTTTTACTCAAGTATGCCTTTTCTTTAAAAAAAAAATTAAATTTGCAAGTAGTAGTTTATTGATTTTGTTAGTTTGAGAGAAAAAAAAACAACACCTTCCTTTTGTTTATCATTTAAATAGTTGCTAATTTCATGGAGGATATTCTACAGAATCCAAATGAAAGAGGATGGTAAGATTTCCAAAATGCTCTTGTTCACTGATGTCATTGTGCTGATTGTATCAAGCCACAGGGCATTTCAGAACCTGCTAAATTAAATTCCTCTTTGTTTTTGGACCTAACTTATGATTTCACAGGAATAAGGCACCTAGAAGAGGAAATTCCCTCTATCACTGCAGATTTTTCTTTTATTTTGCAATACATAGACTTGGAGAGTTGCCTAGGTCTGGAAGAGCATGAAGGGGAGAAAGAGAATAAATATTAAGTGACTACTATGTGCTAGGTGACTGGGTAGTGTGGTGGGCTTTGTTCAAATCTAGCCTCAGACCCTTATCTGTATAATCCTAGATAAGTCACTTAACACTGTTTGCCTCACCTTCCTTATCTGTAAAATGAGGAGGAGGAGGAAATGGCTAGCCACTTCAGTATCCTTGCCAAGAAAACTCCAAATGGGGTCATGAAGAGGGTGACACAACTGTAAATGACTTAGCAACAACATCATTGTTCTTATATACCTGCTATTTTTCTTCCTTCCTTCCTTCTTCCCTCCTTCCCTCTCTTTCTTTTTCTTTCCTTCTTTCTCTTTCTTTCTTTCTTTCTCTCTTTCTTTCTTTCTCTTTCTTTCTTTCTTTCTTTCTTTCTTTCTTTCTTTCTTTCTTTCTTTCTTTCTTTCTTTCTTTCTTTCTTTCTTTCTTTCTTTCTTTCTTTCTTTCTTTCTTTCTTTCTTTCTTTCTTTCTTTCTTTCTTTCTTTCTTTCTTCCTTCCTTCCTTCCTTCCTTCCTTCCTTCCTTCCTTCCTTCCTTCCTTCCTTCCTTCCTTCCTTCCTTCCTTCCTTCCTTCCTTCCTTCCTTCCTTCCTTCCTTCCTTCCTTCCTTCCTTCCTTCCTTCCTTCCTTCCTTCCTTCCTTCCTTCCTTCCTTCCTTCCTTCCTTCCTTCCTCTCTCTCTCTCTCTCTCTCTCTCTCTCTCTTTCTCTCTCTCTCTTTCTTTCTTTCTTTCTTTCTTTTTCTCCTCCACATTTTTTCTCCCTCTCTTCCCTCCACCTCCTCCGCTAGACTGCAAGTAATCCAATATATTTTAAACATGTGCAATTCTTTTATACATATTTCTACAATTACCTTATTGCACAAGAAAAAGCAGATCAGAAAAAAAACTGAGAAAAAACAAAAAAGTGAAAACACTATGTTGTGATCCACACTCAGTTCCCACTGGCCTCTTTCTGGGCACAGATGGTTCTCTTCATCATAAGACCATTGGAACTGTCCTGAATCACTTCATTTTGACGAGAGCCACATCCATCAGAATTGATCATCGTATAATTTTCTTGTTGCTGTTATACCTGTACTTGATTACTATAGCACTAAATAGCACTAAACCAATTCTTACTACTAAAGAAACAGCTTTGAGTTTTGATTTCAGATACAAACTCCTCAATATTATCACAGACATCTACTACTACAGCCAGTCACTGTAAATCTACATGCATAGATGTTATTTGACACTGAATACCCCAACCATGGTGTGTAAAAATGATGGAGATATTATAATACCTAAATTGGCGATGATCATTGGCATGTGTCAGTCAGCAGCATATTATGAATCAAGTCTAAAACATCAAGTTCAGGTGCAATAGATAGAACATTGGGCTTAAAAGTCAGTAAAATCTTATTTCAGACCCTGCCTTAGATACTTAGTAAATCTGTGATCCTAGATAAGACTGCCTTAGTTTCCTCACTATAAAATGGGGATCACAGTAGTACCTTGAAAATGTTCAAAATTAGAATTAGAAGAAAAATGGGGAAAGGAAATGAGATCTTTGCAAGAGAGATAGAAAAGGAAAACCAGAAATTATCTGAAGGAAACTCCTTAAAAATAAATATGATGAAATGGGAAAAGCATATGACTCTCTACAAAATAAATATGAAAAAGAAACCAATTCATTGAAAATGTTCAAAATTAGGAGATGGAGTGTTATGTTCAAGAAATAGCAAGAAGGTCACTATCACTAGATCAGAATATGTGGAGAGGAACAAGTTATAAAAAGTTTGAAGGGCCTAGCCAAATAGAAGGCTATTTGATACTAGGGGCAATAGGAAGCCATTGGAGTTTAATGAATGGAGCAGGAGGAGAGGAAGATGTGACATGTGCTTTAGGATGACCAGTTTGACAGCTGAGTGGAGGATGGACTAGAGCATCTGAGGCTGGGAGAATTACCAGCAGGTCATTGCAATAATCCAGGTGTGAAGTGATGGGAGTCGGAATGTAACCTCCCACGTTATTTCAGGCAAAAATAACAGTGGAAAAAATTTAAGAAGCCCTGCTTTATACAACAATTCATTTAGGAAACCCACAGTTCTTTTATTGAGTCATTCCACTAATTAATAAGGTCCAGAGATATTTAGATGTTAAGGGAAGTGAAAAATATAAAAAATTCTATACTTAATTGAATAGTTTCTTACTATTTAAACATTTACTATATATTTACTATATATTATATCATATATAATATGTATTATAATATAAATTTATAATATTTATATACTATTTAAATTAAATTTAAATTTAGTTTATCTAATAAAAAGATAAAATGCAAGCCATGATCTGAAAAGATGACAGACACAATTCTCTGGTGAGACACAGCGTGGTTTAATGGATAGGGAAACAGCTGGATTCAGGAAGACCATTTTTTCCCCCGAGGCAATTGGAGTTAAGTGACTTGCACAGGGTCACATAGCTAGGAAGTGTTAGACCAAATTTTTAATCCCTCCTCTGATACTTAGTAGCTCAACTTCTCTATGCCTCAGTTTTTTTCATCTGCAAAATGAGAGGTATGTTTTACACACACACACACACACACACACACACACACACACACACACACACACACACTCACACTTGTAAATGTATGATCCTATGAATGAGATGGTAAAATTCAGTGTTCCAAATGCCACAGCTGACTAAGACTTAAGGGATTGAAGTGGCAAACTTGTTTTTACAGGTGAGATTCAGAGGTTGTGACTTGCCCAGTGTTGCACAATTAAGGTGAATGTTTAAGCTGGGATTGGATCCTGATTTTTCCCCAAATTCAAGTCCAGCCCTCTATCCAATTTGTTGTAGTGCTTCTCATAAAGTTTTATTGCTTATGGAAGGAGATTTTGGCAGCTTTGATTGTGTGTTGTGGAGGGTGGAACACCCTCCAAGTGGGTAGAGAATTCAACTTCAATATTAAGAATATTAATTCAATCAGGAGAAACACGTAAGCATATCAAAACTAAAGTATAAATATTATATGAAGATCAATTTTGATGGATGTGGCCATTTTCAACAATGAGATGAAAGATGAACTAAATCAGTTCCAATAAAGCAGTAATGAACTGAACCAGCTACACCCAGTGAAAGAACTCTGGGAAATGACTATGAACCACTACATAGAATTCCCAATCCCTCTATTTTTGTCTGCCTGTGTTTCTTATTTCCTTCACAGGATAATTGTGCACTATTTCAAAGTCTGATTCTTTTTGTACAGCAAAACAACTGTTTGGACATGTATATGTATATTGTATTTAATTTATATTTTAACATATTTAACATGTATTGGTCAACCTGCCATCTGAGGGAGGAAGGGAAAAATTGGAACAAAAAGTTTGGCAATTGTCAGTGTTGTAAAATTACCCGTGTATATATCTGGTAAATAAAAACTATAATTAAATTTAAAAACAAAAAACAAACAAACAAAATATATATATATACATATATATATATATCTTAAAACAATGCAGCAAAACAATACAAAAGAGATATTGAGAGCTAATTTTTTGTAATTTTTAATATACAGTCATGGGTTTTCTCTACAAGAATGCCTTCTTTATACTGACACTAGGAGCAAAAAGGGAGACAGATAAATGCTCCAAGATTCCTAGCTAATCAGATGCAATGCTTACATAAACCACCAGATGGTGCTCACATTTTAAGTTGTTCTACATTCCTTTTGCACAGTGGTACCAGATTCTTGCAGTTTCATCTTCCTAATTTTTTAGTACTTAATTTAGCCCATTTTCTGTTTCATTTCATTTTTTAAGGAGGAAAAAAATGAAGATTATTATAATTACCTGTTTTACTTGCCCCAACCACCATTAAAATTCTAATGTCCTTCCCAGCTTTTTTTTTTTTGTTTTGTTTGTTATCGATCATTTGTATCCAACTCTTTGGGACCCCATTTGGGGTTTTCTTGACAAAGATACTGGAATTATTTGTCATTTTCTTCTCCATCTTATTTTATATGGAAGAAGAAACTAAGGCAAACAGAGTAAAGTGACTTGCCCAGAATCACACAGCTAGGAAGTGTCTGTGTCCACGAATGATCTTCCATCCAGATCTTCCATCAGGAAGATGAGTTTTCCTTACTCCAGAACCGTCCCTCCAACCACCGTCCCACCTTGATGCCCTCTCAGTTTGTAGGGATACACAAAAGACGAAATACTCATGCTGTTATTAGAGCATAACTTAATAAAATTTACTTAATTACTTAATAAGTAATTTACTTATTTACTTAATAAAATTGAAATTAAAAAGCCTGGCACCAAAAGTCCTATGAGCCAAGCTACTCCTACAAAGGTCTGAAATCTCAACTTTTAGTGACTTAGGAATCTAAGTATTTGCCACTTTCAGATTCTTTCAGAACCTTTTTGCAAAGGAAGGCTATTAAGCATTCTCCTCCAACTAAAGTCCCCCAAAATGGGGAACAGGAACTGACATTATAAGTAGTTATTCCATCTCAATTTTACATCATTTGCTTCCTACTCAGTCACCTGCTGAAGCCTAGACACCCTAGTTTTCCATGCCTGTAATATCTCTCTAAGGAAGCTAACCTACTAAAACTCAAGCTGCAAACCCTTAATAGTTCTGCTGTGTGTCAAGCACATTTACGGCTCCTTTTACCTAGACTTCTTCTGTCCTGTGGATGTGCTTCCTTCTCTGGACATTCTACTAGTATATATGCTTCCAGCTCTAACCCATCAATGTCCAGAGCAGGATATTCTCTATTTAACTAGTGGAATGACTTCCACTCTGTACCACATATTAAGCTTACTGTCATATATTTCATAGATTTAAAGCTGGAAGGAATCCTGAGGCCAAATAATCCCACACATTCATTTTACAGATGATGAAACTAACCTTTAGGGAAATGAAATAACTTACCCCAAATCACAGTGAATTTCAATGGAATTTGAACCCAAGACTTTGATGCAATTCAATGTACTTTCCACTGTATCATTCTACCGCCAATTTACATATCATTATGGCATATTAGGCATTTTTTCCACAAAGCGAGAGTCTATTTTTAAATGTCCCAGTATAGCAGACATTGAATAATTTTTTGGCAGCTCCATTTATGTAAATCCCCTGAAGCTACTCAAACCATCATTTTCCAATTTTTTTGGCTCCTTAAGGAATAGAATAATGCAGGAAAAAGTAAAAATTTGAGAAACAGAATGCTGTTTCAAATATGCAACCTTTTGATAGTTAGGCTGCTTCCTGGTAAACATCAGTATAGACACTTTTTACACTTAGAAATTCTATAAACAACCTTGTAAGAGGCAAGCAATTCTGATATCATAGACGTGATTTAAAAAAAAAAAAGCTCTGCTTTTTTGAATGGCATTTTTTCCTACTTTGACTTGGTACTTTTATTTTATTTTATTTAGTTCCACTTTCTTTTTTTAATTTTTATTTTCAAAATATATGCATAATATATTTCCACCATGTTTAACATATATGGAATTATTTGCCATCTAGGGGAGGGGGTGGAGAAAGGAGGGGAAATTGGAATCCAAGTTTTTGCAAGGATGAATGTTGAAAAATTATTCATACATATGTTTTGAAAATAAAAAGCTTTTTTTTTTTTTTTTTTTTTTTTTATTATATATATATATATATTTTATAATATTATCCCTTGTATTCATTTTTCCAATTTACCCCCCCTCCCTCTATTCCCTCCCCCCGACGACAGGCAATACCATACATTTTACATGTGTTACAATATAGTCTAGGTACAATACATGTGTGCGAATTCATTTTCTTGTTGCACATAAACATTAGAATCCGAAGGTACATGCAACCTGGGCAGACAGATATTAGTGCTAACAATTTTCATTCCCCTCCCAGTGTTTCTTCTCTGGGTGCAGCTACCTCTGTCCATCATTGATCAACTGGAAGTGAGTTGGATCTTCTTTATGTTGAAGATTTCCACTTCCATCAGAATACATCCTCATACAGTATTGTTGTTGAAGTGTACAGTGATCTTCTGGTTCTGCTCATTTCACTCAGCATCAGTTGATCTAAGTCTCTCCAGGCCTCTCTGTATTCCTCCTGCTGGTCATTTCTTACCGAGCAATAATATTCCATAACCTTCATATACCACAATTTACCCAACCATTCTCCAATTGATGGACATCCATTCATCCTCCAGTTTCTAGCTACAACAAAAAGAGCTGCCACAAACATTTTGGCACATATATGTCTCTTTCTGCTCTTTAGTATTTCTTTGGGATATAATCCCAGTAGTAGCGCTGCTGGGTCAAAGGGTATGCACAGTTTGATAACTTTTTGGGCATAATTCCAGATTGCTCTCCAGAATGGCTGGATTCTTTCACAACTCCACCAGCAATGTATTAGTGTCCCAGTTTCCCCACATCCCCTCCAACATTTGTCATTATTTGTTCCTGTCATCTTAGCCAATCTGACAGGTGTGTAGTGGTATCTCAGAGTGGTCTTAATTTGCATTTCTCTGATCAGTAGTGATTTGGAACACTCTTTCATGTGAGTGGATATAGTTTCAATTTCTTCCTCTGAGAATTGTCTGTTCATATCCTTTGACCATTTATCAATTGGAGAATGGTTCGGTTTCTTATAAATTAGGGTCAGTTCTCTATATATTTTGGAAATGAGACCTTTGTCAGAACCTTTGTTTTTAAAAATATTTTCCCAATTTGTTACTTCCCTTCTAATCTTGTTTGCATTAGTATTATTTGTACAGAAACTTTTTAGTTTGATGTAATCAAAATCTTCTATTTTGTGATCAATAATGATCTCTAGTTCTCCTCTGGTCATAAATTCCTTCCTCCTCCACAAGTCTGAGAGGTAGATTATCCTCTGTTCCTCTAATCTATTTATTATCTCCCTCTTTATGCCTAAATCATGGACCCATTTTGATCTTATCTTGGTATATGGTGTTAAGTGTGGATCCATATCTAATTTCTGCCATACTAATTTCCAGTTTTCCCAACAGTTTTTTCCGAATAATGAATTTTTATCCCTAATGTTGGAATCTTTGGGTTTGTCAAAGATTAGATTGCTATAGATGTACCCTTTTTTGTCCTTTGTATCTAATCTGTTCCACTGATCTACCGGTCTATTTCGTAGCCAATACCAAATGGTTTTGGTGACTGCTGCTATATAATATAGCTTTAGATCAGGTACACTTAGACCACCTTCCTCTGAGTTTTTTTTCATTAGTTCCCTTGCAATTCTTGACCTTTTATTCTTCCATATGAATTTTGTTGTTATTTTTTCTAGGTCATTAAAATAGTTTCTTGGGAGTCTGATTGGTATAGCACTAAATAAATAGATTAGTTTGGGGAGTATTGTCATCTTTATTATATTCGCTCGGCCTATCCAAGAGCACTGAATGTCTTTCCAATTATTTAAATCTGATTTTATTTTTGTGGCAAGTGTTTTGTAATTTTTCTCATATAATTCCTGACTTTTCTTTGGTAGATGGATTCCCAAATATTTTATACTCTCAACATTTGTTTGGAATGGAATTTCTCTTTGTATCTCTTGCTGTTGCATTTTGTTAGTGATATATAAAAATGCCGAGGATTTATGTGGATTTATTTTGTATCCTGCCACTTTGCTGAAATTTTGAATTATTTCTAGTAGCTTTTTAGCAGAGTCTTTGGGGTTCTCTAAGTATACCATCATGTCATCTGCAAAAAGTGATAGTTTGATTTCCTCATTTCCTACTCTAATTCCTTGAATCTCTTTCTCGGCTCTTATTGCCGAGGCTAGCGTTTCTAGTACTATATTGAATAGTAATGGTGATAGTGGGCAACCTTGTTTCACTCCTGATCTTACTGGGAAAGGTTGCAGTTTATTTCTATTGCATATTATGCTTACTGACGGTCTTAAATATATACTCCTGATTATTCTAAGGAATAATCCATTTATTCCTATACTCTCAAGAGTTTTTAGTAGGAATGGATGTTGGATTTTGTCAAATGCTTTTTCTGCATCTATTGAGATGATCATATGGTTCTTATTAATTTGATTATTAATATGGTCAATTATATTAATAGTTTTCCTAATATTAAACCAGCCCTGCATTCCTGGAATAAATCCTACTTGATCATAGTGTATTATCTTGGAGATGATTTTCTGAAGTCTTTTTGCTAATATCTTATTTAAGATTTTAGCATCAATATTCATTAAGGAGATTGGTCTATAATTTTCTTTCTCAGTTTTTGATCTACCAGGTTTAGGTATCAGTACCATGTCTGTGTCATAAAAGGAGTTTGGTAGGACTCCTTCATCCCCTATTTTTTCAAATAATTTATATAACATTGGGGCTAATTGTTCTTTAAATGTTTGGTAGAATTCACATGTGAATCCATCTGGCCCTGGGGATTTTTTCCTGGGGAGTTGATTAATAGCTTGTTCTATTTCTTTTTCTGAAATGGGACTATTTAAGCAATTTATCTCCTCCTCTGTTAATCTAGGGAGCCTATATTTTTGGAGAAAGTCATCCATTTCACTTAAGTTATCAAATTTATTGGCATAAAGTTGGGCAAAGTAACTCCTTATTATTTCTCTAATTTCCTCTTCATTGGTGGAAAGATCCCCCTTTTCATTTGTAAGACTATCAATTTGATTTTCCTCTTTCTTTTTTTTGATCAAATTTACCAAAGGTTTATCTATTTTATTGGCTTTTTCATAAAACCAACTCTTGGTTTTATTTATTAATTCAATAGTTTTTTTACTTTCAATTTTATTGATTTCTCCTTTTAATTTTTGTATTTCGAGTTTAATTTTTGGTTGGGGGTGAAAATAAAAAGCTTTAATAAAAATATATGCATGGATAGTTTTCAACATTCACCCTTGCAAAAACTTGGGTTCCAAAATTTTTTTCTCTCTCCCTTCCTCCCACCTCCTCCCTTAGACAGCAAGT
The DNA here is from genome assembly GCF_048593235.1 of Sminthopsis crassicaudata. NCBI lineage: Eukaryota > Metazoa > Chordata > Mammalia > Dasyuromorphia > Dasyuridae > Sminthopsis > Sminthopsis crassicaudata. The sequence continues at coordinate 243,096,902 of NC_133619.1, forward strand.
AATCCAATATATGTTAAACATGTACAATTCCTCTATACATATTTCCACAATTATCATTGCATGGCATTTTCACTTTGTGGTTGTTTGCTTGCTTTTTTTCTTTCCTGTATTTTTTTTCCCTTTTTGATCATATTTTTCTTGGACAGTGTGACGAATATGGAATAACAGGTAAACATGTGCAATTCTTCTATGCATATTTCCACATTTATTATTCAGTGAAAGAAAAATCAGATCAAAAATTAAAAAAAAAAAACAAAGCAAACAAACACCACCACCACCACCAAAAAAGGGTAAAAATACCATGCTTTGGTCCACATTCAGTCTCTCTCTGGCTGAGGATGGCTCTCTATCACAAGTCAAGCTATGCTTACAGAATGAAAGGCACTAAGAAATATAATAGATATTAAAGGTCTTTTAACTTTCCAAGGAAGCAATTTTTCCAGTGTCATAGACATGATTTTCACTTGTATATACATTCAATGAAGGAAACTTTTGTTATAATCTACCTGTGTTATAACTGACAATGATGATGGCAGATTGTGTTTGTACTGAAATTCAACATACATCAACTCTAATTTGACCTCCTTTCCTCATACTAAAAAGAAAAGATTTAGGGAAAACAAGATATCTATTTTCAAATACTTACAAGGCTGTCATATGGAAAAGGGATATGATTTGTTCTGTATGTCTCCTGAGGACAGTAGTATAAGTAGTGCTGCAGAGAGTCAGAGTAGGTTCAAAATAAGGAGAAAAAAACCCCAACAACCCATAATTGGAGCTGTTCAGAAGTGAAATGAGTTACCTTGGAGGATAATTCCTTTCTTTTGAGATTTTTACAAAAACCTTTTGAGGCTTGCTACAATAAGTTTATAGAAAGCAACCATTTTGCTCATGATTTTTGTTTTCTTGATAAGATTTTTTTAAAAAGACAATTTAGGCTTGCATTGCCCTTCAAATAGCAAATAAATCAAGTGTTGACTAAATCAGTTTTTAGGTTTCTAATGGCAACTTATTTAGATCAGTTAAATTTCTGTATAATTGTAATTAATGTCTCTTTTTTCTTCAATTTTCATTTCTCATTATCTATAGCTAACTGTATTAGGTCACAGTTTATATTGAATGATGCATTTTTGCTCTCATTTTTATTTCTGGTCTAATTTCATATTAATTTCTATTTTTCCCTTAGCAAATGAGTGGACTATCAATATCCAAACATCTTATTTAGGATTAATTCTCATAATCGTGATGAATTGTTTATCTCTTAAAGCACAATCATTTTCAGTGTTTATTTAATTTTCATTGCCTTCCGATTTGGGGAAAATATAAGTATCTTCACTGCTTTTAAACAATATATGAAAGAAACAGATTCCTTTGGTGAAAATTATGCAAATAACTAAAACGACATTAGTTTTGTGAATGGACTATATGGATCATTGAATTGTATCCTTTTTTTTTTTACATAAATCATTTCAAACCTATTTGACAAGAGAGCCAAACAAGATGAGAATTTCTCTTTCAGCATATGAGAACCATCGCGTGGTGGCCTTAAACAAAATTTTAAATGCTGTGACTGATTAGAAATTGCAGCAGACAATAAGATGTTTATTGAAAACATGGGTCTTTATTTTGTTCTGGCTGTTTCTTCTTTCATTGGATTCCAGAAGTCCACCATCTATTATGTAGTACCTCAAATAGCACAGCATAGAATCCATGAAATAAATCAGGAACCAAGGTTTTCTAACAGAAAACCACTTACCATTGTTATGTGCATGGAAAAAGAAGTAGAGTGTCATCCAATAACTTATGATTCAACTTGTAAAAAAAACTAATTGTAATTTTAGCTCAAACTTAAAGAATTTTGATGGACCATTAATTTAATTAATGTTAGTTTTAAATGTACTTACAAAACTAGAATTGGCAAAAAAAAAAAATGCAATATGGAAGACCAGGAGAATCCAAATATTTGTTTTATGTGGGTTCTTATTCACTTTTGAAATATGCAACTGAAGGTTATCTCTCAAGCATTTTTTTAGCTTGTTTCTGAAGCAAAATTACAGAATATTAGATTTAGAGTTGGAAAGTTACATTCAGGCCTACTATAACTCATTTTATAGATGGAAAAAATGAAGATTAAATTACTTCTCCAAAATCATACAAGTATTAAATAGTGGAGTTATGATCAAGTTTAATGTTGTGATCTGTTTGAAAATAAATACATACTGACATAGTTAAGTATTCTAATCAGAAATTCTTACAACATTATCTACTAGAGTTTTTGAGCCTGCCACTTTGAACAAGGAAGCATAAATCTACAGAAATTGAATGAATGCATATTTAAAATGGGATTTTAGTTCAAGATTTCTTCAAATGGGATAATATATGTTTTAAATGCCTATTATATCTACTTCAATATTACATTCCCTACTTTTAAAAGCTTCCCATATGATTGATGCAAAAGATTCCAGTGTGTATAAAATTTAACATCTTAAATTTTGTAGATAATGAGTAAGAAAGAAGATTCTAATATTTAAAAACAAAAACACAAGAATGAAACATGATTAAATAAGCTATTACTAGTATTAAATATTTAGGAGAATCTTATTTAATTATTCTCTGGGAAGATTTTCAAATATGTAGTATTTGAAATATATATGTTATATTCCCCTCTGGTGCAGTGAATAGACCCCCAGACCTAGAGATCTGAGTTCAAATTCAGCTTCAGACATTTGTATGACCTTGGGCACATCACTTAAACTTTATTTACCTTCGTTTCTTCATCTGTAAAATGGGAATAATAATAGAATCTACATTCTAGGGTTGTTGTGATGATTAAATGAGATAATATAGTAAAATACTTAACATAGTACCAGGTACATAGTAAGAATTATATATAAATGTTAGCTGAGGTGATGGGGATAATGAATATTTGTTGTTGGTATTTGCCATACTTAAAAAAAAACCATATTACCACCTTCTACTATCACCTACAATTAAAATTTCACAAACCAAATCATCTTCTGCTCTTTGCCCTCCTATCTTTAACTTAACAATCTCTAACGTCTCATATATTTAGTATATACTTTTTAATTTTCCTTCAAAATGTCTCAGAAATGTCCTTTTACATTCAATCTCATAACTTTTGTTATTGTTGAGTCATCAAACATTTCAATGTTTGATTCTTTGTGCCCTTATTAGAGGTGTTCTTGGCAAAGATACTGGAATGGTTTGCTATTTACCTTCTTCAGCTTTGACACATAAGGAAACTGAGGCAAACAGATTCCCACTAATGGGAATCTAAGGTCAGTTTTGAACTCAGGAAGCTATCTTCTAGACTCCAAGCCCAGTTTCCTATCCATAGTGTCACCTATTTCCCTTAGTAATTGTATAATAATTTATGCAAAAATGCTTTTATGAGTTCATCTTAATATGCATATTTTTATACATAATAATTAGGAAAGAATTACCTAATGTTAAGAAGAAACCAAGACTGAGACATGATCATTGAATGAAAATAAAACAATATTTATTTGTATTTTACAGCAATTCCTAATGATTGTTAATTTCAGCTGCCAATTAATCAAGCTATTTTTATTTCTTTTTTACTTCAAGAACCAATGAAGCATCAGAATTGAACTTTTCTTAAGCATTAGGGGAAAAAAAATCAAATCATGTAGTAGAGTTGGTAGTGGTAGGAATAAGACATATAGGACACTTTAAAGTATGCAAAATGTTTTATTGTTTGTAAAGCTCATTTTGATGAGGTTCTGGGTCATTAGGTGGGGTTGGCAGAAAAAGCTGAAATACTGACAAAAATGACTCCATGAATCAAACACTGATGGAGATCAACTCAACCTTACTGAAAAGAAAGCTAAGTTATGTCAAATCCCCGAGGTTAAATTTCCTCCATAAATCTATCTCTGGTCCACGCCATCTTTGCTGAATCTCTTTTGGGTTATTCAAAATATGCAGTATTTGTGTCCCCACCCCCAGCTACTTATTAATATTTATTAGCTCATTTTTGCCCCTTTATCACATTTCTATACATCTTTAAACTTATACAGTGCTTTACAAATATTATCCCAATTTGTCTTCACAACAATTCTGGAGTTCTATTATCTCTAGTTTATAGTGTGGGAACTAAGAGAGAATTTTAAGTGAATTGTAAGTAGGATCATACATCTAGTAAGGGTTTGTGGTAGGGTCTGAATCCAGATCTTCTTGAATCCAAGTCCAGTACTCCATTTACTTTGTGACTGCATATGTGCCCTGCTATATTTGTGTTTTATATTTTGAACCCACCTCCCCAGAGACCTTTTGTGTACAAAGGAAGAGTGTTCCTTCAGTTTGGAAAAGGGAAAATTGTTTCTATAACTGTTCTTGCCATATATGCTTAGCAAATGCCTTTTAAAATTGCCCTAATTAAGTTTGGTTAATAATGAACAAGAAGTTCTTGAGAGCTCATAAATATCAGAAAAACCCAGAACCTCAGGGTTACTTACTATTACTACTAAAACAATGAGTTGTAGAAGTGAGGTGCCTTCTGATGACCTGGCAAGTGATATTTAGGCAAGGAATTCCAGAAAGTATAGTGCACTGTGAAGTTAAAGGACTGGATTTCAACTCACATCTTCCTGATTCCGAGTTTGCTACTAGATCCATTATGCCATAATTTAAAGCTTTTTAGTTTAAAGGATGTGCAACAATAGATTTCTTAAACAACTGATCATTAAAATGTTTATTAGCTTAATTTAATTTAGCCATCTAGGTAAAGTAAGATTATTATAATGTTAAAAATCTGCCATGCAATCTCCTTTTCTGTTGGTTCATTCAATTTTAAGTTGGTGATTTTCATTGTCTTTCTTTTTTCTCTTACTTATTTTCTGTTGGGACAAAAATATGAGGGAGATATATTTTAATTTTAAACAATTTTAAATTCTTAAATTCTTTCACAAGACTAGTGAATACATGCCTGAAACAATATGTGTAAAAAAGTAGAAAATTAGCCTATGTTATTAATATGTTTTTAATACCATATAATAAGGACAATTTGAATTTCAATACAAGAAACATTGCACTACTATGAATTCAGTGCTGGTGCTATACAGACAAAAATGAACCTACTAAGTAAAGAACTTTGCCAAAAACACAAAAGTCACATATTATATGTTTCATGGTGTAACAGCAGTACCTGCAAGAATTCCTACCATATAAACTAAGTTTATTTTTTCCCCTTAGAAACAGGGAAATTTAGTTCTGAGACTTTATTGGTCCAGGGGTCTATGACAAAGCCTCCCAATCACCTAGGAAACATAAAAAGACCAGACTATGAGAAATTAAGGTTCCTTAGACTTGATGGATGTCTTGCTGAGATTATCTGTGACCAAAATTATTATATCCACAGGATGATGTTTCTAACTATCAATTCTCAGAATTAACATTTTCTCATTTCAATTATGAGGTCAGTCATGAAGTCATTTTAATCTAATCCTGACACCTTACAATGATGCAATCATTGCAGTTCATAGGCACATGCAAAATTAATTGACCTTCATTATTTGGCATCCATGTAACCATCACTCACTTGTAATTCAAAATTTTATAATGTCCCCTGTAAACATCAGTCTTTTTATTAAATGTTCATGTTCACTTTCAAGACTTAGAAGGTAATAAAACTTTTGAGCCAAATGATCATATATATATATATATAGAATCATATATAAGATTAAGCTGTTCAGCTGAGTTTGGTTCACCTAAAGTAAAACTGATTTGAGCAGCCAAGATCCTGAACAAAGTGGAGGAAGTGCTGTAATATTTGACAAGCCTGGGGCAAAAAATACCCCAAAATATCTGAGTGAAGATATTCCCCCTTCCAAAGTAATGAAGGTAGTATACCAGAAGCAGCTTTGACTGGAAAATAAAAATCTCCACTTCTGTGATCCAGGACTTCCCTACAGCTATTCTAAAGCTAATCTCTGAAGAGGGAGGGGAAAAAAGGGAGATAATCTGCAAGCTATGGCCAAGCACATGACCAACTAGCCTAATCAGAATTGAGAGCATCCCCAGCTAACACTATAATTGCCTAAAATGACTTTATAAGTTCTCCCTAGATGGTTGATGGTTGAGATGAGATGATTGAGTGTTTGTATTCTTCAGTATAATGTAGGGTTTTTGAGGAAAAAGGCTATTTCTTATTTTGTCTTTGAATTTGCAGTGCCCTGAAGAGTGCTCACATGTAGTTGGTGCTTAATAAGTGCTTGTTAATTGATTGAATATTTGGTGCCACTGTTTCCTACTACTAGTGTAGATAATTGAGACTTTAATGGAAAAGTAACTATTTCCTCTAAAAGGTCAATGATGACAGAAAGAAATTGATCATGAATGAGACATACTCAAAAGACATCTAATTTACTATTAGCCCTGATAAAATCCAAGGCAAAAGTTTGCAATAAAAGTTAAGGTTCTCACTGCTTTTTTTTTTTTTTTTTTTTAGCAACTTTGAAGAAAAAATTCCATTTCTTTACAGAAATTTACATCTCTTGTGATGTAAGAAAAAAATGCAGTGTAATATCTATCAGAATGATAGTATTTTCTTAGAATCCCTTTTTACTTCATAATATTAAGGTATTTGAATAACAACTAACATTTACCTAGCATTTAATAACTAGGGATATCTAATTTTGCTGCTTCTTTTTAGTGCCTAGAGGATACACTAATCCATATCATAATTTTTTTAAATTTCATTTTTACCTTTCTTCTCTTCATCATTAAAGTCATCTTGATCTCTCTCTTTATCTTTTTCCATATCTTCTTCTGGCTTAGCAAGAACATTTTCACTAGCTGAAATATAATGACAGAAGAAGTGAATATAAAACAATATTATGCTACTTTTTTTGCAACAAACTTCAGGATTTTTTTTATAGTTTTTATTTACCAGATATATGCATGGGTAATTTTACAGCATTGACAATTGCCAAACCTTTTGTTCCAATCTTTCCCCTCCTTCCCTCCCCCCATGGCAGGTTGACCAATACATGTTAAAGTATAAATTAAATACAATTTCTGTATACATGTCCAAACAGTTGTTTTGTTGTACAAAAAAAATCGGACTTTGAAATAGTATACAATTATCCTGTGAAGGAAATAAAAAAACTTCAGGATTTTAATGGATTTGTGAGAAGTCTAAAATTGTTTCCACATCTTTAATAATCTGGGCATAGTAAATACCTTCAGATGTTTGGGCCTCTGTTGGTAGTGGTACTTCATCAAGAGGTGGTGTGTAAAAGGTTAACGGAGTAATTTTTTTAGCTTTCCACAGTGGATCAAGAGGTTTTGAAACTTCTTCTTCCTCTCCTTCTACTTCTCCCATTTCTCCCTATTTTAATATAAAATATAGGCATACTTTTAACTACCAAAGTTTAAATTTTGGAAAAAACAATGATTCTCATTCTTCCCCCTCACCCAATAACACCAATAAGTCATTTTTAAAAAGTCAATTTGTAGTTTATAAGTGAAACAAAACTAGTAATTTTAGGTGACTTATTTCATGACGTTACTGAGCTATGAGGCTACAGAGTTTTTATAATTCTGAGAAAAGAGGTGAAAAAAGGGAGGAACATTACAAAGGAATTTTTAAAAAATCTTTTATAAACGCTCCTATTTTTATTTCTATAAAGTTCCACTTATCATGACAAAATAATTTATTTTATGAAAGTAAAGTGACATATGCTGTGATAAAGGCTTATTTTTTTGTTCTTTGCTTCAACAATGTCCTCTATAAATTTGTGGAGAGCTTGGAACATATTTCAAAAGGCAAAGGATCTAGGCTTACAACCAAGAATAACCTACCCAGCAAAACAGAGTTTAATCCTATTGAGGGAAAAATGAATACTTAATAAAAATAGAAGATGTCCAAAGATTCCTGATGAAAATTTGACATACAAATTCAGGAGTCAAGTGAAGCAATATATATAGACACACACACATACACACATATATATGTATATGTATATATATATACACACACACACACACACACACACACACATATATAAGCCATACCATAAGGGACTAAAAGAAAGGTTAAAACACTTATATTCTTATATGAGGAGATGATACATGTAGTCCTTCAAAACTCTTATTATCATTTAGGGTTATAAAAGGAGGCCAATTAGACAGAAGGCTTTATTTTATAAATATGTTTTGATGATTTCAAAAAAAGAGTGGAAAAGGTGAAGAAGAGGAAGCCATTGGGAGAGGGTGGAATGGTGAGGAATAATGAGGAGAATTATTTTACATATATGCATTGCTCAAGGAGAAATTGAAATGATATGAACTTGATTTTCATTTGAACTGGTCAAAGGAGGGAAAAATACACAGATGAATACAGTTGGGTCCAGAAATGCATTTTATTTAACAGGGAAATAAAGCAGTTAAAAGAAAGAGGGAGGGTAGAATAAGGAAGGTAACAAGGAAAAATGAACAGCCAAATCGATTAGACACTAGAATCCAACAAAATGTTCTTTAAAGAAACATATTTGAAATAGAAAGATACATATAACTAGAGCAGAACTAAAGCAAAAATACTTTAAGTGAAGTTAAAAAAAAAGTAAAGATAGCAATCATGATCTCAGACAAAGCAAAATCAAAACTAGACACAATTGAAAATGATAAATAGGGAAAATACATTTTGCTAAAAGGCAACACAGATAATAAAAATCAGTATTAAATGCATATGCCCAGATGACATAGCATCTAAATTATTAAAGGAATAACTAAATGAGAGAGAGGAGAAAAATTCAGTAAAGCTATATCAGTGGGAAACCTCAATTAACCCATTTTAGGCCTAGTTAAATCTGACCATAGAATTTCTCAACTTAAGTAAGAAAACACAAAAATTGACCTCACAATAAAACCTCACAAACAAATGCAAAAAACCAGAATTATTGAAAGTACATTCTATTTATCATAATAAAAATATATGCCATAAAGTACCTCTGAAGTAGAGATTTTTAAAAATTAGGAAACAAATTAATGTAACCAAAAAATGGGTCAAAGGGCAAACTATAGGAAAAAAAATATTTCATTAAAGAAGATATCAATGACACAACATATCAAAATTTTCGAGATGCAAACGTTGCAGAACTTAGGGGAAATTTTTTTATCTTTTGGGCATATAGCTGAAAATTATTAGAAAATCACACATTAGAAACCTCTAATTACACATCAGAATGGAAATCCTGAAAAATCAAAGGAGAGATTAACAAAATTAACAGTTAAAAAAGTTGAATAAATAAAAATAACTAGCAAAGAGGTTTTTGAAAAAAATTAGAAAATTTGATTTAAAATATATTAAATTACTAATATCAAAATTAAAAATGTAAATTTGTAAACAATAAAGAAGAAATAAAAATAATGATTCTAAGTTATTTCACCCAATAATATACTAATAAAACTGACAATTTACTTTCTTATTTTTTTTTCCCCCCTGAGGCTGGGATTAAGTGACTTGCCCAGGGTCACACAGCTAGGAAATGTTAAGTGTCTGAGATTTGAACTCAGGTCCCTCCTGAATTCAGGGCTGGTGCTCTTCCACTGTACCACTTAGCTGCCGCCTAAACTTGACAATTTAAATGAAATGGATGAATACTGAGAAAAGTAAAAATTGCCTAGATCAAAAGAAAAGGGAATCCTTCAGTAATCCTATCTTGGAAAAAATTGAACAGGCCATAAATAAATTCCCAAACAAAAAACTCCCAGAACTAGATGGATTTACAAGTGAATTCCCCAGACATTTAAAAACCAATAAATTCCATGACTAGATAAAACTATTTGTAAAAAGAAGAGGTCCTACCAAATTCCCTCTATGATATAAATAACTAAATATGACATTTAAATCAGGAGTCAAAAGAGAGAAAGAAAACTATAACTCAATATCCCTAATGAATGTTGATATAAAATATTAAATATCAACAAAGGGACTAGAGCAATATATCACAAAGATCATAGCTATAGCTAGACTGGATTTATATAAAAAATGCAGGGCTGGTTCAACATTAGGAAAATTGCAAACAAAAGTGATCACAGTAATAACAAAAGAAAAATCTTATTATTTTAACAGATACAGAAAAAACCTTAAAAAATTAAATACAACATTAAATTCTATTAGAAACACTAGAAAACATAGAAATAAATGGAGCATTCCTTTTAATGATAAGTATTATTTATCTTAATCCAGGAGCCATCATTATCTGTAATGGGTATGAGCTAGAAGTCTTCCTAATAACACTAAGAGTAAAGTCAAGATGTGCATTGTCATCATTACCACTCAATAACATACTAAGAATGTTAACTATAGCAATAGATAAGGAAAAAAAAAGTCTAATTATAGGCAAAAAGGAAATACAACTATTACTTTTTGCAAATGACATTATGGCTTCCTAAGAGGACCTTGTAGAAAGTTAACTAAAAACTATTTGAAATAATTAACAATATTAGCTAAAGTTGCAGGATGTCAAATAAACTCATATTACCATTTCTGCATTTTACCAACAAAATCCAGCAGGAAGACATTAAAAGGGAAACTTCATTTAGAATAAATACTGGGGTGTCTACTGCCAAGACATACATAGGCACTACTCAAATACAGTTACAAAATAATTTTTATATAAATTCAGGTGTAAATATTAATATTTAATTAATTAACAATAATGGAGAAATATTAGTATCTATGGGTAGGCTGAGCCAATATAATCACCATGACTGGCACATGAATTTATTCATGCAGCGCCATCTCAAACTAACAAACAATTACTTTATGGTGCTAGGGAAAAAATTCATCTAGAGGAATAAAAGGTAAAAAATATCAAAGGAAATTAATGAAAAGAAAGAAATTAAAGGGGGCCTAGAAGTTTAAGGTGTAAACTATACTGTAAGACCAAAATCATAAAAAAATTAATATGAAAAAAAATAGAGATTAATCAGTGATACATATTAGATACACAATATAGAGAAGCAAATGAGCACAGCAACCTAGTGTTTGATATACACAAAGAGCTGCAAATATTGGGCAAGAATTCTTTATTTGAGAAAAACATCTGGGAAAATTGGAAAGCAATCTGGCAGAAACTAGGTATAGACCAACATATACTGCATACTAAAATAACCTTCAAATGAATATGCTATTTGGACAAAAAATGCAACATCATAAGAAAATTAGAGGACCATAGAAGAAACTGTCAATCCTAAGAATAATTCATGACCAAACAAAAGATAGAAAAGTTTGGCAATTTTGATTACATAAATTTAAAAGTTTTTGGATAAATAAAATATCGCTAAAAGTCAAGAGAAAGAGGGAATTGGGAGGGAAAATTTTGTAGTAATTGTCTTTAATAAAGGTGATCATTACCTTTTCCTAAGTGTTGTTTTAATTTGCATTTCTAGAAATAACTTTAATTTCTTTATCTGAAATTTGCCTGTTAATATTCTTTGATCATTTATCTATTGAGAAATGGCTTGTATTCTTATAAATTTGAGTCATTTCTCTACATATTTTAGAAGTAAGGCTTTTATCAGAACCCTAGGATATGAATTTTTTTCTCAGTTTTCTGTTTCCCTTATAATCTTGACTTCATTTGCATTTTCTTCATTAATTACTTTGAAATTCTTGGCTTTTTGTTATTCCAGTTGAATTTTGTTATTATTTTTTCTAGTTCTATACAGTAGAAGTTTGACAGTTTGATTGGTATGGCACTGAATAGATTGATTTATGTAGAATTATTCTTTTATTATATTAGTTTGGTCTACTCATGAGTATTTGATATTATTCTAATTGTTTAGATCTAATTTTATTCTTGTAAAAAGTTTCTGTATACAATGTATACAGTGTTCTCTTGGTTCTCCTTACTTTACTTAGCATCGGTTCATGTTAATCTTTCCAGGCACAAAATAAAAAGAATTCATCAATCACCTCCTGAAAGAGATCTCTAAATGAAAACTTCCAAAAAGCTCTCAGGTCAAAGAAAAATATTTTAAAAAGCCAGAAAGAAATAATTCAAATATTGTGCAGCCAGGATCATGTAAAATTTAGTGGCTTCCACATTAAAGTAGAAGGTTTGGAATATGATATTCTGGAAAACAAAAGAGCCAGGATTACAAAAAAGAATAAGGTACAAAGCAAAACTGAGGTAATCTATCTTTTTTTTGGGGGGGGGGGAGAAATGTATATTTAATGAAATGATTTTCAAGCATACCTGATGAAAAGACCAGGGCTGAATAGAAAATTTGATATTCAAATACAAGACTCAGGAGAAGCATAAAAAGGTGAACATGAAAAAATAATTATAAGAGACTCAATAAAGTTAAACTGTATTTTTAAATAAAAGATAATATATGTAACATCTAAGAATTTTATCATTATTAAGGCAGTTAAAAGGAGTTTATCTTGAGAGAAAGCCTGGGTGTGAGTCAAATATGTTGCAATGATTGCCCCTGAAAATTTAGGAGTAAAAAAGAAGGATGCTCTGGGAGAAGGGGAAAGGAAGAAGTAGAATGGAGAAAATTTTCTCACAAAAAAGTACTTAAGAAAGAGCTTTTATTATGGAGGGTAAATGGGGGAGGAATGGTGGGTAATGTTTAAACCTCACTCATAAGAATTGGTTCAAAGAAGCAAGAATCACTATTGGTTAGAAAAATGAAAATTAAAACAACTCTGAAGTTCTACCTCACACCTATCAGAAATGATAATTGCTGGATGACATAAGGGAAAAATAGGTAGACTAATGAAGTACTGATGGAGCAGTGAATGGGTCCAACCATTCTGGAGAAAAACTTGGAACTATGTTCAAAGACCTATAAAAATTGTGTATATCTCTTAGGCCCAATATCATTATTAGATCTGTATCTCAAAAAGATCAAAGAAAAAAAAGGACCTATATGTGTAAAGTATTTATAGCATATATTATCTATGTGTTTATGAATATATATATATATATTTATATATATTTGCAGTAGAAAAGAATTGGAAATCAAGGGGATGCTCCTCAGTAGGAGAATGGCTGAACAAGTTGTGGCATATAGGATGAAGTACTATTGTGCTTATAAAAAATGAAGAGAGGTCTGGATTCAGAAAAAACGTAGTAAGACCTACCTGAGCTGGTGCAAAGTCTAAGGAGAAGAACTGGGAGATCGTTGTGCACCGTAACAACAATGTTGTAATGATAAACTGAAAGACGTGGCTTCTCTGATCAATACAATGATCAAAAACAATTCCAAAAAAATCACGATGAAAAAATGCTATCTACTACCCCAGAGAAAGAAAGAGAAACATAATGTTCTTGCTTTATTTTTCTTTCGTCTTTCGGAATATGACTAATATGAAAAATAAACTTTGTATGATGTACAATGTACATGTACAGTTGGTATCATATCACTTGTCTTCTCAGTGGATGGGAAGAAGAGAGAGAATTTGGTACTCAAAATTTAAAGAGAAAGGAATGTAAAAAATAAAGTAATAAGTTAAAATGTTAAATATTTAAAGACCTAAGGAATAAAAGATTATAATGGAAAAAATATGAGGAAGAAGAAATAGAAGAAGTTAACTTATATTTTTGGGAGAAATCTCATGTCCCCATTAAAAAATCAATATTATAAATCTATTCCCCAATTGATAAATGGTCAAAGAATATGAATAGGTAGTTTTCAGATAAAGAAATCAAAGCTATCTATAGTCATATAAAAATGCTCTAAATCTCTACTGATTAGAGAAATACAAATTAAAACAAATGAAAATTAAAACAACTCACACCTATTAGAGTGGCTAAGATAGCAAAAAAAAATTAATACTGAAGGAGATATGGGAAAACCCGGACACTAATGCACTGTTGAATTATGAATTGATCTAGCCATTACAGAGAGTAATTTGGAATTACTCTCAAAGGGCTATAAAACTGTGTATAACCTTTGGGCCAGCAATATCACTGCTAGATCTGTAACTCAAAGAGATTAAAAACAAAGGCATAAGGGTCTATTTGTACAAATAATATTTATAACACCTCTTTTTGTGGTAGCTAAAAATTGGAAATTGAAGGGCTGCCTTTCAGTTGGGGGATCCCTGAACAAGTTGTGCTATATGACTGTAATGGAATATTATTGAGCTATAATAAATTTCAAGCAGGATGATTTCAGAAAAATCAGCGATACAAATTGAAGCAAGCAGAATCAGGAGACCATTGTACATAATAACAGCAATATTGTGTAATGAACTCTGAATGACTTAGCTATTCTCAGTAATACAGTGATCCAAAAGTTCATGATTTAAAAAAATGACATTCTTCTCCAGAGAAAGAATTGATGTTGTTTGAATATGTACTGAGATGTATATTTTTCCCTCCCTCCCTCATTCCCTTTCTTCTTTTCTTCCTCCCTTCCTTCCTTCCATCTGTCCTTGCTTTTTTAGTTTTCTTGTACAAAATAATTAATATGGAAATGTTTTATGTGATTGCATATATGTAATCTAAATCAAATTGCTTACCAGTTTGATTGGGGAGGGAAGGGAGGGAGAAATAGAATTTGAAATTCAAAATTTACCTGAAAAAGCGCTAAGAATTCTTTTTTTACATATAATTGGGGGGGAAGTAAGATATTATATTTTTAAAAGTCAATATTATTTTGAAAGGAAGGTGAGATTCTAAGATGGTGAGAGAAAGTCAAATAGAGGATGAGATAATTGGTCAGAATGTGAAAGGAGAAGTGGACAAGAAGCTTTTTAGTTTCTTTCTATGCTTCTGGGGTGGCGGAAAAGTGGGGACAGAGTATTAAAGGGGTAGAATTCAGATGGAAGATTGAGAGTAGGACATAATCAATAGAGGGGGAATAATCATGTAACAATATAACATAAGTGCTTTAATAATACTATTTCATTTTGGTGTTTTTTCTTTGTAAACCCAGAACTTACCAGTACACATTGGGTGTGTTTGTCGAGGAAATGAGTATTATCTTTCTCTCTTTTTTTTCCTTTCTTTTTTTTTAAATTTTATAATTATAAATTTTTGACAGTATATATGTATGAGTAATTTTTTAATAACATTATCCCTTGTATTCATTTTTCCAAATTATCCCCTCCCTCCCTCTACTCCCTCCCCTAGATGACAGGTAATCCCATACATTTTATATGTGTTACAATATAACCTAGATACAATATATGTGTGTAAATCCCATTTTCTTGTTGCACGTTAAGTATTAGATTCCGAAGGTGTAACTAACCTGGGTAGATAGACAGTAGTGCTAACAATTTACATTCACTTCCCAGTGTTCCTTCTCTGGGTATCGTTGTTTCTGTCCATCATTGATCTTTCTCAAGTAAACTATAAACTCTTTGAGGACAAGAACAGTATCTTTTTTATTTTAATATTTATCCTAGTACTTAGCAAAGTGTATTACATGTCATTTGATCAAAATTTCCATTGATGTAAGGAGCTCCAAATATCCACCTCTTTCCAATGGTAAAGATTAACAGTTTGGCTATAATATATATTCTTAGAATGGTTGTTGTTAGCCCAAGATCTGTGAAATTGTTTTTTGAATATTTTGTTTGCTGTTTTTCAATATAATTTATTTTCTTTGTAATACTATGCATTTTATTTAATGTACTTAAAAATATTCTAAGAAGAAATCTGTAATCTTTACCAGATTGCCAAAGGGACCCGAAGTCTTAAGAGTTGTCTAGCTGCGGTGGGAATAAATTATTTATCCTTGGTCAATAAGTGTCAAAGAGGATCTTGATCCAGGTCTTCCTGATACTAAATCTGGATATCTATCATATTATTTTTTCCTTGATATATTGTACTATTGGTTATTTGATAAATGTTTGTTGAATGAATAGAGTGGTTATCACTTAAAAAATCAAAAACCTCCAAAAAAGTATCAACCCAGAAATATTTACTAATTTTCTATTCTTTGATAGCCATGAACCAGTTAGACACATAATACACACATACACACACACGGGAAATTTGATTCTGAATTAAGTATAATATTAGCTGGCTAAAATTTAATGTTATAAAAAAATAAAAGAAAGGATGTCGTCACCCACATCCTCGAAATGAATAGTATTAATTACATATAATAGTAAAATTTAAAATTTCAATTGAATCTTCAAAGACAATATATAGTTTTCTTGCTAAATATTAATTGCTTATTTTTGACATGCAAGACAGTTTAGACTTTTAACAATAAGCACTGCGATAGACTTGAATTTGCAAATCAATGTTTTAATTTTATAATTACAAAAACAAATAAAACAAAAAAGACTTTCCCAGTTGTCTAAGTTTTTAAATAAAATATACTACTTCTAACTTTATAGTAGCAATAAAAGTAGTTAAGCCAAATTACTTACAAATATGCTAATTATACTTATTATAATATAACTTACCCTTCGTTTAAGTTCATATTCACCATGCTGCTCACATCCAATATCAAAAATATACTTTCCAGGGCCCACTGGCTATGCATAAAAGAAACAAAATGTTACCTAAAACTATGATGGTTCAACTTACAATACAGATGATGTGTGACTTATAATAATTTTGCCCCCAGACTTGTGATTTAATTAGTGCTGAAACTCCTTTCATCATGGAGATCAATATCTTGTCTGTAACAAAGAAAAGTCTGGGACACGAAGAGGTTAAATGACTTCTTAAGGCCAGTTTGAGTAAAGGTAAAACTTCAGCTTAGGTCATTCCAATTATAAGGCAGATTAATCCATTATATCACAGTGCCTCTCCTGGAACATAACACAGAACCGCCTATACAAAACGGAAAAATTAAGAGAGGAACAATAACAAAGAGGTTATTTGTGTGAATTAATGATCATTACAAAGTAAAGTTCCTTAGATAAACCTAATTTACATTTGTTTTAAGAGCATCTCAAAATATGGCTTTATCAAGGAAGCTACATATTTCCTAAATAATCCTGACACCATTAATTTTCTTAACAAATTCTTTTTTTATAATTAATGGAATATAAAGTTTCAATTTATCCCTTGATCAAACGAGCATGATTTTCAGACTAAGAGGTTCTGAATTAAGTTTTTTTTGTATCACATTAAAGTACAACATGATATCTAAAGAAAAAGGAAAAACTTATAAAATACTAAATCTGCATTTTAAGGCACCTGAAGAGCTTAGTCAAATAAATGATACAATATATTATACAATATAAGAGTAATAATAGCATTTAACTCCCAAAGTTGCTATGAGAATAAAATGAAATTTTTTGGGGGGGAAAAACTATTATAAAGCATACTCTTCTTGTATTTGTTAAAATATTATATTGATAACTCAGTATACATAATTTTCTTTACTTATTCTTTTAAAAACTTGACAAAATTGTTTGAAAAAATATTGAGTTTTCATGAGATCCAATTAAGCTATATCACACCAGGAGTTTTTAAAAAAGAAACTAGACAGAAAAAAAGCATTAAAAGTCTGTCAACATTTTTTCTCTCAGTAACAATGGAGATTAAAGTTTAAACTTTAACATCATAGTCTTGATGTGATCAAATATGTTAACATATGTAAAGCACTTTGCAAACTTTAAAGCACTATACAAATGTTTGCTATGATATTATTTGAGACAGTAACAATGATACTAACAAAAATAAAGATGATGTAATAACTGGACCAGATCAAGTATTTATAGAAGAGGTCTATGCTTGAGCCAACTAAATTTTAAGGAAGTTAAAGAATAAAAGAAAGAACAATAGCAAATGAGAAGGGAAAAACATCTCAGATGATATTGTAATTTATTAGAAGGTGATCACAAAAAATTATTGATTCATACATGCTTACCTTTACAAAATCTTGATGTAAATGATCTGCACATAAGCATGTGTATACATGTTTACACACACACACACATATATATATCTATATACATATAAATACAGAAATGCATATATTATCCTAGATGACAGTACAAGAAGAAAACAGATTTTCACAATAATATTCTATAACAAATCATATTTATAGAGTGACAAATTACTGAAAGGTGCATAAGAACCCAAGAACAAGCTGTATTTATTGTTTGTTAACTATTTTTGAAAAATGTTTAATTGGAACAAAATGCTCACTTAAAGACTTTTCCCTTAACAAAGTGTTTCTCATGTACATGTTGGGATAACATATTTCACAAAAACAAAACAAAAAACTTTGTTCAATGATCTTCTGTTTACTGTCAAGTGGGGCCCTTTAAACAAGGATTCCCAGTGATGGAGGATACTTACACTAGATCTAAATGAGAGATTACCTTTATATAGTGAAGAACTACAAATGGATGATCCCATTTATAGATAACATGTAGTTAATATAATATTCAATACAATTTCCTCACCATCATCTGACATATAGAAGATAAAATTCAGGTTTAAAAATATTTTCGTTTTAAGAATTTTATTTGTTATATAGTAACTGTAGATTTCATGTGTTATAAAAAGTGAATAATGTCCGAAATCAATGGTTTTTTTTTAACTGATAATTAGCACAAAAGGTCACAGAATTCAAGGGAAATACTAGTGAGAAAAATATTTTGCATATTATCTTTATTATGCATTTTATGGATTATTTCATGTTACTGTGTTAGGAAAAGTGCATATTATTAGAATAAATGTTCTGTTATAGACAACTGTATTCAGAAATCTCTAGTGAAAGGTTATAGTTTTTAGTGGTCATGAAAATCTAATCTCCTATTTCTCAGGTTCAATGTATCAACATTTGTATTTTTTTCTTTTATATTGCTTTCTAGGAACATTTATCCTGTGGAAGTTGAAACCCATTGAAGATTTTCATCCTTCACTGCATATTGATGTATCATGACCTCTTCTAGATTGATTGACCATTTTTCTTTGTAAATTTTATTGGTGGTTTAGCTGAATGGAGCTGGATTTATTATACACCTTACTCTTATTAATTTGTGCCTTTTCTGTTTCATGCAGCAATGAATCCGACCCCTTTGTTTTTTTGGTGTTATCTACCTTTGCTATTCATTTTCTCCTACCCTGACTAGTTTGGACATTTTCAGCTGCCTTATATTGAAATGGATTAGTACAACATATTGGACCTTCAGATGGAGGGAAGAAATTATATCTTCCTTTTTTCTTCTCTACCTGGTTCTTTGTACTGCTGAATCTCTTCTACAACCATAAGTGTCATTCCACCTAAATCTTGTTCTTCTGTTGATAATAAAAGCAGAAATGTAAGATAATGATTCATAAAGTAAGGCAGAGGATTTTAATGCTTTCATATATCACACCACACTATCCTTTCTTAGGATGCCGCCATATTTTTAAAAATTTGAATTTTAGTACTTTCATATTGTAATTTTTACATATCAACAGATATTTGCAATAATATTTTGTTCTATTTATTAGAAAATTGAACTTTTATAATTACTTACATTTTTTCCCATGAACTTGCCCTGGTATCTGTGCTTTTGGTGAATGAGTTCTCCTGTTCCCTGTTGTTGTCCGTTTATCCAAGTACCAACATACTTTGAGCCAGTCTCAGCATAGAAATAAGTTCCTCTCCCATGCCTGTTTTAGGAAGGAATACTTTAAACTTTTCTTAGGTTAAAATTAGAATTTAATTAATTGAGAAATGAAGTTTCACAGGTGAAAAAAATGAAAAACAAAGTAAAGCCATTTTGCTGGTTGTAGAGGAAAAAGCAGGGAATACTGAGTCAAATGATATGGGTTCACTTCCCTGACTTCTACTTACTGTGTGACCTTAGGCAAATCATTGTAGATTTAAAAGTTCAAAAGGATTGGGGAGATCATCATTCTGTATTTGAACTACATTTGGAAGATAGCTTAAGGGCCTCAATTTTCTCATCTAAGGGTTGGACTAAATAATTTCTAAAGTCCCTTTTATCCCTAAATAAAAAAGCAAAACTATGAAATATATTATAATTTTCCTCTTTGGTGGATGGTTATAATCTCTTAGAATTGGAAGGGACCCCCAACTCGCCTTCCTAGGTCTAATTCAATTTCTAGCTAAACAAAAATACAGTCTGTAAAATCCCCAAGTGGGTCTATTGTTCCCTCTAGTTAACTCTAATTTTTAGGAAGCTTATTCTTATATCAGGACTTGAATCTGTCTTTGCAGCATTCACTTATTGTTCTGAGTTGTGCCTTCTAGGACCAAGAAGACATATATGATTTCTCTTGCACACAGCAATACTATTCATAGTTGAGGACAATTCAGCTCTTCTATTATACAGTATTTTAACTCTAATTCTTTTAAATGGTCTTCATATATAGCATGATCTCAGATCATTTTAGCATCCTGGTCACATAGTTCATTGACCATATTTCCAATTTATCAATGTTCATTCTAAAATGTGACAACTAGAATTTAATGCTATAATTTAAATATAGTCTGATAAGAACAGAATGCAATGGAACTATCACTTCCCTAGTGTTCCCTATGAGCATACAGCTAATAAATGTGTTAGAATTTGAATCCATGTTTTCCTAACAGCAAATCTTACATACAATATTACTTATATACTGAAATTTAATTAGGTTGAATGTAACATCTTATAGCTTGCAAACCTGCCCTAATAGATGGATTGTCCTTGTTGTTTCTGCAGTAAGGAAGGTAGCAGACAGGCTGGAAATTGTAAGACAGAGTCAGTGGCAAGATAGAGAAACTGCAGACAAAAAATATACATTTGATTTAGCTTTCTCTACTACCCATAGTTGTCTTAGCAAGAGACTTTACCTTAATTTATAGTAACTGTTTTCCAGATCTTTTATAACTATATATATATGTAAATATACATATATGCATACATACATATATATGTGCATACCTACATATATATGTGCATATATATATATATATATATGTAACTAGCTATAACTAAGCAATAGCCATTTGACCAATAATAATCAAACAACTTTGGGGTTCAGGGTTTCTCAGTTTTTCTAAGCATTAAGGTTCTCCTATTGAGCTATGCAAAAGAATGGCAAGGAAAAAGATGCCCAAGAAGAAATATAATTTTCTTTCCATCTTTTTCATCTGCAAATGAATTACTCAAAGTTTCAAACTCATTAAGAGGCATAGAATTACAAGGTATAGGGCAGCTAGGTGTCTAGATTAGATTGACTAGAGTGGAGGAGACAAGTTCTTTGATTTGTAAATGAGATAGATAAAGAAAAGACAAACCATTCCAGTATCTTTGCCAAGAAAATCTTAAATGGGATTCTGAAGAATCAAAGCAACTAAACAGTATTTCCTGAAAAATCATCCCCTTACATTTCATTGTTCCTTATGACTTAAAAATTAGCTTAGTTCTAAAAGAGGCACAACCTTACACAGGGGAGTTCCACAACACTGCTTATTAGAAGAAAAAGAACAACTCAATAGGGCAAGACTGCTAAAAATAAGGCTGAAAGCTGACAAAGGAAAGTGGGCTGCCCCAGGATCTTTTCTTATTGATGTGGATGGATGGGAAGGACTTAGGAATTTAAAGTAGAGGAACTGACCCTGTTAACAAACCAAGTGTACTCAATAAATAAGAGAGCCAGTTATGCAATAAACTAGATGTTTAAAAACACATTTTTTTGTCCTTTTATTTGATTCTCTCAAGAGTTGCAGCAAAAGGTAAAACTCCTAACTCCCCTGTTCACTATGGCAATGAAGGAATGAATGAATGAATGGCCATTTTTAAAGCACTTAATCTGTGCCAAGTTCTGTACTAAGTGCTATAGATGTAAATAGTATATTTTATTTTATTTAGCTGAGGCAATTTGGGGTTGTGTCACACTGCTGGGAAGTGTTAAGTGTCTGAGATCAAATTTGAACTCAGGTCCTCCTGACTTCAGGACTGGTGCTGTATCCACTGCATCACCTAGCTGCCCAAAACATTACATTTTAATAAAAGAATACTAAACAGTTATAATTCAGAGATATTGATGCTTAGCTTCTAGACCACCTTAACAAAGTGAATATTTTATTAAAATGAGCTATATGAATTTTTTTGTTTCCAAGTGCATATAAAAGTTATGTTCACACTATACAGTAGTCTATTAAAGTATACAATAATATTAAGTTTTTTTTAGAAGTGTACATATCTTAATTTAAAATACTTTACTGCTAAATATGCTAATTATCATAAGCCTTCAGTGAGTTTTAATCTTTTTACTAGCAGAGGGTATTACCTCAGTGTTGATGGCAACTGACTGATCAGAGTAGTAATTGCTAAAGATTGAGGTGACTGCAGCACTTTTAAAAATGATGACAAAAACAACAAAAAGATAACAATTAAGTTTGCCACAGTGCAAACAAGCAATAGGCAAAAAGCCGCAGGTTTTGTGGAGTGCTTAAAGCTTGGTGAGACATTAAGAACCATCATCCACTGCATACTGGATCATAGTCATCCTGGTTTTGTCTTACCACTGGACTTGAGATGAGTGAGGCTGACAATATTAAGTGACTCTAGTTCACTTAAATCCAATTTACCTGTGAGTCAAGACATCACCTCCATGATGTCACTGGTTCCCTTTTAAAACAAAGAATAAACAACTTGCATATGTGTGCATATGTATGTTTATGTGTGTGTGTTCCTTTTCAATATTATTTCAAAGAATGGCATAAAACTTTTAACTTTAGTTTTTCCAGCAGTATATTCAATTCCATAATTTCTCTTTTGTCTATTTCTTTTAGAAACCCAAAATGCCCAAAACTGAGAGGGAAATAAAACTTTCCTATTATTACTATGTACACTTTGTAATTCATTTTTTTTCTTTATAAATTTAGATCCTAAAGCATTTAGAGCATATGAATTTGCTGCTTATTTGTTTTGATATCTATGGTTTCTCTTGGCATTATGTTGTTTACTTGTTTATTATTTGTATGCTAGGAATTTTTAGTTTTGCTTTGTCTGATCACATTATTGCAGCTCCACACAAGAGATTAAAGTTAAAGGAGTTTCATCTGACTTAGGAGATCAAGGAGAAAGGCAGAGGCTAAGGGGTTTGCTAAATAAGATTTTCAGAGAAGCAAGAAAATTAATGAGTAGATCTCTGAACATCCCAGAACAAGCATGTTTGTTCACATTGTGCATCCCTTCCAGAGCACGTGAACTGGTTGTGGAGAGGTATTGAATGATGAACACATTCTGGGTTATGAACCTGCTTCGGCTGCTTATTTAGCTTTTGGAACAAAATGTTCTCATCTGTTCTACTGGCAGTCTTCACATGCTGGAGATAGACACCCCCTTAACTCATCTAAAAAAATTGTCACCTGGCTTAGCCATCTACTGAGGTTTACTGGAGTGTGACTGCTACATATGGTAAAGTTTCTTGGAGGACAAGTAGGCCTGAAAAAAGGCTCAGCAAGCCTTCAAACCATCGATACTAGGGTTTTTTAAAAAATGTACTTGTAAAGAATATATAGCCTTCCTAGATATTCCTATTTTCCTATGTATGTGTCTCTCTACTTTTGACTTCTATGTGAATATCACATATTCATGATGCTTTGTGTCCTTACAGCATAGGATAATTCAAGTTTATGGAAATGTTTTATTACCATACTTTTCTTTATTTCCTTACTAAGCAAAATAAGTGACTTTGCTTTTAGTCAACTGTATCTTCTGGCTGAATATTGTGGGTAAACTTACTAGTGTGATTTCATGAAATACAGCTTTAACAGTGTGGAAGTACAGAATATCTTGAATCTGGTATAGTCATTCCTCTGGGGACTCAATCTGCCAGAGTGACTTGGGTTGGAATCTCAGACAGGAACTTACATAGTTATATAACAGGAAATTTTTTTCCCCAGTTCTATCACACACATTGGTCAAAAAGCAGGGAGATCCTTAGAGGAGGCAATCACGGAACTAAACTTGGCTTTCTATACATTTGTGATTGGTTATAGTAATTTTGTATATTATTCTAAAAAGCACACAAAATTGGTATACATTTCCTAGAAATGAGTATGGGACTATAATTCTTCTGTGGGATTTAACAAAATCTATGAAATAGCTAATTATTTGTATAACACATTAAATTGCACTAAGTAATTTATGTACATCATTTCATTTAAGGCCCACAATAACACTGTGAGATAGACATTTCATATATTGATATTTCCATTGTACAGATAAGAAAACAAAGTTTGAAAGAGATTAAATGATATACTTCTGGTCAAATGAATTAAGTATGAGAGGAGAAATTAGAATTAAGGTCCACTCAGAGCTGTTACACTTGAGGAAAGTTTTACAAAATGCAAAACAAAGTAATACTGCCCTACTCCATTTAAGGACTGAAGAAAAGCTCATCTGGTATACATCAACTAGGAAACATTTCATTTCATAGCTTCCTATGTTACCTCATTATTTTTTGCTACCAAGGTTCTAAATTCAGTTTTTTATACATTGATGAAAATTAATGCTATGAGCACTGAGGTAAAGCACCGATCACTATAACCTGATTATAAGTTCATGGAATCCAAGTGTACTATATCCTATATTATTTTATGCTCTATTGATAATGAGAGCAGAGGCAAAAGCTGCCTTCTCTAGTTGTAGGATGAAAACTTTTCCTACATCAGCTTGTGGAGGGCTGTTTTAATAAATTATTATGAACCTGGTTTTCTGACATAGATGCCATAGAATCATACTGAGCATATATATTCCAGAATGCTTCCTTCCTAATTCACATAAGAATCTGTTCGTTGTAATATATGAATTTTCTATAATAAATCTAAAGATACATCAGAGTCTTTGCTTGCTTAAAGAAATAGTAAAACAACAAACAAAAAACAAACCTTTGGCCAGCAAACCACTGTCCTGTATATGTATCATTATTTGCATAGTGATATACTCCAAAGCCTTGCCTTTCATCGTTTACCCAGTTTCCTGAAATTGATAATGCAAACAAACAAACAAACAAACAAAACATGACAGCATAAGAAATCCAATTTGGGCTGTCTTTGAATTTTTATAATTTACTATGGTATAATACACACATATCCAAAGAGAAATATTGTTTGAATAATTAAAAAGCATTTATCTAGAGGAAGTCATAACTTTCAGAGAACCTTTAAATAATTGTTCAATCAAAATATTTATTGAGTACGTAATGTATATTAGGCACTTATACAAATAGAAGACACAATTTCTTCCCTAAAGAAGTTTACTAGGCTGTCACACATGAATCAATAAAAGAAAAAATATGAGAAATATGAGAAAATATAAAATATGATCTGTGCTAAATTATATAGTATAGAAAATATTTGCAGTATTTTAGAAAATTATAAAGACAATGGAGGGTTACAGTAGGAAGGCTTTATATGGGGTAATAGGATTAGAGCCAAAAAAATACGTCATAGAACATTAGAATTACAATTCATTTTTCAGATGAGCTAATGTGTTACTCTTCATTGTTTTTTTATACTCTGAATGAGGAAACTGACACACAAAGTGGTGATACAGTTTGCCCACACAACCAATTTGAGTGGAACCAACAAAAGAATCTAGCTTTATCTTAACTTTCGGGCCAGTTTTCTTTCCCCTATACCATGACATATATTTTTTCCCCCAGTTTTTAAGAGAGCTCTTGTTTATTTCCTAAATCAGAATATGTGTATCTAGGCCTGAAATCGAGCTCTTTCTTTCTTTTTCTTCCTTCCTTCCTTCCTTCCTTCCTTCCTTCCTTCCTTCCTTCCTTCCTTCCTTCCTTCCTTCCTTCCTTCCTTCCTTCCTTCCTTCCTTCCTTCCTTCCTTCCTTCCTTCCTTCCTTCCTTCCTTCCTTCCTTCCTTCCTTTCTTTCTTTTATAAAACAATAGCTTTGTCTTTTTCAAAATACAAGCAAATATAATTTTCAATATTCAATCTTGCAAAACTTTGTGTTACAAATTTTTCTCCATCCCTCCTTCCTCTTTCCTCCTCCAGACAGCAATCAATTCAATATAGGTTAAACATGTTCAATTCTTCTAAACATATTTCCATACTTATCATTCTGCACAAGAAAAATCTGATCAAAAAGGGGAAAAAATAAGCAAGAAAAAACAAGCAAACAACAACAATAAAAAGGTGAAAATATGATGTTATGACCCATATTCAGTCCCCACATGCTCTTTTTGGATGTAGATGATTTTCTCCATTACAAGTCTATTAGAATTGACCTAAATCATCTCATTGTTGAAAAAAGCCAAGTCCATCACTGTTGATCATCATTTGTTCTTGTTATTGCTGTTATACCATGATGCTTTAAAGACTGATAAAGATATTGATGGGCATATATTTTACCATATTTAACACAGACTGGATTACTGGCCATCTAGGGGAGAAGGTGGTCGGATGGGAGAGAGAAATTGAAAGACAAGGTTTTGCAAGGATCAATGGTGAAAAATTATCCTTGCATTTGTTTTGAAAATAAAAAGCTTCAATTAAAAAAAAAGTTAAAAATACTATCTGTAAAAATAGATAATAGATAGATAGAATAGAATATAGATAGAATGGAAAAGAGGAGTACAAGGGGATGGAAATAATTATGGTGTGTGAGTACAGTGAAAAACATTGTTTTGTCTAAAGCAGGAGTTTTGAGTTGGAAAGTGGTGAGTTTTCAAAACAAAGATTGCTTAGCTAGGATGTAGGCACTTGAAAAATGGTCTTAGAAATCCAGTATATAATTTTGGACTTGATAGCTACAGTAGCTTCTTCAGCAATAGAGAGATATGGTATAACACATAGTATCTATCATCTTATAGATTTGGAAAATTAAAGCTGTTTATTTTGGGTATTTGTGATTCAGTTCACTGAGAGTTGGCTTAAAAATGATATGTAATTCAAAGGTTTAAGATTCCAAAGATATAGTTAAGCCATATATTTTCCCAGTATAAGGACCAATATTACATAGTAATAAACTCCCTAACTCAAGGCACCTCCCCCACCTGAAGGTTATAACAATTCTTGAATTGTTTGTGTTATGGAGAAAATATTCCTACTAATTTCATGTGATAGATAATTACCATCAAATCACTGTCACCACACAGATTCCAGATGGTTTTTATTTTGCTTATAATACAGAGCTCAGAAAAATAACTCTTGTTTGATGAGTAGGGTTATGACATAACTTTTATTTCTTTTTAATATTCTTTTTTTTATCTTTAAATTTTGAATTCTAATTCTCTCCATTGCTACTCCATCCCCCACATCCATTGAGAAGGTAAGCAATATGATATTAATTATCTATGTGAAATCATGCAAGACATATTTTCATATTAACCATATTTTAAAAAAAAACAAGAAAAAGAAAGTGAGAAAATTATCCATCACTTCTCTCTCTGGTGGTGGATAGTATTTTTCATCATAAGTCCTTTGGAAATGCCTTGCATCACTATATTGATTGCAGTAGATAAGTCTTTTACAGGCTATCATCATTACAATATTATTACTACTATGCACAATGATCTCCCAGTTCTTCTCCCTTGACTTTTTATCAGTTCATAAAACTCTTGCCATATTTTCCTGAAACTATCCCTTATCCCCATCCTTATTATGCAGGGCTAAGGAGAAGGATTCCTTTCTTTTGCTTTTAACATTTTATTTGTGAAATTATGACAATCCTTGACTAAACTCTGATATATCATGGTAAGGAGATAACCTTAGGCTATACCAATTAATTATTAATTCTGAGAAGTCCTACTAAATTGAAAAGACTTTGCATATAATTTTGTAACGGACTAGTTCTGAAGCCAATCCTACCATAGTGTCAATAGACTCATTAACAAGTGATTTCACTCACAGAAAATTCTACCTGATGATTTTTTTTCCCCCAAAGGCAATCTATGTTTTGGCACAAAGGAGTTACAATTTGCTTCACTGAAGGAATAGTCCTTCAAAAATTTCTTATTGAAGATTGTTTTTTTTTAAATTTTATTTATAAATTTTTTGACAGTTTATATGCATGAGTAATTTTTTTTTATAACATTATCCCTTGTATTCATTTTTCCACATTATCCCCTCCCTCCCTCTACTCCCTCCCCTTGATGACAGGCAATCCCATATATTTTACATGTGTTACAATATAACCTAGATACAATATATGTGTGTAAGTACCATTTTCTTGTTGCACATCAAGCATTAGATTCTGAAGGTAAGTAACCTGGGTAGATAGACAGTAGTGCTAGCAATTTACATTCACTTCCTAGTGTTCCTTCTCTGGGTGTAGTTGTTTCTGTCTATCATTGATCAACTGGAAGTGAGTTGGATCTTGAAGATTGTTTTTATACCATTTTTCTATTCCCTATCAACAAATTCTCCTTGTAATTGTGACAGCTCTCTGGCAAAAAAAAAAAATCTTTGAGGAAGGACATGGCCAAGGAACAGACAGTGAAGGAGTGACCTTGACTCCCAAACCTAACCCTCTCACTTTTTGGAAAAGAATATTTAGGTAGAAGATGGAGAAAACTACAGACAGATAAGCTATCTAAAGAGATACATAAATAATGAGAAAGAAGAGATGTGAGCATAGAAGCACAGAAACGTACAGCTTCTAAAGGGATCCTGAAAAAGAGTGGAGATTTATGTTTCAGATATTCAATAATGGAAATTCTCAGCTCCTGGATAATGAGAGCAAACCAAGGAACAGAACTGATCTTGTGACCCTATTAAGTGCTGAACACTGTACTTCATGCATCACAAATATTGACTCATTTAGTCTTCTAAGAACTCTGGGAAGAATTCTGTATACCAATAAAATCAAAGATTTTATTTTGCACTAACTTTTATAGCTCAATGGCTTTCATTAAATATAGAAAAACCACGGGATATCTTTTAAAGTATAAATTATGTTGTTTAGATACATTTTAGACATTCTAAGGAAAAATAGTCCTTTATTATATATCTATATCTATGTCTAATTCTTGATACCTAGATCAGAGAAGACAAAGCAGAGAAAGGAAAATATAAACTAATATCTCTATTAAACATTAATGCAAAAATTTTAAACAGAATTTAAATTTAGACAAATTAAATTATAGATAAAAATAATAGCAAATAAATTACAACTAAATAGCGTAAAGACTTTATAGTAATGCAGAGTTGATTCAACATAAGAAAGAATATCTTTGGGGGCATTTATTAGCAAGGTGCTTTACATTCCTTCCTTCCCTACTTCCTTTTCTTCCTCCTTCCTTCTTTCTCTCCTCCTCCCTTCCCTTCCTTCCTTCCTCCCTTCTTTCTTTTCTCTTTCCTCCCTTCTTTCCTCTCTCCTCCTCCTTCCTTCTTCCCTCCCTCTTTTCCTCCCTCCCTCCCTGCCTTCCTTCTTTCCTTCCCTCCTCCCTTTCTTCTTCCCTCTCTCCCTTCCTTTATCCCTCCTTCCCTTTCTCTCTTCCTTCCTCCTTCTCTCCCTTCCTTTCCTTCCCTCCTTTCTTCTCTCCCTTCTCCATTCTTCCTTTCTCTCCCTCCAGTCTCCCTTCCCTTCTTTCTTTCCCTCCCTCCCTTCCTTCTTTCCCTCCATCCACCTCTCCCTTTCCTCACTTCCTTCCTTCCTTCCTTCCTTCTTTCCTTCCTTCCTTCCTTCCTTCCTTCCTTCCTTCCTTCCTTCCTTCCTTCCTTCCTTCCTTCCTTCCTTCCTTCCTTCCTTCCTTCCTTCCTTCCTTCCTTCCTTCCTCCTTTCTTCCTTCCTTCCTTCCTTCCCTCTTTCCTTTCTTCCCCTTTTCTTTCCCCTTTCTTCTTCCCCTTTCTCCCTCCTTTTCCCTTCCTCCCTCCTTCTCCCTTCCTCTCTCCCTCCCCACCCCTTCTGTCTTTCAATATCTATAGATTCTATCTTACTGGGTAGATTGTGAAGTCCTTTGAAGGAAGAGATTATATTTATATTTATCTACCATTTTCCACAATGGATATAGTATAATGGTATAATGTATATAACAGGTACTCAATAAATGACTGCTGACTGTTTGAACCAAAGAATTTGGAGCTTCCCTCATGAACTTTAGTATTCATCAATAAGCTCAATCACCAAAAAGAAAAACCAAACTAGTTTTATTATGTTGAATATTTAATTTATGGTACAATTTTACCTTCATATTTTGATCCATCTGCATAGAAAAAAGTGCCATGACCATGTTTTTTATTTTCTTGATAGTGTCCAATGTATTGACAACCATTCTTAAATTTGTAGATCCCCTGAAACATATTTTTTCTTATTACTCATAAGTTAAAATGTACCCTAAAAAAATCTAGATGTAATTTTAATTATTTAATTTTTTGTGTAGATGAAACTTTTATTTACACAGTATATCTAGAAATTGATACATAAGTTCTTAAACAATTATTTTCCAAAAATGTACAAGAAATTACTATAATTTAGTTTACAAACCAAAACACATATTAAAATGAATGGACTTTGGATAATTCTCATTCTGTGATGTGCTCAGTACATACGGTACACAGCTGTTTTGAAACATACAGAAGAGTGTAAACTACAGTATAGATGTAATTTTTAGAAGAAAAATTCACTTAACACATTTATTCTTACCTTACCGTGTCTTTTGCCATGTTCATATTGTCCTTCATACCTATCCCCATTGGGCAATATTGCTTTCCCATATCCATGTCGTTCACCTGCCTCATTGCGTTCTCCTTCATATTCCTGAAGAAATTAGATAAAGTGAATTGATTTATTAAACGGATAAATCTGTGAAAATCAAGATATTAAAAGGAATTTTAACAAATGTCAAACATATGAGATATTAGCAGAGCTGGCCTTATGAGTAATATACAATTTCAGGGACTCTCAGAAAGCTCTCTTGTTCCCCAAATATCTTTTCCACATGCTCATTGATGGCTGAAATTCCTTTTATTTTAAATAAAGCTTTTCATTTCTTAGACTCTTCATTTATAGTTAGAAACGAAAACAAGTTTTTACCCAGACATGAGATGTGTTGAATAAATAATGTGTTGAATAAAACTTGAGATTTGATATCAGATTCTTTTCTGAGAGCAGTTGTACAATTAAGGTATAGTAAATTTATAAGCTCTTCCTATGTCTATTATTTACTGTTTTCATGAAAGCATCTGACTTAATCAAACTGTAATACCAGAGAAACTGAGGCAAGATAGAGATTAGAGAGTTTTTAATATTTTATTTGGATTTCTGAGAGAGAGAGATTTTCTGAGACCAAAGTATCCCTTTGGTCCCAGGGCTGATGTCTCAAAGGATTCGGCAAGGAATATGAGTTTCCAATCGTTTTTATATCTGTGGCTCTTAGGCTATCAGGGCAGGGATGGAGTCAGAATACTGAGAGTGGGAATTTCCAGGAAGGAGACCATCAATCCGGTTCTCACAGTAGAGGGGGTAAGATCATAAATTCTGATAAACTAGGAGTAAAGGAAGTGTCCAACTAGAGCCAGGAAGTCTGGAAAGAAAGATGTAGAGGATACCAATTAGGTATCTGAGATAGAACATCTGGAGTTTTATGACTCTTTTGGAATGTCAGAGTAGCCAGCTATAGCCCTAATTATCTCAGTCCTAATGAACAGAAAAGGGGGGGGGTTATCACCAGGGGGATTGAGGCAGAAAAATTCAAGGAAGTGAGGCAGAACAATTTAGGGAAACTGAGGCAGAACAATTTAGGGAAACTGAGGGAGGACAATTAAAGGGGAACTATGGCACAACAAAACAAAAGGCAGAATTGAATACTTTCTACAGTGGAGTCTTCCATATGCTCATAAAAATTTTATAAGACTTCATGTATAAAATGAATTATAAAAAAATTATATGATATGCACAACCACATAGATAATTTGTTCAGTTAGTCATTTAATATTGACTTTAAATAATATACAGAACAAAGAGATCTATGTTCATTTAAGGTGCTGGCTAGTGTCATAGAAAATGAGAGATATAGTGAAGCAAAGTACACTGGGTATGGAGTTAAAGAACCTGGATGTGACTATCAGTTCTGCTACTTCCTCTAGAACAAAAGGATAAAATTATTCTATTAAAAGATAATATGGTTCTAATCATAGTGAGACTAGGTAGTGCAGTGGAAAGATCCCCAGGTCTGGAGTCTGACAAACTCATCTTCCTGAATTTAAATCTGACCTCCTTTAATTACTACCTGTGTGAACCTGAGCAAGTGCATTAACTCTATTTGCCTCAGATGGAGAAGGAAATGGCAAGTCACTCCATCATCTTTTCCAAGAAAACTGCAAATGGAATCATGAAGAGTTAGACAAAACTGAAATGACTGAACAAAACAACAAGAACAATAATCCTTGTAACATTATAAAACATGTATACTGAAATCCATTACTTTGTGAAAGAGATAAGAGTGTATCAAAGTAAAATCAGTGATGTGTGAAATAGTAGCAATCACTAAAACAATCAGAAGTCTGAGTATGAGCTTATTTTTTTTCTTATGAGAAAAGATGCTCATTCTCTGACACAAAAAGAGTAGTTTTAGAAAGACACACACACACACTCACACACAGACAAAGGGATTCCATTTTTTTATTCTAATACAAGCTCCCCTTCCTAATCCCCTGGCTCCTTTCCCCATTAAATTCCCCATTAAAGCACAGTTTCTTAAAAAAAATAAGGTAAGAAAGTCTAGGCTATCAAATACTTAACAGAGTAGGGTGCTTCTCACACAATCCAGTCCCTGCCCTCAAGGAGCTTTCATTCTAGAAAGGGAAGATAGCAGTGGAAAGCTAAGGGCCAAGAATATAAAAGATTCTTTTCAACACCAGCCCTGATTACAACACCTAAGGAGCTTACATTCTTCCATTCTTGGGCCAGATAACCTCCATCCCTAAATTTCATTTCTCCACTTCAATGTTTATAGTGTGCACCTGCATATACTTCTAAACATTTTGCACACTTTTGCACACAGTATCAGATTTTACACACCACTGGCATACTTTTTAATCCTCAAGGTCTGGCAATAGTAGAGAAGAGAAATAGACATCAAGATGCTCCTCCAAAAACAAAAGAAAAGGGGAGCCACAGGTAACCCTAGAGGACTTCTACATTTAGCTCTCTATACCATTAATTTTTTATAAAGATGCGCTGACTCTGGCAGACAGGTTTTATAACCCACCAGAAGGGCAATGTCCAGTGTGAGCAGCTGCCCAATCTTTGGATAATTGCCAGGTGATGTGGAGAGATCCAGAAAGTGGTGAATGGAAGGGAGAAGATAAACTGCTTGGGGGAGAAGGTTTGCTTGTATCTTTACAGATGGAGAAGGAATCAGATGGGTGCCAATGAGCACCTGGAGAGAGACAGAAAAAGAGAAAAAAAACCTCAAAACAAAGGAGAAGACCTAAGAAACATCTGAAACTGAAAGAATATGGCTGATAATGAGACTGTTGCAGAACTTCAAAACTCACAGGAATCATTGGATTCCTTGATATATGATGAGACTATTGCAGGACTTCAAAACAAAACTTGCAGGAATCATTGGATTCCCTAACAGATGAAGTAATGAATAATAGATTGGTTTTGGACTATTTCTAGGACTTATGGACATGTATAATTCCTCACGTTGATGTAATACCTCCCATGTTGATGGATTTATGTTTCAAGTGAGACTCTTCAAAAACCTGCTAATCTGGTTTGATTCCCCATTTCCTTTGGTGCTTTCATTTCCCTTCCTGAGACATCAGGGAGGGCATGATCACCTCCTTTTTTGGTGTTTTCACCTCTTTTTTGAGCAGTCAGGGAAGGCGTGATCACCTCCTTTTTGGGGTCTCACCTACTTGAGAAATCAGGAAGGTCATGACCATCTATGTTCTAAAACAA
Source organism: Sminthopsis crassicaudata (assembly GCF_048593235.1). Taxonomy (NCBI): domain Eukaryota; kingdom Metazoa; phylum Chordata; class Mammalia; order Dasyuromorphia; family Dasyuridae; genus Sminthopsis; species Sminthopsis crassicaudata. Next base: position 243,130,708 of record NC_133619.1, read on the forward strand.
AAGAAAGTGGGAGATGTTATGGGCCAGAACTCTGAAACAAGGACTCTTACAAGGTATTAAGTCAGTGGAATTGATGAGACAATAGTTATCTAGTTTAGCATGGTGATTAATAATTCTCTAAATTCAGTATAATTGATTTAATCTTACCACAAATAATGGTTTCTTAGTGATATAATTATTAGCTTATATTCAGTGTAGAGCATATAACCTGGGACAAACTCAGCCAGGGTGGGACTCAGACTCAGAGCCAGATTCTTTCACTTCATCTCACACCACTGTGGGGGCTGGCCTCTTGCTCCCCACACTGAGACCAAGGCTGGTCTGAAAGGCTCTCCAGAAAGCTGCCCAGTCCCAGGCAAGGAGACAATAAAGAATTTGGACTTTGGACTTTAATACCTGGCTATTCTTGTGATTAATCTGCTGAAAAGAAGGCTGTCCCAGAGATCTCCAGAAAAACGAACGAGAACACTATAGTGTAGAAACTAAATATATATATATATATAGCACATTAGATCTAAGTAGAAATGAATTCAAATCTAGCCTCAGACACTCATTAGCTGTGGGACCATGGGCAAATCAATCTAAGTTACCTCCAGCCTTGGGCAATCTGTCCAAAAGAAATCCTTCCCACCCAAACCTGAGTAGGGCGCAATGGTTTCCTCACCTGGATGGGGTGTTCAACCAATTCAATGGTGATTAGTCCAACCTCATTATTTGTAATGTTCTTCAAAACTCCTTTGTAAAGACTGAACTTTTGAAATCCAGACTTTAGAGAAAGGGATGAACTTTGGAACTCCACAAATTGTTAGTTATTAATGATTATTTTCTCTCAACTTTTTGAATGTATCAAATCTGAATTTTTTTCATGACTAAATAAAAAAAAACAAAACTTTAATACTAAAGGCATCAGATTCAAATCCTTAAACTGTACTCGTACTCTCTTCCAACAGTGTCTAGCTTGTTTGTAATTTTTCAAACTATAAATTGAAATGTAAATAATTTTAAGCCTTTTTTAAGGGTTTGACCAAAAAAACACAGAGTGATTTCCTCCCAACTGAAAAGTCCCTAGAATTACTGATGCTGATCTTTAGATTACAAAAATACTAACAGAAAGGATTCTTTCCTCTTTACAATAATCCTATTTAACTTTTGAAGATATTGAGAAAGTAATAAGGCCTGAGAAACCTTAAGACTAGCTGGCCTTGGGAGTTCTACCAGCAATGCTGGCCAATAGCAGTAATTCAATACTGATTCTTTGGTCACTAAGCTGGAGAACTCAGTGTTGGGAACTATTCCATCCCTACTTATAGAGTACAATTTCTAGGGGAAATATAGCATTTAAAATCATTGACAGACAGATTATCTGTCAATGATTCTAAAGTCTCCTGGCCTAAAGAATATAATAATAATATACTTAGAATCTGTTGCTCAGTGATAACCAAGTTCCTGAGACAATAGTGAATAGACCACCCCTCAAACCAACCTATAAGCCATAAAATTAGCCAATAAGTAACATGACCCTCTGGTCTCTCTAACTTTTCCTATAGATTTATCTTTTTGCCCCTGGTTCTTTGCTAAATTTTCCCCTTCTCCTTACCCCATGTCATGTGGCATCTCCCCTAATTTCACTAAGTTTCCCAACCTCACTTCTCTTCCTTATACTAATTCTTTTAGGGTGCTAAGTGCCTTCAGGATTTAGCCTGCCAGCTAAGGGTATGCCCTAACCTCAGGGGGTGCTTCCTTTCTATTGGGTAATTGTGATTTTCACTGAGGAACTTGTCTTTCATATGCTCTCCCACTCTATTTCATATTTATCATTCCTGGTGTTTATTGTATCCTTTACTCCCTTAAATAAATTTATCTTTTGCCAAAGAAAATGGCCATGGTGAATTCTTCACATGCCAGAACCCCAACTTTTGGTGCCCTGCCATCATTTAGTGACAAACCTCACATCACTACCCCTCCACAATTATATCTCTAAACCATAATATTAGCATATCAATCTGACCTTTATTTCTTTTTCCCTTATCTTCTTGATTCTGACTCTGCTAGATTCCCTTGAAACTACAATTCTACAATTGAATCCCAATTATCTCCTTGCTTCTGCCTCTTGTTAAAAACTCCTTTAGAACTTTAGCCCACTGTCAGGAAGCTTAATAAATCTTTGCCCCTTAACTTGGAGACTGAGTGTGTGAATTCTTTTACCAAACCCATAACATCGACCAGGGGAACCGTAATTTTGTTGGATTGTCTTTCTCCTTGTGTGTCCTTAAATTGGAAGTATATATCAAGAAATCATAATTTTTAAGTTGAAAGTGTTTAGGCAGGAAGGTTGATTTATAGGGATACTTAAATTAATTTTGCACATTTGTATAGATGTGGAGACCAAAAACCTAACATTTGAACTTATCAGCTTCTAGTTTAGCAAACTTTTTGAATGTTATGATTATCTTTCTCCAAAGATCGTTCCAAATCTATGGATCCACGATCCCACCATTTCCTGGAGCTTTGTCTTCTCCATTCATGTTGTTGTCACTCCAAGAATCTGCAAATTTAGAAGGCACTTCCAAAATTGATTAGATTAGACATAGTTTTGAGTAGAAAATGCTTATTGGGGAAGCACAATACAATTAGCAAATTAAATTTATAGATGAACACAAATGTGTTCATGCACAGGTTTGACTACAGGTCTAACTATTATTAAGCATGAGAATTTCTGTACTATAATTTGAAAGAAGTATGCAAAACAAGCCCTATTTTTCTCCCCTCAAATTCATCCTACATACAACTGAAAGATCATTCAAATACTCAAAAGGAGAAGCAATCACATTAATGAAGATGTTCTATCTGGTCTGCCCATTCTGGGAATGACCCTGTCTGTGTCCTTTCATACAATTACCAAAGGAGATCTGCCTTGTCTGATGAGGGCCTTCACCTGTTTTTCTTGATATTAAAAGAATACGAGTAGAGCACAAGAGCTTTCCATCTTTCAGTTTCTCCTTGTGACCACTGCTCTTGCTATCATTTTTTACTTGGGTACCCCTTTCAGAGTTTTTGGTTATATATTGTACCTTATACACATCAACCACATCTCTATTACCCTTTGAGTGACTCTTTAGAGAATGGAGACTCATTTTTACAAATGTTGTAAAATAATGGTATTTATTATATAGACCCTGGTTTTAGGATAAATTAAGAATCATTAAAATACTTCATAGGAGGAAGAATAGCATAAAGAAGTATGATGAGCTCACCTCCTCCCAAAACAATAATTCTTCTAATCTAGAAACTACATTAGTTTGAATCCTGATGGGAAAATCCAAGAAAATCTCATAGTCAATCACTTGTCTATCCCAGATGGGAATAAGTAGACAGAGACAATGAGAAAAGGATTATGAATAGGAGTTTGGAACAATGTTCATTTCATTCTGAAACCTGTAGAGAAATTACCATAGAAACCCCATATCAATAATTCTGTCACTTTGAACCAAATCACTGATAGTGGCTGAGTCTAGCAGTAGTCTATTTGCTCAGACATAAACTTAGGTTTGGAATTTGCAGAGGTCAGATTAGGGAACATCACTTAGACTTTGCCCTAGATAAGACTATTTTGGAAGCATTGAAACTTTCAGGTCACTAACCTGAATTGGCCTTAAGATACTGCAATAATGCAACATTCAATGTCTCAAGAAAGAAGCAATTGGGGAGCAGCTAGGTGGTGCAGTGGATAGAACACCAGCCCTGAAGTCAGGAGGTCCTGAGTTCAGATATGGCTTCAGACACTTAACTGTTCCTAGCTGTGTGACCCTGGGCAAGTCATTCGACCCCAAATGCCTCAGCAAAAAAAAAAAAAAAGAAAAAAAAAAAAAAAGAAAAGAAAAAGAAAAGAAAAAAGAAAGAAAGAAGCAACTAGACCAGGTATTTCCTCCAGAAGTTCCCAGAACCTGGACCTAACATTAAGTCTGAAGTCAGAAAATAAACCGGAAAAATAAATTTCACTCTATAAAGCTATGGTGGGAACAAGGATGTTCAAGACACAAGCTCAAAAAAAGAAAATTATTTACAAACAAAACTCCAAGAAAAACACAGCCTAGCAAATAAGTTCTTCCTTCTCCTTCTCCTCCTTCTCCTCCTCCTCCTCTTCCTCCTCCTCCTCCTCCTCCTCCTCCTCCTCCTCCTCCTCCTCCTCCTCCTCCTCCTTCTTCTTCTTCTTCTTCCTCTTCCTTCTCTTCTTCTTTTTTTGTTGTTGAGACAATTGGGGTTAAGTGAGTTGTCCAGGGTCACACATAAGTTTGACCTTCATTTTTGAAGAAGACCAATGACATCACTAGGTGAAGTCTTGATGTGGATGAATTGCATTTAAGGGAACAAATTCAATTAGAACTCCTTGAAAAGATGAAGTAAGAATTAATTTTTTTATAAATGAAGTGAGAGAATGCAAGAGAGAAAAAATGGAAAGAAATGAAAGTTATGGACTAAAGAATTGGAAAGGGAATTAACATGATGACACAAACAAAATTTTGCCCAAACAACCTGCTCCCTGAAAATTAGACATGACCAAATAGAAGCCAATAATAAAATAATGTCATAAGAGTAAAGGAAAAAGAAAGAAAGAAAATATAGTATATCTTAGCAAAAATGAAAGCCAAAATGGCAGACAGTACACAGCACTTTGTCTGAGCTCTTCCTGGCTTCCCTCAGATCAATACCAATTCAAGCCTCTGAATGGATTTTGGAGTGACAGAACCCACAAATATTTGGAGTATAACAAATTTCCAGCAGAAGATATTTGAAAGATATTTGACAGGGAGCCCAACACAGGTGCAGTGTAGGGACCGAGGGAGGAGAAGCCTCTGCACACTGGGGAAATCTACTAAGAAGCTCTTAGCCAAAATACAGAAGTGTTGGCTACTCTGTCCTGGTTCAGAAGCCAGGGGATCAGCAAGCTAGTTGTGAGCCTACCAACGCAACTACAGAAGGCAAATATTGAACCCCTTAACCCCATGCACCTCAGAACTTGGCGTCCACCCAGCAGGGAAAGGAAGCAGCAGCCCCAGCCCCAGGGCAGTATGAAGCTGCTGTCACCTGTAGAGGAAGTTTGGGACCATTTGCCCTAATAGCGGACCTCAACCTTTGAAAATAAGCAAAAAGCCAAAAAGAGCTCTGACCATAGATAATCATTCTGGAGACAAAGAACAGACCTCAAACCCCAAGGACCCTAAAGGCAAAACATCTTCAGATGAAGCCCCAAAAGGTGGTATGAATTGTTCTCCAATTCAAAAGGCTCTCTTGGAAGAATTCAAAAAGGATCTTAAAAGAGAGTTAGAAGAAAAATGGGGAAAGGAAACAAAAACTTTGCAGGAGAGTTCAGAAGAGGAAACAAATTATCTGAAGAAAACTCCTTAAAAAATAAATTTTGTGAAATGGAAAAAGAATACACCTCCTTGGAAAACAGAATTGGCAAAATGGAAGAAGAGAACTCCCTAAAAAATAGAATTGGTGAAATGAAAAAAAAATCCAATGAACAAAACAATTCATTTAAAAGTTCAGTTGGCCAAATACAAAAGGGGGTAAAAAAGCTAAATGAAGAAAATTATTCACTAAAAATTATAATTGAACAAATGGAAGTGAATGACTCGATGAGATATCAAGAATTAATCAAACAAAACTCCAAAGAATAAAAAAATAGAAGAGAATGTAAAATACCTCATCATAAAAACAACTGACCTGGAATATAGACCAGCAGAGACAATCTAAGAATTATTGGATTACCTGAAAACCATGATGAAAAAAAAAAACACAAAAAAACAACCCAACTTCGATAACATCTTTCAAGAAATCATCAAAGAAAATAGACCTGCTATCCTAGCTAAATGTGTGTGTGTGTGTGTATAAACAAAAATAAATATAAATATAGCTAAATCCTAAAATAGCCATTTTAAAAAATCCACCAGTCACTGTCTAAAAGAGACCCCAAAATGAATATTCCAAGGAATATTAGAGTTAAATTTCAGAATTATCAGATCAAGGAGAAAATACTGCAAGAATCAGAAAAAACAATTCAAATATTGAGGAATCACAATCAGGCTTGCCCCCAGCAGCTGAAAACTTTAAAGGACTGAAGGGACTGGGATATGATATTCCAAAGGACAAAAGAGCTTGAACTGTAGCCAAGAATCAATCATTCAGCAAAATTAAGCATTATTTTTCAAGGGGAAAGATGGATATCCAATGAAATAAGTGAATTTCATTTATTTTTGATGAAAAAAGACCAGAGCTGAGCAGAAAATTTGATCTTCAAATACAGAACTCATGAGAAACATAAAAAGGTAAAAAGGAAAAAAAATATGGAAAAAGAGGAAAGGGGGTAAAATGGGGTAAATTATATCACATGAAGAGGCAAAAAAGATTTATTACAATTAAGGGGAAAAAAGGGAGAGGGATGAGCATTGTATGAACTTTAATCCCATTGAATTTGTCTCAAAGGGAGAATATTAAACATATTTAGTTTGATAGAGAAACTTGTCTTACTCTGTAGGGAAGTGGGAGGGTAAAGAGGAAAGGAAAGAGAAAAGTATAACTTGGGAAAAATAAGATGGCAGGAAATCAGAGTTAATAATTTTAACTGTGAATGAATTTTAACTGTAAATAAATCATCAGCATTTCTATATGTTGCCAACAAATTCTAGCAGCAAGAGATACAAAGAGAAATTCCATTTAAATTAACTGTAGATAATATAAAATATTTGGGAGTCTACTTGCCAAGACAAAGTCAGGAACTACAAAACACTTTCCACACAAATAAAGTCAGATCTAATCAAATAGGAGAATATCAAGTCCCCATGAGTAGGCTGAACCAATATAATAAAATTGACAATTCTACCTAAATTAACCTACTTATCCAATGTCATACTAATCAAACTCTCACGAAAGTATTTTTACAATGCTAAAAAAATAATAAAATTCATCTGGAAGAAGAAAAGGTCAAGAATTTCAAGAAAATGAATGGAAAAAAAATGAAAATGAAGCTGTACCAGACCTAAAATTATATTATAAACAGCAGTTATCAAAGCCTTGGAATTTCAATGCTTATTTTCTTTGCTTCCTACATATGCCTTTTGATATCTTACATCTATCTTGTATAATAGATGTTCTTCTTTGGTCACAAATTCCTTCCTTCTCCACAGATCTGAGAGGTAAATTATTTTATGTTCTTCTAATTTGCTTATAATATCACATTTAAATAATAAACCCATTTCAACCTTATCTTGATATAAGGTGTTAGATGTAGGTCAATGTCTAGTTTCTGTCATATTAAATTCCAATTTACCAGAAATTTTTGTCAAATAGTGAATTATTATCCAAAAAGCTGGGGTCTTTGGGTTTATCATACACTAGATTACTATAGTTATTGACTTGTGACTCTAACCTATTCCACTGATCAACTACTCTTTTTTTTTTTTTTTTTTTTTTTTGCTGAAGCAATTGGGGTTAAGTGACTTGCCCAAGGTCACACAGCTAGGAAGTGTTGAGTATCTGAGGCCAAATTTGAACTCAGGTTTTCCTGACTTAAGGGCTGATGCTCTATCTACTGCACCACTTAGCTGCAACCTAGCTGCCTCTAATTACTCTAATTTTTTCAGTGAGGCAATATGGAACTATGCCTAAAAAGTTATCAAACTGTGCATACCCTTTGATCCAGCACTTTCTACTGGGCTTATATCCCAGAGAGAGCTTAAAGGAAGGAAAGGGACCCACATGTGCCAAAATGTTTGTGGCAGCCCTTTTTGTAGTGGCAAGAAATTGGAAACTGAGTGGATGTCCATCAGTTGGAGAATGGCGGAATAAGTTATGGTCTATGAATGTTATGGAATATTATTGTTCTGTAAGAAATGATTTCAGAGAAGCCCGGAGAGACTTACATGAACTGATGCTTAGTGAAGTGAGCAACAACAATATTATGAAATGATTAATTCTGATTGACATGGTTCTTTTCAGCAATGAAGTGATTCAGGCCAATTCTCATAGACTTGTGATAGAGAGAACAATCTGCATCCAGAGAGAGTTCTATGGGAACTAAGTGTGGATCACATCATAGTATTGTCTCCTTTTTTGTTGTTGTTTGCTTGCTTTTTGTTTTCTTTCTCATTTTTCCTCCTTTTTGATCTGATTTTTCTTCTGTAGCATGATAATTGTGGAAATATGTATAGAAGAATTGCAAATGTTTAACCTATTTTGGATTATTTTCTGTCTAAAGGAAGGGGTACAGGGAGGGGAGGGAGAAAAAATATGGAACACAGGATTTTGCAAGGGAGAATGTTGAGAAATATGCATATATTTTGAAAATAAAAATTTAAAAAATTAAAAATTAAACTTCTTGTAAGTACAAAAATCTTTGGATTAATATGACCTAAACATTATATTTCAAGGGATATTTTTAAAAGTAGAAAAAATGCTCATATTTCTTAGAATCAGATGGCAAAATGGAAACAGGTAAGAATTTATCTTTCATCTATAGGAAGCTAAGTGGCACAATAGATAGACCCTAGCCTTCATCTCCATGCTGGACCTGGGTCAGAAAGATTCATTTTCCTAAATTTAAATCTGGCCTCCAATAGTTACTAGCTGGGTAATCCTGGAAAAGTCACTCATTACCTCAGTTTTCTCATCTGTCAAATGAGCTAGAGAAGGAAATAGCAAACTACTTCAATATCCTTGGCAAGAAAATCCAAAATGAGGTCATGAAGAGTTACATGCTATTGAAACTACTGAACATCTTTAATCTCCTGGGAAAAAAAAAGAAAATTTCTAAAACCTTTACAGTCAAAATCCAGAGGTCAAAGAAGAAAATACTGCAAGCAGTCAAAAAGAAACAATTCAATTACCAAAGAGCCACAGTCAGAATCATACAATTTATCAACCACCACCGTGATGTAATGGTGAAATATGATAATCTAGATGATAACAGATATATTGGCTTATAGTCAAGAATAATATATAATTATATATGATATAAATATATAATATACAAGTATAATCCTTCAGGCAGAAAAAAAATGGATCCTTAATGAAAAAGATTTCTAAGCATTTCTGATGAAAAGATCAGAGCTTCATAAAACCACAGAAGTTCAAAAATTAAATTTAAGAGAAACATAAAAAAGTAAACACACATTACAATGAAAAAGGATTTAAAAAAGATAAACTATTTATTTTCTTATATGGGGAAGATAATACATATGAATGTTCTCCTTGAACCCTATCAGAATTCATAATCATAAAACGTAAGTAGAAAGAAGTCTGGAAATGGCTTAGTTTTATCTAACATCCCATTTTCTACAAGAAATTTTCCTGATTCTCTTTAATGCTAATATGTTCCCTAGTTAATTATTTTTGATTCATCTTATATATGTCTTGTTTCTAAATAGTTGTTTGTATATTGTTTCCTTTATTAATAAAACTCTAAGTTTCTTGAGAACAGGAACTGTCCTGCCTTTCTTTTAATCCAGTGCTTAATACAATGCCTAGCACATAGTAAGTAATTAATAAGTGCTTATTTACTGATTATACAAAGTCCTCTTGAATGGTCTCTGCCTAGAAGTAAAGGAGGCAAGGAATGCACTTATTACTCTCATACAAAAAAAATTAACATTCATATAGTGCTTTAATGTTTGAGGTTAAATGGTGAGAGAATTGCTCCTCTTTTATAAATTAGGGAAAAGAGGCTGTAATTGAATCTATTTTCTGTGTGAGAGAATGATTCATTGAAGATGCCTCTTAATCAGTATTAGTCAGTTCATTATAATTTTATAAGAGGTAATGAATGTTAGTAATTATTTTAATATAATCATCTAGTAATCCATATCTAAATCACCTAATAGTAGATACAAGAATAAGGAATGTATTAATCTATATTTTGTATAAGTCATCTAAGAATATAGATTCTAATAGAGATAATAGGCCTCAAACTTCAATATAATGTTCATTGCTTGGTTATCAGAGGTGCAAGAATGTCAACAAAGATATCTCCATCCTTTTTTGCTCAAATTTCATGACCAAACCAAGCACGGGTAAGGTAGTGTCATGGTATGGAAAGTCTTCCTCCCCTTCCCTCCCAATATGTTCTTGGAGTATAGCTTGTAAAATATCCTCCTACCTAACCTAGAGAGGAACCCAATTCATCTTAGAACCCCTAGTCAGTGAGATGTACCTTGCTTCACCCAATTCAGGACTTGCTGACATAATTTTTGCTTATTTTATCTCATGTGTTATATGTTAAGCAATGAGATACTGTATTTTATATAGTTGTCTTAGAATATCCAAGTAAATAAACTAGGGCCTTGGAAAGAGGGAACATCTTAGATCATAAGGAAGATCTGAAGTTCACTTCATATGGACCCTTTGATAAAGTACCATTGGCTCTGAGTTCTGCCTCAGTCTTTTTAATTATAGGTTGGACAATTTTAATTTTCACTGTGTCCATGTCCAATACTCTCTCAACTTTACAATAGTGCCTAGAATATGACAGAGTTGTCATTAGAAGAGTACATTTTAAATTCTAAATTTTGATAAAAATGTAAATTATTGTTATGATTGTTAAAAATAGGGAGGGAATAGACAAATGTTATCAGCATTCTAAGAAGTGAGCAGTAGCTTCTGGCAGGTCAAGAGCTCCCTTGAAGGAAAATTGCCAATTGATCTAGGTCTTGAATGTTGGAAAGAACATTCTAAACCTAGTGTTGCAAACAAAGACATGAGATAGTAGGAGATGTTCTTAGTGCACAGAGTAAATCCAGTTTTCTTCAAGCATAATTTGTGAAAGGGAAGAGCTTGAAGCAGTAGTCTTCAGTTTGGGATTCAGGAAAAGTGGGGTTAAACCATAGCTCTGACATGCCTTACTTTTGTGAATTTAAATCAACAAGAATTTAGAAAGTACCAGACAGCATCAGTAAAGAAGCTGACAGATAACAGCACTGTGCAAAATCCTAGATCAGATGGGGCAAAGCACTTAACCTTCAGTATCAGTTTGTTCATCTCTAAAATATCATGATATTTGGATTGTTATATATTTTTTAAAAAACTGCTTCATGAACTTTAAAGCGCTAAAAAAAAAAGGGAGGAAGAGATATTGGAAAAATATAACGGAAAACTGAATGACAAATATATTGCTTGTATAGTATAAAGACTAGGATGGCATGACTATTTTAATAAGATGGAAGATGTCTTGACATATAATTGGGAAAAATAAAATGCTATTTTAAAAAGAATAGAATTACAAGAAAATATCTGGAAGATAAATCTGACAGTGATATGTAGCTTTTTTCTGGAGATTTGTTAGGGGGCAGGAGACCAATGAGAAAGAATGAAAAGAGAAAGGAAGATGAACATTTAAAATGGTAAGTATTTAGAAGGAACAGGGAAGGAGGGACTGGAAAGCAATTAGAGAAAAGACAAAAAGAGGAAATGAATGGGCTGGTAATTACTGTCATTTTGGAGTAATCAAAAGTCAAAAGGGATTCTAAAAGCTGAATCTTGTACATCATACCACTCCTCAGTCACAAAGTTCTAGCACTTGTTTCTACTGCAGTTATGGATGTGTGCACTCACTAGATCTCTTGGGATTTTAGCTGGGATAGGTAGAGAGGAAAGGGAAAGATTGCAAAATGTGTTCTTATGACCGATTTAGGAAAACACTTTTCTTAACCTTTGGCTCTTCTCCATCCTACAGCTATCCCTTTTCCAGAATTCACCTCCTCTGTCTGCTCCCCTCCCCCCAACTTTTCCCCTCTAAGGAAGATAAAAGACAAAAGCCCTGACCTAAGCAAAATCAATCAACAACCTACTAAATTCAAAGCATAGTGTGTGTTACTGAGACGAAAACATAGTGCCTGCCTTTCAAAGACTTTATGGAGATAAAGCACTTAGATATGTAAATATAATAGCAAATACCACAACCAATACACACACACTTAGAGCTATCAGAAGTTTCCATTGAGATGATCCACGGGTTCTCAAACTACAGCCTGCGGCCAGAATCGGCCAACTGAGGAAGTTTATGTGACCCGCAGGGTTATGGCAAATGGGCTGAGGGGCCAAGACAGAGTGTGAGTTTTTGTTTTTACTATAGTCCGGCCCTCTGACAGTCTGAGGGACAGTGAACTGGCCCCTATTTAAAAAGTTTGAGGATCACTGCAAGACTTTGAAAGAAAGTTTAAAAAAGTTGGGAAGGAATGTGTTCTAGGATTAGGGGACAGTGCAGAAACACTAAAATAAGAGATACTATATTGAAGAATTTTGGAAACATTGATTAAGTCATTTTGGCTGGAAAGGAGAATTCAAAAGTAGACTGGAACTAGATAGTGAAAAGTTTTAAATACCAGGATGAGTTTGTTTTTTATACAAAGGGGAAAAAAAAAATCTCCACTGAAGGTTTTGAGCAGAATCCTAGAAGAGAGAGAGGGGGATAGACCAGTTGGGCGTCATTTGCAACACCTTGAGGAGAAGGGGACTGTGTTTTTGAGATAGAATGGCCAGATTCAGAACATGGAAGTAACTGAGGATGAAGAGAGGAGACTGGGGAGTGCAAACCTGAATGAAAAGGATAATCTTCTCAACAGACACAGGGAAGAAATTAATAATGGGGGTGGGGAGAGTATAATGAGCTTAAAATGCCAGATGGAGATATCTAGAAGGGGGTTGGAAATGTGGGGCTGAGGCTCAGGAGAGAGAAAAGAGGCACTGGAGTGTAGGGAATAAAGAAATGGCCTCCAAGCCCGGAAAATCTGGTTCCAAGCTCTACCTCTAACACACTAGGTGACTCTTGGCTGGTAACAGCCTCACAGTGCCCTAGGCAACCTCTAAGACTATTAAACTGCTGAGAAGGTATCCACCCACCTTTATTGACAGAATGCAATCAATCATAGATCCGATCTCTATCCCTATTTACTTATGTATATGTTTGACTACCAGGCATAGCGTTAGAGTAGCAGATCCAGATCTTAAGGGAATCTCAGAAGTCATCTATGGAGAAACTCCTGGTTAAGTGGGTTTTCCTGAGGGCTGTTTTGTAGACACTTATTTGCCTTTCACTGAGAGGACTAGAAAGGCTCAGTCTCAAGTGGCTGATTCAAGTTCAGCCCTTCCCCCTCCAAGCTCAGGGGAAAATTCAATACTTTCCCCACTGCATCACACCATCAATCCACAATAGATTAAGAAAGAGAGAGGGAGGGAATGAAGGCTAGATACAGAGAGAGTAAAAATTTAAAAAAGATCCCTGACCCCCACCCAGGGAGGAAGGCAAAGTATGCTGTTCTATTACAGAAAACGGCACTTTTCGGAAAGGTTGGAAGGAAGAAAACCCGAACAGAACTCTTTAACCATATTATTCGCACTGTTAATAAACCGAGCAAGGAGACAGAGCATCTCGCAGGAGGAGGCTGTAGATACTGTCCAGGGCTGAAGTCACCCTCTCCTTCTCCTCCCTGCAGCCGCTTCCCGCACCCCGAATCCACACTCTTCCTCCTCACCCCGAGACGAAACAAGTTCTCCTCTTCCTCTAGTTCCTCAGAGTCGTCTTCAGACATTTCTTCACCACCACGTCTGGAGGGGTTTAGTCACTTCGGATGGCAGTTTTTCTATCAACAAGCACCAAGAAGAGAAGCGCTAGTGCCCACCTTCCCCTTCTCCAGCCCTCAAGTAGTGCCCCCCAACCTCAGGGTCTCCTTTCCCAGGGGAGAAAGAGGAGTAGAGGCGGGGGGAGTGGAGGAGGGGGAGGGGGAGTGTGACTGAAGTTGAAAATGTGGAAAAGAACAAAAGATACAAAGGAGGGGGGGAGGGGGAATGTTTGCCTGGGAGGAGGCAAGGCTGAGCGTGCAGCGGTTGCTATAGCAACCCATAGCAACGGAGACAAGGTCTTGTTTTCCTGCCAGTCGCGGAGGAAGCTAAATAGAGAACTAGAATGCGCAGAGGAATCGGGAACGTGTATAATCATAGAATTCAGCAATAAAACAGATTCTTAGAGCGGACACAGGTTCTTTTTGACACTGTCCCCCCGTCAGAAGTGATTGTGAATTCAGTGTCTCCCAAAGCAACCTTTGCCACTTTGGAATAGATCTAAGCTAGGAAATTGTTCTTATGTGGCGCCTAAATCTGCCTTCTGTAACTTCCAACCATTTTTCTTAGTTTGCTGGAATCAAGCAAAACAAATTTAATCCATCTTCCCATTGCATAGCTCTTCAAAATATTCCAAGACAGTTATCTTGAGCTTCTTTTCTACTATTCCCAGTCCCTTCCATCCATGGCAGAGCCTCGAGTTATGTCACCTATTTGCCCTACCTTTGGAGTCCTCATTTGTCAATATCCATACTAACACTTGGTGTCCTGAACTAAAAACTTTCTCCTGATGTGGGTCAGAGCTCTTGATTCTGAACATTATTTTATTTGTAATTGACAAGGTATAAGTAGAGTCCCCCAAACAGCTATCTAGTCATAGTACTCTGTAAGTCGGTAACCACCCAAAACAATAGTTCGAAAACCCCTGCTGATGTAATTACTTTTTTCCTCATTTGGAAAACACAATTATTTCAAGTATTTGATGTGGTAAAAAGATTTGCAATAGAATACTCCTTTCATAAACCTAGGGCACACAGATATACAAAGTATCAATCTGGGAAATGTTTGCATAAGGATAATATTTATATATGTCTCATATATGTGGAAGGGCAGATTATAGTGTAATAATACTGCTTGCGGCCTTTAAATCTAGTCTTTGCTGTCCAAACCATCTCTACTGGGTCCCTTGGACCTACTTCTTTTTGGATCTGGCATTTCTGTTCTAAAGTACTCTGTTATTTTCACCAAATACTTTCTACCTTATAATCTTGGCTGTTGTTTGTTGTGGATTCTTTGTTTTTGAACAGTACCAATGACATCATGAGGGTGATGTCCTGACTTTTGTGTGAATTCGGTTTAAGTGAGGTAGAGTTGCACAAAAATGAGCTGGTATATCTTAATGCCTTATTGACAGATGTTACTTCTTGCTAATGTCTACTGAGCTAATTTCATCTGTGTCAGTCAAACCATCTTGATGAGGTTCTGAGTAATTGGGTACAGTTGGTAAAGAGACTGGGAGCCTGGGAAAGGCAGAGAAAGGCACTGATAGACATCGGTTTAGCTTCATAGTCCTATTCTCTGTGGAGGTCACCTTGTTATGTATAGTCATAAATTTAAGGTATGTCAGACTCCTGAGGTTAAATTTCCCTATATACTTGTCCATGATACATGCCATTTTTTCCTTGCTAATTACATGCTCTCTCATCTCTATTTAATATTCACCACTCCTGGTTATCTGTTGTATCTCTTCATTTTGTCTTCTCCTAAATAAATATACTTTTTACCAAAGAGGATGACCATGTGAATTCTTCACATGATCAAACCCAACATTTGGTGTCTACAATCTCATTATTTGGTAAGTAGGAATTGCTCTCTTAGATCACATCATTTGATGTCCTAATACACATCATTCTCAGTTAGGATATGGTTCTGTGAATGTCTAACTGTGCTTTAGTTAAAGCTATCACATTCAGCTAACAAAAGCCAGATTAAAAAAATCTTCAGAATAAGATTTGGAGAGGAATAACATTACACTTAATTGGGATATAAAATTAGTGTTCCCCATAAGAAGGATCACCCATATGATGGACTATTAAAGGCTTTTATTATAGAACTAGAAAAATGTTTTTAAAAATTTACCTATAAATGAAGATTGAGAATCTTAAGAAAAATAACACATTAGTATAAGATGATGGCTGGAAAACAATTCGTGAGAAAAATGATGTAGAACTTTTAGTAAAATGAAATTCCAATATGAACTATCAAATTGTTATGGCAACCGCAGAAACTAGGCATGGACCCACATTTAACACCACATACTAAGATAAGATCAAAATGGGTCCAAGATTTAGGCATAAAGAATGAAATCATAAATAAATTAGAGGAACAGGGGATGGTTTACCTCTCAGACTTGTGGAGGAGGAAGGAATTTCTGTCCAAAGGAGAATTAGAGATCATTATTGATCACAAAATAGAAAATTTTGATTACATCAAACTAAAAAGTTTTTGCAAAAACAAAACTAATGCAAACAACATTAGAAGGGAAGTAACAAATTGGGAAAACATTTTACAGTTAAAGGTTCTGATAAAGGCCTCATCTCCAAAATATACAGAGAATTGACTCTAATTTATAAGAAATCAAGCCATTCTCCAATTGAAAAATGGTCAAAGGATATGAACAGACAATTTTCAGATGATGAAATTAAAACTATTTCCACTTATATGAAAGTGTTCCAAATCACTATTGATCAGAGAAATGCAAATTAAGACAACTCTGAGATATCACTACACACCTGTCAGATTGGCTAAGATGACAGGAACAAATAATGATGAATGTTGGAGGGGCTGTGGGAAAATTGGCACACTGATGCATTATTGGTGGAGTTGTGAAAGAATATAACCATTCTGGAGAGCAATCTTGAATTATGCCCAAAAAGTTATCAAAAAGTGCATACCCTTTGACCCAGCAGTGCTACTACTGGGCTACTACCGGACATGGAAAGGATTGACAGATTGATAGATCTTTCTCGATTCTGGAAATACTAAGGAAGGAAATACTGAAGAAGGGAAAGGGACCTGTATGTGCCAAAATGTTTGTGGCAGCCCTTTTCGTAGTGGCTAGAAACTGGAAAATGATTTGATGCCCATCAATTGGAGAATGGTTAGATAAATTGTGGTATATGAATGTTATGGAATATTATTGTTCTGTAAGAAATGACCAACAGGAGGAATACAGAGAGGCTTGGAGAGACTTATATCAACTGATGCTGAGTGAAATGAGCAGAACCAGAAGATCATTATACACTTCAACAATGATACTGTATGAGGATGTATTCTGATGGAAGTGGATATCTTCAACATAGAGAAGAGCTAATCCAATTCCAATTGATCAATGATGGACAGAATCAACTACAGCCAGAGAAGGAACACTGGGAAATGAGTATAAACTGTGAGCATTTTTTTGTTTGTTTGTTTTTTTGTTTTTCTTCCCAGATTATTTTTACCTTCCGAATACAATTCTTCCTTTGCAACAACAACAACAAAATTCAATTCTGCACATATATATTGTATCAAGCATATAATATAAGATATTTAATATGTATGGGAATGCCTGCCATCTAGGGGAGGGAGTGGAGGGAAGAAGGGGAAAAATTAGGAACAGAAGAGTGTACAAGGGATAATGTTGTAAAAAAAATTATGCATATGTACTGTCAAAAATGTTATAATTATAAAATTAATTTAAAAAAAGAAGATGAAGCCAAAAAAATTGTTATGGCAACCAAGATTATTTATTATTTTTCAGTGGTTTCAATGGTTTCTGAGTCTTTGTGACCCTATATGGGGTCTTCTTGGCAAAGATAAAGGAGTGGTTTGTCATTTTCTTCTTCAGCTCATTTTACAGATGAGGAAACTGAGATAAATAGGCTTAAAGGACCTGTCTAAGGTCACAAAACTAATTAAATATCAGGGTTGGATTTGAACTCAGAAAGATTTCAGGTCACTAGTTCTATCCACTGTGTTATCTAGCTGCCTAGCCTAATATGATTTAGACTCTATTAGCATATGAAGGAACATAGAGGTTTTAGAATTCCAAAGGGCTTAGGCATTATTGCTGCCAGGTTTGTACCATAAAGGCAGGAATTTGCACAATTCTTATGTGGGTCTTAACCTGTCTTTTGTTCTGGCTTAAGTTTCCTCTCATCAAAACCTGAAGAGGATTTAATAAATATACGAAATTGTCAAAACTCCAAGTTAAATCGTTACTTCTATGATGGAAAGAAGAATATTGTTTTTAATAACCTTATCAGGTCTGGGTCATTTTGTAGGTATGTTCTAACAAAAATCTTTCAGGGGAATTCCTGGGGAATGTCAGGGAAATTTCATGTTCTAGGTGTAAAACAACTAGTCTTACAGCTTAATGATTGGGAAATTTTCTTGTTCAAAAGAAAAAGATGGAAAATTAATTGGGAATATCTTAGCATTTCCTTCCTATCTTCCTATCTAGGAATATGTTTAAAGTATTAAAGTGTTACTCAGAGTACTCCAGTAGATGGCCCAGTGGCATTTTCTTCTTGCATGTTAGGTTTCTGATTCATCTGCATTAAAAACCTTTCTAGGTAACAAGTGAACATAAACAAATCACATCTATAGTCTCAAGGTAGTTAATAAAAATTCCATCTCATACAACAATTTCCATAGTTCAATTATTTTCAAGTGTAGATCAACATCAGCATACATCCTCCTCATTTATTTATAGCAAAGTCCATTATAATCATTCAAAATATTGATATTTTATGTCCATTAAGCTAAGAACTTCTAAAAGTTCATAGTGCTTTTTGTCTTAATTCAAGTCAAAAAGCATTTATTAAGTTTCTACCTCTAAGGTTAAGGGAGATTGAGAAAAGCTTCTTTTGAAAGGTGAGATTTTTGACAGAGAGTTGAAAGAAGTCAGGAAAGCCAGAAGGCAGAGATAAGAAGCGAGAATCTTATAGTCATGGGGTACTGTCATTGAAAATGTATGAAATTTTGAGATAGACTTGAGAAGATTTGAATGTTTTTTGATTATTTGACTTTAAGCAGACTCCAGTGGATTAATGGCACCATCATAAAGCTAGTGTAGCATTTACATCTATTTTGATTATACATATATAATCCTAAATTCCTGTTCTGAGGAAGTCAATTCAGGCCCAGGATCCATGGCTAGGGATGTGGGTAGATTTAGCAAATGACTGCTTAAGTAATCCTTTGATTAGCAAAGAGAGGAGTATCTTGTTGTCACCAGTCCCCAGTCTGATAAAATTGTTCAAATTTTTTAGTAAACCTGGGAAGTGAGAAGAACAGGTGTTATATAGGCTGAAACACAATGCCACAATCCTACTAACCTTCATCCTCTCTTCCCTCATCCTCTTCACTCCTAGATTATCAGGACTTTATTTTCCTAGGTCACTGTCTTTAACAGCCCCTACCTGTACAAAAGGCTTCATTCTGCTGAATTTATACTGAGATCATAAGATTCCCAAAGTGTAATGTTCTCTCTAAAATGTAATGTTCTCTGTTGAGGTTTTCCTGGGGTCTCTGGGAGCAGCCTTCCTTTCAGTTCAGTAATCACCACTAGTATAGCCAGGTGTTAAAGTCCAAATCCTTTATTATCTCTTTCAAAGTCTTATCTCCTTCACTTGGGGCTGGGTTGATTTTCTGGAGGCCTTCTGGAGTCTTGATTTCAGTGGGGAAATGAAAGAGGAGGGCCTTACTCCCAAGGTGATGTGAGATGGGATGAATCTGTCTGAGTCCAAGGGCTTGTGCTCCAGCCTCCAGCCTCCAGCCTTCAGCCTTCTGTCTGCTTGTTTCTGAATCTCTCTGGCTGAGGCTTCTCGTTTATATGCTACACACTGAGTACACTTTCTCTTATAATCATGAAATCTAATTGATTAACTCCCTAGGATCAGGAAAACCCAAGTTCAAATCCAGCCATAGACACAATTTAGCTGTGTGATCCTGGGCAAGTCATTTAACCCCTAGGTGGCTTTTTCCTCAACTGTAAAATGGTAATAATAATAGCATCTATCTCCTAAAGTTGTTGTGAAGGTTGAATGAGATAATATTTGTAAAGTATTTAGCACAATGTCTGGCACATAAAAGGCATGTAATAATTGCTTGTTCCCTTCCCTGAAACATTACTTTTGCACTATGAAATACTCCAAGTAGTTAACTCTTTTCAATTTTTATCCATTAACCTATTTCCCCAGTGGTAAATCTGACTGGATTCTCTTTCTTTTACCATCCCCAGGCCAATTTATTTCCATTTGCAATCAACACTAACCCTGAAGCTATTTCCTAATGAATAAATGAAAAAAAACATTTATTAAGCATTGACTATATCCCAGGCACTGTGGTAAATTCTGTGAATACAAATTTGAGACAGTCCTTGCCCTGAAGGAGCTTACATTCTAATATTGGAAGGAACAAGGTAGGGAGTTATGGAGAGTCACGGGGATGATGCCTTGATATGTAGAACAGCCAACCTAAACACCAGTTCTAAAAACATTAGTAACATTGCTTTGTAACTGTGCACATAATTTAGCAGTGTCTCTACTGGGTCTGTATTCCAAAGAGATCATTAAAAAGGGAAAAGGAGCCACATATGCAAAAATGTTTGTGGCAGCCCTTTTTGTAGTGGCAAGGAACTGGAAACTGAGTGGTGCCCATCAGTTGGAGAACGGTTGAATAAATTATGGTATATGAATGTTATGGAATATTATTGTTTGGTAAGAAATGACTAGCAGGATTAATACAGAGAGGCCCGGAGAGATTTACATGAACTGATTCATATGCTGGATGAAGTGACCAGAACCAGGAGAATTTTATACACAGTAACAGTAAGATTATGTGATGATCAACTGTGATGACTTGGCTCTTTTCAGCTGTGATGATTCAAGACAGTTACAATAGAATGGGAGGAAAAATGTCATCAGCATCCAACAGAGAAGTAGGGAGACTGAATGTGGATCAAGGCAAAGTATTTTCATCTTTTTTTGTTTGTTTGTTTTTTATATATGATGTTTTGTTTTTTTTTCCCTTTTGGTCTGATTTTTCTTGTACAGGATGACAAATATGGAAATATGTTTAAGAAGACTGCACATATTTAATCTATATCAGATTGCTTGCTGTCTTGGGAGAGGTAAGAAAGGGAGGGAGAAAAATTTGTAACACAAAAATCTTACAAAAATGAATGTTGAAAACTATCTGTATCTGTACTTGGAAAAATAAAATACAATTTTAAGAAAGAAAGAAAGAAAGAAAGAAAGAAAGAAAGAAAGAAAGAAAGAAAGAAAGAAAGAAAGAAAGAAAGAAAGAAAGAAAGAAAGAAAGAAAGAAAGAAAGAAAGAAAGAAAGAAAGAAAGAGTTAATACTTTGAGATAACAGCAATCTTTTGGTCCCCCATAATGGCAAATGGGAAAAGAAACCTATATCAGAGTGTTGATTCTGATTGGGTCAGTTAACTATTGACCCAGAAAGAACTGATTTTAAAGGAAGGACTTTGGTCTCTGGACTCTTCCTTTTTCTAAAAGATGTGAGGCTCATTTTGTTTTTTAATATACTCTCCTTACTCTCCCTCTCTCAGAGGCTATTGCTCAAATGTAGTAGTTAGAACAAGAATTTAGCTCTGATAATGAACTGATTTCTTTTAAAGAGAAACTAGACCCTTCCTATCTTACAATTGTTTAAAGAAAATGTGTTACACTTTTTAGGCTACATAAAGGATTTTCAAGTTAGTCTTTTGCTGACAGTAAGCATTTTTTTCCCTTACACAAACTTTAAAACTGAAACCTCACCCCATCTATATGTGATGCTACTTGACAATATTTCATATACTTGGTGACTGTTGATATGTTTAAATTTAATAATCCATTTTTATTTACAAAATACATGCAAAGATAGTTTTCAACATTTATCAATGATTAGATTTGACCATTTGCTTTTCTCAATACTACTTCTCCATAGTTCTCCAAACTTATAATTTGTTCCATAATCCAGAATTTGGTTCATTGCTTTTTCTTGACTCAGGTTCTCCTCCCTATGAATCCCATTTTATCTCTCATTCCAGCCAATATTCCACAGCTTTAAGTAATTACCACACAGGCTGCATGACAAGGTTCCTGCTCCCTCGATTGGATCAGGACTTTCCTGCCTTCACTTGACCCTTTCAAACTATGTATAGCTGAGATCTCCTTACAGCAGAGATGTACTAAAGCCAGCTCAAATCATTTAGTATGACCATTTACACCATGGATATCAACAAATGGATATAAATCTGGGCTTGATTTATTGTTTCCTCGATTGTCTAACTTAAGAAAATGATGGAGAAAATGTTAACAATGCAGATTAAACTAGTATGTTGTATGTATATTTTTCCCCAACAGAGCTGGTTGTTAAACCTTTCCTAGCAAGTTTGCAGCCACTTAAATTCAACCTCTTAAGTGATGATTTTAAGCATTCAGGAAAGAATTATGGCATGAGTTGGGGCCAGAATTTAAATATGATATATCCATTACTAACTAGATATGGAAGAGTTTAATTGAATAAAAAAGGAGACATTAGCTATTTTTTGTATTGGAGGGAGGATATTGGACTTCTGGCCTTGACATCAAAATAGGTTCAGGAGGTGAAAATGGAATTCTAAGGAGTCTCTAGTAGTAAGTGGAATAACTAACTATCTTGAGGTTTCTCAGTTATTTTGCCTCATGTTACTCTCTTGGTTTGTTGGGTAAACTTTTTAATATATACTTGTCAGTTATATTAAGAGAAGAATATTTTTTCTTGCTTAGAGAATTATAGATGATAGGATTTCTTTGGAGTTCAATGTTTATCTAGTGGCAGAGATAGGCAATAAATGAAAATATCTACCCTTTGGTCCTAAATGATTTCACTTTTCAGTGACAGAAGCTGTTGCCTGCCTCCCTGCCTCCCATACCCTGTTATAGTCATATATGCACTTATACTAGCACATTATTCACTCTCACTATATTTGCTTATAGTTATATCACTATGTGCCCAGACACTTTATTAAGCACTCTTGTGAATTAATTTGTACTACTACTGCCTTTTATACAGGTGACACCAATTTAAAATTAATCCCAATGAACCTATTTATAGAAGAGATTATGGGATAGGTGGTCCCAGCTTTAATTTGGGAGAGCTTATTGTGTAAGAGGCAGAGACATCTGCTGACCAAGCCTCCTCTTTCTCTACTAATAACAATTTCCATGGTTTCTTGCCAAGTAAAAGCTGGCTCAGTGCCTGAGGGTGATACCTTACAGAGAGTTGTGATAGCTTTCAGAGCTATTTCTGTCCTTCTCCTAAAACTTGTCACCTTCTCAGTCATGGAGCTGAGGTCAGCCTAAAACTGATTTCTTCCTAGTAGTAGTTCTTACTAGAATTACTAGGACAACCTTAAATCAAACCCACAAGTTGAAACAGCTAAGGGTTTTCAGAACTATTAAGAACAGTAGGAAGTGGCAACTATGAGGCTAGCATACATGAAGTGATACTGTACCCCTTCAGATTTCATTGTTATCATCCTGATATTTTCTGATTCATTTCTGCAAAAAATGTGGAAATGTAGATTTCCTGTCAGAAAACTGCAAACCCCCCTAATGGGGAAGAAGGATATACCTATATTGCATATAATACTTGTTGGCTTGTGCTTTTTATTTGGAAATTTAACAAAAGCAAAAAAAAAAAAACACATTAACTACAATTATACTGATTTTTGCAATTACTGAATAACTGAAATCACTTTATTCTTGTAGGTTTCAAAGTTCCCACTAATGGGACTATTTGGATAATCTCTGAAGTTCTTTAAAGGACAATAATTCTCAGAGCTCATCTAATTTACCTCCTTCATTTTATACATAAGAAAATGAAGTTCAGTAAAATAATAAATTGCCTGGTTTTTCATATACCTAATGAATATTTATTGAGGCCTTACTATGTGCAAGTCACTCTAAAGTATTGTAAAGGATAGAAAAAAATGACAATTCCCTAGCAACAATATTCTTCCCCTTCACTTTCCATCATGGAGCACATCTACTCTCTATTCCTGATTCCAAGTGATCTTGTGGAAACTCAAGGAGCTCTTTTTGTAAACTTCTTAATAACCTTAGAGTGTCTCATTTAGTTCTATTATTGAACCTAAAATACCAAAGAACTGGACTGAGTCAGATACTATCCAAAACAGCCGTGGAGTATTGGAACAGTGAAAGGGGGAGGTGAAATGTAAATAGGGTAATTATCAGTTCTGCAAACTATAGTATAACCTAATGGGGCTTGATAATAGCTTCCCAACTAACTAGTAATTATAAGTCAAGTTATTGAATTTCTTGTAAACTATTCTATTGATGAGCTCTATTTCCTTAATGATTATTGAATGGTGTTTAATAAGATATATAGTCAATTTATGTTTAAAATAAACTGTCTTTTATCAAATTCACACAGTGCTTTGAGACATTCATTTCCTATTTCCCCCTTTTTAGAGATACCCTAGACTTGAGGCAAAAAGTAAGGTAGAGTGGGAGTTTAAGGAGCCAATGAAAAAAGGGAGCCTAATCTTCCTAACTAGAGGTAAGGCTTTCTCAGAATTGAACCTGGACAAACTACAATACATGGGTATGACAGAGAA
Organism: Sminthopsis crassicaudata; assembly: GCF_048593235.1. Classification (NCBI taxonomy): domain Eukaryota; kingdom Metazoa; phylum Chordata; class Mammalia; order Dasyuromorphia; family Dasyuridae; genus Sminthopsis; species Sminthopsis crassicaudata. The sequence goes on from NC_133619.1 coordinate 243,154,994, forward strand.
TGGTATAGCTCTCCAGCCACTGTAAATGCTTAAATAAGGATTACCGACAACAAAAGAAAACAAAACAAAACAAAAAAACCAATGTGGCCAGAAGCTCAGAAACTCAGAGAAGTGGTCATTCAACCTTAGCATGAAGACCTCCAGGGAAGGGTACTTAATAATTTCCCAGGCAACACATTAGAATTTTGGTTAGTAACGACAGCTGGACTTGATCCAGTCTCTAATCTGTGGGTGGCTGGAGCTGAACAAAGAGAGCTAGATACAGGAGAGTCAGGATTCAAACAGAATTTTAATTTCAGAGTGAGGAACATGAGTTTGCAAATTGAAGTCGTTCTGAGAAGGAAGGTTTATGACTTGTGGCAGGGATAGGATTTTTAAGTCTGAAAACCACAAAAAGGTGGGACCAAACACTCTCATTCTTAGCTCTTAAATAAATGGTTCCCACAGCAGGCCCATGGAACAATATAGGTGTTCTTCGGACCTATGGGAACAGTCTCCAAATTATTAGAATCATTGAGCCTTGTAATTGCCTCAAGCCTTACAGGTCATTGAACCTTATGATTGTTCAGTGGGGTGAGAACCAGAGTTAGCATGGCAGGAATAGGAGGGCAGTAGCTGGTTCAGTTCACCTAGTAGTTACAAGCACAGAAATTGTTAGAATGCTAGGAGATGTGTTTGATCATTTTCTGCTGCAGCATGTCAGCTGTAGCTCCAGCTGTCAGGCCCAGGATCTCTCTAAAATCATAAATCCTAATTCTGGGTTTTTGCTGTGCCTAAGATCAGCTAGTGCAAAGGATTGTTGTTATAACAAGTTTAAGATACAGTTAGCTTGCTGGGTCTTAGCTTGGGAAAACAGGGTGTCTCCTAATATCTTGACAATAATAATAGTATTGATTTGATTACTATGTGCAAAGGAAAAGACAAGAAAGTTTGCAATGTGGAGGAAGATCTGGGAGTGAAGAGATATCAAGATGGCTTGGGGTGAGGGACTAACTAGATATAAAGGGATAAGTGGGCTATTGTCCTACCTCTTATGCTATGTAACCTTATGCAAATCATTTAAAATCCATAGGCTTGAGTTTCCTTATCTGTAAAATGAGGGGGTTGGATTCCTTGGCTTTTGAAGTTCTTTCTAGCTCCAGAGCTATCTGCTTACAATCTTATGATCCAATAGAGACATTTGGGTCCCAGAGTGAATTTCTAAAATTGAGTAGACTGATTTCCCCAAGGATTTGACATGGATCCTATAGGAACAGTTATCACATCCCTTTATGTCTTCTCTTCTGACAGGCTAAACGCCCTTATTTTCTTCAGTTACTCCTCAAGGGCATGATCTCAAAGTCCTTCACTCTACTGGTTGAGTTTCTCTGAATACTCTCCAACTCATCAATGTCCTTCCTAAAATATGACATTCTCAGGTGGACAGATAGGGTCAGACCAGGACAAAAGTATAACAGGACTATCACCTTCCTAGCCCTGGATATTGCATTTCATAATGTAGCTTATAATCATATTAGCTTTTTTGGCTGTCATATCACCCTGCTGACAGATTGAGCTCATAGTACATGAAGAGGTAAGATTTTTTTAAATATTATTTACTGTCTAGCCATGCCTACATTTTGTAGTTTTAAATCTGATTTTTAAAAATACAAGTTTAATACTTTCTATTTGTCCCTTCTGAGTTACCGAGTTTCATTTTTATTAAATTCAGACTCATATTCTAGCCTATAAAGAACTTTTAAAATCTTGAGTACATCAAACAATATGTTAAGTATTACTCCAAGATTTTTGTCATTTCAGTGGGGACCCTTTCAGATTAAGGTCCAAGCCATGAAGACTTTTAATAGTAATTTACCAATTTGACTCATATGAAACCATTAAGTTAAAAAAATGGGAACTTCTGACTTCAATTCACATATACACAATTGATCATCATGCTAATGAAGTTAGTTGAAGAACAGAAGTGAAGAAGCAAAATATTTAATTCAGAGAGAATTTAAAAAAAAAAGTAATAGAAAACCACATTTGCATTCTTAAATGAGTACAATGTCTTTCCACTTACCTTCAGGGTTTTGGGGGAAATGAGCTCTTTCAACAGACAGTTGCTATTATGTTTAGAAAAATTGCACATGTTTAATCTGTATTGGATTACTTGCTATCTAGGGAGGGGAGAGATGGGGATGGAGGGAAAACCATTTGCAATACAAGGTTTTACAAGGGTGAATGTTGAAAATTATCTTTGCATGTATTTTGAAAAAATAAAAAGCTAACTGAGTGCATGCCCATCAGTTGGAGAATGGCTGAATAAATTATGGTATGTGAATGTTATGGAATACTATTGTTCTATAAGAAACGACCAGGATAATTTCAGAAAGGCCTGGAGAGACCTATATGAACTGATGCTGAATGTAGTGAGTAGAAACAAGAGAATATTGTACATAGCAACAATTTTATATAATGATCGATTCTAATCATCTTTTCAACAGTGAGGTGATTTAGGCCACTTACATTGTACTAGCGATGGAGAGAGCCATCTGTATCCAGAGGGAGGACTGTGAGGACTGCATGTGGATCGCAGTATAATACCTTTATTGTGGTTGTTTGCATATTTTTTGTTCTTTCTTATTTCTTTTTCCCTTTTAATCTAATTTTTTCTTGTGCAGCATGTTAACTGTGAAAATATGTATAGAAGAATTGTATATGTTTAACATATTATATTACTTGTCATCTAAGGGAGGAAGGAAGAGAGAAATAAAATTGGAACACAAGTTTTGTAAGGGTGAATGTTGAAAACTATCTATGCATATATTTTGAAAATAAAAGGTTCTAAAAATAAAAAAAAATCCTCCTGGAAAAATAGACAAACAAATAAATAAATTCTCATGAAAAAAAGAAAGAATAATAATAGACTTCTTTGTTGAGTTTTGACCACATGGAGAAGAGTCAGTCTAAAAGCTCTATTTTAGACTGGTTGAACTGTGAATAGTGTTTGATGCAAGCTAATCTAGGATCTGTATGGAGACAGTGTATTCAGGAGGGAAAGCACATGGAAAGAAAAAGTTAAAGACCAAGCACACCTGAAATGAGAAGAGGGAAGCAGACAGTACTAGACATAGTCTCAAGAACAGCCGGGCTATACATATGTGTGTGTGTGCATGTGCCCACTGCTGTGTATGTTCTTCCTTATAAAAAAAGATGGAAGGGAAGACATTTTATATATATATATATATATATATATATATATATATATATATATATATATATATATATATATATATGTATATATATACATATATATATAATATAATAATAAATAATAATAATCATATAATATATAATATAAATAATAATTACATAATATATAATATATAAAAACATATATATTTATTATATATATATAATAAAAATGTCATCTATACCGCTATCAAAGTCATTAATAAAAATATAAAACTAATGATAGCTCAGTAACTCTTTTTCTCTAAAGAGCTTTTGGTAAAGTTGGGAAGGTGAGATGTATCCAAAAAACTCATAGTGAAATTCTATTTCACTATGAAAGTGAAATAGAATCAGTTATAGAAACTTAGAGTTAGGAAGAACCATAATGGTCATGTAATTCAATAGGAATCTTCCAAATGTCATCAGTAAACCTCTACTTGAAGACCTCCAGTGATAAGGGCTCCACCATTAGGAGACTTTACTTTTAGACAGTTCTGTTACAATTTTTCCCTTACATTAAGCACAAACTGTTTATTTTGAAATTTTCATTTGTCTCTCTTACTTCTGTCCTCTGGAGTCAAGTAGAACAAATATAATATGAAATGTTATGTTACTTCAGAAAAGATCCCTTATTGAAAGGGTATAATAAAAAAACTACAAATATTCTGAGCAGCCAGGTGGTTCAGTGGATAGAACAGCAGCCCTGGAATTGGGTGGACCTGATTCAGCCTCAGTCACTTACAGGGTGACCTTGAACAAATCATTTAACCCCAATTGCCTCCTCCCCAAAAAGAAAAAAAAATTACATATGTTCTTTAGGCTGAGGTTAATAAGATGAAGTCCTTACCCCCCTTTTTCTTTTCTTTGTATCCTCAGCATTTAGCATAATAATTGGCACATAGTAGGTACTTACTAAGTGCTTATTAACTTGTTTGTTTCAGAAATTGGTAGTTTAATTTTGAATTGGGCATTTGGGGCATCTGGGAGAAAATGGTAGTATTGCAATGGACTTTCTAAGGTAAGAAAATTTATGAAATATAAATGAAACTCTGAAATTCCAAGGACTTCAAGGGAATGGTAATTATGCATTTTGGAAGTTGGATTACAAGTTACAGGAAGTGGAAAAATCATTTTTGAAATATAGATTGATTACTGTCTGGAAGGAATATTGGTCTTTCAAACGTTATGCCAATAGATTAAAAATTCTTAATGTCTTACCAGACTGAAAAGATTCTGGGTATCAGTCTGTGTGTATAAATATTTAGTAGATCAGAATATTGTTGGAGACAGATTGATATCAGGTTGGTTAAGATGGTGAACATTTTTTTAAACTATAATAGTTTTCAAAGACCATCTATTAAGTTGTAAAGTAGTTGAAATATCTTTTCAGACATGGATAAAAAAATTATAGATTCTTGAAGAACTGAAGTTTGAAATATATGTATACTATATTTATTAGCTAAACTATGCATTTAATAGACTACTAGCCTTAAAATTGGGAAGATTTGAGTCCAAATGTTGCCACACCACATCCTGGTCAAGCCACCTAAAATCTGTCTGCCTTTGTTTGTTCAACAGTAAAATGGGGATAATAATAGTACCTACCTGCCGGGGTTGTTGTGAGGATTAATGATTTAATTTGTAAATGATTATTTGTAAAATACTTAGCGTAATGCCTGGCACATAGTTGACACTTAATGAAGACCTTTCCCCTTCCTTTTCTTTGCTCCTCCTCCCTATATTTGTATGCTTGTTCTTTTTATATATCCCTTTCCTAAATTGTATTTCCTTAGAGGTAGAATTTGCTTTAAACATTATTCTACTGGGGAAGCATCAGTGTGCTAATATAAACAAAGCAGTCTTATAAATCATCATAAAAAGTGACTAGACATAGCCTAAGGGCTCATAAAGGTTTATAAACTCATAGTTATAGATCATAAATCACATATTCAAAGCTAGAAGGGACCTTAGAGGTAATTTAGTTCATCCTTGTTATTCCATCTGGAGTAATGTTTTCACATTAACTACAGCAAAATCTTCCACAAAGATCAACATAAAAACAAAAATTTTCCATTCAAATGTTAGCTTGAATGGAATAAATACTACTATTCTCTCATTTTTTACAAAGTCCTTAACTTAGGTTGCGTAAATTACTTTAAAAGGCATATATTTCCCAGTTCAATTTCCTTATATTAAGGTGAGAAAATGGAGGTCCAATGAGTTTATGATTTGTCTAAGAACACCCAAAAAAACAATTTAGTAATAGAGCCAGGTTTAAAATTCCATTTCTCTTGGTTATTTCTGTAGTGCTCATTTTGTTCTATAACACTATTTAACATGTAACTGTAAAGACTAGTTACTTACTTTCTCTGAATCTCAGTTTATTCAACCAAAAAAAGGTTTTTATAATAATATTACTACTCCTTACTTACCTCAGAGTGTTGTTTTGAGAAAACATGAAGTCTTAGAAACTTGAAGTGCTTTATACACATACCATTATTATTACCCTTCTATGTTCACAACTACAAGTGAATCTGTTGGGATTGGAAGCTCCTGATGAAAGGAACTCCTTCTACCTAGTTGTCAGATTTAGCCTTAGGTTTGCCTGGATTATGGAGTGTATAAATGACTTATTCAGGGTTATACAGCAAATCCAAGACTTGAATCCAGATCTTCTTGCCTTGGAGACTAGTTCTCTATCCACTATCTCATAATACCTCTTAAACAGCCACAAATTAATTTTTAAAATCTTTCTTAAATTCCTTAATGGTAGCTTTAAAGCCACTTGTTATATAAATTAAAACAAACTCATGTCAATTCCAGTTAGGAATTTAGGGAGTTGATAGTATTCTGAAACTGGGTACTTCATCTTGTTATTAGAAAGCTGGGGGAGAATGGTAAGGAATTGAGGGAGTGTGAGCAGAAAAATGTGCAAGCAAGGCATTCTTCTTAAAAAATATGGAAACCTATACTATTATTCTTATTTTAAAAATCAGCAAACCACTTCTCCTGTCCATTGTCTGCTTCTATTTTCCCGGTGGCCATACAATGCAGATATCTGAATTTTGACCAGTCTGACAGTACTTAATTAAATGCTTCATGATTCTGATGAATCTCTGATTCATCAAATATATTTACAAATGCAGTCCTTACTGACAAGTACTCTACAAACATACAGTACTTAATTCAATGCTTCATGATTATGATGAATCTCTGATATATTTACAAGTACAGTCCTTACTGATAAGTATTCTACAAATATACAGTACTTAATTCAGTGTTTCATGAATCTGATGAATCCATAATTCATCAAAAGTACTTGTATACTATAGTACTTACTGTTGAGTAATGCTTCATGATTTTGATGATTTAATGTTCTGCGATTTTGCCAGTGAGTTCTTCTACTGACAAACTGAAATTCCTTTTTAACTTGTTTGCTTGGTATGACTTTGAGAATTGCTGTGACAAAAATAAATAAATAAAAAGTTTATTAATATGCATCCATTACTTCTTATAATATGTACCTAATTATAATGAAAGGGAAAAAGCCCTGAGATATTTGTGTCATTATTTCAGCATAATGGGCTTTACTTTATATTTCACAGTGGATTTGACAGCATGTTTGTCTTTGTCTCTCTCATACAGTTTCCAAAATAATCTTCCTAATGTGACATTTAAAAATTTGAAACATAATTTCTGGGTGATTAGTCATTTTATTAATAATGATCTCATTTTTTCTTCAATAGTATCTTATTTTTCTAAATACACATATAGTTTCCAACATTTATTTTTGTAAGATTTTCTCCCTCCTGCCCTTACCACCCTCTTCCCCAAGATAGAAAGAAATGTGATATAGGTTAAACATGTACAATCTTTTAAAACATCTTTCCATGTTTGTCATATTGTACCAAAAAATCAGATCATAAGAGAGAAAAAACAAACCAAAAAAAGTGAAAATACTATCCTTTGATGCAAACATACAAACTAGATATAGGTTGGATTAATTGGAGATAATCAATAAGGAGAAGACATTAGAATTAAAGGTGAACTTGCAAAAGGTGAGATTTTAGCTGAGATTTGAAGGAATTTAGGGGAACTGGAAGGCAGAGTTGAACAGGGAGAGAATTTCAGACGTAGGAGGTAGTTGGTGAAAATGCAAGAATCTGAGAGATGGAATTTCCTATGTAATGAAAACAAGCAGGCTAGTGTCACTGAATTACAGAGAATGTGGAGGGAAATAAGGTCTATGTATTATCTATCTTGCTTATTTTACCAACTAAAATAAATTACATTTATTTATATTTATTCTGCTACATTTTAACAAGAAGTGTGGAAAACAATTGAAGGGGATGTGGGAAAATTGGGACACTAATGCATTGTTGGTGGAGTTGTAAACTGATTCTACCATTCTGGAGAGCAATCTGGAACTATGCTGTAAGGGCTATCAAAGTGTCCCTTTGTTCTGGCAATCTCCCTACCCGGTCTGTATCCCAAAGAGATCATAAAGGAGGGAAAGGGACCCATATGAACAAAAATGTTTGTGGCAGCCTTTTTGTAGTGGCAAGAAACTGAAAACTGAAGTGGATGAATGCCCATCAGTTGGGGAATGGCTGAATAAGTTACGGTATCTGAATGTAATGGAATATTATTCTTCTATAAGAAATGATCAGGAGGATAATTTCAGAGAGGGTTGGAGAGATTTACATGAGCTGATGCAGAGTGAAATGAGCAGGACCAGGAGATCACTATACACAGCAACAGAAAGATTATACAATGATCAGTTCTGATGAACATGGCTCTTTTCAACAATGAGATGATTTAGGCCAGTTCCAATGATCTTGTGATGATGAGAGCCATCTACAGCCAAAGAGAGGTCTGTGAGAACTGAGTGTGGATCACAACGTAGTATTTTCACTTTTTAAAAACTGTTGTTTGCTTGTTCTTTTTTCTTTCTCATTTTTTTATCTTTTTGATCTGATTTTCTTGTGCAGCATGATAAATGTGGAAATATCTATAGAAGAATTGCATATGTTTAACATATCTGGGAGAGGGAGAAAAATTTGGAACACAAGATTTTGCAAGGATGAATACTGAGAATTATCTTTGCATGTATTTGAAAATAAAAAGCTATTATTAAAGAAAACAAACAAACAAAAAAAACTTCTCCATGATCTAGTTCCAGTACACTTTTCAATCATAATGCAACACTAATGTTCTACCTATGCTTTATACTGCAGCAAAACCATATAACTTAATTGTTACCAGGAAATACTCCATAGTTTTAATACTCTTTCCCCCCTACTTCTCTCTTCCTGTACTCCATCTTCATATCTGTTAGTTGAAAATGTATTCACCTCTCATATCACTTCCTTTCTTGATCTTCCAAACTGGATATAATGTTTCCCTCCTCTGAATCCCCCCAAACGCTTTGAACCTTTCTGAAGGCATTTATTACATCCTACCTTATAATTCTGGGGCACTTTTCTTTTTCTTTTTTTTTAATTATAGTTTTTATTTACCAGATATATATTCATAGATAATTTTACAGCATTGACAATTGCCAAATCTTTTGTTCCAATTTTTCCCCTCTTTCCCCCCCCCTCCCCTAGATAGCAGGTTGACCAATACATGTTAAATATGTTAAAGTATAAATTAAATACAATAATGTATATATGTCTGTGCAAAAAAAAATCGGACTTTGAAATAGTGTACAATTAGCCTGTGAAGGAAATAAAAAATGCAGGCGGACAAAAATAGAGGGATTGGGAATTCTATGTAGTGGTTCATAGTCATCTCTGAGAGTTCTGTCGCTGGGTGTAGCTGGTTCAGTTCATTACTGCTCTATTGGTACTGATTTGATTCATCTCATTGTTGAAGATGGCCACATCCATCAGAATTGATCATCATATAGTCTTGTTGTTGAAGTGTATAATGATCTCCTGGTCCTGCTCATTTCACTCAGCATCAGTTCATGTAAGTCTCTTCAGGCCTTTCTGAAATCATCCTGTTTGTCATTTTTTACAGAACAATAATATTTCATGCTATTCATATACCACAATTTATTCAGACATTCTCCAACTGATGGGCATCCCCGTAGTTTCTAGTTTCTGGCAGGGCACTTTTCTTTTACTCAATAAATTCCATGAGGTTTAGCTTTGAGCCTCATTTATCTTTGTATCCCTCAACAATACCTATCACACTGCCTTTTATTATGGAAATCAACCTTTGTAGAAGATGAGACAAAGAGACATCAAGGTACAGTTTTTTTTTTTTTTTTTGTTTTTTTTTTTTTTTCAAAACATAGGCATAGATAATTTTCAGCATTCACCCTAGCAAAATCTTGTATTCCAAAATTTTTTCTCCTTCCCTTTTTCCCACCCCTTCCCCTAGACAGCAAATAATCCAATATGTGTTAAACATGTGCCATTCTTCTATACATATTTCCACAATTATCATTCTGCAGAAGAAAAATCAGATCAAAAAGGAAACAAAAATAAGAAAGAAAACAAATACAAGCAAACAACAACAAAAAATAAAAATACTATGTTGTGATCTGCACATAGTTCCCTTTGTACTCTCTCTGGGTGCAGATGGTTCTCTCCATCACAAGACCATTAAGTTCCATGAGATCCATCTTTGAACCTCATTTATCTTTGTATCCCTCAACAAAGCCTGTTTGTTAATGCCTTTTGTTATGGAAATCAACTTTTGTAGAAGGTGAGACTGAGACATCAAAGTACAGTCTTAATGAATTTAGAGTTAGAGACCATATAGTCCAATCTTTTATGCAATGGAGAAGTCCTTTCTACTGAGTCTCTGAGAATTAATCACCTTTTTATGTTAAAATATCTATTTAGAGACATGAAATATACTTTTTCCTCTCCCAGAAACAACCTAATAATAATCTGTAACATAGAAATTCCTCACCCACATGATTTTTCTTGTGCAAATGATTGGACAGATCTTTCTTTTAGGTTATTATAGAGGCTCTTCAATGTCTCAGGATTTGATTAAATCAACATATTATCAGTTGCTAATAGCACTTGAAAGACCACCCCCTCTCCCTCACCTTTCTGTAAGGAATTGCTGAACAATTTTGGAATCTATGCTGGACAGTGGCAAACATCTTAGGCTGTTCTGAAGCCTTTGCTTTAGACTTTACTTGATATTGGTCAGAAGAGGGTCATAAAATTATCTTAATTATTATGTATTTTAATGAATCTTGTATGAGTTTAACAGATACAAGAGAAACACCTTTCCAAGAAGAGTTTTAAGGCAGCATTTTCATCCACCTCAAAGCAAAAAAGAAATAGAACTAGCTGCCTGGTCTCATTCCACTGAACAGTTCCTTCTTATGTTGAAGTACTAGGTTCTTTTTCACTAGAAATCTTCAAATGGAATTGATTGGCAAGGGATAGTACAGAAAGGATTCTTGGGTTCAGGATGGCCTTAATGGCTCTGAATCCCCTTTCAAGTCTGAGGTTCTGTGGAATTGAATTCTTTGTAAGCACTATTTACTGGCTGTGGTTGTGTCTTTTAGAGAAGAAGAAAAGTTCTCCTTTCTCTTCTCTATAACAGTCCTGTTTCCCCTCAGTATTCTGTTATCCTCCTTAAACGCTTTTAGCTCCTCCGTTTTCCACATTACTTGGTTTCTAGATATGACAACATTGTCTGGATGCATTGTGGTGTGTCAATGACCCTCTTAAAATATTTAAAATTTGAACATAGTACTCAAAAAGTTCTCTGAGTAGCACAGACTATGGTGGAATTATTTCCTATCATTTACTTACAATATTTTCTATTACCATAGATTATATATTTTCATCAAGCACACCACACTACTAGTTCATAGGAAGCATGTAGTGTATAAAATATTTAGGGTTTTTTCCCCCTAAGAGTAGCTACCAAATCTTCCCTCCCATGTACTTGTGCAATTGATTTTTAAATCTAAATGAAGAAATATAAATGCTTACAAATGCTAATCTCTGTCAAAAATAATTTTCTTGATTTAAGCCCAGTGTTCCAGTCTATAAAAATCTTCTTGATTCTATCATTTATTGAATTAGCTAGCATTTTTACTTATTCTACAAATTTTATAAACATTCTTAATATTTATTTATCATCAATAACAGCTAGCACTTATATAGGGTTTTAAAGTTTACAACATGGCAAAGTGCTTCATTTAATATTCACAATAATTTTGTGAGGTAGGTTCTCTTATTATCTTTCTCTTACAGATGAGGAAACTGAGGCTTTAAAAGTTTAAATAAACTGTCCAGAATCATACAATGAATTATAGTTAGAAATGGGATTTAAAGTCTTGTTTTCCCAAATCTACATTTATCCCTCCATCCTATATACTACCTAGTTGCCTATAAGCCTGAAGAGAAGGATTGGACTTTGTGACACTCCAATAGGCATCTATCTCCAATTTGGCAGCCCCATGCTGCAAAAATTTTGGGGTAGGATTGTTCAGAAGTGCTTAGTTATAAGCACCAGGAGAGCAGTGGCCACATCTCTCCCCAAAACATGTTGTCTTGGAAGCACTAAAATCACCCAACCCCCCTGAATAGTTCTAAAAACAGAAGTACAAAAAAGTCTAAAGGGTGAAAGTGTTTTTTCCCATCACCTCTTCTCCCATGTCCCACTACATGTTAGAAATGGAGCCCGATTTAACATAAAGTTAAAATTCAAGAAAGAAGGTGGAAAAATGAGGAAACAAACAAATTAAAAGACTTTCATCATAAAAAAAGTTATCGTGGTGATCAGGGAAATCAAGACAAACTTAGGAGAAGATGAAGTCAAAACAACTATCAGCAAACTCTCAAAAAAATGTAAATTGCACACATGGCCAATAAGAATTCATTGACGAGCTAAAATAAAATCTTCAAAATCAGAATGGTAGAGAAAAATTAGGCAAAGAAATGAAAGAAAAGGAAGAAAATTATGAAAAGCTTGGTAAATGAGGCACAAAAATATTGAAGAAAATATTATTTTAGAAATTATTAAGTATTCATTTTTCTCCTGAAGAATCATATTAAGGTTTTTTGGGTAGATTATTCTTAATTGTAATCCTAGCATTTTTGCCTTCTGAAATATCATATTTCTAGCCCTCCACTTCTTCAACATGGTGTTCGCCAGTAAAACTGACAATCTAAGTAAAATGTATGAATATTTACAAAACTATAAATTGCCCAGATTAACAAGGAAACAGAATACTTAAGAAAATGTAGCTTAAAAAAAGTTAAACAGGCCATCAGTGAGTTCTCTAAGGATCAGATGGATTTACAAGTGAATTCTATCATTCACAATGTGACACAAATATGGTTTTGATACCTAAATCAGGGAGAGTAAAAAGAGAAAAATTCATCTGAAAGAACAAAAGATGAAAAATTTTAAGGGAATTATGCATAAAAATATGAAGGAAGGCAGCCTAGTAGTACCAAATTTCAAATCATATTATAAAGTGTTAATCATCAAAGCAGTATCATACTGGCTGAGAAATAGAGTGGCAGATCAGTGGAATCAATTAGGCATACTATATATAGTAATACATGAGTAATGTAAGAACTCATCATTTGACAAAACTGCTAGGCATGGACCAACAATTCATATAACAAGACAATGTCAAAATGAATAAATGATTTATATATAAATGATCATATCCAGAGTAAATTAGAGGAGCATTAAAAATGTGCTTGTCATTTCTATGGATGAGGGAAGAATTTATTGTGAAATAAGAGATAGTATCTTGAAAAATAAAATAGATAATTTTAATAAAATTAAAAAAGCTTTTGCAACAAACACCACCAATTCAGTCAAAGTTAGAGACTCCCTCCTGCTCCCAGGAAACTGGGAAATTTTTTACAGAAGTTTCCCAGATAAAGGTCTCATTTTTCAAATATATAGGACATTGAACCAAATTTATAAAAATAAGAGCAATTCCCCAGTTGATAAATGGTCAAAGGATATGAATACAGTTTTCAGAAGAAGGCATCAAAGCTATCAAGTGTTACATGAAAAAATATTCTAAATCATTATTGAGAGAAATGCAAATGAAAATAACTCAAATACCACCTCACATCTCTCAGAATGACTAACATTCCAAAAACCAGAAATCACAAATGCTGGAAGGGGTGTAGAATAATTAGGACACTAAGGCACTGTTGGTGGAGCTGTGAACTAGTCTAACCATTCTGGAGAACAATTTGGAATTATGTGCATATGCATGCCCTTTGATCCAGAAATACTAATGCTAGATCTATGTCCCAAAGAGATTAAAGAAAAGGGGAAAAGACCTATTAATTCAAAAAAATATATAGCATCTCTTTTTGTTGTGGCAAAGAATTGGAAATCAAGAGTCTACCCATAATTTGGGGAATGGCTGAACAAGTTGTGGTATATGATTGTGATGCAATATTATTACGCTATAAGAAATGATGAGAGGGGGCAGCTAGGTGGAGCAGTGGATAGAGCACCAGCCCTGAATTCAGGAGGACCCGAGTTCAAATCTGGTCTCAGACACTTAACACTTCCTAGCTGTGTGATCCTGGACAAGTCACTTAACCCCAGCCTCAGGGGGGGGGGGGGGAGGGAAAAAAAGAAATGATGAGAGAGATGGTTAAAAAAAAAAAACTTGGGAAAATGTATATGAAATGATGGAAAAGTAAGTGAGCAGAACCAGGAGAACATTATACATAAAAATAGAAATATTGTATGATGATAAACTCAGAAAAGCTTAGTCAGTTTCATCAAGACAATGATCCAACATAAATCTAAAGATTGCATGATGAAAAGTGCTAACCAGCTTTAACACATAAACTATGAATGCAGATTGAAGCATACTTTTTATTAACTCTTTATTTTTCTTGAATTTTTTTGTTTGTGTTTTCTTTTGCAACATGACTAATATGGAAGTAAAATTTGCATGATTTCATATATTTAATTGATATCAAATTGCCTTCTTAAGGAGGAAGGGTGAGAAGGAAGGAAAAATTTGGAACTCAAAAATTTTAAAAATGACTTAAAATTTTATATGTAATTTTATGTATAATTTACAAGAAATATTAAGACAAGGGCAGCATCAAGAGAAAAGGCTCATAAAGATCTAGAAAATAATGTAAGAGAATTCTGATTGAAAAAGCCAAAAATAACAGAAATTCATTATTTCAGCCCAGGAAAGAATAGGGAGAAAGAGAAAGAGAGGCCTAAATATACTGAGGATGGATTCTGGCCAGCGGCACACGATATGAAGAATTCCAATATCCAGAGATTGAAAGAGAGCTCAGTCAGGGAGTCGGAGTAGGAAGTACCCTATAGAAAGAGATCCTAGGAGGTCTCTGAACTAATATTGGGTGCAGAAATGGATGCAATCTCAGTTATCCACTACTAGTTCAAGGTCATAAGTCCAAAGTACAGAAGAGTGATCCAGGCATGTGGCCTTTAATTGCGAATTAAGAAAGGAAAAATATTCTAAAAATAAACAATAGCTATGGGTGATTCTGGTCCTTTTCCACCTTCCTTCCTCCCCTCCAAAAAAAGAGAACCTACTCATTTCTAGCCTCTAAGAGCTATAGACGAAAGGGGACCAGAAGCTCAGTGACATTAAACTTGCAGAGTCTCCCAGTGAGCTAATTGTGGATGAGTCCAACAATCAATTAAAACTCCCAATCAGGGACAAGTCAACAGATCTAAGCCTAGCACAGAACTTTAAAAATTTTTTTTTATTAATTTTATAATTATAACATTTTTGACAGTACATATGCATAGGTATTTTTTTTTTAACAGCATTATCCCTTGCACTCCCTTCTGTTCTGAATTTTCCCTCCTTCCCTCCACCCCCTCCCCTAGATGGCAAGCATTCCCATACATATTAAACATGTTACAATATATCCTAGATACAATATATGTGTGCAGAACTGAATTTTGTTGTTGTTGTTGCACAGGAAGAATTGGATTCGGAAGGTAAAAATAACCTGGGAAGGAAAACAAAAAATGCTAGCAGTTTACACATTCATTTTCCAGTGTTCCTTCTCTGGATGTAGCTGATTCTGTCCATCATTGATCAATTGGAATTGGATTAGCTCTTCTCTATGTTGAAGATATCCACTTCCATCAGAATACATCCTCATACAGTATTGTTGCTGAAGCTAGCACAGGACTTACAGAACTTAGAGAAAGATGATAGTAAACAGACATCACATATCATACTTCTTTGGGAGCTCTGAAAACTTAACAGGTTTATAATCTGGGTTTTACAAGCAGCAGAAGGATGTAAGAAAATAGAAGCTCAGACCAGACAGTTCCATAAACTCCAGAAATGCACAGAGCCTAACACTAACATAAAAATCAAAGTAAAAAAAAATTGGAAGAATGAGCAAATAAAAAAAGAATCATGAAGAGTTAGTATAGAAACAATGAAGCTCAAAACACATATGTAGAAGAGAATGATTCAAAAACATTTACAAGAAAAGTCTCAAACAAAAATGAATCTTGAACACAAGTCCAAAAAGAATCCCAGAAAAGTTAAAGTAAAAAAAAATTTTTAAAGTAAAATAAAAGTAAAGGAAAAATGGGAAAAAAGATGAGATCTAGGAAAGAAAGATATGGGAAAAGAAGTATAAAATTTTACATATAAAATAACTTCTTAAAATTAGAATGAGTTTTCAGTTGAAGAAATTAAAACCATTTCTAGTCATATGAAAAAACATTCTAAATCACTATTGACCAGAGAAATGCAAATTAAAACAACTCTGAGGTACCACTTCATACCTCTCAGACTGCCTAAGATGATAGGAAAAGATAATGATAAATGTTGGAGGGGACGTGGGAAAAGTGGCACACTAATGCATTCTTGGTTGAGTTGTGAAATGATC